>NW_023425438.1:16006397-17363064 GCF_014108245.1 Pipistrellus kuhlii
CCCCTTGGCAACCGGGCTGTGATCTTCTCTGGAGGCCCCGTGGTGTGGACAGAACAGGATCCAGGACTCAAGGATGCAGTGCCAGGTGAGCTTGGTCAAGTTCTTGACCACAGATGCCACAGCTCGTTGTGATACTGAACTTACAGGGCAGCATTTCTCAGCACGGTCATGGCCCAGGTTCTAGGTCACTCAAGTTTTAAAACGGCTGCTCAAGGTATTACTAAAAGGTACTTTATTGTTAGCTCTAGTTTACAGATGAGAAAGTTAAGGGTTCAGGAGATATTTGTAAAGGTTCAAGAGAAAGTTACTGAAACAACAAATAATAATGATGGCTGGCATTTACCCAGAGCCTTGTGAATACAGGAGCAAACTCTATTTTACTGCATTGATATTGATAATTCTATGGGTGGAGGAAACTTTATACGTGAGGATGCTAGGCTTAGAGATGCTCAATTTCTTTTCTAGACGATTGCCGACTTACTGATATCAAAGTCCTTTCAGCTACCTTTGCAAAATACCTTGCACACACACTAGTTTTATAGTAGACTAGAGGCCCGATGCACGAAATTCATGCAAGAACAGGTCTTCCCCGCCCCCCCACCCCAGTGGCCGGCTCTGGCTTCCCTCTGGCACCAGGGACCCGGGCTTCCCTTGCCGCCTCAGCTTCATCCAGACAATATCCGGAAGGATGTCTGAAAGGACGTCCTGTATAATTAGTGTATTATGTTTTTTATTATTATAGATGTTAACTGTCAAATTGAATTCAGATTTTCAAAGCCAGCCATGGAAGGTGTGACATTACCACAAGGGATCTCTGGTCCTCTTGAGATCCCAGTGTGCTCTGAGCAAGTAGTTGTGTGATCTCTGGGCTACTTTCTCTCCTTGATGGCTATTCTCTTGCCACCATCCTTCAGTAAATCTCCAAATGGGGATGACACATGGAGCATCTAAGTTCAGATCAGCCTGTAGACTCTTGTGCTTTCCAAAGAGCGGGAAGGTCATTGAGGCTGCTGGAAGTGCAGTGTCACATTCTCTCTAAAAGGAAACTGGTTGGCCTGGGGGCTCATCTCACCGACTGGGACCCGTTTGTGATGGAAAGCAAGTTCCAATTGCTATTTTGCAAAGAAGCAAGTTCTCTGTGCTTATATGCATATTATATGTTTATTCTCATTCAAAACCTCCTAGTCCAGTGGTTGGCAAATGCATTAGTCAACAGAGCCAAATATCAACTGTACAATGATTGAAATTTCTTTTGAGAGCCAAATCTTTTAAACTTAAACTTCTTCTAATTCCACTTCTTCAAAATAGGCCCAGGCCTTGGTATTTTATGAAAGGGCCACACTCAAGGGGCCAAAGAGCCCCATGTGGCTCTCGAGCTGCAGTTTGCAGAACGGTCCTAGTCTATGGAATGGATGTTGGTATTCCTTATTTACATTTTGAGAAATGCCACTGAACTGGATGTTGGTCAATAGAACAAAGGTTTTTAAGACAAATCTGTTTGATTTCAGAGCCCAGTCTCTCCACGCCACACCCCCCTCTGGGGAGTCTAAATTCTTCGCTTGGTCTTTTTCACTGATGAACTTGGAAACAGGTTCTCACAAATTGTCCTCTCCTCTGCTAGGGAATGAAGAAGGTGGGGCAGGCTGCTACCCCCCTGCAGGTATTTGCTGCTTTGTATTCAGATCCCAGCTGCAGCCCCACCAGGACCACTGCGGAGGCCAGTGAGTGGAAGCCAAGCCAGGCTCTCCAGCACTCACTCTGCAGAGTTATCAGAGCTGCTTCAGGTGAAGTTGTTCTGATTTTTTTTCTTGTTCAAGGATAGATAGCTGAGCAAGGAAAGTAAGGGAACAGAGGCCAAGGCGGGAGAAAGCAGCTTACAGCTCAGCCTCTGCGAAGATACCTGAGATGTTTATTCTGTGCTGATGTGGTGAACAGATGGCACCTTAGGGTGGGGGCATTCCCTCCCATGCTGCAGGGGTAGGCGACCTGGCACTTCCACAGCACACACCTGCTTAGGCCCGCGGTGCATGGCACTCCTCTCTACGCAGACACCTTAGCTTCCTGAGTGCCAATGCCAGAAGGGCATGAGGTATAGAATGAAAGGTTGCTGGGTCCTTAAACACCCACACCAGCCATTTTCCCTGCAATGGAGGACCCGCTTGGGCCTGTAGAGGGTTTCTCTCCCTCAAGCCATTTTTCAATAGCTTATTGTGAATATCACATGAGAATTCTTGTGATAATACTTTCCTGCTTGCAAATGCCTTTCTCTGGATTCCCTAAAAGGTCAGTAGCCAAAGTGACTACCTTGAAACATACATAAAACAAATTTGGAACCTCTTTTTATAAAACCAGTCCGGCTGGTTTTATTTTCCTATGTCTTATTTTATTTACACATCAGGACTTTTATCTGTTTTCAGTTCAAAAGCCATGCAAAAAAAAAAGAAATAAGAAATACATGCCAATGCAAACCATTAACTTTAGCTCCACCACAGACAACTTTGTTTTCCAAATGAAGTATAATGAAATCTCCCCAAATTACCACCTATCCCTGCTTAGTGCATAGAGGAACCCATCACACACCATATGCTGGGGACTGCCCTGAATGCTAGGCCCATAGTTGCTTATGGCTGAACAAGGCAAACACCATTCCCCAAAGTAAAACCTGAGAAATAACTGCTGCCATGGTTTCAGAGGGGTTGTGATATTTTGAATTAGGCCTATTAAATATAAACATGTATAAATCGGATTTCCACAAACTAAGTTGTGTGTGTGTATCCCAAAAAACACACTTTAAATAATTGTAAAGGTAGTGATATTTGAAAATGAAATGTATTTAATTGTGCTGTTAGTGTATATATTTCTTGCAAGTATGCTCCAGGCCAGATTTCTAATTTTTGCTTTTAACTGCCATTTTGAATTCTAATCAATTTTAGATTAGTTGCATAGTCCTGCTTCCTTTGTACCCATGACTACAAATCAAGAGCAGGGAAGATATGTTTGGGAGGCAGTATAGTTGGAATTAAACAATATATCATTTCACAGAGTCAGGAGAGAACAACTGTTCTCTGTAGACCTGTCTCAAGTTCACTATCTATAATCTTGGCCAAATCATCTGGTTGGTATGCAGGAATATGTCAACACGCTTTTTTTTTCCTCCAGAAAAAAAAATTACCTGAATTCCTCAAACTCTATAGCTACATATAGACAAAGCCTTAAACACCTTATAGTCCTGCAGGTGACACATTTATGGATTATCTAGAGCAAGGGTTTCACCCCAAATGATTTATTCTTGACTCTTAGCTGTTAATTCTCAAGTTATTTGTGCTCAGGAACCCATGGACTGACTTTACCTGATGGAGGCATGCTCGCCTCTCCCAGCCTCAGTGATTACTGACTGTGAGAGACAGAGTAGAGGATACAGAGCTTCATGGTGCAGTAGTGAGAAGGCTCATCAAGGAGACACTCTTAACTCTTCTAACTATGGTATTTGTATGTTCTTGGGCAAGACACTTCACTTGTTTAGGTTCTGGTTTCCACATCTGGTATTTAGACCAGAACATCTGTCAGATTTTCCATAGCTTTACTGTTTTTTTTCTGTAACTTGTGCAGTACCCAAACTCGATTCACAAGTATGATCTGGGTGTGGGAGTTTGTCCATGACAATCTTGCTTCATTAGAATGGACTAATGCTAATATCTTCTCCTTTTAAAAAAATAAATGACCTAAATGAAATATTTGAAGATCCTAGGAAGAAAGTTCTCTAGACCTGAAGATGCTGAATTTGTTGCAGTATTAGGACATTAAACAAAGCACAGAGCCAAGTACCCTTTAAAAATAGGTAAGAAATGTTGGCAAAATTATTTACTTCAAACCTATTGGCTAGCCATCCAATGGAATAAATGATAGCAGCGATGACCATGTTTCAAACACTGTGTGTAATGCCAATTAAGTTAGCATTGGAAATACTGGCAGAGCCTAGCTGAAAAAATGATTTGGGGTTCTATCCTCAATCAGACTCTCTGCATATCCCTGTATCTTTTTCCTAATTTTAACTTGTGACTCTAGGTTCTTATTTACATGTAGGTTTGAGGACCAAGTTCTATGGCAAACATGTTAAACTCGTGGCCTGCAGGCCATATGTCTTGTTTATTTGGCCCGTGTTAGCTTTTGAGTTTGACATGCTTGCTCAGTGGTTCTCAACCTTTCTAATGCCGCGATCCTTTAATACAGTTCCTCATGTTGTGGTGACCCCCAATCATAAAATTATTTTTGTTGCTACTTCATAACTAATTTTGCTACTGTTATGAATCGTGATGTAAATATGTGTTTTTCGATGGCATAGGCTCTTCAGCAGTGGTTCTCAACATGTAGGTCGCTACAATATTTCAGTTATGAAGTAGCAACGAAAATAATTTTATTGAGGAATGTATTAAAGGGTCACGGCATTAGAAAGGTTGAGGACCATTGCGGAGTCTAAGGCATGGAAATAGAGGCTATGCTCCAACAGCCCACAGTTTTTTGGGGGGAGCCTTTCTGAGAGGAATAGATCTTTGAGTCCCAGGGAAACAGCTAACTGGGGAGAGGTAAGAAGCAGCTGATTTCTCTGGGAGAGAGTGCGATGCCTTCAGATAGAGTAGTCATTTGCTCATAAAACAACCTGGGTGGGCTTGGTGTAGGGGCTAGGACTGCTTAGCTCTAAAGTCTTTCCACTCAAGCTATGCTTACTTATTTTTTTTTTAAACCCTGTTCCAGCATGCTTACTATGAAAGGCCAAGGGAGGAGGAACAATAAATTAGCTGCCAGGTAAGCAGCTTACCTACTTTATAAGGTTTGGAAGGAAATGAGTGAAGAACCGCACTCAGAATAGTGCTGCCACTTACTGAGTGCTCAATATTATTTGCTATTTTTATCATTCAACAGAGCCAGATCCCAAGAGAATCCAAAAGTGGTAAGAAGTTCCAATTTGATATAATGATTCTAAACTTTTGGGGAGTTAACACCCTTTGAAGATGTAATAATTTTACAGTCCTCTGCTTTTAAAAATAGAGCATAAAATTGTTCTTAAAAACCAAAGAGATTCTGTATAACCCAAGTCATGAGATGTTTTAAGGTCCTAATTTTCAGAGTGTCTGAAAGGCAGGAATCTTTGCTTAATAAATGCATTCTTTTCTTGGTTCTTTCCTTTCTTCTGTGCACTGCTTGTCTTTAATTCTTTTGCTGTCACTGGGACCTTAACAAGGTTTTGTCTTTAGTTGTAATACTTATTTATCCAAGTAAGTATGAAAACCACATTCCCTCACTTCCTGGCTTATGAAAAAGAGTCCTTTTTTGGATTTCAAGTGAGGTTTAAGAGATCATGGAATTATGGATGCTGGATAGATCAATGACCAGTTGGGAGAGGGGTTGTAAAAACTGAAAAAGGGAAAAACACTTAAAAAATTTCTGCCCATAAAAGTTGTCCCTGAAGAGAGTGAAGAAGTAATGGAGACAGTGACATGACTTTTCTAAAAATAAGAAAACAGGGGTGAATAAAAAGCTTAGGAGAGCTCCTGTTGGCAGCTCAGAACACCTGCTTCTCCTTGTTTTTGTCTCTAGCTACAAATCAGAATCACCAAGGCAACTTGAAACTTTAACATATGATTTTGAAAGAGAAAAACATAAATAGGCTGCCTCTCGCATGCCTCCCACCAGGATCAAGCCAAAACCTAGGCTTATGCCCTCAATAGGAATTGAACCAGCAACCCTTTGGTGCAAGGACTATGTTCAAACAACTAAGCCACACCCACCAGGGCAGCAGTGGTATTTTTTAAAGCTCCCCTAACCAGACTGAGTACAATTAACTAACTACCTCATTTCATTATCTGTATAAGGACAAGGGCACCTCCCTGTATGAAATGGCTTGGACCCATGTAACTTGAATATTTTTACCCTGGGAATTAATTTTCCTATTATGAACCTAAATTTTGGTATATTTTAAATTCAAAGAAAAAATAATAGGGATGTTTTCTCCCAGGGAGTACGAGACAGAAGAGAATGAGCACAAACCAACAGTGCTATTTGATTTACCTTCCAAACTGTAATTTGACAGATGTTCTAAAAAAAAAAAAATAATACTCCTCTCTTAAAAACACCCAGACTGGGATTATTTTTTAGTATGATGTTCACAAATACTCAAGAGAGGATCCATGTTTTCACTTCCTTTATCAGACCCAAAGCTTCATGGGGTTTGCTAAAAATTTCTAAAATCCCTGGTTCTAATCCTTTGATGTTCACAAAAACATTTTGAGCCTTTGAAAGAACTCTAAGCTGGTCTGAGATGGTGCTTATTCTATTCAATTGCTTGATCACTTGTTCCCCCTTTCAATCATGGTCTGAAAAGAGCCCTAAACCAACAAGCGGGCGTGGAGCCAGGAGGCAGTGTTCTGAGCTGGTTGTCCCTGGAGAGCTATGTGAACGTGATTCTGAAGTGGATCAGAATCTATATGCTCTGGCAGGTCTGCCCTTTCACGTTGGAACTGCCACCACAATAATCTGCATAAGCAAGGTTCCCAATGTGTACCTGGTGGAGTAAGAGGTACAAGGCTGACTGACTGACTTGATCAAAGTCTCCTTAGTCTGGTCAACCTGGTGAACAGGCAGCTGGATGATGAGCATGGCCTCTGGCAGTTCCTATGAACTGATAGCTCTGTTTGGCATAGAGATATTTAGTAAGCTGAGGCCACTGTAAAATCTTACATTATGGTTTCCTTTAGTTACGTGATTTAGGGTTAATAGATTTCCTAGGTTTACTATATATGGATTTGGTCACCCTGAGTCTGTGCTACTCTGTGGGTAACCACTATTGTTACTGAAAATGCCAGGCCTAATTACTGTAGCCCACATAATGTATCTTGGTATAATAGTATAGTTCTATTTTCCATATGCTGGCTGTGTGACCTCAGGATAATGAATCTCCCTAAGCTGTTGATATATCCTATATAATAAAAGGCTAATAGGCAAATTGTCCCCTTGAGAGTTCTACCAACCAGAAGTTTGACTGCTCTATACAATGTGCACTGACCACTGGGGGGCAGCAAGGAGTGAATGAAGGCCCTGGATGGCAGCCAGGGAAGGAAGGCCCAGATCGGCCCTAGTTGCCAGCCAGGTCTAGGGAGCCTACCTGTGAAGGAATTTTGTGCACTGGGCCTCTAGCATGTGTATGTACATATATACACATACTAGAGACCCAGGGTATAAATTCGTGCACTTGGGGGATCCCTCAGCCCGGCAGCCTTCAGGTTGGACTTATCAGTTGGAGATCCTTAGCACTGCCTCGGAGCGGGGAGAGAGGCTCCCGCCACCAGTGCTGTGCTCTCCAGCTGTGAGCCCAACTCAGGGCTTCTAGTTGAGTGGTGCTCCTCCTGTAGAAGCACAGTAACCACCAGGGGGCAGCTCCTGCATTGAGCATCTGTCCCCTAGTAGTGTGTATCATGTGGCCTTTATTATATTGAAGTATAATCCTCCTTCGGTCAATTTGCATATTAGCCTTTTATTATGTACGATTTTATATATATAGTTATGAAAAGATGCTCAGTCACAGATCATCAGAGAAACAGAAATTTAACCATAATGAGATACCACCTAACACCTTGTCAGAATGGCTATCTATATATATACTAGAGGCCCAATGCACAAAATTCATGCAAGGGGCTCAGCTTCTGCCCACCATGGCTTTGTCCAGAAGGAAAGACATCTGGAAGAATGTCCTGTCTAATTAGCATATTATGTTTTTATTATTATAGATAAGCTAAGCGACCAAAACAATGGAAAGACTAGAATGACTGGAACGACTAGTCACTATTACATGCACTGCAGCAGCTGCCTGATTGGGGCCCATCAGAGTGGGGTGGCCAGACCCTACCTATGTAAGAATCCATGCACCAGGGCTCTAGTCTCATCTAGAAAATATGGAAAATAAATTCTCATTTATCTGCTATAAAGATGTCTAAAAGAAAAGGGAACCCAAGTGCCTTGCTGGTGGGAATGCAGACTGTGGAGCACTGTAGAAAACAGTATTGAGTTTCCATAAAAAATTAAAAATAGAACTCCCAGTGATCCCACTCCTATAGGAATAGATTCTAAGAAACCAGAAACACCAAAGAGAAAGAATATGTGCACCCCTATGTTCATAGCAGTGCAATTTACAACAAGATTTGGAAACTGCCCATCAGCAGATAAGTGGATAAAAAAGCTGTGGTACATTTATACCATGAAATACTACACAGCTCTAAAAAAGAACTCTTAACATTTGAAACAGTATGGATAGATCTGGAGAGTATTATGCTAAGTGAAATAAGCCAGTCAGAGAAAGTATCATACGATCTCATTCATATGTGAAACCTAATGAACAAAATAAACTGATAGACAAATTGTTCCACGCTTCTATGTCACTGGATCTGACTGTGGAATCTCAGAAGGAAGGAGGGTGTGTGGGTGGGAAGAGATCACCAAAGAACTTCAATACATAAACCCATGGTCACAGACAATAAGGTGGTAAAGGCCTGTGGTATGAGTCAATCGGGGAGAAAGATGATATATGTAATACTTTCATTAGTAAAGGTTTAGCATGGTACATAAAGAAAATTAGGTGAACAAATATTACCTATTGTATTTCAGAATTCTTCTGACAACAAAGGAAATTTTAATGATATTAAAATCTTACCTTATGGTTTTCTTTAGCTAGGTGATTTAAGATTAATAGATTTCCCAGAATTATGAGGGAATGTGTTTGTCCTTGTCCAGAAATGATGGTGGTAAGGACAAAACCAATAGTCAACATTTATGAGGTTTACTATATATGGATTCTCATTTAATACACAAAACAACTGTGTGAGATATTTACTATTTTATCCCCACTTTATAGATGAGAAAAATGAATCACAGGGTACAGTATTCTTCCCTTATCTGCAGGAGATACTTCCAAAACAACCAGCAGATGTCTAACATGGCAAATAGTACTGAACCCAATATATACTATATTTTTTCCTATGCATACATACCTATGATAGTTTAATTTATAAAGTAAGCACATTAGAAGATTAATAATTACAACTAATAAAATAGAATTGTAACAATACAGTTTGATGAAAGTTATGTAGGCATTGGGCCATTATTAAGATAAGGGTGACTAACACAAGCACTGTGATATCATGACAGTAGCCGTCTTGGTCAACAGATCAACTAAGTGACTAAGTGGGAAGCCTAATATAATGTGCAAAGGGATTACTCATACCCTGGGTGAAATAGCAAATTTTAATTTTTTGGACTGTACATGACAATGGGTAACTGAAATTATGGAGAACCAAGCAGGACAAGGGAAACTACCACATAAGAAAATTTCCCCAAGTTATATAGCGAGTAAGAGGTGAAACTAGGATTCAGACCAAGTAGGGTGACTTTAGCTGGCGATCATGCTGCTAACCACAAGAGGGTGGGATGTTGACAAGACAACTGACACATCTTAAAAGGACCAAAGGTTCAAAGAAAATATTCAGAAAACTGTCATATTCAACTCTGATCGTAACCATACAATGTTAAAGCAGCCGATAATTTGAAAGAAAAGGAATTATTTTATATAGAATTGAAATAAATTATTCTACAAAGAAACATCAGCCTGAGTCCTTTTTGCAAAATTTTATAAGCATATGAAACAGAAACATTAAGAGGGTGCTATTTTTCATGGATAGCTCTCATTCTTTAACAATATTTGAGGTCATTGATTGATAAACTTTTTTGATTCCTTAGTTCCTGGCTTTTCCTGACATTACATTTAACACTGTCTTCACAGTATGTAAAAATAGGACTCGAATGAACCTCATTTAAAAATAGCACCAAAATTTTAATTCTGAATGATCAGTTTATCCTACAATAAACCTTTAATTTAATAATACCAAGTCCATGAAGGTAAAAAATTGGTAAGATTTAGTCAAGCAATATTTTGCTAATTTTGAAAAAGGACTAAAGGAAGAGCAGATGTGGGGCTGAAACAGCTGAATTAGTTGTCATTGTCCTAAGTAATATTAGACATAACTGAAATTCACTTTTGCCTCAAAAACAGTCCAGGACTGCTCTGCACAAAACAGTGTCCTCTGGCTTATTTATCCTTCATCCCTAATAATCCATCATTCCACTTTCTTTATCCTCCTATTTGAAGCCGGGTTCTTTCTTCTTTGCTTTATTCTATGTATGGAGCATCAATATCCTATCTGAATCTTCTCAAATCCTCTCCCTCCTTTTCTCAAGTCCTGCATTAGAATTGGTAAAGCCTCTGGTGCCCCAAGCCAGGCTAGAGCTAGTGAGAGCTGAGAAGGATCTGATAGAAAAATCTGGAGAAAAACTGAAACAGAACCCTGCAGGTAGCTTTAATGAGCTACAAAGAAATCTGTGTGATAAGTCTATGGATCCAGACAATACACTGAAGACACCCAACATGTGCCTTAGCCCTGTGAACATTTACCCAGTCCTTTTTTCCATACAGACATTATGTTTCTGAAGGGATTGCTTTGTACATTATAAATTTAGGAATATATGAACACTATCAAAAGTAGGCAAATAAAGGCAACTCAAACAGAAAATATCACATCTACTCAATGGAATACTATGCCGCTATAAAAAAGAAGGATCTTTTATCATTTGCAACAGCATGGATGGAACTGGAGAGCATTATGCTAAGCAAAATAAGCCAGTCAGGGAAAGATAAATATCACATGATATCACACATTTGTGGAATATAATAAACTACATAAACTGATGAACAAAAACAGATCCAGAGACAAAGACACATCAATTAGATTGTCAAACCTCAGAGGGAAGGTAGGAGAGGGTGGGAGTAAAGGGGAGAGATCAACTAAAGGACTGGTATGCATGCATATAAGCATAACCAATGGACATAGACACCAGGGGGGTAAGGTATGAGTGGAGGGTGGGGTGGGGGATGCAAAGGAGGGATAAGGAAACATATGTAATACCTTAATAATAATAATAATAATAAAAAGAATCTTAAAAACACACTTTACTGATTTTAAACATTTGTCCAGGACTGGCTGTGAGGGAAGTGTATTTGTCTAAGTTTCCTTCCCACCACTCCTGTTGAGCAATAATGGACTTGTAGAGGCAAAATCCTCTCTTAATTTTATATTTTGTGCTACAGCAACATTATATTTTATTTACTAACAGTATGTTTTATTGACTTCAACCCACAATTACTTTGCATATTCACTTGACCAGAGAAATACGTTTTACAAGCTTGGTAAGAGATTTGTGTTCTTGGGAAAGGATGTAACAGCCGAGTCTCTCATCATTTGCACTTGGCCTCTTACTAGAGATACAATTTGTAATGCAAAGAGCATACAACAGGAGTTGGGCTATATCCAAACTACTAAGAATATGCTATGAGACTGAGCTCTAATGTCAAGTTTTGCCTTTGTCTCTCTCCCAGGCACCTACCGCAGCTCTTAGTGGATACTTAATAAAGTCTTTTGATAAATCTTTCATTTTTTACAGAAAATCTTGTAATTTTCAGAGCCACTGACATAAATGCTATGCTATTTGCTCTTCCTGACATTTGAGATGAAAAGTACTATCAGCACCATTTTTTTTTTTCAGGGAAGAAAACTGAAGCTCCCTAGGAGTCAGATGGAATGTGAGTGGGGTGGGATTATAATCCACATCTGTGATTCCTGATGCCCAAATCCCTACACTGCAGGCTCGTTTCCAGGATCCTTCATCAAATCCTGTTCCTGTCATTACCCCATGCTCTGACTCTTGATAGCTCATTTGATTACCTAACTTCCAAGGCTGCTGTGGATACCAGAGAGATAAATAATAAAAATGTACTTTTTGAACAATGAAGCTATGCAAATGTGGTTATTGTTGAAACACTTTTGTATTAAATGCAAATGCTCTGCCCTTATGAAATTGTTATTAGTCACTGATGCTTTAATGTGGATCATTTGTTGAATATTACAAAGTCAGAATGAACCTAGAATATTTAGATGGAGAATGGGTGTTGGGAATGAAAATCCAGGGCACTTGGCACTAGCTGGTAAGGACAGAGGAGGCTATATAAGCATCCTAGCTGCCAGAGACAGAAAACACCAAGTACTAGTACATTAAGTCCTCACCTAAGGTCATCGGTAGGTACTTGGGAAACCAAGTTTACCAGAGGCCAATTGATATAAACCAGAGTTCAGTTCCATAGGCATCTCTCTCATTTCAAGTTGTTTCATTAATAACAACTTCGAATGAAAGGACATTATTCAAGGACCTGCTATAATTCAAAGGCATTATTGTTTGAAGTGGGACCCAGAAAAAGTAACACTTTTTCATAATTTCTAAGACTAGAACTGCCTGGGCAAGTTTGCATTGGGAGAACAAGAAGTCTGAGTGATTAACTAAGTTGCCAAAGATTAGAGGTACAACCAGTCACACCATTATTAAAATACTCCTCCATGCAGCAAGAGCATGCAATGGAGTAAAGATAGCCTCTTCAATAAATGGTGTTGGGAAAATTGGACAAGTACATGCAAAAAAATGAAAACAGAACATCAACTTATACCATACACAAGAATAAACTCAAAATGGATAAAGAACTTAAGTGTAAGAAGTGAAACCAGAAAAATCTTAGAAGAAACCACAGGTAGGAAAATCTCCGACATCTCTTGTAGCAAGGTGTTTATATACATCACCTAGGACAGTGGTCAGCAAACTGATTAGTCAACCATTAGTCAACAGAGCCAAATATCAACAGTACAACGATGGAAATTTCTTTGGAGAGCCAATTTTTTTAAACTTAAAATTCTTCTAATGCCACTTCTTTAAAATAGACTCGCCCAGGCCATGGTATTTTGTGGAAGAGCCACACTCAAGGGACCAAAGAGCCGTATGTGGCCCACGAGCCACAGTTTGCTGGACCATGGACCTAGGACAATGGAAACTAAGGAGAAAAATAAACAATTGGGACTGCATCAAAATAAAAAGCTGCTGCACAGCAAAAGAAACCATCAACAAAGTAACAAGAAAGCCCATTGTATGGGAGGACATATTTGCTAATGATACACTGATAAGGGGTAATTTCCAAAATATATAGGGAACTCATACAACTTAACCAAAGGAACATAAATAATGCAATTAAAAAATGGGCAAAGCACCTAATAGACACTCCTCCAAAGTGGCTAAGAGGTATATAAAAAAATGCTCAAAGTCAACCAATCATCTAAGAGTTGCAATCAAAGGACAGTGAGGTACCACCTCACACCTGTCAGAATGGCTATCATCAACAAATCAACAAATGACAAGTGCTGGTGAGGATGTGGAGAATAGGGAAACCTAGTCATTGATGGTGGGAATGCAGACTGGTGCAGCCACAGTGGAAAACAGTATGATATTTCTTCAAAGAACTAAAAATGGAACTCTCATTTGACCCAGTGATCCCATTCTAGGAATATATTCTAAGAAATTAGAAACACCATTCAGAAAGAATATATGCATCTCTATGTTCATAACAGTGCAACTTACAATAGCTAAGATTTGTAAAAAGCCCACGTGTCCATCAGCAGATAAGTGGATAAAAAAGCTGTGGTACATTTACACAATGGAAGACTGTAAAAAGGTAAGAACAATGGAAGACTGTAAAAAAGTAAGAACTCTCATTATTTGCAAAGCATGCATGGAGAGTATTTTATGCTAAGCGAAATAAGCCAGTCAGAGAAAGGTATTACATGTTCTCACTCATATGTGGAATTGTATGAGCAAAATAAACTGACAAACAAAATAGATCCAGAGACATATAAGCATGAAATTTACTTTTAAACCTCAGAGGGAAGTAGGGGTGGGTAGGAAGAGATCAACCAAAGAACTTGTATGCACATATACATAACCCATGGATACAGCTAATAAGAGTGGAGAAGGCCTGGGGTGAAGCGTGGGGGTAGGCTAGAAGGGGTTAATTGGGGAAAATAGGGGACATATATAATATTTTCAACAATGAAGATTTTAAAAACAAAAATAGTGCTTTTCACTTTTCAGAATAAATAAATAAAAGACCCCCTCCATGCATACACACACTATTCCATGATTCCATCATCCTGTTTTATACAACGATGTTCATCCTCATTGCTGTCTGAAATTTTGTTGTGTTTCTAAGAGTCTGTCTTCTCCCTCTGGAGTGAAATTCATGGGATTAAATATAAAATGTCTGTCTTATTCATCCTCTACTTTCATCCACCATGTAGAACAGCCTAGTACCTAGCAGGTGCTCATGAAACGTTTGTAGAATGACTAATGAAAACCAGTGCAGAATGGCTCTTAGATCTATGCCTTAGCACTGTATTGCATACTGCTTCTTTTGCTTTAATAAAAAATGAGATTCCTAAAGAATAACCTTTGACAATTCTTGCAAAAGGCAAGAATGCCTTCTTTTTTACTGCAGTGTAGTATTCCATTGTGTAGATGTACCACAGTTTTCTAATCCATTCATGCGCTGATGGGCATTTAGACTGTTTCCACATCTTAGCAATTGCAAATTGTGCTATTTTTTTTTTTAATTCTGAATATTATTTGACACTAACATTCCACTGTAGACTCAACTCAGGTTATAAGTTGTATAAGACAAAGATTAATTCTTACTTAAAGAACAAGAATACTTGACACAGCAGAAGCTACTGATGTCAGGTTTGTCCCTTTTCTTCCTCAAAGGAAGCTCCAGAAGGACAGACAGAAGGGTGGGCAGTACCTGGAACCACTTCTGTTGTGGCCCACACTGAAGGTAACCCTCTGTGAGCAGCCTGAGCTGATGGTCTCCAGTTTGACAAGGGGTAATTTAGGGGTTTTGGGTTGCCATATTTCAGCCATGGTGCAGAGATTCCTTCATAGAAGGACATTTCCATGACCCTTTGCACATTTATGGTTATTTGTTGTTTTACAACTGAAAAGCAGGAATGAAAAGGTACAATTAGTCTTCTGCTGGACCCATTTGCAGACCCCAGTGGGGATCATTTTAGCTCAGAACTACAACATGTCCTGCTTGTTGTCTCAAGCCATGATTTTTCCCAGTGATAACCTAATAATAGCTTGCAATTTATGGAACACCCTGCCCCAAACCCACTTGGGCTCCAGAGGGCATTGGGGGTGGGGTGGGGGGAGAGCTGTTAGAGGGCAGAAGCAAGCACAACATGTAATTTCCTGATTGTAAATAACACCACCAAACTAAGCTATTTTCCTCTTGTGCACACAATACAGTGTTCATATTTGCTGAACTAATCAAATATGGTCACCAATAGATTTAGCATTTCTGGATCTTGGGCCAGAAAAGGTGGCTGAACAATGTGAAGGCATTTTATAGATTTAAATCTTTTTTTTTTCTGGAATAAAGCAGAGTGTAAACAAGTCATATATAGTTTATATTTCATTCCTGGGAAAAGGCAGGATGTGAAGTCTGTGTGCTCAGGAATAATGATGGCATTCCAGCTGGTATCGGGCATAAATGCCAAGCACCATGATTTCATAGCTATCATATGCACTATCTCCAACAGATATTAAAATTCTTTTATGGTCACGTGTAAAATTTGCCTTTTAAATTGAGTTAGCATTTTATTTGCCTTCTCTTCTAAAAATACCAATGGGCCTTACATTTATTTTGTTGCTCATGCAGTGCCCATGACGTGGCAATTAAGTTAGGCTTTTTTATAGCTCACATTTTTTAATTTGAATTCAGTCTGTGTCATAACAAGATTGTGTCATTCTTTGTGCAGGAAATCATGCTCATGCAGAGCCTCTGTTCAATAGGCTTTGGTCTCTGCTCTCAGCCTTATGGTTTCCCTGGACTTGTATTGATTCAGGGTGACCTGTTGGGGTCATGGAAGGGAGTAGAAAGCTGAACTTGAGTTAACTCCTTAGCACTGAGTTCTGACCAACTAACTGATCTAAGCATTTACATATCATCAAACATGGAGTGTTATCCCAAGATTCATGGGACTAATTCTAAGTACCATTGCATAATATTTTCTCCAGAAATTCCTATTATATCAGACAAGATTACTGTTATGGGGAGGATAGTGGATTGTGTTAAAAGGTATAAAAATCCATATACGTAGGGAGAACCAAGGTGGTGGCATAGGTAAACATATACTCACCGCCTGCCACAACCATATCAAATTTATAACTAAAATACAGAACAACCATTATTCAGAACCACCTGAAAGCTGGCTAAATGGAAGTCCTACAACTAGAGAAGAGGAAAGCGCACTGAGACTGGTAGGAGGGGCAGAAGCCTGGAACAGGCTGGTCCAACACCCACGCGTCCTTTTTTTTTTTTTAATTGGTCAGGAGATTATCTCTGCAGAGGCCACTGTGAGGAGCAAGGAGTCCCCGTTGTTAAAGATGCAGGCTGAGGCCTCAATTTGGAAGTATAATAAAAGAACAAAACAGTGGTCCTTAAAAGTTTTCATTTTCATTGTCTTATTTTCAAATGTGAAAAAGGAGAAATGCACATCAACATTTATAAGATTTGTTTGAAACGTACACTCTTTGTTAATCCTAACAGAGCAAAAAGGCCTAATGCATTTGCTAAACTTGATGCTTGCTCCCTTTAGAACACACTTGAGACTAAAGAGAAAATTTATATTTATTCACATAACTCATGCACAACACCAAGTCTTCAAACACAAAACACACACACACACACACACACACACACACACACACCTGTTCACACCTGTACACATTATGTTTCTGCCAACCGTCCTCGCTCTGGCTAACCTACAGTATGTAAGAAGGCTCAGGTAGAGATCAGAATGACATTGTTTTAGCTCCCCTTCTCTTACCCTGTGACTGAGTGGAGGTGCTGGTGTAGGGTTGGGGCACTATCCAATGGCTCTGTAGAGCATCATGCCACATGCTGAGCACCCCTTCTCCCCACCCACCTCCTGGGAGATCGACATCATTGTTATCATCCTAGTCCCTCTCTAGCCTTGTGCTCAGTGCTAGGTGCCCAAGCAGTGTGGCCCACTGAGAAAATAAATCAAACAACAACAACAACAAAACAACCTTAAAAGTATTGAATACAAACTCTTCTATTGAGCAGAAAGGATAGAAATAGTTTTAGAGTGGATCTTTCCCAGTTTTTTTACAAGATACTCTGGGCCACTTGAACTGCCTAAATTACTAACAAACACTGGGGAAGAGAGTGTATACTAGTAGTCCTCGCGTTTCAATTTTTTCAGGCAGGAAATGCTAAGCATTTATGGCTATAGAAATAGGCCTTTGTTCATTTCTGAGATTTTTTTGAAGTAGGTGTTTTCCATGTCAAAGGGAATAATGACAAAGTCTGACTTCAAGGAGCTAAAATATGAACTCATTGCTGCATGTTTTAAAAGTGGAAAATACTAAAATAGAAGAAAAGAAGGAAATGAGTAATTTTCCAAAAATTGTGAGATCCATGGGAAAGCTTATGCAAAGCTTATCTTAAAAATAAATCCAAGGTGGAATGATAGAGGGTGTATTAGATGAGGAGAAAGAATAACAATAATATGGATTCCAGAATTTACAAACAATATAAACTTGGGCTAAATATGGGCAAATCTTATTCTTTCTGAGTCTCAATTTCCTCATGTGACTGAGGAGGCTGGTGCTCAGCATCATATAAGCTGTCCAGTGGCTTTTGTCACCAGACCCATCGGCACCTCTTCATGACCACTGTACTACAAGAGTGAAGTAAACAGTTGGCATAACCAGTTGTCTATAAAATTCTTTCCATAATATTCAGAAGTCTGGAAATGACCTAATTTTAAAGTCGCATGCATTTTCTCTCAAAGTTTTATTTCTAAAACATTTCTATTTACAAAATAGGAAAAAACAAAACAAAACAAAAACCAACAACAAACCACAACTGTAAAATGGTCTATTTCTTTTCCACTTAAAAATCTCTTGCGTGAAATAATTCCTACTTGACAGAACCCAAAAAATATTCAAAACACTCCAAGCCAGCCGAAAATCTGACAATGCCAGAGGCGAAGGGACAGCCTGCTGTGTTCAGTTTTTAAACTGTTCTGGCCCTAGGAGTGAACATTTGCCCAAGGGGAGATACAGGGAGCAGTAGGCCAGCCTTGGCCCCAGCTCCGTCAAGGTGTCTGGAGAAAGACCAGGGCAGGACTTTGGGTGGTAAAAACATTCCCAACTCTTCAGCACCTAAGAGTTTCCTGAGTAATTAAGGAAGAATTCTCACTTTTTTGAATCCAAAAGGGGCAAGAAATCTAAGTACAATCCATATTTGGAACCTAGTATAGAAGCTGGAATGTCTTGACTTGATACACCCCAGTTTTATCCAAGTAAATAACGGTATGCTAAAAGAATGTGCCATTCCAGGTGGTCTTTTGCATTAAAAAAAAAAGAAGAAAGGAAAAAAAGCTGGGTTCCCAATGTTCCTTTTTTTCCTCTTGAATTTTGAAAGTGTTATTCCACAGAAGCCATGTGCTGTAACATAGCTATGAACACAGGCCAGGCCATTGCAAAATGCCTGTTTAGCACTCCACAGAGTACGCCTAATGTTTCAAAGTGCCAAGCTGAGTTCTGAGTCGTGGAAGCAGAGATTATTGCAGAGAAGAAAATAAAGGCAAAAAAAATAATATCTTGTTCCTCATCAAAGTTCCCACCACAGCTAAAATTGTGCAAGAGGAAAAATGTTTCTATTCTGAGCTTGTTGGTGTTCTTAGGTCACCTTTGCCCCCTCTTACTATAATACCCTCCTCAGACATACTCTATTCCTCAAAAACAAGCCACACTATAGAATTTTCTACTGTTTATCTCCCTGTCATAACTTTCTTAGTTGTTTCTAGCAGGAAGAAAGCAAGCTGACTGAACTAACTCATACTAATGTGTAAATGACTTACTGTACATTCATCTATACACACAACAAACACAAATTGCATCACTTATGTGTTAGTTTGGCATTATTCTAGCAGCCAGGGATATGGCAGAGAGGAAAAAAAAAAAAAGACAAGTTTTCTGCTCTCATAAAGTTTACATTTCAGTGAGGAGAGTTAGACAATATTTATTTGAATAAATAAATAAACACAGGCAGAAATAAATTCAGAGAATAAGGTGATTTACTAATACAGAAGAGCTGGGAGACCAATTCACATTGCATGGCTAGGAAAGTTCTCTTTAAAGAAGTGCGATTTAAGATGAGATGTAATGGAGACAAAGAGCCAGTCTTGTATACATGAAGGAAAGGGCGTTTTAGAAAGCTAGCTCAGCCCTGAGGAAGGAACGGACTTGGCGTGTGGAGGACAGTAAAAGACTATGGGGCTGAGGAACATGGGAAAACACGGAAGATAGCAGAGCTGAGTCACATAGGTCTTTACAAGCCAGAAGGATGCTTTTAAGGTTTATTCCAAGCGAAATAGGAAGCCCTTGAAATGTGGCCTGATTTATATCTTAAAATAGTCTATAGCAGCCCAGCCAATGTAGTTCAGTGGTAAAGTGTTGACCTATGACCCCAGAGGTCATGACTCGATTCCTAGTCAGGGCACATGCCTGGGTTGCAGGCTTGACCCCAGGTAGGGGGCGTGCAGGAGGCAACCCATCAATGATTCTCACATTAATGTTTTTATCTCTATCTTTCTCTTCCTCTCTTAGATAAAAATATTGTATATTTAAAAAACAACAACAGTCTATAGCAGAAGCATGAAGAGAGAAGGCTAGGGCACAGGTCTGAGTGACAGAGAACTACTGTCTAGACCAGAGGGTAGTGGTAGACAAGGAGCTAAGTGGATTTGACCAAGCTGGAAAGATCTGCAATTGTTTTACATGGACTGACTGCGGGGATAAGAAAAAGGAACCAAAGTCACCTGGTTGGATGATGGCACCGTTTTCCCAAGAAAAGCAAAATCTGGGAAAACATGGTTTGGTTGAAGGACGCTGAGCTGAGGCAGTGGAAATCAACAGTTCTATTTTGGACATGGTAATTTTGAGCTGCAAATTACACATCTGGCATTGATACAGGGAAGGCAGTTGGTATATGAATCTAGACTTGGGACATTTGAAGCTGGAGATACACATTTGGTAATGGTTGGCATACTGATGGCAATGTGATGGCCCAGGCCAGGGAGCAAGGGATGAGAAGAGAAAAGGGCTGGAGACCAGGCTTTGGCTCACCCCAACTGCAATCTACATTTTACTTTACAAAAATAAACTTTAATCACATGGCTGCCACACTTTCAAGAATTTATAAAGACAAGAGATGAACAGAGGTGTAAAGAGACTGTTAGGACTCTTCTCCAGGCCCATAGCTCTGTAAAAGGTGATTCAGGAAAAGCAGGTCCTTCCTCTACTAACCTGTCTGGGTCTTGGAGCTCTCTATGCATACCTGAGGTTAAGGGGAGTGTACATCCTCAGGAATCTTTCTCTGCCAGGAGGTTAGAATGAGCATTTGGTCCCCTGTTGGTATGAGGAGGAAGCTCTGTCTCACCTACAAAGTCATAAGCTCTTTTCCATTATGGATTTTCAGCAATTTGGTAAAAAAAATACTTCAAATGATATTTAATCCTGCCTTCAGGCAGGGAATGTTTCCAATGCCCTTCAGGCCATCACAAGCTAAGAACCCAAGACTCCGACCTAGAAAGGGGCAGCTGTGAATGGAACACTCCCTAGGAGCTCTTCTCTTTCAGGAGAAGGGTCAAGACATCAGCCTAATGCAGGCGTCTTCAAACTTTTTAAAGTGGGGGCCAGATCACGGTCCCTCAGAGAGCTGGAGGGCCGGACTATATGAACTACTAATTCCTACTGTAACACCTCGGCTGCGCTCACTGCCCAAAAAACCTGGCTGGCCGGATCAGACTCCTCTGCAGGCCGCATGTGGCCCGCGGGCTATAGTTTGAAGACGCCTGGCCTAATGGATGCATGCAACAGACTGACAGATCTTAGAGGGAAAGAGAGAAAGGAGGACAGGTAGAGATCAAGCAAAGAATACACATGCATATATGCATAGCTCATGGACAGTGACAATAATGTGGTGAGGGCCTAGGGGATGGGCAGGGCTGTGTGGAAGGAGGCAAAGAAGTTATGGGGCCACAGCTATAATAGAGACAACAATAAAAAGAAAAGAAAAACAGTTTTGCTTCATATATTTGAATTCTAATGCTATCTTGAAATAATAAATATGTACTGAAAAAAAAATAAAAAATAAAAGACAGCCTAGAGCCAAAGTTGGGCCTCAGGACCAAGGCCAGTTAATAGCAAAGAGGAAGAGCGTTCCTCATCCTTCCTCTGCCTGAAGCAACTGGGCTTTGTCATCGGGGGAACAACAGCATTCTTTTTTTCTCTTTCTTTTTTTTTTTAAATTCTGGAGATAAAATAAAGCACTGCTCGGAATCATCAGCGAGGAAAAGTCAGAAATATTATGTTCATTCAGCATCTCGTTCAATTTGCACAGCTGCTTTTTGACAAGAAAAGTCTGTTTATATAGATATGATTATTTGCGATTGCCTATGAATACATTGTTTGGGGAGCATGCTGCACAGCTAATATTGGAACAAATTAGAGAAATTCTCCCAACAGCAGAGCAAAGAAATGTGTATCCCGATGGGAAGAATTTACGGTGGTGTAGGGAAAGCATTTCGGCAACAAATGAGACTGTTGTATTCCCCCCAACAGGCTTTCTTACCTCTTGATGACTCTCCCTGGGAACTGAGCTGGTTTTAAGTGGCAGAACAAATGATCCTCCAAACCCTGAGGTTTACTGTAATCCACATTTTGTGTTACAGAAAAATATATTTTAGTCCTAGGATGGGCACACCATCCAAAAGCATTCGTACAAAAGATGCCGAGAGCCATTTTGGAAGATTGGTGTTAGAAAAAGGAGCCAGTTTTGAGATATTGAGATGAGACATTGAGAAATTAAAAAAAAAAAAAAATTTTTTTTTTTTTTGAACAAGGATTTGATGTAGGAAAAGCATTTTTTCTAAATCCTTTTGAAAGCAAGAGATGCATTCGCTAGGACCAACTGCTGACTTTGAATAACTGTGACGGGGGACCTAGTTTTCCCTTCATTACCATAATTTGAACATGTTCTCCTCAAGGTTAAAGCCACAGTCAACAACAGTATGTGCTAATCTGGGCACCATTTGACACAGTGACTTAAGCCTTAGGCAAAGTAGACCCCAAGCATTTAGTTCTTTTGGTTGTATATATGTTCTATAAACAAAGCAACTTAAAATATGAGTATTTTACATTTTCCCCCTACTTGGTAAATTTCTGGTCATTTCTGGAAAAAATTCAAAATAAAGACCAAACGTGGAACTGCTAGAACAGAGCAGAGGTTGAGAGGCAGCCTGCCCTGCTCGGAGGATGGGCAGTTAGTCAACTGGAAGACTTTGCATAGCTCTGCTCCCTAGGGCAGGAGTAAGGTTCTAAAATCCCCTGGCTCCCTCATCAACTCAGTTGGACGCCAAAACCATGCCAGAAGTCTGAACAAACATGCCAGTCCTGTGATTATGACCCCCAAATTGTCGAACAGTTGGGTAGCACATATGCCATGGCTGACCAGATACATACTGGTCAGACCCTCCTAAGCTATGCAACATAACTATTCACAAAAGCTACTATTTTATTAAGTTCCTTCCATGTCCCCGAAGCTTTACTAGTTGTACAATATATAGGTGTGTTTTTTTTCCCAGTCCTTACTGCATTTCTAAGTATGATTATCCCAATTTTACAAATAAAGAAACTGATGCTCAGTCACTGAGAGGATGTGTATCTGAGTGGAAAACAACTAGAGCATTCTAGCAAACAGACATACATGATTTAAACTGTACTTGTTTTCAGATTCAAAACCAAAAGCCAAGGTTGCTAACCATGGCAAGTAGAAATCACAGCATTTACAAAAGGCTGTGATATCTATGGAATGTTGAATGGTACCATTACCTGGGCTGTATTTCCCCTTAACTCCTGCCTTTCCCCCAGGTCAAGTACTGGAACACCTGTCCTTGACTTTCTACTTGGTAGAGAATGCGGGGTGCTCAAAGTTAATACCGTACATCTGTCAAGATGTCAGCTAGTGCTGAGTAAGAGGCCCAGAACTTCACTTACAATAAGCTCCGATGTGCACCAGAATCACCTGTGAGCTCAAAACACACATTTTTTGGCCCAGGCCTTCTGATTCCATAGGTTAGTGGTGGGTCTCAGGCATTCACATTTTTCTTTTAAAGAAGCTCCCAGGTCATTTTGATGCCCACCAAAGTTTTAAAATTACTGCTGTCCATGTCATGTTTGGGAGGATGGTGTCTTACAGAAGTCTGCACCACCATAATGAGAGGACAGTTGTGGGCTGGAATGCATGAAGGGACATCCAGGAAATGTGCACTTTGTGAAGTTACTTTTTCCTGTCCCCATCAAGGTCTGCCTCTTTATTTACTCCCATTAATACTTGAACCAAGAAAACATTAAGTCAGGTCTTCAGTTAAGTATTTATCATAGTTACCCAAGGAATACAGAGTTTCAGGGAAAGCATCCAAACTTTACTAATTATATAAAAGGTGGAAATTTTGTTCTTGAACATGATTCTGTGATTTTGTTTTGTTTTTGTCCTTTTGAAAGGACTAACTATTAGGAACCTCATCTACCAATCTATCCATCAGATCAACTTGCCCTCACCATGGAGGCCATGCTGCTGGCCCTCTGGCAATGCTTTCCTGTCATCATCATGATACCGATCAGCTTTCTAACCTTGAAGAATGCCATGTCTATGTCCTAGCAGTGACATTATTTATGCCTTTGGGCCCCTGTCTTTCAGAAGCCTGGTTTGTTACCGCGGAACTTGCGTTTGTTAGGCAGGATAAGGTCATAAGGCGTATTCCCTACCTGGTACTGAAGTTCCAAGTGCCACGAACACGACCGCAGTCACCGAATCTTTCAGGCCAATGGTACAGCCGAAGTGGGAAGCCAGGTCGCCAATGAAAGCTGTCAGGACGCCAATCATGATGATGGAGACAATGAAGCATGCCCAGCCGTTCCAGTATTCTGTGGGGGGCACGAAGGCAAAGAGGACCTTCCAGAACACAGTCAGGAAGTGCATCACGTAATCGAAGCAGGAGGGCAGCTTCTCCTCCCCACATTCGTCGTCGTCATCATCTTCCCCTAGAGAGAAAGGAAAGAGGCACATTTCATCACTACTTCTGCTCTCAGGGTCTCCCTCTCTCCAACCCCTCCTTCCCAGGCCTGTCACCCTCCCCTCTGAGTGACCCCAGAGGCCCTGAGAGGTGGGTGAAGCTCAGAGGTTTCTAAGAGTCAATCATAATGAAGAGATTATTGTATCATACTCAAGGTCATGCTCACTGTCATGGATTAATGGCAAAAAAGATTTAATCCCCTCCACACGGTTCTGGTTATAAGCAATCAACACACCCTTTCTGTTCTCCTGTCACCTCCGGGGAGATTTGTCACTTCAGAGAAATGCCAAGGATTTCTTCAAAAAGGCTGGGAAGCCCTGTGCCAGGCTCAGAAGGAAGCCAGTTTTGAAGGAAGGTAACTGACAGAATTCTTCCACCAGGATTATTTTCCTGGAACACATTGCTGTCTCCCAACTTCAGCTCCGGGCATTCAAGGGCCTCTAATCCTCAGAGGACAATGTTCACCCGGGGTGCTCCACCTCCGTGGCTCTGGGCCTGTGTCTCTCTCCAGCTTTATCTCCCGAAACTACTTCAAACTCAACCTGCATCCCAGCCAAACGGAATCACTTGCATTCTTTCTCAAACCATATGCACTTTCTCCTTTTGTCCTTTAGAACCAAATGTACTTGGCGTGTCCCAGTCCCCCCTCCTTACCCTTCCCCACGTGTCCTTTGAAACTCTCTTCCTTTACGAAACCTTCCTTAAACCCCCTGGCCCTCCAGCCAGTGCTGGAAACTCCTCCTCAGCTTCCGCTTGTAACACCAGACCAGTGGTTCTCAAAGTGGACCCTCACCGGCAGCGACATTACCCGGGAACGTGTTAGAAATGCACATTCCTGGCCCTACTGAGTCAGAAACTAGAGGGTGGGGGAGGGGAGGCGGCCCAGCAGTTTGCATGAACCAGACCTTATGTGACCCAGTCTCCAGATTATACCTGTTCACTTTGCCTCTCTTCCCCAGGTAACCCTTCAAGGGCAGGGATTTGTTCATTTTTGTGTTCCTAATGTTTGGCTTCTTTTCCATCATGCAGAACAAGCTGGCTAAAAGCTTGTGAAGTGAATGAATACATGCATTAATTTCTCCTGACGTTATATAACTACTTAATTGCGTAATATATATACGTCATCACTTTGGCAATTAGATTATACCTATCAATACGGAAAGAAATGCATACTGTTTAAATGCAGAAAGAAAGGCTTACCGCTTAAAGGAACCACGAAATCAATATAACTGTATTCGAAATTGGAGACTTCATTTATGGGGTGACATTATCCCCGTTCACATGTTTTTAAATCCTCCTTCTAAAGTGAGGGCGAACACAGATGCGTGTGTTTCGCAGCCATTCTAGAACTTCTCCTTGAGGCCTCTGCTCACCACTCCAGCCCCCAACCTCGCCCCCAGGGTCTAGTGTCCCTCATTCACCTGGTGCAGCTGGCGGCTGGGGAGGCTGTCCGACTTCCTGGAGGACTGCTGGACCCGAGACTGCCAACACAGAGCACATGTGAGTGCTCCCCGGAGACACTCCGTGGGGAGGCCCTCTGGCGCGGGCCATGTTGGAATCACCCTCAGAGGAGCTTGGAGGGAAATGTTCCTCTCACAAAACATGAAAAAGGGGAACGTCTGGGTTTGCCATCTGTCCCTTTACAGGGAGGGAGGAGAGGCAGTGGCTGACTCTTCCAGGAGGTCATGGTCAGGACTGCCATGCAAACAAACCTGGAGGATCTGGGAGAAAACAGTCTCATCCTGAGACTTTGGAAGGTCTCGCGTGAACTGCTGGGAGGAAACTGCCAGCAGGTGAGTGGGATCACCTTGGGAGACCAACCAAGTAGGGACTTAATTCAGGTCAGCTGAGTGACTCCCTGGAGCCAACAAGCATTGCTGACTGTGTTCAAGGAACTCACAAGAAGCCAGGAGGCCCAGATGGCTCTAATTCTTGGTAACCTATGGAAGCCTATGGAAGCAGGCTAAACCTGAGCCACAGGTGATTCCTGTAAATATACATCTAAGAAAACGAAACTTAAGAACAACCAATCACAAACAACCACCTTGACTTTCCCCCAAAAGGCAACTGCTTAAGCTACAGCCAACCGAATCTTGTCTTTGCTTTGCTTCCTGCTTCTACTCTGACAAAGTCTCTCTCCTACCTCCTGTGGGGGGAGCACTCCTAACCACTTCTGGTCTGATCCTGGCCAGTTCAAATCCATGTTCACTTAAATGAACTCGGAAAATTTTAATGTGCTTCCGTGTATCTTCTAACAACCACTTCCTATGGCACTCATGCTGTATGGTCATCACATATTTCTAATACCACCCTTGCCTAAAAGCAGAAGATGCTTTTAAATAAAAGTACGTATTATGGGTTGAATTGTTTTTACCAAATTCATCGCCCTAAATCCTAGTACCTCAGAACGTGATTATATTGGAGACAAGGCTTTTGAAAAGATACGTAAGCTAAAATGAGGCTGATCCCAGCAGACAAGTATCTGTATAGGAAGAGGAAGCTGGGACTCACAGTGAGACAGCAGGGCTGCGGGCACACAGGAAAGACCACAGGAGGACACAGCGAGCAGGTGGCCCTTCCCCCTCCCAACTCAAGGAGAGCAGCCTCAGGAGAAACCAAACCTGCCAGCATTTTGATCCTGGACTTCTATCCTTCAGAACTGTGGAAAAATAAATTCTTATTGTTTAAGCTCCCTAGTCCGTGGGTCTGTGGTATTTTGTACAACGCTCCTCAGAAGCCTCCTGTGCCATAATGTTAATGTGTAGGAACAGCCATTCTGTGTTTCTATAACCCACTCCTTTCTCCTATCTTTCACACATTTCTTCTTCTTCTTCTTCTTCTTCTTCTTCTTCTTCTTCTTCTTCTTCTTCTTCTTCTTCTTCTTCTTCTCCTCCTCCTCCTCCTCCTCCTCCTCCTCCTCCTCCTCCTCCTCCTCCTTCTTCTTCTCCCCCCCCCCCCCCCTTTTCTTCCCATTTTCTTTTTACGCTAAATGTTAGCTCCAGGTAGAACTGTGAGAGCTGCAATTGTCAGGGTGAATTGAATGGATTGAGGAAGAAAAGAACCATGTTAATTCTTTCTCTGCCTCCTCCTTCCCTAGTTGCCTATTTCAAAAGGGGGTGGGGAGGTGGGGGCTGCATGTATCCCAGGAAAGCTCCGCAAAAGCACCAGACTTTCAAGTTATATCTATTTGTATCTGATCCTTTTAAATTTCCATGTTGGTGGACATTTAATGATTTCATAGGATAGATGGTCAACACAGTTTAGAAAACACTGAATTTTAATCAGTCATCTAGAAATACAGATGATTCTGCCAGACTCCACAAAATTACTTAATTTTAAGTGTCTACATCCATATTGTGAAGGTGAAAAGGGAACAAATCATGAAACTTCTCAGAAGAAATGACACATAAATTGGGAGTAGCTATTGTATTTGTCCTCAGGATGAAAATAATGACACCTTTCCTATGAGGAGCATGCCAGAAAAAAAAAAAAAAAAAAATAGGTCACCGCTGTAAAGTATTTGAGGATATTTCAAGATAATAGTTATTATGGTGGTTATTAGTTTCCTATAATTAAGGATTGTGACTGTATTTCCCTATCATTATTTAATTGCTCAGTTAATATGCTGGGTTATCAGGGGTTATATTCTAGGCTTTTAAAAACAAAATGTGCCTAGCCCTCTGGAATCAACCTCATGATCTATAAGTGTGTAATGAAAAATGAGAGAGAGAGAGAGAGAGAGAGAGAGAGAGAGAGAGAGAGAGAGAGAGAGAGAGAGAGAGAGATTTCCTCCTGTGGGTTTCTAGCATTACAAGGAATCTTAAATATTTTAATACTTATGTCTGGAATGGGAGGCGCATCTGTTTTATTGCATTTGAAAGTAGAAGTGGCTTTCCCTTCTTTCCCCTAGGATCTCATTGCTCTTTACAAATTTTAATCTCCAACTCAGATGTCATTTAAATATTAAAAACGACCACTGCCTGCATGGGTGATGCACAATTACCCTGTCTTGGAAAAGGACAAAGAAACGTGTTCATCCATCACCATCTGGACTATACTTAAAAGTGTGTTCTTTGCAAAGATGAATGGAGCATTAAAAAAATAAATAAAAATAAAAGCCGAGCTGGGAGCATCCTTTATGTGACAGTGAAGTTGACGGTAATCTGCTGGTTCTGCAGGCTGGCCAGCCCAGGGCACTGGAGGCTGTGCCATTCTTCCCAGCCCCTCTTCTGCATTAGCAAAGAGACAGGCAG
Organism: Pipistrellus kuhlii; assembly: GCF_014108245.1. NCBI lineage: Eukaryota > Metazoa > Chordata > Mammalia > Chiroptera > Vespertilionidae > Pipistrellus > Pipistrellus kuhlii. The sequence continues at coordinate 16,034,851 of NW_023425438.1, forward strand.
GCAGGGAGGGGGGGGGGGAGGAGAGGGGAAGAAGGGGACTTTCCTTTTATAGGAGCCCAAGCAAAGGATCTTCTTATCTCAGAATCCTTCTTTTCAGCTTTATGGATTCTACTAATGGAAAGATAACAAAAAAGCTGTATTTGATTAATCAGCTCCATCGCCTTTTACATGGTTTCCTTGATACATGTTGGACCTCCTAAAAATATAACTACAAAAATAGCCGAATTGTTAAAGCTACAGTAGTGGAGAGAGGACCCCTTCAGCTGTGGATAGAACAGGGGTTGCACTGTCTCTGCTCTGGAGCATGGACATAGGCTGTCATCAGCATCAGTGATCACGGAAGGCAACCCCTGGGCTTGGCACCTGCAGGCGACATAACATCTAAAGTAAACAGAGATTAGTGTGCATCCCCGTAGAGATGCTTAGGGTTTGGCCTCAGGGAGAGCTTTGAGAAACAGAAAAAGATGCTGCTGGAGTGTGTTAGACACGTGGGTCAGAAAACTTAAGTTAATTTCTAGTTCTGATAGCTTGTTTAGGGGAAGACTCTTGACCTTCCAGAGCTTCAGTGCCTTATCTGTCACATGGACTTCCTAGCTCCCACATCACAGAGCCTTCTGTCATGAAGGCTAGAAGAGAAAACATCCAAGTCCTTTGTAAAACTGCAAACCTCTTCGCAGACAGATGTGCCATATTCCCTCACTGTTATTTGTCAGAAGGAAGGCAGTAATCAGTTTGACCCGAGTTTCCTGATTTCCCAGAATCTATGTTCTGCTTAAATGAAACATTATTGCTATAGCTTCTCCATGCTGCTTGATTGTAAGAGAAGAGAAAAAATAGAGGGAGAGAACATGATGGGGTGACCAACTAAGTGACAGACATTTAGCTAAATTTTTCCCCACGCCTGAGTTTTTGTTTTTGTTTTTAAATTTTTTAATTAATTATTTTAAATATTATTTTTTTAATTCTTACAGGAACCTTAAAGGTGGCATTATTAACCCCATTGTGCATAATGAAGAACCTGAATGAAATTTAGAGAATTTAAGTAGCTTTCTAAAAATAATGACACAGTTGGCAAGTGGCTGAGTTGGGATTTGATCTCACAGCCTGGGGACTATTTACTGCACACGATGCCTTGTTGAAGCAAGTTGAGGAGTATAGCATCTGTCAACGATTGATTCAAAGTTTGAGTCTGCAATTTCTTTCTGTGCCTAAATGCTATATAAAACAATGCTGCTTTTTTTTTTTTCAAGGAATGTGAAAACACTGCTTATGTTCTAAATTACTTTCTAAATATAATTTTTCTAGATGTGATATCTCTTCAGCAGTCAGTCACATGTTCTTTCTCAAGCTCTTGGGAACCAATTAAACCAGGAAACAAGACAATAAATAAAGGGAGGGCATCATGGTTGTGATCATTTTGGAATTTGGAATTTAAGTGCGACAAGTCCTTATTTTCATTTCTAGTTGTCAATGGTTAACTACCTAGTTCGGAATAAAATATCCTGGTTTGTATCTAGCTCTTCACTCTAGAATCAGCGAAACTGCCTATATTATCACAAATATGCAATGGGAAGTAGTTTGGGGAATGTATGCCACTGTTCAGTTGAGAAAATGTCTGACTTTCAATTCCTCACAGGTATTCATTTCAACCTATAATTATTAGTTCATTTTTACTCTACAAAGAGACTCCTCCACTATGGAACAGTGAGGATAATCAGAACACTTTCCAGAAGTATGAAAGGATGGCTATAGGATGATATCTGTGGTCAACCCCACTGTCGCCCATGTGACCTTATGAGCCCAACAAGTGTTACCTTGTGAAATACACAAACCATTAACTGGATCACTGAAGTGGTTTTCCACATTCTACATACATTGTTTTGGGCATGATTTCTTTCTAAAATTTTGTTCCTTTTTTAGCAAGTGGGGTTGATTTTAATTTTGTGTCTCTTTAGTTTATGAATACTGAAGTTGTCTTTAAACAAATGAACAGGTTAACTTGATGGAATGGGCTTCCTCCTCCATACTGATCACTTCCTTTTGCAACCTGATACATGGGCATTACAAATCAAATTATACTCTCCTGTTATGCAGTTTCATTTTTCTTCACTTTCAGAGGTTCTGACAAAATCATAAGATATTTAAGATAAAAGAGACCATAGCTATCAGCTAATTTACCCCTTCTCATTTTTAAGAGAGAGAGGAAAAAAAAGAGAACTGTGATTTAATTGTGATGAATTTTTGTTCTCTGGTATAGGGATGTGTGTGTATTTGATATACAAAGGCTTGAGTTCAATGGCTTTTATTGTCTTGCTCACTCAGTGATCTAAAATGTCTTTTTTCTCCTTTTCCCTTTTACATGCTTATATATTACTTCTAACCCTTAATGATTTCTATAAGCCACTAAACTTAATAACCTAAGATACATTCCTAAACAAGAACTTACCTCTTGTTCTGGATTTGGGAGAAATGCTATAAACATTTCTGTATAACCTAAAGGCCAGGAATTACTTAACTTATATATTCTCTGATGAAAAGTAGACATCTGCAATTTCTTGACCAAGTATATTACAAGATAATTCCTTATCAAGAGAGACCTCAAAACACAATTTACTCAAATTTATAGATCTATGGACTACCAAAGCACAGAAGGAAAAGGTAGATATTTGATACCTTTTCTAATACATAGGTATTAGAAGTAGAAATTTATAGATCTATGGGTTACCAAAGCACAGAAGGAAAAGGTAGATATTTGATTCTGTCCACATAGGTATTAGAAAAGAACTGAACTTAAAGCGTTGGGAGGGTTTCAGAGCTTACTAAGGTCAACTCCCTATTTAACGTGAATTTCTTTTAAATTTCTGCCAAATGGTCAGAGTCTCAGTTAATAGGGCATTTAGGATCTCACAACCCAACTTGGAACAGTTAAAGCTGTCAGCTCGGGCTTAGGGTCCACTAATTTGTCCAGGACCCATTCCTTATATCACATGAATAAATCCAATCTGGCTCCACATGACATTCCTGCAGGCGCCGATAGCTGGTCACTGTCGCATCACTCTCAATCCTCACGTCAGGATGCAGTGTCAGGCTGGTCATGCTCCTCTGAGCACTGTCAGTCATAACCTTCTTTTTCAGAGCATGGTGCCTGGAGCTGAATGCAACTCCAAGAGACACTTATCTTGTCTGCTGCGGGGCAGGCTTTTTTTCCCCTTTCTTCTTTTGGACACGTTTAGTTTCAGAAATATATGCACTGGGGTTTTTTTTGGTGGGCACATTGCATATTGTCATCCGTAGAGCCTACTTACACATATCCATTAACAAAAACCCACTGCTTCAGTGCCACTTCTAGGTCATGTCTTCCAGTTCCCACACCGGTGTAACACATTTTGGGGACACATCTGTACAATCATTCATCTATTCAAATGGTTACTTACTATCTTTCAGACTAAGTTAAACGTTGTCATTAGAAAATATGTACCTTGACTTCACAGCAGCTCTTTCTAAATATGCTCCTTTCGAATCATTCTTCAAAATGTATTTGGATTGAGAAGAAAGTCTCTTGGTGTGGCTGGCGGTCATTGGAGAGGTTGTGAGTGAGCCCTGCGGTTGGGTTCTCGTCCTACTGTCCTCACCCCACACAGCCAAAGGCCTGAGGTCAAGGCTGGTGCTTGCTGAGAGATCCTTCTTCAACAGCTAGTGTGGAATCAAATTAGTGTGAAGATTCCATGCCTGGAATCTACTGTGCTAGGGCACCCACACTGAGGAGACCGAGTTCAAGATTGCTGTAGACTTGTAACTTGGACTGCTGGCCCATTAGGGGACACGAGCAAAGGTCCTATAAATCACTCCTAGCCTCTACTTTCAAGCTAGAGATAGCGATAGGTCATCTGGCCCCACAGTATCAGTGCTCATTACTGCTCATACCTGGAGGGTGAGGCACAGATGATATGTGACAATACTTAAAAGGATTTGAGAAGTCAAATCTCTCTCTGTGAATAACCTCCGACCCTGTCTGGACAAATGACCTCCTGGGTAAAAATTTCCACAAACAACAAAATGCTTGCCAACTCAGGCCATTAGGTTAGGATGGTTAATACAGCCCAAGAAATATCTCAGGTGACAGAAATGTCTCTCAGCAAGAGCAGCCACTGTCAAAATGAAAAGCAGATCCACTGAAGTGTTCCAGCTCTCTGCAAGTCTGACTACTGGCAAAGTGAGTCAGTTTAAAGCTAAAAACCGACTGCCTAGAAAGTTAAAAATTCTCTCCTTCAGAATTCCTCTATGTGCTCCAAGTGTTCCTAAAAGTGCAGAGGTTGATCATAAAAAGTCTTGTGAGTTCTTGCCGCAAGCTTTGTCTTTTGTAAAACGACGCCACAGTCATTCTGAGAATCTTGAAATTCAGTGTCCTCTTGCCCTTTATGAATTGTAGGATTCGAAGAAATTTAGGTTTCTGCCAGAGAAGCCTACTTCCTACAGACTCGAGCACCTAAGAAATGAACCCTCAAGTAGAACTGATACTTAGCGAGTGTAGATGCCTCTGCTCCTTTACATGCTTTAGGTACAGTGGGGAGTATGAGGGCACACTGGGTTCAAAGATCGGCCTGAAGGTTTGATAACACTGTAAATACCAGCAGCTAAGGGAATTAGCCTCCTGGAATGTGGGAAGCTGAGTCATGGACCAACTGTTGGGGCAGCAATAGCTATTCAGTTTTCACCAACCTGTCCATGGTATGTCCTAGGACCGTGGTCGGCTAACTGCAGCTTGGAGCCACATGTGGCTCTTTGGTCTCTTGAGTTTTTAGCAAAGGCCAGCTTAGGAGTACCCCAATCAAGTGAATAACAATGTACCTACCTATATAGTTTAAGTTTAAAAAATTTGGCTCTCAAAAGAAATTTCAATCATTGCACTGCTGATATTGGGCCCTGTTGACTAAGGAGTTTGCGGACCACTGCCCTAGGAAAATGTTGACATTTATATAAAGGGTTGGGCTGATGTGTATCAGCAGTTGCCCCACAGGCAGAGGAGTCTGAAGACCTTCTGGGTTTTAAGATGCTGCTGTGATTAGTCTGTGAATTTGGGTTTAGTTACTGAGTGCTTTTCTTCACACACCTGAGAAAACACATACATCCCACTTAGTCTTCCCAGGCACCTGGGAAAAGGAGGTGAAGTTTTCTCCATCTTAAATATAAAGAAATGGAGGCTCAGAGAGTTTAAGTAACACTTATGGATCTCAGACTCTTTTACTTCAATTATTGCAATTACTTGACCCATGGATTTCTGAGAGAAACATCATTGTGGCTTGTCCAGACAAATCCATTCTGATAACATCTAAGTTCAATTGGCTATTTTATGAACAGTGTAGTAGGGAAATAACTACCTCTTAAAAAACCCTCTGTACATGGCAACATATATATAGATTATTGAATGTTTTTTTGGGGAATGAATGGATGGTTCTATGTCCTTTCTTCTTCCTAAAGAGTCTGGTTTTTTCCTTTTATCTTTGGGGGGGGAAAAATCCTCTTGTAGTGGTTTGTATTGGCCCTCCTGGGACGTGGGTGGCAGGGATCTATCTCTCGGTGTAGCAAATGGGAAGGACTCTAGACCCATAGTTGGCAAACTGCAGCTTGTGAGTCACATGTGGCTCTTTGGCCCCTTGAGTGTGGCTCTTCCACAAAATACCACAGCATGGGCAAGTCTATTTTGAAGAAGTGGCATTAGAAGAAGTTTAAGTTTAAAAAATTTGGCTCTCAAAAGAAATTTCAATCATTATATTTTTTATATTTGGCTCTGTTGACTAATGAGTTTGCCAACCACTTCTCTAGACCTTCAGCAACGACAACTCCCCTCCTCAGTGACTGCTTTCCTGGTGCCAGGAACGCTAGAAGGAACCCTGTTCTCATGATGGGTTTGTGAGTTGATTTGCTGGCAAAGTGGCGACAACAGCTGAGAATCTAAGGTTCTGACCATGGCCTTGGTTTGCACAGTGCAAAGTGACTGCAATGCCTCAGGGCACCCCTCATCTGCTTGCCCTTTCTCTCCTCTCTGTTGTGACTTTTTCAAAGAGATCCCTGGAAACAGAGGTTCTCCACTGAAAACAGAGGCATTGACGAGTGAAACTTTCTCTTTTGTGCTGTGAATAAGTAATTGACATTATAAAGAGAAAATATGATCTTATATGTAGTAATATCTGCTTGTTGTGGGAGGATTAGCTCATTAGTAAAACTCAGATGGAATATCTCCATGCCCTCACTGCTCATGAATACCTTGTTTTTTTTTGTTTTTTTTTTAAAGAGAGTAGGCTGGTTAAAGTGGGTGTTGACAATCGAGTTTGTCTGTCTGCCAGTGGCTTTTTAGTCTTTCGCCAATAATAACCTGAACCAGGCTTCTGTGATGCTTTTCTTCAATATGAACCATCTTAAAAAGAGCTTTTTCCCTCTCATCACCAGTAAGTCTATGGCTTATCTTCTTTATTTGGTTAAGGCACAGTGCAAATGCTATTAAGTTTATAGGTCTGAACTCTAAACAATATTGCAGGTCACTATTTTGAACCTAGACTGAACCCCCAACCTCGACCCATATCTGTAGTAAATTTTCCAAGGGAATAGAGTGGTTGAAAGAGGAACTTTATTTGTACCAGCCATTTGTTCAGTGAATATTTATTAATCATTTCTGTGCCAGGCATTGGAAATGCAGAAAAAGAGAACCAAAGGAACTCCCAAGGGACAAGAGATAGTAGTCAAACAAAACAAATGGCCCTGGTGGCATGGCTCCGTGGTTGAGCACCAACCTACCAACCAGGAGGTCATGGTTTGATTCCTGGTCAGGGCACATGCACTGGTTGTAGGCTCAGTCCCCAGGGTGGGGCATGAAAGAGACAGCTGATCAATGATTCTCTCTCATCATTGATGTTTCTATCTCTCTCTCTCTCTCCCTTCCCCTCTGAAATCAATAAAAATAAAACAATAAATAAATAGTAAACACAGCTTGTTACTATATATAAAAATAAATAAATGAACAAACACGATGGCTCCAAAGACAATGAAGTCAGGTGATAAAATACAGCGTGGCTGAGGAGGTGAACTGTGAGCTGAGACCTCAGGGATGAGAAAACCCAGAGGTGGAGGGGAACCTTCCGTGCAGGGGCGCCAGCCTGTGCACAGGTCCTGGGGCAAGAGCAAAGGTCCAAGAATGGAACTAAGCCTGCAGCCTGAAGGCATGATACTCTCGGAAGCACACACGTGGCAAGATGGAAAGAGGCTTGACCTTGGAATCAGAACCCTGGGCCAGGGTATGAATCCTACCTTCTATTTTCCCATCTCACAAATGGGCTCACGAACACCTATACTGCACAGGGCTGCTGTAAGGCTTGTGTGAACACAAAACAACCATTCTTCAGGGGCAGGGCCATTCCATTCAATGCTTTTACATTTCTGGCTCAGGGAAATGTTGTCCTTTGCTTTGCCTCATCCTGAAGCATCACATCTTCAAGAAGCCCTGGGGTCCTTAGGTAACATCACGGGAATAAGGGCGAAAGCACTGGTGCCACCAATGGGAACTCCAAGATAAGAAGGAGAGCAATGCTGTGTGCTCCAGCAAGAACCTGAGATGCTACAACAGCCTCTACGTGACCTTGGGTGACCATTCCCTCGTTGGGCTCAGATCCTTGTTCACTGCAGCCAGGAGAGTTGGAATAGCTGATCTGTAAGCTCCTTCTCAGCCCTGTGCTGGGATTCTGGGCTAAGATGCTCTCACAGGTTTCAAGACCAGCTGGACGTGACCAGACACAGGCAAAGTAAAAGAGAGGCAAGAGGGTGGGGAGTGTGTGTCAAAGCCCTGATTGCAGGGACCGGAATGATGAGGTCTTTATCGAGGGAGCAGGCTGTGAACAGCGAGAATTAATGATGCAAGTCACTCTGACAATTTTTTTTCTCTGCCTTTGGGATGTGTGTGTGCTTGTGCACGCACGCGTGCATGTGTGTTTGTGTGTGTGTGTGCTCGGGCATGGGTACACAGTGGCTAAGTTTTTTCCTCTTTCCACCTCTTAGGATTATGCTGAAATGTTTCCTCCTCTAAAAGCTGAGTACAAAGGCTCCCACCAGGGGTGAAGCCCCCCCAGGCCTGGTGCATTGATTAGTAAGCGGCAACTAAAACTGTGTTCACCACGAGAACTGTATGGCAGCAGCCTTGCCCACAAAAGAACTCCTGGGTCCTGTGATGGCTTATTGTTTGCAGAGCTGAGCTGCCTCCTCTCCAGACAAAAGCCGCATTAGGGACGTGACTTCGGGCTTAAATGAGAGTGCTGAATCATTCTGGAGCCTTCCAACACAGTGTTTTCCTCCAGATTGTGTAATAAGCAATTTCAGAGAAAAACAGCCCTACAAGCCAATATTCTTTTTCAGAAATACCAACGAAAGCATACCCACGGGCCAGGAAATAATTGATTCTTCCTCCTGCCCTCTGAGCTCCCAACCCTGAGCAGCGGGCCTGCCTGTTCTGGAGCTGGGAGATGAAGCTACCTGATTCAACACGGCATCCTGCTACCAGTCACATTTTTAAGTGGATAGGTGTCCCAGATTTGCGTTGCCTCCCTACCAGTAAGGGCCTAGTATAGTGGTGGGCAAACTGCGGCTCACGAGCCACATGCGACTCTTTGGCTCCTTGAGTGTGGCTCTTCCACAAAATACCACAGCCTGGGCGAGTCTATTTTGAAGAAGTGGTGTTAGAAGAAGTTTAAGATTAAAAAAATTGGCTCTCAAAAGAAATTTCAGTCGTTGTACTATTGATATTGGGCTCTGTTGACTAATGAGTTTGCCGACCACTGGCCTAGAATATATGTTTCAGAAAACGGGAGAAGAACCGAACAATACTTAGATAGAGTTACAGTTTTTATGCCACGCGGGTCCAGAGGAAAATCTCTCAAATTCTGGGCCCCAAGATGGAGGAACTTTCCCTATTTATATGTTTTTGCCTTCTTTTGAGAGGGCAGGGCGGGGCGAGGATGAGCTCCCGACTGCGCCCCGCAGGGCGGAGTTATCCCTAGCCCTCACCCAACCAATCAGGGTTAGCCGAGGCAGTGACATCACCACCGACTGGAGTAAAACCCCTGGACTGGGAGAAGTTCGCTCTCTCTTCCGCCATGCTGCTGGCGTGGGTGGGAGGGGCCCATGCTAGCATGGAGAAGGCTCTTTTGTTTATTGCATCGGACTCGGCTCCCTGGTGGTCCTTGGGGATCACGAAGTCTGGGCATAACACTTTGTCTCCCAAATATGGGGTGTTTCTGGCCCCCTTTGCAAGTTCTTAAAGAGCCCCCATGTGCTGGGACCTTAAGACCTCAACCAAAGTGCTGGCCCGGTGCCAGCACTGATAACTTCGTCCCGGAAAGGTTTAATGGCCTCTCTTGAAATGGAAGTAGTCTTATTTTCCTTATTATTTAAGCAAACAAGCATCTACAGAAACCAAATAGCAGGGTTAACATTACAAACAGCAGTTTTTATACAAGATGGATGCTTCATATACATATTTTTTACATTAAATGCTTTATTTGCCATCCATATTAAAGTGACCATTGTAGCCATATGTTGAAAAAAGGGATGAGAAGAAAGTTGGAGGACAGCAGTATTTCTTACATCTCCTGTTTAAAGTTTAAAATAATGGCTACTCTTATTAGTTGAAGCATCTAGTGATTCTAAGCATGAAAACCTCCCGGAATAACTAATCGTTCCACAGGGGAAAAAGCAGGGCCTCAGAGGAAAGGATGGGCATCGATTCAGTTTTGCTTCGGAAGGCCTGACATATTTTTTAGCAGCAGATATAAATGCAGTTCTAAGATCACGAAAACAATTTGGAAGTCCCTCTGGGTTCCTCGTGATGGGATTAAACTTGGACTTTGTAGGAAATGCAGCGGCTGAGCCTGTCTACGTTCTATGATTGGTGTTCCCCCTGGTCCTTCTGCATCTCTGTGCAATGCTTGCACACTCATTTCTAGCTTCCCCATGTGTAAGCTGAGAGTGAAAGACTCATCAACTTTGTCCCTTTTGTCTGCTTTAACTCACTCCAAACTGGCCATGTAAGACCTGAAGTGAAGTTGTCGGAGTGACACCGAAAGTTGCGCTAAAAGCTTGCTTGCTTTTGGACTCGGTGGGCTTTCGTATTCAGTGTTTGCTAGTTGTGTGACACTAATTAACCACATTGGGCATCAGGGTTCTTAATTGTAAACTTAGGACAAAAATACTGACCTCAGGGTATAGCTGTGAAGAACAGAAAAAATGTATAGAAAGTACCAGCTATCAATGGTTACCCTTATTTAAGCATAAAGTGAGCCCCAACTTCATATAACAGGCTTTTGAAAGACTTTAAGGCAGTTATAATTACTATTTTTTATGAAGCCAGATCACTTTTTCACAAAACCTCAGTCAGCTTGTGATTTTCAGGAAAGGAAAATTAATAATTATTATAGTCACACAGGAAACAGCACAATAAAACTCCAATCTCCAACACCCTCTCTCCCCACCTTTTATTTTGACTCTCCTGTAGTCACACTTGAGGCTCTTAAACTTGACCCAGCAGGATTATCCTCTTAGTTGCTTAAATGGGGTTTTCTGATCACCCGGGGGGTGACATGTTCAGTGATGAGGGTGTCTCCTCAGTAATGATGATCAGTTACAGAGGAGATCCTAGGAAGATACCTGCTTCAACCAGCTTGCATGGCAATCCCTGGGAGCTCATGTGAGATGCCATCTTTATTATGTTTTAATTAGGATTATGGAGTGGATCAGTCTTCAGGGTAACAGTACTTTCCAGTGAATTGTTATTGGGGGGCACCCTAGGGTTGACAGCTTTTGCTATTAAATAATTCAATTTAATTGAGAGCACTTATTACCCCACAGAACGTGCATGGATGAAAGACTGGTGACAGAACTAGTTTCCATCTTTGTTTGGTGGGCAGGGGGGACCATGTCCTTCACTCTTATTTAGCTGAAGTCAGGTGCTTGATGGTAACCACTGTGAAGCACAGTGAGGGAGGACAGGCAGCTGCACCTTCGGGCCTGGCCTAGTGTTGAATGTCTGCCTTTTTACTGTAGAGGGTTCCACGGGTGTTTCTGAGCTCCAGTCACAAGGAAGGAAGAAAACAGGCCCTTTCAAAGTCATCATCTCAGTTTCTTGAAGGCTACACTTTAAAATAATGTTTTTTCAATTACAGTTTACATTTACTATTATTTTATACTAGAAGCCCGGTGCACAAAATTCGTGCACTCAGGGGAGGGAGTACTTCAGCCCAGCCCTGAGCACTCTCACAGTCTGGGAGCCCTTGGGTAATGTCCACCTGATGGCTTAGCCGTCAGTCAGAAATCTTTAGCACTGCAGAGGAGGTGGGAGAGGCTTACACCACTGTCGATGCACTCACTAGCCACGAGCCTGGCTTCTGGCTGAGTGGCACTCCCCCAGCGGGAGTGCACTGACCACCAGGGGGCAGCTCCTGTGTTGAGCATCTACCCCTGGTGGTCAGTGTGCGTCATAGCGACTGGTTGTTCCACCATTTGGTTGATTTGCATATTAGTCTTTTATTATATAGGATTATTGACTATATTTCCTAGGCTGTACTTGGAGCCTATATTTGGAGCCTATTCTCTCATTCCTTTCTTTCTAGGAGAATAGATACGGCTATATGCTGTTATTGTGCTGAATATTTAATTTAAGTAAGCCAGGTAGGCGGTTTGCCAAATTTAGTACCTTCCCATTTCCAAAATTATGTGGTCCATGGAGCTCAATGCCATCAGGGATGCTGCAGAAAAGAGCCCCTACATTCTAATGTTGGACAATGTCTTAGAACTCGCTTAGTCCAACCTTCTCCTTCTACTGATGATAAAGCCAAAATTCAGAAAGATTTAATACTTTGGCAAGGTTATACAGTTGGTAAGAACCAAGACTACAAAAAGCTTCTTCTTCTTCTTTTTTTTTTTTTGGCCACTTTTGAATGTTCCTTCATTGTGACAATACCGACAAACACTAGAAAGATGTGTAAAATCTTTATCAAAAGTAAAAGAATTGCAGAAAAATCCTCCGTGCTATAGACTTAAGGTTATCAGTTAACAGAGGGCAGTTGGCTGGCTTTCTGAGAGAATGGCACAAATTACCAGGCAGGAGAAGCCTGTGAATGTGCCCAGGCAAACACACTCTTCCCTTGTGCTGAACGGAACTCACGGGCATTCTCCTAAGGCAGCAGTTGTAATCGGTGTGCTGCAAGAATTGTTAAAACATGCAATACTTGTCTACTTAGTCAGGGACACTGACCTCTTTTCCCTTAGATTCCCAAATAAGAACATGCGGCAATAGCCATTTGGTGTGAATGAATCAAAATCATACCTACTTTTTTGTCAGATTGGCAAAGATACATTTTTCATGTGCTGCAGAATTTCAGTAATTAGTTTATGATATGTGCCATGAGATGAAAAACATTTAAAATCACTGCCCTGAGGGACTCTGCACGAGGCTTTAGGAGACTTAAATATTGAAGTTAAAACCTTCCCATTTCATGCTGCAACTCAGCTATTCAAATGAATAAAGATGCCTGCCATGCGTGCCATATAAGTATGTGCATATCGCCATTTCCATGTGTCTAGCATATCTATGTGTGTGTCTGTGTGCACCCATGTGTTTGTGTGTCCATGTGTGTTTGCACAAAAACGTGCATGCATGTGTATATAGGAATCTTTATAGCCACAAAGGAAATGGGGCAGAATGAAAACTCCCAATCTCTAAGATCCCCCATACTCTGTCCTACAGTCATGTGGAGGCCCTGTCAAACCTGACCCAGCAGGATTATTTTGTAATTGGTTAAAAGGGATTTTCCTAGGACCCAGGGTTGACACATGACATGATGTGTGTCTCCTCAGTAATGACGTTCTCCTCTCATTGGAGTGAATCCCGGGCTGATCTGGATCCTGAACTGCCATTGACCAGCGTTACCTTGTGAGCAAGTTACATTGTTTTCCTGAACCTCCATTTTCTTAGATATAAAATCACATGTGTAATACTATAAAACTAAACAGACAAGCAATGTCTCTAGTCTTTTAGAAACTTTAGTAATTAAATGAACTTGACTTCATTTACACACAGGTGCTTATGTCTTATTTTAGGATCTTCAGTATGATCTGCCTCCCAACAACTAAGCGTGGTCTGCAAAAGTACAGACAGCCGTCGTGACTGATTAATCCTTACAGCAACCCCATGAGCGAGGACCAGTGGTCTCCACCTTCTGCTGCGGGAACTGAGATCTAGAGGTGAGGTAAGCTGCCCAGAGTCCCCCACAGGGTTTCTGGAGTCTGGGCAGCAAACCCACATCTGCCTCCAACACCAAGCTCGCCATGGCCCTCCCACTCACCTCCCCACAGCCCGAGGCTGTGGTGAAGCACAGCCATGCGGTAGCTGTGGGATTGGCATTGGCATCTGGTTCTCTTTTTTTAAATTTTTAATTAATTAATTAATTAATTAATTGGTTTATATATTTTATTGCTTTTTTACAGAGAGGAAGGGAGAGAGATAGAGAGTTAGAAACATCGATGAGAGAGAGTCATAGATCAGCTGCCTCTGGCACGCCCCCTACCGGGGACGTGCCCGCAACCCAGGTATATGCCCTTGACCGGAATCGAACCCGTGACCTTTCAGTCCACAGGCCTACGCTCTATCCACTAAGCCAAACTGGTTTCGGCAGCATCTGGTTCTCTTTACCCAGCTGATGTTTGCCCTTCTCCTGGTCATACTGGTGCTCCCTTGGATCCTAACTGGTACGCTATTCCTTCAAGCCAACCCTCCATTCTTTCGTGGCAGAGACACCAGGAAGAAGGAGGCACTGGGGAAAGGCACATTATACATCCATCTCTCTGTCGACACATCGTCAGCCAACCTGGTGGGGATGCTGGACTGCCTTGACAGTTTCTGACAGCCAGGTAATGGTGGCAGCCGCTGCTCCTGCGAACTCCAGCAGGAAATGATGGGAGAACCACTGGGCCCTGACTGCTTAATCCCTCCCTAATCTCTGGAGCCTCATAAATCCTTTAAGTCTTCAAACATGGAACAATAAGAACTTGGTTCACAGACACAGATGGTCATAGGAGGCCCAGCTCCTGAGCTATGAAATGCAGGGGAAGAAGGAAAAGGAAAAAGACTGCCAGGAGTCTACCTTGAAACTAGTTTAAATATAATCAGTGAGGAACAGAGGCAAACTTCTACTTACACAATTATTATTTTTGTGTAGCAAGATATATAGACTTAATTTTGCACAGAAAATTGCATAGGGAAACGCTCTCAGAAGAGCCACTGAAAAGCAATTCAATATTTTTAATAAGGCAAATCTCTCTGATTCGCCACTATTTAGCCATGAAATCTTAAATCCAATCAAAGTCTGTTTTTAATAAATGCCACTTTGCCAATTTTATAGTCCACTTGACAGCCTAAGAAAATTAACATTCTTTAGATGCTTACATTTCATCCTAAAGACAAACACCGGGCTTTCTAACAGCCATTCAGGTAATTGAGTGCCTATAAAATACGGGTTTGCTTTTCTGATATTTGGTCTCAAAACTGTAAATCAGGTCAATTTACCCTGCAACCTGCAAATTTCTAAGCAATTTTATCTCACTCTCCAGCAGTCCTTTAAGAACATAAAAACCCAATATGTTGGATAAGAACACTTGCATTTCATTCATTAGCATTTCTCCAAAGTGTTATAGGATTCCGGGGCAGGAGGAATAGGGAAACTGAGTCAGGAATGTTAGAATAAGGCCAAACAGTGTGTGTGAGCAACTTGCAGCCAGCTTGGGACTAACCAGCCATTATCCCCTCCAGCCAAGAACAGGAGAGCAAATGATTACAAAAAATGTCCCTAATGAGAGAATGCAGACAGGGGGAAGGTAAGAGGGAAGAGGGAAAAGGGCAGGTTTACTCCCTAAGCAGAGAAGCCAGCGGTCTCAAAGCATGGCATGACATAGTTGGCAGGAGTGTCTCATAAATTCTGGGAAGTCCACAACAAAGTTAAAAAACAAAAATAACAAACAAACAAGCAAACAAACAAAAATGGTGGGGGGATCTTGAGAATCTGTATCAACATAGACAGCAGAGGAATTTTTAACCATTTAGACAGGAGGGTATATGATGCCTCAGAACCCCACCTAACCTGATCTTCAGATTAGCTGAGAGCCCGTCTGCACTTCATAAGCCAGATGTAGAAGTTTGCTTGCTTGCTTTGCCTTTTCAATAAAGGTGCATGCTTTAATAGCTTTAATAAACTGGTTTTTCACATTACAATCAAAGTCTCTCGTATAAATTCATTTACATGAGAAGACAAGGACCCAGGCTGGGGACAGGCCTCTCCCACTGACTCAGGGCTGACGGGTAACCTGTCTGGTGCTGGTGAGAGATGCCTATGACAAAAGGAGCTGGGCAGGTTAGTCCCATCCCGAGAGTGGCACCAGGAGAAGTGACAAGACAATGAGACGGAGGTGGGAACGATTTCCTCACTTTGAAAGTTCTCTCTCTTAGGGGCAGTGGGTAGCACATTGGACGAGTAGCTAGTGGATCTGGGCTCTGAGTTATGTGGCAAAGCAGTACTGCCTAGCTGAGGCTCAGATGCCTCCTCTAGAGGTCAGAATCCTCTTAACTCCTCTTTTGTGGGATTTTTGAGAGGACTTAATTCAACCTAATATATAAAAATCTTTGCAAACCAAAATCTTCCCCTTTTAAAATAAGGAAGTGTAGCATCTTTATGGTTGTTTTTTTGTATACCTCACTCTGAGCAGGATCAAATAAATACACAACTTGGGCCATATTTGCAGTACTGTCTTTCACTGTTTAAATCAACCCTTTTCCGTTGCCATAGAGTGGTCATAAAATGTTTACCCTGGTCCCGGAGAGTTACAGAAAAAAGTGTGAATGAACCAACACAAAAGCACTCCAGTACTAGAAAAACAAATCTGGCCTTGATGTGTCTATTACAGAGTCTTCCTGGCCACTGTCCAATGCAGCTCAGACACACACTTCCTGTCTCTCTCCATAGTCTTATTGTTGTCATGAACAATATCCTACATGACATACATATTTTACTTATTTGCTGTATCCTCCGTTAGCATGTAAGCTCCATTAGGGCAAGGGTATCTGTCTGTTTCATTCACTGTCATATCCCTCACACCAAGAACAATGATTGACATATAGAATAACAAATGGATTATGTCCTACACGTGATCATTATACAGATGCTCCTATAGCTTCAGCCAAAGAAAACCTGGAAACTATTAGGAATGGTGCATTAAGACTTCGGTTGCTTTTGATATTTCAATTCTGATGTGTCGAAGTGCACAATAAAATAATTTGGTTATTTTTTTGCATCTTCTACCATTAGCCTCACCAACAGTGTCTTATTCAAGTTACCTTTGTCCTTTTAGTTTTTTCTCTCTGTGAAGAGAGGGTATAGCTCGTGCCTCGGATACTAATCTTAGATTTATGGAAAGCATAAGCCAGCATGGGGGACTGCACTGATGTCCCACCCAGATTCCTATGCTAAACCTACTTCCCAACATGATGGCATTTGGAGGTAAAGGCTTTGGAAGAAGACAAATCCCTCATGAATGGGATTAATGTATTCGTAAAAGAGATTCCAAAGCTTCCTTACCCCCTGCCCCCTGTGCGGACACATGGAGAGAAGACAGCTGTTTATGAACCAGAAAGAGGGTTCTCATCAGACACCAACCCTGCCAGTACCTTGATCTGGGGTTTCCCAGCTTCTAAAACCGTGAGAAATAAATGTCTGTTGTTGATGAGCCACCCAATCTGTGGCATTTTGTTACCGAAGCCCAAATGCCAAGGAGGTTCCCCCTCCATCTATCAGAGTTTACTTGTAAATTCCAATTCTACTCTCCGAAGCAATTACTCACCATTTAGGATTCCTAAGTCTCCACTGTATACTCAATCGCAAGAAACCAAAGTGTGATTCTAAACAGCACTCACTAATAATAAACAGGCACAAATATCTTTAGCTGCTGGGGATGCAATTCACATATTTTACAGTTTGGGGATTACTATTTAGAAAACACCAGCTTTGTTCATGAACTGTAACAGCAGAAGCTGAGGCTAAGCCTTAGGGGGATCTTTTTTTTTTTTTTTTTTAACAGAGAGAAAGGGAATGGGAGAGAGTTAGAAACATCGAAGAGAGAGAAACATCAATCAGCTGCCTCCTGCACACCCCCTACTGGGGATGTGTCCACAGCCAAGGTACATGCCCTTGACCAGAATGGTACCTGGGACCCTTGAGTCCCTAAGCAGACACTCTATCCATTGAGCCAAACCAGTTAGGGCAACCTGCAGGGATCTTTAAAGAGAAAAACTCCAGTGGAGCTGGAGCAGAAGAACTGGGGGGGAAAAATCCCACTGATGTTTTTAGAGTCTGTGAGAGGGACTTTGCTCTGTCTTTATACAAGAACACACGACAGGGCGTGACAACCCAGGAAAGAGACGCTTCTTTCTATATTTAGGTCCCTCAGGTCTCTGGCTCCTTGAGTTTGCAAAAACAATTCATTTTGCAGGGTTTTCCTAAATAAAACCCTGCACTTTGCTTATACAGGAAGAAAGAGAATGCGATTCTATTATATTTGCCTGTCTAGAGCCGGTATAGACACTTACTGGCGAGGCGTGGCTGAAGAGAGTGTAAAATGATGCAGCCGGTGGAGGGGAAGTGAGGTCACGTCAGCCTGGCCCACCTAGGATCTTGCTATTTCCTTTGTGACCTTCACTTGACCACTTCTGCTTTCAGGGAATTTTCCAGACAAAGCTTGGTGATTGGCTACGCGAGAGACCCAAAAGGCTCTACATTTATCAGGCCTATTTCCAGAGAGAAGGAAGCAATGTAGAGGAAGAAGACTGTCATGTCGGAGGACATTTGCTTCCCCTAGAAAGTAGAAATTGGTCCCCCAAATGTGCCTGTATGCTACCAGTACGCTCACTTCTCTTTCCATTCTCAGCACGGAGGTGCTTTGGTGCTTTGCCATAGACCAGTGGTCACAGTAGAGAAAGCAAGCGCAGTCTGGTCATTAGAATTTATAAGATGCAGAGAGAGGCACTCACCAGCACTGACAGTGATCGCTTCAATAAACTGCTCTCTCCAGCTGTTCGTGCCGACCACCAGGGCGAGGTTTGTCTTCTTAATGAGTTTGTCCACGGTGCTCTAGAAAGGTTGAAAAGGATATGATAATAGCTGCTGGGTTAGTTAAGGCCTTGGAAGAGCTAAGACCTTGATGATGTTGAAACCCCAGAGTTATATAAAGGGTAGCAGATGTTAGGCTCGGAACAACAGTATTGACATCAAACACCGTTATGATTATGCAAACTGGCATATAGTCCTTACTTGGAAAACATGCTGAAAAGGAAGCTTGTTCTTTATAGCAAATGCCTCCTTCACTGTCTAAGTGGCCAATGAGGAATGGTCCCGGCATTCAGAATAGCAGATGTTGCAAAAGCCCATCCCTCTTTCCCTAGATGCTTCATGAACTTGTTTCTTGATTGGCTTTATCAGTAGTGTGCTGTCTGCAACTTAATCCACCTATGTCCTGCTCAGCAGTTACATATCTGTGAATACCGGTATTGGCAGGTAGATTATAAGCCTAGAAATTGTTATTGTACTTTTATCAATACATTGCAACCAGACAGCAGAAGCTCAAAACTGCTGCTGAATGACCATCCATAAATGGATTTTTCTCTGGCTCCTGATTTTGTCAGCCTGGTGGCTGTCAGAGAATTTACTCTCATCCTACTCCTGGTGAAAATATGACAAGAAGAGGTAATGCGTAGAGTATAGGGCACATTGCTATTTACCTTGATTCCTCCCTGCTTTACTAACACGGAACCTCTGATTTTACTTTCCACCTTTTTAAAGCACTGGGTTTTTACAATTAGCACTTTGCAGCTCTCTAATTGTCACTTAAGGTAACAACAGGAGCAGCCAAGCATTTGCAAGAATACTAAGTAAGCAGACACACTCAAAGCACTACCACATCACAGCCCCTACAGGGAGAAGGGTCACGTCCAGGACATGAGGCTGCTCTTCCAGAGGGACCACCACCTCAACTAGTCTACCCACACACACTTACTGCCAGAGCATTCTCAAATTCCCACTAATTGCAAAGAGGCTGAAACATATATTATTTGTCTTAGGTCAAACTCTGTACACATATAATGCAGTGTACATGAATTGACTACAGTTTGAGAGAGAGAGCACAGTATCAGCTAAATGGGGGTAAAAACAAACAAACAAACAAACAAAACATAATCCAAGGGGCCTCTCTAGAGACAAAAGCTAAATCAGAATGTCAAGTGTGTTAGTTCAACCAGTGTCTTTTGAACTGACTTGAAATACTGAGATAACATGAAAGGGCCCATCTCCAACTGGCCCACTCTAGATCACCAGCACCATCCTTTGCTAGCTTGTTTGTCCTTAAGGTGGTGACCTCAGGCCTTGTGCTCCAGATAGTAGCTATAGCCAGCACTGCTCTTGGCCACCACAACTTAAGTGCGTGGCAAGCATCTGGCTTTTCTCTCTCAACTCATCCTCATCTCATCAAGCACTCGGAGTGTCTTGGTTGATGCCAATTCAGAGTTCTGTGTAGAATGAAACAAGAAATGACCTTGATTTTTCCTAAATGCAATGGAAACTTGGGGCAGGTCTCGCCAGAGAATTTCATGTTTATCACCTGGAGATAAATAGTTGAACAGATAAACTGGTCTAACAGTTGAATGCAGACATGCCTCAAGAAATATCTCTAAAGAACTAAGTTTTTAGAATAAACTTAAAACTTATAAATACGTAATACTCAGGATAGATTATAAACTTTTAGTTTATGTTAACCCTGGGGGACTATGGGATAGCTTAGGTTCTTCCTAGAACTTAATTTGAATGTGTCCTCCTTTGACTTATGGGAGGAGACCAAAGAAATAAGATAAATCTGAAGTTCAGACACTTGAACTTGGGGTAGTGACATCTATGCTTACCTAGAGATTTACTATATGTCCGTGATGAACTCTGCATTGCCCTAGCCTTGTAAGCGACTGCTATAACCTCACCTTTAGCAATGGGTCTTAGGAAAGTCAAGCCTTCAGTCACAAGTAAACAAGAACCCAGTGGGCAAAGCAGAGTGGACACTGTAAGGTGTCACCCAGATTTTGGACTTCCATGCAGTTCTGAGACATTTAAACAACTTCTTGAAAATAGCCATGGTCTATAAAAAGAAATTTCTTAAGGGGATAATATGATATCAAAATGAATACTTGAGAGCACTTGAGAAAAATGTCCCCTAGTTACCCTTCACTGATAACAGTCACTGTACTAATGAACTCTGAGGAGACAGGAGTAAGGAGTAAGGAAATAGCTTATGGAAGCTATTCTAGGAAGATAAGTACCCTAAACAACTAGATTTATGTAAACAGACTTGGAGGACTCTTAGATGCACAGGTCATTAGAGTGGTTATTAGAGCTTTGGACTCAAGAGAGCATTGCTCTCTGAAAGACTACCTTACAGAACCCAACCCAACACTTCCTGCCGAAGGCACTGTGATTGCTCTTCCTTGTCCTGGTAAATGGAAGGGGAAGGTTGGGGGTTGTGTGGTATAAGGGAGATGATACCCAGTTCCCCATCAGTGACCGGGGAGGGGTGGGAGACAATAAATGCCAAGCCAGAGAGTCTTTGCTGCAGCAAGTGGCCCCAGACCCTCTACTTCCACATAAAAGAAGGTGCATAAGGAAGAGTCAGGTTGAACATGACTGGTTTATGGAAACGGATGGTCTGAGATATCTATACCCTGGACTTAAAGGGAGCTTGTGTGCACCAGTCATGCTCCAGATCAAACAACAGGTGAGCTCTGATGGTCAGGGTCTGCCTAGAAAGCACTGATCTTAGAATTTACCCCTACTTGCTCAGCTGAAGGAAAAGAGGCCACAATGACAACAAATCCAGATAAAACACTGAGGCTTCTAAGTTGGTGGCTTTGTTCTCCCCTTTGGAGCCCTCATTCTGGTTTCCCAACAGGAGCAGAGTCTGCTTTTCAAAACAAGTGGAATCCAGCTGGCTTGGCTCAGCGATTGACAGTCGACCTATGAACAAGGAGGTCATGGTTTGATTCCCAGGCAGGGCACATGCCCAGGCTGCAGGCTTGATCTCCAGTGGGAGGTGTGCAGGAGGCAGCCAATCAATGATTCTCTCCCATCATTGATGTCTTTCTCTCTCTCTCTGTTCCTCTCTGAAATCAATAAAAAGTAAATAAATTTTAAAAAAGAAAAACAAGTGGAAAAAATTCTGCTGGCTCTGGATTTGCAGTTCTGGACAGCCAGAGGGAGGCTGCTCTTTTGCATGTTCTCAGGCATGGCTCCGCTAGAGTCTTCTCAGATGTTAGGGCAATGCGAGTGAGCTGGGATGGGAGGTGGGTTAAGGGCAGAGGGAGCAGCTGAGAATGGATAGGAACTTGCACCTCAAAGTCCTAAGCTCACTCTAAGGCCTGTTGTTTAATTTCTGCAAAATCATTGCCATCATCTAGAGAACTGGGGATATGATTATATCAGCACAATTATGAACTCTCTGGTCACAGACTTATACCTTCAGTATGTTGAGTATACTAAAATGTCCTGGGATCTTAAAAGGATGACTAACCATACATACATGGGTGCTGGTCGATGGGATGTTCCATCAGGAGAGCTTACCATCTCCCCCATCAAAACAGAAGCATCCTAATTTTCAGTACCTAACAAAAGCCACCTAAATTTTGGGGTGATTGCTTTTCTTCCAGATTTATTAGCTTTTTCAAATAGACCTTGGTTTCCGCCACGCATAATGCTTTTCTGGAATCCACCTTTGCTTCTTCCTTGCTATTGATACTTTCGCAGACAAACCCCTGCCTTTGGGTCACCTCTGACCCTTTGACAGATGCACCCACGGAGGCCTGGTTCTGATGCTGTTTGGTTCCTAGAAATCCTCATCCCCTTCCAACTGTCTAATTCCAATTCCGCGGTGAAGGCCTCTCAGTGAGCAAGTTCACGAAATTACATCTGCCTTTCTTTCCAGGTAGATCTGACGTATAAAGCTTTGATATTAGTAGGATGGCCCTGGCCTCCTGGGTGGGCAGTGTGGGTGAGCATACCTTGAATTCATAGGATTCCTCAATGATCACTTCCAGCTTGGTGTGTTCTCCCAGGATGGGGCGCCCCATTTCCGCAATGCGCCTCTCCTCTTCCTCTTTGCTGGTCAGCGGCTGCTTGTCGTCACATTCCTCTGTGAAAGGGAAGGGCAAGAAAGTGAGCGATGCGCTCAGTTTTATTTGGAACTCCCTGGGTCAGGAAACGGAGAAGGAAGGAAGCCCTAATGACCTACTAAAATCCCATTGGTGAGACCATAAGGCTGGAGGGGAGTAATAGACAGATGCTAAGTAGGTCAGGCAGCCTACCACTATGACAGCAAGAGATGACAAAGCCCCACAGCCTAAGCACATGTGAAAGTGCAGGCCAGGAAAAACCACACGGGGACACATCACTGACAAACTCTGCCTGCGCGTTGTCTATGTTGTGAGAATTGCTCTGCTGTCCCCGGTGACACTGGCTCATCTGGCTCTTGATACACATTCCTTTATCACATGACCAAAAGGAAACATAATGAAAAGAGTGAGAGTGACTCCAGGGATAAAGGAATCTGGCCTCTTTCTCTCCACATTCTAGAAGCAACAGAAATACCCCAAGGCCAAAGAAACGATGGAAGGAAAATTCTGACCTTCGCCTCTCACTCTCCAAGAACCCCCCTGTTGCAAATTAGGAAGCAAAACATCTATCCCATGTTTCTGTAAGATGCCTGCTTCAGGGCTTCCTCTCTTTGGTGCAAAGCTGAAATGTGCTAGGAAGACCTTGACCATGTTAATCTTAGAGTAAACAGGGAGGGCGAAGGTGAGGCCTCTGGGGAGTTAAAGCAACTCACCACGTCAGCATGATTATTTCCAGAGCCACCATGTAGCTCACACCCCAGGGAGGCTAGGGGGGTGCTGAGAAAATGTTACTGGACTGGAGGGCCCACTAATGAGGGGAAGCTCACAGTTGGCTCCTCTCTGCTTGAAGGTCATTAGGATAAATCCCAGACGGAAAAGGCCATGCACGTCTGAAGGTCAAACACTATTCCTATAATCACCAGCCCCTTTCTCCTTGAGGCCCAGGAGGCTGCAGCAAGGCAGCCCACGTCCCCTCAGAGTCCAGTGGAAGAACCCTCATCTCCAGGGAAGCAGCATCTGTGTTCCAGAAAGACATCAGCCCTGATGCGCTCATCTTTAGAATGATGATCCAGGCACACTGCCTGTGGGAGGAGTCTGCTGGCTGAGGGACTTGTAGCTCAGCTCCCTGTCTTTTGCCTTTAGGCATCAGCTTCTGCAGGAGTCCATACCCTCCATTCCCTCCATGGCTTCCCTCTGCTGAGGGACCCTAATTTTACTCATGTGATGGTTCCATGTGATACTCTAGCAAATGTTGCAACAATTGGTTCCTAGGCCAGTTGTTCACTGCTTAGGGCACAGAGCGGATGAGCTAGAGGCACCACTAGCATTTTATACACACCATGAGTCAACACCAACGGGAGCCCAAAGCAGAACGCGGCATATCAATTAATCCTTTAGTATGCACTTAGTAGAGTCTTCCTAAAAGGCTGTTTCAGAATCTGCTTTCCTATCCTCAGTGATGACAGGGCCCTGAAGATATGGGATAAAGACTAAAAAGAAGGGATTTTTGGACGGGCCAGAGACTGCTGCTGGATGTCAGCAGATGCAAAGGAAAGGTGCAGGGAGATTCATTTTAATTGTGAAAATGGTCATCTTTTTAAAAGTAGACTTGGGAAGTTATGACCCAAGAGAAGGCAAAGGGTTCTGATTGGCATGTCTAAGACTTGTCCTTGAAATTATGTGTGTGTAGTCAAGGGCGGGGGCAGGGGAAGTGGGGGCTGAAATATGTGATGCCTAATTTTACTCAGTGTACAAAATCAATCATGTTTTGATTTCTACTGCATCTGATCCTTGAACATAGGATAATGTTGTTGGTAGTTTTCATAACTGCAGGTTATATTAATATCTTTGTTCAAAACCTTGGCTGAACATGCATGCCTTCAAGTTAGATTTTTTTTTTTTTTCAGAAGAACTACTAGGATGTGGATTTTTATTTGAATTGCAAAGCTATTGGGGAATAATATTTATTATTCCTCCCCCTTTTCTGAAGTTCACTTACAAATGGTAAGTTGCTTCTAATGGGATTCAAGGTAATTTTAATGGGATTCAAGTAACAGAAAAAAATTACAAAAGAAGGGTGATTTAAAGGCATTGTTTGATGCTGCATTGCACAAAATGAAATGATGTGGAGTGTGGTACTAAATAAATGGACACGGTAGGAAATGAAATTGAATCACACAGTGAGTGAAAAGGTTATTCCCTTTTAATCATCCTTCAAGTCCTGATCAAGAAGAAATGCTTAGTTTGTTGCTGTTATATCTGTAACTAAGTTTCTGACATTTGGGTTTTTAACATTTAAGAAAGAAAACAGTCCTCAGGCAAAGAGCATGTGACTGTATTTAGTTAGAATTTAATAACTTTTTTTCCAATTTTAACTTTCCTTAACCTTATTTTCTACTAATGATAAATGATACTAGCTTTCCATTAGTGTTAGTGACAATTTTGTTTAAAATGTTGTTTTAAAAACAAATTTAGCGAAGCACAAACATGAGGCAATTTCAAACTATTACATTAAGTAAATGAGAGTATAGTTGGTATGTTATAAAGGCAAATATTTTAAAGGAGGTAGGAGAACAAACAAAATTTAGGAAATACTCTCTGAACAGATTCATACAAGCCTATCGAAATGCAAGGAAGCTTGTTTCTGTTATTTCCTACTCTTGCTCCAAACCTGACTTGAATTTAATGCCACACTTTTAAGCTATTGTCCACTCATTTGGAAAAGCTTCTCCATTTCCACCCAGCTAAACCTGACTTATCTTTCAAAACCCTGCCTCTTCTTGCATGAAATTCCTGATTGACCTACTTAGGAATGACCATCCCAACTTTATACTAATTCCATTATATTTGTTGTGTATATTGAGCACAAATCTTGCTAATATTTATAAAAAATTTGTTGTCTTTATATATAAATACCCAGCATGTAAACTTAGTGAGATAGAATGTCTCATTGCTCTTCGAACTGTGACAACAACCCCCCTTACAATGTATAAAATGTAGTAGGTCCTCAATAAATATTTGTGGTGAGACTCTCCAATGCACTGTTAGAAAAGCCTCTTATTTGTTCTTTGTATGTAAAGATGATTTGTTCATTTAACACCTGTTATTGTGCTTTCACAATGTGTGAGCACACTGAAACCTCCTCCCCCCTTTCCCAGGAACCCATGGTCTAGTGCAGGGGTCAACAAACTGCGGCTCTCCAGCCACATACGGCTGATAAACTGAGGTTTGCCGCTCTGTTGACTAATGAGTTTGCCGACCGCTAGTCTAGTGGGATGCTAGGCATGTGGGTGGGACAACTTGCTATAGTGCAAGGTAAGGGCTGAGGGACCAGGTGGAGAAGCAGCTCACTCTGCCTGGAGGAGTCTGGGAAGGCTTCAGGACAGAGGAGGTATTTGAAATTGGCCTTGAAGCACGTATAGAAGCTTGTCAGGTGAAGGTGGTGGAAAGATGGCTTAGGAGGTGGTAAGGAGGGGCATTCCAGGCAGAGAGAAGTCAAAGCACAAAGGCTCAGTGTCTTGGAAGGGTCAGGGCTAATTTCATTGGCTAAATGTCACGAACGTGTAAGATCTCCCTCTACTTATATGTTACTGAGAAAGGGCAGCTGGGTAAATCCTATTATTGCTCTATAATGATACTGACCAATTAGCATTTATGGTGCAAATTTTTGACACTGGCAAAGAAGATAGCAATTTTTCTTTTTAAAAAGTGTCCTCTTTTTTAAAAAAAAAAAAAATTTAAAGAGAAATAGTTTAACAGCATTTTTAAATTATCTATTATGTTTGTTTCCTTTTCACTTTGAGTGGTAGATCAAATGCAGCCCATTTACTGTGATCAAATCAGTTTCATTTCCTTACTTATGCAGAGTGAGAAAATTGATTTTCTGTGTGTGTGTGTGTGTGTGTATATATATATATATATATATATATATATATATATATATATACATGTGTACTTTTCAAACTCATATTTTATTAACAAGCTGATAATAAATCATATAACATCATGGTCTTAAACAACCAACACAACTTAAAAGATAAAATGTATAATTAATAGCCACTATTAAAATCAGCATTGATAGGACATAAAACAATCCTGTGATAAAATCACGCGTACGGGAACCTCCCTTCTCCTGAGTACTTGGTTTTGTGGACAGTAAGCAACAGAAGCTAGTGGGTCCATGGGATCTGGACAGAGCAGAGGGATGCACAAGTGCTGCTGCTGCTTTTGGGCTCAGGCTGCATTTTGACGCAGTGTCACTGTGAACCGTGAAGGGTTGAGAGGGGCCCCTATTAGAAAACAATACCACCCACAGATCTGTGCCTGAGGAGCTACTGTTGATTCTTCTTAATGTATTTGCCATTTTTAATCTTAACAAACAACCTCAAATTTGGAAAGGGATACAAATCCAATGGTGGGACAGTTGGCTCCAGGCTATTTTAATCTTTGACTCAGATTTATGCTAAAAGCCTGAGAGCCCAGAGCTCTTGACAGTGTTCAGTGCTGGCCTCTCTGGTAAGAGCTGAGGAGACTTTGTAATTTTGTTTCCACGAGGAACATTCTGGAACAATTCTGCAGTCAGGGCTAGGTATCAAGATCATTGAGTAGGGATGTGGGAAGTGGGGATAAAGAAGGTGTTACTGGGGCAGATAGACCTGTTTCTACTGCCATAGCAGGTGAGGGGTTGTGGTGATACAAAAGAGTGAATATCTGTGTCCTCGTCCAGAGATGCAGATCAAGGAGATGGTTTGTGGGCTCTGAACCTAGGGAGATCTGGGGTAATTGTGGGATCCTCCAGTCACCCTGCCAACCGCACAGATGGGCTATCATCTGTGCACATATGGCTCACATCGTGTTGGCTGAAGGCAGGAAAGGCGGGATCTGAGAAGAAATATGGCTTGCCTTCAAAGAGACTTCATTATACTTGGAATGAAAGGCCCATGCTTGAGAAGCAAGATTTGCAAGAAATATAGGATATATTGAAACATGAGAGTGAGAGGCCATTGGGATCAATCCCCTCTAATGGTCCATGCTAATTCCTCTTCCATGCACACCTCCAGTCCTGTATTGTTGCTGCTGATCTGCCATCACCCCCGGTACAGAGAGCCACTGCATTGTTTAGCAATAGCTTAGAGGGGACAGGGGCTAACCTGGGTCACTTTAATGTCTAAAGACCTGAAGAACATTTGAAGGCAGTTACTTCAAATTAATTACACTGGTTTTCTAGGAGCATGATGAAACGAGTACCTGTAATGGTGATTACAGTAGAGGGAATCGGATGTTCTCTAGCATGAACTTTCCTGAAGACAGGTTGGCCTAGCAAAAGGACAGGCAGAAAGTCAGCAGGAAGCATTGCATAGGTTTGCGAGTAGAGCTCTGTAGAGTTAGTAAGCTGAACATCACACTGAGATGCACACATCACAAGCAATGTTAGAGGACTGAGTGCTCATAGGTCGCTCCGATGTAGGTTGCAGAAGTGAGAGGTGAACAGAGCAAGTGTTCTATAAGCCAAACCAGATCATGTGAATGAACCACACATGCCACAGAAGGGGGAGCAGCCAGATTCCTGCAGGTTTCTGAAATGGGATATTCACGTCCTCTAAGTTTCTTCCTCCAGAGGCATCATGAAACAATGGAAAGCACTTGGTGTGATGAAAGGTAGCCTGGTTTTCCTACTGGTGCCAACGACATAGCCCAGAGTAGGCCATTTCCCCAGTTTTTTCACGTGTGGAGCAGGAACAATAGTTACCTGCTATGTCTATGTCACAAGTTTGTTTGAGGGTCAAGTAACATAACATCTGGGAAAACGTTACATATTTCCTGGAAATTGTGAATGGGAGAGTGTTGTCTTTGCAAGATATACCATGGTCATAGCAACTGTTTGGATTCCCTAGGCCTAGGGTTTTCATCAAACTCCCGATTTTGCTATTGGCTTCTAGTATGAGCTACCCAAACCTGATCTCGGAATCATGAGATTGAGGATTTGGTTTCAACTTTATTATATGCTTGCTGTCTAAATTTGACCAAGCACTTATCTTCCAGGAGACTTTTTTCCTTCCCCAATTTTAAAATAAAACTGAACTTGAAGGGGGTTTGTTACTCTGAAGTTTATAAATGTCAGAATCTTCATAGTGTGGCTTCCTTCTATGTGCCTAATTTAGTCTATTACATGATGAGCATACTGTGATTGGAAGACTAACTTTTAAAGGAGGTATACTGACTGTTATATACTTTGAATTAATTAAGGAACTCTGCCGCTGCCTGTTTGAGGCATCAGACACGACTCTCTTTTCTCCTAACTGAGCCAGAATGCTCCATTTTATTAAAAATATCCCAACTATGTGGACCCTCTTTTGGGGTCCCCCCAGTTTTTCATATGACTAGCATTCATGCTGATGGCATCTATGAAACAGCTGGGCTTTGAATTGAAAAAAGATGACGATGCAGGAAGGAATGAAGTGGTCAGGAGAAAGGCAATAAAACTGCTGGGATTGGAACACTCATCACATGGCCTTGGACTTAAGTCAGAGGGCTTAGCCCTGAGTCTTGAATGGATGATGTGGGGTAGATGGGTCAATCTCTTTGCATCCTCATTTCCTCTCCTGTACATGAGAACAATAACATCTTCCTCCCTAAGGATTGAGGATTAAATGATATAATAAACAAGAATTACTTTACAAACTCTAATGAGCTATAATGAATAGGGTTTTATGAGCTCATAGGTCCAAACAAGAGCCTTTCAAAGAGGCAAGCTCTAGGAGCAATAGGTAAATATTTACAAATTCCAGAAGTACCTCTAGGACTTTATGGCCACCACTAAGTAATGAGATCTCTGAAATATAGGTGCTGGGCTGTGCACCAAACAATTTTTTAAATTTCCATATATCCTGCTTCAAATTGAGATTTTCACATTCAGCTACACAAGACACATAAAAGCTGCAGGCAAAATCCAAAGGCTAGCCCTGGCCAGCGTAGCTCAGTTGATTGGGTGCATGAGATTTGACATAACTGCACAGACACTTGAGAGCTTTAAAGAAATAGTTTCTGAGAAAAGAAACTGGGATCCAATGACCTAGATACTAAAAGAGAAAATGTTTCAAGTGATATGGAAGAAAGACCCTCAAAGCAAAATTCTTACACATTCAATGTTCAAGAAAATAGATATCCAAACACCTCAATGCATTTTAATAAGGCATTTGTCCTACAGCCAGAAAGATTTTTAGTTCAGGTCTCATTATCAGACCACATGCACCAAAAGGTTGCTGGTGTGATTCTTAGTCAGAGCAAATGCTCAGATTGCAAGCTTGATGCCCAACTGAGGGTGTGCAAGAGGCAACTGATGTTAGTTTTCACATTGATGTTTCTCTCTTTCTTTCTAAAAATCAATAAAAAAAAAATTCTTTAAAAAACCCCAAAGGCTAGATTAATTTCTCTCCATTACCCCTATACCTCAAAGCCTTGCCTTCAAAACCTCAAACACACTTCAAAGAAGAACTCCTTGGGACTTAAAGCTGCTTTAGACTGTGGAGACCAAAGTCTCAGAACGTTCCCCAGGAGCATCTGTAGAGCAGATCCCAGGCTTTCCAGCCGAGTTCTGGAGAAGGGTCATGTAAAGTGAGAGGCCAATGAAGAGATTTCCACAAAGTTCTGGAACTTTCTCTCGTTCTAATACCATCAATTTCAAGTCTTGGGAAGAGGTAGTGTCAACACAAAAACTGCTGTGTCAGATGAAAGTTTCAGAAATAAGAAAGGACTTGATTTAATACATGAAATAATAGAAACCTTCAGAAGTGACTCTGCTCTCTTGGATGCAAGATGTGTCCAAGACAGCAAATATTGGACATAACTTCACAGACATTCGAGAGCTTTATAGGAATAGTTTCTGAGAAAAGAAACTGGGATCCAATTACCTCTATACTAAAAGAGAAGATGTTTCAAGTGATATGGAAGGAAGACCCTCAAAGCAAAATCCTGACATTCAATGTTCAAGGAAATAGCTATCCAAACACCTCAATGCATTTTAATAAGGCATTTGTCCTACAGCCAGAGATTTTTAGTTCGGGTTTCATTATCAGTCCGCATAGGGCTGAAGGTGCTGCTGGGTACTATAGTATTTCTACATTGCTTGACTTTAAAAAAATTAATTCAAAGAAGCCAGGAAGTTAACCTTTGCCCAAATTCTATCTTCCTCAAATCTCACCAGGATAATTAACATACTGGGTAACAGAAACAGAATATTTCCAGAAAGACTTCAAGGAATTAAAATGGTGAACGAGGAAAAGAAGATAAAAACTTTAAAAAGAAATGGAAATTCCTGAACTTGGATTTAAAAACAGCATGCATGAACTGGGAGACTTGACCTGGGAGAGCTTCAGATGAGTCAGATTTAACAAATCCTCTACCAGCACTTGTCCTGTTTAACATTTTTATCCTTTTCAATTTCTATGTCTCTGAGAGTCTATGAATCATTGTGTCATTAAATGTTTTGTCTGAGAGGCAGAGGAGAGTAAGAGTCCATGTGAAATTGCTCATACTCAGAAATTTCCACTTTGGACAGAATCATGTTGGAGCTACTGAATCATGAGTTTACACTAACAATGGTTGAGGTTAACCCTGACTTCCCCAATAGCATTTTCAACATTAAAATATTTGGCAATATATCCTTAATTTTTTGTTGTTGTTGTTGTTTTGTTCAGCTATCTGATTTCAGGAAAAAAATGAGAATACTAATATCTACACACTATATTAGATGTTTGATATTTATCGTCCTCTAAATCTGCATAGATGATTTTAAAAGGGTGAGGAAACATTAAGGATAAAAAGTGGCAATGCTGTAAGGAAATACCTTACTTCCATATACAAGAAAATAGCTTTAGAGTCATGCTAACCAGTGCTGTCCACACAGGCTGGTACCATTCTGAATTTAAGGGTTTTGTACTTTTTGGCTGGCATTTTCAGTTTTTGTAGAGCATTTTGTAATGCACTTCTACTGGTAGAAATATTACTCATTAAATTATAAGTGTTAATAAAACTTGAGTCCCCAGAGAGGGGTTTGTCCATATTGGTGTGGTGGGATGATGGGATGGGCCTTCTCCCAACAGAATATTAGTTACTATTGGTATCCTGAGCTTGGGCTGTGGAGAAGTCTTAGATGTCAACTCCTATGTTTCCTTGTCTTAGTTACTCTGGTACATTTTGGAACATCTAGCAGGGGACACTGCACATCGCCAGGGCTAGGTGGACATTTGTAAACTGACCAGGGTCAAAATGTGAACAATTTATAGGATGTTTTAAATTTGCGTGTAAATGAATACAACACGCACGTTGTTAGTGTGTAAAATGTTGAATGTCTAAAATCAGCAAGAACACACCATGTGCCATAGCTAAGTGTTAATATACAGGTTACATAAGATGAGGTTTTGGTTTGGATATTAAGGGTATTTAAAGAAAATGAGGAACATTAAAAAATTATCTTACCATACAGGCATTTTCCTTCATTAAAAGAAAGTAAAAATGACAAATGATTTTTTAAAAATGCATACAATATATGATGAAAACAGACAGTAAAAAGTAAAATTTGATGTCATTAGACTTTAAAAATTCATACCTGTTATTGTGAAGCCACCTAAAAAAGAAAAAAAAATAAATGTTACAATTTATTTAAGCCACACTCTAAATAACAAATATCAGTGATATCAGACTGTTTGACAACCCATCCAAGGGGTAAAAACTGGCCAAATTATATTTACAATTAAGAAAAATATGAAAACATTTGTTCATGACTTAATCACTAATCATTCTTTTAAGATGATAGGATTCAGTGCACACATTTAATTCTGTGCATGCCTAGGAAATGACTGATTTTTCAAAAGGTTAAACTAAAACTGGAATATAAATCTGACCTTAACAAAAACGAGGCCAATGGGTCTAAACCACAATTTTGCCAGTAAGTCAACAGAAATAAAAGTCAGAAAGCTATTGTATCACCTGACAGAAATGGAAATTAACCTCTAACAATGGAAAGGAAATGCAAGAAATGAAATGCTTACCAAGCTCATTCAATAACAGGGCTGTGAAGGAAACAGACAAAGACAAACACAGAATAAGAGACCAGATGAATAATGAAAGGAAGAGGAATATCAGCAGAAAGAAATCCAGGCAGATCTGATGACAGTGGCAGGCAGCCACTGATAAAAAATTGGTGCATCCCAAAGAAATGCGGCATTGGTAATATTTCTCGATAATTCCAACACGAATTTCTGCAAATGTGTGTGACTGAGTAATATTTATCTCTATATATAGTTCATTCTATATATCATTATCGCTTGACATTTAGTCAAACATTTCTACTGTCTATGCTTAGACAAAGTATATATATCTAGTTTATCAAGTATAGTAGAAACATTTTATGAAGTTAATTCTAAACTTTATTTGAGTGAGTCTTTTCCTGAAATATTGCCTGGGAGTTAGTTAATGCAATATATGAAAATCTTAAATCATCCAAGATCTCAGGCGTTATACCTTTCATTTAATGAAAACAGATAAAACATCTTGGGAAATTTCATCTTGGCCAAACTTTTTGGAAGGACACTTTGGCTCAAGATAAAGTTCTCTCTCTGTAGGTTCTACTGGCATGATATTTTGGCCATCAATGAATGCTTATGTTTTTTAAGTCCTCAAAACTCAAATCCCAGGAGTTAGTGCTTATTTTTCTGTTCTTACCTATGACTTCTGCACATTATAATTGGACAAGCCTGAATGTTTCTGTGGACACCTAATTCTATGGAAAAACCGATAAGGCATGGCTGTGTGTGTGTGTGTGTAGGGGGAGCATATATAATTTGTCTTTCAGGTTATGTGTTTTAAACCCAGATTATACTGAAGCACTTCATTTTGGTGGAAGCTACCTGGCTGAAAGTATCAAATAAATGACTTCCAGAGTAGTATAATAGATGGAATATTCTAATTAGTTTTTCAGGCCCAATTTTCCTTCTAATGGTAGTGGCATTAGAAGAGACTTCCTGAAACAAGTGAGTGATTTTATTTATAGTAATAAGAATCTACTTGGCGGGTGCAAAAATGAAGAGTGCCATTAAGGAATTTTAATTTGCTTTTACATGAGGGCATATTTTATAGCAATGACAACTGAAAGAACTGTATCTAAGATGCGCTCCCTTTAGAGAGGAATTTATGGAGAAGTAAGTGCTTCTTCCTGTATGTTAATGAGGCATTTTTGATCCCATCTTTGTAAGAAATCAGTACAATTTTCTAAAGTGTCTTTTCCTTCTGCCTGCTGTCCATGGAACATATTAAACAGGCTGAATTAAAATGGCTCCCCAGTGGTTTTTATTTCCATATTCCAAAGGCTTCTGTTATGATTTTGAATGTGATTAAGTCAGGAACATAAACTTTTTTTTCCCCCTAAAGGACTCTGAGGACACTGAGTTCTTACAAATGTGGGATTAAATTCCTCCAAATGTTGGGTCTGTATAAAAATTAGTCCTATATATTTTGTTTTTTTACAAGTAAAAGTATAAATTTTTTTGCAAAGTGGTCCATCTAACCAATTGTTTCTATGCCAGTTAATAGGTAGCATTCTCAATTTATACATATAATTAAATGAATAGAACTCCTTTTTAAATGGCCACTAGTAGAAGATAATTATAGGAAGTCCTCAATAATTCAGAATAAAAAATTTTCTTTAAAGCTGACATAAAATTATTGCCCTTTCTTAGCAAATATAGGCCACATAAAATAGATATGAAGTCGAAGAGGACAAAGAAATTGTCTTCTGTATTCAAATATTTTCTACATGTATAAGTACAAATTAACCAAAAAAAATTATTCTGAGGATATGGCTGCTTATTCTTTTCTCTTTACTATACATGTTAAAATTTGTCAATTCTATAAAGAAAGAAAGATTCTGGAGCATAAGAGTGGATAGGCCTTAAGCAAGGGCTAAATTCCTACTGAAAGGCCATATCCTTCCTACTTAAAGAAAATTTATATGACTATGGTTTCCTACATATGGTGCCTTTTAAATGTCATATTTGATCATATAAAAATAGTATGTCCAAATGAGCACTAGAATATTGATGCCGCTACTCTTTAAGATATTTTGTTCTTATTAAATATTTTTTTGAAACCTGGTCTTTTGAAAAAACCTACTTACTTAATTCTTTTGAAATTTCCCATTTGTTGCCATTAGACACATTTACCACGGCTAACAGGTATTAGGTAGTCTTTATCACTAACATTTTAGGGGTGATTTTAATAGTTGGAACCACATTTGAGAATGACCCCTGAACAGTTTGAAAAACTAAACACACGAATCATTCTGTTATAATTTATTATATATAATCATTTCTGAGTGCCAGAAATCTCTTCCAGCATTGATTAAATCTGGTTCCGGTCAAGGTTAGTTGGCATTTCCCGAAGAAAATGGGGCAGAGCTTGGTGCACTTGTTAGGGAAGGGAAATGAAACTGCTAAAGCTTCAGAGGAAATGAAGTATAGTACTTGGAAGCCGAGGAAGAGGAGAGAGTTAAGTGTGAGAGTAGGGAGACACGGAGAGAGAAGAGTACAATTTCTCGCTGGTACGTCTTTGTATACTCTCACACCTTTCATTCCTCTTCTTATCCATATTGGTTCCTCAAGCACAAGGGAGAAACTGCACTCTTTCTCATATTCCTCACGGTCAAATATTTTAATGGTAATGATCTTCCTGTGGGAACACAAGACAAAGGCAAAACAAATGGTTGGAGTCACACGCTCATGCTAGGTGTTCACCAAGCCGAATGTTACTGTGATGTTATGGAGGGAGAAATGGCAACACATGGACCTCCTGGAGTATGTAAAAGGGCATCTTGGGGTGCTCTCAGCTGGCCCCCATTGTTTTCTTTGCTCATTTGTCACATTCACAAATTCTCCCTGCTCCAGTGAGCAGTCAGGAGGTATCCCGGATTAGGAAGAGAAATCAGAAAGTTGGTTTCATTTTGGCATAGCAAGCATCTGCTTCAACTCTCCTAGAAATGGAAGCTTGATTGCCTGCACTGAAAATGAATAGCTCAAACTTATAATAGGCAGAGTGGCCCAAACTGGCCAGTGGAGCTCCAGGCAGGCCCGAGCTGGCCCCAGGTGAGATCTATGCCCTGTTACATAGCGGGAGGGATATGTGTGTTGGAAGTCACGTTCTGAAGAGTGCAGGCATCCAGGGTGGCACCGGCCAGCAGAAGCTGTGGGGCTCAGCCCTGGAGCAGCTCCCCCACCTTTCTTCTCACTCATCTCCACCAGGCGGGGCTCTCCAATCTCAAGGAAGAAGGTCTTGTTTTTCTCATATTCCTCATCATCAATTACCTTGACTGATATTGTTTTGCTGAAACAGAGAAGAATAGAAGTTGACGAACCAGGGCAAGAGGAAAGAGAAGAGAAGGCACAAAAAGCAAAGGAAAGCAGGTTAACGAGCTGCACTTCCAGTCAAACAGCAACCGAGAAACATCTGAAAGGTGCATTTTTCCTTCAAGAAGGAGCATGGGATAGTTCTGAAAGGTTGGAGAGGGTCACCCAGGGCACAGCTCCCCTGGCCAGGCCCACAGAGTTATTTCAGGCAACACAGAGCACTCAGGACTAGCAAGTTTATCTTCATCATGAAAAGAAAAAGCAGAAGAACACAGACCACAATCGTAAGAAAAGAAAAATGTTATTTATATAGCCTATCCCTTAACTGTAGAACCATCTGGGCTGTGCTATAGAAATCACTCCTTTAGAACAAATCAATAAATCACATCAAAATATCAACAGAGCTTATCTCCGAGTGTTAGGCTTATGGATTATATTTTCGTCGTCTTTGTGCTTTACTGTATTTCCAAACATAATATTTTCATTATCAGATTTTATAGAAATAATAAATGTCTAAAAGCACCACAAAAGAAAAGAAAAAGTCCTTTATTTTACCCCACCCAATGTCCTAGAATTAAACTCTTACTCAGGTCACATTCCCTACCAAATCGCAAGGGAAGTTGCTCATGCTTTGTTTTTCCAAAGATGGGGCTGACGCTTTTCCACAGCTGTCTTGAGAAGTGAGGGGTGAGGGATTATGGTGTTATAGCTATTCTCATCCCTCCCAAAGGTGAGTTCCAACTTTCACAGATGACACCATTTACCCTACTTTCCACCCACTGACATACCAAGGCATTTCATTAAGGATTCTTCCTGTAACCCATCCTTTAGTGCTTCTTGCCTTGTGGTCTTCTGGTTGTGAGTAACCCATAGGCAGGTGGGGCAAATGCTAATATTATGCAAATCTCAACTTCTGATAAGCCTTGATGACTCTGAAAATTAATGTTAATTTTCATGTATTACACCTTACTCAGAGCTCCTAAACACTTGTCTTTGAAACAATGATTTTTTTCCCCAGGAACATTGGCCAAAAACATTTCTGACTGAAGTTTTTAAAACAATGTGTTTAGACAAACACATAGACTTAATAGCATGGACATTATTTAGTTTTGGATAAACTGAGTAGCTGATGAATGTGAGAGATATAGGGACCCACACAATTTGTATAATACAATAAGCACTCAAAATCTGTCGTTAAAGTATCACTCTTCACTAGGGTCATAATCCTTAACAATGATTTCAGTATTTGATAACTGACACTGGAAAAATCAAAGCTGAAGCAAAAGAACACAGTTTCTCTGTGGCTGCCTGGCAAAGGTCCCGCAAGCAGATGGGATTTGCATAACGGCATATCATTTCAAAGTCATTAGTTACACAATCAATAGGGCCCCTGGCAGGAGGAACCATTACATTTTACATTGATTTTTTCCCCCTACTTGCACAGTAAAGCGATTAATTGAAGTGATTATTAAAGGACATGCCAATCAATTTAAAGAGGCAGGATGAAGTGAGCGCTTATGAATTAGCCCTCTGGATGGAGACAGGCAAACATCCAAAGGGATAGGTAACATCCACCTTTGGCTTCAGAACAGAACTGTTTCTTCCCTCAGCAAGGACAGCCAAGGTCAAATAAAGCCACGCAATTTTGACAGGGATGTCTTGTGCTCACTTTCCAAGCCTAATGTACAAAAGGATCTGCCACCTCTTCTTCCCTCCCAGGGGAAGTTAGCGGAGAGGGGGTTAATGTAGTGAAGACTCCAGATACACCATCTTGGTAAAGAGCAGAAGCCCACCTCTGTCCCACCCATCTGTTCCTCACAGTTCTGTCTGCAGTAGGATTAGCACCCTGCAGGGTTGCAGGGACCTTAAAGTGCTCGCATTGCCATCCCAATCCCATATTCACAGGGCTTTGGCTCTGTCACCGGAACCCGCCCTAAGAATGCAGATTCACCTTGTCTTTTTTTGTTTTGTTTTCTTCTGTTCTGTTAACCAAAGAAAAGCAGTCAGATAGCTTTTGCTATTTTCTTAAACTGAAAGGTTAATCTAACCAAGACTACAACAGTGAGGAAGACAGCGCTTCATGCACTCTTATCACACTGGTGAGGAACAAGTAGAATGTTTTTTCTAATTACTATGATAAAGGGAAGAAAAGCTTCTTACTTAATCATTTGTTAAAAATGTATCTCTGAAGTGTGTAGTATAAAAATTATGTTTTCTGGAAGCTAGCAAATCAGTACAATATGTTAAATACTTTCTCACTGTGGCCAGAATTTTTATGGAAATATTTTTTGGTTCCATTCAGTGTTAGAAAAGAATTTGATTAAGAAAGGTCAATTTATTTAGTGGAAACACACACATCATTTTTTTTAATTTTATTTTTGCAGTGCTTTTCCTTTGATGATAGTAACTTTACTTCTCAGTCTCTCATTTACCTGATGGGTCTCAAAGGACTGAGCACCTTAAAACATTCTATTTAGGCATTCTTTCATCGAGTGGTAACTCAGGCAGGTGGTGAGAAAGAAAGAGGTGGCTTTATTTTTGGGAACAAAGAAAAATCTCTTCAAAATATGTTGTAGTCTCTCATGAAGCCAAAGTTGTAGCATTCTTTTATTTATTTTTTTTTTTCCAATTTCAGCTTCAATTCGTCCTTTGGTGGTTTCTTTTCCCAAGAATGATTTTAATGTTGGCAGAGGTGAGAAAAAGACAAGTTGGAGGATTAAGCAGAAGAGAATCTTTCTAAATCCTCATGCAAAACATTTTAGTGAAAATTCGCATTAGTCATGCAATGGCTCTTTTAAATTTTATTTTACTTTATTTTTAAGATTCAGCCTCTCTTTAGGCATATTCAGAGGCCCATGCACTGATGGGCGCTTTGCACTTCTGATTTCAGCCATCTTCCTAACACCCTGAGAAATACCTTCTACTACTTAAAATTGATGGAGGAAACAGTGACTCAGATATTAAGTGATTTCCAAGATCACAGAGTGAGACTCCTGTGGCTGGCTCCAGAGAGCAATATCTTTCAATTATGTGACCCACAAGGTCACTTATTCACTCAGCTGTGCAGTATTTTTATGACTACTTTAAAGGAACTGGATCATTATTTTATTTAATATGGAGGCTCATCATTCTACCTTTATCTTAACACAGACTGCCGGAATAGACCATGATAGATTTTCAATCCTATTTTTACAAGGAGAATAGCACGTACTGGATTCCATGATGGCTATCTCAAGGAGTTAAATTTTTGAAGAGATCAAGGTTCTGTTAGGCTCATCTACTCTGAGGCTTTGAGCAGGTGGCTTGTTAGAATTCCAGGACCTCAGGGCCCACCCCACACCCACCAAACCAGATCTGCATTTTAACAAGATTCCCAGATGATGCCTGCGCCTGATAAAGTTTGAGAGGTGCTGCAGTGGGTTCTTAAGTGGATAATGAATTAAGAGGCTGGCAATAGCTGGGCTTAGGTTTTAGAATTATCTGCATATTAGAATCATGAGTGGAACTTTGAAATCTGTAAATGCCAGATCAGTGAAATCAAACTTTTTGGTTGCAGGGCCCCAACACTGAGTGGCCAGATTATTATGTGTTCAAGATCATAATAATCTGGCCACTCAGTGTATAATCTCCTAATATGAAAATTGTCCCCTCGACCAGAAGTTCAACCAGCAGGCAGGCGGGCCAACTGCCCATGTCCCCCTCCCCCTAGCTAGGCTAGCCAGACCCCACCCATGCATGAATTCATGCACTTGGCCTCTAATATATATATATGTACTGAGTGGCGAGATTATTATGCCTTCAGAAATCATAATAATCTGACCACTCACTGTAGCTTTTAAAAGTTTTCCAGGTGATTGTAATATACAGCCAGGAGCCAGGCTAATGGAGAGCCAGGATATATGGCCTGATGTTTAAAAGAATGTATTAAATAAAGAATATGTAGAATATGAGGATGTCAAAGCTAAATTAGAAATCTAGGCTGACACATGGGAGAAACAGTTTGTCCTTCACTGGTGTTCTTCTCTGGATTACATAGAGTACTTAAAGTTGTAGTTTTCTCCCCTTAGGAATCACTGGTCTCTGCAGACAACAGGTGAGAAAACACCTTTAGCATTCAGGCAACATACTTCACATTCATCCAGATTGATTTCCTCCCTAACAAAGTGACAGGAACTCTGGTGAGAGGATTTCACACAAGAGAGGTTCTATTTGGAGACTGAAAACAGTAAGGGTTTCAATGGCCGCGGAAGACGGCAATGTCACATACCTTCCCCTTCTCAGAGAGCCTCTGAGCCATGTCAGTGAAAGGCCATGTCCAGGGAACTGGAAACTTTCCCCACCACACTCAGACTCAATAGAGAAGTGACTCAGGGCTGACCGCATACAGAGGAAGAAGATCTGGTAACTTCTCTGACCACAGAATGATGTCATGAGGTAAGGCAAGTTTGAAATTTCATCCCCAGTACACCTGATGTTAAACGCTTCAAGATAAACTCCTATGACTCAAAAAGACAAATAAATCAACTAAACCACTGGCAAAGAATCTGAACGGATGCTTTTCCAAGGAAGATGAACAAATGGCCAACAAGCACATGAAAAGATGCTTAATATCGTTAGTCACAGGGGAACTGCAAGTCAAATCCACAATGAGAAATCAATCCCCATCCACTAGGATCGCTTGAGTCAAAGAGGCAAATAGTAGCAAGTGATGTAGAGAATGTGCAAGGATTGCTAGTGGGAATGTAAAATGGTACAATAGCTTTGGGAAAGTCTAGCAGTTCCCCAAAAGTTGAAAATCAGAGTTACCATATAACCCAGCAATTCCACTGCTAGGTATATCCCCGAGAGATTTAAAAACACATGTTCACACAAACTCTTGTACATGAATGTTCATAGCAGCATTATACCTAACAGCCAAAAGGGGAAACATCCTAAATGTCCATCAACTAGTGAACAGATAAACAAAATGTGATATACCAATATGATAGAATATTATTCAGCGATAAAGAGCAATGGTACATGCTACTGAAGGACAGTATCGTATCTACCCCAGACTATGCCATGTCATTATATTGATTATTTTGAGCTATAGGCACTTGAAAAACAGTAGATGCAAGGATAGGCTGTCTCTGAACTTCCCCTTATCTGCCAAAACACAGAACCTCCAAAAGGAACTCCACTGTTATAAAATCCCCTCTCAAGAGTTCCATCAGCCAGGGAAGATTTAACTTTTATCACAGGAGAGGAGACTAGAATATTAGATCCAGACAAACTTTGTCACAAACTGTCATATCTCTGATCTATTCTTCTATGGGCCCATTCATCTTCCCCCCAAACCATTTACTCTTCCCGAAGAGGCCACATACCCATCCCTCTTTCCTGTTAAGATATTTATGTCACTCCAGAGAATGACACATTTTTCCCCCAAGTATCTCCCATGTGCACATGAAGTACACACATTAATTTGTTCTTGTCTTGTTAATTCAGTTTTTATCACATTGTCTCAGCCAAGAACTCTGAAGGGTAAAGGGAAAATTATTTTTCCTCCTGACACTATAACATGGATGAACCTTGAAAACAGAATGCGAAGTTAAAGAAGCCAGACACAAAATTTCACATATTCTCTGATTCCATTTATATGAAAAGTCCAGAATAGGCAAATCCATAGAGACAGAAAGTAGTTCAATGGTTGCCTAGGGCTGAGGGTTGGGGAATTAATAGGGTTGACTGCTAATGGGAAATGGGATTTTATTTGGGGGTGATAAAAATATTCTAAAGTTGATTGTAGTGATGGGTGCATAATTCTGAGAATACACTAAAATTCACTGGGTTGCATATTTTTGGGTGAATTCTATGGTATGTCAATTATCCTATACTAGAGGCTGATGCATGGGTAGAGTCTGTAGGCCTGGCGAGCAATAAGGGCTGATCTGTGGAGTGACC
The DNA here is from genome assembly GCF_014108245.1 of Pipistrellus kuhlii. Classification (NCBI taxonomy): domain Eukaryota; kingdom Metazoa; phylum Chordata; class Mammalia; order Chiroptera; family Vespertilionidae; genus Pipistrellus; species Pipistrellus kuhlii. The sequence continues at coordinate 16,076,473 of NW_023425438.1, forward strand.
CGCAGGGCAATCAGGGTGGGCCCCCACTAGAACCCGCCTTGGCTGGCCTAGAGCCTGCAGGCTGGGGCAGCTTCTGTGTTTAGCATCTGTTCCTTGGTGGTCAGTGCACGTCATAGCAACCAGTCGTTCCACCATTTTATTATGCTACATAATAGAAGCCTAATATGCTAATTGTCCCCTCCTGAGTTCGACTGACTGAGTTTGACTGCTTGCTATGACATGCGCTAACCACGAGGGGGTGGCAAGGAATGCAGGGGGTGGTTTGAAATGAAGGAAGGCCCAGCGGGCAGCCGGCAGCTGCCAGCCAGGGGAAGGAAGGCCCCGGCCAGCAGCTGGAAGACCCTGATTGGCCCTGATCTCCAGCCAGGCCTAAGGACCCTACCCATGCACAAATTTTGTGTACCGGGCCTCTAGTACCCTTTTTCCCCGAAAATAAGACAGTGTCTTATATTAACTTTTTCTCCCAAAGTTGCGCTAGGTCTTATTTTCAAGGGATGTCTTATCTTTCCATGCACTAGGTCTTATTTTCGGAGGATGTCTTATTTTCAGGGAAACCCCGGTAGCTTAATAGAGCTATTAATAGTACTTAAAAATAAAAAACAAGTTTCAGGATAAATCTTAGTTTTTTAAAAGGCAATCTCTTTGGGTAAGAAAAGATTGTGAGACTGTTTAGTGTTTTCAATAAGGAATTTCAAATTTTGCTGGTTCTGTCATATAGAAATTGGGGTGGCGCATACCAGGAAACAGTAAAAAAAAATGAGGACATCAAAGCTAAGTGCCATTGCTGTGTCTGTCAGCTCTACTGCAGCTCAATCCAGCCCTACCCTCAGATTCCCTCAGAATGCTCCCTGCCCCCTCCATGATCCAGGGCCAGGGATGCGCTTTGACATGCTAATCACTTCTGAGGGCTGTTACCTCAGGCCTAGCTTCCTTGACTGGTTTCTTTTCCCCAAAGTATAGAATCTTATGATGACAATGTCAGAAGCAGCATTTCCTTCACAGAATTTATTTTAAAAGGAAAGGAAAGGATTATAATCATAGGTTATGCCTGCTGCCCTTGTATCAACTGCTCTGTCCACCGTGGGCAATACCCAGCACCCTGGTTGGCACTGATTTGTTACCACCTCTAAGGAAAGATATGCTTGGATTGCTATACATCATTTGGTTTAAATTCCTGGACCATTTAAAGCTTCTTATTCTCTTCACAAACTGATTTGGTGAGTCGCTTGGTAGTTTGGAGTTAGGGAAACAAAAGGGACAGCCAGCGGAAAAACCTTGCATATATTCTTGTCAGTTTCCATAGTGACCCAGATCAACTCCCCTGTCCACTTAACATTCTAAATAGGATAAGACAGGCTGCTCTTCATATGATTTCTAACACTATTTCACACCATTTTTAGAAGATTGGTGAGAGACTCTGGGCATGGATTCGTCTGGGAGTTTGTTCTAGGTTCTGTGCTCGATGGTCTTGGAAAAGGAAATGAATCATGACTTGAACCTGTCGTTCCCTTGGTTGAAATGTCAGCGGTGCCACACTGGGACTCAGAAGATTTGAGTTCCTAACTTGGTTCTGCCCCTGTCCTGCTGGGGTGTTTTGGCCAGTTCTGGCCTCTTTCTAAACATCGATGGTACTGTCCATTAAATGGGGAGAATCAAGCTCATTTCACAGTGATTTGGATGTTCACAGTGTTGTGATGATCAAATAATGGGTGTAGTCATCCATCAAATGTGAAAAATAAAACTTCACGGATGGTTTCAAAGATCATATGATATAATGCATGCAAAACAATTTTTGAAAAGGACTATAACTATAAAAAGTTACAAAGTTATTATTCATTGAAAAGGAGTGGTTTATTTTGTAGTCCTTACTTGCCTGTTCACCCAGTAACCAAAGAGGCAGCTGGCAGATGGTGGAGGTGGGGTCAGGAAATATTGGATGGAGTGACAGGCCATACCTTCAAATTCACTCTCATATGTAGCTTGGATCACATCCCATATAACAGGGTATCCAGTATAGAGCCTTACACTCAACAAAGCAAAGGACATGCGACTACTGTTCAGCTTTCCTGGCCCAGCTCTGCCAGGTTCCCTCCCTCTCACCTCATCAGCTAGACACACAAAGGGGACTGGAGTCATACTTTTCTCCAGGCTCCTGACAAGCCTGGATGGTTCTATTCTGTAATTTAAGTAAACTCCAAAGAGGAGAGTTGCTAAAGTAGCTACACCAAAGTGATTCTCCAGGAGGCCTTGTCATCTGTGCACTGATCTCTTCGCATTATTAAGTGGTAATTGAAATCATTGCTTCCAGCAGGGCAAGAGGCGGGAACAGCTTACATCCTGCTGTTCTCCAGGGAAACCAGGGGATTTTCACCAAGCACTGGAGTGGTGGTGGGGTTCCCATAAAACCTTGCCCTATTTTATTTCCTCTGTTTACTTTGGAAACAGAAGGGTAATTAATTCATTTTTTTCCAGTGCAAAATAGATACAAATGTAATTCTTTTTTGGTCTCCCTCCTTTTAGCAATCAATGGCCAGCTTTAGTCTCAAAAGAAAAACCTAGGACTTACCTTCTTGTCCTAGAAGACATGCTATTTGAAAGAGACACCATACAGATCCTAGAATGATTGTTCCAACAAATAGTATGCTGGAAGTTCTGAGACCACCCAAGGCTCTATCCCATTATGCCTAATGTGAAAACCACATGAGTAAAGTTTGTTAAGATACAATGATACGGATATATTAAAAAGTGACTGTAATTTTATGATTTATAAAATTTATACTTAATAAACTTCAGTTCTGAGGAGGGAAAAGTAATAATCCTGGGTCTTGTTACCTAACTGTGCATGCTGAGACAGTTGGTTAACTTAGTGAAAAAGAAAGCACTGGGCACCACGATGAAATGCACCAATATAGATCTTGGTCTAGATTTAAAAAAATTGTTTAATAATATTAGTATTGTGCAAATTCCACAATAGAGGCACCTTTTAGCAGATTGATGGAGGATTCTCATCATCTTCAAATTGATTCCTTACTTTGTTAGGACTATATTTATCTATAATCTGAGATCATCACTGTATTCCATAAAGGGAGTGTAAAATTTTCTCAAGTTCTAATTCTCCAGTAAAAGTTGTTTTAACAAATTTCTCAAAGGTCGGGATAATGTTAAGAGTACTCTGTGGCATTGAGCCTCTTTTTTATAAACTGAACACATAAACATTTTGGTTCAGTCTTAAGAACTTCAGATAAATCCTCAATTTGTCACTACCCTTTTTAAGAATTTGGAATTAAGTGAAATTGATACTGCTGAATTTCAAAGAAACTGTTGGTTTTTCATCCTTTGCAAATGCGTGCTTCATCTTGAACATTTTAAACATTTTTGGGTCACCACTAGACTCTCTCCAAAGATTATTTCTACCTTCGGTCTTAACAACTCTGTCAAGACTCATTGTTCAAAATGAAGAGTTTCTCTGGAAAACAGTGGAAAGATTTCACTCCTCAAATGTTACAGGACAGCAGCTAGAATATGCTCCAAAGAGGCCAGTTTAAAAATAGAACACCAGCTTTCTTAGTTTTTTTTTTTAATTCATATTATTTCTGTTTTCCTTTCTTCCCTCCCTTTCTCCCTCACCACAAAAGTCAATATCTCTGCATGCATCCATATAAAATATTCTAAAAGACAGGCTGCCAGATACTTTATTGAACATAGCTAAAATAAATCAATAACTAGTGAATTGACGATGATCTTTATATTTCACATTTCTTCTACTCCATGTCTAATATCGAATTGCTGTTTTACATTAAATGAAGTAATCAATCCTTATGTCTTCATACCATAGACTCTATAAATATGCTTGGATTTTAGTTTTGCATTTCACAATGGAGTCCAATGGTTGCAGAATAATAAATAATATTTCTTGGAGACTTACCCAGTGGGGTAGAGTTGGAAAGGTAGGTTGGAACTCAGGTTTGTTTATCCTGAAGGTGTCATTGTAAGAGGCTCTCCAGGAAATCTTTTAAGCGATTCCATGTTAATTTATTTCTACAAATAATATAATTCTTAAGAATACTCAGGTATCTGTGACCATGACCATGGCTCTGGGTGGTTCCACAATTGTGGTAGAGTCACATGACCTCCTGAAATGCTTCTTTAGGACAGAAACTCAGGTTGCAAAATTCTCGCCCTGCCATTTACTGCCTCTCCATGTGTAAGTTACTTATTCTTTCTAAGGCACAAGCCCCTGTTCTGTAAAGTGGTTATAATAATGGTGCTTATTCGACTGCTGCAAATACTAAGTGTGCTCATACCTGTAAGATGCTTAACACAGATTCTAGCACATATTAAGCGCTCAATGAATGACCCATGAGCAATGTTGTGTCAAGTTAACAACTGGGTCTCTTGAGGTTGAACCATCGGCAATTCATACCAGTGAATTAATCTATGCCATAATTTCCTCACCTGTGAAAATGGAATAATTACATCTGCATCATAAGATTGTTGAGGGGATTATAAGGGAAAACAGAGCAGGACCTGGCACATGAAACCACTCAATAAGTGATGGTTATCTTAATTATTATTACTGAGAGCAAGGAAAAGAAAGATTAGGATGAAAGGATTTCAGTAAAGCTAATTTACTAATAGGTAGGTTATCAGAAATCAGTAATACAGAATTTTTTAAATCAAATTTTTCAAAGTGTGTATCGTGACCTTTTGCTTTTCCTGATAATCTTGACAAGACTTTTTTTTTTTTTTTTAAGGTTTTTACTGTTTTTATTTTTTAGAGAGAGAGAGGAAGGGAGAGGGGAATAGAGAAACATTGATGTGCGAGAGAAACCTCAATCAATTGCCTTTCATATGCACCAGGGACCGAACTCAAAACTAGGCATGTATCTTAACCAGGAATAGAACCAGCAACCTTTTGGTGCATAGGACAAAGTTCAACCAGTTGAGCCACACCCTCCAGGGCCAAAACTTGATTTGAATAGATATCTGCCCTTGTTCATGTGAAACAACCTAAGTTAGCAGAATGAACAGTAGTTGCATTAGAAAGTCTGTATTTCATAGGCTCGTTTTCACTAAATACAATCAAATTAATATGAATTGCTTTCAGATAATTCATTTTTCTTGAATTGTTTTTCATGCTTATTAAAGTAACACTTGTTCATTGTTAAAATATGACAAATAAAGAAAAAGAAAAATCATCCATAAGCCTGCTATTAGAGATCATTTAACATTAAAAATATTTGTTTTAGCCTTTAAAATACACAATTGCATCATTTGCACCCTATTATGTGTGTATCATGTGTATAAATAAAATTTGGTGTCATAATTTTTCACTTAGTTATGTTTTGAATATTTCTCATGATGTAAGATTTTTTTAAATCTCTCATTTAAAATGGCAAAAGTTGTCTAATGAAATGTCGTTATAATAATGTAATTAAATATATATATATATATATATATATATATATATATATATCTTTTGAATGGTTTGTATATATTTATTTATTTCAGAAAGAAAGGGAGAGGGAAATAGAGATACATCAATGATGATAAAGAATCATTGATTGGCTGCCTCCTGTACATCCCCTACTGGGGATTGAGCCTGCAACCTGGGCATGTGCCCTGACCAGGAATCAAATCATGACCTCCTGGTTCATATATTTATGCTCAACCACTGAGCCACAATGGGCCCTGTTCCCCTCTTTATTTAATGAAGTAAAAACTAGTACTGATAGCAGAAGAAAAATGCATGATTTTCTTTGTTAGCTAGCTGGCTTTTTGTATTGTCTGATGAATGCTTTATAAATGAGGTGGCACATCCTCAGACACATGACCTTTCTGTAGTAATAAGGATGGCTGTATAAAATCGCAACCTGGAGAGTCTTTGATGTGAAAAGAATGTACAACATCCACACAAATACTCAATAAATCAAAACCAACCCAAGTCTTTTGGGCATCACGTTGAGCAGTTTTCCAACTTTGCATTTTTCTTTTTCTTTCCTTCTTTGATCAGAGTCATGATGTGCCCTGTCTACCACTAGATCAGAAATCGGATGATCTATTTATACTGAGATGAGAATGGTCAACAATCGTGTAAATGTTTTTCCAATTAAAAGTATACTTCCGACTTTAAAGAGACCCATTTTTTTTTTCATTCAAAGGGAGTAGTTATGAGAGGACTTGGCTTTGCTACCACATGGCAAGCCTATAAGTGCTCTGAGTAGTTGGCTCTCTATGGTGAAATACTTCCTGAGGGTGTAATTGCAAACAGGTACAAATTAAAACTGATAGAAACTATGAACCAAAAATCATTACCCACAAAATATCAAGAGCCTCAACATTCCCTCAGCTTCGCTGCTGCTTCCCACTCTCTGCCAAACAATGCTTCATCAACTGTGGACTCTCGCTTCACTTCCCAGTGCAGTACTTATTTGCTTTTGTGAATATTTTCCAGGTAGTCCTCTTGGTTTGAAACGACATCAAACATTATCATTTTGGAGCTCATATTCTTAACAGAAGGGACCAACGGCACTTTACAGGTAATCACCACAAGAGAAAATCAGCAAGAAGACAATTAGCTTCTTATTGATACCAGCAATTTAGAACTTCACATCAAAATTAACCAGGTCCAGAATGGAGGTTATTGGCTTTGAAGTGAAAATGTGTTTTCTTTTTTCCCCCTTTCATATTTCTTATTTATTGATGGAAGTTTCTCCCAGAACCAGAAATTATAGAACCAGAGCAAGTTTACAGAATGCAAATAATGACACTGTTTAACAAAACTGAGCCACTAGACCAGACAGAGTGAGAAAGTACTTGGTGAGCAATTCTTGGATTAATTACAGGGTTTTTTATGAGCTTCATTTAAATGCACATTGATTGTAGGGGAAAATCTGTAAGTATGCTTAAATATAGTTTTCTTATTTTTTATGTTGTTATAAATTGTACATAGTTCACCGTTAGTGCTCAGAAAGCAAAAACTCCCATGATTTCAGCTTTTGACCCAGACATAGCTTCTCATAGGGAAAGGGTATTGTTTTTAGAATTTCTGCTATTTACAAATTCTCTAGAAAGTCTGCACTTTTGATCATATTAGATCTAGATTTGCATTTGCAATACAGATTTATAGCTTTTAGCTCTGAATGTAGTTGTAAATATTTATAAATATAATAGCTTTTAGCAGCACGACCTTGATCAAATTGCTTTGGTTAACTTTCAATTTTATCAAATGTAAAATAAGAACCACATGGTATTGACATTAAAAACAAATGAGATAATGTATATAACGGAACTTTTCACACTTGAAGCATTTTCAATTGCAAGGTGCTGGTATCATTGTTATGCAACTTAATCTTCTCATTTTGCAACTGAGCAAACTTAGTCTCTGGGTCCCAACAATCTTTCTGTTAAGGCTTCCCCAGCTCCACTGTAAAATATGTACCAGGCATTAATGTTAATATCCCAATGTTCATTTTGGAAATTAAGAGTTTAGTGGGTGTACAGGAAGTCAGTAATATCTGACACTTATCCATGGGTCTACTTTCAGAGTTGTATTTCTATTTATATCATTAAAGTTTAGAAATTATAACAGTAGACACAATTGACTGCTAGAACATGAACCAATACTTTATTAAATATTTATTGTGATACTACGGCATTAGAATTAAAGTTAATTTCTGTTAACTTTAAACATGCAAAATTGAATTAAATTTATACAATTTTTATTAACTAGATGTCTGGTGTACAAATTCCTGGTCACCCTGGTCAGGCTGAGGGGGCTGATCAGGGACAGGGCCAATTGGAGGGAGGGGCCTTGGGCAGTTGGCATGCCAGCCCCACCCACAATTGTGGTGGTGGTGGTGGTGGGGCGATCGGGGGCAGGGCCAGCTGGGAGAGGTGCCACAGGTGTTTGGCTGGCCCAGCCACCCTGGCTGAACTCCCAGTAGAGGGGATAATTTACATATATGGACAATACCATATATGGTTCACTTAATAAAATGAAGTAATAGGGAGAAATAAGAGTACATCTCAAGGACAGGTCTATATATCCTGAATAAATCCTACTAAGTAGCAATAATAAGTTTTTAGTTTCTATATTAAATAGCACAGAAAACCCTTAAAAGCTTATTTATGGAATTTCCCCTTTCTATCAAATTGCTCTCTTGGTATAGCATCCATAGGTCTTGACTACTTCTATTTAGCTATCTTAGAATTTCTAGAGTAATCAAAATACTCCTTATAGTTTTCACTAAGTTTCTCTGTTGAAGTCAGACTTGCTGATAGAGACTGGATGTGGAACCGAACAGAATCCCTATGAACATAGTCTGGGTCTTTAGACCCCTGATAATTGTAGGAGGCAGTTATAGCGTTAAGCCTGGACTGACCTGTTGGCAAAGCCAAAAACAAGTCCCAGTTTAGATGGCACAGTCCTTTTAGCATAATTAAATTTGACCTTTCCCGGATAGCTAATGGTCTGCGGGAGGTGCGGTAAGTGCTGCCAAAACAAGTGAAACTTACAAGAACATTGTAAATTACCTTGTTTACCTCTGACTATAAAATAAAGGCTCAGCTTGCAGTCTGGATCTTTTCCTGTGGTCTCAGCTGGGCACAGAAGATCCACCTAGACCACATGTGTCAAACACAAGGCCCACGGGCCAAATCCGTCCCGCCAGGCCTTGCAATGTGGCCTGCACCGCGCTGTCATCACTGCACTCCACTGCATTTCCATCACAATGACAGTTTATGACTGTCCAGTAAACCATTCGGCCCGCGATTTAGGCTGGATTTTAGATTTTGGCCCCTTCTCTGATTGAGTTCGACACCCCTAACCTAGACCCAGCTATTCTCTTTGTCTGTCTTGACTTTATCCTTCACCAGCCCCCCTCTGGCTTGCTTAACCCTTGGCCGTGCTGGTGTGGCACAGATAATGTAAAATCTTTGGTGAAGCCATTTATGCTCAACAGTTCCATGTTGACAAGGGCCAGCACGTGATGAGGTAGTCCGTGTGCATTCCCCATGACTGAGAGCACAGTGCCAGCACATGGCATTTGCTTAATAGTCACTTATGAGTCATTCGGCTATTCTCATTATCACAATCTGCACTTGGGTTTGTGCCAACCCACCAAGGTCTCTTACACCTCTCAGTATTTTTTTGAATGTAAAGGTAGGCTTATGAAGATAGTTTTGGCCATGGGAATGAGCAATATAAGCAACGAGTAGGTGATTCAAGCTAATGACGTGGACCTTATTAGAGAGGGCCAAATGAACTTACTAGACTACCCTCCAGATTCCTACAGCATGTTGTTTTGTCTATCCATTCCACAAACCTTCACTAAGTATCCAACTGTATGACAAGGCCCACATTAGGTGTCAGAGATAAAAAGAAGAATATGAACTCATAGCTTAGTAGAGAGGTGACAGGCATGTATATCAAAGATTACCTACCTCTATATGTGCTAAATATAAGTATGGGCTTTGTACTTGGGAACACAGAGGGTGGGGAACTTCAAAAGGTCAGGGATAATTGGGCTGGTTCTTAAAGAAAGAGTAGAGTTTTTGCCAGGGATAAGGCATGATACGTAAAAAAATTGTAAAGTTCTATCTCATTCGTGTTTATGGTGAGCATGCATGTGGAGAAGAGTTGATGGGAGATACATCAAGAAAGAAAGCTCGGGGTCAGGAGAAATGCTAAATTGTGTGGGCATGATTTTGTAAGAAAGAGCCAATGGGTCTTTTTGCCTATGGGCTGCCATGATCAATTTGGACCTTTAGGACAATCAATTTAACTCTAGGATAAGGCTTGTGCTGCAGAAGAAGAAAATAAAAGTGAAGAGGAGAGCAGGGAAGCAGCCACAGAGAAAATGCTGTCTCCTGGAAGGGCAGAGACTGTTATCTCTGCAGGATATCCAGCCAGGTATGCCTTGAGTAATATTCTTTGAGAAAGTGTTTGGCCCTCAGCCTCCAGTCTAGACCTGTCAAAAAGCTTGAAGACATGAAAGGCATTTCTGTGACCCTTTAATTCCTTTTATGCAACTTTATTTTCTGCAACACTTCTCCTTCCTGAAAACTTGCCTGTGGGTTCGAGTTAGAGGAAACAAATTGAACACCTTCTTTTGCCTGCAACGATCAGTTTCTTTTAGCAAGATGGAGGGAGTAACATGAAAATTCTGCTGAAGAGAGCATCATTGTAAAGGGCCCTGATTTGCATGAACTGAGAAATCTAATTGTCATCAGTCCTGGTCTGAGCACATACTTCATTTTCTTTTTTATCAACTGTGAGTGGTTTGGGCAAGATTTATGACAAAATGATATCTTAGATGTATATGTTAAGTTTTTAAATAACAGTATCGATACTAAAGTCTCAGGTAAATGAATTACGTGGACAATCACTACCACATTGCATTATCGTATCGACAGGCGGATTGGTAAAAGAAGCTCAACAAAACGTTGTAATGAAATGGAAATGTACATGTTGGGATGTGGGAAAGGGTAAAAAGAATATCATTCATTCTCCTGATAGCGTGAGCAGTCACTTAGAAAAATGATTTTAGGTTACTCAGCAGGCAAGTGCATGTGTATGTGTGTGTGTGTGTGTGTGTGTGTGTGTGTGTGTGGAGGGAGAGTGAACGGGGGGGAGGAGAAAATTATCTGTGGTCTCTGATGAGAAATAGTAATATGGCAGGCAAATGAGATGTAAAAAGATAGAAGGCATGAGTAAAATGACATCTGCTCTTTACTCTTCTTTGTGTAGATGGATAGGAGTGGCGAGAGGTGGAAGGCAAAGGGGATCAGAGGGCTCAGCAGCAGCAGTTGATGTGAAGGATGTTAAGTCAGAGCATAGGCCTGTTTCATCGCAGTGGGATGAAACTGACTGGAAGAGGACGAGACTGGAACTTGATCAGCCCACCCACTAGAGCAGGGAGTTGGAAATGAGGGGCAGAAGCTATCAAAGGTGGAGGAGAGCCATTCCAAGGCAGAGGAACATAGCACCAAGAGAGGAAATTGTATGGAAATGTATAATCCTTGGAAGCCAAGTAAGCCACTGAGTGGGATGGGCAAGAGAGTATAACTCAAGAATTCAGCCATACCAAGACGTCCAAGGACAAAGGGCTACTGCATATAGCCTTATGCAGCAGAACCTTGTTCCTACACGAAGGAGGTACCAGTCCCCCCTAGGGGAGTGATTACAGGAGAGCTGTGCTTTCATTAGGATGAACTGAAGTCCTGAAATCAAGATGGGAAGGCAGCCACCAGATGGGAAAGCAAACCTGATTTTTAGGTAGGTTTCAGAAATTCACCAGCTCACTGTTCTTTTCCTGAGTGCCGGGAAGGATGTTTAGGATGTACAGAAATGCCAGTGTTTGACAAATGACTGACTAGACTATTGCAGGCTGGAGGAAAGGGCAGAATCTGATGATTAAAAAGCCTTTTGCAAAGCTGAGGCCCATAGGGCTAGGCTAGTGCTTCTGCAATCCTTCCTACTTATGGTCAGTGTGGAGGGGGCTGAGGAAGCTGATTGGGGTCATGCTGGGATTGTGGAGAACAGCAGGAAAGGGATAAAGGTAAGAAAGAATCTGAAGAAAAGATTATAGCCACTACAATGCCTTTTTTTCCTTGGACTCTTTCCCTGCTTCCTCCCAAATCTCTTCTGCATGATTATATTCTTCTTTATGATTATTTATGACTATTAGCTATATAACAAAATAGTGTTTCCAAGGGGCTAAATCTGGGAGATAGCTAACATAATAGGTTAGAGAATTTTATGGGAAGAAGATAATAAATTCTGGTCTTGATATATTTAATCCAAGCCATGTTGGGAACTGTCTTAAAGAATGTATGGAATATGGGTCCTCAGTGAAGATGAAGTGTCTAGATGAGAGGTCTCTATACATTTATCATGCATATTGAAATGGAAATGAAAGCCATTCATTTGAGCTGGTGGACTTTCTCCAAAGGTGTGACCTTAGAAGAAAAAGCCAAGGCATGTAGAACTGGATACTGCAACATCTGTGGTAACAGTATAAAACAGGTTTAAGGCATGTACCTCGGTTCAGGCTCCATCCCTGGCCCTGCTGGTCAGGGGGCATGTGGGAAGCAACCAATCAATGTGTCTCTCTATCACATCGATGTTTCTTTCTCTCTGTCTCTCCTTTTCCCTTCCACTCTCTAAATCTCGGTGAAAAAAATATCATTGGGTGAGGATTAACAAAAAAAGTAAAACAACACACACACAAACACACACACACACACACACATACACACACACCACTACCACCACCAACAACAACACATCAAATAACAAAACAAAAAAAAAATCCCATTTATACAGATTCCTGTACTTACCATAGAATTAGAATCTCTGGATGCATAGAGAAGGATGAATGCAGGATCTATAGTGTTAGGGAAGCTCCCCTAATAGTTCTATGGCAATGATCTATCAGCTGGCATTAGGAAAATATTTTAATAGACCTGCTCCTTAGGTTGATCAGATATCATATTGTCTATTGTTCAGGGTAAGAGAAAGAGTGGGTGCTTGGTGGCCCTTTGTGCATTCTGCCCAGTGTAATGAGGCATGTGCATTTTCCATTCAATGTATTCTCAGTGCATTGATTAGTGTAAAAATCCATTTATTATTTCATAGAATTACTAAGTCTGTAAAGCAATCTGCAGAGGTGGTATTCTTCATGGCAGATCAAGCTGTTCTCTCCCCTGTATAACTTTCCATTAGAAGATCTTATAGAAATACTCCTGGACAGATCACATGCATCAGTGCATACAGATAGAAGGAAGTCTGGCATTTATTACTGTGGCATCGGACCAAGCTTGTTTGGCACTACTCCATGCAAAGGCATTAGCCCCACTTCCCACTTGGGGGCCAGATGAAATAAATTTTAGTGCATTTCAATAGAGACAGCTTTCCTGATAAATTTAGCATTTAATTAGGGATGCACTTTCTATGCATGTGGGTACCTGTGCTATTTTCTCTGAGCCCAGAGATTATTGGCAGAAGTAATAGCTTGTGCCTCAGGATGAAGCTATAATTTTATGGTGCAGTGTCTAAGGCTGGAAATGGGACTAGTAGACCACGAATGCCAAAGACATCATAAAGAAAAATGTTCCTTAGGAAGTACTTGCCAATTTCGGAGCAATCAATTATTCCCTCACCTACACACTGACTTTTATGAATACAACAGCCCAGGAAATGCATTTAATTAGGCAGACGGTTATGATAAAATAAGTTGCTTTTCCTCTATAGCAAGTGATCTCTTTATCATATCCTCCTCTGCCTTGCCTCCTCGCTCTCTGGTGGGTATTTTCATGGATTCACTTCTATTTCCCAAGCTTTTCTATAAACAAGGATGTCAAATTGAGTGCTCTTAAGAATGGGAGAGAGCTGAGTATTCAGAGTGAAACTGATTGTCTCTGAGACTCTTTCCAGTTGGGGAATTTTCTCAACTTGCTACATTTTTTTTTTTTTTTTTGCCACTTCTGTGGAACCAAGTGAGTGGTGTCGTCCAGAGGGTCAAAATTGGATCTGTTGCCACAGTTCCAGAGAGGACTTCCCAGAGTGCTCCTCGGGATGGCTTTTGTGGAGGAATAGCAGTGCCTGTTTCCTGCATCTTCAGTTCTCTCAGTTGCCTATGTACCAAACTGAACACGGGTCAGAAAGGCCTCAGGAGTGCCAATCAGAATGACCGGGGCGGGGGGGGAGGGGGGAGCAGCAGAGCATCTGTTCCAAACTTCTAGCAGGATTTTCCAACTCTGGTCAGGCACTTAGACCGAAGGAAATATTGGGCATCTTTGAGACTATTTCTCTGTGAAAATACCAGGTGACATTATGTAACTAATATTCATGTCTAGCTTAAAGAATTGACAAAGTCATTGTATGTATGTTAACTTCTCAAATGAATGGTGATAGTTTAAATGAACCTTTAGGGACAATGGAGCCATGTACACATGGGTCAAATGTAGGAATCTTATATAATAAAAGAGTAATATGCAAATTGATCATCACTCCATCACACAAGATGGCTACCCTCATGTGGACATAAGATGGCCACCACAAGATGGCCAGCAGGGGAGGGCAGCTGGGAGGGAGTAGCCCTGCAAGGGAGGGCAGTTGGGGTCAATCAAGCCTGCAGGGGAGGGCAGTTAGGGGTGACTAGGACGGCAGAAGAGGTAAGTTGGGGGCAACCGGACCTGCAGGGAAAGGCAGTTGGGGGGGGGGGGGTACCCAGGCCTGTAGGGGAGAGCAGTTGGGGGAGACCAGGCTGGCAGAGGAGCAGTTAGGCATAAATCAGGTTGGCAGGGGAGTGGTTAGGGGGTGATCAGGCTGGTAAGCAGAAGTGGTTAGGGGCAATTAGGAAGCAGGCAGGTGAGCAATTGGGAGCCAGCAGTCCTGGATTGTGGGGGCACACTCCTGGGCTGAGGGACACACTCCTACATGCACAAATTTTGTGTACTGGGCCTCTAGTTAAAGATAAAAGAGTTAGTGGTAGGATTACAGAGATAGCAAAAAACCTTTTCACTTGGGAGAAAACTGTGTTTGACATGGAGTACTAGTCATATGCATGTGGGCTCAATTAGCTGGACACTCTTTCAGGGAATGCTACTAACCAGAGATCTTACTTACATTTCCCTCCCTAGAAACATGTCAACATTTTTATTTGTGTAGTATGATCTCTGAGATGCCCAAAACATGTGGTGATGTATCTAACTTATATAATTTCAATAAAATGTTTCAAGTGTTAACTTCATTTGCTGTGAGAAAATTATTTATTGATTTTTATAAAGACTGACTTTAGTAACACAGTGTGTTAATAGAGAAATGTAACCTACAGTGAAAAGTGAAAATGAATTCCACAGTGGTGTGGAATACAAGAGGAAGAAGAAAACCCAAGTCAGATGCCTTGAAATGTGGCGGGCTACTCTCCAGTTGCATGGAGAGTATGTTTGGAAGCACGTTAATGAGAACACAGGTGTGAAACTGGGTAGGTTTCCTCTTTAAGGCATTAAGTACCCTGAAGCATGGCTCTAAAATATAGTTCCCAGGCTCTTCTCTCTATGCCATAATTCATGTTAATTCAATCGTCAGTCCTTTTCACTATGGCTTTGGAGTTGAAGGGATTTCTCTGTGCACAATACTGTAAGCTTCAGAGGGTTCACACATCTTCACAGGAAGTCCATTGGGAAAAAAAAATCAATAGTTAAACTATTCTAGGGCCCACAACATGATTCTCCATTGTAAGTTTCATGATGAAAGGCACTATAGCTTAACATTCTTTGGTAATGCACTTAATACACACAGAAACTGGCTGCTATGATCATGGAAAATGGTTCACTTTTACGACTTCAAAAATGAACATGGTCCCATTTTAAAGTGGGGTTAAAAAACATTTCCATATTTTCAGTCATCATTCTTAGGGTATAGGATGGGGTCTACTCAGGATCCTAGAAAACAGAGAAATTAAATCATATAATTTGCATTACTCAGTTTTACTGCAGTGGTAGAAATGGGAAGTATTTCCTCAGGAACCTTGACTGCATTAGCTCCGGATCACTGGTTTGCTTAGGATAGAGCTTGGAGCACCAAGACAGTGTGCTCCTCTGAAGTAGCACTCCCCTAGCCCAACACATGGTACTCTTAACCCATCACGATCAGACTACAGAGAATAGACCTCCTTCAAGATCATAAGTATAGTCTGTCTGTACTACATCACAGGCGATCAAAATAAAGATTACACAACAAAGGGAGGCTTTAATATTATGCAAAATTATTGGAGGTGCAAATCTTTTTTTGTACTTCCCTGACCAGATGCATTTGGATTTTGGAAGCAAGCAGAGCAAATTCTCCTATACTGCTCACCAATAAACTATGTCCTCAAAATTCCTCTCCTCCTTTAGCAAAGCACAACTGAAAAAAAGTCAGCCCCATGGTTTGTGCATTTTGGCACACACTGCTGTTCCTGCATGGTCATCGATCACTGGGAAATTGACAGGACTTGCATTAGGTTCTTGTTCTTAGTTCCAGTCTTAACCGGGTAACTGGGAGTGGAATAAAGCATTACTCATCAGTGTCCGTATTTGGCAAAGGCAGGTCTCTCTCTCCCTATTATCATTCATCCTGATAGAGCTGTGACAGAGACCAGATGTCATTCCAATGTTAAAATTACATTGTTTTCATAACAAAGTCAGCTTACATCACTCTTAAATAGATCACACTAATGTTCCTCTGTATACTGTCATGGACAGGGTGAGCCAGATCTTTCCAGAGGACTTGCCAAACACAAACTATAGGAGAAGTTAAGATTTTCACAGGGCACTCACGAGCTGGCTCCCAGCCCATATATCTCCAAATCTCTCTGCAGTGTGTTTCACCCTTTACCCTTTACCATGATTCCTGAAGGAAATTACAGGTGATTGTTTTTGTGGTAAGGAGAAGGTCAAATATTTCATTGACTGAGCCCTTTCCCTGCCTATTTTCTTTGCCCTTCCTTCTTGGGCTCTAGTGACCTTGAATTAATTTATGATCCAATGCTAAGAGTATCCTGTGCACTATCTTTTCCACTTAGCATATGGAACTCTGAAGAATCCACACAAACTTGGCACATGTAAACCATAATTTGGTTCAAAGTCTACTCATCCCTTTATGATACAGATAGAAGGTCACCTCCTCCACAGAGTCATCTATGATTCATTATTCTGAACTATCTCTTGTTTTCTGAATTTACCAGCCCACTTTCCCCCCCCCCCTTTTTTTTTTGTAAATTCACACAGCATGTACCACATTCTGATCTGCATGATGAGTTTGTTCCTGCCTGATGATCAATAATGGGCTGTTCACAGTTTGAGAACAAAATTCTCTGTCTGCTTCAACTCTGCATTTCTGAAGAGCAGGGGAAACAATCATGAAATATTTATCGAACCAGAATATATAATAATGTACATATATATGTTTTTCTTTGAGGCCAATACCATTCCTCTCACTCTAAAAAGGTATTTGCAGAAAGCACCGAGATTCACATGTAACATGAGCATGGTTTCGAAGCACACTGGCACCAAACTGTGGGCACCCATGCAAGCAGGGAGAGGCCCACTTCATGGAGTCAGTGGAGTCCTGGCTCTCCACAGCCAATATATCACTTCATTAAAAAGTCACTGTTTATGAACTGTAATCATCCTTTGGTTTGCAAGCATGTGTTCATGACTAAGAAATTTTTTCTAGGCCCAGAAATGTTCTACTGGCTTTCCTAGAGGAAGCCAATGCCAACCGGAATGACATCCATGTAAGCAACTAGAGGCTGCGTTAGAAAGTGCCTCGAGATGGGCCATGATAGCTGGACAGGGCTGTCACAGAACTCAGTGACTCCAAAGTGATGCCACTCGGACAATAATATGGGATTGCTGCTTTTCATGCCAACTGCTCACATTCGATACAACAAAGGGATTTTTTTACGCAGCCTTGTCTGACTCTCACTAATTGGCTGATGTCAGCGCAGCTTTGCTCAAACCCCCTTAAGCATGTTTACTGGCAATTTCTACCAAATGTCACTTATTAGAAACTCTGCATTCCTGATCCTGGAGGTAATAAACCTGGAGACACACTTTCATTAGCAAATGGAAAGAGGCTCAAAGTACATCCAGAGATAAACAAAGGAAAAGCATAGAAGATCGGGATAGCTTAGAGCCAAAGAACTTCAATGTAATACATTTAGAAAACAGGCCTTCTGGTCCCCTCCCCCTCCCCATAACATTACACTGCTTCTGGCTCTTTCCATTGACCAGGGTTGGCTTCCAGAAAAACCTAAACAAAAAATGTTCCACTTCATGAACTATTCCCAAATCACTGGACTGGAAAAATCTGTTCCATGGTGTGCCTACTGCTAAAGCTTCCACTAGTTGCCCAAGAGAGCTGCGAGAATAGCTCAGAGGAGTTTAGTTGAAAATATACACATGGTTACAACATATAAGAAAACCAATGGAATAACAAGTGGCAAAAGATGAATGAAGTCAGTACTGCTAATGGAAGAGTCTCCTTCAATCTGAGTTCCTAATTCTAGCACAGTGAGGGTTAAAAACAATTTTGCAAACCAAGTTTAAGAGAGGAAGATAAAAAATGCAGAAAGGTCTGTGTGTTCTTTAGTTGACATTTGAAACACACATGCTTTTAAAAGCCATTTGTTGCTGTTGCTATTTGGGAGGTACGCTTGAATGTCTGTGCAGAAAACATCCTAAATTTGGGATACCTTGTTCTCTTTTGAGGCTGGATTAGACTGCTACTTGCTACTTATTTATAAGAATCATCAAATTATTTCAGGTATAGTATTTACAGAGATTTCCTATAAGAGCATTTTGAATTTATAACTTATAATTTCCCCCATAATCCTTTAAGAAAATCAGCTATAGGTTTTCAGATTCTTTTCCCATCCCAATTCATGGTAACCTCAGTAACAACGATGTACTTCAGTTTTCAGCAGAAGTGACTCCACATTTTTGCCCTTAACTGAAGGAAAAACAACCATATGGGCCCTGTTCTTAGCCAGCACTCCATTAGCTAATTGAATTTACAAAGCTCCACCGGTGAGGGACCAAGAATTAACCCCATTTTAATGACTCCATCCCTTTGGCAGAGCTAATATGTCTGATTTCAGAGCAGACTAAAGTCAGTCTCATTTTGAACTGGTTAGACAAACTAGTGCAACAAAAAGACAATGCAAACCACATATACAATATATTTTCAGTAAAAAGAAAAGGGAAAATTAATTTTAATAGTGTTTTCTATATCCAATGAATCCAAAATATTATCATCTTATATAATTAATGTAAAATTTACGATATATATATATAAAAATCTGGCATGTATCTGACAGTTATGGCATCTCTTTTTAATGTGGATTAGCCACATTTCAATTATTTAATAACCACATGTGGCTAGTGCAATGGACAGGCAGGCAGGGTCAAGGGGTGCGATCTGTACTCCATTTTCTTTCCACTGGCCACACTCACAGTCTTTTTCAAGAGCTTAGTACTTTGCTTTTCACAGTTGGACATTAGCTGGAAATACAGCCATTCATAATTGTGAGTCAATGAAAAGATAAAAGAAAAACAGCTCCCTATTTAAAAAAATCATCTCTATTGAAAAACACATTACTTTTTAGGTCTAAAGAGTGCTAGGGGCAGAATAAAACTATTCTCAGGAATTTGCCAAACTTAAGGGGAATAAATAACTAAGGTTCTACTTTGCAATTAGATAATAGAACCAACAAAAAGATTGAGGCTATGAAGAACCAACAAAGAATCAATTAGATGGTGTCCTCGCTAATTTAGAGAATGCCAGTGTGAATAAGCCTGCATTATTACAAGTATCAGAGTTGTGGAAAGTTATTGAATTTTGGTCCCAGAATTAGGATACCAGCCACTTTGCTCAGTATCTACTTGTAGAATCAAAAGATGTCACTACATCACCTTGGGGCATTTATTCTGATATTTCCTGAATATAATTATTCTATCGAGTTATTGTCCAAAATCCTATTAACTCAAAGAGTGACTGCATTAGTCACTGCTTACTCAGACCTTGGCTTTGGTGCTTGTGAAATATACCTCTCAGGCAGCCAAAATGAAGGATAACCCTCAGGATTCTTACATCTTTTTGATTTTAGGAATTATTCTCTACCTTATGCTATGACTATCAGTCTCAAAATGATAATATGCTAACACTATAGTTCATCATCATGATATACTTAAGCTTTAGAAATTCAGAGAAGCACTGAGGGTTTTAATAAAAATTAGTATTATCTACTGAATACTGAGTAATCGAAGTGTTGTCATTTCCGCATTCACACTGGGAACTGGCCTATGACCTTTAGATCTCTCTCCTCGGCTGAATTGCTTCTCATTATCTCCTTCCCACTCACTTTATTTCTTGGAAGGCTTGCTGACCTTTACAATCCTTTCTCTCTTACCTGGTCTTAGTCTGCTCAAAAATTCTGTGCTTTTTTTCCATACAGTTTCTTAGAATGGATACATCTATGAGGCACCATTAACGGTGAGAGGCCACACACAATTATCAACAGATGGCCAAGGCGAGCACACGTGACAGAATCCTGATTAGATTTTATCAAGACCCTTACTTTCCTTTCTAGAGATCTAATCCATCTTTGGAAACACCAGGCCATCCTAAAGCCCATCTCTTCTTTGTCTTTCCAGTCTAGAAATAATTCTGTCAAGTTCAACAATAAAATGAATGGCTGCCTTTGACTGAGGACCTATATTGGGGCATAGAGCTAGTGGTATCTTTCTAATCAGGTCTCAACATTCATGCCAGTCTGTCCCTTTTCACGTTTTTACTGCAAATACTCATTAGATCTGAAGTTCATATAGATTGGCACCTCTCAAATAACTAGAGTAGTTTGACCTATAAAATTTTTTAATGATATTGGGACTTTCAAATTCAATTTTTGACATTTTGTTTGTCTTTCTGAAGCGCCCAATGGGACCTAGAATTGGGCTTTTCTGATAGACAGCTAATAATGTGGGCCTGAAGCTTACCACAAAGATTTGTGGCTAAAGATATAGATGGGGAAGCCATCAATGCTGAGATGAGAGTCAGAGGTATAAGTTTCACGAAGGAATGAGATTCTTGGAGACACAAGCATTGGCTGACAGCAGCATCTTGGGAGATTTTCATATTTAAGTTGAGGGAAGAGAAAAACAAGCCATAAAATGATTCATTAAGGTTGATGGGAAAAGCTAAGCAGTAGACTTCTGAGTATTAGAGAAGTCAAAGGAATAGCTCTTTAGGGTACTTCAAATGCTCAGTGCTTTAGGGGCCAGCACTACAGAATTCTTAGAGATCTGAAACTTGGGGAAAAATCAGCCATCATTAAGAAGGTGGATTTATCGAGGTGATGGGATTTTCCCCAGGTTCCAGGGGATTAGTGATCATTATTTATGGGAGTTGATTGAATCATGGGGACAAATGGAGGAGTACTAGTTTTAGGAAGAATGAGAAATGATTTTATTGAAGGATTGAAGGATGAAATGATACAAGAGTAAAACATTAAAGGCATAAAAATGATACATGAATAAAATATGGAACAGTACACAACACCATGATCTTATACCTAGTCAAAATTCAAAGAGAAAATTGTAAAGCAGAAATAAAAGGAATTTTGAATGAATTAATAATATATACTCCAGCACACTGCATCTGTCTTAGTTTAAATAAGCAATAAAGAGGAAAAGTATAAATTTTTATAGAGTTTAAATAAGCAATAAAGAGGAGAAGTAGAAAAGGGAAGAATTTCCAGATGGACTAGAGAAAGAATAGAGGAGAGGACATAGTTCCTAGGCAACCTAACGGAAGACATAAATGATGGTTGTTTTTTCTGGTGACTATCTGATACTCATCAGCAAGAGTTGGACAGAAGAGCTGCAGGTATCTCAAAGGCATCATGATTATCTCAAGGAATGAAGGATGAAGCACTAAAACATGAAGATGTCCTGGCTCCTTTCTTTCTTCCAGGAAACATGAAATTTTTTTTCAAAATCTTGGGAAGACTACCTTGAACTCAGAGATCCTCTTTAAGCCACACTGCTGATTTCTTCCAGCAGCCACATGCAGAGTTTGGTTGGAGAGTCCTGTGTATAGATTCATAAATTTGAGATAACCAAGTGTATGTAATAAGGAGGTAGAAATGAAATCATCATTAGCTGAAGATTAATACTGTGGTGTCCTGGCTTCAAATCTTTAAACCTCCTTTAGGTGACCAAGTTGATTCTTTCCTACAGCGCTTAACCCCTTTGACTTCAGAAATGATGGCACATTTTCATTTCTAATTTTCAGCCTCACATTCCAGTTTCTGGTGATTTCAGCATCCATAGATAATTTTCTGAGAAGATCAGAGAATGACTCAGGAATAAAACATATCATTAAAGATGTCTCTTTAGAATTGCATTCCTCACCTCCCCACTACCCTATACACAAGGTCCACAAGCCAGGAAAAGAGCATTTTTTCCCCCTCCTGAACAGAATATGTTTGGCCAGTAGATGGAGTAAGTGCTTCCCAGAACCTTGTACCTGCCAGTTAATGCTGTAGTCTTCCAAAAAGGGACACACCACCACAACCACTACATATGGAGCTTAATTTGCAATGGCAGCTGATAAATACAATGAATGACATGGCTGGCTCTTACCTGAAGTGTTTTATGTGAGAAGAGGCATAAAATAACAGCAGGGGCATTAGCAGTAGGTAAACAGTAGGACACAGAAGTCTTGGGGTCCTCAAAGTCCTACAGATCTTCACAATTTTGCTTAACACCAACCCAGCTTCTGGGAAAGAATCCCAAGTGCAATTTTCCCCCTTCATCTTAAATTTCTGTCCAAAGTGATCATTTCGCTCTGTGGTTTGTTGGGAGAGTGGGATGGGGGGAAGACCACTTTGCAGCTGGTACGACAGTGAGGAGAACTATGTCAACTCCCGCAGGCTGCCAAGCATTTCCTTTGGCAGAAGCGCTGGGGATATTACAGTGGGGATAATTTATCACGCTTGCTTTGGGTGTTCCAAATGTGCAAGCTGTGGCTAATTTCCAGAGGCAGCAGGGCAATAAACTCTACTTTCCTAAAAGAAAAACAGTAACCGCATCACCTTTCAATTAAATGGGCCATGGAAAATGAACAGCCCCGGATGATCATGGATATTCAGAAATCCTCAGAAAGCCAGAATATGGCCACCGGTGGTGGGATAACCCTGTGTGGCAAGAAGCCTGGCTCGCTGGGTGTTGGAAATCAGCATATGCATCTGCTTCGACATCTGTCTGTCTCTGCACATTTTTATGTGTGAATATGCACACACACATGCACACATGAACCCTCACGTGTTTAAAGCAAAACATACAATTGTTGGATGCTCACAGAGGGATTAAAGCCTCTTCAGCTAGGAATCAGGTGAAGTTTTCCTCAGTCTCTGAGTCTGGCATCCCCAACTCCTTCCTTGCTCTCCAGGTGCCATGATGGTGCCTCCTTGAATGTCCAAGGCCCCCTTAGGAGCAGGAACCAAACAGCACCCCCTTGACAGCAGTGAGCCATATTCTGGAGTTGTTCTCAACCCTTCATCTCTCCTTTAATTTCTACTGTCTCACATGCTTTCCAGGCCAGGTGTTCAGCAGCTGCTGAGCATATCATCTATTTATATGTTATCTTAACTCATATAATGGATCAGAATGTCATAGGGCATTTCCAGGTCAACATTCAAAGGACTAACAGATGGAAGGCATTTGGAGTGGGCAACTAGTGGGTCCAGTGAGAGATATTTAGGGCTGCAAGTCTCATCCTGAGCCACCTTCAGATGCTCCTATTAGTTTGGGGTCCAGGATAACGTCATCTGCTTCTGTAGATATCGCAACGACCGGTTCATTACAAAGTCCAGAGCAGGACCACACACTGTGTCTCTCACTTTAGAGAAAGCAACCCCCCCAGTTGAGATTTGTGGGACAGAAGAACTCAGAGGTCAGCTAGGAGTTGGTTGTTTCCTTTCCTCTCTAGTTCATGCAGGGCATGCTGCTAGCTCAGTTTTTGTCTCACAATTTTTGTCTCTATAGATACGTTCATGATTTTATAGGACCAACGCCTGCTAGAGGACCAACTTGGGCTGGTCTGTACTTTCAAATTCAGGAATGCTGTGAAGTCAGACAATGTCTTAGGAGTTTTGTAATGCACTAGAAATACTTTCCTAATTTATGTGTGTGCTAATTCATATTGAGTTCTCCCATATGTGGTTTCCCTTGTTCTGCTAAAGCATTCATAAGGATATGGCACTTAGAAAGAGCTTAAAATATGCTAATTCTTATTATCCTTAACCCATCATTGCTGAAGCAATCTTTCTTGAAACCTATTCCAATCATATTCCAGAGTTTCCAGCCCCCAAACCAATGGAAGGTCCCTTTTGCCTATCATGATCTTACTGAACTTCTCTGCCCCGGGCTGGTATCTGACAAAGTTATCGGAATTTAAGTGTCAATAGGTGACAATGGGTTGACATCTAAAGCCTTTCTAGTGCTGTTTCTCAACCTGAACCTCTCCTCTTGGCTTCAGCATTTATCAGGTTCTCCTCTGTCCTGCGTGGATTCTCAAATGCATCACTTCAGGGCCCTCAAAGTCTCTCTGCTTAGGTGGCCCCAGCCATCTTTCCCCAGGTTCCTGATGCTGCTCTGAGTTTAAAGCATTCCTATTTCAGCATGAACTGGGATCCCAACCTCTACCCTCTAATGCTGAAGCCAAATGAAAGAGGACCAGATAAGGCTTTGCTAAAATTATTCAGCCTGTCAGTCTGGGAAACCACTAGTTTGAAGATTTGAATCACAACACTGACACACATAATGCTAATTTCATACAGTTATATAACCGAGTAAGCCCATCTAAGTTATATCTGCATGGCAACAGAACCAGGGTGAAAAATATGACTTCATTAATCATATACTAGTACTTAAATTAATCATACACTTAATTTATATTTGACCTAACTGTGAACACTTCAGCATTCTGCAGTAAACGAACACATGGTGAATGGGTTGCATGAGAGCAAGTCTCCGCATCCAGGCCTGCAGGACCAATGTCAGGAGGCAGGTACCCACTAGTCCGTCTCAGTGGTTTAGTGAAGGGACACAGACTTCAGAACATCACAGGAGGTTACATCACAGTTATATCAACATCAAATCCGATCTCTACCTGCAACCCTGAGTGACAGTTAACTTACAAACCTGCCATAGTTGTTAAGGAAATTTCTATTAACAACCATTTTGGATCCAAATTTCACTTCACCGTTATTTCTCCCCTCTGCTATTAGGATGCATGGACTTGTAGGCTTACATGAAGAAGAAAAAAGTCCTGTTTTCTGTATCTAGTTGTATTTTGCCTTGATAAACTCATTACAAAGCCTGTGTAGTTACTGCAGTTTGAACAAGGGAATGGCAATAAATTAAGCACGGCAGTTTTGACTAAAACACGAGCAGCGAGAAAGATTATTTCTGAATGACAACATATTTGGTCTGACCAAGTGGTTAGAATTACTAGTACACATTCTCATTTAGTGAACTGTATAGACACAGAGCCAAGGGAAACAAGAGGAGGCATCCTCTAGGCCTTTTGCGGATGCACTTTGCTGATGTTACGGATGGTTACGTTTATCGCGGGTCTACAGCGCTCTATAAAAGAAGAAAACATTTTTTCTGGGAGGAAAAATCAATTAACTTCCTGGCTCGCGGAGATGGGTAACCTTGTTTCTTCTGTCTCAGACTTCAGCAGGACACCCCCATCTTTGGATGAAAAATGCTGACCGGGGTGTTCTGGGAATCTTGGCTCACCCCGAGGCTAATCAGCAGAGTCCTGGCCAGGTGCCCAGCTTTTGTGGCAGGGAGTTACCCCCGAGTGCTTTTTTTTAACTTACACTGAAGTTAAGACTTGGAAAGCAAGACTTGCCCGTGCATCAGAGGGAACTGGGCTTTCCTTCTATCATCATCAAATTGGAATCCTGCTCTCCTCTGTACCTTGAATCAGCCTCCTTGGCCTTATGTGATTGCCACAGTCATACAAATCTTTGTCGGAGGAGTTCAGGGGGAAAGAATACTTGTAAGGCTCTCCTAATGCAGGGGAACCCAGGCTCTGTGTCCCTTACGACAGGGATGTAGGGAGGGCTGAGGCCATGGAGAGATGTGTGTGCATACAGAGGAGGAACAGCAGAGAAGAAGAAAGGGCAGATAAGAGCAGCTCCCACTTGACCTTGTAGGCTCCCTGCATGAGATTAAAGTTCAGAAACGAGCTGAGGCTTATAAAAAGTAATCATGGCTGTTGCCTCACTCCCTCCTGTCAGCACGTGGCAGTTTGCTGTGGATAGAGGAGCAAGGAGTTCTTTCTAAACGTTTCAAAATCTTGGTAACGTTTTCTGCAATTTCCCTTCGGCCATTGGGAGGTCATTGGGAGACCTGAGCAATTCTCTGTGCAATTCCATGTTGCCAAAGTATTCCAAACCAGAGAAATAGAAATGAGGTTGAAATACACCCTTGCAGTCAGTCTCCTTCAGTGATGCTTTCTGATATACTATGACAACATTTATCAACATTTTAAAAAAGGCCTCCCACACTGCTATTACAAGGTACTTTTCTTTCCTCCTTCCTTTCATTCTAGTCAGTGGTTCATGTATTTAACAGTCAAGATCTTTAAAGTTATTTCAGCTTATGATACATCCTTAAGATGGAATGTTTTTATTTTTTAAGTTTTGTAAATAGTCACATGGGAGTCAAATCAGTATTTTCAGGAGCATAAAGTAATGTCATTACAATTCAGCTTCTTCTCCATGGGATGACTTGGGAATTGTGATTTTAGCCCCATTGAAGCCTGCCTTCTATATGACATATCTTTAATCAGTATATCTTTCTGTCAAAGTTTGCTTAGGCAGAATCTGACGGAAATTGCACCCGATAAATAAGATTATTTTTTCTCTTTTCTGAGATTGATGTATCACTATTTCATGCTTCAGTTTTCCATCTCAGGCAATTGAGGCCAAAGTCCCTTGGCTTTTGTATCTTTGAAGCTCTGGCCTTACCACTGGCTAGCAAGGAGCCTGGGAAAGAGAATACTTAATGTGACTTAACAGGTTTTTCCTTGAAGAAAAAGAGGAAACAGAAAGAGACAAATGAAGAGGAGAAAGACAAGGAGGAGGGAGAAGGAAAACAAATAGTGAAGAGAAGAAGAAGGAAAGGAAAGGGAGGTTAGGAAGGAAGAGGGGGAAAAAATTGTACTCATCTGGGCTTTTACGGGAGAGCTAAGTCTGATAGCTGAGAGATCTCTAATGTAGCCCCTTCATCTCCTGAGCGAGACAAGAATATCACTCTTTCTTTTTTCTTTTTTCTTTTCTTTTCTTTTTTAAAAATATATTTTATTGATACTTTACAGAGAGGAGGAAGGGCGAGAGATAGAGAGCTAGATTTCTACAAGAGAGAAACATCAATCAGCTGCCTCTTGCACACCCCCTACTGGGAATGTGCCCGCAACCAATGTACATGCCCTTGACCGGAATCAAACCTGGTACCTTTCAGTCCGCAGACCGACGCTCTACCTCTGAGTCAAACCGGTTTCGATAAGAATAGCACTCTTTCTAACGGAGGTCATTAGAGTCAGGCCTAAGCTGTGTGCTTAGCCATCACCTTTTAGGTGCTTGTCTGGAAGGCCCTAAACTGGCACCCCCCACCCCTTCATGCACTTGCTTTGCCACTTGCTGGCCAGCTCATCTGGAGACTGGCTTAATCTCACAGATCTTCTTCTTCTTCTTCTTCTTTTTTTAATCTTCTTGACAATGCAATGCTTCCATTAAGAAAAAAGGCACTCAGCTATTAATTCCTGCTAAGTCTTAACCCGACCAATGAAATATAAGCATGTGCAATTTTTTGTCTGTTTTAGGGCATGGGCATGGGAGTGGGGTGGGGAGTGGTGGTTAAAACTCTGCTTAGCTTAGAGCTCTCTGCATTCATCTCATTTCCCCCCAGTCTTCTTTGCTTATCCTAATAGGCTGCCTGGTGGTTATGGAAATGATGCTGAACTGGAATAGGCTCAGATGGGATGAAGGAGGGAACAACCCCCTTTCTGGTTAACAGTTTAAAAAAAACACAGCATTTTCTTAAGAGGACATTGGAGTGCTCTTAAGTGTTAGTCATTGCTATTCTAATGCTTTATTTTTCCTAGGGGATAAATTAAACCTCTTTATGCTTTCTCTCTCTCCCTGGGTTTTAGAAATTAATTGGGATGGGGGTAGAGACCCATTTGCAACTAGTCTCTGGTGCTCTGTCGATCACTACATCACAATAGCTAATGTACTAACTGTTGGCCTCAGAAAAGCGAGAGCTGGGCTATATATATATATATATATATATATATATATATATATATATATACACACCAATAATTATATATGGGTTTGATTTGTTTTCCATTAAGTAAATATTTTTTATCACAAGAACAGCCATTTCCTTAATCTGTTGGGTTGATAGTATATTAGAAGTGAGCATATTCTAACTTATAAGAAGAGAAGAGGGGGGAAGATGAGCAAGAATTGTGCTCTATCTCTGCAACCATCAGAAACTAAGTGGGAATGGGCCTCCCAGAATCAGAGCAGGTTTTGACCAGAAATTGCACAGGTATCCACCACCTAAGTGATGTGGGCCTGGTGTAGCTTAGCCACAAATCCACCCCCCTCAAAGATATTTAAGGGGCTAGAATTTACACTTTGTAGGGACTCAGGCATGATGTTATTGGGCAGAGAAATGACAGCTAATTGTCATGAGATGGAGTCACTGTCAACCTCTCACTTAGCACATACTCTCTTCGTTGAACAGTGAAGGTGTAGACTGCGAATGAGCTGAGACTATCTTTTCATAGAGGCAGTTTGGGGCTTTGGGGAGGTTTGAAAGGACTGAGACTCTATTCATGAGATGTCTCAGAAGACAGATTCAGAGCAGCCAAGGAGAGACTTGCTGGGAATCAGATCTTCCTCAAGGCCCCTAATTCACTTCACTATGTGGAACTGGAAGATACCAGGAATTACACACCATCACTTTATGAGAAAGGAAGCAGAATCCCCTGAGATGTCAAAGAAACCACAGCTGGGGAAGAAGAACATGTTAGTATGTATTTGGCACTGGGATCAGTGGTTTGAGGTTCACATACCTCATCTAATCCAGTGATTACCAGTCATGGCTGTACAACTCAATCACCCATGGAAACGAAAAAATACATAGTTCCCTCCATGTTCCAACCCACCTACCCACTAGGGAATCGGATTCCTTAGGCTTTGGGTTAGAGCTAGGCAAGTGAAGTTTTTTAAAGCTATAATTCTGAGTCATTGCAGGGTTGAGAATGATTTGGTTCATTCTCAAAACTCTTTTTTGAGGCAGGAATATTATTACCCTGTGTTCTCCAGAAGGTGAAAGTGAAGTTTAGAGGATTTGAACATGGGTCTATAATTTCTGGTTCCTTGGTTTTTCCATTTAATATTACAGCTTCCCTGGAGGCTTGAAGCCTTGGATTTTTGAGTAGATAAGCATAGGACTTTCAAGTGTATTCTACTTCATCCTATGAGTGACTGTTCTGACAAAAAGAAATATATTTGCTAGAGGTAGGGTATACAGAAAAGAGCATGGCAATTTGCACTGCACTGGTTTTGATTCTGGTTAGTTGTGTGACTATGGCATGCCACCTTGCTAAGTCTCAGTTTCCTCATTTGTGGAATGATAGATACTACCTCAGATTGCATTTGAATATTAAGTGAGAATACATATGTTAAAATAGTGCCTGGCACATAGTAGTACTAAAAAAGCAGTAGTTCTTTCTGCCATGTTTATGGCTTCTGCCAATTTTCTCTTGGCCAGACAATGACATCTGTCCCATTCTTCTCTTTGTTCCCCTTCTCTTTGAACAAAAGAATGTGGTGACTGGGGAAAAGGGACTGGAGGTAGGATAGGTTCAAGGACGATACTAGATCATGCAGAATCTCTTACACCTAAGGGAAGATACATACTTCCTGTTTAAGGGGCTCAATGTGAGAATCAGGTCAGGGACTTATCTCAAAGCTGTATTCGCCTTTATCTTTCTTAGTGGTGTTTTGGTGGTGGTTGGGGTGGCTGATGGAGGTGAAAGCCCCTCCCTAAGATGCCTCTTGGTGATGCCAGCCGTGCATCACTCTTTACCTAGGCCTCACTTGGATAAACAGATTCATCTGCTGTCATTCTTGAGCTGCTAGACTGAGACAGGTACGTTTAGCACTTGAATGGTGAGCTACAGTGTTAGAGTTGCTCTATTTATACTCCACTCTGCAGACAATCCTGGTGCTTTTACATAATTGCTCAGCTCCCCTGGCTTAGCAAACAAGTAAATAAGATGATAAGCAAGACTCTCTTTTCCATGCAGGTTTATGATGAATTCACAAGTCAGCTTCACTTCCCATTATTCTGGCTAACTTGCCTGTTTTAAAGTACATTGGATGACAGTTAGTTTTATTGTTTTCCCTCTCGAAGTCAGGCCTTGATATGACAGTTACTTTATCAGCACAGTGGAGCCTGCTGGGTGATGGGCAGGACAAGGAATGGCATATTGGGCTGATTCTAGTCTTGCAACAAAATTATTCAAACTTAACCTTGCTGAGTCGATTCAACTCTCCTGCAATTATATTAATGCTCCAAGCTCAAGAGAGGATGGAGGCAGGGAAGTATTGTATACCTTGCCTGTATTCCTGTATGCAAATTTCTGTCATTTTTAAAAATCATCACTTCTGTACATGCCCAAACTGGGGGTGGAACTCACAATTTAGGTATGTGCCCTGACCGGGAATCGAACCTATAACCTTTTGGTGTACAGGACAATGCTCCAACCAACTGAACCAGCTGGTCAAGGCCAAACCTCTGTGATTGTAAGGGTCAGCTCTGCCATCTGTAAGAAATTGAAATGGAGGCATGGGGGATTAGGCTGCATGCAGGAACCACACAGCTGCTCGGCACTAGGAAGGCATAGAATGGCAAGGCACTTGAGAATAATCTGATTTCTGAATAGAGACCTTTCCTCTGGATCTTTCCTCCACAGACAAGTTAGCTGTAGACACTTAGGACTCTGGAAAGAGCCTGGATTCTATCATAGCCTCCTCCACTGGGGGCAGAGGAGGATCAACAGTGTGGGGATTAGACTGCATTGCATTTTGTTTCATTCTGAGATGAAGTGGAAGCACCCATGACTAACATGTCCACACTTGAATGTCCATAAGAGTAGCAAATGAAGGCATCCAACTGTTACTGAGTGGTCTGAAAGCTTAGCTGGAGGATTTGACTTGGTATAATCCTAAAATTAGTTCATAGAAAAATTGCTAATGTAATAAAACGTGGACAAAACAAACCTAGCACAGTTCTGTATCAAAGTAGCTCTCTTGAAAAACAAAGAGCTAGAAAATGATCACAACTAAGAGAAAGTTTAACTACAGGGCATTGCTTAGGGCTCACTATTGAGGTTTAAATAGGATGGTGGACAGCTATACTTTGAGATCATCTCTCTCCTTTCTCGGTTATTCTGATTGGGTGTCAAAGCTCAGATCTTTCTCCTGAACTCTTAATATTTATCAAGGAGCTTATGTCTTCTAATGCAACATTTAAGTTTGTACTTCTTTTGGGTTTGGTTTTATGGGTGTCACTATAGTCTCCACAGCCAAACTCCTGGCAATAGAAAACAAGGACCCTAAATATAATAGGATATCTTCCCTAACATTTTCCTTCTCACCAACTGCTGCTCGGGGTTGAGTGAACACCATATTCTGTGATCTCACAATAGTATTTGTTTCCTTTCTTCTGCCCCAATCATACCTTAATAGTGAATAACCATTAATGTATATCCTTGAGGAGGTTTTTGGAATTAGGGTTTGTGTCTTTTATCTTTGACTGCCTACGCCAGCACCAGGCTCTCTGCATGATGCCAGAGCGGTGCTGAGTCCTGTGACCATGGAGATAGCTGAGTTCTTCTAGACTCAGTTTGTTCCTGTGTCTTAGGAAACTCAGGGAACAATGAGCGGCTCTCTGCTTTCAAAGGGCTTAGAGTCTAGAAATGGTTACCACTCACATTTTATGTACTGAGTTCAAATCATGCTGGTGAGTGAATACCCCAAGGGGAAACATAATGAGCATATTTGTAATGCGTGCTTAAAATTACTTTTCTCTTTCCAAATATAATCACTTAATTAAACAAAACCATGACCACTTTGCCTTACTGAATAAAGCTGTTGACCAAGCCTGGTTCCCTGCTATGAAACACAGAACTTACCTAAGTTACTCATTCTTCATGTAATCTCATCTTAGTGTAGTGCTTTGGCAATATATATGTAATATCATTTTTTCTTCTTTCAGTAGATATGAGCTTACTAGTAAACTACCTCTATGTACAGACCACATACACACCAAACAAGATCCAAACATGCTTGCCTGAGAATTCACAGTACACAAAGCAGCAAGATGGAGTTCATTTTAGCTCTGAGGAGTGCACAATGATGTGGCGAAGGCTGCAGAAAATTCTGCTGTCTACGTTGGCATGAAGCTGGAATTAAGCCAACTGGAGGCAGCTGAGCTGCCAATGCCTGGGAAACAAAGCTGGGGAACTGGACTGCAGCGGCGACTGGCTGCAGCCCTCAACCCTGGCTGTCAGAGGCCCTGCTGTGCGCCTGGCATAGACAGTAGTGGGCTGGCATCACTGAACTTCACTTAATGACAAGACCCCTAGGTTTCTATCATGGGCCAATTTCATTACTGCCATACTCTAGTCTTCCATTAAAGATTTGGGTGGCAGAGAGCTTTTCACATATGGGTCTCTGCTGCCATCTACACTGAGTGGCCAGATTATTATGACCTCTGAATGCATAATAATCTGGCCACTCAGTGTATATCCTATATAATAAAAGGCTAAAATGCAAATTGTCCCCTTGACTAGGATTTCGACCAATAGGTAGGCCAGCCAATTGCCCATGTTCCCTCCCCCTGGCCAGGCTAGCCGAACCACACTCATGCACCAGGCCTCTAATATATATATTCATACACACACACACATATATATACACATAGATACACTGAAAGGCCAGATTATTATTGGTTCAGAGATAATAATAATCTGGCCACTCAGTGTATGTGGAAAGCAGGAATGTGTGGCTAGCACAGAGGTGTTTTGATGCACCAGTAGTCAAATGCTCAGGCTGTATCACCAAGCTATGGGGGAGGGGTGGATGATGGTGGTGGAATCAGGTCACACCTATGGTTATGGACCTTATTTGCTAAATAATTGAATTATATGAAAGGTGCTTACTTTTCAGCTCTTCTTGCAAATATTATATCTTGCTAAATTGCTTCCTTTTTATTAACCTTAAGGAAGGGGAATCAACTGTTCTTTTCATGCATTTAAGCCATCATTATTTGAAAAGCTAGTAGGTGCCAGTCATAATTAATTTCATAAAGGTCACATGCTAAAATGTTCACATGCTAATCCATTGTATTTATTTTATGCATAATCTAATAACCATAACCATAGAGCAGGACTAATTGCTTCCTTTCATTTTGAGTATGTCCCAACATCTGTTTACCTGGCTGCTGTTCACGTATACACTGAATTTGTTCCATGCACAATTTACAGGCATAAAACTTGAGAAGGAAAGGTGCCAATTAGAGAGCTAATGGCCTCTGACCCCAGGAAGTTGCATGAGTATGTTTTCATAATTGTAATTAGAAAGAATAAAAAATAAGAATGCCACTTCAAGCAAAATATATTTTCCCATAAATAAAGTTATTTGCATTTAAGAATTCAAATCACGTAACCTGGAACTAGTTAGACAGAGAAAACACTTAAAAAAATCAATGGTCAGAGAAACCCCTTAATTCTTTTCAAAACTGATAGTTCTTTCCCAACTTGCTGTGGCTCAGTTGTTGAATGTTGACCTATGAACCAGGAAGTTGAGATTTGATCCTGGATCAGGGCACATGCCCAGGTTGCAGGCTCTATCTCCAAGAGAGTGCTGGAAGCAGCTGATCAATGATTCTCTCTCATCCTTGATGCTTCTCCCTATCTCGCCCTCTCTCTTCCTCTCTGAAATCAATAAAAATATATATTTTAAAAAACCCGATAGATCTTGTCCTTGCATTAATTTCTCTTTTGTCTTTTCTACGAAGCTGCAAAACTTCATCCACTTGATTAATCAAGAGTTGTTATTATTTGCAAGATTACTGACAAATGTCCCAAACAGTACTTGTGGCTCTCCCTATTTCCACAGCACTGAACTGCCATTGCTGCTGGGACATCTCCATATCCTCTCATGGGAGGATTCACTATGATCCTCTGAGCACAACCCCATGATTACACTTTTCTAAAAATGCTCTAAAAACAGCCTGGTAACACTTGTTTTGGGTGTCATACACATTATCTTTTGCCCCATTACACTCTGCATTTGGTTCTTTAAGGAGCAGTTACTCATGTGTGAAAGGAAGTATTAGGAGAAAATATGTAGGTTGAACCTATAAAACATACACATTTAAGAGAGTTTGGTTATTAATGATGATAATATCGGTCCCAAGAGCTAGGTTAGTTCGTCTTAGTTGATGGACAGGAGCTCATCAGTAACAGTTTTTGTGTTGTTATTGTTGATCTGTGAAAGATCTTAGAGATTAACTAAATCAAAACTCCTAGACCTAGAAGATGAATTGATTTGTGATTCCTGGAGCCCAGACTCAAAGGCAAACCATTGTATTATGAGAAGGATGTTGGCGTATGGTGAGTCCCAGCCAGACCAGAAACACTGTGCATTCTTCTAGCTTTTACTGGGTTTGCCTTGTCCCCCTTGTTCCTCTATCCTCAGCTCCACACGTAGCCTGAACATATCTGCCTTCGTGCTGTTAGAACTTTGTGCCTTTCCCACTTCTTAGAATGCCCTGACCCTCATTGCCTCATCCTGACTCCATTAATTCTCATTCAAGAGGATGGTTTTCATCCTAAGAGCTCAGGCATTACATCTCAGGTCAAATGAGCAGCACTATTTAGATCCACATGTAAAACAATATAAACACTGGCTTTCTTTTACAACCTTGGTTTAACAAGTGAGGCAATTATAACTTTCCATCTCACCTTTCACTTTTGCTAAAAGGCTGTGTATAATAGGTTCAATGAACAGGAAATGTTTACATATTGTTCCATTTTCCTTTAAATGCTAATTAACTGAATGCTGTTTACAAGGAATGATCCTATATAGACATTTAATATAAAATTTAATTCAAATTTTTATGTAAATCAAGTTCAGCTCTTTACCATATTTACTTTAGAGCCTACAAGAATAAGAACTCAATATACTTTCATAAGCAAATAAAAAGCATGGCTGTTTGCTCTCCATTTAGAAGATCCCTTTGTCTTTTTTGGAAAGCTTACCTCACATGGGAGGGGTTTTTCCACATGCAGGTATCTGCTGCCATTTATGTGGGAAATAGAAGGGGTGACTATGGCCAGAAGCCAAAGAATATTAACCTGTACAACAAAATAAACTGTAAATAAAACAACAAGAAAGCCCACTGCATGGGAGAACATATTTGCCAGTGTTATCACTGATAAGGATTTAATCTCCAACATTTACAGGGAACTCATACAACTTAACAAAAGGAAGACAAACTCAATAAAAAAAAATGGGCAACGAACCTAAGTATATACTTTTTGAAAGAGGACATAAGGAAGGCCAAGAGACATATGAAAACATGCTCAAAACACTAATCATTCAGGAGATGCAAATCAAAATGACAATGCGGTACCATATCATACCTGTCAAAATGGCTATCATCAATAAATCAACAAACGACAAGTGCTCACGAGGATGTGGAGAAAATGGGACTCTTATGCACTCCTGGTGGGAATGGAGACTGGTGCAGCCATTGTAGAGAACAGTATCAAGTATCCTCAAAAAACTAAAAATATAACTCCCATTTGGCCCAGTGACCCCACTTCTCGGAATATATCCAAAGAAACTAGAAACACCAATCAGAAAGGATATATGCACCCCTATGTTTATTTACCATAGCCAAGATTTGGGAACAGCCTAAGTGCCCATCAGAAGATAAGTGGATTAAAAACCTGTGGTACATCTACACAATGGAATACAATGCTGCAATAAAAAAGAAGGAATTCTTACCATTTGCAATAGCATGGATAGAACTGGAGAGTATTATGCTAAGTGAAATAAGTCAGTCAGAGAAAGATAAATATCACATGATCTCACTTATTTGTGGAATATAATGAACAACATAAACTGATGAACAAAAACAGATTCAGAGACAGAGAAGTATTGATCAGACCATCAAACCTCAGAAGGAAGATAGGGAAGGGAGGGGGAAGGAGGAGAGATCAACCAAAGGACTTGTATGCATGCATATAAGCATACCCAATGGACATAGACACCAGGGGGGTGAGGCATGAGTTGGGGGAAGGGGGAGAGAAGAGGGAAAAGGACACATATGTAATACCTTAATCAATAAAAAAAAGAAAAGAAAACAAACCTGTTTTGATGGACAAGTAGTCAAATGCTCAGACTATATTACCAAATCAAGAGAGGGGTTGTGGAACACAAGCTAGACCTTGAATGATCTGCCCCCTCTCTCAAGTCTTGCCTGTTTGAACTGGACCAGTTGCTGCTTGCTACATTCCCTCTGACCTGCTTTGTCTTACGACACATGATAAGGAATACTTAAGCTTTCCAGAAGAGTAGCAAATGCCACTTATGAAACAGCAGTACTGATTCTTGGCATAATTTTTTTTTCTGAACTGAAAAAGATATGAAAAATAGAGAGTGAAAATGAAGTTAAATTTTGAAGATTCTTATATATATACTTACTAGAGAGGGAGGGGGGCTGTGTGTCCCTCAGCCCAGTCTGCACCCTCTCCAATCTGGGACCCCTTGAGGGATGTTTGACTGCCCATTTACAGGGATCAGGCCTTGGGGGTGTAGCCAGCCTGAGTGAGGAGCTGATGGCTATTTGCAGGCTGGCCACATCCCCCTGGTGTCCCAAGCTCCCAGCCCCTCCTTTTTCTTTCTTTTTTTCTTTTTCTTTTTCTTTTTTAGCAACTTCCTTGAATGAGCTGAGGCCAGGTATCTGGGATTTATTTATCTTTTATAATTGAAACTTTGTAGTCTTGAGTGGACTTCAGGGTATGCAGCCACTATCTTTGTTGGTTTAATTTGCATACTTGCTCCTGATTGGCTGGTGGGTATAGCAGAGTGATCGTTAATTTGCGTGTTTCTCTTTTATTAGTGTAAATAAGAAATGGAAAATACTCATTATTCTTTTAGTATTAACATCTAATTTGGGGGTATGCATGATATAAAAGATCTATAGATCTTTCTGGTTGTTCACGTTTCCAAATCTTCCCATTTTATTTTCTAAGATGATACTTTGGAGGGATGGCCACTCTTTCAAAATGGCTGTCTAATCCTTTATTTTGACCCTATCATCTCTCCCCTTGATTCAAGGACAAACTACTCATCCTTTTCTTCCAGAACTTATTTCCCATGGGCTTTCCTACCTGTTGTGAATCTGGGGCCCTCACTATTCTATATAATTCTTCTGTAGAGCTCCTTACACTGGGGCCCTCACTATTCTATTTAATTCTTTTGTAGAGCTCCTTCCACTAAGCTTCAGGCAAATATGTTCTGTCATCTCTTCCACGTAAATCTCCCTTGGAAGACAAATCCTTCAGGTTAAGCTGCTATAGAGTGTATGCATTTCTCATCAAGAGTCAGCAACACCTACATCAATAGCACCCACCTTCAGTGTCACCTGTGAGAGCGGCGTACTTTGAGGACCTATTTTCCTTTTCCAGTATTCCTATCTGAATGTGAATCTGGCCCCAGACAAGGACACTGGAGCCAGGTCCGGCTGTCTTGGACTCTGGCCTGTGGAAGGCGTTAGACTAGAGACGCAGGGGAATGAACAGGCATAAAACGAAGTTCCTGAGACAAAGAATCTAACAAAATAAGGATGTGTCTTAAGACAGAGCAGGCCAGGAGGGTGTTAGCAAGCAATGGGTCAGGGACAAAGACAAAAGCAGGACTTGAGATTGGTGGAAGATGATTAGAGGCAAGGTAGACTAAGGGTCAGTAACTAGTTATGGGTTTGTGGAAACCCTGAGGAAAGCTTGGACATGACCTGGAAAACTATTTGCATTATGTTTCCTTTGAACCCTCAACTCCATTTGGGTGCCTAGGTCCTAGGAATGTATTCACAGAAGGCAGACGAGCTCAGAAGCATAGAGGCAGGTGTGTCCTCTTTCAATTGCCACACAGTTGCTCTGATTACAGACAGACGTTATTTGATGAGAGCTGGTATATGTGAATGTGGTACAGGTTACCAGTTTTTGGGCTCCAACTTTTTTTCAAGGAAATGACAAGGTTTATACACTCAGGGTGATGTGGCATTTAGACAGCATCTATCTATGAAAAGAGATTGGAGATTAAGAGGTTAGGCCTGAAAAATGGAGACTTAATCCATATGCTTAAACTGAATGGCCTTTCTTGAAGCAGTCCTAATAACTCTGTTACCATGTTTCTCTTCTTCAATAGAACGTTCTCTTCTATTTCTTACTGGCATATCCTTCAAGTTAGAGCTATGCTGTAAGTCTCTTCTAAATTCTTTAAGTCTGTATAGTTTATGAAGTTAAGCATCACTTTCTAGTCTATAAAAATAACTCAAGTATTGTTCCAAGATTTTCTTTTATGAATAAGTTTATATATATATATATATATATATATATATATATATATATATATATATATATATATATATATATATTTTTTTTTTTCCCCCCCCTGGACAGAAGCTGGTCTCTCTTAACAGGAACACAGTAGGCACTTAGATGTTATTTGCAATACAATTTACCTTCACAGTGACAATGGTAACCTTTTAATTATTTTTAAATTTCTTATATTTTTATTGATTTCAGAGAGGAAGGAAGGGGAGAGAGAGATAGAAACATCAATGATGAGAGAGAATCATTGATCAGCTTTCTCCTGCACACTCCCAACTGGGGATTGTGCCCACACCTTGGGCATGTGCCCCTGGCCAGAATCAAACCCGGGACCCCTTTGGTCCTCAGGCTGACGCTCTATCCACTGAGTCAAAACAGCCAGGGCGGCAGTAACCTTTTAAAGGAACATACACATGTACCAGAACTTGCACCTGTCATTGTTACCATGGAAATGGTTCCAAAACATAAGATGCAATTCTATTATTGAGGCAGTATAGTTTCCCAAATGAATTTTAATGACATTGTAGAAGCAGAAACAATATTTATGAAGGCTTCTAAATTATTTAGTGACGTTTGAAACTAATATCGGACTAAAACCACACAGCAGTTACCTTCGTCTAAAAAGGAAACAATAGTCAGTAAATGTCAAGCACACAAAGAAGAACATAAAGAAGGTTTATTTAAAGATAATGAGACACCCGGATGTTTCTAACTTTTTAACGTTTATCTTTAATGGAGACCATTTAAATCATTATTCCTGCGGTTGGCTGAAGCACACTTGAGCATCAGCTGTCTGGGTGGTATGTACTGACATCCCTGAGTTTTCCTAGCTTCAGACATGTTTGGGCTCTGTTGCTATGAGATAAACAGATTTAGAGCTACAATACTTTTGAGCTGAGAGACCCAAAGGACATCTATTCAAGTCCATTACTTTACAGATGAGGGACTAAAGCCTAATGGGTAAGTGATTTGTCCAAGGTACCAAAGTTAATGTGGCTGGATCAGAACTCAGGTCCCTGGCTTCCCTCACACAGAATCGCTGGGCTGCCTCCTCCTGGTACATTCTTTCGTGAAGGGAAGAAGTCAAGCTCTGAATCTGAGTATTTGGAATTCACTGCCCACTGATGTCTTCAAAGGAGCTAGTCCAATTTGCTAAATGAAACAGTTTTAGCTTTTTTCTTAATCAGCTTAACAATAACCCACAACCTTTGGACCAACTCAGCTTCTTTCTTAAAGGATGCATCTCTCCACTAGATATATTGATTGCCTGTGGATGACTACTTTGTACCTTGGAAACGGAACTGATATCTTAATGTAATGCAAGAAGGGTAAGTTTTCTCAATTTGTAAGCATCGCTTCACCTCTTCTGTACTCTGAAATCCTTTGAATCAAATATCCCAGGCTCATAACTAAGTCAACGGTGAAACCAGTGTTCA
This sequence comes from Pipistrellus kuhlii, assembly GCF_014108245.1. NCBI lineage: Eukaryota > Metazoa > Chordata > Mammalia > Chiroptera > Vespertilionidae > Pipistrellus > Pipistrellus kuhlii. The sequence continues at coordinate 16,116,244 of NW_023425438.1, forward strand.
CCCCCAAGAGCCTGGGAAACACATCGATGGGGCCTAGTGTAAAGCTACCTGATGATGATTGGGACACTAGTATGATATATTTGAGCACACACTGATGGCATTATACTGGAGGGGGAAGCCCTGTAGGTCATAAATTATGCCTGGGAAGTGGGTACTTCCAGAGACAGAAAGTCTTTTATTATGTAACTCTCATTAAGACTGACGGAGCAGCAGGCTCGGTGTCCAGTCCCTGGCAGAGCTGAGAAGCCCCAGGCTCTAGGAGGTCCCCGAGACAGTGTGTCATCCAGGGCTGATGGATGGAAAATCCTCTCACTGATCACGACGTGATTGTTTTGGCTTTCTCTGCGCTAAGCTTTTGGCACTTGAACCCGACCCAAGGTAACACTGCAGCTGGGAAAGGACATTATTTGGGTTGGTTAAGAGGAGTTTTTGAATTGAGCTGCTCTGTAGCAGTAAAGGAAAAAATTCCTGCCCTACTTGACAAGCCCCAGAGGAGCCATCTCTCTGTCACTCATGTGTTTGCATGGGAATGTGCACTATAAACACTGCTTTGTACAAACATACAGATATAAGATATGGGAAGTTATACAGATCTATAGTACTAGGATAATTCATTACATACACATTTCTTGATTACTTTCTAAGTACCAGGCATGCTGTTCCAGTATGTCTATGTGCACACCACACACACACACACACACACACACACACACACACACAGTGTGTCATTAATATATATATTTATGAAGGCATATATATATATACATACACACACATTTTTATTGATTTCAGAGAAGGAGAGAAATACAGAGACATCATTGAAAGAGAGAATCATTGATCGGCTGCCTCCTGCACATCCCACACTAGGGATCATGCCTGCAACCCGGACATTTACCCTGACCAGAAATCGAACCGTGACCTCCTGGTTCATAGGTCGATGTTCAACCACTGAGCCATGCTGGTTGGACACAAGAGTGTCATTTTAAAAAAGAGATAATGAATTCCTTCTCACAGGTATTAAAAGACACAGCATGAGTCAAACACATGGGGGATAGTAGGCTATCCTATTAGTTCCCTTTATACCTCTTCTCTGCCATCCCCCAGGTCTGAAATACAATATAAATAACTTATCTGTACTTCTAAATTCTGAAAACTGCCCTCTAAATTTTGATAGAGAAGGAAGGGTGCAAAGGTGGTCGCTAGTAGGTTCCAGTGAGAGCCGGAAACATGCGTGCCAAACCCTCTATTTTTAAGGAAGGACTCTGCAGACTCTGGGAGTGCCTTGTCAGCTTTCATATCCAGGGAGGACTGGGAGCTTTAGCAACATAAACATCTGCAAATCTGCCAAATCTAGTGAGACTAGATAAATAGGTATAGATTTATTTTCCTGATTATACAATTAATATATTTGTGTTGAGCATTTGGAATGAAAGATATAAAAATAAAATAGAAAAAGAGGTAATTATATACAAATATACAATTCAAGCCATGTTCTACTCAACAATTTGATCTATTTCCTGTAGCCTGCTATTGATTTTGAGAAGACTCCCCCCAAAATGAATATAATGGGATTATGATGCCTTAACTATATATTGTTATATATAGAAGCAATGCCTCATGACCTCTTTAGGCAGTGAAAAGGATGTAATGTGTGTGTGTGTGTGTGTGTGTGTGTGTGTGTGTGTGTGAGAGAGAGAGAGAGAGAGAGAGAGAGAGAGAGAGAGGAAGAGAGAGAAAGAGAGAGACAATATCTAGAAGAAATGAGTCCAGTAGAATTTCACCACAAGCCAGAACTGAAAACGTCAAAGATGTTTAAGTAGCCTTGTCTAGCTCTTTGTAAATATCATTTTGGAAAACAAACTAATACAGAATCGTAAAAAGTCTACATTGCGTTTCATATTTGCAAATAAAGCTTATTTCATTCATGGTGAAATTGCTTTGTGTAATTTGTAATCTCATTATTGTTCTGGGTCCTCTCCATCCCCTCATGCTGCCCTTGTTTATATAGCTTCTCCCTGTGCCATGTGCTCTGAGAAGAAAAGGGCATAATTATAAGTCTCCATCCACTAACAAAAACAATAGCTGCACCCAGCAACTCAAGCCTCCCTTTGTGAAGCTCTGCTTAGGAAACATAGTGGTGCAGATGCCATTTTGAATGTCAAAGGTCTAAAAATGTTGGGAAGAGAACTGTCCCTGCTTCTTTGCATCAGGCACCTCTTTCAACATTTACTCTTAGTATCTCTCATCAGTCCGATTGGGAGCAAACCAAGGACCAGAATTTTATGATGCTGAGCTAATAATTACTCATTAACAGCAGGAGACATAGAGGGATCCAACCAGGACTGTATTTCAAGACTTTTCAGTCTAGGGGGGAAAAGACTAAATTTGTGTCTTTGAGCAAAGCTAATCAGACTAGAAGGACAAACTTGAAATGCAGAGAATATTTTGTGCCATCTCCCTTTTTATAAAAGCAAAGCCATCGAGGCCTCTGCTTCTTATTCCATAGTTATTGAGATTATATTCCAAAATTTGGGATCTTTGAGATCTACAATGTAATTAAGCCCAGCCGGTGTGGCTCAGTGGTTGAATATGGCTCAGTGGTTGAGTATTAACCTGTGACACAGGAAATCATGGTTCAATACCCAGTCAGGGCATATCCCTGGGTTGACAGTGTGGGCTATTCAGGAATCAATGATTCCCTCTCAGCATTGATGTTTCTATTTCTCCCTCTCCTTTCCTTTCTAAAAATCAATAAAAAGATATTTAAAAATAAACCCAAATCATTCATTCATTCCTTCAACAAATGTGGATGTAAATGCTGCTGAATGCCAGTAAGAACAGGGCTAGTGACACTGAAAACTTTTTATCTCTCAGCTCTTAGTTTCCATATAAAGTAGCTGTGGTGCTCTATATCCCTCAACATTTAGACCAAGTTAATGTAGTGGAGTTATTTTCAACTCATGAAAAGAAAGTAGAAAAATCTTAATAGCTCTAAATTCAATATTTAAAGAGGTATTGACATCATGGCTTTACCTGTTTTAGACTAAGAAATCCATTCAAATGGAACCCGATGCCCATAAGCTTACTCTAGGAACAGAGCAAAGCAAGTTGTTGCTACCTCAGCACCGGAGATTTCTTGGAGTATATTGCCTTTCTCCTTTGTGATGCACTGGCCTGGGCACTCAGAAACACATTCACAGTGAAAAGGACACCAACTTGACTTCACATTTATAGCCAAATCTATTTTCCCTCTGACAGATAAAAAAAAATATTCAAGTGGGAGAAGAATTCCATGTGAGCGCCCCAATGCCTCCTGTTGATGAGTCTAAGTGCTGGGCAAGCAAGCATCATGTCTAAAACCTCAAGGGGACACTTGAGTCAGGAGCAATTGCAAGAGAAAGCAGGTAGGATGGGGGCAGCTTGCAGACGGATGGCGACAGTTCTGAGAATTGTGGGGTGCAGAGGGTTCTAGAGTTGGAGGTCCAACTCTCCATCAGCAGCCCCCTTCTCTGATATAAAAAAATGAACATTAGAGCAATTTAATGGAAAATCCTGTGAAAACACAGCTGCACATTACATTCCAATTAGACGGCTCCTGCTAAGCTGTCCTACGTAGAAATTTTGAACCCTTCCAGACCCTCTTGCTAGTGAGTGAGAATGTGAACAGAAGTAGGGGGCTCTTGGATTCAGTGATGGGAAATAGATCCCAAAGAGTCAAAGCTTATAAACAGGGCCATAGGCTTAAGGTATGCATTTGTGGGCACCTACCATGGGAGGAGCCCTGTCTGAGCACTTCCCATGTATTATTCTTTACATTTCTCAACAGAGTTAAGGTAATGTCAGTCTTTCCTGCCAACCTATGAAGCCCAGGCTGGGAGTTGTCCAATGACTTTTCCTGTATAATCTCGCCCTGAGGGAAGACGTTACTCTGATTTTTCCACCTCATGTTTTTCCCTGGCAAATGCCGTGAAAGAATGTTGTTTTTGGAGCTGAACAGACACAAGTGTGGTACATGATATGAAAAAAAAAAAATTAAAAAAAATTTCTGACAGAAAGCACTCTTCACTTTCAGCCTGTCTATGAGGGAACAAGGCCTTTTCCGAATGCTGGATATTTTTAAAAGAACAGATTCTACCTCCATTTTCAGCTGGACTTTTTTTGCTCTGTGTGGAGTGCCACCCCAGCCAGCCTCTGGGAAATCAGTAGAGAAGATCGGTCACGCTGTGCAGTGGCCATGGGGGCCACTGCTAAAATCCACAGGCTTCTTCCCACCGAGGAAAGAGGTACTGGAGCCCAGCATGAGCCTGTGGGCTCCTTTAATAAACGGGGGAGGGAAAGTCTGGTTGGAGGATAAGGTACTCCACGCTCATTCTCTAGAAAACTGACTGCTGTACATATTTGCCAAGCGATAAGGATTCTAGTACATCAAAGACCACTTGACTATTTGCAGTGTTCAAAGGTAGCCTCCTGGATCTTGGAAATGTTATATAAATGGCTATGTTAAAAATAGGCAACCAATATAACTGAGCAACCTGAAGGGGCCATGATATGCACCATATGTTAAAATCATAAAAAATAAAAAAGAGCCCTAACCAGTTTGACTCAGTGGATAGAGCATTGGCCTGTGGACTGAAGGGTCCAAGGTTCGATTACAGTCAAGGGCATGCACCTTGGTTGCAGGTACATTCCCAATAGGGGGTGTGCAGGAGGCAGCTGATCAATGTTTCTAATTGATGTTTCTAACTATCTCTCTCCTTTCCTCTCTATAAACAATCAAAAGGAATTCAGTTTAACTTGAGAATCATTCCCACTCTAATCAACACAGTCTTATGGAAGAGGCACATAGATGAAGCCCAGGATTCCAGCCTCTGTGCTGTTCTATTTCCAGACTTGTCTCCCAATATGGCACCCATCTCTTTAGTCTGGAGGGTCTATGCCTGATCCCTCTGATACCCTAATTCCAGCTCCTAACACATACTATGTAGTCACATAAAGTGTCTGTAGATTAAAAAATATGTTCAAGGCACTTTTTCTCCTGTGACAAATTCATAGTAAAAGGCCAAGTTTCCCCCTGGGAAGAACAATGGGCAGCTCTAAAGTAGATTAATGGGCTTTTTTCAGAACAGTGCTTGGAAGGACAATTTAGCTAGCATCAAATGTGACAAGGTTCAATTTTTACACACACTGACTTTATGCTATACGCACCTGCTTGCTTCTGCCTGGAAAAGACTGGTAATATACAGGACTCACTTGAACTACCTAATTTAGCAGAAGAAAGCAAACCAAGCCAGACATGTCCTTCCTTGCATTCACGTATTCAGTTGGCTTCATCTTACTTAGGGTATCAGAGGGATCAGGCATAGACCCTCCAGACTCTAAAAATAATTATTCTTTCCCTGCACTATTTGCTGTTCTCTTGTGATATATATTGTGATTAAAAACACACAATGTTTTAAAATCATGCCAAATGTCCCTAATTAGACATCATGTGTGGATTCTAAGCTCCAATGATATCTTATATATTATGTAATATGTAATTAAATGTTATAATTATGTATCAGAGATATGCTGAATGCTTCATATACACTGAGTGGCCAGATTATTATGATCTCTGAATGCATGGCCACTCAGTTTATATCCTATATAATAAAGGCTAATATGCAAATTGTCCCTTTGACCAGGAGTCAACTAGCAGGCAGGCCCTCTAACCGCCCATGTCCCCTCCTCCTGGCCAGGCTGGCAGGACCCCACACATGCACAAATTCATGCACTGGGCCTCTAACACACACACACACACACACACACACACACACTGAGTGGCCTGATTATTATGCGTTCAGAGATCATAATAATCTGGCCACTCAGTGTATATATTATCTAATTTTATTCCAGGAAACCTATTTTATGAATGAGGAAGTTAATGTTTAATGAAGATCAGGCTACTTGTTCAAGGTTACACAGTTAGTAGTTGAGCCTAGACTCTATAGGTCTGTCTCAGCAGCTTATAATTTTAGTCATTAGGCACTATGACCTATCTTGGATTGGTTTATAAAATAGCTATTCAATGAATCTCTCTTCTTTTAAGAGTTTTAGGAGATATTATGTGCTTCTTTTCCTGCCTAGGCAAGAACTTGAATTTTAATCTATACACACAAGTTCAGATGAAGAAACAACAAACAAACAAATAAACAAACAAAAAAAAAACTAAAGCAAACATTTCAGATAGAGACTTCATAGTGAGTTGCACTACTTGGTTATGGGTGGTTTCACCCACATTACATGCAAATGATCCACATCCATCCAGATGTTGCTTTAGAAGCATGGTCTGAATAGGAGAAACATGCAGACCATGGTCATGATTCCACCTAAGAATGTCTGCTTTTTTTGAGGATACCTTGCAATCTTGCAACTTTTAGCCAGAGTCAAATAGGGCAACACAACTTTTCTCCTTGGGTTTTACTTAGTGTGTGTCATTGTACACGTTTCCAATCAGTCCCCAAGTAGACTCTCTTCACTGCAGTTCCTCAATGAGTCTCATTCAGCAGAACCTCAGACAGCAGCAGTGCAGCACAGGCATTGGGCTGGTCATTCTGTTCAGGAGTCCATCACCCTGTACAGCCTGCCTCTACGATCTGCCAGTTGACTGGGTTGTATCTCAACACTGCCCTCCAAAAAGACCTTCATAGAGAAGATCACTGCTATTTCATTTGCTTCAGAAGGTGGATGGTGAACGCATGGTGCTTTGTTATGCTTTCATACTAAGGCTGTCCATGGGAGGTTTGCGTTCTCTTAAACATAACAATTTTTTAAAATACTCTTTGTACACAGGCTTCTATTATGATACCTCAGAGGAAAATCTTAAATTTGTTTTTAATTTATCACTTTAAAGGAAAATGGTCAGAGGTGACTAGGGTTGTGCAAACACACTCTAGCTGCCTGTGCCTGAAAAGCTGGTGCTCTAACAGGCTTCTGTTAAAAGGGAGCATTTTCCATTATTGCCTCAGATCTTTCCATCTTTCCCCCACATTCTGAAATGTAATATCTAAAGGACGGGATACAATCATTTTAGTGTGAAAACATGCTAGAGGGGAAAGGCCATGCGTATTTCTTATAAATAAATGTCAGAGCAGAATGTAACCATCTTCCTGGGCAGAACCAGGGAGTTGGTACCTTAGAATTGACTCTGAACTATGTTAAGACTTTGAGCCTTGGGGGATTTTATAAGCACAGGGCACTCGCTTTCTACAGCCTGGAACGGAGAGGCCTTCAGCCCAGAGAGCACTATGGGTATAGGTGCAGGCACTACTCAGCCTAGGCCTACCACGGGTCTGACCCCAGGATAGGCCAAATGCAGAGGGGCCTTGTTTCACTTCACTTGCCACATGATTGGAAATGCTCAGTCTCAGAATATGGAAAGAAGCTCCAAAGCAATGCTAGAACAGAGCAAAGTGGTGTGTGTGTGTGTGTGTGTGTGTGTGTGTGTGTGTGTGTAGAGATGGGTGCCAGGCATGGACTTAACTAATGTGATTATTTAAATAAACTCTCCCCTATGCTAGAGCACCAAATGGTGCTACAAAAATGAGGAGGAGGAGAAAAGGCTCAGGGCATATATGTCACATTAACTGTACTGGTCAACATTCAAATGACAAACATTCTAATCACTCCAGCTTATGGCTGTGTTTTAACTTTTTTTGTAATATGCTAACAGAAAATACAAATTTGCGTGTAGAATTCTAATAAAATGCATAGATGAGTTAGATTTTACAAGAGAAAAAGAACCTTAGGGATTATCTTCTCCAGCCCTCTTTTTAAAGATGAGGTTAAGAATCCACCCAAAATACAAAGAAGTTGAATGATTTGCAAAAAGTCTTACAGTTAATCAATGTCAGGATTATGATTAGAATATAGATCTCTGCTTCCATGTTCAATGCTATTTCCATTATTACCTGTAATAGACTCAGAGGCAAAAATAAATTTATGTGAGCTATGCTGAATTCTCAATAAAATGTTCCAACAATAGTTTGTGTCTACTCTCTGACTTCAAACTTGATTGAAGATAGTGATTCTGAGTCCTATAAAACAAAGAGCTTAAATTTTTAAATAATCGTAGTTCTCTATTATACTGAAAATATTTATAGCATTTTAATAAATCACATTCCAAGGGTATAAGAAGCATTTTCAAAGTTTTTAATGACTTGAAGGCATATGAAGAGAACTCAATGTTCCCTACTATGGATTATAAATAAAGTAGCAACTCTCAGTTGCATTTTTTCAGCCATTTGGAATTGATTTTAAGGTTTCCCTATGTCAAAGATTTCCCCGTTAAAAAGATAATAAATATCAGAGGTTTTTGTTTTAGGTATAACAGCCTATATTAAAATCTCTTTTGCATGATATATAGTTTAGGCATAAGTTAATTACATTTGTAATTAAGACTAAAGGTAAAACTACTGGCTACTGATAGAAAAAAATCTAACTCTAATCTTTGTTTTATAAACTTTTTATTGATTTCAGAGAGGAAGGGAGAGGGAGAGAGAGACAGAAACATCAATGATGAGAAACAATCAATTGGCTGCTTCCTGCATGCCCCCTACTGGGGATCCAGCCCACAACCCAGGCATGTGCCCTTGACTGGAATAGGACCCTGAACCTTCAGTCCACAGTTTGATACTCTATCTACTGAGCCAAACTAACTAGGGCCTAATTCTAATGTTGGGGTTGTATTGTTTGTCTATTCATTATAAAGCAGGTATGTAGGCCATAAGCAATCTCAGAACAAACAAACAGTAAATCTATACCCAATGATGTGTTTTCCTTTGATTCCATTTCACCAGGAAAAAAATGGGATTTTATTTCTAGACACATTTAGTGAGAACAGCATGACTAGCAGAGCTGAAGATGTGATCGGCCTGCCAATGACCACAGGGTCCTCGGTGTTCTGCTGTAATTCCTTCAAGGAAACGAGTACATGATGAAAGCCAACTTCCCCAAAACTCGACTGCTCCAGCGATAGAGTTATAGCTCCTTGCAGTGTTTCTCATGGCATCAGAAGCAGTTGCATTTTCTTTTTAAATTAAACAATGTCTGCTGAAGGAGCCCAAGCTAAGTTCTGCACCACTATGCCGGAAACTTAAGCAGATCAATCAGTTTGGTGTTGGACCTCTCAGAACTGCTGTTAGTTCATTAGAAATGTCTGATATGAGAGGCCTGTCAAATGGAGAACAGCCTTATTCACCTATAGGTGTCCATCCACATGGAGGGTAGATACTTGCAAAACCTTTTGAAATAAGTAGGTCACTGGTTGCAAAAATTTTAAATATCTTCACTTGGGATAAATGCTAAAAAACCAAAACAATGTGTTTCCCATTACATCAGTGGTTTTCAAAGTTCAGGCTTGGTTCTGTTCATTTGCATATTTCACCATGTCCCATAATATTTTCATAACTCTTAATGCTGCTCAAATCGGTTGACAGGCCTGGGCCTTACCAGGTCAGTCTCCAAGAGTGTGGCGAAAGAGAGAGGAGGTGTTTTTTTTTTTTCTCCCACCCTCACCCTATTGTAAAGCACTAATCCACATGATTCCTCCAAAAGTATTCAAGATTTAAAAAGTTTGGCTTTTTTTACTTAAAAAATCAGGGTGAATATTATCATTGTTTTGAATAACTACAATGCAGTTTTCATACAGTAGGTAGTAAAAATTGCCAAAGAATCATCTAAATCCTGTGAGTATTGACAAACTGTAATATATTATGTGACTCAAAAAGCTTTCAGTTCTGATTATCTACCAAGATCTTGTTTAAAACAATGGTGGCGACTTCACTGGAAATGACTCATTGATATTCAACCTGCAGATTTTAGTTTAACAAAGTATTTTGATAAGTAGCAATGGTTGTTTCAAAGGAAGGTGTTGCAGTTATATTAAGAAGTAAACATGCAAATTTACTGATCTACTTATCTATTCTCAAAACCTTTGTGTGTGTGAGTGATATTTTTTAAGGAATTCAAGCCATTGTTTTGTATCTTGATTTAACAACCTAGAAACAATCCCTTAACTAAAGTTGTGATGAATATTAAGATATATTATCAGAATAACAATTTACCTAATATCTTTGAGGTCCAGTTTCTTAATCTAGGAAATGGGAATAATTTATTCACTCTAAAGAGATTATAAGCACTAAGAGAAGAAAATAATCCAATACCTTGGCAAATAATAGGTTCTCAACATTACCACTGTCATTTAAATTGGTGATTATTAACTGTCACATGACAACAAAGATAATCTGGACAAATTTCAACATACATGTGCTCTGGTCCCAGGATAGGAGAGTCTAAGTCCAGAGTGGGACTTATGTGTTTGGAGAAAGCTCCCAGATTATTCTGATGCACACCCTGGTTAAGAATGACTGACCCTACTAATGCTAATCTTTTCAACAGAGGTACTTAGGGGGTATGACTTGGTTGTCACTGTAATGGTCTGCTACTGAAGAAACTTCTTTCTAGTCAAGAGTACCACTATGGACCAAGTCTCCCAATAGCCCATATTTATTTTGTAACCTGGGGACAAATGGAATGTTTTCCTGGAGTACTTCAGCACAATGTAGCTGAAATACAAATAACTTAAGTATATTTGCATGCAAAAAAGTGACTATGGCTGTTCAGTAGTTACACTGATTGGGTCACAGAACTAAGGGAGGTGAGAATTTGATCCCCAATTAGGGTTTTTTATTTTTGCTTGCTTCATGGTCCTTGGCCTCTCCAGCTATCATATGAAGGCACCAGGCAGGATGTGTACAGATCTACAGGATCTACTGAAATTACTAGGAAGAATGAAATATTAGCAAGTTTTAAGAAAGAAATGTTTTACTCAGGAGGTCCCCTTCCCCCCCCCAAAAAAAAAAATACTGGATGTCTGATTAGGGTATTGCTAAAATAACTAGGGTGTGAAATGATTCTCACTCTCTCTCTTTTTTAAAATCTCACTAGAAAAACCTTGGTGTGTGATGTGGATAAGCTTCACACAAAGGGAAAACCAAACCTGCTAGTCAGAGACACAAAAAAATATCTACTTCAACTTCATGTTGCCAAGGAGACTGTATAAACAGACAAACAAGGAGAAGTGGCTGGCTGGCAATAAGGCTAATGTGGAAAACCTCTCCATTGTTGTATGGCATGCTTCTTTTCAGAGCAGCAGGAAGAGGTGGCAGGCAGAAAAAGAGAAAAACAAGAAGAGAAGAGTCTTCTAAAGAGGACCATCTGAGTCGACCCAGGCTGATGTTCTGATAAAGCACTTGGAGATACAGTTTGGAAGCCCTATTTGCATTGTCTCATGGTTCCTTTAATACTTTACCCCCGTACTCTGATAATCTGTATGAGGAAGAAGCCTCATAGGAGATCTTATCATTCAGACATTCAACCTATGTTGACTCTGTGCTTCCCACGTGGGAGCAATACCTGGAAGTTGGGGAGAGAATGAGAACTGAGCCTGTCTGACTGAGGTCACTGTTTAATAAGGAAATACCCACACGAGTAAGCCTCTTGTGATTTACATCTCTTTACTCTCTTAGAAGTATATCTAATCCAACTAAAATGATTTCCCTTTCATTTGCTTTATTCATTCAACACATCTGGGGGCAGTATAGGTACTATTATAAATGCATTGGGTCTTCAAGTAACCACATTTCTCGAGATGTATATGATGACGCATGGTATAAAAAAATACTCTCATAAGTTTAGTGAGAGAAATTTTGTGTTTTTAAACCACTATATATGCAGTATGATTGGTTATATAGTGGTATAAAAATACACACTTTTTACAAAAACTCGAACAAAAAAACAAATACATTACAGCTATAAAAACTACAGATTATTATTTTCCCCCTTTTTATGTTCATCTCCAAATTTTCTATAATGTACCTGTATGAGAATTTATAGCTGACTAATGCTAATCTGGTTTCAGATGTTAAGCTTTGCAGAGTTTGAGGTGAGTATGTTTAAGTTTGACAAAGCCTATATATAACCAAGTTCTTTCTATATCTGTAGCATTATTTGCAAGTTTTTTGTTTGTTTTTGTGTTTTTAAAGAGAAAAGGCTTCTTTTAATGTCTCTTCAAACCCATTATCATAGAAGTTGATTGTTTTGAATGGGGATAAAATTAAATTGCAAATAGTTCTATTTCATTGGAAAAAATTCACTTAATAGGCAGGCAAATTTAGCATGGGTAGTTACACATTAAAAGGAAAAACAAGCCCCCCCCCCAATTGCTAAGTCATCAACAGATTTAAATAGAAACCAGAGCCTGGATGGCATGGCTCGGTCGTTGAGCATCGACCTGTGAACCATGAGGTCACAATTCGATTCCTGGTCAGGGCACATGTCCAGGTTGGGGGCTCCATCCCAGTGTAGAGCATGCAGGAGGCAGCCAATCAATGATTCTCTCTCATGATTGATGTTTCTACCTTTTTCTCCTTCTCTCTTCCTCTCTAAAATCAGTAAAATATATTAGAAAACAAAAAATAGAAACAAGTTTGGGATCCTAAGTCATTTTCCTCCACGCTAAGGGTGAAAAAGAACAATACTTTGTAAGAAGGCAGCCAACACTATGTGTTAGAGTTGGCATACCATATTAATGACACACTCGTTTCAAACTGCTCCTGATTTCAGTTGTTCAACATACTTTTTTCTTTGCAGGCTGTTAGAATGCTTCATCAAATGGTTAGCCTATTTATAAAGGTCATTAGAAAACATGAAGCTAAATGCAACAAAGAGTATTGTTTGCAACTGTCAAAAATATCATTTTCTTTAAACAGCTTAAAATTTACTTTTTTTTAAATTTCAAATTTCCATCCAGAAAATAGTTAAAATTTAACCTATAAGTTACAGTCTGCAAGGTCATGCCACACTGAATGCCATTTAGTCTTTCTGAATAGTAGGTAAGTTTATCAGACCCACTATATCCTCAGGAGACAATGAAATGCTGCTAGCATATTGGTGTCTGTTCATTTTCACAAGACTGACAGGCTCATTATGGTAATATTGACATCTCCACTTGAAAGCTCATACTGTGCAGTAGTAATTTTGCATATGTTAATGAGGAGATAATTATATCAAAGAATGAACATTTGGGCTGATGTGCAAGGCACCATTTAATTATAAGAACAGTATGGACTTGAGTCCTGTTATTTATTCAGGACTATTTATTTATTTATTCAGGACTATTTATTTAATCGAAGTTATTTATTCTTCGATTCCTTCCATCTTGTCTCTTTCCAAATTCTATTTCTCCCTAGATTTCCTTCCTTCTCTGCTTTTTTCCCCTCTCTCCTTCCTTCCTTCTTAATAAGTGGCAGGTTTTTTTGATGCCATCTCTCTATGGCTGAACTTGAAAGAATCCTTTCTTCCTAGTTGTTGGATAACATCTGCAAATGTGACAGAATTTTCACATGACAAACAACAAGGAATCTGAAATGAAATTGTGTGTCTTCTCTCTCCCACCTCCATGGTGGAAATGATGATATCCTCACCATCTGCACCCTTGCAGCCTGTGAGTGGGCAGACAACCAGCTGGAGAGACAGCAGCGGCAGGGCGCCAACACCCCAGCTTCTGGGAGGTCCTAGAGCTCACGCTGCCTCCCAGCGATTGGACCATCTCTTGTCATGAATATTCAAAGGGAAAATGAAGCCATTCCTTTCTGAGCTATTTTGTATGGAGAGGGTCTCTACTAAAAAGGTGGCTAATGTAGGTAGCCGAGGGGATGGCATTCTGGACTGGGTGTCAGGGAACCTCAGTCATTTGGGTGCTCTTTTGGCAACTGTGGGATCTCAGTCTGCCAGTTCACCTCTCTGGTGTTTGGTTTTCTCATTTCTACAGTGAGAGCTTCCAGCTTTAAAAGCCCCCAATTCCATTATGGAAACTATGCGCAGCATTAAGAAAGGAATGAAAATAGTTTGAGGAAGCCTTCTTTGCCTTGGTTGGCAAATTATGGGAAGAGTAGAATATCCCTGCAATCCGGAACACATCAAAGAGTAACGACTTATGCCCTAGAGACTCTTTCTAATGGTGGCAATGACTTTATTTGGTGCTTTTAGGGGCACCACCTTTGTGTCCAAGTGTCATCCCAGTTTGCAAACTGGAAGAACTGGGCTGACAGGCCCTGGAGCTGCCCCTGGTGCTCTGCTGGAACTCTGAACCCCAACAGATACCACAAGATGGGTAACCACAAGAGAGTACTGAGTTCATCCAGGAAAAACACACCATGTATTTATAAATACTCTACACATATACTATTATGTCTAGCATGGAAAAGTAGGGTAATCTTGGTTTTGAAGGTCACCACAGGGCTTCACGGGTACCCAGAGCTCCATATCTCTCATATCTTTCTTAGCTAAGCCTAAGAAAAATTGTATCTGGAAATAAATTTCCCTATTTTTTGTTAATATCTGAATTACCGGGTCAAGTGAAATTGGTTGCCCTCTTATGAATACAGTAGGTCCTCGGGTTACAATGAAGAGCCCTTCCTATGTGCTATGTAATGTGATTTCTGCCGTAAGTGGGAACACACCTACATAAGCAACTATGCTACTCACGTGGACAAAACACAGCAGCAATGAAGTGACACAGTAAAACAATTTAAAGGAAAGATAAAAATTCCTGACCTTTACAGGTGGTAAATAAGTAATAAAAAACATAATGCAAATATGTACATATGTTAAAATGATGGAACTTTTTTTTAATAAATAAATAAATGGGAGATGGTGACATAATCACGAAAGGATGTACATTGAGTAGTGAACTTCACTTGCAGAATTTAGCTCATTTTAAAAGAACTCTAATGTACTACGGATGCTTATTACCCCACCAGCACACTCCCATATATTTCAGAAAACCTCTTTAAACACACTGTAGGGGAATATATTTTAAACAAGTTCTCAACATGAAGCTCCTAAACAGATGATGGCATTTGACTATGTCCCATTTGCTTGCTATCATCTACTGATGGAACATTAGGTGGGCCCCCGTCAGAGGAAACCTAAGAAATGATAATGACATTCCTGTAAAAAATCAAGGACAATTATGGATGAACTCATTATCACCCTTTCTGTGACCTTGCCTTTTTTTTTTGGACCTTCTCACAGGCAGCCTAGTTTATGAATACTGGTGAGGTCCCAGAGAAAGGAAGACAGTTACAGAGATAGCAACTATTTCCAAGAGCATATCAGACACGGCAAAATACATCATGTCAACACTCCCCCTGCGACAATCCAGTTTTTCCTGGAGTTAATTAAAGCAATTAATCCCCTTCCTTTTTCAAAGCAGGGTGGTTACATAAATACACAATCTTCCAACCTATACCCATAAGGCCAGCGATTTCTCAGTTTGTCAAAGAACCTTCTTGAATTCCATGATTCTTTGTCTCCACATGGCCTTTCAGAAGTTCTCCATCAACTCTTTCTGCTTTGTTCTCCTATCTGGTCCGATGGCAGAGCCACATCCCCACATGGACTCAGGAATCCAAGGTTTATCAAGCCTATTCACACAGCAAGGATTGGGGAAGCCCACCCTGTGGCCCAGGATGAGGAGTAGAGAGGAGGGCTGGGGAGTGGCTCATGCCCACTGGATGGCATGCTCAGTGCTCCGCCACAACCATTCACCAGTGTGGGTGCTGCTGACAATAATTAGGCAAACAGGATGCCAGACAATTGCAATAAAAGCTGCCCAACATTTTGTGTTATTATCGCCTGCATAGGCCTGTGATTTATCATCACAGAAAAAGCACATTATAAACAAATCTCCAAACAGTGACATTTTGTCCAAATGACAGCCCTAGGTTCTCTGATTGACATCTCCAGCAGAGGATGTAACGCTCAACGACTTGTTCTATTGTTAACCGAGCAGGTATCTGGGGTAGGTTCCAGCCACTGTCAGGAGAGCTGTTGGGCCAAAAGAGGAACAGAGTACCTCTCAACACAAGGGGAGCCACTAGCTTCAGATGTCAAGATGAAATACAAAAAATAATAACTGAAATTCCCATTTCCTTTTTAGATTCTTAGTCATGACTGGCCCTAAAACTTGAAATAACAGTCTTCTGCATGAAGGCTCCCACCCATTATGCCTTCATTCCTCTCCACCCAAGGTCTTGTTTTGAGTTCTGGCCTTGGTTAAAATGTATTCGTAGGGCTTTGATCTTTTCAGTATAAAATCAAATTTTCTGATGATGCCTCCAGTGGCTGTAACTGAACCAGAAAGGAAAAGAAATGGAAACAATAATTTCCTAATCCAATTTTTTTTAAAGGTTCGCACAGTTCTATGGATAAGTCCTTATAAATTGAGAGAAGTACTGCAAGGAGACATCCTTCCAGAGATATTGAGCCAATGAGACAGATATAAGATGTTAATATTACTTTGTACCAAGTCTATATATGGGTTGCTAAGTGTTAAAGTGGCCCCTAGAAGTCATAGGATCTACTTTTTCAACTTAGGAGGGAAATCCTGTCTATGAGATTACTACATGATGTTCTGAGCTGGAATGTTTCCAAGAATGGGGATGAGGCAGTCCTTTCATTACAAACTCCTGGCTGCTCACAGATCTAAGATTTGGATCTTCATTGTCTTGAAAAGCACAGTCCTCACTCCCATCCCAACATCAAGATCCACTTTACAGTGGGAGCCCCTACCGTCTAGATATTGCCTTGTTTGAAGAGCTATTTCTTTCGAACACGTGTAGCTTCCTCCCACCCCTTTCTTCACCTTCATCACAATTGTTAGACCCACAAGAGAACTAATTCTTCTATGATCCTCTTTGTTAGAGTACAGACAGTCATTGACTATCATCAGAATAACATATTTACATTTTACTTAGTTCTATTTCCATTTTCAGAAACAGCCAGTAGTCGTTTTACCTGAATCCTATAGATTAGCACAGAGTAAATGGCGTCTAATTTCCCACTGACCTTGTATCTGCTTCTATCAAACTTTTCACAAGGTATTCAATACCTTCATGCTGATTTCTGGCTGTCCCGGGATTGTCTCACTAGATTAAGCTCAACTGGATGGCACTTAGACCTTTTCCAACCACCTTTCATACCAAAATGTATGTGTCCTATGTCTCACACCTAAGAAAGTTGATAGTGATTTTAATGGACTAATTTAAACTAAGGTGCTCACAGCTTATATCTGAACATTTCAATGTATTGCAACCCAACTAACATTTATACATCAACAGTGACTCATTTCCTTAGTCCAAGAATATGAACAGCAGTTGATATTCTCTCTCTTCCTCTCTCCTCTTTATATACAAATGTAAATTAGCCCCCACAACCTGTTCATCTCACTCTGGAAGCTGTTTCTCAAGGGCAAACCAGAGGACCCGGTAAGGGATGTATGCACCTCCCTGAAAAACCATCTCAGTTTCAGAGCGAACAATTCAAAGATCGATAGCCCATGAAAGCAAACCTGCGGTGTCATCGCTGAAGTTAAAAAACAGCTTCTTGACCAACCTCATCGAATCAATTTTTAAAACCTTTTCATCCCATGGATTTTAAAATCTACTCTGACGAACTTACACTGATCAGAAACAAAAGCATTTGTGGTAAAGACTAAAATAAACAAACTTGTTTTTAGAAGTTTTCCCTCTTGCCAAAGCTGAGATTGAATAAACGCAAAGGCATGTAAGTTTATATCAGCTATACCCACACTCCCTGGAGAAAAGGTAATATGAATAACATGAATTCACTCTCCCAGCAAAGCAGAGGCTGAAATGATAAAGTTTGGTTCCTTTGGATTACAATTGTGACATGGGTTACTGAAATACTATCCTTCCTTTCTGAGTAAAGTTTTTTTTTCTCCTTCTTTTTCTAACTTTATATTTAGATCTCCCAAATGTCACCACAATCCACAATCTCTGAAACAAAGTGGCTCATTTTACATATCTGGACCCTGTCAGACAAGAAAGCTAGACATACAGTTTGTCCTCCCTCAGCATCAGACCTAAGAGTATGTGGCAAACATTTCAGAATTCAGTTATTTCAAGAGCTTTTCATCTTGTTTCCACCCACACATTAAGAGGGATGAACTTACTCATGTAGCCACAACTGAGAATACAGTCTGGCAGAGGGTCAGGAAGGAAGGGAGATGAAAGGGCCCCTATAAATTTTTCTTTACAATCTAAATCTGTTGAACACATGAAGACAACAACAGAAACAGGTCAAAGTGGCTCTTGCTGTGCTTCTGGGAAATCTTGGCTCTGAGGTTACTCCGTGGTGGGAAGGCAGAGCGTTCTATCACTCTACCTGGAAGGCCAGTCTGGGGCATGCTCATTGGCGGTGTCAAGATCAATTACCCGAGCGTCTCTCTTCTACAGGAAACAGGGGAAGCCCAGGTCATCAGTATTCCACGCACACACGAACAGCTTGTGCTGGCGGAAGCAATCATTTCTCAGCTCCTTTCAGATTCTATTTATTTGTCATTTTCCCCCTTGGCTGGAGAGATCGCTCCTTCGTATTAGGCAGGGGCACCAATCTAACAGAATACATTAGCAACTCTTCTAATGGTATTTTGCTGGGGTTCTATTAGGGTTAAAATGCCCAAACTGAATGTGAGGAACATTCTAGGGCAGTAGTTGGCAAACTCATTAGTCAATAGAGCCAAATAGCAACAGTACAATGATTGAAATTCCTTTTGAGAGCCACATTTTTTAAACTTAAACTTCTTCTAATGCCACTTCTTCAAAATAGACTTTCCCAGGCCGTGGTGTTTTGTGGAAGAGCCACACTCAAGGGGCCAAAGAGCCGCATGGGGCTCGCGAGCCGCAGTTTGCCGACCACTGTTCTAGGGTTTCTGGATGACTTCAATCTCAAGATCTCACTTGGCTGACTTGAATTCTTTCTCTTGGAGATTTAGGCAATGTTAGTTTTGAGACTGGTGGTCTCACAGACCCCAAAAATGAGGCAGCTTTTACATCAGCCACTCAGGGGAGAAAAATCCCATGCTCGTCTGGATGTCAGGGTACTATGCCTTCCTTTGTGTGCAGGAGGGAATGAATTATTTAAAGAGGAAAATGTGAGTGTGAGCACTGCATAGCAATGTAAGTCAGATTTTACTCTGGGTTATTCATCAAGTACACACATTTCTTCTTGTGTCTTCCTGTTGAAGACAAAGGGAAACTATTATGAGCAGCTATCAAGTGAGGTTTGCGGTAGGTCAGGAATTCCTTTATTACTCTCGTTAAAGTTTACGATGTTGTCTTCTTTTATGGTTTTATTTATTTATTTTTTTGTATGTGTTGTGTTTGCTTAATGCTTGTTTCACAAATAAGTCGTAAGCTCCATGGAGAGAGAACATGCCTGCTGTGTTCAGTACTTTATATTACCAATCCCTACCACATTTTTTGGCACACTGCAAGGACGGACAAGTGAATACTTTGTCTCCATGGGAATCAGTGGTTCCCATTCTTCTCCAAGTGAGAAGTGAGTATGGATTTTCTTGAAGCTTGATGATGACCAAAGCAAGTGGTGGAACAAAGATTCGCAGCTAACGTGGTCTTCGACTCACTGGTAATTCCAGCAACATCTGACTGGGATATCAAATGAACGAAATTTTAATATTTCCTAATACATTTGGTTTTCTGGTTTGTAAATCATTTTTAAGCTGTAAAAATAGAAACACTATCTTTTAAAAGACTAAGTGTTATAGCATCCATTTATTCATCCGAGAAGTATATTCTGAACTTTTGCAGCATTGTATCAGAAAGGGGTAGATGGATGCCCATAGACCTGTCACTCAGTAATGCACATGTGACTGGAACTGGTGGACATGGAGTCCAAAAGAGCAGTTCTAGGCCAAGTTGCTTTACACAAATGATATGGAAACCATGAGAGTGGCTCAAATATTTATCATATTTAGTTCTCCTGCCACCTCTCTCACCAACTAAGGTGGGGGAGGAAGAGATGCACCCGGAAGCACAGAATGAAGTGGACAGAGGTACCTGGACAGCAGCACAGTAACACTGTTCAGAGAAAAGGGTCCTTCTGTAATTCCCAAGAAGGTAAGATATTTAAGCACTGAAGTGACTCCATGATGGCATGCTACCTCTAAAGTGGTTCCACAGTGTACATATCCATTCAGTGAATGATCTAAAGTTTGAATAACCTATAGAGCAGAGCCAAAACATAGGTAGGGAAGTCAGTTCATAAGTTTAATGAAAAAATTATTTAACCTTATTGAGCATCAGTTTCATCACTAGAGTGGCGACAATAATAACTGCTATAGGGTTGTTGTGAATATGAAATAAAATAATACAGTGCATTGTTAGCTTGGTAATTTAAGTGACACATAACAGCTGAATAAGAATCTTCACACAGAATATTTTTTTTCATTGATTTTTAGAGAGAGTGGAAGAGAGGGAAAAAAAAAGAGAGGAAGAGAGAGAAACAAATATCGATGTGAGAGAAACACATTGATTGGTTGCCTCATTGCACACTCTGCGACCAGGGCCTGGGCTGGGGAGGAACCTGCAACCAAGGTACATGCCCTTGACTGGAATTGAACCCTGGACCCTACAGCCCATAGGCTAACACTCTATCCACTGACCCAAACTGGCTATGGCAGTGTTACTATTATATAGTAAGTGTTGTTTGACAGAGATAGAGCATACATTTCATTAAGGATTATTAATCACAACATTCAGAAGAGAGAAGAATATATGATTTGCAGGTAATAAAATTAAGGATGAATGGAGTAGAACATTAATATTTTCAGAGCTTTTGGGTACAGGGAAGGTTTACACCTCACCTCTGCCTTGAAGTTAGATGTAGCCATGTGACTTGTTTTAGCCAAAGTAAGTGTACTGCTTACTTTGAGAGGCATGTACTGCTTTTCAGTTGAAGCCTTTAAAAATATCTTCCTTTCCCTGAGCCACCACAAACAACATTCAAGAAGGATTGTCCAGTATCCTGATTCCTGAAGTGAGGACAACGTAGAACAGAGCCTCCAGCTAGGATGATGGAATGCAGTATGAGCAAGAAATAAATCTCTGTTGTTGTTGTTGCTGAGGTTTTTGGAATTGTTTCTTACTGCAGCAAATCCTGGCTCATCCTAACTTTGCCCAGATTGAAACTATTCAGATCTAGGATTCAAACTCAGGACTTATGATAATAAAGCCAATGCTTCCAACAAAGATATCTGTGCTGCATTTCAGACATCCTCATTGCTTATGAGAAATAAAACATTCAGTGAATGTAACTTCTACTACAGAAAATGAGCTTTCCTCTTGCTCTTATTCTTGACACAGACATAAAAAGAAAAATTTCTGAGCAAAGGTCAATGGAAGGTAACTAAAGAGGTGGAGAGAGCTGGGCAGAAAATAACCCTGGTTGAAAAGATCCCTTAATTTGCAGAACCCTTTATTTCCACCAGGTTCATGATCTGAAAATTATAAGGGATGATGGGAGGCCCTTATCAAAAGCTTGCAACTCTAACTACAAAATCAATTTTTAAATGATTTATGTGATGTTCTTTAGGACCAAAGGCAGTAATTCATTCCCCATGTGGCACTCAGGCTGCTGTTTAGATGTTGAAAAATGATTAATTTTTATATACAGTGTGTGTCTCCTCATACATTACTGGAAACAAGATTTGAGAGAACGACATTTCTATAACATAAAATTATTTACTGAGGGAAGTTACAGGCACAAAAAAAAAAAAAAAAAAAAAAAAATCTACCAAAAGCCAAAGACCTCAACATGTACTAAAAGAACCACTGTGAAAACTTTCCCAGGCAGACCTTCCAATCTATTCAGTTCATTCCATTTAACATAAATGGGCCAAATTAATTTCCCAAAAGGAGAAATTATTTTAAATATCAAATCATACTTAGCAGTAACTTCAACAATGAGAGGATAAATCACTTAGAATTCCTATGGGTTTTGTTCCTCCAAAAGACTGAATTTTAAAAGTTTCCAGAATTCGGTGCACATAGCTTATTTCTACTTAATTTGAAATCTGTGCAGTTTTAAAAAATTGCTATAAACATCTTTCTTCTGGGCCACCATATGCAGGTCTTTTTTTCTTTCAAAACTACAGAAGAACTATGTTCTTATGGTTCCCATTCTTTAGTTAGTCAGCCTGAGCCCAATATGTTCACCATGGTCTGAGGACCAACCCCAACTTAGGAAAAAGTTCACATTTTTCTTATCAATCATATCTCCTCATACTCCTAGAGCCCACAATTATTTTATAAGGGGGAGTTATCTGAATCTCTTTTGTACTTTGTAATCTTTAGAGTGAGAGTGAAGACCTTGAATCACAAGGAGGGAGAGTAGGATCAACTCTAAGACCACTGGGAAGAAGTCTGTCCAAGGCTTCCAGATGCTGGAAAGTTAGAAGACTTGGAGAACAGTGGTTGCCATTTTGTCCTCCATCATTTTCTAGGACAACATTTCCCAATGGAACAGTTAGGAGAGCCAGCTTGATCAGTTACCAAATCCTTACCAGAGACTATTCACAGACTCCTTTACATTTTGTACCACATCCTTCTCCTTTGATCATTGCACTTTCTCCTCACCAGCCTAATGGCTGGTTAAGCTGCAGGTTGATGCCAATAGACCATTCTTTTCTGTGTAATTAAGCATGGCTGTATCCCTCAAGTTGGTAGTAAATAAAATCAGTACTCTCTTCTATTCTCACTAACTTGAATTGTTTATTTAGAAGGCATGGTTAGTACCTCAGTAATTGACTAGAACTGGCATGATTAAGGATGGTTATCCTGTCGATACAAATTATTTGTTAAGCCCTCTAGAAGTAAAAGTTGTAAACCCAAAGGGTGTAGGGTGAGGGCTTTTTCTCATGTCTGTAGTTTGCTTTTTAACCAATTCATAAGGTTTGCTGGGAAAAATGGTGGGCAAAGTCATTTAAAATAGAGTAGGAAATGTTAGCATGGTAAGTTGGTTTTCAGAATTGAATGTGGTAAAATATGTAAAAACACCCACCGCAATTTACCAATTGTTATTATTCTTCTCTCTCCCATCCCGTTACTGGACTTATTATGGTGACCCCATGTTGAGTTACTATGCTGTATACCTGAAATTAATATAATACTGTTTGTCAACTGTAATTAAAAATAAAATTTAAAAATAAATAAAACGAAAAAGTTGGGTAGAAAAAAGAAGTGGTTCTATCACTATCAATAGTGAAACATATTCGTTAGCTGGAATATAAAACAGGAACGTGAAAAAAACAAGGGCTTTGCTGACTTATTAGCATGACTTTGGTTCATTTCCTTAAAGGAGAAAGATTCATTTGCTTGAGACACCCAGAGAGGTCTTATATCTCCAGATAACTTCAGGCATAACCTTTCTCATTTATAAAGAATCTATGTAAAGTGTTGTAGGCAGGGAGTATATAAAGACTGATATTCTGGAGACTTAACATTTCCTGAGTAAGTGGACTTGTAACACATACACACCACCAATTTCTGCATTAACATTTTCCTGTTATGCTACTATTCTGTGTACTATGCTTTTCTTCCTCTTGAGTCCTGTGTTAGAGTCTAAGAACACCAGTCTTGAGAAAGACACTAAGTACTCAACACTCAGTATTCCAATTGCCTAGTTGCCCCACTTTCAGTTGTAAGCTCTGTACAAGCAAGAGACATGTATGTTGACTATATCCCAGGAGCCACTTCAGTACCTGGTGTGCAAAGGTATTCAGCAGCTATGTGTTGGATGAATGAATGAATGAGAAAAAAATGATTCAATCATTTATTCAGCACCTTGGGGTAAAAGTGCATTTCAGTAATCATATTATAAATTCTCCTAATAACTCTATAAAATAGATATAATTATAATTATAATTATAATTTATTTATTTTTACATCCTCACCCAAGGATATTTTTCATTGACTCTTTAGAGAGAGAGGAAGAGAGAGGGAAAGACAGAGAAAAATAGTGATGTGAGAGAAATACATCAATTAGTTGCCTACTGTATGAGTTCCAACCAGGGCCTGGGCCTGGAACGAGCCCACAATCAAGGTACTCACCTTGACCAGAATTGAAGCCGGGACCCTTTGGTCCACAAGTTGATACTCTACCCACTGAGCCAAACTGGCTAGGGTAGTAGATATTATTTTTCTCATATTATTAGAGAAAAAGAAGGTTCAGTGAGTTTCAGGTGAGTATACAGGACACAGGGAACTGTTTTACAGTGATTCCTTCCTCTGGCAATCAGCACCCTTCCCAAATATATTCCAAGTCTCCTGTGTCCAGTCAACAGGAGAACATTAGGGAGATTTGTTAGATGCAGCTTGCTTTTCCTGTTGAGCACTTCTCTCTCAGTCAATGGGATGGGAGGGAGAAGGTAAGCACAATCATTGTATTGTGGTGGGTATTTCACATATTTTATTACGTTTAATCTTGAAAACAGACTTATGCTGACATTAGTAGTCTTATGATCAAATGAGTAATCAAAAGTTAGGAGAGATGCAATGACTTTCCCCAAACTCCATGTCATAGTGAACATGCTATTGGTGCTAAAGTTGAAGGTTCCTGGGCCCTGCCCCAGCCGCACTATTAAATGCTATTTATTAGCTCTAATAAGGGCTAAATGGGGCCCAGGAATCCCTATTTTTGGCTACTCCCTAGATGGTTCTTAAGCAAACTGAAGTTTGAGAAGTGTACTATGTCCATCTGCTTCTAAATGCACATTCTTGCAGCAAGAAATTTTTCATGCACTTGCACAATACTAGAGGCCAGATGGTCTACAGATGGAAGAAATGCTCCTTTGATAAGCATTAGGGTTGCATTTGCAGCTTAGAATAAGGGGAATGCCTTGGTACACCCCATTACTGTTAATGGGAGTCATGTGGCTAATGCTCCATATTCCATGCTGGAAAGTGTTCCCTCTTGAGCCAGGAGAGGCTATATTTAATCAAGCCATCTGGATTCCTACACACATGTATGAGGGGAGAAAACAGGTCACAGTTGGTAAGCTATTTCCTGGAAACTATTTCCATTGTATCAACAAATCCCAAAGTCCTGAAAGGTCTCCTATTCTCCTGCCTCCTTCAGTGAATGACAGTCCCAGAGCTAAGAGGTCAAAGAAAGTCCAACACTGAAGGAAGGAAGAGTTTCAATAGCAAGAAAACACATAAAGCAAATCATTCCCAAAAGATAAAGTGTGGAATAAATTCATTAACCTCTCCACAACACATTTCTACTCCAAAGTAATCTCATTTGAAGTTTAGAGAGCAGCATGAAATGAAGAAACACATTTTGAAAAACCTAAGAACTCCACCTTACACATTAGACATACTCACTTATGTGTTGAGTGAATGAATTCAATGCATATTTGTTGAGCACCAATGATGTGAAATATGATGTGATAGAACAATGAAAGATAAATATCCCCTCCCCCCCACATATCCCACTAACTGTTTCTTTTTTTTTTTCCATACAGAGTCAATTTTGACTGGTGACCAAACATTATTTTTTTTTTTTAATTTCCATTTCCTTCCCAAAGATCTTTCCTGCTCTCATTCATTGTTTTATTCATTTATCCAATCGACACATATTTATCAGGTCCCTGTTTCTGTAATAAGAACATCACCAGTTTGGGACATTTCTTTTGCTGGTGGTCATGATGAGAAGGGGCATGATTCTTTCCCCCTTTTAATCCTACATACATCCTCTTTTTTCATATGAATTCATTTGCAGACAAAGATAAAAACATCTTAAAGTAATAACAGAAACTCCCTAGATAATGAAAGAATTTCAGTCACGTAAGAGTCAAGAAACACGGTCCTCATTTGCAACAGCATGGATGGAACTGGAGAGCATTATGCTAAGTGAAATAAGCCAGCCAGAGAAAGATAAATATCACATGATCTCACTCATTTATGGAATATAATGAACAACATAAACTGATGAACAAAAATAGATCCAGAGACAGAGAAACATGGATCAGACCATCAAACCTCAGAGGGAAGGTAAGGGAGGGTGGGAGTAAGGGGGAGAGATCAACCAAGGGACTTGTATGCATGCATATAAGCATAAGCATTGGACACAGACAACAGGGGAGTGAGGGCATAAGTAAGGGGGTGGGGAGAAATGGGGGAATAAGGACACATATGTAACATCTTATTCAATAAAGAAAAAAAGAAAAAAAGAAACATGGTCCTGCCCAGGAGGTGTGGCTCAGTGGTTGAGCTTATGAACCAGGAGGTCACAGCTCGATTCCCAGTCAGGGCACATGCCTGGGTTGTGGGCTCAGTCCCCACTGTGGGGCATGCAGAAGGCGGACAATCAATGATTCTCTCTCATCATTGATGTTTCTATCTCTCTCTCCCTCTCCCTTCCTCTCTGAAATAAAAATAAAAGAAACGAAATATGTTCTTGCATTAGCAATACAGAGACCATGTGGACTGAGTCAGGTTTCTGAACCGCTACAGACCCTTCCTTATGGGTCTAGAGCAGTGGTTCCCAAACTTCATTTGCCATGCCCTACCTAAGAAGCTCTGAAATCCTGATTACCCCCCCCCCCGTGATATATAATTCTTATTATTCAAAAAGTGAATTCCTATTCATATGGAAGAAGCCTAGAAGGCCATTAACTTGGTCTAAACAAGCTTTCAAAGAATATGGCATCAATGAAAGAGAGAGAGAAAAAAAAAAAGGACAGTTGAAGTACTGAGGAAGAAATCACTAAGAAATTGTTAAAAAAAAAAAAAAGTAATGATAATATGTAGTATTAAAAAATAGCCAATAAGGTTTCAAAACATATAACAGAGAACTGAAATGCATAAATATGTCACAATATATATTTATATACCTTGTAGGAAGCTCCTAGAACCATAAGAAATGCAAAAAAAAAAAAAATCACTGGTAATAGCTCATTCTTGAATTGACTCCCCTTAAAAATCACATCCCCCCCCCCCCCATGGGGCGTGTGCCCTATGTTGGGAACCACTGGTCTAGAGGTCACACCAGTTTACTACAGGCCAAGTCAGGATAGGGATAGAATCCTAACTCCCAACCCAGCTGAGGGGACAGTGCACCAGGCAATGCCCTTGTAACATTTCTCACTTTTGGTTCACCATTGTGCTTGCAATTCTTAGAGAACATGTGCTAAATAAATGGTTCTAAACTAGTCTGAGCTAATTTCAACCTTGAGCTGACTGGCTGCCTATGGCAAATCAGATAGGGAGCACAGACACATGCCCTGAGTGTACTACAAGATGTGAGAGGCAGAGGCGGTCTGGGCCATGCGGGGAAATGCCCATTCCAAATTCTCTTCATTGTTAAGAAGATTATAGAGAGACTTGCTATGAATGAGAGAGCCAAGCAGCTACAAAGGGCATACACATTCCAGTCCTGCTCACTGATTTGTGGGCAAAAAAGCCTGATGTCAGAAACTTTATTTGAAGTAGAAGCAATTGTGGAAAGCCCCAAAGTACTCTACAGGGTATCCAAATTAGATGCTATTTATTAGCTCTAATAAGGGCTAATAAGGGCTAAGCATAACTCTATACTTTGAAAGCAAGGCTCAGTAATTAACTAAAGAAGGCTTTTAATGACAGGGTAGCAGTTCTAGGTCAGCCTGAACTTTTCCCCTTTAATGCCTCAGGATGGAGTGAAATCCCTGCAGCTCACTAAGGTACATTTGTATAATAAAGAGGAGGAGGAGGAGGAAGAAATAGCATGCCATGCCCCTCTCCTCATGGTAGCTCAGTTAGGCTGGGACATAGACAGGTGATCCCACTTCTCTGGGGGGCTCTGTGTCCCCCAGGACTGCTGGGTGTTGTATTCAGGCAATTGCTTTGCCTCTGTCCCAGCCCTGACTTCCAGCCTCTCTGTCGCCTTATTAAAAAGGCATCACACCGCTGCTTTTAGATCATTTAGTCCCGTTTGCTCATTTCCTTTGCTAAGGAGGCTGGGGTCAGAGGACCACAGGAAGATGTGGAGTAGTCCTTCCGGGTGAAGCAGACTGGGCACAGATGCTTGCTCAGCTGTCTGTCTCCTAAGAAAACATTCCTATATTTGTTTTCAACCAAACAAACCTGGGGCATGGTGTCATGTACAGCAGTGGAGGACATAGGCCTACAGTTGTTCATATGAAAGAAAATACACTAATTAATACAAAATAACATAAGAATAAACACTGTGTTTCATGTACTCACAGTGATAACCCTACTTTGGCCGGTCCCTGAATGTTTAGCCCCACTAATACGCATTGATTTCTTCAAATTTGCTTCTCTCATCATCTTAGAAATAAACAGAAAATATCTAGAAGTGAAAATGAACCAGGAATATGCCCAGCCCAATATGAAAAGGCAATGGAAATTGTGTCCCAAGACTTCCTAACCACAGCCTGGTCAGAAGCCGTGGAGTGGCCTGTTTTCGGACAATGAGGCTGTGGGAGAATGTGATCGAGAGATGTGAAACTCTCTTATCCTCTGACATAAATGTTCATTAATAGAGATTTTTATAAAAGGTCAGGTAATGATACATGCCTATCAAGAGGCTCTTTTTTTGTGCTGGAGGAAATCCAGATATAGGAACTCTTACTCTTTTCATCTGAAAACCAAGTTCAATGCTGCCAATAAATCAAATGCTGCAGGACCGCCTTAATAACAATACAGGACTAAAGGTTATCCCCATAGGGAAAGAACAATACACACTAATAAGAGCTCAAAGTGCTCCTTCACATCATCTGGTTGCTATAAACAGAGATTACTTATCAGAAGGTCCCCTCAGTAAATGGATTGGGGTTGAAACTGGGATGTGCATCAAACATTTGGTTTTCCCCTTGTGGTAAATTGAGGCCTTGTATAGATATTAAATTATCATGGCACAAAATGCCTGTTTCCCATAAGCAGTGAAAATATAAATCCATTCCTTTCTCTGCTACAAAAGTGTATCAAAGTCGAAGCACTTTTATTTGATATATAAACTTAATCAGATTCACATCAAAATATTTGACAAGCGGTCAGTTTTTCCAATATTACCTTATTTTAAATGAATGGAACAGGAAATACTTATGTTTCATAATAAGAGCACTTCAAAACTGAGTTGAAATTATTGTATTACAATTTTTAAAATCCTAGAAGAAGCACCTGTGAAACAGAAGACCAAAAAGTTGGAGATACCATTGCAGTTAACTCTGACCATGAAGTAGCTACAGGGCATGACCCTTAAATCATTGTAAGCTGAGCAGTGGAGATACTTATTTTATGTGGAGGATCCACAGTTAGCTGTTGGGTACAAGCGTCACCTAAAGCTCAAATAGGTGTACTAGGTTTTGCAAATGAACGACTCTACTTGTGGAGAAAATGCTTATAGTGAATCTCCAAAAACACACATTCTGTATGGCTGGGGGTAGAGCCTGCTTCCACCCATGGTGGCAGGTTTTCTGGGAAAAGAAATGGACTGAAATCTAGCAGGCCTGGATTTGAGGCCTTCCTCTTTGACTTTGCCTTCTTGCAGTCCACTGTAGCCTGATTTCTCCCAGCTTTAAAATGAAAACAAGGATTCTAGCCCCGTCTTCCTGGAAGGTCTGTAGTCAAGATCCCCTGGGATACTTATGTGGAAGGTACTCTGTAAATGAAGAAATACTCTATGAAGGCAGGGCATAGGGCAGTCCAGACTTGAGTCTGAATCTTCTCCTGGGAGGTCAGTCTCCCAGCTGATGGGTGTTGGGGGAGGGGACTCACTAACTTCTTTGCACGAGGGTTACCTCATCCAAGATGAGGGGTTGAATCCCCAAGGGGTCAGGTCCCCTTAACCACCACAATACAGTTATCATCATGAGAGCTGACTGAGCATGGAGGATGTTTCTATTCTAATTGCCCAACAGGTGCATAAAGTTGTAAACATCAAACACATGAAATCCTCTGGTCTAAGTTTTGCCAGTTTGATGACTTTCAATTGGCAAGTTTGGCAACTATTGGGCAAGTTTGAGGTTGAGAGCTAATGAACAGCTGTTTTCCCTGCACTTCCTGTCCCCCCCTCCCCACCTGTTATAAAGCCAGATCAAGAAGAGAAAGCAGAGAGCATCTAGACTCGCTGCCCGATCTCAGAGAGGCCACGTTTTTTAAACAGATGTCTTCATGGAGGAAGTCAGTCATTACAGTATGTGGTGCCGGCTGAGGGAACAGTCACTGAGATTATGTTCCCTTCAAAACACTATGGTTTAATGAGAACAATGGGCAAAGATACAAGTGCCTCACCAGATTTGATGCATTTTCCTTACTTTACAGAATGTCTATTCCTTATGCATTATTCTCCAGCCAACAGAAGAAAGATGCCCAGCTTATTCTTTCTTGTGGACACTATGGTTTTAAGGGCAGAGTCTCATCTACCAGAGCAATCTAGTGGTTTTTGCTCACATCCAGAGCAGTGGATGGTATAAAATATTTAGGGAAAGTTGTGGTAAAGGACAGTACTTTTCTTCCTCTGTCTTATCCAGTGTGTTAATAGTTCCATGAAAGGACTACTTCTTTAATCTTTCAAAATGCATTTTAAAGGGGCCATTGTTTTTATTGGATATCTTTATTTCAGACTACCAGAATGTTTTATTCCCCATGGTTAAAATGATTCATGGTAGAGGATTTATTCTGGACACTGACAATGCCCAACTTACATAGTTGTTTTTTGTTTTTAATGGAGGAAAGTTTACCTTTTGTGACTTCACTTAGAATGGCTATTTTTGAATGAAATGACTTAGAAAGTCTAAGTAAAAAGGCAATGAGATTCTACCCACCAGCCTACAGTTATCCAACTAAAAATAACATCATGTGAAAATTAAAAATAAACAATGGATTCTGCTGCATGAACATTACAGGATAACTTGTAAGGATAAAGAAATAGGGAGTTAAAGATACCTGGTTTATGTTGATAATAATAATAATACAAACTGGCATATTCTGGTTCTACCACTTGCCAGGTTTGTTACTCTAATTAGTTACTTACCCTCTCTGTGCCTCAGTTTTCTTATCTTTGAAATAGGGATAGTAAAAGTATCTACTTCATAAGGTTGTCATAAAAAATAAATAAAATAATAACTGCAAAGTATTTAACACAGTCTCTGAAATAGTATAAACATGCAACTAATGTTAACTGTAATAAAATCAATACATTTATCATTTGATTAGGATAATGACAGAATGCTAGGAATAAGAATGAGAACAAATACATATATACACTGAGTGGCCAGATTATTATGATCTCTGAACGCATAATAATCTGGCCACTCAGTATATATCCTATATAATAAAAGGCTAATATGCAAATTGCCCCCTCCACCAGGAGTTTGACCAGCAGGCAGGCTGGCCAACCTCCCATGTTCCTTCCCCCTGGCCAGACTGGCCAGACCCTGCCCATGCATGAATTCATGCACTGGATGTCTAATATATGTGTATATATGAATATGTATGTGTGTGTATACATATATATGTGTATATATATATATGTATACACACACACATATATAGATACATACACTGAGTGGCAAGATTATTATGCATTCAGAGATCATAATAATCTGGCCACTCAGTGTAGTTGTTTAGGATGTGCTGAGCACTGTCCTTAATGCAAGTAAGCATTACAGCTATTAACATACTTAATTTTAATACCTATTTCATAAGGAAGATATGTTATTATTCCCATTGCACAGACAGGGAAATCCAGGCACAGAAAGGCAGATTAACTTCCCTGTGTCTACATAATGGAGAGGATTTGGCCAGGCAATCTGCAATATCTCAGTGTTTCCTGAAGTGATTCAACAAATTTTGGTTTCTTATAATCTTGTTGAATGACATCATTAGTTTTTGTCTTTTTAAAATATGCAATAGTTATTTTATAGTAGTCATTAATTTTATAATGTATTTCCTTGTATTTCTGAAAATAAAGGTATCACAAAATAATGATATGGAGAAATTAGAGTTATTTTGTGTATTATTCACATGTGCCAAAGAATATCTCTTTCCACATGTGGACAGAGTAATATTCTTCCATGACAAGAGAGTGAGATCTGGAGTGCTGGGGCATTTTGATCTCTCTTTCATTTTTCCTTATAAGGGACACACTGATGAAGCATCTAGATGCAGGGCAAGGTGGTCCTTTATATCTCTTTTTCTTTCTGTACATCTAGATCCTATTCTGCAGTTAATGCCTCGACAAGAAAACAGAACCTCTCGCTTGTCAGGGGAGCTCTTAAAAACTTTGTACAGTTTAATCAATATTCCTTTTTGATATATTTCCTCCATTATTTTGTAATGATTTTCCCTACTTTTTTTTTTTTTACCTGTCTTCAAAACCCAGATGCTTAAATATTGGTTGCGCTCTGGATCTTAGTGGTTACTCCAGAGCCATAGAATTTTAAATAGGATCTCAGACTTTTAAGACCTGACAGCTTGATTATTTCACAAGGCTAAAACCCTGAATTTTAAGTCTGTAATTTTAAGACTCAACACTGTTTTCCTCACTGATGCAGATGCTTTGTAATGTGTGGTCCACAACTATTTACAAGTGATTTACAAGAGGTTTACAGCTGTTGTCTCTTTGTGTTAGAAGAGATCACGGAGAATCCAGGATCCTCCTGGGACTGCTGTTAATTTTACTCCCATCTTAGACAGCCTTTCTTTCCATTAACAATTTCCTGGCTTCCTTATGGGACACTGTAGCCTCACTGCATCCAGGCATTCATAGGCCACTTGGAAAACTTAGCTCTGATCTAAAATGTGGGTTTTTGAAACAAGTGACTGAGTGAAACAGAAAATAAAAACAAACAATAACACACACACACACACACACACACACACACAGAAATAAATAAATAAATAAATAAATAAATAATAACAACAACAAAATGCCAGAAACTGAGAAAAAATACTTAAGCTAGGATCAGGGGTTGAAAGCTTCTTTAGTATAAGGAGAAGTGGGTAACATATATAATACCAATTTGGGGCAACTCAATGGAATAATTCCAAATGTCTTTGAGAAAGAAAGACATTTGAAATTTGCTAGATAATGGTTGCAAGACTAAGACAAACTAACCACTTTTATTGCACATGGACATGATTTTGAGGGCATTCTGTCTGATTCCATGTGTGATAGGACCAAACACATCTCTTCCCATGTATGCTTTGGAAATCCTATCCTCGTCCTTCTTTTAGTGAAGAAGTCATTATCAGCCTTGAAAATGGGGCCAATACTGGCACCCAAGAAAAATGTGTCACCAGGGTGAAAAATTGATGCATGTTGTATTTTGGCTCTAATGTGTCTCCAATGTGCACACTTCATTAAAAAGCTCTAGCTTTGCCCTGTTATTGTTTGCATTTGTTATTTAGCCTTTGCTTGTTTATTTCCAATCTTCCTAGATTAACATTTTGTTTCTTAGTTTCTTTACCTATAAAATGGTGGTAGCAGTAATAGCCTAGGGTTGTTAATTTCACTTGTGTTTGTAAAATTTCAGAATTATGTCAGGCACAGAGAAAACACTATATAAATGTTTGGATAAAGACAATGTTCCCAGGTTCTTTTCCATTCTGGTAAAAAAAAAAAATTTGGATTAATATACCATTGCACCTGTATGTGGCAGCCCATGCAGGCCATGATATTTAAAATCCTAGGAGCCACCTTTAATTTTTTTTTGAAGAAAAAGCATTTTTGAATTGCAAGCTGTGGAGAGCACTCAATGCCATATTGAGATGCTAGATGAGAAATATGAGAAAAATAAAAAATTGAAAATCCTAGTCGCTAGATAGTGGTTGCAACTTTTTAAAAATTATCTTTGGTCCATGTAAATTGCAAAAGCAGACATGAACGTTGACAACACAAACCCGACTAAAATATGACTCTAAAATATGAACGTCTGCTAGTATAAAAGAATATAATGATAATAAAACCTGAGGAAATAAACATTAGAAAAGAGAAGGTTTATTCTCTCTTCCTTAAAAGTCCTGAAATTTAATTTCAGCATTCCTAGTCACAGGATGAAACATCTGTTCTAATGGAAAAATAACAGAAATCCATTTCTGAGAGGCCTCGCTGAAAATGTTTCACATGAGTAGATGGAAATATGTATTCCATTTTTAGGCAACTACTCTTTCTAGATTTAAAAAAGTCAGTGGTCAAAATACACAAATGTCACATTTGCCTTCAATCATGACATTCTGATAAGCACAAACATTGCAACACCATCGTGTTTAATTAGCTCATTCATTTATCCTTTCTTTCTGAAAACACAGTGGCATCCAGGCACTGGGAATGCTGCAATCAAAAACTTTATCCCTGCCTTCAGGCATTCATACTTTAGCGAGGAAGTCAAACACTACACAATTAAGATATAATGCACTTAACTCTGTGACAGAGGTAAATACAGGGTGGAATGGAGGAGAGAGGATGAATCCAGACCAGCAGTGTCAGGGAAGGTGACATCCAAATGGTGTCTCTGAAGGCTCCATTAGAATAACCCCATTAGAAGGCCCGATTAGAATAACCAGGCAAAGAAACAATTTGTGCAAAAGCAGAGATGGGTAAAAAAGCATGTGCAATTTATCGGACAGAATTAATCCATGTCACATACAACACCTCAGCATGTTGTCTGTATTTGTCAGCATGAATATTACGAGTACTTTTACTGATCTACATGCATGTCTCCCACAGCAGACACTAACCTTGAAGCAGGCTGATTCATCCTCATAGCTTCCTTTTTGCCTTGCACTTACAACCTGCGTGCATAGGTTTGATGGAATGAATGAATGAACAAATATGGGTGAGATTTCCCAAAAACACCCATTGAGCTACTCTTCAAGAAGGGGAACCCCTTTGATTTTTGCAAACATGGACTCATTCCCAGGGACAGGACATGGAACAAGTATCTTAACCTTTTCAAAGAATGTCATCCCATAGACATTTTTGTGGTCATGTGGAAAAAGGGTCTGGAAAAACGTGCTCTCACATGGCATGGCTGGAATGAGAAATGGGAACTATTTTGCCTTCTACAGTTTTTGGAAAAGGCAAAAAAAACACCAGCATCAGTGTTGGTCAGCATTCTGTGTCTGAGTTGAAAGGTGCTAAAAATGGGGAAAAGTCTGATAGGTCATATTGACCCAGGCCACTTGCCAAAAGGAGCTAACAGATTGGCAAGTCAAATCACGCCAGGGCTTGTGAAGGCTGTCTTATGGCTTTCTCATCCCAACCATCATTTGTGAAAATTGTTTTGAAGAGAGAGCCCCCTTACCCTAGCAGAGTCTGGGGCCCTGGCCTGGTCCAACAGAGAAAGAGGCTTATGAGCTGGGCTCTGCTTCTTGTAGACAACTTGCAAAAAAAAAAAAAAAGCTTGAAGGGTACGGAGCTGGGAATTTCTGGGAAGGGAAGGCCCATCACGTAAAAGTAATTTTTTTTTTAAAGAAGTGGAGCAGAGGGCAGCGATGACTTCAGCTCCCGCTCCCCGGGGAGTTTCTGTTCACTGGAATCAGCGAATCATGGTTATTAAAAGGAAATGGCCCTGATCCTCAGGAAGCGACCCTTTATCCGGGAACTTGGGTGTAATAAAGCACTCCTGGATTCACCCTACTTAACACTCAGAACGGGTGATTCATGGGAGTGCGTGTATTCCTCTACGTAAGTGTGATGACGGTGGGTTGGCTCCTGGCTTCTAAGCCCCAGCCCAGGCCCATGGATAGAGGAGCCCAGCTTTATGACGACAGCTGGGACGTCAGCGTCGCCTTTTCCTCTTCCTCGGACCAACATAATAAAATCTCACTTTCCTATGTTTTTCTTTTCTCTTCTTCCTCCAGGGCTTTTATTTCCCTTCCCTAATTCAGAGGCATGCTGGGAAATTTAACTAAATCTAAAAGGAAAACATTTTGAAAATTCTTAAGATTAAAGTACTAGGAGTAGGGGGTAATTTCTGATCTGGGATAAGCTCTACTAATCAGCTTTCTCATCCCAAGTATAAAACTAATATCTGGGAGAAAAAGAGAATGGGGGTTGCAGTTACCCAGTGGAGTCTCCGTTCACAGGGACCAGAAGGTAGAGACCATATCTTCCCTATCTCTTCGCCAGCCAGAACATGGAGTATCAGACTGTGAGCATGCATGATGCTCATTGACATTCAGAGACTCCTAATGCCTACTTTTGCAGTTTGCATACTTACATTCATTCATGCCCCGAGGCACATACAGACTGTTGACATTATTATCTAAGATTAAAAGTATAAGTGGAAATGAAAAGACGCTGCTCTCAAGAGACCTTCTTTCCACCATCTGCCATGCTAGGTGAGATGCATCTGTTTTCATTTTTCACACATTTCTTTGCTCGGTTCCATCTAGCCCCAAAAGACAAACATGCCATGGATTTGGGGGGAAGTGTGGGATCCTGTTCTTGCTGGGATTAATTGTCAGGCATTTTAAAAAGGATTGTCTTCACTGAAATAGAGGGAAGCTATGAAAATTATCCAAGCGCTGGCTACCAGGGGAACTTGACCTCTGACCCAGACTAACCAGCAGATGCAGACATCCTTCCCATCGGCCCTTCATCTCTGACCCTCTATGAATCTTGAAGAACCTGGAATTAGACTTATTCCTCAGTTCATACAGTGATGGCCTATGCTTATGCCCAACTGGTCCTGTCTCATTAATGGTTCTTCCCATAGGGACTTGATTGGCATTTGTGTTTTATTTTTTTCTCATTTGCTTCTTCTCAAACAAGTCTTGATTCTCTATCAAGCCACTACTTTCACTTTATTATGTTAACTAGTCTACCAGATCTTAAGACAAGCTAGGAGCTATTGAGGTTGCAACTGGCCCACTGAAAAACAAAACAAAACAAAATAGGACCCACAAACTTTAAGCTCCTTTTCCCTTCCCTTCCCCATCCCCTGCCCCACGAAAGGAAGATAGGAAAGTGAAGATACAGCGAAACTAGTGTCTTTGCTAATTACACAACTTTTCACCCAGTTGTCCTGATTTCATAGGAACTGGATGCTGTTATCTTTGATTTCTGATAAACCTGAAAAGCAAGTTCAACACATGGTAAAACATGTGGCCTCTGACAGGCAGTGACTTATAGAAGAGAATAACAAACAGTTATTTGGAGAGCGCCAAGCCACTTGGAGAGTGTTATATGATTCATCAGGGATCATTTTAAAGGTGACTGTTCAGAGCCTCCCTCTCAAAGACACCTACACAAAGCCATCAGTTGCAGACACTGGAGACTTATGAGTACATCTTTCTAGCATAACAGTTTTTGTGACGGCCCTTTCCAAAAGGCAACACAACAAAGACCAAGGCAAAGCACGAAGAGTGAAAACAGCTGCTGCTTCATTTTCTGTTGCACCCAGACCTTGAAAAGTCGAAAGAGAGCACTCTACCCAGCTTCAAGTAAGGTGTTCTTTCTGTCACACACACAGAACAATGTCACCTCTAGAAAGGCCTGGATACCCCCTGTATCTTTAACAGCCTTCCCAACCATATACAAGGAAGAGTTAGATGTTCTTTGACAAGCCAGGCTTTGACAACAAAGAGCTGTGATTAGGCAGAAGGAAAATTACTGGAAAAATGGTTTGACATATTGATTTACCTTCACCCTGACTTCAAAAAAATATTTTTTTCCCCCTGAAAAGCAAAGCTATATGACCGTTCACCCAGGGACTTGGGTGGAACACAGGACAAGCAGACTTGTAACTGCTCCTGTAATACTAGTGCCTTAAGAGAAGCAGTGACTTGGTCACATTAGAGAACACTGCTGCAAATATGCAGCCCAGACCCCAGGAGGTTAATTTTGCAAACACATATCGCATCTGTGTAAATCCTGCCCATGACACTTATTGTTTTCTAAAAACTTTCAATTAAAAACACATTCTCCCCACATCTTTGTTCTTCTTGTAGCTCAGTCTTACACTGAATGGTTAGGTGTAACTTGTTCCCTCCCTCTTCCTTCCCCTGGAGTTTTGGCTGGTAAATGCCAGCCTCGCTAACAATTGCTCCCCAATGAGAGGGCTGCAGTGCCCCAGGGAGCAGTGTAGGATGCTGCCTGTACCACGTCTTCAGGAGGCAAAGGGGGCAGGTCCCTACACCCCTTGGAAGGAGCGAGTTTCCAGTTCATCATGGTTATGTGGACAGGCTCTGGGCCTTTTTCAGTTCTCACTCTTATGCATTTTACGCAAGTTTTATATGCAAAGAATGTTAGAATTTTGAACACATACAAGCCTTCTAAGCTACACAATATAACCTCTCCCAAAACATTTCTTTGCAAAATGGTCAATCAATCTTTAGGAACAGGGAGCTGGCAGAATTTTTTCTTTCAAGAGACACTGATGAAGCCCTATCAGCAGACTTGTTTCTTCATTTTTACAGATGAAGAAATGAAACTCAAGGTGTTCATAGTGGGTAAGAGACAAAATGAGATCTTGAACTCACGTCTGATTCCAAAGCCTGTATATTTTACCCGCAATAATATACATCCGATAGGCACTGTCCCTAACATTTTCACAGCTGAAGGAGGAGGGTTCTATGTAATGACAGATCCATGTTTGCAGTAACAGCATCACGGACTAGGAAGCTAAGTTTGGGAAGTCAGTTTCTAGGTGGTTTTGTGTGTGTAGGTGTGTTTAACAGATGCCCTGCTCTTTCAGATTCTTTCTCTAAAATAAAAAAATAATTAACAATTGGTCTAAAGATTAAATCTTGTTTGCTGTCACCCCACCAATGCTGAATGTGATTTGTCTAAACCCAGGAATGATGACAGGAGAGTGGCTTACTATCACAGACAGAGAGAGGGAGACTCCAGTGTTTACATATGAGATAGTGCTGCCTTTCCTCTGGCCCCTGTATGCCAAGTCAAATAATCACTCTTGATTAAACAAAATACAATATTTTGCTCATTCAAGGTAAGCGCACTTGCAGTGCATTTTATTTTATTTATTTCTGTTCACTGCACACTGATAATGTGGGTCCTACAACAAAATAAATGGTTAAAGCCAATCAATTGAGATAAAAATGAAAACTGGCCCCAGTGGCCAGTGGGAATCAAGAAAAGATGGAATTTTTTACTTTTCATTTGGCTTTTCTTCATGGTATTTAATAACAGAATGTTTTGCCTGAAATATTTTACATGATCAGATTGGATATTAACTGCTAAAGTAATGTTTGAGATACAAGTAATTGTAGAAAACCTCCCAGAGAAAAAAACGTTAGGACCAGAGAGCTCTCCAAAGGCCAGAGTTGAGGCCTTTGAGTTGGTGCATGGTGCTGTGCATTCTTTAATAGCCAGGTTGAGAATATTGTCTGTCCCGTAGCACACAGCAGTAAAGAATAGTTACCTGTTCGATGAATAAGTAGAATCTTTTACTTAATGCTTTCAGCAGTTTCTAGAGCTGAGCTTTCATTCCATTTTTTTAGTCAATTTGATCTTCAAAGAGAAGAGGCTTTATTATAGGGACAATCCCAGGTCCGCAGGAAAGCACCTTCTGTTGATTTGTTTCTGATCCAAGAAGCAAACTCAGACCAGGTCATCACAGATAGGTTTGCTATAGCTTTATGAGCATTTATTTTGAAAAGTAACCATGCTTATGTTAAAACTACTATATGAGCTTCCAGGGAAAGGGGGGTGGGGGTGGGGTCAATCAGGGAAAAATGAGACATATGTATAACTTTAGAAAAAAAAACCAAACAAATGATCAAGCAGAAAAATATAAAATAAAATGCTACATTGATGGTAGAAGAGAGTTCAGTGACTCCTTTGATGGCAAGAGAAAAGACTTAGTTTCACCTTTTAATAGTTGGTCTGTAAGATGTGAAATCTAAGTTCTAAGATACTAGTCTAATGAACTTTGTATCAGGCAACTTATGCTGGTGTCTTAGTTCCACATATTCCTGAGCTAAGATGAACAATCATGTTCATACACAGTCCATTCAAAACCATGCTTAAGGTCACTTTCAATTGAAACCAAATAACTGTGGACCTACCATGTGCAACCTGGAACGACCGGTGTTCCAGTGCTCTATGGATTGTAGGTCACATGCAGGTAACCGGTCTGACCAAAGTAACGATTAAACCAATTCTGCACACGTAGTCTTCATCACACTCTCAACTTAGACACAGTGAGGTGGATGCGGCCATGGGCAGGCTGTAATCCTGCCTTCAGGACATTGTGAATGCAATTTGGAGTCAGGCTTGACAAACTGACTTCCTCGGGTCCTTACGTAATGTCTGCCCTCTTCCAAAGGAGCCACCCCCCCTTATTTATTTATTTTTTTAAAGGAATATAAAATAATTTGGAATTCAATAAGGGATGTTATACTGAGCATCCAAATCTTGTCTGACAGAATATTGAAAATGTTGTAAGACCCAACATGCTAGCAGTCTATCACTACATATTTACTGAACAATAGCACCTTGAGACAAAGGTGAAGTAAACATTTACAGTGAAGTCTGTGGTATCAAGTTGAGTAGAAAAGCCAAACACAAATATAATAAGTATAGAGCGGGACAAGCCAGTCCAGGTGCAGAATTAAGTGGCTGGTTGAAATTTGAGTGAAGAATAGCTAAAGCAGCTATTTTATATGTTGGCAGCATCCTAGATTTGTACCCAGAAAAACAATGAGAATGAGGCATTTACAAAGGTACATTCCTCATCATGCCCCTACTCACAGACTTAAGTATATAAACCCATGATGTTTTATTGTTCCAAGAGGAACACTATCTAGGCATCCAGGGATACACCTGCCCAGGAGCTCTCTTTGGAGGGTAATCCTTTTTCTGATTTTCTCAGCCAACCAGGCAGGGGAAAGGCTGTGTGTGTGTGTGTGGGGGGGGGGGGGGGAAAGGGGGTACTTAGTTCCAACTCATTACACCAAGGTGGCAGTGTCATGAAGGCTAGAGCAAGGAGCAGGGGAGGAAGACAGAGGAAGACTGGAAGATGGGAAGCTGCAATGCGGGCTCCACAGACATGATCATTCATCCTGGCTACTGGGAGGATGCACGTTTGTCTCCTCTCTCCCACCGACTCTGCATTAGCTCACTGGTCTCACAAAGCTGGGCACTTCCTTCCTCTGCACAGGGACAGAACAGTGTAGTGATAAAGGGGGAACTGCTGTTTCCTCCTTTCACTCCTGGCTGGCTGTAGAGGGCAGAGAGGAAGGAGGGAGACAGAAGGCACCATTCCCTTCATTTCACTGATCATCACTGACACCACTGCCTCGCCCAGCCACAGGTCTGATTCTAGTTCCTGCAGGGATTCTGGGAAGGAGAGGGGCACATGCCAGTTTGGGAACCTTTAATGGCAGGTGACTTGAAGCAACAAAGACAAGAAAAGGAAGTGGATTTTAGAGTGAAAGCAGTCCTTGGGTCCTCTGGCTTAGAAACCACTTCTGCTTTCCCCTTCCTCTGTCCTCCGGGGTGCTGCCCCCTGCAGACTGTCTGCAAACCAGGTGCGGCGCTTAGGGCAAGTGGTCTGTTCTGGAAATTAGCCTGCACGGGACCTGGATTCACAACAGTGTTTTCATGAATTTCTGTCCAAAAGAACAAATAAATCCACCCATGGAGAATTATTCCTCCAGCTTCACACACAAAATGAACTTCTCATTTGCTTTGCTATTTAACAGAATCATCTTTGAGGAAAGCTAATCATTGTCATTAAAACCCCTGACACAGAGAAAAGGGTTTTATGACTAGCTTTGTACATTCTGCTGAAGAAAAGACAAACTACAGACGTTTCACCGGTGAGATCTGGCTTCAGTGCGGCTCACTAGTGTGAGATGACGTGTTCCTGTTGGCCGTGACTTGGCAGAAATTCTTACCCCAACTCCTATCCCAGCCCTGCCTCCACTTGTTCCTCTGCTGAAACGCCCAAGCTGAGGATATCTCAAAGTGAGCATAACTCTTATGCTGTGCGCCAGCACATCCCGGCTGTTGAGGATGAAACG
This sequence comes from Pipistrellus kuhlii, assembly GCF_014108245.1. Taxonomy (NCBI): domain Eukaryota; kingdom Metazoa; phylum Chordata; class Mammalia; order Chiroptera; family Vespertilionidae; genus Pipistrellus; species Pipistrellus kuhlii. The sequence goes on from NW_023425438.1 coordinate 16,158,159, forward strand.
TACCTATCTCTTCCCAACTCTGAGTTCAGTGAATTCATGTTAGTAGCCTGAAGTCATCCCCGGTGGAAGATTTTACATCATGGGAACAGGCAAATGCTACAAATTAGGACTTTCCTTTGAGAGGGCCAGTTTATCAGTACACCCTGGGGAAAAGTGAGCAGTTTTTTTTCAGAGGACCTTTTAAGATGTTGCTACTGAATCACTAGAGAGTATTATTATATGTTTTGCAAAAATATATAATAAGTAAGAAATAAATGTAATGCTGAAATACAATGTTCTTTTATCATTCAAATGTGTTATAAAGTCATACGTGATATTCTTTTTTGGGGAGAGTAGAGAAATACAAGCTAAAAAAGAATTAAAAAAGCAGGTAGATTAAACAAGTCCTGATTTTCAAAGAATAATTTGCTTTGATAGAGTCAAAACAAAGAGACAAAAATGTTAAATTACTTGCACTAATGCTTCTGGTTTAAAAATGTAATACTATGGGCCGGGACTGGTTTGGCTCAATGGATAGAGCGTCGGCTTGGGGACTGAAGGGCCCCGGGTTCGATTCTGATCAAGGGCATGTACCTTGGTTGCGGGCATATCCCCAGTAGGAAGTGTGCAAGAGGCAGCTGATCAATGACTCTCTCATTGATGTTTCGAACTCTCTATCTCTCTCCCTTCCACTCGGTACAAAAATCAATAAAATATATTTTTAAAAAAATAAAAAAAAATAAAAATGTAATACTATGGTTTATGTCACAATCCAGAAGGCAACATTTTCCCTTTGAAGTTATAAACATAACTTCACATCTGGGGGTTAGTAAAGGAATCCCAAAAGGCCTCTTAACAACTTTTTCACCAGCTTGCATTTCAAAGCCTTAAATACCTTATTTGCTATATTCCAGTGACATTGAGACAATCTCATTAAAATACACATTAGTTCCTTGGAAAGGTAACACATCTTTTGAAAAAAGATTCTCTGTTCAGGTTAGTGAACACCTTGAGAGTGGGGTGGAGGACACACATTTTTGTAGGTAGTTAGATCTAGGAAAAATACTGAACAAGTATTCTATTGGAGAAGTCAGAGGTCTGGAATAGTGAATTTAGGACAAGATAAGAGCACTTGCAAGAAATGTGAAGAGAGGAGTTTGCCTGTGATTGGTTGGGCCCCAAACGTGTGAGCGGGACAGTTGGCTCCACTGAACAAAGGGTCTGTATTGTCATCTCTACTGTGCTTTGATGGGCCTGGGTCGTATTCAAGTTCAATAAGTATCTGTTTAATAAATGTGGGTGGACTATGGTACGAAAGGCAAAAATTAACTGTTTTTCAAAAATCTTTCTGTTTTTATATTAGTTTAGAAATAGGTAAAATAACACACTTTTGGACAAATCTTCTATTTGACCCACTTATAGCATCAGTTCTCACAAAATGTCGAGACAACATCAGATTTTAAACTTATCTTCTTTCTACATGATTATTTCAGCCCCACCTGGAGATGACAAAGCAAAGATGATGTGTTGTCAAAGAAGAAGCCTGTGGCAGAATCAGGACCAGATTTACAATAATGATGTCCTGGTGTAAGCTGCTGCTTTCTCACCACCCAGTTTCACTGTCCTAGCAGTCTCTTTTGAAAGCACAAGAGAAAGAGAATTGCAGCAAAGGGACATTGGGTCTCTACAAAACAACAGTGCACTTGTTTTTGAAGCCAGAAAACAAAGAATATTTTAGTCACTGTAGGTAGTTTTATGTTTTAGTCATCAGGATTTGAAGTACCCTTAAAGAGCTCATGTTCCCTGCTGACATTCTAAAAGTTATCTGAATCCCAAACTGAAAGTTTCCTGATAAAACACAGGGCTCCTCTGTCAGGATATAACCCACTCCCATTTGTAGATCAATCACTGGGACATTGTTTCTTAAAGAGGCAGGAAAGTGGGAAACCTTTCTATAAATGGCCTAATGAGCATCTGCATTTTGAAATGGCCATAGTGACTCAAGAGCAGTGCTACTTCAGCGCCCTCTGGAAGGACCACAGGACAGCAAATATTTAAAGAATAAATCCCCATGTCCCTCCAAAAGCTCTTTGTTATCTTATGCAAATATATTTTATCCATTGGATTTCTCCATGATTGTAAAGTTTTCATTATATTTTCATAACCCAAGCTAGAATGGAGTCACTCAACTTTTTAAAAAAAATATATTTTATTGATTTTTTATAGAGAGGTAGAAACATCCATGAGAGAGAATCGTCAATCAGCTGCTTCTTGCACACCCCCTACTGGGGATGTGCCCACAACCATGGTACATGCCCTTGACCGGAATTGAACCTGGGACCTTTCAGTCCACAGGCCGATGCTCTATCCATTGAGCCAAACCAGTTTCAGCGAGTCACTCAACTTTTACTGTGAGGCTGAAGTCATCCCTAGTCATAACAATACTTAGATAGTTGGAAAAGCACCTTTACCTTGTTTACCACCTAGCAGCTCACTTTTAAATTCTTACAAGATACAAATCACAAAAAAAAACAACAACACCTGTACATCAACATATCCCATTAATGTCTAGCACCCTGTGATTAGCTGTATAATTATCTATTGTTAGTCATTACATCTACATAAGTTAAATATAAACTTTATAAAGAGTTTTACAGGCAATATAGTGGAAATAAATACAAGAAAAGATAGGGGAAAAGCTAAGCCCTGGGATCAATATATGAATTTTCTCTTTCTGAGACATACACTGAGTGGCCCGATTATTATGATCTCTGAATGCATAAGAATCTGGCCACTCAGTGTATATCCTATATAATAAAAGACTGGTATGCAAATTGTCCTCTCAACCAGGAGTTTGACCAGCAGGCAGGCCGGCCAACTGCCCATGTCCCCTCCCCCTGGCCAAGCTGGTTGGATCCCCACTCATGCACAAATTCATGCACCGGGCATCTAATATATATATACATTAGATTATTAGGTCAGATTATTGTGCATTCAGAGATCATAATAATCTGACCACTCAGTGTATATGGTGTTGTCAGGGCAATGACAAAAGGAAACACATCTTTTTCAGGAGTCTTCTACCTATGAACACATACTAAAAGAGTCTTTGAATGCCACTGCTGAAAAGTCAGACTATTGATCCGTCCTTTCATTGTATTTTCAGTGAATCATAATGCCATGGCCTTTTGGAAGGTTCAGCAATAAAACTATGAAGTGACCAGGGTATCTCATGCAGGGCTCTGGGCTTTGTCTCCAGTGTCGGAGCTGGATTTGGGGTCATGCTGCTGTGAACCAGCTGCTTCTGGAGACACCTCTCTAGAGGCACCCTTGTCACTTACCATGAATTACATGGTGATCCATCATGGGGACAAATCTAGCCCAGGAAAGCTCACTTCAGAATGAATGTGGTGTGGCTTGAAGACCTAATACACAGAAGTACACCCAGAGGAGTGATTGTGATCTTTCCAATCAATAAAATCTTGGAAGCCTTCTGTAAATTGCTTTCAGAAAAAAAAAATGGTTCCCTTCTCAACACATAACTGTACTTTTTCATTTGTCTTTTGTTAAGTCATTCTGACGACAGGGCTGGACTAGGGATTTTTTAGACCTGAAACAGTGCCAATGAGGACTAAAAAGAATGTTCTAGTATTTTGTCTATTTCCTTAACAAACTCAGTAATAGGAAAATCTATTCCATCCTCTACTGGACTTTCAGAAAGGGCAGAGAGAATAGACGTTTAGAAACTCATCCTCAGCTGACTCGGAGAGACTGTAAAGCATGGCACAAGAGGGCCTGCGAAATTCTCCACCTTAAAATCTCAATTACTTTCCCTCCTGTTTTGTTTCAGGGGCCTTCTTTCCCTTTTTTGAGTAGGTCACTTTTTTTCCTGCTAAAAAAATCCCTGAACAAGCTGTTTTCTGTCTGAAATGCTTTTCCTATACTGTTCATTCTTCTAAATTTTCCTTATGCTGCAGGTTTTTATTTTATCTAAATGCTACTTCCTTTGCAAAGAATTTGCCTGACCACCTAATCTAAATCAGCTCCCCCTTGCCACTTTCCATCTTTTATTAAACTCTTTAATTTTTAGCTGCTTTTTTTTTTTTTTGCCATCTGCATTGACGCTTTTGGTTACCTCCTTTCTGATTTTTGTGTCTCCTACTGGCATGAAAGCCTCTCAAAGGCAAGACCATAGAGACTAACATGCAGTGGGGATTGTAAATATTTGTAATATTATAGAATTTTTAAAGATACATGAATGAGTGGAGTCTATGAGAAAAACTGACAGCCATATTGTAGATTTTAACTAAAGACGTATTGATGTTACTGTGTTCAATTAAGTAACATTAAACTTGAAGTTTTAGAGTTTGTACACAAATCAGAAAAAATTTCAATTATTCATGTTTAAAATAACATTTTTCTCAATGGAAATGTCCTCTGGGTGAAATTTCAACAATTTGATGGTTCCTTAATAGCAGGAATTTTAATATCTAATTTTATAGGGTTTGTAAGTATAAGAAAAGTCACTGTATTGATGCTAAGTGAAGGATAAAGAAAGCAGCTCCATTATGCTTTTGACCTACTTTCTCTCTGGTTTCTTTAAGGCAACTGAAGTCCTTAATTGGGTACCATTTGTGGGTGGCTATTTCACTGTTGGCCAGTCAGAGGCATATAAATGAAGGAAGTTTTATATACTTATCAATGGTATATTCACTCACATAATTTTCTGTCATCAGAAAGAAAAATAAGTCAAATTCTGGATATTATTAAGTCAGCTGTAAAACAAGGTGTCCAGGTGTTACTTTAGAAGCAGTATGGATCTGTACAGAGCTAAAGGCTATTTTAATTATTATATAGAGGTCTATGTGGCAGATTTTGTAAGTTTTGAGTAGAGAATGTGCTGGGATCAACAAAATCCATGACAACCTATTTAGTGCTTTACATAAAGTGCTGCAATAGAAAGAGGAAAACCAACTAGGTTTTGCTGCTCATTTCCCTCCAACTGCAATTGAATATCTTTATGGTCAAAATTAGCATGGATATTAGGTACACATACCCTTTAATCCAGCAATTCTACTGTGAAGAGTTTACCTTACAAGTTGTTTCACAGTACATAAAAATCCTTAAAATATATATATATATATATATATATATATATATATATATATATATATATATATATAGTTTATTGGGGTGACATTAATAAGATTACATAGGTTTCAAATGTACAATTCTATAATGCATCATCTGTATATGCTATTGTGTGTTCAGAACCCAAAGTCAAGACTTAAAAAAATATATATTTTTTTTATTGATTTTTTACAGAGAGGAAGAGTTAGATAAATCAATGAGAGAGAAACATTGACCAGCTGCCTCTTGCAGACCCCTCCTGGGGATGTGCCCGCAACCAAAGTACATGCCCTTGACCAGAATCGAACCTGGGACCTTTCAGTTCATTGGCTGATATCACTGAGCCAAACCGGTTAGGGCCAAAGTCAAGACTTTTGTCACCATATATTTGACATCCTTAACCTCTTTACTTTCCACAGTCCACATTTAGGATACATCATATATAGAGACACAGCTATCATTAAGGCCGAAAGGCAAAACTCATGCTTCCTGTTACTTCTCTAACAGCTCACTCTTGTGAGAAGAGATGAGGGAAGAAAAGGAGGCTGCTGCAGGTCAGGAGAGAAAGGATTCCCCAGTGTCCATGTGCCATGTTGAGAATTTGGGAATCCCTTTTACTGCCCATAGAAATCACTACTGCTCTTGGGCTTGGGCTAGATCTCCTAATAATTTTATCAGGTTTGCAAAGAAATAAGGAACAGACCTCAATCTACTCACCTCAATCCATTTAGTCAGATCTGATTTGCATTGTACATTTATACTCCCTCCATGGCAACTGAAGGATATTAAAAGTGATCCTATGGGGAGAATATGCTAGAAAGTGCTTCAGGTATTCTTTCCTTAACTAAGAGAGCCCAAGGGCAGAATAACTAGATCCCAACGTTTCTAGGAATAGCATCTCCTTGTGGAGAGCAACCTGAAATAGGCTGCCCAACTTCCAAGAAGAATGTCTAGTGATTTAATCAGAGTAAAGATACCAGCCAAGCAATAGCAATAAACTGATCTCTTCTTCATGAAGACGTTGTGTCTCATTAAAGAGCTCTATTAACCTTCCAGCTAAAATGAGATTTTGCTACCTTCTATGGCTCCAAGAAACATTTTTCTATTTTTTCCTATTAACTATACGAGTAAGAAAAACTAGCTTGTGGTCTTTTCCAACTCTCCAGAAATTCAAAATTGCTACTGAATGGTACATTGCGTGTTTTCTATGTACAAACACATACTAACGAATGGGAACACTAGGCGTAGCTGCTCTGTACTTAAAATATCCATCATTTTTCTGCAATTGTGTTGAGGAAAAATACTGAATAGAAAAGATTCATTATCTAATGCACAAAATTCAAACTGTTGCTTTAAGGCAAGCAGAAAAGAATAAAAAATGTGCCTCCCTGTCGAATATCTTTAAGCAATAATCTTAAGTCATGCAGGACTGAGCAAAACTGAAGTTACTAAAGCCAAAATTTTTACTTGTTCATTGGTAATTGACCTATCTCTTAATATGCATTCATTTTATTTTTTATTTTATTTATTTTTTTACATTTTATTGATTTTTCAGAGAGGAAGAGAGAGGGACAGAAAGTTAGAAACATTGATGAGAGAGAATCATGGATCAGCTGCCTCTTGCACACCCCCTACTGGGGATGTGCCTGCAACCAAGGTACATGCCCTTGACCGGAATTGAACCTGGGACCTTTCAGTCCCCAGGCCGAGGCTCTATCCACTGGGCCAAACTGGTTTCGGCTTAATATGCATTCATAATACAATTTTTGAGTTTTTATTATTTCTTTTTCCCAAGTAAAACAAAATTTAAAAAAATCTGCTAAAAATGTTCAATAGAAATAAAATAGCTAAGTCATTTTAATTAATTGTATTTGTTATTAAAGCTAGAGAGCTATAGCTTCATGCATTGTTTTATATTTATTCCTGTAATTCTTCTTACTTTATTTTTTATTTCTTTTCCACCCATGAGAATTATTTGTTAAGCCTGAAACTGTCTTTGTTCTATCTCCTTCTTTTATGCCATCAAGTTCATTAATTACCAAGTATTTTAACCCAGGTAGTTGACAAAGCATTGGATTGCGAGGATTGTCTTTTTAAAAAAATATATTTTATTGATGTTTTACAAAGAGGAGGAGAGAGGGATAGAGAGAATCAGAAACATCGATGAGAGAGAAACATAGATCAGCTGCCTCCTGCACACTCCCTGCTGCGGATGTGCCTGCAACCCAGGTACATGCCCTTAACTGGAATCGAACCTGGGACCCTTCAGTCCGTAGGCCAACACCCTATCCACTGAGCCAAACCAGTGAGGGCAGGACTGCCTGTTTTATGCCACTCCATTACAGACTTTCTCTGGGGTAGGTTGACATCAAACACCACACTTTGGTGTGGTTGTTACTTAATAGTTGCATAATCCAGCCCTTCTTGACCTCAGATTTCCATGTTTTGGTCATGTGAGTGTAAAGCTAGGGTTTCTTAAAAGTCTTGCTGAACTGAATACTCAAGGTATCTCCTGATCTTATCACTAGGAACTATGTCAAAGGGCATAGAAACAGAAAGTGAATTCCTTGAGGTCAGACACTGTATCATATCCATCTCTGAATTCCCAATTCCAGACCCAATCACTGAATGACATGTAAATATATGTTCAATAATTGTTTTTTTGGGAGAATCTTAGGGTTTCAAGGAAGTTACTGTGTGGTCCTGACTAGGTTGCTTTCTTGCTAGTCTCTGAGATTATGAGTTCTAAATTTGAAACAAAAAAGTGCTAGAAAGCTCAAAGATCTCTTTAAAATATAAAATTCTATCTCAATTGACATTCCATACCTTGTAACAAAGTAGGATGATGACCCATATCCCTAACTCTATGTAGATTTCTGAAATTGTGTGTGTGTGTGTGTGTGTGTGTGTGTGTGAATATACCCTCAAATAAAAATGGTGTGTCATCTCCATGTGTAAAGCAAATATTTAACCCCATATCTACAAACTCAATATGATGCCAAAGATCTGTAAACTTGAAAAAATAATGCAGATTGGGTTTTTTGGATCCAGTTGTTTAACATATATAAATATGAGCTCAGATACCCTAAAACAGTGGTCAGTAAACTCATTAGTCAACAGAGCCAAATGTCAACAGTATAAAGATTGAAATTTCTTTTGAGAGCCAAATTTTTTAAACTTAAGCTTCTAATGCCACTTCTTCAAAATAGACTCACCCAGACTGTGGTATTTTGTGGAAGAGCCACACTCAAGGGGCCAAAGAGCCGCATGTGGCACACGAGCTGCAATTTGCTGACCACGGCCTTAAAACGTATCACTAGAAGCAGAGTGGTGTCAGCATTAGGATATTGACATTCCAAGGACTGAGTGAACCTTTCAAGACTCATCTTCAATCAGTCCTTCCAAGAAGAGAGGCTACTATTTAAGTACATTAAGAATGAAGAATTCTACGCACAATTTAAAAAACGTATGATTTAAATGTGAGCCTCATACAGACTCAGAGAACTATGAAATGCATCTTCTAAAAAACCCCAGTGTTTCTGTCTACTGGGGCCAGTTAGTATGGGGGTGACAGAAATGGAGCACACACATCAAACACAAATTGGCTTTGTCCAGTAAATTGCTCCCATCTGCCTCCTACTGGGAGTTACACTGACTTCTTGGCTATTTCCTTCCCATAAATGGATTTGGTTTTAGGATTGGAAAACAAGGTATACAGTACTTTCAGAAGCTTTAGTTTAATGGGGTTTGTGAGGGAAATATGCTATTTTCATTAAAAAGAGAAATTTACTAAAAGAAAATTTTGAAGGGGAGAACTGAGGCATTTGGGAAATAGATGAAAGTATTAATCTCAGGGAAAACATACACAGACAATATTCCCCACCATTTTGCTGTCCCTCAAGCTGATGAATTAGTTTAATCTTTTTAGATTAGTTCCAGATATGCAACTGGAACTACCATTTACTCTATTTTGAGAGAAATTAAAAGGCTATGGTTTCAACATTGTGATCAACATTTATTAACATGTCAAATGGTAATAACCTACATACTCTGGGGCACTAACATAAGGATGACATAAGAGACAGTGCAGAAAAGCATGCCGAACACTGTAAAAGTTCCTATGCAAGTTAAAATTGTAGAGTACTATCATTGATGGAAAAATAAAATAAATGATCACTTATTTAGAATTTAGAAATACTTCTCATGAAAGCTCAGAATGCTTGGCTGGTGTGGCTCAGTGGTTGAGTGTCATCCCATGAAACAAGAGGTCACTTTTCAAGGTTGTGGGCTGGATCCCCAATAGGAGGCATGTAGGAGGCAGCTGATCGATAATCTTTCTCTCTCACCCATGTTTCTCTCTATCCCTCTCCCTTTTTCCTGTCTCTCTAAAAATCAATAAAAACATTAATAATAATAATAAAAATAACACACAGAGTGAATGAGGCAGATGTTTACAGCAACTATTTAGTTGGTCCATACTCTGCCCTGGACCTCATTACTCCTGCCACCCACTTCCCTCCCTGGCCATATATAGGGAGGAAGGAGAGTGGTAATGAATCTGGACCCACTGGGGAGAGAGGTATGAAAAAGCAAAGTTCCAGACCCCTAATTCTCTAGCCAGACAGCTCTTTGGGCTTCACACCAAGTGACTTGGATTCAAGGTTGGCGGGCATTGCCCAACCCACACCTCTCTGAGCGCCGGAGCCATGAGAGGTTGTTGTGGAGCACCTACCAGCTCATGTGTCTGTGGCTTTGTGTCACAACAATGTGTTTCAATATCCTGCGCCATCAGGATCCCGGGAAACATGTCTGCACTCATTATCCATGAAAGGAGTTGATTGCCTAAGCAATTTGCCTGCTTTCTACAGAGTGGGGGAAGCTATTAAAGATACTTTTAGCCACAAGATTGCATTGTCAGCAATCAGGCTCTCCTCCTTTCTTTTTCTTTTCCTCCCTCTTTCTGCAATAGAAATGGGAGATAAACTTGTTTGCTGCTTGGATTGTTCTTCTTGAATTCCAGAGCCCAGAAACGTGTTAATCTTGTTCTGGAAGTGGATATGACAAAGGAAGGGGAGAGAGATGCCAGACAGTTACACACTGCTGGCTCCCTTCTCAGGAAGGGGTGCCTTTGGGGTGGTTTGCTCACATTTGCACTTGGGAGGGGGATGCTCCAGGGAATTTGGAGACTGGCCTGTTGCCTGTGTTCTCCTTCACCTTGGATTCCATCACTAGATTGCACCTGCAAGAGCTTCTCATCTGCCTCTGCCCAAACATCCTCCAAAGTGAAAATGCAGCTGGGTGAGAGAGAGTTGGAACACAGGACTCCCTGGGCCATATTCTATGCTCAGGAGCACACCTTTCTCTACTAATCAGTTTAGGACAGTGATGACAAAGTAGTGGCAAAATCTCTGCAAAAATCTCCTGAGCCTCCTGAATTCATGCCCCGCCATGTACACACAGAACCTCCATCACAACCCTGGCCCCTGGGAAAGGAAGATTTGATGAACCTGGATCCACTGGGGCAAGAGATGTAGGCAATCACCAAATCTGCCACAGGGGAAAGGTGCCACACATACTTCCTATCTGCTTCGGTGATAAACCTGAAAAACAAGCAGGGTTTTAAGTTCCCTGAGCACCCATTGTTCTCTCAGTACAATCTAGGGCACTTAGCTCCTCTAGTATATGCCAGGCATGTGTAAGTACTGTCTCCCTGTATCCTCAGAATAATCTTATGAAGTCATTATTGTTATTACACCTTTTGTGCACACAGGAAAAGAAAATAGGCTTTAAGAGATCACATAACTAACAGAAGACCATACAACTGGCAAAACATGGAGCCAGGATTTTCATCCAGTTTTCATTGCTTTAGAATTCAGTTCTTGAAATCTGTACTGTTCTATTCCACAGAGAAGACATTATACATGTCCTATTTGTTTCCTCAGCTGGCTCATGATAAAGTATTGTTGTAGCTCCTCAGGATAAGGCTGAAACAAGATGTGCACTGAACGTAGATCATAGCTCTTTGGAGTCACACTGTGCCCCTGTAAACCCAGAATTCTATGCAGTGCAGACCTCAGACACAGCTTTAAACTGCAGATCCCTGAATTATACCATAACCTGAAACTTGAGCTCAGACTCTGGAGACCAGAGACCAGTCCTCTGAGAGGCACTGGGGTAGAAGACAATTGAAGGCTCCTTCGAAACAAAGTGGGTTGAGCAGCTAAGTCAGGGATAGGCCATAGACAAACAGCAGTTTCCTGAGAACTCACTCAAGCCACAGCAGTGGTCATTTTTTACTTTGCCTTATAGAGAACCTTTTTGCTAATGATATTCAAGTCATATGGGAATATATTTAACCAAACATATAAACCAAAGAGCTAGGAAGGAGTTACTAACACAAGTTTTACATTGGTTGGCTAAGACAACTCAGTTCATCTTCAGGGAAAATAGATATTTAATCATCCTTCTTGAGGATAGAATTTTGCAAGGTGGAGAGAAATAGGAAAATATGATTGGGCCCCACAATTTTGTAGGAAGGAAGTTCATGTGGCTGGGAGTCAGGTGGTCCAGCTTTGCATCCTCTTGTACTAACTAGCTCCATGACTTTGAATAATAACAACAAAAATATAGTGAAACAACTTTTGTCCATTGAATTTTGTGCAAAGGATTTGCTAAGTGCTTTATATATAAATATGAATATGTAGACATGTATTATTTAAGATTCAGAACAACCCTATAAACTAGGTGTTATAAGTCTTCTATTAGACATAGAGAAAATGCCCAGCTGTGGTGGCTCAGTGGTTAAGCATTGACCTATGAACCAGAAGAAGGTCACAGATCAATTCCCAGTTAGGGCACATGCTAGGGTTGCAGTTCAGCCCCCACTGGGGGACATGCAGGAGGCAGCCAATCAATGATTCTCTCTCATCATTGATATTTCTATCTCTCTCTCCCTCTTCCTTCCTCTCTGAAATTGATAAAAATATATTTTTTTTAAAAAAGAGAAACTATGGCTAGAAGAGTTGATATAACTGGCCCAAGACAAAGCTAGTTAGTGGCTAAGCTTGTAGGACAGAAACATGAATCCAAAACACAAGCTTATGACCTTCAGGCTACCCTGTCCTTCAAAGTCTCAGTTTCCTTATCTGTAAAATTATGAAAAGTGCCTGCCAGTCCAGCTCCAGGAATCCATGGAGATCTAAATATCTGAAAGAGGCAAAGCCAGTGAGGCATTTTCAAACTTTCTTGTATACTGCCAGCACTAGAAAAATCAACTGAACCTGAATACCGTGACGACACCCTGCCAGGATCTGATTTATTCTGGACAAGTGTCTGTTTCCAGAAGTACAATTCTCCACTGACCACAGGATGCTCTGTTCATTTAGTTTAAAATTCAGTCCAGGTGTGAGCCAACCCCAATCTTCTGAAGAGCAGGAGAGAATCTTTTCCAAAGAGGAGGAAAGTTTACTTTAAGGATCGTTACTTGCTTAGCTGCAAACATACTCATCACGTTCAGAGTCTAATCAGTGGCTGGAGTTCCCCCGGGGCCCACTGTGGGTGGGGGTGGAAGGAGTAGCTATTATTTAGGCACTCCATCAAACCTTGGCTATAAAATGAACTGCGTGGACAGAATACACTGGGTTCTGAAAAGTGCAGCCCATGTCAAGGGCAAAACACTCTACTAACTCAACTTTGCCTTTCTTGGACCATCTCAAGTTTGGAGGATGTCTAGGTGCCTGGCTGCCAGCATTGCTGTGTACTCCTGAAGGTGCTAGAAGGAGAGAAATGCATGCAAGGCAATGAATTGATATGCAAGGCCTAGTCATAACCTGAAAAGAAATAATGAACACAACCTAGAAATATAATTTGCAATAAAAACATACACAGAGGAATCAATGGTGAGCTCCCAAAAGATTAAGTAACTTATCATCTTGGCAACATGAGAGATTCTGGGTTTTCCAGACCTCATGCTGCTCAAGTCTCTGGGGAGTCTGAGACATAGGCAATTGCTGAACCTAACTTGGGACAGGAAAGGAAGACCGGTTACTCTACTAAGGGACATGGATCTTCATCCAACCACAGTGTTGGCAGTTGTCAACTCGCCGTCATCTTCCCGAGCGAGTGAAATGTTCCTGGCCTTGGTTAGGCTGTGACAGAAGCCCTGAACGACAAGTTGTCATTCACCAAGCGAGCTTGGTTAAGTCAACATTTCCTTCAAAAAAGGGCTCCAGTGGCTTTTAAAATATTTTAAAATAACAGAAGCATAATATCAAAGTCCTCTAATACCTCTTATAAGCTTTAATAATGCCACAATGCTCAAACAAAATGGTACTATTTCAACCACAAACAAATACAGAAGAGTTGCTGGGAAAAACCTGACACATGCTATACCAGCGCGGCCCCAGAGACTTCCTTCCTCTAGTTCCCGTTTGCCCTTTCACTCAGATTTTTTTTTTAGTCCGCTTGATTCTCTGTGAAGGAAAGAAGGGGAATGTTGGAACAGAACATTTCAATATCCAGATTCCAGACACATCAGCCTGCTACAGACAAGACTCAAATCTAAGGCATTCCTGGAATCCTCATTGTTAATTACAGCACTATCAAGTCCTGGAAGGGCTGTGAGCTATTGTATAAGGAGTCTGAGTAACCCGATTCCCTTAATGAACTCCAGCCACCCAGACAATGGAATGAACAGCCTGTAGCCAGTCTGGGCTGCTGCTTCTCACCCCCGCAGTCTCAGAGCCTTGGCCTCTTCCGGGTTTGGCTCATGAGCTGTCCTTTTCCACTGTCAGCCTTCTTGGTGCTGGTTGGCACTCTTCCTCTGCTGCCCTAACTGCCCAGAGTTTTGTCCCACCCCTTCCCTTGACCCAGCCATTTGGGCTGCAGTATCTGCTCATTCATCACCACCACCACCTTCCATTCTGTTGTTCCTGCACGGTTTTGCCTGGGTTACCAGCTGTGGCCCCGAAGTCTCCATCTCCAGCTGTTTTCTGGGCTATAGCCATGCTCACCTAGAAATCGTGCTCTGTGGACGAATCCAGGTAGAATTGTTTTGCTCATTGCTGCCAGGTAGACTTGGATGTCTCCTTTTGAGTTTCTGTGGTCTAACCACCCAATCCATTTAACCTGAAAATCTTTTTGGTCAGTGCTTCTTGATTTTAATGAGCATAGAAATCAAGTGAAGGTTTTGGTAAAATGCAGATTTTAATTCAGTGGGTCTGGAATGGGGCTTGAGATGCTATATTTCTAACAACTCCCCAGGTCAGAGCAATTCTATTGTCAGGACCATATTTGAGTGGCACAGCTCTAGGAAGGGGCTGAGTCCCATTCATCTTTATACTCCCGGCATTTCAACCTTATTATCATCATCACTACTTGGACAGGCTTTTGGGGTTGATCATTTGTTGTTGTGGGGGGATGCCTGGAGGATTATAATCACTAGATATCAGTAGAACATTTAACCATTAGATGTCAGTAACACCTTCCCAGTTTGATAATGAAAAAAAAAATGTCCTCAGGTATTAAATATGCTAAGTGGGGGTGGGAGGGTCGGGGGTGGGGCTTCAGGGCTTCAGGGGAGGGAGGGGGATTGTCCCTGGCTGAGAACACTGGTGTAGGGGAGAGACTGGTGCAGGGGAACATTAATCATTGAAATGATGGATCAAGTACAGTGCTGTGTGCACACTGTTAGGGAAAAAGAATGATTACCATTTCAGAGTGTGTGCTGAGCATTTGGCACATAGTAAGTGCTCAAGAAAAGTTTGATAGATGAACAAATGAACTGCTAATCACCTCACATCCTCTGGTAACCATAATAATTTATGATTATGGCCTCATCCAGTGGAAATCATACTTGCAACTTCCAAAGATAATCATCTAACTACTTCATTGCCATAATGAGTTTCCATGGATATATCTATCAGATGTATTACTGTGGAAGAAAGAAAGCCTATCTTTTCAATAAACTATATAGAATATGGATATTTATTTTAAAAAATGAGACTTTTACGCATAAAAAACACATTTTTTTAAAGAAACTTTTTGCTTTTTTGGCATTCTTTGCATGCTTACATTAGAAAATGACCAAAAAGGGTGTGTGCACATGAAATACTATAAGTGGATTCAAGCAGAAGGGAACATTTTGTAGCTTGGCTCACCTTAGTACATGCTCTTATGCAGCTGTGTCTTCCCTTCCTCCCCCCACAGGTTCTGTAGGATGAATGCATTTCCAAGGCTCTATCTATTCTGATGCTCATGTTCCTACACACATGCATCTGACACCTGACCATGTGTAATATGATGACAGGCCAGCAAGCAGATAAGCTTGGGGGACCTGAGGAGAAGGAAAGCCAGGGAGAGTCCACATTCACAGAATAAAGGAGATGAGCAGAACTGTAAGCTTGCAATCTTAGTCAGATGGTAGAGCAAAGATAAATTACACCAGCATCTGGCCTCCTATACTGGGCTCACTGCTGAAGATGTGTAGGTTATTTATCTTAATGTGGAGGCAGGAATAGAGAAGGATAGGTTTCAGGCAGAACAAAAAGTCTGTGACTGGAGAATACAGAGACACAAGGGTATCTGAGGACAAATAAAAAGAAGAATGAAGAAGGGGGTGCCTAGCAAGGAACATGTCAGTTCAAACTTTTAGACATGTTCTTGGTAGACGTTATTATTCCTTAACATTTTGTAAGTGTAAGCCAAAAGTAGGCCCACGGGAAAGTTCTTGGAAATACACTCTGATTGAACTAGAATACCCACAGTTGCCAAGGGAAAGTGTGACACTTGGACCCATTGCCAAAGTCAGTAAGGCTTTGCCCAAATAATGGCAAAGCTTTCCTTTGCAGAATATAGTTTCTTAATGTGAGCCCCAATGTCCATTTCTGCACAGAAGTGAAAATCAGCAGATCTGGAGTCCAGGCCAGGCTCTGTGATTGGTTGTCTATGTGAAACAACATTTTTGCTCCAATTTTCCTATCCGGAGAATAGGGAAGCTAATACTTTCCACCCATCGATGTTGAAGGAATATTGTGATGAGTCAGAAGACAAATCTCTGAGTTCTTTTGTTTAATGAAGTGTTCCTGCTTTGAATGTACTGAAGGATGGTTCTACTTCAGTTTGTAAACTGAAAAAGATCATGACAGGAATAATTCAACCACAGAAAACCAAGACCCCTTGAACGACACTCCCTTTTGGTTTTAGCATTAGATGTTGGCTAGAGGGGACAGTCTCTGGTTAGACTCCGTAGCATGGGCAGCCTAGGCTCCTGGTTACCAGGCAGAGTAACACACTTTGTCCACATAAAGGAAACAGACCTGCAAATGTCAATTTAGGACTATTGTCCTATGTCTGTCTAGTTTGTGCATTTCAATGACATGAGATACAGCAAAGGCCCTGAAACCCTCCAGAGGGGAAAATAGATAGTCCTGCACTCTGTGTTAGGGCCCTTTGGCAGCACTGGGTTGTAATAATGTACACAATCTAATTAACCAACTCTGAAGGCAGTTGTCAGGGATATGTCATTAACTGCATGAAAAAAATAAAATAAAAACCACTAATAGATTGAGAAAATAGAAATAACAAAGTGAAATGAACTGACACACACCAAAACAACATTATTCAAGAAAGCTTTGTTTTTCAAGTCCAAGAAATCCATTTTGTCCAATATTCGGACCACTAGAGAATTGCTGGTCTCTACTAAACCACAAAGTTACTCCTCCTTTGTGGCATCTGCTTTTGTTAGTTTCTGAGTAGAGAGTGCCTCATGCTTTTCTGCAGTGACATAATCATAATACTTTTTCCGTGGAGCATGAATCTAAGTAGAATGATAGAAATTGAATAGACCGGGACCATGGCATTCAGTCAAACTAGAACTCAAGATCTGATTCTCAAACACATTGCTACTTAACTGGGTCAACCAGGGAAAGTCTGTACCCCATCTGAGTTTCTTCTGCAAGGTGACAAGACCAAGCTAGATAGCTCTCCTATGTGCCAGGAAGAGACGGAAAGGGTGAAGTAGAAGAGCCGCAGGACACATTGATGTAACGTGTGATGGAAACTAACCAGCTAGTCCAGTTGGAGTGAACTTGGGTCATTTCAGCTGAGAAGCAAATGAGAATAAGAATCTCAGGAAGTGATGCTGTGAGGCCCTGAGCCACCAGGACTTCTGAGAATCATTGCTCATATCCGAGTGCTGTTTAGGTCACTCAGTAAGTGGAAGAAATGTATCTGTTGGAAAAAAAAATCAAGCCAAACCTCTAAAGATGTGTGGGGCTCACAATTATTTCTGGTGTCATTCATTCCTGTGGGGAAGGAGGGAGCCAGGTAGACACCATGGAGATCAGACGCTTGGCTGATTAGCTCCTCTGGGAATGGAGCATAGGGCAAAGCTTTGTCAGCCCGCCTCTTTGAAGGAGATTCTTCTCTGGAGGCCTTTAAAAATAGGATGCACTCTCAGCAGGTAAGATGATGGGTATAAATCTGCCTGGGGAAAGCGGACAGAAAAGATGGCCCTCTAAAATATATTTGGGGCAGTGTGTCCTGAGAATGGCTGGGCTGCCAAACTGACTGGGGATACTGAGAATATGTTTATTCAACTCAAAACCCCTAGACATGATGAAATATCCATAAGTGAAATAAGTGCAATCAATTATTTTGCAGGAAAAAGCCACTAGTGAAATACAACTTGTTGATGTATTATTGTTGTTGTTATATCTATGTCTATGTCTATGTCTATGTCTATGTCTATGTCTATGTCTATGTCTATATAACAGCCTAATATGTAAAGTGTCCCCTTGAGAGTTTGCCCAGGAGATGGGAAGTTTGATTGCTTACTATGACATGCACTGACCATGAGGGGGATGGTGCTGAATGAAGGCAGGCCCTGGCCAGCAGCCGAAAGGCCCTGATTGGCCTTCATCACCAGTCAAGTCTAGAGACCCTACCAGTGCATGGATTTCAGGCTCTGGGCCTCTAAAATAAATAAATAAATAAATAAATAAATAAATAAATAAATAAATATTTGGTGTCTTTTCAGCTAATCTTAATATACATAGTTTAGTTTTTGAAGGGACAGATATCAAGCTGATAGTGAGTTCTTCAAGAGAAATCTCATTTCTTCCCTCTTTATATTCTTAGTTAAGGTACATTTTTAGTGTTTTGGACAAAAACTACATACTACATTTTCAACTCAGAAATAAAGTTTGCAGATATCTGTTGTGGCACCTAATCTCTGTTTTCAGTGATCAAGAGAAGCTCCCCCGCTAAGGAAAAGTACTTCAGGTTGTGAAAGGCACACAACTAATAGCACCTGTTTTGGTCAGTAATTAATTATCCCAACCATCTCCCTATAACTGATTATTGAAATATTTAAAATGTCTAACCAATTCCTAGTGTGTAGGTAAATAATTACCTGAACATTTTATGTAGTCAATATTTTTTTTATTGAGATGTAATTTACATATCATAAAATCCATCCTATTAAAGTATATAATTCGGTGTTTTTTATTATATTCACAAGGTTGTGC
The DNA here is from genome assembly GCF_014108245.1 of Pipistrellus kuhlii. NCBI lineage: Eukaryota > Metazoa > Chordata > Mammalia > Chiroptera > Vespertilionidae > Pipistrellus > Pipistrellus kuhlii. Next base: position 16,176,794 of record NW_023425438.1, read on the forward strand.
AACCATCATCACTCTCTAATTCCAGGACATTTAGTCACCTAAAAAAGAAACCTTGTACCAATTACTCCTTTTTTCCCCTTCTCCCAGCCCCTGGCAATCACTAACCTACTTTCTGTTTCTGTGTATTGGCTGATTCTAGTTATTTCATACAAATGGAATCATACAATATATGGCCTTTTGTTGCTCACTTGTTTCACTTAGCATAATGTTTTCAAGTTCATATTATAGCACGTGTCAATACTATACTAATTTATTCTAAGTAATTACTATGTGCAAGATAGTGAGGTAGCATTAAAGCTTTTCTTTTTTTCCAGATATAATGGAATTGGAAAAATAACCCTCATGAGCAACTTATGATGCCATGGTCATAGGCAGTATGTTTACAGTAGAGGCCAAGGGTTACCAGGATCAAAAATACTTGGGTTAACCCAATAGAACATGGCAGATTTAACAGAACACAAGCAAAAGACAGGACACAGTGGGGAAAGAAGAAAGAACAAGATAAAGACGGTATGCAAGGGGAAGAGTTAAAATCTCAGTACAAGAGGAGAGACCAAATAAGAGAAAAAGAGGAGTGGGTTCGATGAGGTTAGTGGCCAGGGATGTAGGCCAAGCAGCCAAGGATCTAAATATCTTGGTCTATAGCAGTGGTCGGCAAACTCATTAGTCAACAGAACCAAATATCAACAGTACAACGATTGAAATTTCTTTTGAAAGCCAAATTTTTTAAATTTAAACTTCTTCTAATGTCACTTCTTCAAAATAGACTCACCCAGGCCATGGTATTTTGTGGAAGAGCCACACTCAAGGGGCCAAATTGCCGCATGTGGCTCACGAGTCGCAGTTTGCTGACCACGAGTCTATAGCAACAACTCTGAATCAGGGCAGAATCACAGAATATCTGCATTGGAGGAACACTTAGACCTACCTCCTCTAACTCCATCTTTTGAAAGATAAACAATCTGCGCTCCAGAGAGGCTAAGAGACCTCCCCAAGCTCACGGACTTTAGGGATTATCTCCTCAACCTCCTTCCTCTTCATGATACATTTTCCACAACAGCTCACAGCCACAGTCCCAAGAGTTGAATTTGGTCATATGTTAGTGAGAAAATGCAGCTTAGCTCACACACACTCATGCCATGCAAGAGCCAGCTGTAAGTTTTAAAATATTTTTACATTAGCCTCAAAAAAAGTTTGATGTCTTTTGAGCTAATCTTTATGGGTTGATTGTCTAAATATATGGGGTTTCTTTCCATTTCAAATAAATGTAATGTTAGTATCAATCTAAATATAGGTTTATAAATGGAAGAAAATTAATGAGGTCCCCTAAGAGGTCACCCAGTGGAAGAGGCTTACATCTGTAAAGTAAGGCCCATAATATGCACATACCTATCATGTAGTGAGCACTAAAGAGTATTTAGTGTTCAATGGCATTGTAAAATGAACAGTTCAAGAAGCACAACTTCAAAAGCACTCTGCCATTTAAAATTCAGAGCTGTAGCTTTTTAGTCAAATTCTGGTAGGGTCATGCTATGGAGAAAATCTTTGTTCCTTAAGAAAAACAAAATTAAAAGTAGACAGAGCTTAAAAGCCTTGAGATTAGTTAAAATCATGTTGGTGCATTCATATAGTTGGACAATTGGAGGCATTGAGATTGTGATATGGATGTGTATATATTGATATGAAAAGTTTGATAATTTGTTGAGAGAAGAATCATTATAGAAGAATATTTAAAGTTTGACATCTTTATATTTCACATACATAAAGAAAACATCTAGAACGTCCAAAAAGTACTGAGCACTCTGTTCCCAAGTAATGGAATTATGAAAGGCTTTATTGTGTTTTGTGTTTGTTCTCTTATTTTTATCTTCTAATTTTTCAACAATGAACATGGTTTCTCATATAATTAGAGATGTTAAAAAATTGATTTCATTGTGACTGCAATACGGGTTTATTACTATTTGCTCTTATAAACTCTTTTAGAACCTATAACAAAAGCAAAACCAAGATGCCCTTGCCATCTTCCAAACTCAGAAAACACTCAATTCTCTGGCATCAAATATGAACCAATACAAAGGGAATCTTGGGAAAGGAAATACGTGTGTGGGGTCTTGACCTACTCTTTACCCCTCCTCCCTTACTTTTAGGCCTTTGAATCTCAAATAGGTACAGCTCCTTTTCATTCCCTTTGATCTTAAATTGGCATCATCTCTCTTAGCTAAACACAGAATTCATGATATTGTAGGCTTCACCTTCAAGCTTCAGGCTGTTTGCTTTATATCTGAAACATTGGAGTCCCCTCTGTCTTGTTGCCATGTTTACAGAGTACATTTCAACTGGTAACTTTGCTGAGCTTGTTTTTACTCATCTTTACCTCATAGGACAGTCCTCTTTATACTTTGAATCGCCTTATTTGCTTATTCACCAGGTTGAAAGCTACAGAATGGATCTTGTTTACACAAGGGCTCACACCACCACGGTCATCAAGACGAACAACTGTGAGAAGCACTGTTTTCACCATAGATGATGTTAATGGTTTTCTCTAGAACTGTCCACTACCCGTCCTCGAACAGTGGTTCAGGAAACTACATTCTGTGACACAAACATTCCCCTAAGTCTCCTGAAAATTCCTGAGTATTTTTAAGGAGGGACTTCTGATTCCAAAACCAATGGATCACGTTCACTAAAAAATACAAGATAGGGCTGGATACCAAGCTCATCACATGAAGAGAATTAAAAGCTCTTATTTTAGATTTGGAGTCATGGCTTGCCCGATGTAGTTAGACATTATCAATTGTAGCAAATGCAGGCTGGTTTTACATCTCCGACTACTTTTGGTAGTGTTGCTTTTGTAGATACCAGCAGACCTTAATTTTATAGATCGTTACATTAAATTACTTTTGCCTTTCCAATATGGATGGATGTTTTTTTGTTTGTTTGTTTTGTTTTGGCGTTGTCTAGAATCTCCAATATAATGTTGAATACAATCCTTGAAATCAGATAACCTTGTCTTGTTTCTGATCTTAGGGGAAAGGCAGTCAGTTTTTCATTGCTAAGTGGAATGTTAGTTTTAAGTTTCTCATCTATGCCCTTATTAGGTTGAAGAGCTTCCTTTTTCTTCCTAGTTTTTTTTGAAAGTTTTTATTAGGAATGGATATTGGATTTAGTCATTTCTTTTTCCACATCTATTGAGATGATCATACATCTCCCCCGTTTTTAGCTTGTTAATATAATGATCATTATCATCATCATCATGTCAGAATAATAATGATGATGATCAACACAATAATACATTCAACATTTTATTACTTTTGCTGCTAAGTTCCAAAACAAAGCAATTTCTGAAGATTCAAAAGATTAGTCAAGGTAGCTGCCTGCACAACACTAGATAAATATTTTCTTTCCTAAGAACTCTCTTCTAAATTTTAATTGACTAAATATGTTCCAACTGTCTTCCTTTCTACATTTGCTAGATCCAACTGGGTTAGTTCTGACCTAGCATTAAAAAGCAGGAAAAGTGCAATTGAATTCTAGAATTGATAAGGAACTTAAAATTTGGCCCCCAATTATGAGCTCTGCCTGAAGAATTGGTCAAAATAGATAAAGAGAAAAAAACAAACAACAAAAACAAAAAAAATGAAAAACAAACAAACAAACAAAAAATAGAGCACATGTTTTTAATGGTACTTATCAAAAATAAAATCTTTTCATGATGGTAGTGTAGCAATCATCTTAGAAAATAATTTTCCAGTAACGGGGTCCCAGAGATATGAATTTATCTAAGTTTTACCTTATGGTTTGCTGTAGCGTTTGGCACATGGCTATACTACAATAAGAAACAAAAGGGGAAAAATACTCAAAAGCTTCTTGCAATGAGAACATCTGTCGCTGGGCTATATCAAGAAATGAACCCGGGCAAGTAACCAAGATAAATAATTGCACTGGCCTCAAGCCAATTTAAATTGTGTACTATAGACCTTTTACATAGAAAAAAAGCTCATAGATTTTGTATTCAAGCATTACATGGGGAAAAAAAGCATCATATGAAAGTCTTTTGTTCTCTAAGCAGGACCTGTGTTTCTGTTTGCAAGACATCCTCTAAGGGTATCTAGCTGACATGGTATGCATGGTGAGAAGAAAAGTGTTGGTTTGTGCTGACCATGGTCAATAAAATCGTATTTGGTCTATGAGCCAGGATCAATTCAGGTTGGCATGATTCTGGAATAAACTGGACACTTTCTTGCAATTCAAGGGCATAAGGAGACTTGCCACTTGGATATTGGAAAACAAATAGTTTACTAAAAGGAATACCATGGGAATAAATTTAGGTATTTCTGCAAAGAAATGCGTTCACTTCATTGGAAAAAAAATCTAGAGACATCCAAGGGGTTTAAGGAATTAGAAGGATTTTTTCCCTATTAATTTGAGTATTATGTAGGAGTACATAATTTAAATATTAACAAATAAATCTTGTATATAAAGTCTATTTAGTGTATTATAAATTTTAAAATTAAGAGCACATTTTCTTTAAGCAAATAATAAGTATTAAAGGTAAAAATTTAGCTGAGATCATGAATTTTCAGAACAAAATATTTTTTATTTGTCAAACTTTGTTTAAAAAAAATAGCTCTAAGCATGAATTCAAGAATGTCAGCTTATAAAGGAAACATCTCCACCATTTTTAATGACTAAGTAACATGTCTATAATTAATTATAACCAAAAGCCTGAATTGCTAAATAAGTCATGTGAGAATTCCTAATAATAATATTAGTACTGGCCACAATACACAATATAAACTAAAACTTCCAGAAATACATATATACACTTAAATGTTCACTGACACTCAAATAGTTAATAAAAATGAAACTTCTATTGATTTCAGATAATGCTTTTATAGAATCATAGAGTCAACATTTTATCAAGGGATCCTTAATTCAGAGAAAGTTTTATCTTGATTAAATTACTAGTTGGACTAATATTTCCATACACTGAGCAATTATTAGTGATATATAGCCTAAGGCTGCCTATGAGAGATGAGAGAACACATGGATGTCAATGACATACTGAAATCAATCTGTTAATAAATAATAAAGTCATTACAGAAGCCAAATAAAAATAATTCTGAAATCAATATACAACTACAGATTAACAAGAGATGTAGTTCGTTAAGTCACCTTACTCCACTCAAGTCTTTGGGAGAAAAGTATGCTTTTATTTTAATCTGGCAAAGCATCTCCAGAACCTGAATACTTCCATATACCCTTCCTCAACCACTTATGAGCTTCAATGACTGAACAAAACTTAGGGTCAAGGAAAAAGTGGATGCTCCCTAAACACGTTTGCATACAAAAATATAAATTTAGAAGACAAAAGGCCAGACTACCTTATCAGGATTATTGGGTAGTATGGTGTTCTGCAGACTCAATTATGTTTTTCTCTGAATCTTCTAGTATTGTCCAAATATATTTATGAATGGCAATGTACGTGGTTGGCAAGTTCATTTGTAATTCCAAGAACCATCCTGAGAGCCTCAGGGACTTCCATTTAACAGATGAGGTTTAAAGAATGACCAAGTTTGATATTACTGACTTTTGATCCCATCCTGCCCCCTCATCAGCCATTATTTGGGTATTTAAATGCAGCCTTGGGAAGTACTGTAATCATACATGAGTTTGCTTTGTAGGTTTTCACCCTAATTCAATGAAAAATCTAGGTAGCTCTAAAGATATCTCAGTGAAAAAGATAACCATTGTGTAAAAAGGTAAATACAATTGGAGTGTGAAAGATGATACTTTACACCTGGTGATGACAGATTCTCAGAATAGTGTTTGTTGGCATTTTGAGAAATCTTTCACGAAGTGCCAATGATTCCATTCTGCTGCACACACAAAGCTTGTGTGTCAACTCCCGATGGGATGAATCCTTCACACCTTAAAATATAGCCCTCAATGATGTACACGAATGCGAAGATGTGGCAATAGCAAAGAAGAAAATATGTGCTGGAGCCAGAAAGAAACACGTAAATAAAACAATTCCTATGCTTCAAGATCTCTCATTTTATTGGTCACAGAGAGAGAGAGAGAGAGAGAGAGAGAGAGAGAGAGAGAGAGAGAGACAGAGAGAGAGAGACAGAGAGAGACAGAGAGAGAGAGAGAGAGAGAGAGGAAGAGAGAGAGAGAGAGAGAGAGAGAGAGAGAGAGAGAGAGAGAGAGAGAGGAGAGAGAGAGAGAGAGAGAGAGAGAGAGAGAGAGAGAGAGAGAGAGAAGACACATAGTGTGTGAAGTGGGATTCTTAGGAGAGAGGCAGGAGAAGGCTCCACAGAGAGGGTGGCATTGAAGTTTCACCTGGAGAAATGAAAAGGTGTTTGCCAGGCAGATAATTGGAACATCACTGATATTTGATTTTCAGATGTGTTACGGTACTGCCTTTGAGTAACAGTAAATCTAAACTTAGGATTTGAACAGTATTGCATGAATGTATGGTATAATAGTAGTTAAGCCAGACTGCCTGCTTCTGTATACCAGTTGTTCCACTAAAATAGTAGTATGCACTTGGACATGAGGTAGAAAACTGAATTATTTTCCTTTTTTTACATCTCAAACAGGCCATGAAAACTTGCAGGAACTGGGCTAAGTTTGGAAGGGGGGGGGGGGGAAATCAGCAAGTGGTTTTAACTCTGGTGTGCATCAGAATTTCCTGGAGAAATAATCCAAAGCATGTTTATTGAGTCTCATCTCAGAACTACCTAAGCAGACTCACCGGAAGGGGACAAGGCATCTATACTTTTAAAAATCCATTGCATGTGTTTCTGAGACTCAGCAGAATTTGAAGGTTGAAGGCTCAGACTTCACAGTGACGATGCATGTAAGACCATATTAAACCACTCCATGTATTACACCAGCTAATTTAATCATTGCTGCAACTCTAGGAAGTAAATACTATAATTTCCCCCATTTTACAGAGAAGCTCACCAATACTCGGGAACTTTTGCAAAATCACATGCCAAATAAATGAAAAAGCTAGAACCATCTGTCCTCAAATTTCACACCCATAACCACTATACAAAACTGCTCCAGCATAATACCCTATATAAATGTAGACCATTGCAGTCTAAATAAAATTGAGATATTTATGAGAGTCTGTCCAAAAATAATGCTACTATTTGTATCAAAAGAGTCTAACTGATGAGGAAAAAAATATATGTATATGTTGAAATTTAGTCTTCAGGACTCTTGGAGTTACATGAGGATGAATCAGACATGAGCCTAACTATTGTCCCAAGTGTCATCTAGAAACAGCACTTGAGAAGGTTATTCTTTGGAAGCTATTTTTTCTCAAGTTTTCAATGAAATTGTTATTTTTTTCTCAACCTTTCCCTAGAACTGGTGCCCGAGAAAAAGAATCCCAGTAAATGTGATAGTCACTAGAATTTGAAGAAAAATTTTACAGAATTGTCACTACGGTTATGAGTCACATAATGGACCACATATATGGTGGTGGTGTACCATATAGCCTAGTTATACAGTAGGCTATACCATCTAGGTTTGTGGAAGTACACTCTATGACACCTGCACAAAGACAAAAATCACCTGATGATGAATGTGTCAGACCATGTCTCGCTTGTTAAGCAATGCAGGGCTGTATTATAAAAGCCTCCTGGAAAGTTTTAGCTTCCAGGAAACTGGATTTGGAAAGGAAGACATAACTGCCCAGCTAAGTAAGTGATATAGGTAGACACAATGAGAATTCTTTATTTCCTGGTATACTCCTATTTATTGTGGAGTATAAGAATATTTTCACTTCACAACAGATGAGTGGAATAAAAAAAACTGTGGTACATATACACAATGGAATACTATGCTGCGATAAAAAGAAGGAATTCTTACCATTTGCAACAGCATGGAATGAAGAGCATTATGCTAAGTGAAATAAGCCAGTCAGAGAAAGATAACTATCACATGATCTCACTCATTTGTGGAATACAATGAACAATATAAACTGATGAACAAAAACAGATCCAGAGACAGAGAAGCATCAATCAGACCATTAAACCTCAGAAGGAAGGTATGGAAGGGCGGGGGTAAGGGGGAAAGATCAACCAAAGGACTTGTATGCATGCATATAAGCCTAACCAATGGACACAAACACCAGGGGGGTGAGGGCATGAATCGAGGAGGGGCAATGGGAGGATAGGGATAAGGGCACATTTGTAATACCTTAATCAATAAAGTGAGACATTATTTTATAAAACACTTGTGATCACAATAAGAATTTCCAGTTTTGTAAGTGGCACAATTAGCAAATGCTCATGAAGTCTCTAGTCTAGCAGATCAACCATTTGGAATAAAACTCAAATTGCTCAACATTTACTCTACCTAGTTTTGTTTTACTTCTCTCTGCTCAGAGGAAGCTGGACCAAGGGACCCACTGTACCTAATTTCATCTCATCAGGTATTTATTCTTCTCTTTGATTCTCTGCACTATGTACTATGGACCTTTACACAATGAATTATGCCATTGGATGGTTACTGAGGCATGCATTCTTTCATTAATTTAACTGTTTGTTTAGGAAAGCTTTATTAAACATCTCCTATACAGTAAAGAACATATGGCCTAGAGAGTGATCATTACTGCCAAAGATGGTTCAGTCAAGTAACAAAGGGAGCTCCAAGAATTAATTGAATAGCAGTTCTGCCTGTCATAAAACTCCTCTGTTAGGCAGAAATCTGATTCATTCAATGTTCCTCCATTAGCCATCATTCTACCTTTCTAGAGCTACACACAGTCCCTGCTAAGGACAAATCTTTAATAGCTACGAGAAGTCATTATGAATTCCTAAGTCCTAATTCTCCTCCCACATTCTTTCAATTGTTTTGTTTATAGTACGACTTCTAGACATTTCACAACTCTGACCATTTTTCTCTAGAGTTTGCCTATGTCGCTGTTAAAAAGTGGCACTAAGCACTGAACACCATCTTCCTGATGTGAGCCGAACACTGCAGTTTCCTTTGTTTGAATCTTCAGCTTTCCTCTCAACACTCCTTCCCCTTCCAAAAATAGTATGTTTTATCAACAAAGCTTTCAAGAGTTTATGAGTTATTTTAAGTAAGCAGCAACTTGCAATGAGCTAAAATGTCTTACTGTTTTTCCTAAATGTTGCACTTTATAAACATGGGCAGTAAATATTATTTTTTTGAAGTAAATAGCTGCAGGTGCCATGTATTATGAGGTTCACTTAGCATACATGAAGACAAACAGTGTAACAGAGCAAACATGTATAGTCTTAAGATTTAGGAAGAAATTTATTGTTCACCTTCAATACATGATGTTTGTGATGTTTGAGCAAACAGGAAGTATTCAATCATTGTTTTTCTGAATAAATGGCTGATTTCTCCATCTGTTAGGTGGGAATTATGGTACCTCCCTTGTCAAGTTGTTCTGAAGATGAAGAATATAGATAAACTTCCAAGTGCGGAGCCGTGCATGAAGTTAGGACATAACAGCATTCGTATTTGTTGTAATCATTGTCATCACCATCGCCATCACCATCAACTTCATGTTACCTAAGTCACAGCCTATATAGTTGTAGGTGTTTTTATTTGTAAGTGTCACATATTACATCTGTATATTTGCACATAAATGTATTCTGTTTATTCCAGAAAAAAAACATTTTTTAATAATTAGTCAATAAAAATGTAATAAACATCCAATGTCTTCATCAAAATACTGATTAAAATACTGACCAGTTGATGCAGGGTCAGCATTACATGATTCCCCAAATCATTATGTCCCACAGCACTTCTGTACTTAGTCGTCTGGACTACCAGGAATTAATTGATGGCTTTCTGAATGAATAGTCAGCATTCTTGGCATTTCATGTATGTTTCAAACTATGAATTAGCCTAAACAAATCCACATCAAACTATAAGCTGATGTTAAAGATGAAAAAGAATAGGATCTGCCCAGTCTAAGAAATGTATTAGATAATAAGGAAATAAATCACTTTCAGATGAGCAATGTCAGGTCTCTTTAAAACTCTTAACATTTTGAGTTACTTTGATGTGTGTCTCATTGTTAAGAAAAGTGAGGAATGGCTTTATCTTACATGTATCATGTAACATAGGGAGCCATACTTAAAAGGGACGTTTTCCTCCAACTTCAAGATTTTTTATCCTTGATCTTTTAAGAGCCTCCTCAAAAGAGCATTTAATGAACTAATGAAAATGCATTAAAATAAAATGTGTCTGACCTCTTCTCTCCCTGTGCCCACAGAATATTCTATCAGTAACTGCTCAGAACAAAATTAGCCAATTTGGATTTAAGTCATCAACAGTTTTTATTCTTGTATTCAAATAGCCTGTGCCACTGGGCTTCCATTTTAATGTGAGTGAATGTGAGTGAGAAAGGGCCATGCAAACCAAAGGAGAAAGACTGTAAAACCCCTAATTTGAGTTAGAAACCCTGTGTTAAATTTGGTTCCAGATGTTTTTCAGTCATACATCTCCTTATGGTTCTACCATCTCAACTTCCCCATCTACAAATTAAAGGGGATATGAAACTTGATCTCTTCCAAAATTCCAGTAGAGTATATTTCTTTCTGTCATGCAAATCTGACAGCTGGATTTCTGCCTTTCAAATAATCACTTTAACATTGCATAGAAAATATTTGTTAAGGAATATAATTGATTTTTCTTTTTTATAAAAAAATACATTTTATTGATTTTTACAGAGAGGAAGGGAGAGGGATAGAGAATCAGAAACACCAATCAGCTGTCTCCTGCACACCTCCAACTGAGGATGTGCCTGCAACAAAGGTACATGCCCTTGACCAGAATCAAACCTGGGACCCTTCAGTCCGCAGGCCAATGCTCTATCCACTGAGCCAAACCGATTAGGGCTATAATTGATTTTTCTGATATTTTTGTGTAGTTGGTATATAGTTTGCACAAGTCAATTATCTAAGACAATCACTAGGACCATTTTCCTCAGCTTTAACTAGGATTCATCAGAAAAAGAACCAATCCTCAGCCTTGATATGCTCAGAAAGGTGGTGATCTGAAAACAGAGGGTAAGACACTAAGGCAATGAATCAATGCCTTGTTACCTTCCATGTCATGAATCACCTGAAATACTGTAAAGTATTTCCCAACTAATGTTATCAGTGCACAAGCTTTTATTAAGCTTTCACTCTCTGCTTCAACCACGGAATCCTGTCACCCATTAGTCACTTTAGGATTTGCTGCTGAATCTCTAAGATAATGGAAAGGACCATCATGTCTGCCACTAGAGTTGATATAATATTTATTCATAAAATTCACATATTCTAAAGCTGCAAATCAAAGTCTTTGACTTTTCCTGCTACTGTTCCACTTCACTGAATGAGCTTTAAAAAGCTTGCATAGTAATGATTTCAGAAAGGTGGCTCTGTGGCTTTGTATAATATAAGAACAGGGTTTTCCATGTATCTCTTGGTTTGTCAGTTAAGCTTCTTGAATCACAGCACAATTTTATTCATGTTTTTAAATTTCAAGGAACTATCCCATAGTTAGTATGAGTAATCTACAAATGTTTGTTGAAGAAAAGGAAGTCATAATTTTCTCACAACTAATGTCTTATAAGTTGCCATTAAGCCAAGATTGAATGATTTATTATGAAATAATAGCAAATACGGATTATAACAAATGCCATTTCTATAATGTGTTCCATGCATTGGAGGATATAAATATAAAATAATATTAAAATACACATAATGTGTACAGATATTATATATTTATAAACCTATATACTCTGTATGTATAGAAAATCTCAAATTCTTAAAACAACCTATATGGTAGATTTTATAATCCATATTTAAGATAAATTAAGATCCTTTTAGTATTGTTCAAGGAGTCACATTTCATTCTACTGTTACTAAAATTTTAGTCCAAGAGCTTTTATAATTTAAAACGCAATTGATTAAACAGTAAAAAATTAATGAATGTTAGGTTCAAAGTTTATTGACAGGAGAGAAAAATATTCACAGAAATATTCTTAATCCTTTGTAAAGCAACATCACATAGTCACTTACAATGCTTCCTTTCCCAATAGCTTCTAGTATCTTTCTCACAGAAAAATACAAAGCTGATCTTTTCTTTAAATAGCTATCAAGATTGATATCCATAGCAGAGTAATAAATAACCATCCTGATTTTTATCAATATTTCCTTTCCAGGATTTGTAATTCAAACAAAAGGAACTTGAGACTTTGGCTCCCATAAGAACTATCAATACTACCAGTAGAAAGCTCAAAGGTCTTGCAAATAGAATTGTCATTTCTGAGTTGCAAATTATTTCTTTACCTGTGTTTTTTCCCCCCTGACAATTTGCTTAGCTCAAAATAAATCTGAATGATTAATCTATTCAATATAATACAAGTCTGGATTTCTGACTTGCTTGCCTGTCAGAATCTTCTTTTCAAAACCCCCAATTTAAATTTGATTATTACCCATGCCACAAATATTTGTATGGCAAAATTCAAGGACCAGGAAACGGCACAGAGCAAAATTAACAGAGTGGCATGATGAAGGAGCATACGACCCAAACAGCTGCAATTTGAGGAGATGATTAGTTGTCTCACTGCCCAGTTTTTAGTGGGGGTGGGGAGTTAAAAGGTTAGGGGGACACAATATAAATGAATTCATGTTTAATTAGACTCTAAAAGCTTTGCAAGGTCTTAAAAATATTCAAAATAATTAATGAAATCATCATCTGTAATGATGTCAGAAAGTTAGATCTTTTTTAAAAGTTCTTTATTGATTAAGGTATCACATATTTGTCCTCATTCCCCCATTCCCATCCCAAACCCTTCACCACGCATGCCCTTACCCCTCTGTTGTCCAGGAACACTGGTTAGGATCATATGCATGCACGTAAGTCCTTTGGTTGATCTCTCCCCCTTACCATAAAATTTTTATTCCAAGCTGGGACACTTGGTGAGTCAAAAAGGCATTATTAATGATCACAATACATGTAAATAATTATAATTACAATACATGTAAACCAAGACTGTCTCATGAAAGCTGGGACATTTCATTACTCCCTCTCTTCCTTCTCCCCCTCCCTCTCTCTTCCTTGTAATTAGAAACATCAAGGTCTCCAATCTGAAGTTTATTAGGAACATGCTATTGTTTATTACTCATACAGGCAGCATCTCGCCAAGTCCTTGGTTTAACTGGAAATGTCATAGCCCTGTGTCCACAGCATCTTCTGATGGTGCAGCTGTGTTCAGGTGACAGTGCTGACACTGCCTCCCTCCTGCTAGGGGAGGCCACAATGACTGCACAGATGGTGTGGGAAAGACGCAGTCCATAGTCTGTGCCACGGTTTTCACTCCCTGCTTATTTCCTTCCTCTAATTCCCTCCAGAGCCTGACCGTATGCTCAGCACACTGTTCTTGCCACACGTCAACACCCTCTCTCTATTCCCAGGAAATCCCCACCACATCCCTTCCCACTCTTTCTTTCGTAAATAATGACCCAATTATTTATTTAAAGGTCTGCTTTCTCCCTACAAACTCTGCAGAGAAAAATGGCAATTAATTCTTTTATGGAGAAAATAGCTTACAGTTTCTGTTTTATGACCAGAAAAAAAAAAAAAAAAAAAAAAGGGCAGACAGTTTACTTGTGAGACTCTAGGTTGACGCTTGGTGATTTAAGGAAAACACAACTCTGCCCCCTCCTAGGAAAGGCAATGACCTTTTGAGGTAGGTCAGAAAGAAAATGTGTGTGTGTGTGTGTGTGTGTGTGTGTGTGTGTGTGTGTGCTGCCAGGCCTCTGGAACCAGGGAAGAGTCCTGACTAGTCCATGGAGGCTGCTTTTCCCTTTCAAACCAATAGGGTAGATCAATAATTTGGCAAATGGTATACCTGAGAAAGGCAAGGGAAATGAATTTTCTGGAAATCCACTGTAAACTTATGAGCAACTCAATCTTATAAGAATGTTGTACCACCCTGAATAGTTTGGCTCAGTGAATAGAGCATCAGCCCATGGAATGAAGGGCCCCAGATTCGGTTCTAGTCAAGGGCATGTATCTTGGTTGCGGGCACATCCCCCAGTGGGGGGTGTGCAGGAGAAAGCTGATCGATGTTTCTCTCTCATTGATGACTCTCTATCACTCTTCCTTCCTCTTTATAAAAAAATCAATAAAATATATATATTTTTAAAAAGACTGTTGTGCCTATTTAATATCTCTCATTACGTGTTATAATATGTACTTTATATTATAAATATGCCATTTAAAAAATTTTGGCTCACCATGGCCAGTATCTCAGTGGTTAGAGCATCAGGCTGTGCACTAGAGGGTTGTGGGTTCAATTCCCCTGTCAAGGGTGCATGTGGGAGTAGCCAATCAATGTTTCTGTCACATCAATGTCTGTCTGTCTGTCTCTCTCTCTCTCTCTCTCTCTCTCTCTCTCTCTCTCTCTCTCTCTTCTCTTTCTCTCTCTCTCTCTTCCTCTTCCCTCCCTCCCCTCTCTCTATATCCAATGGGGAAAAAATATTCTATTCCTTGGGTGAGAACTAAAAAAAAAAGGTTTCACCTCAAATCCTTTGAGATCCAGTCTTGAAACCTGAACCATTCAAATAGGAGTTTGATTTATTGTCATGAAAAATAAGCATCTTTTCACTTTGTGCTATCTCTTTGAGTTTCACTGTCCTTTAGAGATCATCTAGAATGGGTGAAAGGATAAATTGATGTCTGGTCTATGGCAAGGCACCCTCCTGGGCCTGCCTAGTGTCAAGAAACATGAACTACCTCTTTCAATAGCCCAACAGGGAAGGTCCTCAATGCTGAGCTGTGGGAACGGATTCACAGTGTGCTGCACCTTTCAGTCAGCTGTTGCTAACTTGGGTAGTGTTGGAATCCAGGGTCATATGTTCTGGCTTTTTGCAGGCAGTCCTAGGTAGCAGAGCGAGAAAGTCCATCATCTGCACCAGCCTTTCAAACTCAGCTGATAAAGGCTACAGCGTACGTGGAGAGTGCCTCCTCGAGCTGCCTGAGGAACCCACCCTCTCATTCCCTGCTTCCCACTACCAGGATTATGTTTTCCCCACCATCTGATACTTGTCTTTGCCTGTGACACTGAACCCCCCACCTTCTGGTATAGTTCACACCAGGATTCAAGAGAGTAAGTCTCTTTCTTGCCAAGACCACCTCAGAATATTGATCAGAGAAAAGATCAAACATAGTCCAGCTTTTGAAAATACAGTGCTTCTGTTTGAAAGGCTCCACTGTGCAACAGGGAAGATCCTTTTAAGAAGTGAAATAAGAGAACATCAGAGAGAGGCAGACACAGACACACCTATATGCTTATGTGCCCCTCCCTCCATTTCTTAGATTTCTATCCTCTTAACTTTCCTCTCTTTCCCCCCTTTCTCTTTAACCCTTAGAACTGCCAATAGCTAAAGGACAAGACGGTCCCCTTGTCCCAAATTATGAGCTGAAAAAAAATCAGTGCTATTGATTAATGGTGGTGGTCTCTGCCATGGATCCTGACAGCCTACTAATGATTTGCATATTTAAAGAGGACACCTTCTATCACTTCCAGAAGGGCCTGGGCTTTAAGTATTGCCTTAATCAAATCTATTTGATCTATCCGATTAACAATGTAAGCTTAAAGATGATTGTAGAAAGGAGAGAAGAGTCCTAACTAGAGTGAAGAGGTACTGAACCTCAAGAAAATTTTAATGGCCCGAGTAATCTTTCAAGTTCACTGCACAGTATTTGGTCCTTCATAGAAAACAAAGGATTGCTTTAATGTGAGATAACTTATAACAGTAATATATTACTGCAAGTTTTAAAATAAAATAAAAAAACCACTGGAAAGTCTATCTTTCTGTCTTAAAGCTTATTATTTTAACCTATTATCTTCCAATATTTTCCATAGGCACATTTTATACCTTTGAAATCATAGTTCCCAGATAGTTTTGTGCCCTGCTTTTTCAATCATAATCACATTTCCAGGGTAGTAAATGATTCCATTAAACAAAATTTTATATTTTCACAGAAGCATTGCGCTATTTCAATACTGAACGTCTGAACAGTTTTGATTAGAACTCAGGCAAGTATGTTTGTACATATGACATTTTCACATTGCATATTAATCTTGTAGAATACAGCCCCAGAAGAGATATTACTGTCAAAGAATTTAACTGTTTTATGACACTTAATACAGATTACCAAATTTCACATCATAGCTTTTTTTGTTTGAGCATCTTCTTTATGCAAAGCATTATGTTAGGCATTGAGGCAGAAATGAATGAGTTTAAAATACAATATTTGCCCTGAAATGCATCCAGTCCACAGGGGGAATTAAGACATTGATATGTGAAGGAAGAGCTAACTATATCAACTACAGGAATTTGGAGAAGAACAAGACCATATTCAGCAGGAGTGAGTGAAGTGTTAGACTTAATTTTTTTAAATCCTCACCTGAGAATATGTTTTTATTGCTTTTAGATTGAGAAGAAGGGAGAGGGAGAGAAACACATTGATGTGAGAGAGAAACATGGACCGACTGCCTCTTGTATGCTTCCTTATTGGGAATAAAAACCACAACCTTTTAAGTGTACAGGACGATGCTCCAAGCAACTGAGCCAACCAGCCAAGGCAAGAGTCAGACTTATAATTGGATCTTGGGACATTTGCAGGTTTGGATGAATTGAGATGGAAGAATATTCAAGCTAGTAAACAGTGTGATAGAAAGGAAATGAAGCCACCCAACAAAATCCCTGTGCACACAAAAGCACAATGTGGGGAACTATAATTCATTAGCCTGATCAACATAGCTTGCATGCTCCCCAGGGGCAATTCCATTACTTTGTAATAATCACTCTTTTCCTTGGAACTTGCAATCCCCTTATTGCATCTGATGTGTGATACTATGGAGGTCTGTCTCCTCTATCTCTAACCAGTCTTCTTTCTTTCAAATCCTTCCTCCAATGACACCTTCAAATAAGGCATTTCCCCAAGTTCTCTTCCAGAACTTTTCCTTATATTCTTTCTGTAGGTAACATCACTTGCTCGGTTGGCTCCTGTTGCTAACTCCCTAATCTCTACTTCCAGCTCTCAATTCTCCTCTTTGGTCTGATACGTTTCCTGCCACTGACAGAATTTAAAAGCAAAATCCTAAACTGAACTCTTTTTGTGTTCTTCAGATCATGTGGCCGCCCCATCGTTTAGAAGCACATCATCTTTGATGTCACTTTCATCCTCACAGTTCACATTCAATCACGTTTCCAAAATTGGTCCTGCTTCCCAATGAATCCCATTTTCCTCCTATTGTAGACTATCGAAATCCCTCACCTACCCTACTGCAAGGATTCCTATCTGATCTGCTTGCATGTAGCCTCATCTTCTTCAATCTACTCTCCACACCATGAGGCACCTTCCTAAAGCAGAGCAGATTATGTCACTTGTCTACCCAATAGAACTAACTAGTCACATCAGTGCATCCCTCCTAATTCTGGCCCTCTAACTTCTCACACTGTAACAGCCTACACACACACACACACACACACACACACACACACACACACACACACTGTGGGTTATTTAAAATTCACTGAAAATAGACATAGGCTTTTACCCACCTGAACCTTTTCTCCTGCGGGTTCCTTCTAATAGAACACTGTCACATGCTCTAGCCAACAAATGTTTTGCCCAAACAAATGTTCTCACTCCATAAGCCTTCCCAGACCTCTGTCTCCTCCACCTCAATGCCTGTATTCCAACTTCCACTTTTATCAAGCACAGAATACTTCATTTACATTTCTGTCTCCATAACTAAAACATTTCCCTTCTGAAGGGTCAAGGTAAGAAATTCAATAAATTCATGTGTGTTTAAATTTTTTCATCTCTCTGGCCAAAGGTTGAACTTCCTCCAGCTGCTTGATCAAGGGCTATTAGAAGGTTACCAGCTACACCTAAAGGAGCTGTGCAGTAGAATTCTCCTGCAACAGGTGCAGAGAGAAGGCAGGGGAGGAAGGAGAAAAGGTTCTGAGAAGTTACCCATGGCTTTTCTCTCCCATCAGCTCTATGCCTGCAAAAGAGGGCCAAGAATTTGAACTGCTTGTCATAATGGGTTCTTTAGCAAGAAGGTGGCATTGCAAATGTAAGTTATTGTGCTAAGGTCTTCTGGCCCCATTCTGGACCCTCACTGAGGTTAAAATGAGAGCTTTAAGATCAGAAGACTCCCCGTCTGCAAATGTCCCCTGAGCCCTTATCATCTTTGTGATGCTGACTGGCATCCTATCACCCTGCCAGATGCACTGGCCTCCAAAACAACTCTGAAGTAGGATAGAGGGGAGAGAGGAGGGAATTTATGGCCAATCCTCCAGCTTTATTTATTGCTTACTCTGGGAAAGAACTGAGCTAATAAAAAGGGGGTGGGGGAACATGCCGACTTATTTAAAAGCAGGAACTAAAACATCAGAAAAACCAACTAACATTTCTAAATAAAAAAGGATGTGGAACATGTGTCTTTTTTTTAAGTCTAAAAGAAAACTGGATTTTAAGTGATATATTTTTTTGAATGACCCATATCTCCCTGTTTATTTGAATCCAAGGTCATTCCCAAGACCTATTTCTGACTTCCTGGGTTCATGACATTTAGGTGGCCGCTGTATTTTTTCCTATTTGCATAGTGGTTGCAGGATAGTGGTAGCACCTGCTTTTGCCTAAAATGAGACTGTGAAATCGGTAAAGGAAACATATGAAAATGATGAGGACAAATGGTCATGTCCCATCAAGACCAGCTCTCCCCATTTTTCTCCAGGCTAGAATTCTCATGAAACTTAGTTTTACTTGTTGAAAAACTATACATGTTGTTGGATTAAGTGTATGAAAAGAATATAACAACTAGCTGACTCCATTTGATAAATTAAAATGAAATAGAAAACTGCAAATAATGAGAGTGGCACCTGATACTTCCCTAAATTAACAAATCAGTCAGTTATTCTAATCTGGTGTCTACACACCAATAGATTACAATCCCATAGAGAGAAAGCTGTCTGTACACAGAATGCCTCATACCCCTATGTATTGCTTGCTTCTGTTTGCAAAGGCCAATGCAGAAATAGTCATCATCTCACAAATTACAAGCTCAGGAAATAAAAAAAAACCACATAAATATATGTTCCCTCTTTTGCATTGACTGCTACGTAGCTGACTGGCATGATTCAGTAAATGAAGACATTCTGGACAAATTGCAGAATTCACAAATTTGGAATCGAATGAATACATTTGCTAAATATAGGCCTGTAACTCTAGATAAACATCTAATCTATTACTATCAAGGCACCTGAAAATCAGAGACACATACAAAATAGAATGAATAAAAAAGGGTCTTAAGATAATCATATTTTTTTTCCAAGTGAAATAAAGTGCTTGGTAAGCAGTTTGGAGCAGTACAAATATAAGCGAGGAGCACTGGCTTCGAGGGCCACAGACAGGGGCTCTGCCTGGCTCTTACCAGCTCAGTGAGCTCAGGAATTTCCCTAACCTCTTTACACCGCAGTTTCCGCTCTGGCTCTCAGAAGAAAAGGGTGGTGATATCACTGCTGCGGGATTGTTGTAAGAATTAAATGAGGGAGTGCCATATATCATCATGCAAAGCCTGGTATCTGACACATGATACATTCTCAATAAATGTGTTCTTTATTAATGTTATAATTATTAATGAGGCTTAACAATTGAGCTGTCTAGACAGTGTCTCTGATTTCATTTTCTTGAGAATATTCATAGAATAATCTAATTCAAGCAAACACACACACACACACACACACACACACACACTCACACAATGAAAACACTTTCTCCAGTGTTCACCTGTACTTGCTATTTCTCTCATTCACTGTCAGGCCCATTTTAATGCATAGGAAACCTTATAGCAAAGAATTCTCAGGAGAATCAAAAAGAATGTCTCATATGTTGGTGGAATTTCATGTGCTGTTAAGTCCACTGAATGGAATGGGATTTGTATAGAACCTTATCAATTACTTCCTTTTGTGATGATTTTTCTAAATAGAAACTTACTGAAGGATTTTTTGTAGTGTCTTGGTTATACTATAAGCATTTTATTTCTAAACCTCTTATGCTTTTCTAAAGGTCACAGGCTGGGTCTATATAGTTCTCTTTGCAAAGCTACTAGCAATTGGCTGCTATAAGTGGCTTTAAACATTGCCCCTGCAAATCCTGACCTGGATTTACTCCTCCCTTTACCACAAAATTCAATTCAAACAACACAGTAAGTAGCATCTCTCTTTAATGTGTGTGTGTGTGTGTGTGTGTGTGTGTGTGTGTGTGGTGGGAGGGGGGGTTCCCTTATGCATTTTTTATGTACCTTTATCAAGCCAGTCCATTTGAATGAAAGGATTCCATGGTCCCCTAAACTTCCTTATTGGGACCCTTCCCTTGACATTATGGCTCAGCACTGCATGGTGACACTAGCAGGGGGAAAAGGTCAGTGAGTCAAAAATAGGTTAGGAACACAACTCTCTATCAAGCTGCAAAAAGGAACAGAGTTGGCGTCAATCCAAAGGTCAAGTATATATAGACTTTCTTATGGGAAAGGAATGTCCAACCTGTTCAAAAGTCTTCTGAAGCGAGTTTATATTCTCAGACTACCAAAATTAACCATCAAGCTGAATCATTCTGGTATTTCCAGGAGTAAAGTTAGGTTGATTCGCTTTTCCAGGGTTATCTGTTATCAGATAAATAAAGCAGTACAGTTTTACTTTAGACCAAAATGGAACCTGACCTTATTGGTGAAGTAGAATGGGTCTATGGGAAACAGTCAAGAAAGAAAGAAAGAATAGAGATTGGGAAACACAACTATCAATAGTTGATATATGAACCAAGTGCTTAAGAATGAGTGGGGAGAAAGGCACATTTTCATGGAGAGTGCAGTTGAAGCTATAGCTCAAAACACTGAAATTCACAAGTCAGAGAAAATGGGGCGGTATCTTTCCCTAAAATGCCATGCCATGGTCACAAGCTAAATCTCTGCAAATGGCTGGTGTCTTGGATTCTCCACTCTGCTCCAATTTTAAGGATGACTTTGGTCTTCCTAGGACCAACCATTTTGGTGAAACCTCAAAGATGTGAGCACTGTTAATACAGCAATGATCACCACGCTGCCTATAACAACCTGTTTACATGTCTCCTCCACTTGAAGGCAGGGGGCATATTTATATCACACCACACCAATGTCTGACATCTTTTATACATTCGAATGACTAAACAAATCATGAATGAATGAGGATTTAACCAAGACAGCAAAAGCCTTGCAGGGGTCATTCTTGCCTGTAGTTAGTAATGATATTCACTAAGAAAAAAACTCAGAATGTCCTATATTATAGACAGTCTGAGTATTCCTGAGAGGTTGAAACTAGTCCATGGGGCCCCACAGAGCCCTGAATAAATCTTGTTTAAGCAAACTTCTTGAAAAATAACTCCACATCCCTTAGGGAGGCTATCAAAGCTGACCCTTTCCACTGGGACTGCTCTGGCTACTGGTCTAGGCTGTGTTTCTGGAGATGCTATCATAAATACGGGTTGTTAGGTTCACTTTGGTTCGCCACCGAAACAGGCACAAACCTCTGTGTTCTGCCAGCATTTTCCATTTCAGGATCCTGTAGTACTTTTTTAAGGAGAAAGAGAGAGAGAGAGAGAGAGAGAGAGAGAGAGAGAGAGAGAGAGAGAGGGGGGGGGGGGGGGGGGGAGAGAGGGAGAGAGAGAGAGGGGGAGAGAGAGAGGAGAGAGAGAGAGAGAGAGAGAGAGAGAGAGAGAGAGAGAGAGAGAGAGTAGTCTATGGAAAGATCTTGGACTCTGGTATCAGAGATCTGAGTTTAAATACTGGCTCTGCCACTGTTTGACCCTGGGTGCATTAACTTCCTGAGCCTCAGTTTCATTGCCTAGAAAATGGGGATAATAGCATTTACTTCATAAGGATACTGAGCATCAAATATAATGTATGTGAGCACAGGGTACTAAATAGATATTCCGTAAATAGTGGCCTTAAAGATGCCTAAGGAAATCTGAACATTTTTGTAAAGCATAAAAGCCAACCCATTTTTCTCAAGATAGCAAGAAACACAGAAAATGTTGCTTCTATTTCAATTTAAACCTGATAATTATGGGAATCACTTATTTAATGTACAGAGCATATTTTCCTGCTGCTCTGTAACTTTAAAAACATAAAATTCTTTTTATTTTTACCTTAAGAATGAAAAAAGAAAAGAAAATAAATTCACTGTCTTAGAATGTTAATTTGAGCTTTATGCCTGAATTGTAATATTTGGTTAGAAATGGTTTTGCAGGCAAGAATACATCATCATAAATAAGAGTGCTGCACCAGGCACTTCTACAAAATAGTTTTATTTTCTTGACTATGAACCTGAATTCTCTAAGCTTTGCGAAAGTGCCCGACTTTAACAAGAGCTTATCCAAGTCGAACCACAAACCACTCACCTCCATCCGGGCCATCCTCAATAAAGCACCAGTAATTAGCAAATCCAAATAGCAGTCCTCAGTGATATTACTCAGTATGGATTAACTTCTTACTTTTCTCATTCCCTAGATACTTTTGCTTGGTCTCCTAGACTTTTTCCCTTGTTTCCCATTCAATGTATTTTTCCTGTTAGTTATATTCCCACATTAAAACTTACATATCTAGGAAAATATGAAATTATTAGTTCTATTCATGAAGAAATACAACATTTGGATGACCTAGGAAGTCTCCTTATTTCATTTGTAAGTTTTCTTAAGGGCTATATCAATATTAAATTATTTGATTCTTTTATCTTTGAATAATCCTTATGTCATCTAAATTAGGTCTACCTGATATTTGGCTCAAAAATCACATATTTCATTATGTGGTATAACTGTAGAGAAGTCCCTGAGGTACAGGAGGTAAAGTACTTAAACTATATCACCCAGTTTCAATGAACTTAGGAAATATGGGGTCCGGCAGATGAGCTCTGTCTTATCCAATCTTTCCCCACCCCTCTTTCTTTTTCTCTCTCTCTCCTCAAATCCAGCCAGTGGATAATCTTAGGGTGATAGCGTCTGGTAGCTTTTTCAGAAGACAGAGACATGAGGTTTTACAATAGGAACATCTCCATCCTGCCTGTAGGGCAAATCTTGACATATATAAAAACAACTTCAGAGTCTACTAACCTATGGAAACAATTAAAGATTACTCTGGGATGGGATGCAACACAGGTCAGAGCTTCTGGCCTACAAAGCATGGTCTTTAATTCAATGGCCGCTCTGTAAACATCCTCATATACCCTTCCGAAAGTGCTCAATCAATACATGTGGATGATTACTGAGAAGCAAAATAAACCAATCTGTAGGCATGGTTCCATCAGTAAGTCACAATAAAACAAAATTAGCCATGATTCTTACATTGACTTTAGATGGTGAATGTCTTCGGTAATTGGATTTCCTGCGTTTTATAATTTCCTATACATTTCCTACTATATACATTACAGGAATTCAGTAAAATGCTAGGTAAACTACACATAAGCAGGACACGAAATATTTGGAAACAATATGCTATACAACGTAAGTATTGTATAAATAAACATAAAAATAACTGAAATGATAAACAGGAATAGCAATTTAAGTTATCTATAAACATATGACCTCCTGATAGAACTATCTTTAAGCCAAAGATGATGAACTTTCCTGGAAAGAAAAACGTTGGCTTCTGATAATGGGCTGCTCTTGCACTGCCAAGGCAAAGAAAATAAGACAGCTTGCAACACAGATGACACAACACAGAGTCTGTCTGATTTTAAGGACCAAGATGATTCATATTGGTATAAAAAAATGCTCACTGTTTGCCTCTAGAATCATCTTTCGTGTTTCTTTGATTAGATCTTAGTAAGATCTCCTGTTTAATGATGGCCAGTGATTAGATAAAGGTAATGTGCCTTCTCGTCTTACATGTCATCTCAATAGTGCCATCAGTGCTGAGAGTCCCTCTCATGATCTTTGGCAATCCAGTTACAGAGAAGTTGAGGGTTCCCCAAAGTCAAGCAGTGACAGAAGTTACTCCACCATTTTTAATATACACTTAGTTTTAGAAACATATATTTTACTATTTTGACTATAATAGATTGTGAAAAGAAAATAATCGAAGTCAAGGTAAATTAGATATTTTATGTATTTATATGAAAAGCTGTCCAATACGTATTGTAAAAAAAAAAAATTTATAGGTTTTGGAATAAAACACAATCTATAATGTCACTTTTGCCATTTTGAATATAAGAAATAAATGTTTAGCACATGTATGGGGAAATGTTGAAGAGTACTCAGTTATTAGCCATGAATTGGGGTGGAGGACTTTGAATTGGGTATCGTGGAATTCTTTCACTTTCTAAGACATATCTAAATGGATGGTATGATAGATGGGTGGATAGACAGATATTAATAGGTAATTATAAAAATCATGAAGATATACTCATACAGAAAATAATCAAGATACAATCTCTACTATTATATATCTACTCTATATACCTTCACAAATTCAGTTAAAAATGCTAATTAAATAAAGTGAAATATATTTAAACACTTTATCACTTTTTAAAACTTTTAATGTGCACTGGGGATGTCTACTGAGAATCATCATGTGAAGCAGAATAGAAATGTTCACAGCAGAGAACAAAACCTCCTAGTGCTCAGGGAAGCCTGTATAGCTGGTGAGTTTTGGTCCATTTGCAAGATATATTAGGCACTCTTTGGAAATTTGGAATGATGGTTTAATTTTGATCAACATACATCTCTGATAGCCATGAGGAACATGCCCATTTAAAATGGCCTGTCCTATTTCTGTGGGTTGTTTGGGCAAGCTGGTCAAGAAAGGAGTTGGAAGACTGGGATTGACAAACACAGCTGACCATCCCCTTCTTGAGAACCCCGGGTTTAGGGTTAGGATTGTTTGTGTGTAATCCTCTACCCAACAGGAGAGTCCCAGAGTACTCAAGGTTTTCGGCCGATCGTTTTCTTGCTAAATTGCAAGCTCAGTGTGAAGGTATGGAAAATGCAAATTAATCATGCAAGTCAGTCATATAGGTCTTTAGGGTAGGAAGAAGTCTGAAGGAGTTATTTCAGAGATAATGAGAGCAACAAAAATGTTTGCCCAGCAAACACCGGAGAGCGACGCTTGAGTTTTTATCCTTTTAGCTTAAGGCTTTGAGGTAAACCAGGGTGTGCACAATGGCCATGTAGTGAGCCATGGATACTGCAGGCCTAAGAGGGGAGAGCTGGTCAAAGAGAACTTCCAGGCACACTAACTGACCCTTTTTCCTGGAACAATTCAAAGAGAACAGGCTCTGCTGATCCCACAATCTGTCTCTCTGAGACTTTTTTTTGAAATACTTTTTTAAGCTGTCAAAGACTGAATCTATGCCACTGTAGGTGAGGAAAAATGCACTGGAGAGAAGCATTCTGTGCAAACTTGTAAAGAATTTCTACCCAACCTTCAATGATATGAAAGAAAAAGGACCAAAAAATGTCCAGATCACCCCAGGTGTGCATTGCAAACATACCATAGTGGTTTTGGCTCTGGGAAGTTCAACTTTGAGTAAGATACCCAGATCCAATATTTATTTCAATGTAAACTATTAGAGAGGAAAACATCTGGGGGAAATACACTCAAAAAGCATCTGTAGAGAATAAGCAATCTTATGAGGCAATATTTCAATGTGAGAGAAAAAAAAATCACAAAACTTTAGGTCTCACCGTGGCCTTGGTCTTGGCCAATCTAGCCCAAAGTACACACATTTGCTATCTTGAGGTTGGACCTATCGGGAAGCTCTTATTTCCAATTGGCCTTAGGTCATGTACCTAGCAAGACTTGGATTCACAAACTGCTGTGATGCTGAGAATTTGACCATAATACTCAACACTGAGCATGGAGTACAGTAATAAGCATGTATGATCCCAGAGTCTATACACGTTTCCCCACTTAGTCTCTCTTGCCCTGACACCCGTGCAATGAACCCATCAGGTCAGGATAAGCAAACTGTTGGGAGCTCTGCGAGTTACATTCCATGTTTCGTCTGTTTGTTTTGAACAGAGGGCAAGATGTTACACGCCAAGGGTTTTCAGATTTTATAACTGAGTCAGTTTGTGTAGCCCAAGCTTTAGAATGCAAAGCTTTTCCTATCCTGCCTGCTACTCCAGAGCCAAAACACTCTTTGTTTTGTGGGGCATGCTCACGATTCACAGTGATGATAGGAAAGAGTACATGTAGCGGGTTCCTTTGGTCCCAGTGAATGCATGACAAATAGCCTTATCTTTGGGTCCTACTACTATTCTCAGACCTCTTACCTTTACCACATGCTTGAAAAAGATCCCAAGTGGCATGGCTCAGTGGTTGAACTTCAATCTATGAGCCAGGAAGTCACAGTTTGATTCCTGCCTGGGCTGCGGGCTTGATCTCCATGAGGGGTATGCAGGAGCAGCCAATCAATGATTCTCACCATTGATGTTTCCATATCTCTCTCCCTCTCCCTTCCTCTCTGAAATCAATAAAAAATATATTTAAAAAATAATAATTATTCCCCTACCTTATAAATAATAACACATATATTTAAAAATGAATACGCTTAAGAAATATTAAAAGGTATTTCATAAATTCTATTTATTTCATGTATCTGCAATGGGAGTTGGAGTGTCAGAAGCAAGAAAACATATTTATATTTTATCTATTTAGGAAAACAATCACAAGTTCCTGGGAGCCACATTGCCCAAAGAGAATTTCAGAGAGAAAAAAAAAATACATCCAGTGAAGAACATGGAAGATGATTCCTGTCAAGTCTAAAAAAAAACCAAGCCAGTAATTTATTCCTAGAGTTTTCAGTTAATGAGAAAAAAAACCAAAAAACAAATAAATGAAGTGATCTGTGTCTGAATACCTCCAACTCAGAGCCAATATTCTTTACAACGACCAGAAAATCTGCATTTTGAAAAACTCCAATTTTCCTGTACTCTTCAGAATTAACAAGAGTTGGCTTAAGACCTTGAATGGGTTCATTTCTCAGGAAGCCTGGCTATCCATCTCTACATTCTGGGTCGCTTCAAGAGCACTGTTTTGAGAATAGTTAAGTAGTTGGTGTAGTGAGTGACAAGATGGCTAGGTTTTTCTCTTTCCCATGTTCTTTTGCTCAAGTTGAGATGGGCGGCTCCTTGCCTGACCGTGAGAAAACGCGCTGGACTCCATGTTGAAGTGAATTGGCATCCCTGGGAACTTGTTAGAAATAGAAACTCTGGGGCTCTGCCCCAAAGGAGAGAGACTCTCTGAGAGCAGGGCCCAGCACTCAGTGTTGTAACAAGCCCTGCTCTGTGGTCCAGCAGCATTCCTCCCGGATCACCACTAGCCAGCAGAGTTACCGTGATCCTGTCTGGGAAAGAGCAAGCTTCTGTTCATGTTCTATTCCCTTCCACCAGAGCTCTTACCACAGTCACAATTACAAGTCTAGCCTTTTGAGGGCGGTCTCCAGAGTGGAATGCAGGAAGGCAGAGAGAGAGAGAAGTCTGAGTGCCAAGCGGAGAAGAATGGCCTGTCCACCTGGACTGTTTTGTCTGCCTCTTGTCTAAAGGCACCAACATTTGCAGAGAATAAACAAAGGGGTGGGGGAACGTCTGAGCTCAATGATCTTTCGAGTTTGAAATAATTTTAAGTTGAGCAATCATCTGAGCATATTTCAGCCAGCATCTGTGCTCCAGTCGGTTTCAGGTTTGTCTTTGCTCCCTGAGCAATCAGCCCACATACAAGAAGGTGAAGAGATGGAGAAACACTTATATCACTTTCTATTTCCCACATCTTCTTTTCTGTAGGCATCAAACTAGAGACTGTGATAGGAACACTTCTCTAATGCTAAAGCCTATATATGTTCAACTTAAATTCAACCACATCACTAATATCAAAGATAAGGAAATGAAATGAAACAATGGCATATCGTCCATACATTCTTTTTGTCTAAGAAGGCTCATTCAGTTTGAGTAATAATTTTTTCACTGTAATCTAAATTTTTAAAAAATGCATTGTATTGGCTCCAGCAGTTACACATATACTGAGGGGCAGTCGGCTGGGAGTTAGAAAGGGCTGAAGGGATGGAGACAGCGCCGAGATCAGAAATGTGGCTGAAGGTGGATGGGTTCTGAGTTCCAACTGCATCTGCATCAGCTAGAATGTGAGGAACAAGCCATTTCATGTACACCTCTTCTGTAAAAAAGGAGGGCTCAGCTACCTGTGTTGGCTCCTCCCAATTCTACATGGGAGGGTCCTGGTTAACAGTCAGGGAGGACCCATCACTGTGATGCATCAAGGAAAATATCAGCTCTCTCATCTACCAAAGAACCTATTTTTTTTTTTTTCAGATGTCTTAAATATCAAAGCAGTGTGTCCCATAAAAAGTTTTTGTCCCAGGTTTAAACAGGACTAACTTAAAACAAAAAATCTGCCCAAGAAACACATCACACAGCTAAAAGGCATTTTCTTGACATGTGCTCCATCTGCAGTAGACACTTTCAGCAGAGGCATCAAGCTGAGCCACGGCTGGGGTGGTATTGGAGGCACGGGGGAAAGCTCCACTATGGCTCTATATAAATTGGAAATAAAATTCATCTCCTATAGATCCAATGATTTTAAGCATAATACATCTTACTGTATAAAACTGGAAGATATTATAAATTATTAAGGCACAAAAGCTAACCTTTCGATAATAAATATAAACTATCATTTTGTAAGGACCTGTAATGAGCCAGACTCTCTAGTAAGCACTGCATATAAATGATCTCTAATGCTCACAGTATTTCTGTAAAAAGATATTATGAATGCTGCCATATCAGAGTTGATGAAATCGGGGCTTCAAGAAGTAGGTGACCTGTCACACAGCCTGGGGCTCTCACATGACAGAGCTGAAAAGCAAATGCAGGCCCACCTCATAGCTGTGTCCTCTTTCTGTTTTCTAGAATGCACAGGATTGTTCTTCCAAGCAATATGTAAAGCACTGAGAACATTCAGAGAATCACAGGAAAAGCATTATAACTGGATTTTGTTTGAAAATGCCTTGACTGCTGTTGTATCATGTTTTATAACATGTGTATGTTAGGTATTTATGCCAGGAGCCACATCTTACCTTCCTTGTAGGGCAGAGACTGAGTCTGACTTTTATTTCAGTACAGGGTAGACATCCAAACTCTCAGAGAGTGAAGGGGTACATTACAGATTTGAAATGTGCCCTGGAGACGATGTAGAGATGATACATGCCCCCTGGCTCTCTCATCTCCCTGGCTCCTCACCCACTTTCCTGTCTCTGGTGAAGTGTCAGCACAGGTGATGGAGAACATGGAGACAATGTGTACAATGAGAAGTTCTAAAAGAGAGAAGAATACAGTGATTCTCCTTCCGCGGCAATTCCTAGGCAACCCCTGATATACTAATATCTTCAGTGCCTTCATCTTCAGTTCCAACGTCTGTTCTTAGTGATTGGCCAGGTCTCGGTAGATTGGCCAACTGAAGGACATGTAGTTACTCCAGCTCATGGCTGAATGCTCTCTCTTCAGTTGGCCATTCTACTGAGACCTGGCCAATCACTAAGAACAGACGTTGGAACTGAAGATGCTGGATACACCATCTCCTGCCCCTTTGTCATTAAATTGAAGAAAGACAGGCAGGGTAGGGGTAACTTTGATAGAGCTGGTGAGGAACTTCTTATATCACAGTTTCTGGGTTCCCTTGCTTGGGTGTTTGAGGTTGTGGAAATTACCCAAATGAAAGATGTAACAAACAAATCCCAGGGGCTGCCCTATGACCCTAAGGGGATGTACAGCAAATACAAATCATGGGGTTCTCAGAGGAAATCTCTCCCACATCACACAAAATAGGCATGCGTGTATCCACAAAGGATTCAGGTCTTATTCCAAAGAAGCAAAAAGCCAATGTAAGGACAATGGAAAAGACTAAAAATGAACACTGCTGCCCTAGTTGGTTTAGCTCAGTGGATAGAGCAATGGCCTGCAGATTGAAGGGTTCCAGGCTGGATTCTGATTAAGGGCACATGCCTGGGTTATGGGCTTGATCCCCAGTGGGGGACATGCAGAAGGCAGCTTATCGATGATTCTCTCTCACCATTGATGTTTCTATCTCTCCATCTCCCTTCCTCTCTGAAATCAATAAGAATATATTTTTTAAAAAATGAACATTGTTTATGTCAATCTAATAATTCTACCTAGCCATTTGGATGAGTTATTTCTTTAGAAATATATAGATAAGTATTTATCTAGGTACGTGTTTGTTTTGTTTTTCTTTTTAATTTGTTCACAAAATTTAATTTATTCATAAAAAAATAAGAGAAGAAATCAGCACTTGTATTGGAGTTTGGAGCCCATGCATTTTGTAAGGAATTCAATTTAAGAGCAAACTCAATTAGGGAATTGAAGTAGCAGAAGCTAAATTTAGCCCTGAAAATTAAGATTATTATCTTTGTAATAACAGTCTCCAAAGCTAATAATAACCCATTATGTTTATTGGGGGAGTATTAGATTGCAATGAATGTCTCAAATGATTACCTTACCCTTCCCCATGCTATTATTTTACCCGAGATGGGCATTTTTATTGCTTATCTAAAGTCTAGTGAATTCTCTTTCTATAATCATTGGGGATTCAGAGATGCTTATGAGTCTTCAGAACTCATTATCAAAAATTGACTGTGGGATTTCTCTTCTTGGAGATCACGAAGACTAAAACACACAATTCTGTTCTCTAAAAATCTGGATGTAATTTTGGCTTGTGGACAAAGGATAGCTTAAGTGAGTTTTTAAGGTGACTTTTATGTATACATGAGATTAAAGTCTTCAAGATTTGGGCTACCCCAGGAACTTTTGAAAATATTACTTATGTGGTCACAGTTTACTCAGGAAGAAAGTGAATGTTTCATACAATTGGACTGCTTTAAAAAGTAGATTGTTGCTCTAAATCAATACCAGGATTCCAAGTTTTTAAAAGAATAGGCATTCATGTTTAACTGCTGGGTCCAAAGCTAGTCCCAAATTCCAGTTGCTTCTATACCAAGTGAGAGCCTTCCAAGTCTTTGTGGCTTATCTGGTGTATCTATGAGAAGCTGGGGAGGGGGAGGGGTTAAACCAGGCAGGGTGTGAAGCTCATTTACAGAAGGTTCACACCCAACCTTATTTTTAAGCCCTTATCTTTGGCTTCCTGAAGGGGTGGAGACCTCACAGCAATGCTTTTGTGTTCCATTTCTGACTTACTCCTGGCTCATGGATAACTTTCTATCATTCATTACGAAAGTATTTGGGAAAGGGGGTACCTCTTTTTCAGTTTTATATTAAAATTCTTTTTTTGATGAGAATTTTTCCAGGAAACAGTTCTCTGCCTGCCTAAGTCCTCCCGTCCTCAAATATGTGCTAGCTGTCATATAGCTGTATCTCTGAGTCTCCTCGGGGACCCACTCTTGACAGCTAAAAAGGAAGATGAAGCAAAGAAAGAAATCCTCCTCCTGATCCCATCCTTCTGGCCATTTTACCATGAAAACTTGGCCTCATCTGGGACCCTGACATGTTCTTCACTGGCTCTCCAAGTCCTGTTGACTCTTCATTAAGGAAAGTGGCCCTCACCCATTCTTAAACAATTTCCACCCCACCCTCCCACCTCTTATGTCCTGTCATAACATCCCTAACACACGTTTTCATATAATGAATAAGACATTCTCTGGAGCTGCGAACAATGAGAGAGATCCCTAGCTGTTGTAGCATTGGGTAGGTTATAATTCTAGGCCTGAGAACTAAAGAAGTACAACCTACAGATAGTATAGTACCTTTTCCCTCAAAACTGTCCACATATCCTCCTACTTCCTTCCCCAAAGTCGCCTTCTATTTATCCTTTTGGAAACTTTAGTTCCATTTTCATTTCCCTCATGGGTCCTTGAGTGGGTAAATGACACTATTACAGTTGCCACCCTGCTACCTCTATACCTGTCAATAGCCGTATAGCCCTCAGAGGGGAGAGAGACATCAAGCATAATAAGAGCTACTTCCTCACAGTCCCCCACCTTCTTCCTGACTCCAAAAAAGAAAAGGGAAGTAGACACTTAGTAATGATCATTTTATTGGCACAGCACATAGATAGTGAGTGGCTGCATAATGACAAACAACACCAACATTGAAAAGCTTTATATGTAAGTCATTTCATTCCTGTGCACATGTTTTCCTAGGACAGAGTCCCAGGAACGGGGTTGCCAGGTCAAAGGACAAATGCATCTCTAATTTTGTTAATTACTTCCAGAGCTCCCTCCACAAAGATTACAGCACTTTGCAATCCCTCTAAAAATGTAGGAGAGTACTTGTTTTCTTCCAGCTTTGCCAGAGTGTATAATGTCAAACTGCCGGTTTTTTGTCTTATGAATGAGAAAGAGTTTCTCAGTGAAGTTTGATTTTACATTATTGTGAGTGAACTTATCATATATTTAAGGGCCATTTGTATTCTCCCTTAAATTCCTGTATTTGGCAGTAGGCATTCTGTAATCCAAAGATGCTGTTTCTTTACCTTCAAGTCACCACCCAGGGCCAGTCCATTCATCTGCTTAGTTGAAAGCCATGCTGCCTACACATGTTCTATACCTGAGTGGGGATGGAGGTGACATCTGTATCAAAAGAGCAAAGGGGCTTAAAGACTCTGTGCTTCCCGCAGTCAGTCTGCAGTTCCAGGTTTGGCAGAAGCTGAATGAAGTGTGTGACTGTGACTCTCCAGAGCATAGTAAGGAGGGCCTGCTTATTCAGTATTTTTACATTTTGTGTAATTTGGGGATCTTGCCTGGATGATGTGACTCCTCCCTTTTCTAAAATGTAGTATGCACACTTCTGTAAGTTGTGTGAATCTTAAGAGAGCAAGAAACAGAGCAAAGAAGGGAAGGAGAAGAGGATATATTTTTTAAAACCTCACATCTGACCATCGCTGTGGTTTATAGAACTACATTTAAAATATATATATATATATATATATATATATTTTTTATTGACTTTTTACAGACAGGAAGGGAGAGGGATAGAAAACTAGAAACATCAATGAGAGAGAAACATTGATCAGTTGCCTCCTGCACACCTCCTACTGGGAATGTGCCCACAATCAAGATATGTGCCCTTGGCTGGAATTGAACCTGGAATATTTCAGTCCTCAGGCTGACGCTCTATCCACTGAGTCAACCAGTTTCCGCTACAGACTACATTTATAGACACAACTCATTATATAAAAGTGTTGTACTTATTTATTGTTGCTCCTGTTTTGTTTTTATTGAGATATAATTGACATATAGTACTATATTTTTAGTGATTTCAGAGAGGAAGGGAGAGGGAGAGACACAGAAACATCAGTGACGAGAGAGAATGCATTTATGACGTCTGAAATACAAAATGTATAATACCTCTTAAATATATAAGTAGTAGAGGCCCGATGCACAAAGATTCATGCAAGAATAGGTCTTCCTACCCTGGCTGTCGGCACCACTTTTGCTCTGGCTTGGAGCTGACTTTTCGCCTTACTCACTCCGACCAGAGCTACCTTCAGCCTCTCATCTTGTCACAGCAATTTGCATATTATCTTTTTATTGGCTGTGAGCACCACCATCTTTGTCATAGAGTTACAGTCAATTTACATATTCTGTCTTTTTTAGATAGGATTTTTGAATTATGAAGGCATTTTCAAGTTTACCTCCCACAGTAGTCTGGGCAGTGTTATGGTAATTTGATGCTGGTTTCAATCTTAATCTGTACAGATAAAGGCCCAAAGGCAAGGCCAGACTATGAGGCAGCTGGGGACACTCTCCTCTTGGGAAGCTGCCTGCCTTCTGCTTCCACCGTAACACTCCTTGTCAGCATGGGGACAAATCAGTGTCAGAGAAGAGCAGTCACATTTTTAGTTTAATTACAGAAACACAAGCCTTAGATCTTCTCAATCCTTAATTATAAAAAAGTGACAGAAGGTACCTGCCATGTCTTCTCTGCTTCTTGTCACCCACCACCTTGCCCTATTGTAAACAAGAGCGCTCCCCAAGTATTTGGGGTATAATTACAACACACCACTCAACCCTGCCACTTACACCTGCAGAACACTGCGAAGAGAATTTTTATGAATGTAAGTATGTTGGGCAAGGAAGCATATAAAAGAGAGAATTCCTACTATATTTAAGAAAATGTGTTTTTACATATTTTTAGATCTGCTCCCCCCAATACCTTGAAATGACATTCTAAAAGATATTTAAGAGTATTTAAAGGATGTAAGTAGCAATATTTCTATGCTCAGTGTGGACACAACCTCTTCCCATTAATAACCAGCATATAAAATGCCAGCTATATCCCTGAATGCCAATGAACTAGACAAAGCCCACAGCCTATGTGGCCTTCCTTTGGCCTGTGCCATTCTTCTAAAGGAAACCAGTTGATGGCTCCTCTCCCCGCCTTTCCGTCACCACTGACTGTAGGGAGACTTCAGCTACTAGAAAAGACAGATGTTTGTTTTTAGTTGCATGGTTCCTTTCTGCTACCAGTGATATGTTTGTATAAAAGGGAATAAAAGGAATCCATCATAAAATTATTTTTTCTCAGTGAATGCCAACAAAATATATGAAGAGGGGGGGAAAAAAAAGACGGAATTCTTATCCCTCTTATGAATGAGGAAATTAGGGGAAAGCTAGGGAAAGCATTCATCCATCCATTACTTACCAATTCATTCATTACTCATTCAAGCAAGTTCAGTAATTACTGAGGTTCTGACATCATACCTTAAATCTACATACTCAAAGAAATCAAAGTTTACATGGTGCCTACATTTAAATATATCCTAAAAGTTGTGGCTGCAGACTTATCTGCAATCCCATTAACTGCATATTTTCATAGGCATGCTGATAGCTAAAGAATATAGCTAATAGTTTTAGATACTTGGAAACATCAAAGTCAATTCATGTAGCAGAAAATGTCCCAGATTTTGATTGTCTTTTTCACTGCAACATCAAGGGATTTAGAGGAAGAAAATCCTGAGTTTGAGATCTTATCCTATTTATTCTCTTTATTTTATGGAGCTGAACTGAGGATTAAATAAGTTTATTCAGATAACAACCCTTTAGTTCATGCATTTATTCAAACATTCATTTATGTGCTCAACAATGACCTGGGATTGTCGTAGATGCTGCTAGGGGTACAAGGCTGAGAAAAAATCAAAGGGTTCTTACGTAGCAGACAACACTGCTGCTGCTTTTGCTTCATGGGGCTGTTAGTCGATTAGGCAACCAGATGCTTATAAATTACCTATATTAATAAATTTTTAATGACAAATTAAAGAGTATGGTCTGATAGAGGGGCATGCTTGTCCAAATTTGATGCAGAAACCAACAGAGACAGGAGCATTGGGGCAGGCTTCCCTGAGGAAGAGATTTTTGCATCAAGAAGTGAGGCCAGCCAGTGTGTCTCGGTGGTTGACCGATGAACCAGGAAGTCACGGTTCAATTCGGTTTCATTTGGTTTGATTTCCAGTCAGGGCACATGCCCGGATTTCAGGCTCATTCTTCAGTGGGGGAGCATGCGAGAGGCAGCCAATCAATGATTCACTCTCATCACTGATCTCTCTCTCTTTTCCTCTCCCTCTCCCTCTCCCTCTCCCTTTCTCTTTCCCTCTCCTTCCTCTTCCTCTCCCTCTCCCTCTCTCTTTTTTCCTCTCCTTCTCCCTCTCCCTCTCTCTCTCCCTCTCCCTCTCCCTCCCCCTCTCCCTCTCCCTCCTCCTCTCCCTCTCTCTCTCTCCCTTTCCTTCTCCCTGTCCCTTCCTCTCTGAAATCAATAAAAATATACACTTTTTGAAAAGAGGTAAGTGAGAGAGTACTGGGTAACTGGATAGGGATGGAACAAAATATGTAAAAGCTTTAGAACAGGAGAGAGTACAGTGGTGAGAAGGAACTGAAGGAAGGCCATTGTGGCTAGAATGTTGGGACCGGCCATAAAGAAGTGAACGTGTGGAGCTCATGGTGGAGAGGGAGTGTCCAACACACATGTAGCTGGATAGAAATGAATAAGGCTGTAAATGTCAAGTTTCACAGCATAAAAAAAAATGCAAAATATCTCAATAATTGTGCATATCCATTACATGCTAAAATGGTAATGCTTTGGCTATATCAGGACAAACTACCAATTAAAGAGTGGTCTTAAAATCAATTTAATATATGTTAGGCTTTTTTAAGATGACTATTAGAAAGGTTAAAGTAACACACACACAGCTCACTTTATCCTGTCATTGAACAGTGCCAGTGTATCCCAGCAGAGCTTTTTAATCCAGGATAAGAGTCTTTATCCCGAGCACAGTGGGAAGCCCAGGAATGCATTAAGGAGAGAAATGATGGGATCACTCCAGCTTCTGGGTAGAGGACAAATCAAAAGGCAGCTGGAGAGGATGTAGAAAATGAGCTAGGGATAGACTACAAATAGACCAGGCAAAAAGCTTCATACCAGCTCGGTTTAGGGTCAGAAAGTACTGAGATGAGTAGAGAGGTTTGAGACATAATTAGGAGTGGAACATCAAGAAGACCTCAGAGTGAATCAGATATTGATAACCTCCACAGAGTGGACACATAAGCTGGAACATCAGAAATCCTACACTAGAGGTCTGAATTAAGTGCGATGGGAGGAAAAGTCAAAACGAGATGTGCTTTCCATAGCAGACAAAGTTGAGGCTGCTTTTGTTTTATAATGGGTGTGATTAAAAGCCAGGTTCTGATAGCATGTCAAGAAATTGCATTCTGGTTAGAACATGAAATACCTTTTAAGCAGAGTTGAACTTAAATCAGCAGTTAATGAACATTGACTAAATGCAAGAGACTGTGACAGAATTGTTTTTGGAAAGAAGGAAATAACATTTATTTATGCCTGCTAGCATGTGCCCAAAGCTTTATATGTCTGTCTCCTCCTAAGAACCTGATAAAGTTAATGTATTATCCTATTTTAAAGATGAGTGAAATGGGGTTCAAATGTGTTTAAAACAAATAAATGACGATCAGTGAAGGCAGAGGCCATTTTAATTTTGTTTTCTACTGTATCCCTAATTCCCAATTACTCTTTAGTATATACTAAATGCTCAAAAGATTAGGTAGAATGAATGAATAAAAGTTATACAGCTCATAGAAGGTAAAACCACTTTTCAATGCTGTTATATATGACTCAAGCAATGGTGTCAACATTGGAATTAAAAAGAAATCAGTGATAGCTCATAGATTGGGTTCACAGGTATGTAAGAACTATTATCTAAGGCTGATGACTATCCTACACTACATTGAATAATACTGTAAGAATAGTCAACATTTCCAAATACTTACTTGGTGCCAGACACTTGTTGTAAACCTTTCACTTGTATGATCTTATTTATGCTGCTTGCTTTTTTTTTTTTTTTTTTTTTTAGCAACCATGTTGGGCAGGGATTGTTATTTTCCTCATTTTAGAGACTGGGAAATGGAGGCACAGAGAGGTTTAGCCACCTGCGCCAAGTCACAAAGCTACAAAGGTATTAAACCCAAGAAACTCACCTCACAAGTCCATATCACATTTTTCTCTAAAATGATTTCAGAGAGGAAGGAAGAGAGAGGGAGAGGTAGAAACAGCTGCCTACTGCATGCCCCACATTGGGGATGGAGCCCATAACCCGGTCATGTGCCCCGACTGGGAATCGAACTGTGACCTCCTGGTTCATATTATAGGTTGGTGCTCATGCTGAACCATGCTGGCCGGGGCAATATGAAACTTTTAACCACTAGGGACCCTGGTTTTTACAAAGATCTCCACAGGATTAGGGGAAAGTCTGTTTTCGTCATTGGTCTAGCACCCTCTCCTTGAGTTACAAAATGTGATGGCATGTCAGGTCACACCCTTGTGAATCTAAAAAATCATTCAACGTTAAACACCGAGGCAGACATGTGAAGAGTCAGAACAAAACGTGTACCAAGGAATCTGTGGGTCTGTGTGCACCTCATTCCACACAAAGGGACATTTATCAGGGGCCTTGAAACCTCCACTGGCAGGAAGCTGTTATGTATCTGGGATGGCATCAGACAAGCAGGGAAAGAGGTGAAGCGAGGGGCTTAGAAAGTGGAAGATTTCCCAGTGGCAGAAACCATCCCAGTAGGGTGTTAACAGTGCATTCAGGAGACCCTTGTTCACTAATGGGGCCTACTCATTATGGCACTTTCTGCGCAAACTGAGCATTAAGTGCTTGCTAACGGTTCAGATAATGAACTGGGTGGTTATGACCAGCCATCCAGGCATTTCCTATGTGCCATTTGCTTCAAGTGTCAAATCACAGATGGATCCTGTGATGTGTAAGAGGGCTCAGCGCTCTGGTTTGGAAAATCTGTTGGGAAAACAAGGCCCTTTGTGTGAACATTTCATTTCTTTCAGTTCTTACAAACTGTCATGTAGAACCCCTAAAGGAATCGTGTTTTGTATTTTTTAATAAAGAAATAGTTTTGCCATCACCATAAAAAGTTTAATATTCACACCCTGGCAATTTGTTATAAAGAGATCCCATCTGGTGCCCCATCAAGATGGTCTGAAGTGCCGTTGAGATGTCACTAGGAGGTGGTTTGATCTGTACAGTGCCTCACTGCCTGGAGACGGAGAGCAGCATGACGCTCCTCTGATCACTGTTATTGTCTGTAGTCACCGAAATCATGGAAGTAGACCGAATGTCCTATAAGCTGAGTGGCCGTGCACCACAGGTAGGGAGGACTGCTCCGGCCTACTCCAGAATCATGAGAAGTAACACTTTCAAAATTCCCAACACTTGCTTTATGAGAGGACTTACCCTATTTTATAATTGCTTATCTAATTGTTTGTCTCCTCAGCTACACTCAGATCTCCAGGAGGGCAAATCCTGCATTTCTCTTTCCTATTACTGCATCTCTACCAACTGGTGCAATGCCTGGCATAATGTAGGCAATCAACACACAGTGAACGAATGAATAAAACTACTTGTGTATGCCACCTGAAATGTTGTCAGTAAATTGAGAGTTTTAGAAGACAATATGAAAATAGTGTCCTAAGACAGCAATCTTCACAATGGTGTCTGATAATCTTTTTAAATGTATTAGCATTCAGACAAAAAATTCTTAAGACCAGAAAAGGAAGGCTGGTAATAAGAACTGGGATAAAGGATGGAACAGTTAGTGAGGAGAGGGTTCAAAGTATGTATTTGAGAACTTAAGAAATAAAAAAGGCTTTCAACGTTATTTGGTCAAATATATTTCATTTGGAAAGAAAAGATTAGAAGCTGACATACTGGAAGTAGAAAAATTATTTGTTCATTTGTGTTTTGTGTGTGTGTGTGTGTGCTTTTTGTTTTGTTTTGTTTTGTTTTGTTGTTTTGTAACACAAAACAATAAGAGAAGTACTTTTCCTTGAAATTCACCTAAGAAAAGATTCTTTGAAACACATGTTATCTTTTTCTTTGAAAATAGGTTCCTTCTTTAAAACACTTTATCAGGGCTTTATTTGTTAGCAAACATATCTAACAAGATTTGAATGAATAATTTTTACTCATTTTTAGAGAGAGCAGAAAAGAGGGAGAAGGAAGTAGATAGATCAAGAGAGAGAAACATTGATGTGAGAGAGAAACACCTTTCAGTTGCCTCCAGTACAAGCCTTGGTTGGGAATCAAACTCCCAATGTAGGTATGTGCCCTGACCAAGACACATACCCTTTCGGTGTATGGGGCAACGCTCCAACCAACTGAGCCACTGCCTGGGCACAGTTCCATTCTAATTTAATGCAGCAGTAAATTAAAGCAGCTCTTCAAGGATAACTGGTATGGAATAATGAAACATCTCAATCTGGGTGACCTGAGGCTAATGACTCACTCACCAAATTAACCTAACAGGTCCCACAGACCTCCTTACCATCCAGTTTTCTACCTTAATGAAAGGACATTTCCTCAGGGTGGAGACTTTGGAATCACATTTACTTCCAGATCTTTCTTATTTTTCCTTCTTTTACCTGCCCATCCAGGTGGGCACCAGATTTTCAATTTTTCTTTTTCATGTATGCTGTAAATCCATGTCCACCTTTCTACTGCCACTACCCCTCTGTAAAATTGCAATAATTTTCTAAACTGGTATATTTTCTTCTAGTTGGCTCCCATCTCCAAAAAGCCCTCCACATTGTGTCATAATTATATTTGTAAAATAAACACCTGATTGTGCCACTTCCCTGCTTAAAAATTAGATCCCTGTTGCTAAGTGGAAGCCACAACTCCATGAACAATATTACTCAAGTTGTTCCAAATTCGTTCCAGGCTCATCTTCTCCCTGCATTACAATTATCTCCCTGGACACATAATGCTGTAAGTAAAAACAGGTTCATACCAGAGGAACCAACAGCATTTCTATGACTCTCTAATCTGAAGAAACAACAACTTCTTCAAATGCTTCATGCTAGTTCTTAGAAATCCAAAGGGAGAGTATTCTTGCCCCAAAGGAAGTAGAGTCCAATTTGATTATCTTTTCATCACATTCAATACTTGCTACATATTTTCTCGGGAAATTTATTACCTAGAAAAAATAATAATGAATGAACGATACAAGGATGGTTCTAAATTAGTACCAGTTCCATAGTTTCCCTTAGATGGTGGCTATAAACTTTATGAGATCCAATTTCCCTTTATAATAAACTAGAGGCCTGATGCAGGAAATTCTTGCAAAAGTAGGCCTCTCTTCCCCCCAGCTTTTGGCACCGGCTTCCCCCTGGCACCCAGGACCTAGGCTTCCCTCAGAGCCCTTGCTTCGTCTGGAAGGTCATCTGGAAAGACATCCAGAAGGACATCCAATCTAATTAGCATATTATGCTTTTATTATTATAGATTTTATAACACCTTAATTATCCTTACGTAAAATTCCTAAATACTTACATTTACCTGCACCCCTAATTAAAATGTAGAATGCCCAGCTTGTAATATAAATTAAAAATATTTACAACACTAGAGTTGTTATACATGCATTTGTTCAATAATAATTGCAACAGAAAGTTAGACAGTGATGCCTTCTTACAAAGAATAAATTTGGATGTACGAGAAAAGATTAGAAGCCATTTGAAAGGACACTGGAAAATGAAAAATAGATATACTAGTATCTGGGCATAACATCTGACACATGGTAAACGATTAAATAACAAAAGCTATTACCATTAAATCCCAAACCACTCTGAAGCAATAACTCAAAATAGCATGTCTTACTGCCATATCAATTGTTAAATAGTTATTTATTTATACTTTGGACAATACATTTCTTTAAAAATGCATGGCCCCTCTCTCCACCTTCCTCATTTCCACTCTCTCTAAAAAGCAATGGAATAAATATCCTCGGGTGAGGATTATCAACAACAACAACAACAACAACAAAAGCATGGAAATAAGCCCATCAGCCCAAGAGACTTTCTTTAGACCTGCACCTTTCCGGCAGGTGATGATGTAAGGGCTTAGCTTAGATTATTTATAGTCCGTTGTTATTAGGACTGTGTCTAGTGCAGCAAATGCAGCTTTGTGTATGGGCTCTGAATGATAACATTCATTTCTTTAACGTAGATTTCTTCTGGACAGTCACATTATTTGTCAGTTCAACAGGGCAAGACATTTTCCAAGGAAGGTTTTTTCCTGGGTTGGGGAGGGAGGTGGGGTATGGCTGTGAGTTTGGGAGAGGGGGAGAAATGTGAGCACAATATAAAAAGTGATTAATTCAAATTACTCTGGATTTTTTTCAGCTTGTTATCTCTGAACCCACAGCACTAAAGTCATTTTTACTTATAAGCGCAGTTTGTATTGCTCTCTCAATAAGAGAGTAAAAGTGTAAGGTGCCTAATAATAATAATTTGTTCTCAGTATAGCATAATTTTCAGATTTTTAAAAAGAAGTAACAGTAAATAAAGTACTTAAATATATAAGTTGATACTATTTTTCTCAATGACCAATAGATAAATCAAGTGATGGGGACATGGAGAAACCAATTGAAAAATACATAGCTCTTAATCCTTCAGGTCATGAACGTTACCAAATTTCAAACTCAGTGAAATCATCCAATTACTAAGAAGATTTGAGATTTATTTCATTTTGTTTGTTTGGAGGTAAAGTGCTGTATTGGTTCCTTAAAAGTGTAAGTAAAATAAACAGGAGAAAATATTTAGTAGAACTAAAGGCATTACTGCTTTTCCACCTAAAAAGCACACAATCTAATAAAATTGAATAACTCTTTTTTATCGTTTTCTCTCTAAACAATTATTTTGCCCCATTGACATGTATGTCTACCCAATAGTTTCAATTTAATTTTCTCGCTACACTTAAGGTTACCTTTGTTCAGCAGATAAATGTACCAGCTGCTCTTACTACTACCCCCATGCATTACAAATATAGAATGGAAAACATTAATTTCAAAATGAGAAAAGATCCAAACCTCAGGCTTTCTTTTATCTCTATTAAGAGGTCCTACCCTCCCCCTCAGTCCCCCCCCCCCCACCCCAGTATGAGTCTAGAGTTATTTTTATGGGACAATTAGGGGGAAAAAATGAGGAGATGATGATAAGAAGGGGCAACAGATGCAGTTTTTTTAAACACTTTTTATAATTTGTTTATTGAGAGAAGAAAGGGAGCAGCTTCAGGATGTGTGTCCATAACAGATGGGAGAAGAGGGGTTTTCAGTTTATTGCTGGAGCACGTGTCTCTTTAATCGAGGTATCAAGAAAGCGACTTGAGTTATTTTATGAGATTATTGTATTGCATGGATGTATTGTTTGAACCCTGACACCACTCACAGACTGGTCCATACTGGCCATATTCTCAATGGTTATTTGTGGTCAGGTTTCCTGTTCAGCAAATGACCTGTCCATACCTTCATTTATAACGCAAGCATGCCACTCATTTGTATTGAACCCGAGAGTCTACAAAATGCTTTATATATTTCTTAGAAAATAGATGTTGCCCTGGCCAGGTAGCTCAGTTGATTAGAGCATCATCCCCATACACCAAGGTTGAGGGTTCAATCCCAGGCAGGGCACATACAAGAACCAACCCATGAATGCATAGGTGGGTGGAGCAACAAATTGACATTTCTCTTTTTCTTTCTAAATATCAATAAATAAAAATAAAAAATAAAAGATCCTGGAGCTAGAGAATCAGAGCGCCATTCTTCCCCCATACATGACAAGCTCCCTAAACCTGGTAATGAATATGCTGCCTTTACCTCTCCATTCCTCATGGTAAGAAGGAGATAATAATAAGCATGCTTGCCCCAAAGGGCACTGTTAAATGGACTCATAGACATGCATACTTAGGGCAACTTATAGTAAGCAATCAATCAATGTTGGCTTTTAGTTTTATGACTACAGTTGCCAGTGCTTCTTAAAATAGTTCTGGCAGACAGCAGTCACAAAATAAATGTTCCAGTCAGGCATGTTAAATGAGTCCCGGTTTTGTCAATGTGTGACCTGGGAGGAAGTAATTTCATCAGAAAAATCAGAAGATCAAGCCAACAATGACAAAAACTGCTTCCCAAGACTGTTCTGAAGATCAAACGGAATAATACACATCAATTGCTTTAGACATTAGCAGGTGAAGAATAAATGTGAGTTGTAATGTTTATTCTCTAATTTCATCCTTATAAATGCACTGTTCTGCAGATGTGATTATCTTTATTTTATATATGAGACAACATGCTTAAAGAGGATTATGTAACTTGCTCAAGGTCATTTATATGGCATGTAGGAATTCTAAGGCCAAAAAAATAGATCTTTTTTGTCCCTTCCAATTCCAGTATCCTTTCCGCTGTTTGACGTCTGCTCCATGCAGAGCTATGATCTCTCCATAACATTACTTCCACGTATTGCTATAATTGCTTTATGTAAATGGCATTTGATAATGTTAGTGAAAATATAGAGATATTTTGTCATCATTGAGGAATTTTTAAAACATGTGGCAGCAACCCAATGACAGGAATGAACAAGTTTAACCAACCCAATGTCCTCTGAAAGGGCTTCACCTACCAGTTTTAGGTTACATGCTTGACCATTTTGAAATTCCATCTGAGGTTAACCTTTGGCATCTGATTTTTAAGGGGTTGAAGGTGGAGTTGTCAAAAAAAAAAAAAAAAGAGAGAGAGAGAAATGAATTACGGAGGTGCTGGGTGCTTTCACAGGGATTTCTCACAAAACCAAACTGGTAGAATCATAAGGTCTCTCTACAAAACTCAGCTGTCAGTGAGCTGGTCCCCAAAGACCAGTTTTCACATGGCGAAGTCTCAGACCACCTCTGCTTAATCACGCAGCCTGGGATCAACCTGGGATCCACAGTCTCACCCTCTCACCTGGGCTGACCTGGGAGGTGCCATTTCCGGACTCCTTTTCCTCCCATCCCTCCCTCCACCCCCCATCTCTGGTTGCATTTATTCACTGGGCATCTAACATTCAGAATCTGCTTTTGTTCATGACTTCCAGTCAAACTGAAATTTCCTGGCATTGGCTCTGGCTTACATTCTCTGACTCTACATTATACCTCTTCCATCATCCAACTCTAACCTCTGCTTTGCCCCCTGCATGCATGCCCTTTTCCCTTACTAACTTGCCTCCAAGCTATGGCTTTTTTCTTTTTTTTTTGATTGATTTTTCACAGAGAGGAAGGGATAGAGATAGAGAGCTAGAAATGTCGATGGGAGAGAAACATCGACCAGCTGCCTCTTGCACATCCCCCACTGGGGATGTGCCCGCAACCAATGTACATGCCCTTGACCGGAATCGAACCTGGGACCTTTCA
Organism: Pipistrellus kuhlii; assembly: GCF_014108245.1. NCBI lineage: Eukaryota > Metazoa > Chordata > Mammalia > Chiroptera > Vespertilionidae > Pipistrellus > Pipistrellus kuhlii. The sequence goes on from NW_023425438.1 coordinate 16,221,675, forward strand.
GTCCGCAGGCCAATGCTCTATCCCACATGTGTCAAACACAAGGCCCGCGGGCCAAATCCGTCCCGCCAGGCCTTGCAATGTGGCCCGCACCACGCTGTCATCACTGCACTCCGCTGCGTTTCCATCACAATGACAGTTTATGACTGTTCAGTAAACCATTCGGCCCGCGATTTAGGCTGGATTTTAGATTTTGGCCCCTTCTCTGATTGAGTTCGACACCCCTACTATCCACTGAGCCAAACCGGTTTCGGCTATGCCTTCTTGAAATACTAGTCCAGCCACATTTCTCTCCCTGCTCTGCTGATTTCTGATAAATGTTGGTAAACTGCTTCTGCCAATGAAAACACAATTCATCAAACTGGGCGATAAGTCTTTTCTTTACCCTGTTGAAAACCATCCACCCACTCTCAAGTAAGACAAATGTGCGTGAGTTATCAGTCATGCCACTCTACCCTAATTGTTCACTATCTCATCTAGATACCTCTATAGAGTGTCAATGACATCTGAACATGCAGGTCCAAAATGCAATTGAATCCTCAAGCTGAAGTCAACCCAGTACATCTAAGGCTGTGGATACACTGCTCCTGTTCGAATGTAGTCTAGGCTTACATTAGCTCTGTCCACAGACACATTACACCACTGACTCACCTAAAACTTGAAGGCATCAGAAACCTCTCTATCTTGGTAATATAATAGTAATTACAGTAATTACTATTATATTAATATAATATTGATATTCTGACTTTGAATTTTATCAGGAAAACGTGGGCATTGCTTCTATTAAAATTGAAAAACATTTTTCTATTATTACTCTTTTTTCCACTTAGTCATTATCTAAGATGGGTTATTCCCGCTGCATCTGCAAAACCTCCACCATGCCAGGGATCTCACAACTGCATGGCAGCTCTCAGCTGAGGACAAAAAGCATTAAGTTAGGAACAGAAGCATATAATCTTTTCATTGTTAATATGCATGAACTTGCACAGTTCTACTTTAAGAAAGAAAAAAAGGGTATTGAGCGCCATCCTAGTTTTAGGAATCCTGTCTTATTTTTCTGCCGTCAGTTGTCTTGGGATGTTTTACTATACTCCAGACAAATCTCAGTCATTTAGGTAATGCTTATATGGCCATGGATTAGCCAGTCCCAAAGCCCCTGTCCTTATGCCTGTGGCTGTCAGCGCCAATGCCATGGGGTGAGCAGGAAACAGAATGCTGGCAAGTCCATTGGATGCTCTTTAGCAGCCTTTATAAATTGTCTTTCTAGTTAAGTTCTTGAGCCATTGGCTGGAGCCAATTAAGGGAGTTATCTGTGAGTGAAGCCTGGCAGCCAATGTTGTGAGCTAAACATCATGAGAATGAACTGTACTTCACTACTGCTGAGGAAGAAAAGAAATAAGGCAAAACGCTGGTTAGGAATATCGAAGTAATAATTCAAAATTCCCTCATCAGCTCAATATCTTGAAAGTTAAAGATTTATGAAATAAGACCACAAAGATGTGAAGTTGAGATGACTGTAAAATCTTGTGTGATGCTCTGAGAAAAGAGTGCTGGAAAGATACTGATAGCTGCACATTTACAAATTCTGGATAGAAATTCTGGGTAACAGGTTCAACAGAAATATACTACGGATACAAATTAAGAGAAAGGGCTTCTTTTCTCTATGCCTGTCATGCAGTCACTGCACATGCAGGAGTGATAATCATTTCAGGGTTTCCTCTAGACCCACAGTATAGGTTGATGAGTTCTTAGGCATATAGGCATTTTTTTTTCTAGAAGTTAAACAAAGGAAAGAATACCAGGTCCCTGGAAAATCAATTTACATTCCCAACTTTCCCTCCAGCAAACCCTCTCTCCAACTTCATGTATCAAAAACACTCTGAAATATACTTCTCCTTTCTTTTCCCTTCATTTCACCTCTAACTTGTGTGTGGGCTTCATTGGCCCAATATTGTGTTGTTGTTTTAAGTGACTTTGCTTACAGCCTAACCTACTCCAGATTCTCTAACACAGTCTCCTGGTGAAAACTATACTTCTTAGATATCTTATTCTTACCAGACTGACTTGAGCTTCTTGCTAAAAGTGTGTTAAACTCTAATAATAAATGTCAAAATATGTTGTTTACAAAATGCATTAAGACAGTAAGTATATTATAATAAAAAAAGAAAGCTTGTGTTATATTCTTTGGTCAGTATCTCAAGAAATTACAATATTACCAACTCTAGTGTTTTACAATTTACAAAGCATCTATGTTCTTATGAATTATGACAACCATATTGTTAACAGTACTAGAGGCCCAGTGCACAAAATTCATGTACTGGGGGTGGGGAGAAGGGTTTCCCAGCCTGTGCCCTCTCACAGTCTGGGAGCCCTGGAGGGATATCTGATGATGGCTTAGGCCAGCTCCCCTCAGAGACATCCTTAGCACCACCACTGAGCTCACCAGCCGTGAGCCTGGCTTCTGGCTGAGCAGCTCTCCCTTTGTGGGAGTGCACTGACCACCAGGGGCAGCTCCTGCATTGAGCATCTGCCCCCTGGTGGTCACTGTGCATCATAGCGACTGGTCATCCAGCTGTTCAGTCGTTTTGCATATTAGCCTTTTATTATATAGGATTATTAAGACCACATTATCATTACCATCTCTAAAACTGAAGATCAGAGAAATTAAGTAACTTGGGATATTGAGAAATTCACCCAAAGCTCATGGTTCTCAATTCAGTGGATTTTGTTTAGTTTTCTTACTTAGCATAGAGGTAATTATCTGAAACCAAAACTTGGACTTCCACAGTTATAAGGTCCACATAAGTTTCATTGAAGAAGTTGAGAAAATTGTAAAAGCTTGTGTGATTCTCTTCATCTGAGAAAACAGGGCATCGAGGGATGTGGCGGATTAATGACTTGAGAGACCTAAGACTCTCTGCCCCTTCACTTCCCTCCAAGTTTGAGAAATATTTGTTTTAAGAGGCAATAATCAGAAAGAATATTTTTGTGCAAAACTGTGCCCAGGACTCAAGGATTTTGAGGTGTAACACTAGTGGTTTCTGTCCCACACCAGGAATGACCCCAGTTTATGTCATTTCAGGGTCATCATACAAGAACTTGGATTTCAAGTGCAGAAATTTGCATTTACTTCCAGTGTAGTGAACAGCTTTAGATAAAAATAGAAGAATTCTCAAATTAAATTTCTTCCTTTTTGTCTTTCATACCAATATCACAGCGTTAGAAATAGTGTGGCATTTGGGGAGGAAAAATAAGGAATGAAAAGAGGTTGTTAGACAAAGTTCCGGGCAGCTGCACCAACCATCCTGGACCTGACCATAAAAGTCGCCTGCAGATTTAGATGATTCTGAACATGAGCTTTGGCATGTACCAAAGTTTTATGTCAACTTTACCAAGGTTCAGTTTCCTGATTTCCTAAAGAAAAGGTGAAAATAATATCTTCTGTCTTTTTTGTGAAGATTGAATGAGATAATGAAAGCAAAGCACAGTGCATAGTAACTTGCACATAATAAATGCTCAATAAATCGTAGATCTTTCCAATATAAGACTTTATCTGATTATGATGATACAACAAACAGAGACAAATATATTTAAAGAGGGAACATGAAAGAATGAAAAGTTAAACTATATTTCTTTGGGATGGGGTGCGCAAAACTGTCTCCATGCAGAGTTGACCCTGCTCTGTACAAACACTGTCCTGGCAGGCAGATTCTGAGCATGTGATATCACTGGCTCCTCCGTTGCCCTAGCAGCAGCCCTGCAGGCAGACAACACAGTTTTACAACAAAGCGAGGTCCTGAGTCTGTCTCCTGGGCAGACACTGAGAACCAAACGCAGAGCTATATTCGTACATTAAATCAGGATGCAATGTCCTGCCCGTTCCTTACTTTGTAAGCATTGTTTCTTCTATTCAGAGCAATGTAAATGCTTTTCCAACGCATGGCTGCAAAGGCCAAGTACTTTATAGAGAAGAAAATTGCAATAAGCCCCTCTTTAATGCAAGAAGGATTAGACAGCTCGCTACCAGAAATCAAGAAATATTTAGAATAATCACATTCAACTCCAGACTTTCATCTATGAATCTAAACAGAAAACTTTAATCCTACGACCTATAAGCTGATGCCATGGCTATATATGGTCACAGAACTCCTAAGGGGAAGAAAGAGGAAAAGGAGGAGGAAGAACTCCAAGGCCATGGCTCTTATAATTTGTGTGTAAGCTCTACCATAGGGATCGCTTAACCTTGGCAACGTTTACAAGCAAGATTCATTAACCAGCTTTCCTCCAGTACATGCAACACTTTCCATTTTAAGAAGCCATAACTCCCTTGCCTCTGGGAAATCTCACTGTTTATCATGCTGAAATATTTGCTTCACAGATAAAACTGCTATGGTGAACATCAAAGACAGCCGGAGTCCATATTCTGGAGACTTAACCGCTCCAGAAGGGGCAAGCAATAGGAATTCCTTGTAGCACTGTCAGAGCGCCCTTGCTCCTATTTTTTTCCTCCTTTCTCACTATATCTTATAGGTTACAAATAATATTTCTTGAAAATGTTCAAATATTCTTGGAATTGGCAACATTTGTCCCAATTCTTTCCAGGTGGAAGGTACTTCCAGAATGAGTTTGGGGTCTAGGAATCTTCCTGAAGATACTTCCTCCCCTGCAGTGAACAAGCCATTGTTTATAGGATGATAGTTTGTTGTTTCATTCATTTCCCCAGTGTGACAATGGAAAGTCATTATTTCTGGCTTCAATCTGACTGCCTTACCTGCTAGAGACTGGAAGGGAAATCCCAGGTGGTTGATGGGGAACAGGCTTTGAGGGAACACAAAGGAGGAAGGATGCTAGAGGAAGGGAAAGGAATTCAAACAGAATACCTACAACAGCCTTCCAGTCCCCCCTGAAACCTACCCAACCAAATTGGAAAAAAGTTAAAATCAACTGAAAACTGAAAAAGAATGCCAAAATGCTCATTAGCATCAACATTGTTATTACTTTTTTGCTTTGAAGGTTGTCTTTTTAAAAAGCTGTTATTCCATTTTGGTATCTTGTAATATTAAGATTGGGTTTCTAAAAGGATGAATGTCAACTGCAAAATTAAATTTCTCTCAGCATATGCGACCCTGTCCTTTGTTATATACCAAGATGTCTTGAATGATTAAACCCACTTTCCACCCACAGGTACACTGCCCAGGTTCAATCTCAGCAAGAGCATGGCTCTTCCAAAGCAGATAATCACAGCTGTGATTAAATCTCCCATGCTCTATAATTCAATGTCAATATAAATAATATCCTAAATAACCATTAATAAAGTCAGAGTCAGCCTCCTTCCCTCCCACTAACAATATTCCCAAGACTAATTTATAGTTTCGGGGAAGACTAGGATCTCTTGAGTATTTTTTTAAGCTAGGTACTTTGCAAGTTGTTATATACAACTACCCCAATTTAGCTTGCCCAGCAATTTATGGGTTAGAGATGAACATAACTAATTTAAGATAAGGAAACAAATGCTCTGAAGACTTGAGTGAAAAATCAAAATTTTACTGTAAGATCTGTAGCACAGAACTCTTATTTCTCCTGCCTATATCCAAACAACCCAACAAACCACCTAAAACAAGATAAGGATCAATGCCAAGTTTAGTATTCTCCTTCATCTGTCTTAAGATGAGGATGGATCTGATGGATTAGGAGGTAACTTGATAGAGTAAATAAATACATGTTACCTTCTCAAGAAATCTCAGAAAGAGTATTGTTTATAGATATATTCCTTGCCTGACCTAGTATGAAATATAGGGCACACTGAAGAAAAATTCTGGACCACAAGTTTACTGAACATTCAAAACAACTATCCAGAAATCATGTCAAGTTACAGAAAGTGTTCTTTAAATGCTAAAACTCACACAGGTAAGAGGAGAGGGAAGTCACTTTGGGCTCAGGAAAACATGAAAGCTCAAAAGTAAAAATGGGATGAATTAACAGTTTAGATTTGGAAAAGGCTATTCGTGTGTGTGTGTGTGTGTGTGTGTGTGTGTGTGTGTGTATAATTTTGAATCATAAACAGTAAATTTTACACAAGGGAGACTAGATCACACCAAAGGAGATTAATTTGGCCCTGGATAGGCTTGTAGACTGAAGAATGGGCAAGGAAACCATTGAGGAAGTTATTATCCATGTCTACCTTCACTGGTCATCGGAGGTACCAAAATGGGTGTGCAAAGAACAAGGACAATGAAATCATCTTCCTGGCTGGACTTACACACAGGACACTTGTGGAGACCCATCACCCACCACTGTGATAACAAAGCAGTTCAAATGCTTTGTGGATGACTAGAATGACATATGCTTAAGGCTGTACTTAGGGTTTTGGAGCTGAGGTGCTTGAAACATAGAGTAGCCACTTTGAAGGAGCCTCTTGCATTTTCCTCTTTCTTATTTTCCAGGTCTAGTTTCATCAGCACAAGGCAGAAAGGTGGTTCCAGAGCAATAAATCTTCCCTGGAAAGTGGTCTACCTCTGGCTGCTTGATAATGAATTTAATCAGTAGGGAGAACAGCCCTGTCATTACAGATTGATCACCAAAGACTCTGTTTTGGTAAGTTAATTGATGCCGTGTTTGCAGTGATGGTGGTCACAGACACATTTGATATTTTAAAGAAATGTATAGATCCAAGGAATGCTCAATCAGTTGTTTAACAACCCTGAAACACAATAAACAGATATAAACAAATAAAAAGGGAAGGGCTAAGGGAGTTATAAAACAGCAAATACTCAGTTATCAATAAGCATCTTTGGTTTCGATGAATTCAAAACATAACTGACTAAAAATATTGTTAATGTTTCTCTTCTGATTGCTTTGTTTGGTTTCCTTTTCAACCCAACTAGGGGATTTCAAAACAATAAAGTCTGGAGCAGAGGATATTTTCTATCTACCAAACTTATCCATTTAGCAAAGCAGGTAAGAGATATCTTAATTGGATATATTTTTTTTAATTCTCTTTGCTCTATTTTCAAGCTAGCATAAAATATTGTAGCATTTTCATTAAGCATGCTTGTATAACATAAAACCCCAGGATCATTAGCACAGATAGAGTTAAGAAGATGTTGTTAAAAGTTTTCTAGTCAAGTATTCCCTTAAAAGGTATTAGAGATTTTTAGATAAGGTTAGATCCATCCCTCATAAACTTAAGCAAATGAAAAATCCATCAACCACGTGGAGCTGAAAGTTTAGGTCTGTAGGTCGATTCCTTCAGTAAGATAGTTAGGGATGAATAAAGAGGTAAGCTTTCTAACTTAAGAGTTTCCCCAGAGCACATTTTTTCCAACATCATCATGATGCTATTTTTAAGTTTTACCAATTGCTACACAATTTGTCATTTAACTGTTAACCTAGCCTTCTAGTATTTCTTGGCAACTTCAGACTTGTACAATGTACCATGGAAATACCCTGATGATTTCTTTCTTGAGTAAACTGAGCTAGGCCAATTTGCTTCTCAATAGTTTGGTAAATATTCATGGTCACATGAGATTAAAGATAGACCTTTGCTGTGATCTCTTTTCCTATAATTTCCCTATCAAGTGGCCTTTTCCATGAAAGCAAATCTTAAACTAAATTATGCACAACTTGAACATTTTTTCATAAGCAGGCACATAAAACTAGGCATTATAAACCAACAGCTTCTAAATATTCTTAATGCAGGTGCAGTGGGGCCCATAAAATTTCTCTGGCCAACCAAATATTCTGAATACTTCTCATTTCCAAAATGGAAAGTTATTTCTTCTGCCTTATAATAATACCACACTCTCACTATGGTATAATAGGCAGAAATCCAAGCTGACCCCCCCACTGATCCATGAGCTGGAATCCCTTCTTTTGAGCATGAGCAATACATGTAACTTGTTTCTAACCAATAGAATATGGCAAAGGTGATAGGAGGCAACTCCCAGACTAGATGACCTTATGGAAAAGGTGAAGAGAGTGTGCAGATGTACTAAAGACCCTTCATCATTTGGCCTAGAATTAATCAAAAGACTTTTTTGTAGGTGGATCTGATCTAAGCTTGCTGGCCTTGAATACTCAGGCCACCATCAAATCTATGTGCATGGGGAAATTAATTCTGCCAACAACGATGTGAGTTCAGAAAAAGATCTCGAGCTTGTGGCCTGAAGAAGCCCCTCAACTCTGCATGGTCTTCTAACCAAAGGAAACTGTGAGGTAATAAATGCACGTTGTTTTAAGCCGCTGTGTTTCTGGTCATCTGTTATGCAGCAATAGACATCTAATACATATGATTTATGATAAAGACAACTGAAGTGCTTTAAGCACCACTCCTGGGACTGATGCTTCTGATGCTCATGGCCCTGAAGCAGAGCTCACAATGAATCGGGGCACACATACACTGCACTGTTTATTTTACCGGTGTGGTAAAATAAATGTCTAGACAGATAATAAAATACTCTGTTCCACATATCTGGTCTTTGAGCTCTAGGCGCTGCATCACAGAGTAAGAACTGGAAGCATCTGCAGGCACTGTTTAGTCCCCTATCTACCCCTTCACTCAGCTTGACTGCTACCACCCTCTTCCTATGACAGATAACAAAGTAGAATCTCAGAAAGGTTAAGTGACTTCCTCAAGGCCATTTGGTCTCAGAAAGCTTCAGTGACTTCCTCAAGGCCTTTTGACTAAGACTGGAGCCTCATGTCTTTTAAGTCTCATAGCCGATTAAAACATTCTTTACTCCTCCCAACTCTAACCTTCCTCAGGATCATAGTTCTCCACCCTAAACTCACCTTCAATTCACGGGCTTTGCAGAAAATTATTCCGCACCTCTTGGCAGTCATTTATTTATTCATCAAATATTTATTAAGCACTTACTATGTTAGGCACTGTTCTAGGAGCTAGTGATAAAATAGAGAGTAGAACAGTAGTGAATAGAATACAGCCCAGCGTGCCTCACAGAGCTTAAATTCTGGTGAAAGGGAAGCAGACAATTAACAAAATTTGATAAATAGTTGATGTTGGTAAGTACTAAGGGAGAAAGTGCAGGGATAGCCACTGTCTACAGAGTCTTAGGAAATAACTCTTGGAGGAAATGACATTTGAGTGATGGCCTGAAGGAGAGATGGAAGTAAGTCAAGACAATTTTTAGAAGAAAAGTGTTCCAGAAAGAATGCACAGGCTCTGCGAGAGCAGAAACCTTGAAGGAGAAGAGGAAGAAAAAGTGGACCTGGCCTGGGAGAATGGGTCTGAGAGGCAACAGGAGACCCGGTTTGGGGAGCTTTCACTCTGGATGAGGCAGGATGCCAGGAGAGGGATCTGATCAGAAGAGTGTCTGAGAAAATCACAATCAATACCGAGAATTTCAAATTCGAACCAAGGCAGAAGAAGCAGAGTCCCATTGGCAGAGAAAGAGGAATGGGTTGGGTATGTGGAGACAGGCTGACATTAGAGGCCAGGAGAGAACTCAGCCTGGCATCCCCCTCATGCTCCTGTTCCTGCTGAATTCTTCTTCCTGTCCAGCCCACTCATTGCCCTCTCGAAATGGCTGTGCCTCTCACTTCACTGAGGCTGTGCCCAAATGTCACCTCCTTGGAGGGGCCTTCTCTGACTACACTTCCTTTCCATTTGTAATTTTTTAAATTAAATTTATTGAGGTGACATTGGTTAATAAGATTACATAGGTTTCAGGAATACAATTCTATAATACATCATCTGTATATTGTATTGAGAATTCACCACCTCAAGCCAAGTCTCCTTCCATCACCATTTATCCCTCCATATCCTCTCCTACCTTCCCCCACCCCTTGGTTACACTTTCTAAAATAACAGTCTTCTGATACTCTCCCCCCTTATTCCGTAATGTTTATCACCACTTCATATTAACTTGTTTGTTTCTTGTTTGCCGCCCACACCAGAATGCATCCCCTTACCCCACGAAGGCAGGTTCTGAGTCCACCTTTTTCACTGCTCTAACCTCCACTTTCTAGAAGAGCTTCTAGCTCATCATAGATGTTATCTGTAATATTTCCTTGAGTAAGTGAATAAATGCAAATGCTTACATTCCCCATTGGTATTAACTCCAGCATCTGTGGTTCTTCTACCCAGAGGGCTTGTTAAGGCCTGGATGGCTGGACCTTCTCTGCAGATTTTCTGATCACCATCCCAGAAGACAGTGATGTGCTGTTGCAAGGGCCACACTTTGGTAACTACTGTTCTATATCTAGTTAGCTTCTGTGATGATCAAGAAGTTTTCACTAATAGAGATGACTTGACTCTTTTTTTAAAAAAATCTATTCATATTTTCAGGCTAAATTTAATGCAAAACACATCCTACCATAAAAGCTTAACAGCTCACTCAAATATTTTGCCAAAGTAAAGTTATTAAGAGTGAATTCTAGTAGATTTCATGTTGAGTGAGTGTGACTATTCATAAAACAGTTCAAATCTGGTTTATATAGCTTAATACCACCCATTAGCCCTTTGTGGCACTATAATTGCATCATGAGTCCACAATGAGTGTCACACAAACGTGAGTATTCATTCTTGGAAGTTGGCTAGTGTTTTGCAGTTTACAGTGCAGTTTTGTTGTTCTATTTCAATGGCACCACTAAGAGGGAAGCCAGACAAATACTCTTGTTCTTATTTTCCATGTAACAAAACTGGGGCTTGAAGAGGTCAAGGACCCCCAGGCCATGCTGAGAGGTAGACGGAGTTAGACTCAAGTGTATGTCAAGGACATCAGGTTCTTGCTTCCACAGGCTAGTTACAAAACACCCTTGCAGAAGGATAAATCCATCATAAGCACTCTATAAAATGTCACAAAGGGAGGCATTGATGTGCAATGGACATGTGACTTAGTCACATGGTATTCGATAGTCTTCACAAAATAGTTTCATAAGGAAAAGAAAAGTATTTGTATTAGCCCACTTTTTTTTTTAATTAAACCAAGGGCTATAAGAGGGATGCTTAGATAATTCTGATTTGTCGGTGGAAATTTGACTGACATCGCTAATTATTCTGCACAAAGGAGATCTGATAGCTGCACTTTGAAGCTTGCTTCACCATCTTAATAAAGGAAATAAACTAACCCCCTGGCAAGTGATGACCACTATAACTGTTTTACTGCTACACTTATTGAAACTTCAGTGATTATACTTAACAGAATTTCCAGAGTCATGAGGGGCCACGCTGGATCGAAGTAGGCTTTTGACAACTTCAGGAAAGAAGAAATTACTTACTAATCTGGCTACAGCCAAATTTGGTCTTTCTATGAAAATAAAGGTTACCAGGTGTCCTACTTCTTTAGGGAATGTGCTACTTTTCAACAAATCACCCTGCAGATATGACCCAAAATAGGGCAGTAAAAATGTCTCTTTTTCTGTGACATGCCAGATTCTTCTCCTCCCTCAGCTTTGCCTCACTGACTTTCCAGACCTTTTAGTGTCTGAGTTTGAAGTTTTCCCCAGAATATAGAAACTTAGAAGTTGAGGGTCCGTCCCATCATCTCTATAAGAGAATGTTTCCTATAAGAGAATGTGACAGGAAGAAACATTTCTACCAAGTTTACTAGACACATTTCAAGGTCGTTTATCTATGTCAACAATCCCTGTGGCTGCTCCAGACATCAGAATCAGGATTGGCTGTGCTAAGCAATAGCACCAGCCCTGCCTGAAATGGCTGATTGCAAAATGAATGTTCAAATGTCACCTCCTCCAGGAAGCCTTTCCCAATCCACCACATCCTCCTGCACAAACATATAGCTGGCTGGAGCTAACCTTTCTATTCTTCTGTCCTTCCATAACTCGCCTTTTATATTTCTCTTCAAGTGAGTATAACAGGCTGTCTAGTATCCTGGAGTCTGCAGTGGAACTAAGTTCATGGCTGCTTCCTCTTCTTAGATATCTCCATTAGGTTGTGAGCCTTCAACCTATATTTCTAGGATAGATTATTCCCTCTTCAGTTTGACAAAATTTTATTCATTTCATCGAATTCTGGACAAATGTCCTCTACTGTGCACTGTTCTTCCTGTCTCCATACAGTTAGTCTAACCTTCCTTCACAATGTCAGACTCTTACACATTCTTCTCCTGTAGCACTCGATACTAAATTGCAGTTACTTCTTTACACATCTGACTTCCTTAATAGACTGTGAATTCATCAATGTAGGCGATGCCCAATGGCCTTCCACAGAGCCCAATTTGCTTATTAGCCTTTTATTATATAGGATTTCCATAGTACAACCAGCTGTGCTGATTATGCTGAAATAGACTGTTAGTAGCAGGATAATAAGTTAGGATACCTAAGAATTAGTTAAGACTGAGGGGCCGCTAACTTGGGGAATCTCTCACACTAGTTAATCAATTCGGCCAAATTGATATATGTATGTATATAGATGGAAGTAAAATTCTTGGATGTGTCTCATACTGACATCTCTAAATTATAACTGAAAACTACATCTCCTTTTATCGAAGAAAGTCACTGTGAAAAATGTTCCCTCTTAGGCCTCACATAAATATGTTTATATTGTTGATGAGTAGAGCTACATGGAAATCATAACTTACTTTAGGGATTGCTATTACAGACACTGATTAGAACATTCCATTTGAAAGTATAATTAAATGTATAAAATCCTTAAACTTGAATTGCAACAAAATATAGAAGCTACCTGAAAATGTTTTATGGGTCATATTAATATGCGTGTATCCCCAGTAAACATAAAATATACATTTGTTGTTGAATAATGTGCTCTGTCTATATCCTTCATAGAAGGTGATACTTACTCAGCAGTATCTTAACTCTCATTCCATGGTATTGCAAAAATAATGATAGAGAACATTTTGCAAAACATCTCTTTCAATACTGACTTTAAGTTTCTAGGCCACAAGAAAGGCCTATTTAAAACTCTTAGGCCCATTTACTGATAAGAGTGGGCAAAACAAAACACCCTAAGCAGCATCATGAGTTATCATGAGCAGTTCCTGTCACCTTGGTTAATGTTTCCAATAAACCCATTGCTTCATGAAAGTTTTTGTTCAACATTTTCATTTTCTAAATTTCTTGTTTTATCCAGAAGCTAAGGTCAAATCAAATGATAACTCAAAGTAACTAATATATATATAATATCAATCAATCAATCTATCTATCTGCTATTATGTTGACTTTCATATTTTTATTTTCATATTTTTACTTCATAGATATGTGTGTGTTTGTAAATAATTTTTCCAATGATGGCTTGAAGCTTTATCTAAAATATTTCTGTTTAAAATTTAATCCTGTTGATAGGCTATTCAACAGAGAGACCATATTGACAATTAGCAAAGATCAACAATTGCCTAGCATAAAGAGGATTAACCCCGCCCCCCTTTATGTGTTAGTTGCCCAAGAAAATGATCTGAATCCCTTATCCTCACTCCTGGTGACTGCCCTGTGTGCTACGTGGGTAATCTGAACATCTAATACCTAAACCCTTTGGTGGCAATCTTAATCCATAAATTAACAATATTTGTATTTGTAATCTAAACTAAGCTACCAAGGTTTTCTCATCCTGACAGATACAATAAACATTTTAAAATATTTAACATTAAGTATGAGTTTTTAGCAAATGCAACTACTATAGTATGGTTGGCACTAAACATTATTACAAAAATCTCTGTATCAGTTACCAAAAAATTGCAAGTCTACCACTGAAAGTACTTTTATATCTCATCTAAAATAGCTTATTACTCCATGTCATCCAATTGAAGCAGCAGGCAAAATTCACCCAGTGTTATTCCTCCTCCTACCCCATGCCAGTTTGTGGGTCTCACAAGGGGTATAAGGGAACAAAGAAGAGGGGTTTAAATTATGAGAAATTGTTTTCAGATAAATTTTCATCACATAAACTTTAAAAAGCTGTGAGTTTGCTGGAATGTCAAATCTTGGTACATCATTGCAGACTGACTAATTCATAACCTCTGGGGATCAGTCAGACTCAGCAACTGGTGGTTTAACAAATGTCCAGATGGCCTAGGTGCCTGCTCACACATTATCCAGAGATAGATCCTGCTGTTGAGGACCATTTTCACGTAAGCATAAACCACCCATTCTTTTAACGGTCCGATGTGTTACATTCATCCCAGGGACATTTTAATATCACTGGTCTGCATCTATATTCATCTGACAGCTTTGGTGAGATAATTCCAAATAAGCTGCTTAAGAAAATGAGAAGTAAATTTCTTCAAAGATTCTCTAACTAATTTGATGGACAGTTTATCTTATCTCAGCATTTCTGTTCTCAGGTAGGAAACTGCTTAAAGAGACAAGAGTAAATATGGAAGTCACCAAATGATTCTGTGGATTTATCTTGAGGCAGATCTGGATGCTGAGAAACTGCTTCCAGAGAGATTGTTGACTAAGATAGATCATTTCATAGAAGCTGTTTTTATTTTCTTTAGTTTTTGTCTAACTTGAAAAATGTGGCTCTTTAGAGTGCTTCTCTACTAATCCTTCCTATCAAGAGTTCTACTTGCCTTCACAAGAGATGTAGGTAGGTCATAAAGTATTTCTTTAACAATAATACACAGATAACATAATATTACTGGAAGCTCGGTACATGAAATTCATGCATGGAGGGTGGGATGTGTATCCCTCAGCCCAGCCTGCACCCTCTTCAATCTGGGACCCTAAGAGAAAGTCTGACTGCCCATTTAAGCCCGGTCCCAACTGCCCTTCCCTGCTGGCCTGGTCCCCACAACTGCCCTTTCCTGATGGCCATCTTATGGAGGCCATCTTGTGTCCACATGGGGGCTGCCAGTTGGAGTGTTGGAGTGATGGTCAATTTGCATGTCACCTCTTTATTATATAGGATGTTTCCATAACTCCGTTTTAGAGGAGAGGACGCTTGGAGGAAAACTTGTTTATGTTTTATTCAGAATGGAAAGGTATTGCTGGTGCATCATTAAAGAATTTAAATAAATATGAATATGCACCCTTTAGAAAAAGCAGAGTATAGGCCTAGAAACACTTCCTGAAAGCTCTGATCTCCTATTTTTAAGAAAATCCAGTTGTCCAGGCTAATGGTAAAATGTCCAGGACCTTACAGTGTGGGTAGCCAGAGAGTCATAAGGAATTTGACACTCACCATATAAAAGCTTTTCCTGTGAATATCCCAAGATTTATGAGAGCATCATGTCTTTCATTCTCTTTCTTTCCCACAGTTTTGACTTGAAAGTCTCCTGGGACTAGAAGAGCCAAGGCCTTCAACTATCAACTCACTTCCACACAACAGAACTCTTAGTCCTAGACACCAGAACTCCTGCAACTTACAGGCAATCTAAGAGGCACTGCAATCAATGGTCAGTTGAAAATATACAGTCAGGTAGACAAAAAGGTTATCCACACCACACAATGGCAAAGAGCCAAGCCTCCACACTGTCAGGCAGAGCCCTCAGCCTCCATCACTGCCAATGTCATCCTAGTGACTAAATGTCCTACCCGCAGGGATGTTTTTACAGAGTTAATTCTGGGTATATACTAGTACTAGAAACCCTTTGCAATTCCATATAAACTTAAAAGAAGATGCTCCCAGGCAAAACAATTATGAAACAATTTATAACTTAAAAAGATAAATATTTGAAATATTATCCTTGTATTATTTTATTTGCCAAAATTCACCTTGAAACACAGTTAAATACCACAGCTAGAAAAATCAGTGATTTTATTTATATAACTAGAGGCCTGGTGCATGAATTTGTGCACAGATGGGGTCCAGCAGGCCATTTATGATCAGGGCCAATCAGCCGGGCCATTATGGGGAAGGAGACATGGGCAGTTGGTCAACTGGCCCAACCCACAACCAGGGTTCAGGGGGGTTGGGGAGTATGTCTAATACATGTTTATGGATTTGTGGGGGAAAAAAGTTCATGAAATAATTTATGCTCTCTTCCTTTCTAGAGAACTGTGATAGCATTTCCTTCTCTTTTTTCTAACATGTACAGAGTACCTGTTGCCACGGCAATCACTGATTTAGTACAACATGTTTTTCTCTCCTTAATAAAATTAGTTTCTATTCCTGCCAAGAAGGAACATATTAATTTACCCATCATGCTGGCATAAGGGAGTTGAAGGCCACAGATCTTGTCATTTACACAAAGATTCCCAGAAAGACAACTGTTAGTATCTTTTAGGCCAAGCACTCTAACCCAGTCCCAGAGAGGAAACGGGATGCTGAAGTAAAGGATCCTGGAACAAAGGAGGTAAGGTCTCTCTTCCTTCCCACAAAGTTTCCCAGAAGAGTATGAAACCTCAGATTCCCTTAGACCAGTGGTCGGCAACCTTTAAGACATAAAGAGCCACTTGGACCTGTTTTCAAAGGAAAAAAAAAACCTGGGAGCCGCAAAACCATTGCGACATTTAAAACAAATATAACACTGCATATATTGTTTCTTACCTTAACGCTATATACCGGATCGTGCAGAAAAAGGAATTTTTCACTTAACAAAAAGAGCCGCATGCGGCTCCGGAGCCACAGGTTGCCGACACCTGCCTTAGACTATCCTATCGGCTTCAACAAACTAATTCTCCTAATAAATATAGCTTTAAAAGGCCACAGATGTCCAAGACACAGGGACTCACTAGCCAATGCTTTTTAGAACTATGATTAATCTACTTAACCTCTTAGGGTAAGGCAACCACAATGACAATAAAAACAAACAAAAAAAATCCTTTGAGGTGACTAATGTGAGAGGTAGGAGCACCTTGTTGAAGAAACCGAAGTCAACAGTTCTATTCTTGATAAAACAAAGAGCCCTGGTGAAATCTCCTGGCTGGTTGAACACTTTCCGGTGTTACATAAATCATATCTTCAATCTGATCTAGCCTCACTATTCAGACTTCAGCATGCCTATCAACACACTGATTTAGAACCATGTCCAGGCCTGTCTGGTGGCAATGATCTGTGCTAACTTGGATTTTTATAATTGACACTCCAAGCTGGAGAGGCCACGTACTTCCCAATATCTCAAGTCAAACCCACTGGCTCTCCTGCCCTTGGAGGTCCATAAGTCTGCCCTAATCCTAATGGGAGATATTCCCTACCTGGGTTAGAGCATTTGATTCAGAGGAAGAGAAGATAGAGTGACTTAGGCTCCCTACCTGTTCTATTTGTTTACTGCCCTAAGAGAAGAGAGGTATTGAATGGGATAGAAACAAAACTGGAACTGACACATTTTTCAATTTTCAGAAATGTCTGCTTATTATTAGAGTGATGAGAACTCAAAATTAAGATGTGGGAAAGATTAGAGATGTGGAGTGAAAGGCCGTATCCAAAGGCTATGCAAAACTGGATCCTAGCTTCACTAGAAGCCTCAATGAATGAAAGGCCTGTTTTCAATGAGTGCAGATGAGGGAGAAGACCATTCATTTTTACTAATAGTATGCTCAGAAAATGAACACACACTGCATTTTAAACTGACCCCTATAGCCATCCATATTATCTTTAAACTCGGCATATTTTCTATTGTTTTTCACTAGAAGCAAAGACTTGGCTATGCATTTCCTTCTAACATCATGGAAATGGACAAGGGTTTAAACAGAAGGAAGATACTACCTGCTGAAATCTTAGATGTTTTGCCAAAAATACTCTTAAAGGAATACATCTCTGTTAGAAAAACAAAAACCTGTGATAAAAATGTTTTAAAAGTAATTGGTTTCTAAGGGAAAATGTGAGAAATATGTGATTGGGAGCAAATATGCATTCCATTGGACTAAATCCCTTCTTCCGCTTTAGATCCTCAGTTCACAGACAGAAAGTATTTGTTAATTAGGCAGCAACTGGAGAGGCACCACCTTCCTGTAGATGTAGTTGTTCACTCAACCATGAATCTCTAAGGTTACATAAAGCTATGGATGGTCTGCAAACCACTTATAGTCCGGACTTCAATTCTGTTGCCAATAATAATAATAATAATAATAATAATATTCATTCTATCCAAGTAGCCTATTGCAAATTTAAGAACATTAGAAAACAATATGCAAAATTTGAAAGCAATGGCTTGCAAAATAAGACTGCATCAAAGGATAATAGGCAATGCAACACCTTTTCAATTGCCCACACAGCCTGGAAAAACAGTTGACAATGAAAAAGTGTGATGAAAAAGATCTGATTAACTCATTAACTTTGGAACCTGATGGTTCACAAAAAGGAGAAAAAAGTTATTTGTATAAATAAGATATTTTCTCTGTTAAGCACTATCCTTTAGCCATCATCATCATCTCTAAAAACCAAGTAGAACATAAGAAGAGAAATAAAGGAAAGGAGCCAGGAAAACGAGAAGTTGCTGTGTTGATGACAAGTAATCCAGTGGTGATGACTTGACTTCTTCGGTCAGTCCTCCCTAGGGGTGTCGAACTCAATCAGAGAAGGGGCCAAAATCTAAAATCCAGCCTAAATCGCGGGCCGAATGGTTTACTGAACAGTCATAAACTGTCATTGTGATGGAAACGCAGCGGAGTGCAGTGATGACAGCGCGGTGCGGGCCACATTGCAAGGCCTGGCGGGACGGATTTGGCCCGTGGGCCTTGTGTTTGACACATGTGTAGGGTCCTCCCTCTTGGAGTAGTGCTGGGAAGGTGTGCTGTCTCAGTCAGGCTGCAGAAGATTTGACAGGTTCTAAGCAGGAAGACCAGAGTCTAAAGGCACAATTCCTATGGCCTGGGAAGGTAATGTCCTCATGTTACTTCCTTAACTGAAAAATGGTAATGAGTGTATCTCAGTCCTCCATGTAGTAACTGGATGAGTGAGTTTTACTAAGCAGGAAAAACTAAACTGTTGTTTTATAGATTAAGTAAAAATAAATACGCAGTGCTGAAAGCAATTCCTGGTACACAGTCGGTATCCAGTCATGTGTCTGACTCCATCCTTTCCCTTTCTGTCTGACATGCACTTCAGTGCTCAGCATTAGTGGTGTCAACATGTGTTGAGCTAATGTGCCTATTTGGTGGACTAACTTTTCTCAGTTGATAAAAACAAGTATTATGGATAATAGAGTTAAGGCTCAGTACCCACAAGGAATAATTGGCTTCTCTTATCCATAGTCAAAGGCCATCTCAACCAAGTTTTTCTTTGCTTACAATGAGGACAGGGAAGGGAACTAACCACAGATCTGCTCTTACTGCTCATTGTTCTCTAATGCAAGAAGCATGGCCGCTGATCATGGGACCTTATAGTGTGGGTAACCTTCAAGTGCACCATCTGAATACTTGAAAGCGTTTATTTTGTCATTATTATATTTCTGGATACATTTGAAAAGCCTGGCCATTCTCTATGAGACTTCCCAACACTGGTTGCACATTAAAATCACTTGTGTAGCTTCATAAGCATGTCAATGCTCAGGCCCCACTCTGAAAAAGTGGGACAAAGCTTTCTGAAATGGACACAATTCTCACCAGGATGACCACCCTGTGAATCAATAAAAACAGAGCTCATGGGTCAGAGAAAACCATTCTCTTTCTCCCGGAGGACGCTCCAGCATTTGCAGGGAGCTCTACAGCTGGCTACATGACCCAGAGCATTTTCTTAAAGTGGGACACAGCATGCTCTGAATCCAGACCCAACACTGAATTTACTATGGTTGGGTAGCTGCTGCCTTATGGAGAATGGCCTGTGGGACTCAGCACTTACACATTACACAGCTGAGCCAACGGATGCTTTCCCTGCCAGGGAAATGACAGAATGGGGAGACCCTCTGTTCATCGGACATGGGTGCCAGCTTGGCAAACAGCATGTTTTCCCTGCCGTAACTGAAAGAAAAGAATCTAGCAATACCCATGGCCTCCTAGCTCTCAAGATATGAAGCCACGCTTTCTTTTCAAGCTTATCCTCAACACAGACTGAACTCCAGGTGAAGAAAAGCAAGGGGGGTGTCTTTTTCTAGTCTTGACATGCTTTTCCAGTTCTTTGGACTGGTCTGGCCTCTAAGCTGGCTGGCTTTCCAGAGAAGGCCATTAGTCAGCACCGCCACAGAGTGGCCTTCTGAGCTATGTCGCTCACAAACACGTCGTGTCTACATCCTTTCCCCACCACATGTCATCTGACTGTCTTGTTCCGGGTCATTGGTGGCATATTGTTTTTTCTACTAGATGTTGTGAAGTTTTAAATAATGTATAAAATTACATGGATAACTATAAAATTATAATGATAAAATTATAATATTACATAATTATGGAATTATAAAATGGATACCAAAGGTTACCATGGTCAACACAATTTCCTAACACTTGGCCTGTCTACATCTTCTTTTCAGTTTTTACAAAAATACAATCACAGAATATGATACAATCTTCATTTTTCATGAAATAAAATATATAAATATCTCTTCACCAAAACCATTCATTTAGAATGTTATCTTTAACGGTATTTTGATCTCTCCTTGTAATTTGCATAAAATTTCCATACTGATAAATATTTAGCTGTTTTGAATATTCTGTTATAAACGATGCTATGGGGATACTGGTAGCTGGTATTACACTGTCATGATTGACCGACGGTGACAATCTTCCTAGGCATTGACAACAAATTCTGATGTTTCCGAAGCCAGTTGCTGTGGCTTATTACCAAGAAACAAACCAATCTGCATTACTGTCAGATGTGAGTGCTTCGAAAGAAAGCAGCATTGCTGTCACTCTTAGCTTGCTATTGGTAAGGAAGAGGAAATGGGCCAGAAAAAGCCCAGTCTTAGGTCTTCTCTTTTGCCATTTAATTTTTCAAATCACTGATGGTGCCTAATCTCTTCTATTTCCCTTCAAAAATATTTTTGTCACACATAGTCATCCTGTGACTAGGTCTGGGTGGAATGGAAATGTGTCCAAGTGGGTCCTGTTTTTGCTGGG
This sequence comes from Pipistrellus kuhlii, assembly GCF_014108245.1. NCBI lineage: Eukaryota > Metazoa > Chordata > Mammalia > Chiroptera > Vespertilionidae > Pipistrellus > Pipistrellus kuhlii. The sequence continues at coordinate 16,242,537 of NW_023425438.1, forward strand.
GGGGACATATGACCCGGGCCTGGAGCATGCAGGCCCTTTTTGCTGTGGTGTTGGAGCAGGACAGCAATACAGTCCATTAGAGGTGGGGGGGGAAAATGCTGAAGTGAGAAATGGGGAGTGGCGAACAGCCCAGAGCCCCAAATGAGATAGCATCTCAAAAAGGTATCTGTCAGGCCTCGTTCAGTGGTGGAGCATTGGCCTATGAACCAGGAGGTCACAGTTCAATTCCTGCTCAGGTCACATGCCCAGGTTGCAGGCTCCATGCCTAGTGCGGGGCCTGCAGGAGGCAGCCCATCAACGACTCTCATCATTGATGTTTCTCTTTCTCCGAAATCAATAAAAATCTATTTAAAAGAAAACAAACAAACAAACAAAAGAAAGGCTTCTGTCAGGAGTGGTAGTTAGGAAGTCCACTTATTTGCTAGCATTTCCATGGCTACTGCGGACAGAGTAGCTGGGCAGAGAGGTATCACTTTATTCCCTTTGCTTGAGTCAGAGAGACCATTCTTCTTTTCAGAGGAAGTGTCCAAAGATTCCCTGTCAATTTCTTCCCAGCAGGCAACCTGGAAGGCGAGCTGCAGCTAACAAATCGCCTTGGGGAGACTGAAGCTGAGGCTGGCTGTCAGGATGTGGGAGGCCTCCCTGGCCTCTTGCTCCCCTCCCCCACCCGGGCTCAAGGCACTTGGGGGAACAGTGACAGCAGGAGGACAGGCAGGCAGGCCTCTGTCACAGGCCCTTGGCTCTAGGTCAGGCCCTGGACGTGTTTTCTGCCGAAGCCTCGGAGGGGAAGTCAGCTGAAGGAATTTCGCTCAGGTCCGGAATGACCCAGTCTCCAGAGGGCTGGATCCAAAAAAATAAAGAGGCTGCAATTTTTTATCTGACTCTCACAGAATGAAAAGTCATCTCAATGCTCCCTCGGGGCCTTATTCCTATGTTTCCCAAAATGCCACACTGTGGGAAACACTAATATTAGATAAATAGCCCCTCTCTCTTTTACCAAGGACATCTAAAAAAAATCGCTGATGGAAAACTGGGATGCTGCTTTTAAATTGCTAAAACTAACAAAATGGAAACCATCATTTTTCTACATTCCATAGCCAATGAAAAACCTACGCCCCTAGTCCATATATTCAGGTCCATTTCACAAATAGGTGTCAGTGTAAGGGGAACAGAGTCAGAGGCTGAAGGCAGATCTTAGAACGGAGAGATGAAAGTGTCTCGGAGGGGAGACTCATCCAGCAGAGAAAGAGAACAGGAATCAGATGGGATCTGAGAATTCACCAAGGAGACCAGAAACGGTGCCAGTCAAAACATTCCTGGCAAGGGAGCAAATCCATTTAAAAATCAAACCACACTTTCACTGGTTTCTTCATTTCTATTCTCTTCCCTTCTCTGGGCCTGTGAGTACACATCATTTGTAAAACTTGCTATGGTCAGATGGCGAGAAAAGGGGAAGAAGGGGAAGTAGGCAGGCAGGAGGAAATGAGAGGTTGCAGCCACTGACAAACTCAGCAGTGACTGGACTGCCTGCTCCAGAGGGAGACAGAAGGGGGGAGAGGCGGCGGAGTGCCAAGGCAGAGAAAGGTGCCAGCTTCCTTTCACCAAGGGGGCAGGGGAAGGCTCCTCTCAGAAAACCGAGAGACAGATTTGGTGGTGATGTCAGAAAGGGAGCATCTGCCTTCTAAGGACTTTGCCAAGTGGCACAGGGGGCCAAAGTCAGAGTGCCAGTTCTCTCTCTGCAATAGGAGAGGCAGGAAATGGGCAGGGAGCGTGGAACTCAGTGGGAAAAGCCACGTTTGAAGGACACGAGCAAGAGAAGAAACAGGGAGGAACATGCAACCTTGGTATGTAAGGAAGACATCCGTATTGTATGTTTGTATGGTATTCTACAGTTGACAAGACACAGACCCCAGCACACTGAAACCTCACAGGGATCCAGGAGGCCAGCACCTTATCATGCTTGTCCAGATGAAGAAACTAACACCCAGAAATAGGTGAGACGTTTGATCACAAGAATTGTTACTCGGGTCTAAGGTTCTCCTGTTCTTTCTACTGCACCTGAGCAGCTTCTCTGGGGCAGGTCTGCACTACATGGGTAGGGCGAGAAGGGCTTTGTCAATGGTAATGCATTTTTAAATTACTACTATCAGCCTTGTTATTACTATCAGCCTTATTATTATGTCAGTTCTCACCTGAAAATAGCCATTCTTACCGTGAGAAGAAGGAAAGAAAACACAAACTCTGGGTTTAGGAGGAAAAAAGAACGTATCTCCCAAACATGACATCGAAGTCATAACTCACCCACTGGCCCCCAGGAGAGCCTCCTTTGACTTCTAAGCCAGCATCCCCCAAAGGAGACAGATCTTGGCCTCTCCTGGCTTCTAACTCATCTCGCTATGCTGCCTCCCCAATGGCGGCTTCCTTGTATGACCAGCCCTCTTTGTGAACACTACAGATAAGTGACAATTCTCCATCAACAAGAAATAAATGAGGATACAGTGTCAAATCTGAGGTTTCTGATGACTCCAAATACAGTACTGATTTTAGTATCTGTTTCATAAAGAAACCTTTCATTGGGTTTGGGTCCTCACTTAATTCCATACCGCCCCAGATCGCATTGGGTTTGCTGTTGTATCAGGCCTTGGGTGACTTTCTGGGTTCAGGCAGCTCTGGTGACTTTGCAGAGAGTGAAGGCAATATGACATCACTGAGAGGCTGCTGGACACGAAGGATAGACACCCGGATCTGTCTGACTCAGACACCACTTCCCAGTAACTGGCTATACAATCCTAACAATGGCTTTCTTTGAGTGCCTGTTACGGGCCACAGGCTTTACATATAGTATATTTACCCTCACAGTAACATGAAAGGTAGATCTAAAACCTCACTCTACAGGTAAGAAACTAACAAGGAACTTAGAGAGCTTGACCAAGGTCGCTCAATCAGCACACAAGAAAGTCACCCTTCCTTGCATTTAGAACTGCAAAACTTTCAACTTTTTCTACTACACCAAAAAATCATCTCCCATCATCTATTCTACAGATTTCTAAAACACCGAATGGTGTCTTTCGAAGGTTGCCTTCAAAATAAGTTTGTATTTATAGAGTTCTACATGCATACCCACCTGCGAATCTACTTTTTCTGTATCTGTTGAGTGTGTGGCTGACTCCTAAGGTCAAGTTCACATGTAGCTCTGTAGCCTGGGAAAAGAATCTGCGTTTCCAGCCATTGAAGAGCCACATTTTTATGACAACAGATGCCTATCAGTCCAAAAACTGAAATGATTTCCCAAAACTATCCTACTATAAACTACATATAACTGATGACTAATAGTTATAGTTACCCCCTAATTTACATTTCTTCATAAAATTTAGCAATAAAAATCCTGTTCTTAATTGTATTCAACACATATAGTTGTACTTACTGCAGCATTTCAGGTTAAGATTCTCAAAAATTTGAGTATACTCACAAACTAAGATGTTTAATTTGGGTATTTTCTGTTATTAAATGCATACTTCAAATAGTAGGATCAACCACCTTCTTGGTCCCTGGCTTTGAACTGGCTTGCCCTCCACTCCAGTGTTCTTCCCCCTAGTCTGCTGGACCGTATGCCCAGACATCCTTCATGGGCTGCTTCATAGCCAATATCTTAAAACATAAATTTCCCTCTTCTAACCTCAGTCTCCTTTCTGGCCATTCCTTATCTTTTTTATTGACAGCTAATCAGTTTCCAAGCTTTATAGGTTCTTAATTCACAGAATCTCTTGGGCATATTCCTTCCTTTCATTCTGCCTCCCTTGGATGTTCAAGTCCAATTCCAGTTCTTAGCCAAGTCAACTAACACACCTATACCAAAGTTCCATCAGATGAACTTTCATAGAACGTGAACGTAACATTAACTCCTGCTCAAAGAGCTCAGCCACTTGCCCTCTGATATTAAAAAGTCTTCTTAACTTGGCATTCAAGGCCTTTGAAAAGTAGAATCCAACTAGCTTTTTCAATGTTATCTTCCAAACAGCACTGATTTTCAGGATCCTGTACCTCACTAGTCCATTCATTTGATCTAACTGTGAACATGCTGAAAGTTTCCCTGCCTCTGTACTTGCTCAAGCTATTGTTACCTCTTGAACTCCTTTGCCCAAGCTAAATGGTTAGAATGTTACCCACATCTTTCAAGGTCTAAATCTCCCCTTGGTTTTTCTCCTATGGTATTTTCACCACGATTCCTTTTTTAAAAAAAATAGATATTTATATACATTTCTCCTCTCTTACTAATGTTGTGTTCATTTTAATGTCTAGTAAAGTCCTTGCACAGTGTAAAAACTGGAATGAATGGGCTAGTTACAAAAACACTTCGCATTCTTAATATGTATTTCCTTGTACATTAAATAAAGTAATATTCCCAAAAGTCAAAACTGAGTCTACTAACAATCAGTATAAGATTTTACTAACTGAATTCTATATCCCATGTTTATGGAGAGGTATTTGTATCTATTTCTACATATGTGTTTTCGTATGTGTGGTTGTGCCATTCATTAAAATAAGTAACATTTTTTTCACCTTTTTCGTTGAGTGTATGAGTGTGAATACATTGAAAAACTGTATGCAGTCAGGTACTAAAAAGACACGTGCAGATTGCCCCACATCTGCAATTCTAAGTGTACAATTCTAGACTTTTACTGATGAGAACGTAAGTGCTAAAGAGCACCTCCAATTTCACTTTGACTTTTGTCATGACCCAGATTAATATTCACTTTCCCCTCACTTAGGGCAGCCATATGGCCGGTGCTAACAAAAAACTGTCTCCACCTCAGCACACCACAGGGCTTCCATCCCACCTTTTCCACCGCAGGGGAGTGAAAAGAGAGCTTGCAAGTACTACTGTCCTGGGATCACCGTTCAGCGGCTCACCCTGACTGTACCATCATTACCTGCTCCTCTAACTTTGTGCTCAGGTAAATTCTCTCTCTCAGATGAAAGCTTGGGCGACGAACTGCTGACACAACGGCAAGCGTTTTATTTTTATTTGTGACCTACTGAGGCACAGTTAAAAATTAAAGCCATGAAATTCTCCCCTAATTAGGCATTTGTACCCTTCATAAATGACCCTCACATGTACATGGCATAGGTTCCATGCACTGTACACATAATAGCACCACATGAAGTCATTTTGGAACTTAAATTTAGATTTAAATTGGTATTTAAAGTTAATCCTCATTGAATAGGAAACACTGAAAAGGAGGCAAGCTTTAAAAATACCTAGCAATTTGGCATTATTCGGTACAGGCATGCCAATTACATTTATTCAAAAGCAAACATTTCGCAAAGCAAAAATATTCTCCCTCTAAACCAAGCATTAAGAAAGTAGACTCTTAATTACTCAAGAAGGAAGTGCATGTGCTCCATGGTTAGCAGTGTAAACAGCCCAAGGAGTTTTCCCAATGGCCCCCTTCCAAAGAGCCCGGCCAGGCTCCACTCCCTCATCCCCTCCCCCCCCCCCCCCCCAAGGAGCAGGAGCCAACACCTGTGTCCATTAGATTAGCTACATTTTTTAAGGAAAAAAAAAAACTTAAAAAAAACTTAAACTCCAAAGGAGTGCTTAGTTCTTTGCCCCCTCTTTCCCTACAGGAGTAAATTCAGTGGAATCCTTTACTTCATCTGAAATAATCAAGTCACTGACCATCACACTCCTAGGTACTCTAGGAGATCTTATCAGTTACCTAGGAAACCTTCCTATATGATAAAAGGCTAATGTGCAAATGGACCGAATGGCAAAAGGACCAGTTGCTATAATGCACACAGACCACCAGAAGCAGACGCTCAATGCAGGAGCTGCCCCCTGGTGGTCAGTGCACTCCCACAGTGGGAGCACCGCTCAGCCAGAAGCCCTGATCGGGGCTCATGGCTGGCGAGCACAGTGGCAGTGGTGGGAGCCTCTCCTGCCTCTGCAGCAGTGCTAAGGATGTCTGACTGCCTGCTTAGAACTGGGCCTAAGCCATCAGTCAGACATCCCCTGAGGGCTCCCAGACTGCAAGAGGGTGGCAGGCCAGGCTGAGGGACCCACTTGAGTGCATGAATTTCATACATTGGGCCTCTAGTTTGGTTATAATTGTCTCCCTCTTATTCCTCTGTTCATATGCAGTTAGCTTGAAATTCAACAAAAACTTCAGAATAGTAAGGGAACTTTTATTGCAAGAGATTCAAAAGGTACAGAACTGATTCACAGAAAGCACTCTGGCATCCCAAACAGAAGTGTAACTAATGATGAATAATAATTGCATGGGCTTTGAAGGCAAGAGCATGAAAATACAGCTGTGAAGTAAAAAAAAAAAAAAAAAAAAAAAAAAAAAAAAAAAAAAAAAAAAAAAAAAAAAGATAAAAGAATAAACTCCTGAAGGGACCATATGTGTCCTAAAGAACATAAGTAGAAGGGTTTTATTGCTTTTGAACATTAAGTGTCATTATTTCACTTGGTTATTTTACAATGCAACTTTTTATAAATTCAAGATGATCAAGGATTTGCAGAACCACTGGTATCTAATAGATATATTCACCTGAGACTATCAAGATAAAGTGAATATTCCATGAATATTTACAGGAGTGCACAAAAGTAGGTTTACATTTGTGAGTAGGTGGAGCACAGAGATTATTCTTGTTGAGTTAATAGACTTATTGTAATAATCATAACCTGAATGACAACTGTAAATCTACTTTTACCCAACCATGTATTTCTCTACAGCTTTCTCACTTGTCTATCATCAGTGGAAAGAAATGCTACTCTTGATATATACCTTATAACAAATCTTTTTTCTCCATTGTTCTTATTTGTATATGCCCATGATCACCAAACCTTATATATTTTTAGTCATTTGCATAAACTGAGATCACTTCTACACTCCATCTGTAATGCATGGCTTTTGCCAGTGTCTTCAGGAAATATGTCTATGTCTATGTCTATGTCTATATATCTATATCTATAATATATCTATATCTATAGCAGTAGATATGGTGATTTGAAAGGACCACATCAAAATATATAATTTTATGCAACAGCTATTAAACTTGTTCAATATTCCAAAAGTTTGTGCATGTTGGGGAATCAAATTCAAGAAATTTTAAGTAAATTAATAGACTATAATTTCTTTATTGGCCATCAATCTCCTAGATTCTTTGAAAGATAAAATATGGGCTCTGAGGACGATCGGTCTTATTTAGGATGGTATTTCTTGCACCTCCATGATTGGAAAGTAGAACTAAAGCATTTCAGAGGTTTCAAGTGGGCACGAATACATTGCTTCCTGGCTTGAAATACATAATTAACCAGAAAGCTAGCTGTCAAACAGCTAAATAGACTGTGCAAAAATGACCCCATTTCTGTTCAAATGAATGCTGAAAAGTAGGGTGCCATGGTGATTTTTGGTTTTGGAGACAAACTACATCCAATCAATTGACAAAGACTGATTTTTTTTTCCTTTGAAATCTTTATAGTTGGTTTGGGCATGTTTTTCAAAGCCAATAAAAGCTTATGGATAACAGCAATTATCTCTGTTTGTGAATTTATAATCCCATGAAAATGCTGTAATTTGCTGAACCACTGAGCAAGTCCATAATACTCCCAGCCCCAGCCCCCATAGGATGTAACTCATTTCAACAAAGACTTGGAGTCAATGATGTAAAAAAGGTAGTCCTCATAGGCAGAAGGGGGATGCTAGGAAAACATGCTTCCCAGTTTTTGTCAAAAACACTCAAATCATTAAACAGAATAGCCATATCTCAGAACATAAATTCACCCCATTTCTTTTTTTTCTGAATGAAGATATCAGGGCAGAATTTGTAGTTTAGAGTTAGGATGGGCTAGCTGTATATCTACTTTTGCTAAAGCAACCACTGCTAGGAAAAAAAATCTGGAAAACACTGTGGATAAAAGCCAAGGAATGTCTTAAATATAGTTTGTTTAGGGAAAATACATGGATGTTTCCATATCTTGTAAATGATAGTTTTTAAGAGGTTATCTTTAAAACCAAGTGGATAAATCATGATATAACAGTTGGCCCCTTTTCCAGTACTTCCTACAAACTAGAACTGAGACTCAAGCCTCAATTCCTCTTCCAATTTCCAACACAGAGAAGGTACTTCGCCTTTTCATCTTTGAACGTTAGTGCCTGCAGGATGCTTTATGATTGGTTTGGGCAGGTTTCTTTTTTAGAAATCTTAGGATGAGAAGGGTGAGATGATTCTTCAACCATCTCAATCTTTTTAACAGTTTTAATGAAATACAATGTTTGTACTTGAGCTAACAGGTGTTTTATTTTTTTTCCTTGCTCACTCTATATTTCTTCCTACTCGGGTCAATCCATGTAACACACATGTAGCTGTAACATATTCTGATTATATTAACAAGCTTTGACCTGAAATCTGATTTAAATTTCCATAAATTTGCTTTAGTCCTTGATTAACATAAGTTTGAAAAAAATCTGTTAGCTAAGTCTCAAAGTCTTACCACAATCTTGACAAAATCATTGTATGCACGGTTTTACCCCCTAGATACTACATATACCTCACCCTCTTTCCAGAGCCCATAGTTTCTGAGTGTTTCCCACTCATGGGGTAATGCAATTAATATTGGATTTATCTTACCAGTCATCTTTATAAAATATTAGAGGCTCAATGCATGAAGATTTGTGCAAGAATAGACCTTCCTTCCTCTCCCTGCCTGCACTGCCTTTGCTTTGGGCCAGAGCTACCTTTCTGCCTTCCCATACTGCCTAGAGGCCTAGAGTGGCTGGGGTGGAACAGGATGCCTGTGTTGCTTGGTACCTGTGTATGCAAATTAATATACCATATTTGCTGGGTTAATTAGCATACTCACTCCTTATTGGCTATTGGGCATCACAAAGGAACAGTCAATTAGCATGTTGCTCTTTTATTAGGTAGATATACAAACATAAGTATATATATATACACACAAAAGTTCAAGTTTTAAAAATTTGCATTTTCTAAAAAACTAATACCAATAAGTCAGAGATTATGCTAAATATGATCTCAGGAAATATTTTGAGCATGCTCCCTTTGATGTGCAATTTAAAAATAATAGACCATATGAGTGCTCTTGGAGCTTTGTGCATCCTTGGACTTTCTAATGCTTTGTGAATGCAGTTATTTTGGAAGATGGCAGAATGTTCCCCAAGCAATTTTAATATAACATTAGATATGCATGTAAACAGGGTAGTTTTAACCTTATAAAGGAGTTGTAGAGCTATCCATGTCTACAGCTTTTCACTAGCCAACAGGTGAGGGTAGGAAAGGATGTGAGCAGGTGAGAGCTGAGTGTGGAGGGTATGCTAATAAACAGGAGGGGTGGAGCCTCTTCCTGGACCAACAGACACAATCAGTGTGTGAAGCTCTGGGAAAGCCCAGGGCCTCTGCCACCCAGTGCTGCTGTGTGTGCGGTGCTGGCCACGAAGACAGAGCCTGTGTGGCTCTGCATTCCCCCCATGCTTACGATCTAACCATTGTCAGCTCATCCTCTGTTGGTTCCAAGCTAAACCATCTTGGAGATCACTTTTCAGCAGCTGAGAGACATCCACAGAAGGACCTAATGTCTCACGTTTACCACTTGGGGTTTACATCACGGTAGGTTAGCATCTGATAGGTACTCCCCATATCTAGGTCACATGCTGTCCGCATCTACATACAATGGGAACCAGGCAACCTCTTTCTGTGTGGTGTTCTCCAATTTCTTTCCCATAACGGTCTTACTTCATGATGACAAAGCCAAAAAGTGGGCAGATTAGGCTGAGTGGGTTCTAGGATCAGTTCTGTCCCTTGCTAACCATCTGTCCTAAGTAAGTCACTCACTAGATTTCTCTTGGACCATTTCCTTACCTGTGAAACATGTTTAATGAGATACAATCTATGGCTGCTTCACTTCTAAATGTCAATGGTTTATCCTTTCTTTGCAGCATGCTCCCTCCCTTCCTTTCACTGATGTCTGTTTCTCCATTTCTGTTTTCTAAAGTTTTAATCCTACACCTCAGCAGAGCCTTTTCCTCCCGCCCCTCGGATCACCTGCCCCGGGAAAATCTTATTCCTCTTATTCCGTAACTGTGGCTCCCACGGCTCCCAGCATATGGTTTTCTGATTGATCTGCCTGCATCCGCTGTCAGCTCCTCTCAACAAAGACTCTCCCTATTTTATTGACTCTACTTTCCTAACTTGGTGACATTCAATAAATATCTTTTAAATAACTGAAATAAAGAGATCTTTTGGAAGGTCTCTTTAAGCAAAGGGAACAGTCTAGAGAAGTCACACTTTAGAAGTCACACTTTAGAAGACGTTTAGAAGCGAAGGAACCATAGATTGTATCTCGTTAAACATCTTTCATAGGTAAGGAAACAGTCCAAGAGAAATCTAGTGAGTGACTTACTTAGGTCAGACGGTTAGGAATGGACAGAACTGATCCTAGAACCCACTCAGTTAAGAGAAGTGTGACTCCCCCAATATGGCTGGGCCATATTTTCTTCATTCTTCTAATTGCCTTCTCTATTTCTTTCCTCCCTATCACCCAGTTCCTGTCAATATTCAGGACACCAAATATTGTTTAATAACATCTGTAGTGAAAGTTTGTTTGTGGCTAAAATAGATCATATCCAATCTAAGCTCATACCCACAAAAGTATTTATTTTATGGTCTTCTCTATAAGAGGTGCCAGCATTCAGATAACCCTCCCAGCCTTAATTTATCAATATTTTCTTCTATTGATCTTCTGGCAGGATTGTCAATATTTTTAATTGAGATATAATCCATATATAATGGTGTATTCGTTTCAGGTGTACAACATAACAATTCAACATTATGTTTTACAAAACGATCACCAAGGTAAGCCTGTTAAATATGCATCACCACACATAGCTACCAATTTTTTTTTCTTGCGCTGAGAACTTTTAAGATCTACTCTCTTAGCAACTTTCAAATACATATAATACAGTATTATTAACTATAATCACCATGCTGTACATCAGCTCAGGACTTACATACTAGTATCTTATAACTGGAAGTTTGTACCTTTTCACCCATTTCACTAGAACAGTTCCTTTCAGTCTGTGGATAGCTTTGGTGAAGCAGGGGGGAGAGGGGGAGAAAGGGGGACCTCTGCAGATTCATTCACACAAAGGCCAATTAGGAAACACTAAGTGGCGAGATTGTCTCTTGCTTTACTTTCTACACTTCCTTCCTAAAACCACGTGGGGTGTTGGCACTTCAGAATTCCCTTTACACAAAGGACACAATAAAACATAATCCGACTGCCTAAATCTGGGCGATGGAGACAGTAATTAAAACAGCTGTGGGGAAACAAGGGTGTGACAAGTAGGTGGTTCAACTGGGGGAACTGCAAGCACAATGAATAATTGCTAATTAACAAACCATCACATGCTGAAGGATGATGCTTCATGTTCACAAAAGTGGCAAAACAGCACCAAAGACCCATATTTCCAAGAGGCTGTAGTTAGACACTAAACATCCATGAGATTGGTCAAGGTTTGGCAATATAAATTACTTGTCCCTTGGGCTTGTCCAGTTCTGCTCTAATAAAAGATACAGCACTGGAGCAAATCTTAACTGCCATACTGAGTTAAAAGACATTAATATAGGAACTTATGTATAGCCTTAAGTAACCTAAAAAAAATCACCCTAATTTTTGTTGGTAATTTAAAAGCAACAGCACAGGAATGAAAACAAACAAACAAAAACACCATCACACCATGTCTTAGTTTGGGTAGCATGCTTTAAATCTGAATGACTATATATAAGCGTCACTTTTGATAGGATTGCAAAATATCAGTTAAAGAAAGGCCTATAAAATTCTTCCTATCTTTGAGACCATGGGCCAGAAATATAAGGTATTTTCCTCAAGAAAAAATCTCTCTGAAATAGTCACACTAGTTAGTTTGGTTTCTGGTACTCATTTGAAATTGCCGACTGGTTGAATAAAATACCACCTGTAAGTACCCAATCATATTGCCTTATAGAAGAGTATTCTGAATTACAATATTTTCCTACTGAGAAAAAAAAATCTGTAGAACTCAATTTCAGAAACACACCAAGGGTTTACAGAGAAATCGGGATTTCTGCCATGCTTCATATCCAAAAGATAATGGAATCGTAGGCTCTCGGTCAAGAATTCCTGCTTCAGAATTGTCCAAAGCAAGCAGCTGGCCAGAAATAAATTTGAATCCTGCAAAGATTTTTAAATTCACCATCTTTCAAAACATGCCCACAAAACATTACATCAGAGCTTCAGTTTATCAAGAGTGAGTCTGTGATCATTCATTTAGAATTGCTGAACACAACTCTGAATTTTTCCAGCACAACCTCCATCTGCCACCGTGTTAGCTGAGTAGAAAAGCATTGGAGGTGGTGGCAAATAATAAGGCTGGACAGTGAAAAAGACTAAGAGAAATAAGATGCTCAGGCTTTTGGGAGAAATTATAGTAGGAACCTTGCTCCATATGCAGTGGGTATTATGCATTCTGGTGCCACATCATCCAAATGCCACCATCAGCAGAGGTGGGAACAAGAATATTGCCACATATGTATGATCCTCTTTTTCTTGCTCTGCCTTCGACTTCACGGCTGTCTATCAACCACCCAATCAAGCTACTGATTTACTAATACTGCTATTTTATACCTCCTCTACCCTCACCACCAAAAATGCAATGCTGTGAGCGCTGTAAAAAAAAAATAGCCCAGTGAATAGGAGCCACCACAGGCTAAGATGGAGAAGAGTAACAGGAGGAGAGAGAAATGAAAGAAAAAAGGAAGAGGTAACCTCTGTAAGCAAGTATTAGATAAAACCTATTAAAGAAATACTTTTAATAAATCGTGGGCAGGAGGTAGAATGCATGCCTGTTTTCACTAAAGCTATTGGCAGTAAGTCTTAGAGATGGGTTGTTAGATTATTACAGCATCCCTCTGAAGTTAATGAAATTATGTAATAAAAACATCAGAATATGAGAATATTTCAACTTGACTTGTGACAGATGAAACTAGGATGAAATCAGCATCTGATACTAGGGATCACACTGAAAGTAGATTTATTTGGTTTGCATTAAAAGCTTTCTAGTGACTAGTAAAAGAAGCCTATATATTCCACCAATGGTTTAATGTTTATGAGCATTGCAGAGAAGAATAAAACTTTGTAGATATCTATTTGCAGAAATAGGGGAAAAGTAGAACTATAAATGAGATTTTCCTTCTATGTAAATAGTCATTCTCATAATTCTGACATGCCGTTTTAATACATGTATTAGCACTCTTTGAACTCACCTATAAATTATCTTTGACATTTGCTAATAACATTATCAAATACCATTTTTTTCATTAAGAAAGCATTTTCACATACCTTATCTCATGATATTCACCAAAGTACTTTGATGAAGAAGTATTTTTACCATTTTTCAGAAAAGGAAAGTGAGTCGTCAACATATGACTAAATTAGCTATTCTATAAGACCAGCAAAAGAGATATTTCAACCCCAAGAACAGTACCCATTCTATAATACTGCAATACAAGCTTGATACATGATTTTGAAAATAGATTTTTTTTATTGGATTTAATTTGGGGATCAGCCTAAAGTGCTTGGCACTAAGACTGTTGAATAAAGTGAATGACCAGGCAAGATAATATCATAGGAACATTTTAAAATAGGTAATATCTATGGCTATGAACATAATTTCAAAAGAGGAACTTAGAAGGGTTTTGAACAATAATAACATATTGGAATCCAGGCACCACTTCACAGGTAATAAATGTAAAGCACCTTAATGACTGGCACAATATTTGACATAATGAATGCTAGCAGACATTTTTCAAAGGAAGCAGTTCCATGTGTAAGTACAATATAATAAGGTTTTCCTAATGAATAATCAGTCCCGTTAGAAATGTATAGATATTAAAAATATAAATTGGTACAGATTTTCTTAAAATAACTATGAAAGTTATTAAGAGCCTTAACATGTCTATATATTTTGGTCTATTTATTCCGATTTAAGTAGTTAGTCTAAAGAAATAATCTATAAAAATTTTTAAATGTACACTATGGCATTCATTATTGAAATGTGTAAACATTTGTAAAAAGAAAACAAAACCAAATAATGTTAAAAAAAAAAAAAAAAAAACAATAATAGGGCCTCACTAGGTAAATTGTATTTATATAGTAGGGTATTATTCAGCTATCAAGATTTTATTTTAAATAATTTTATTTAATAAATACTTTAGCCCTTGCTGGTTTGGCTCAGTGGATAGAGCATTGGCCTGTGAACTGAAGGGTCCCTGTTTCAATTCTGGTCAAGGGCACATGCCCAGGTTGTGGGCTAGTTCCGCAGTGAGGGGGTGTGCAAGAGGCAGCCAGTCAATGATTCTTTTTCATCACTGATGTTTCTATCTCTTTCTCTCTCTCTCTCTCCCTTCCTCTCTGAAATCACTATTTAAAAAAAAAAGAAAAGAAAAAGATAATTTAAACACAGACTTACACAGCAAAAGCAGGAATGCAACAAATATTATATACACGAAAATGTAAAAATTATTTATAACTTTCTCATCATATGAAAATATATTTGGATACATTAATTTTATACAGACACCTAACTTATTTTCAAGTCCATATCTTAGCAATAGTTAACATGGATTGAGCTTCTACCATGTGTCAGGGATAATTCTTACCATTTTACACATATTATTATCTCACTCATTTCTTATTAAAAATCATGATGTGCTGCTATGTGTCCTGTTTCACAGACGAGGAAACTGGGGTAGAGGGACATTAAATAACTGGTTCAACATCGCCTTCCAAGTAAATAGCTGAGCGAGGGCTTGGATCAGGTCATCTGACTCCGGCTCTCATGTCCTTCAGGCTCTGTTACATTGGTCAAATTACACCGGCTGCTTCCTGAGGGGTCACCCCGCATTCACGTGGAGAAAGTGATCTCTTGCTACCATGACCCTTGTCTATGAAATGTTATAGCCCTGTGGGTGAGATGGCTTGTAATTCTAATGGTGCAGTAAATGTAATTAATTTTACCCTATAGGTAACAGTGGTCATAACTGTGTTGCTTCTTAATCCTGAGACTCCAAGAGCTGCTTGACATAGGTGGGTAGAATGCCCATTTGTACCCACCTGTATCCATCCACTTACAATGTATTGGGCACTGGTCTAAAGCCTGAGAATAATGAGCAAGGTCTAGTGCCCTTGGCAGTAAGTTTTCCAGTTCCTTGGAGGGAGCATGCACTCGTCAACGAAGCTATTTCCTAACCAGGCGAGGGGAGCAGCGCTGGAAGAGCAGGGAGAGTCAGACTGTTTCCATGCTGAAATAGACTCTTGAGGCAGCACTGCCTGCACAGACCAAAGACAACACAGGTCATTTTATTGTTTTCAGGAACTTCTGTTAAATGCATCGGCAAGGATAATGTCTAAAAATCCACAGCTGCTAGAATGGCAAAGGTGTCCATCAGTCCCAATCATGAACAAATGGAGTTTTATCATAAGATCAACTACAAAAACAAAACAAAACAAAAAAATACAACACAAAACAAAACAAAACTGAAATGTAAATTTACTACAGATGAAAACTACTGATGGACACTTTTGTTATGATTTCATTGAAGTGCCTCTGAAAAGTTAAGAGACTAATTTAGAGTGTTTTTGTTTTTTTGTTATTATGGATGATTTTTGAAATTATTTTAAGAATCTTTACAGTCATCCCTTTTTAATTTTATTTTATTGGGGTGACATTGGTTAATAAAATTATGTAGGTCTCAGGTATACAATTCCTATACTACATCGTCTGTATATTGTATTGTGTGCTCACCATCCCAGGTCATGTCTCCTTCCATCACCATTTATCCCCTTTAAACCCTCTTCTAACCTCCTCCAAATCCCTTTTTTTCTTAAGTTAGAAAGAAATCATATTTGATTTACTTTTCACCTTTTCTCCAAGTACCACGTGAGCCTCATATCAAATATAAGAGAAGACACTTATGTGCCGTAGCTTGTCTGAGGCTTCATGATATGTAATATCCTTGCACAACATAATATAAATCAACATCCTTTAAGGAGGAGCTCCAAGGTGTACCAAGGTGCAATGTGTCAAATTTCATTCCAACTTCCCTTGTTTATAAGGCAAATTTATATTTACTAATCCCTGGGTGAACAGGTGGGAATAGAGCAGATGTAAACAGAAGATGGGTTATGTTCTCATGAACTATGAGACGATCCTCTGCAGGCACATGATGGGGTGTTTCACCGGGCGCTGCATTCAATAACACAGATTGATTTACCAGCTAACAGCTGCAAAGAAAGTCCATTTTTTTGAGTACTACATTTTATGTCCATTGAAAAAGAAACTCATGAAAATGACACAAGAGAAATAGCCCAATGTTTAAATGGCCCCTTGAGTGTACCAACAATGCAGAAACAGGAAATGAATACGATGTCTCACATGTAAAAGTATTGTTCCTGCCCTTCAAGTATCTTAGAAACACAAGTCAAAGTGATTAGAGAAGTGCTAATGAGTGAAACTGCATTCTTTTCTGCCTTCTATTTTAGGTATTGATTTTGCTGGAAAACAATAGTCTAGTTTGAGACCAAAACTCTAGGAACTGTTGAGATGCTAGCCACTGAAACAGTTAGACTTTGGGGAAGCAAATATCTATAAACATCAACAGAACAGATAAGGGCCCTCATGAGATGTAGCATCCAGGAGTGGTTTAATGCAACCGTGTAACTGCTGTGTGCCTAGTGCACTGGGACATGGCACGGCATTACCTTTACTTGCTACTAAGTAACTCAAGACTTATTGTCACTTAAAACTCTTGATTTTTCTTTTTACTAAAGATATCTCCAGGTCTAATGGTTCTGATTCTGTACTTGCCTGATAGATTTTTCCATGTGTTAAATTCTATATTGTTGTCACCTTGACTGACCTAGGAATACCTGGCACTTCATTAAAATATTTAACTCTTCAATTACTTTTCTGTTCCATCTACAGAAAACTAATGTTTAAGTAGGAACTTGCTTTAGTCTCTTGGAGGTTTATTCATTATTCATGTATGTTGGCAATAACTCCCCACTTCTTTTAAATTAATAAATAAGCTCAGTTTGTTATGTATTCCCTAGAGGCCTGGTGCACAAAAATCCGTGCACTGGTGGGGGGGAGGGTCCCTCAATCCGGCCTGCCCCCTCTCACAGTCCAGGAGCCCTCAGGGGATGTCCTCCTCTGCGGGAGATGACCTGGCTGATCAGGGGAAGGCACTGCCCTCATCACCCCACTGCTGCTGCCACTGCCAGCCGCCATAGCTGCCAGCCTTCGCCCCTTGCTTCTTAGTGCTGGCCCTGCCTCGCACCCACAGGTGAGTGGGGAGCTATCTGGGGCCAGGCCAGCTGGGGGAGGGATGGTGGGAGGTTGAGGCACAGCAGGTTGCACCCTGTCCAGCCTCTGTGAAGGCATGGCGCCTGGACCAGGCCCACACTACTCACTGCTGCCTCTGTGACTGCCTCTGTGGAAGGGGCAGCACTGAAACTGGGCCACACCATGGCCTGTCCCACGCCAGCTTTGCAGAAGGGGGCACAGTGCCGCCTTTTAACTGCCTCTGCAAAAGGGGCCAAGGCACTGGACCCGCCCACCTCTCCCACACAGCGCTGGCCGTAGGCCCTTGCCCCCACTGTGGGTTTGTCCAGATGGACTTCCGGAAGTCATCCACTCTAATTAGCATATTACCCTTTTATTCCTATAGATGATGAGACAATGTATGTATTACAGAAAACATACAAATAACTTGATTTGGAGTGAACTGGCTTATGCATAGAGATCAATATATTATTCTTTCATTTCTTACACTACCATCCTGAAAAATACTATTGATTATACTTATGTGAATATATTTACATGACTTATATTTATAATAGGACAATCGGCTTCCATTCAAGAAAGCCCTTTGGAGATGGCAATATTGGAGAAGAAGGAACGCAGATTTGTGTCGCCTGGATACCAAAGAGCATGGCTTACCTGGCTCAGAAAGCTGTTGCAGAGGGAATGGGAGTGTATCTAAGGACAGGGCCCTGATGCGTGCCCACAGAATGCTCGGAGAAAGCTGATGGGCACAGGACAAAGCAGCACCAGGACTCAGAGGCACACCCAGCATTTCTTTAGGCGTGGACAACCAAGGCCAAGAGCAAGATAATGAAACAAGGTCACAGAGTCTCAGGAGGTATAACACTGCTGAATAATTGCATTTTAGAGCTAGAAGGGACTTAATGGCCTTTGTGGATTCTTTTTTTTTTTTTTTTCAAGACAAAAACTGTAATTTTTTGAGTCTGCAGAGACAACACAATAAGTGCAGGGCTACATATCTGCTTCAGCTGCACTCTACAATTTCCCTGAAGACAAAAAAGCAAACAATTAATATAAGTGATATATATATATATATATATATATATATATATATATACACACACACACATTTATTCTAACCACATATTTTATATAAAATATGTGGTTAGAATAGCAAATCATTGGAGTCGTGATTTAGGCATAATGGATTCCCTCTCCCATTGCATCTAATTAATTCCTTATATCTATCTCCATTCCAATTTACTAGCCAAGTTGTTCCAAATGTTTACTCTCCTGGTTTCCAATTACCAGGGCACCAAGAGTTGACAGGAGCCAGTGTGAATGGGATGGGGCCCCAGAAGGAGTTGGTAGTTTTTTTCTGAAGAAGAGCAGGCACACAGCGTGGATGGCTGCTGCCAGGGATGGCCGGTGGTGACACTGACAGCCAGCTCATCATCCAACCTTTTTCGCCCAAACAGCAGTGGTGAGAGCCCCATTAGGAAACACCGAGAGGAGAATGCCAAGGGAGGCACAGGGAGGATTCCAGGGTGGCTGGAACAGCCACGGCAGTGAATGACCAAGTATCTGTCCATCTACCTCCTCAAGTACAGCACGAGTTTGTCCGCGGCAGGATGACCATTGCCCGCCCAGCATCTTGCAAAGGCACTGGGGCCAGGATTGGTGCTCATAGACATTTGTGGAAGCAGGGATCAATGACTATGTACCAGCTCCTCCCATCAAACACGACCAGGAAGGGTCCAGGAGCTTCCGCCGGCTCCTCAAACATGCTTAGGCAGTTGTTAGGTGCACTTGACTTCAAAGACGAAGTTGCTGTCTATTTTTACTTAAAGAAGCAGCTTGAGTGAATCCCATGTTTATTTCCTTACTCTCATACTGTCTTCTGGACTATTTCCAGGCTGCAGTTCACTTTGGTAATAGCTGAAATCTAATCAGGGCTGTATATTCTTAGTCTCTGTCTTCATCCCTCTGCCTGCCTCTCTCCTCCCCTCCTCCCTCTTTCTCTGCCTACCCTCCCTTTTCCTCTCCCTTCCTCTTCCCCATCCTATAGTTCCTGCCTCCTTTCTTCTTCTAGATAGATAGATAGATAGATAGATAGATAGATAGAGGTGTAGATTAGTAAATAGACATCTGCTTCTCCCTTCCTTTCCCCTTCCTCTGTACCCTCCTCCCACTCCTCTCTCTGCTTCCTCTCTGTCCCTTTCTCTCCCTCCCCACTTCTCTGCCTCCAGTCCCTGTTGCACCCTCCTGATCCCAAATCTGTCCCCTCTGACCCCTTCCTTCCCCCTTCTTTGCCTCCTCTCTCTCCCTCTTTCTCTTCTCCTCTTTGTACACATCCCCCCCCACACACACACACACAGATACAAACACTAAACTGAATAGTTCATCTTAAAACTGTTAAGATAAACATTTACTGTATAAGAATGAAAGCTGTCCTTTGGGAATTGTGTTTTAATGTACCCCCAAATTAAAATTAAATTCTATGTAAATAGGGCTTAATTTTATTTTCCCACCTTTACCTCTGTAGTGTGTGTGTATGTGTGTGTGTTTAAAAGAAATTCTCTGTTGGAAAAAAATGGTTATAATTAATTATATTTATAAATATATCAACAGTGAATTACTCCAAGCAGACTAATAATTCAGCTGCAAAAATTAAAAAAACAAAATAAAACTATTTAAAATGCAAATTAGTTTGAATACTGATTTTGTATCAAGTGTATGCGAGTTGTCATTGGACAGTAGAAATGTCCAATGATTTTAGGTAGAAATGTGTTGTTCTTGTCTCCTACCGAAAATGCAGTGCAGAAGCCACAGTGACTTGGGACTGGATTTTTAAAAAGTATCTACAAATTCCTTTTGCTCTGGGTAGATTATCAGACACACTGCCAGGTGGGCCACGGATCCTAAGCACGCATCCTAGCCAGGAATTGGAATGATTAGCGGCCCCCAGGAGCAGAGAAGACGACTTTTTAAACTTCTGCATAGTGCTGACACAAGGTAACAAGCATTCTCCAGCACAGATTCTCTGTTGTCACTAATTTATGTTGTCTCGTATTATATCTAAAAAAGATAGGCCAAGACACTACTATTTTAAGTATGAACAAAAGCTATATTCATTGTTCAGCCATAAAAGGAAGGTAAAACGTTGCAGGGTCAATACAGGCAGTAAGAGAAAGCTAATAATAAAAAGCTTCCTATTTATTTAGGCACAAAGAGAAATAAATACCGAGAGAGGACACAGTGGATAAAGATTGAACAGGTCAGGTACATTGGAGGGATTATATCGTTTAGCATTTTGCTTGCTTCTCAAACTCAGTTCATCGTGGCTCTCCTGGAGTGAGGGTGGGGTACAATGTGGTAAATACATGTGCAAGATTCCAGAAAAGATAAACGACGGCACTAATTTCTCATTTCCTAGCTGCAGGAGCCATGCTGAGGGCAGGGCCACGGCGTCACATGCCTCCGACATGCCCAACCTGGCCTCCGCAAGCCCTTCCCGGGGAGAACAGCCCTGAGGAGAAGGCACAGATTTCACCAGCAGGCAGTTCTACAGCTAAATTCTAGGCCCTCCCTTATTAGCTATGTGACCCCAAAGAGCGTTAGGTTCTCTCTAAGCCTCAACTGTTGCATCTATAAAATGAGTATACTTGCACCCACCTAAGAAAGTTGTTGCAAAGATGGAATCCAATGAATATTGTAAGAAAAAAGCAGAAAACCTAGCTCTCAGCGCATCTTAGAAACTCTACTACCTTCACCACCACCATCACTTCCAACACCACCACCACATCCAAGACCACTACCTCCAACACCAACACCACCAACACGTATATTACCAGTACTTCCACCACCAGCAGCATAAACAAAATCACCACCTCTAATCCCACTGCTGCTGTATTCAAAATCACCCACTCCAACACCTTCACCACAACCACCCACTGCCATCCTCACCACCACCACAACCTCCGCCACCTCACTCTGCGGATAAGATGATCCTAATTAACTTGCTGCAAGTCACAAAGCTTGTGGGGGACAAGGGCAGAGCTGGAATGGAATCCAAACTGAGGGCTATTCCTAAATCTGTTTTTATCTCAGGAAGTCTAGCATGGAAAAGTGGGGTCATCTTGGTTTTGAGGGTCAGGGTATCCAGAACTCCATATCTCTCATAGCTAAGGCTAAGAAAAATTGTATCTGGAAATGAAATATTCCAGGATATTTCGTTAATATCTGAGTTACCAGGTCAAGTGAAATTGGTCACCCTCTTATCATGAATACAGTAGGTCCTCAGGTCACGTCGGTGATCTATCTGTTCCTATTGTGCAATGTAACGCAATTTCCACCTTAAGTTGGAACCCACCTACATAAGCACCTACATCCCTCATGTGGACACACACATAGCAGCAATGAAGTGACACAGTAAAAAAAAGAAAATTAAAAGAGCCTTAACCGGTTTGGCTCAGTGGACAAGAGCGTCAGCCTGCAGACTAAAGGGTAGCAGGTTCGATTCCCATCAAGGGCATATACCTTGGTTGCGGGCACATCTCCGGTGTAGGGAGTGCAGGAGGCAGCTGATCGATGTTTCTCTCTCATCAATGTTTCTGACTCTCTCTCCCTCTCCCTTCCTCCATGTAAAAAAAAAAAAAAAAAAATATATATATATATATATATATATATATATATATTTAAATATATATATATATATATGTATATATATATATATATAAATATATTTAAAAAAAAAGAAACTTAAAAGAAAGATAACAATTCCTGCCCTTTACTTGTGGTAAATAAATAATAAAAAACATAAAGCACCTATGTACATACATGGAAATGATGGAACTTTACAAATGGGAGATGGTGATGTAACCATGAAAAGACATACGTGGAGTCCTACATAACCTGCAGACGGCCTGTTCCAGCCTGGAAGGCAAGGTCTTCTCTGGGCTCAGTTTTTACCCCCTTTGCCCTCCACATCTTCAATGTCCCCAAATCCCACAACGCCCTCTCCCCTGTCTGACCCTGGGGAGACCGGTAAGAAGGAAAGAACAGGTCATCTGGAGCACCAGCCCCCAGGAGAAAGGCAGGAAACAGACAGGCATTGTTTATTTCGCCTGGCTCTACAGTGAGACAGCTGTACGGGCCTGTGAAAAGAATGAGTCCTGGCTGGCTCCACCTTTGGCACATCGATGGGTATTACGTAGGTGGTATGTCGAGCCAGGAGAGGAAGCAAAGGAGGAGATTTCCTTTCATTCTGCCCATATTGTCAGCTTTCCCTCCCAGGACCTTCTGGACTCCCCACGACCAGGTCAGAACGTGCCAGGCCGTGTGGGAAGCCAGCAGCCAACGTCCGCCCGCTAGCTGCTGCAGCCTTCGCCTGCCTGCTCCATGGGCACCCTCCCCAGGCTCTCCTCCCTGGCTCCCCGGGGGCCCTGATAAAGATCAACTTTGGTGCCACTAACCCGCCTTCCATGTTGGCCTTTCTCTCTTCCTTTCCTGTTTCCTGGCTTAGAGCCACTTTGATTTGACTGTTGCAAAGAGAACCCTTGATTGCATGGCATTTACAGGCCTAGGGGCCTAGCAGCTTTCCCAGCCTAAAAAAGCATCTCCGAGGAGCAGATTTCATTAGCTGTGATGGAACATGATGGAGATGCAGGGCGGGGCAAAAGTAGCTTCGCATTTTTTCAAATGGAAAAATAACACAGAATTAATAATTAACAATGTAAAAATAGACTCTTGTGTTTCCAGGACTCACAACTGTTAACCTACTTTTGCCCTACCCTGTATTTTACAGGAAATCCTCTAAGGTTCTCAGGATATTGTGACCTGTAGAGAATTTTCTACGCCTCAGTCAACAAGGTCAGAGCGGCACCACAGCAAATAATCCTGTTTAAGGTGTCCTGGCCTCCAGGTTGCTCCATTCAAAGGAATTAGGCATGCTTAAATCTCTTTCCCTGGGTTACCAGTGTCCTCAGGAAAGAAAATCCAAAGAAGGTTTTTTCCCGCTTTGCCATGTAGTGTAAAATCTGCTCAGGTTTTACCAGGATGATGGCAACCCACTGGGTAAAACTCTGAGACAAATGCAGGGACAGTGGGAGGCAAAATGGGTTAAAGGGATGCTCAAGCGGTCATAGGATGGAAGTAAGGGCCAAAGCCATTCCTTAAGACCAAGGAGCAATTCACAAAAGTACTGATGTTTTACCAGAAATCCAGAACATCTTCTTTAGAAACGAAGAGAGGCAACGTGGTATAGGAGGGCCAGCACACATGCTTACTTTTTTCCAAGCAGATCAGCTACGTGATTTATTTTTTAATTTTTTATATTATTGTAGTAAAAACACTTCACAGGAGATCTACCCTCTTAACGGATGTGCAAGTCTACAATACAATACTGTTAGCTACGAGCACAAAGCCAGACAGCAGATCCTTGGAGCTTACTTGTTTTGCATTACTGAAACTTTATGCCTGTCAATCAATCAGTAACTCCCTTTTTCCCCTCCCCCGGCTCCCGGCTTCTGTGGATGACTGCTTTAGATACTTCATATACATACACGTAGCATCATGCAGTATTTGTCTTTTCCGGACTGCCTTAAGGGATATATACTCAGATTAATTTAAATGTCCTCATCATGATTTAAAGTCCCACTAAAGAAAACAAATGTTCCTTCAGTACATTTGGTGATAATCCTGTCTGTTTAGTGAACTTGTCCCATACTCTCAGGCTTACCAAGATAAGGCTCCACCTGGAAATGCCCATTACATGTTCTCTCCGAGTTCCCCTTCAATCCTTCAAAAGCAAATGCAGATATTTCTGTCCAAAATGAGGACTTCTCCTACAGCTTACACCGTGTCTTCATAGTCATGTCTGTACTTACCAAAATAGAAGCTTCCTCATCTCCCACTTTATAGTGTAAAGAGTATATTTTTCTGTTTCCTGTGGAATGATTTGTCCAGTGCTGGGCACAAATCAGAGCTTATTAAGTATGTGCAATCGACTGACATGTAAATTCTTCTCCAGCCTTCAACCAGGGGAGTATTTCGCCCCCTATATAATGGCTTTGAACGATGACTCAGGAAAGAGTCCGTAATTTAAACAGCTCAGTGTGTCTAAACTATGAAACCTCCTCATTTGCTAAGATGAAATTTCTTTACATAACTATATTATAAGCCCGAACTCTAATTAGCAGTAGGAAATGAGATTACAAGAGCAAGCAAGGCAATCTGGTTGCCATGGTAAATAACCCTTATGCACATAATCACTTAAGGCTCTGGCAGTAGTGAATTCAAAGCCATAAATGTGTGTGCGTTTTTTCGTTTTTTTTTTTACTTTCACCCTGTCATTCATAAAAGCACATGCATCTCCAAAAACATTTCTTGTAGTTATAATTTAGATTTGCAGATAATACTACCAGTGGTTTGATTCTAAGAAGCAATATTTCAGTCTGAAAAGATAATCCGAAAAATCCATTAAAGTCCTAGAATTATTCCAGGTAAATTTCTTAATTAGCATATTACCCAGTAAAGTTTTATGTCAATGTAAAATATTTATTTTTTTACTTTAGTTAAGAAGGTAAAGTAGTTGATTAAGTTCTTCTGCCATAAAGTGAATATTCACTGTGTTGGACTCAAGATAATATGTGCTAATAGCCTTTCTTGTCTAAGGTTATTTTCTCTAGTATTTTTCATCATCTCTGATTCCCTAAACATGCATATTTATTCTTCTGATCACTTCAAATTTTCTTAATATATTTATTTTTCTTTCTTTCTTTTTTTTTTTTTTTTTTTTTTTCATCTGGCTGCCTTCTTGTTTTACATATTTGGCTACTTTCAGAATTGAATTACTCTCTCCAATAGCGAGGTGTTTATTCCTTCAAATTCTATAAAGAAAAAGGATACTGATAATATAAACAGCAAAATAAAAATATTTAATTTCCCTGGAATATAATAATAATAATAATTTCATAAAATTGATATAATAATGAAATTTTATTTCATGCTTTTTCCCCCCAAAATGTAAATGTTTAGTGTCAAGAAGATATATTAGTTGTCCTGTGCATTTTATTTCCTAGTTAATGAAGTTATAATAATACTTGAAAATGTAATAGTTGTTCAACTTAATTTGGGACAAAGCCATTGCATAATGAATATGCTGTGTCTGAAATGCCCAGTAAACTGATTTGCTAAGCAATATATTATATAAATACTTTGTTTTTCAACTCTACATTTAAAATATATAATATTAAATGCTGATGATCTTTTTGTGTTGTTTTCTAAATATGATATTAATGCTGAGCCATAGCTAAGTACTATAATTAAATCTGATTTGTCTCTATATTAATTAATTAACCTAAACACTTTCTGCAATAGTGAAGCTAAGTTAGATACTGGAAGACAAAGCAACATTTTACAATAATTATTACCACTAAAATAGCATCATTAAAGAACAACCATAGTAGCATGCCAACTTTGTGGAGATCACCTACAAAACCACAAACCAAATTAGCATAGTCTTCATTTATTTATTTTTTATTAGCTCTTAACATTAGACAGAATTCCCTGTTGAAAGTCAAGGTTAGCTGGCATGAGTTTAGTATTTGTCATTGCTTGAGTTTATACAAATGCATGTGCTGCTAATTATAACTATTTAATGGGTTTTTCCATTATAATTTTAAAATGTTTTGCCAAGAATACATTTTAGTAGAGACCACAAGCACCACTTATCACTTATCAGTATTTTTCTCAAATATAGACTTTGATCTTAAAAAGATCAGACTGAAATAATTCAACTCATTTATATAAAAACAAATTAATAGGCATAGACATACTTATAAATTTAAATGATTTCTGTACTAAAAATAAGATCAAAGATTAGGAATCTATTATGTTCCTAAAACTCAAGATTCAATAAAGCTGGCTGCCTCTTTATCTCCATTCCTGATTAGACTGGATCCTATTTCTGTCTTGGTTAATGGCTTCTTAAAATTAGATAGCCTTTAAATCCAGACATTTCCAGGAATCATGCTATGGTACTCCGGAAAGGATCGTTAAGTTCTGGCTTTGGGCTTAGCATTAAACAATCAAACAAAATTTTTTGAAGTATTTAATGAAACTCAGTGGTGTCCACAGTCCTCTTTATGCATTGTAGGTTTTTAAGAAAGTAATCTTTTGAGAGTAACTGTGTAATTAATTCGAGGAGATAAGAATTCATTCTTGAAGATAAACAGCATTGACTTTAAGTAGTTCAATTCCACTGTATGAGGACAAAACTCTCTCATTTGGATATGACTGTGTGGACCTGACATTGGAAGCAACTACCAGAAATAAAAGATCCATAAAAAGTATATAGCCATAGCTTGTTTGGCTCAGTGGATAGAGCGTTGGCCTGAGGACTGAAGGATCCCAGGTTTGATTCCAGTCAATGGCAAGTACCTTGGTGTTATATATAATTTTTTTTTAAGTATACAGTGAGGGACCACTGATAATCCTTGCCACCTATTTTAAGGCTCAGTCTTACTCATCCAAACAAATGTATTTAAACAACAGACCTATTAAGATCAGTCATAAAACTCTATAGGTAGCCAAAACCAGTTTGGCTCAGTGGATAGAGCGTCAGCCTGTGGACTGAAAGGTCCCAGGTTCGATTCCAGTCAAGGGCATGTACCTTGGTTGTGGGCACATCCCCAGTAAGGAGTATGCAAGAGGCAGCTGATCAATGATTCTCTTTCATTGGTGTTTCTAACTCTCTATCCCTCTCTCTTCCTCTCTGTAAAAAATCAATAAAATATATATTTTTTTAAAAAAAAACCTCTATAAGGTAAAAATAAAAACTCCAAAAAAAAAAAAAAGAAAAATATATAGGAATGCAATTTTATTCCACTTACAAATAAAAATATTTTGCCAATTCTGTAAGCTAATACTTCCACTTAGGGAATAAAATTCAGTAAGAGATTTTAAAACTAGGAACTAGTGATTGGTCTAGAATAGTCCTAAGATCATGTATACAGAGATGCCATACTGATAATTCCAATTCTTACCACTTTTCACAAGATATATAAATTTCTAAAGCTGGAGTTTGGCAATACTCTTTCCTTTGCAAGAATTCAATCAGTTTAATGGCGCAGAGTGAGAGTTTTACATGGAGCTGGCAGAATAGAAAATGATTCCATCAATCACTCAGTCTCCCCACCCCCCTTCTGATTCTAAACTGTGCCCAAAAGAAGGTTATTTATTTATGGTTTGGTAAAAGTCCTGGATAGCAGAGTAGATAAGACAAGCCTCTCACATAAACAAGTACAGAGCCATTATTAAGAGAAAGCAAGACCAATTTTTCATGAGAAAACATTCTAAGTAAAATGAATAAACAAAACAAAATACCAATCTGGACATATGTAAGGGCTACCCTTGTGAGTTCATTTAGTAACAGGCAATACTCCTTTAACAATAAGTAATACCCTTTTACATGGCCTACAAAGTGCTATCTATTACAGGAGAATTCAATAACTGAAATGATTAGAAAGTATAATGAGAAAGAATTCCTAGCAAAGGAATAGAGCTTGTGCTTGTATGCTAACCTGGGCAGGATCGCATTCAACACAAGGCCTTTGGGAAAATCCTTCCTGGCTATTTATTTGGCACTACACTATTTACTACTACCTTTTAATGAAGCAACTGTCCTAACAGAATACATCCTACTAAGTGAAACGTTAGCATTAGAATAACCAACATAAAACAGAGAATCATCAAAAGCAAATCCACCACATGCATCCCAAGATAGATATTGTAATCGCTGTTTTGCTTGAATTCATTGAGATATCACACTAATAATTGCTCATGTATGTAATACATTGTCAAAGACATTGGAAGGCTCAAAAGTATCTGCTCCCTCTGCCCACTACCCCTCTCCCTCAGCCCCGACACATACACACTTCTATGTCTGTTTTCTCTATACTTATAGCAGGAGGAATTTCAACTTGGAAAGCATGTACCTGCCATTGGACATATATTGATAGATGCCATTTACACAAGTTAACCATCTATAGCAAGCATGTCAAACTCAAGGGCTGACATGGGCCAAATAAACAGTTTATGTGGGCCACAAGAAAATGAAAGCTTCGATTTTCATAGAAATGTAGGATTATTTTGAAAAGTATAGTATATAAAGAAAGAACAAGAGCAATGATAAAATTAATGTTTTCTTCCTGACACGAGGCAATTCTTCTCTGCTGCTATCTTTCCTCCTTCGGGGGAAATCTGGTTCACAGTGATTACTTTCCAAACTGACCCAAGGTGAATGTGTCATTCTGGACCTGACAGGAGACACATTTCCTTTCATAATTGTAAATAACTGCTCATAGCAGTATATTGGCTGGGCCACAAAAATATTCCTTTTAGGCCGCATGTGGCCTGTGGGCCGCAAGTATGATGTGCTTGATCTATAGAACAAACTATTTTATCATTTTTCCCTGAAATTTCTAAGTTGGCAATGACTCAACCAATATAATTCCTATTATTGTCCTTTGCTGCATCGAATCTATTACACATAGTTTCCTTTCTTCATTCTTTCCAGTTTGGACATTGCTCGTGAAGTCAAATGTTCTGGTTTGCTTTTGATGAGTGTGATGCCCCCTCCTAGGCAAGGAAGGGGGAATAGCTCTCTCAATAGCAACTGTTAGCGGAAAATTCAGGGCACTCCATATTACAATGTTGGCAAATGTCACTGTAAAGTGGCAAAAGGAAGACTAAATTGCTGTCCACTCCTCTGACCTGCGCCCTGTCAATTAGGATGCTTGGATAGAAACATATTTCTCTCCCCATCACTATGTCAGTAGGGTAAAGGGTTTGTTTCAGCATGCAAAGTCAAATGAGACTGGAAGGAAATAAGAGCTGTATGAGTTTTCCCATGTTGGCATAACACTGAAAAAGCAGGATTGGTCATTAAGTTATAATTAAGTCTTAACATTTAAGCAAAAGATCATCTTACATTGTCACAAAACCGCAGTGTCAGGAGAAAGCAACACAAATTGTTCCAGACAACCCTGGTAGCCAGGAAATTTTTTTCCGAGGGATCTCTTCTTTGGATTTTCCCAATTAGTACTCAGTAATGAAGTCAGGGACCTGATGTGATGATTTAAATACCCCCTTACTGGGTGCACATTATGTGATCCAAATGAAGATCTCTGTATAAAGTATACTGATGGTACATGAGTGAGTGAGGGTTGAGATTTGAAAGTGTTCTGTTGTAGTAACTATCCCATTCCTCGTATGCCCTTTAATTTAAAAGGACATGCATGCATTCTCACATCCGCATACACTCAACACACGTGAATGTATATGTATATATATATAAAAAAGGACTTACACAATTTCATCGTTCTGGAATTCGAGCTCTCCACAGGTGTCTTCAAAGTCTTCCCCTCCACCTCTGGCGCTCCCTTCGACGGTCTTGTAGGGAACGATCACATTCCCCCGAGCTCCAGAGGTTCTCAACACTTTCACCTCCATGATGCCAATGCTCTCGCTCACGTGAGTCACGGGTTCCTCAAAAGTGAAGATGCCCGCGTGGTCATCATCGAAGATAGTCACGGTGGCCGTGGAGGGGGAGCCAAGGCAGGCGAGCGTGGAGACGTGATTGGCTTCCAGGATGCCGTCCTCAGAAGCTTCGGCGGACACTTTGACGTTGCTGAGATGCACGAGGAAATTCTCATCCTCCTCAAAGATGTCATCGTCGATGATGCCGACTCTGATCTCCTTCTGGGTCTCACCCGGCTTAAAGACCACAGTCCCTTCTGTGAATTCGTAATCGGACCCGGCGTTGGCTGTGCCATCCTCGGTTCTGAAGTCGACAAACACGGTGTTGGTCAGGTCGCCACCTCTGCGGATGATGGTCAGGGCCACCGTGCCGCAGTTCTCCAGACACTGGTATGTCCCTTGCTCAAAGAAGATCTTACTGACAGGGTCAGTTTCAGCCACTTCCGTGTTGACCTCGTGCATGCTGACGGCCTTCCTGGCCTGGTCCGCTGCGTGCCTCTTTAAGATGTTGCCCGCCCCGGTCATCAGGCGAGTGGCTTGAATCCGGTAGAAGGCTCTACTCTTTTGCTGCTGACTCAGGACTTGGTAGTTGGCTAGTTCTATTAATTGCTCTATTTCTTTATCGGGATGCTTCTGCTTGAGCTCCTTCAGGATCCTAGCCATCTCTCGCCTCGCCTCCTCATCGTCCTGGTCCCTCTCGTCCACCTCCAGAACCAGAGCGCCGTCTAGGAAGTTGTCCACGTGGGAATTGACCACTTTCCCATCCATTTCGATCTCAGTCTTGGAGGATGGCCTGTCTCCTTCGTGTTCAATGATCATCCCCCTCTGCTTGCCAGCCCGGTACCTCTTGTAGACGTACTTGTAGAACAGAAGCCTCCTGTCGGCTACCCAAGCGAACACAACACAGATGGGGAAGAAGAAGAACGTGAGCAACCCTTCCCAGACCTCCACCACCCCAGGGGAGATGACCGACAGGATGATGTAAAGCCAGGTGTAGGCAAAGATGCTCCAGGCCGCCGTCACGAAGAACACACGCAGGTGCTTGATCTTCCTGGTCTCCCCATCTGGGACCACGTAGACACACAGCGCGATGATGATGAACATGTTGAACGCAGCACTCCCCACGATGGTGCTGGGACCTAGGTCTCCAGCATTGAAGTCGTGGCCACACACTTCAATGACCGAGAGGAGGATCTCTGGAGCAGAAGAGCCCAGGGCCATCAAGGTCAGGTTGGACACCGTCTCGTTCCAGATCCTTACGGTTGTCTTGGTGGTCTCTCCGTTGGGCTTCTTGATGGTGATTTCCTTTTCTTGAGAGGTGATGACTTCGATGGAGGACATGAACCGGTCGGCGATGATGGAGACTCCAAGGAACATGTAGACCATGGCCACAAAGTACACAGTGGCCCTCGCGATTTTGTCCCCAAAAGAAGGGTCTTGGGGCTCCCAGATGGGTAAGATCACCCCTTTCTTACAGTAATATGAACCGGTGCACTCGTTTGTTACATTGCCTTCTCCTTCCATTTCTGACTCGGCGCTTATATGGTCCACGTGGGAAAATAAGACAGCCACGATGACTAACAGGTGAAATCCCAGCGAGAAGGTGGGTGAGAGGCTTGCTTGCAGCATGTTGTCCAACAGCTGACTTCCAACTATCCCAACCTACGGGTAGAAATAAGATGGGAGTTGGGTAGGAAAACGAATCACATCATTAGAGCCAGATCCAAAGTATGACTAATTACTTATTTTTATCAATCTTACCAATGATTTGCTTATACCTTACCATCCCACCATCTGTGGTGAATCATTATTCTAAGAACTCATCGAGGATTAAGTAAAATTTACAACTCACTGTCTCTGCCTATGGATTTTCTACATGCAGTCCCCCTTCACTGAGCAATGCACACAGTTGTCTTAATGGAAAAGAGCAGTTCGATTATAGCCTTGCATTGCTATATGCATATTTATGCATGCTAACAGCCAATTCAAAAAACACAACAAACTTCTTAAGCATTAAATAATTTTCTCCTTGTTGCTAAAGCAGATTGTCTTTTAAATTTTGGTTAGGCCAAGACCGGTTTGGCTCAATGGATAGAGCGTCGGCTTGGGGACTGAAGGGTCCCGGGTTCGATTCCGGTCAAGGGCATGTACCTTGGTTGCGGGCATATCCCCAGTAGGGGGTGTGCAAGAGGCAGCTGATCGATGTCTCTCTCTCATCGATGTTTCTAACTCTCTATCTCTCTCTCCCTTCCTCTCTGTTCAAAATCAATAAAAATATATTTAAAAAAAAAAAATAAAAAAAAAATAAATTTTGGTTAGTACAATCACCTTCCAGAAAATGTCTCCTTGCCAAAATCACCTTATTAAGATTGATGCTTTAGTTGCGGTCCTGAGGTGCCATGGATGAGGTGATAAGGGTCAGGAATATTATTTCTTAAGTCACCTCTCCTTCCATTAACATTATTTGATGTTTTTCCAATCCTTTGTAAAGTGGGGTTAGGAACTACTATGGAAGATTTTGCTAATTTTATAAACCTAACTAACTCTAAGAAAAAAAGACCACAAAAAAGTAAAAATGATGAAGTTCAGACTTTAAAAATCCTACCAAACAGGGCCTGGTGATAGTCTTAAAACTCTGGAGAACCCCTTCCACTTGGAAACACAGAAAAATCTTCACGCTTGCCTGCAATCAAAGGTCTGTGTTCTTCATACTTGAGGGGGGAAATTCTGCTCTAATGCAATATTTCCACACATTGAGTACAGTTTTTAAAAAGCATGTTTGATGAGAGCACATTTCCGCCTAATTTTCACAAGCCCAGGTCTCCTGATGCATTAGCAGCTGGGCAGAGGGTTCTACCAGCACAGCTCTTCACATCTGCGCAGGGATCTGGCTAGCTACTCCGCAGGCTGTCCGCAACAGGAAAGGGAGACACGCAGGCCCGAGATTGGTGGTGTGTGTAAGACTCTTGCCTGGCAGGCTGTGAAATCAGCGTTACCAGCCATAAAGTGTTCCTTCTCCGTGTTGATGTCATACTTTCCATGATCCTTCTAAAACACATCTCGGTTCTATTGAGGGTTCAAGTGACCAAAAAGCACAGGAGCGATCATTCCATCTCAGTGAGCTCATGTGGCAGGATGACAGTGACCACAAAGTGACTTATGATGAAGGGCTGCAGGCAATTAGGATTATGGCAACAGAGTCACCGAGCAGCGCAAAGCTTGGAAAGCAAAGCAAAGCGGTGGACTGAGCCACCACAGCTCTACATTCACCAGCCGTTTGGGCGCACAGCTCGGACCTTACATCACCTCTGCCTCCGGGGCTTGGTGGGATAGAGGAGTCAGGGTAACTTTGGTCCGGAAGGTCAGTTATGACAGCAGGCAACGTGGTGACAGGAAGGGTCCTGAGTCAGAACACAGCCTTGTGGCCTCATAAAAAGTTCGTAGTGGAGCCGGATTAGAGCCTTTCATAGCCTCAGGCTGTCTGAGTCTACCCCCTCCCCCTCCCCATTCACCTGCCTTCTCTGGCCCATGTGAGTTAGCTCCTGATGGCTTACACTGGAAACTGCACCAGCGTCCAGCACATTCTTACAGACCTTCAGAGAGCCCACCCACCATCACTTAAAGCAGCTTTGTAGCTCATCACTGTCTGGAGAGAAGCTCTGACATTTTCCCCCCACTGAAGAAGACACAACAGAGGGTTGTGGTGGTAGATTTCCATTCTGAGTAAAAGGCAGAAAAATAGAAGCATATGTTCAGAATACGCAAAAGTTCATGGTCACTGTGGCTGCTTGTTCAGACATGACAGGGCTTGAGTGGGTTGTAGGATCTCTTAAAACAAGGTGACATTGAACCAGCTGCAAGAGTGGTAGAAGGTCTAGTTTTAACTCCCTTATGCAGCCATTTTATTCCACAAATATTAATAGGTATTTCAGAATGACCTGTTAGACTCTCTTCTAGGTCCCAAGAATTGCTCAATGAATTAAAAAAAAAAAAAAGTATCGGTCCTCACAGACCTTATATTCCAATGGATGGAAACAAACAAATGCAAATGTCAGATGGGGAGAAGTGTTGTAGTGGAATGAGGAGAACATAAGGGGACAGGAGTGTGTGTGTGTGTGTGTGTGTGTGTGTGTGTGTGTGAGAGAGAGAGAGAGAGAGAGAGAGAGAGAGAGAGAGAGAGAACGAGAACACATATGACATGGATGACTTATACTGGATGGTAAAGAAAGTCTTTCTGACAAGGGCACAGTTGAGCAAATTCCTGAAAGAAGCAAGGGACCAAGCCTTGTAGATGCATATCTGCAAGAAGAGAATTCCAGGTAAGTGCCAAGACCCTGATGAATGGAACTGTGCTTCGCATAATCTAAGGAGCCACAGAGAAACCAGTGTGACGAGAGAGCAATGAGCGGAGGGAGCAAGGCTCGGGGATGGGAGCTCCGTGGGGATGGACCATTAGGGGCACTAACGCCACTGCAAGGCGCTGACTTTGACTGTGAGGAAGATGGAAATCCCAGGGAGGTTCTGATCACAAGTACAGTATGAGATGATTTTCCTTTTAAAAAAGATCTCTCTGCTGTTGAGTGGAGAAGGACTATAAGGACAAGGGTAGAAACAAAAAGACCAGCTTTTGACCATTATATATATAAAAAAAATCTGTTTCATAAAGAATCTCAATGTCTGGCAGGTATAAAAATGATACAGTAGAGATCTCAAGTTTAAGAAGGAGAAAGACACACTGGTAGATTTGCAAGCAAAATGAATTAAGAGCCTGTAAGGATCAGGGAGGATGAGTGGCTGCTCAGAGAGTGATACAGAAAAGAGAGAATAAACACCAGACAGAGATTCAAACCCGGGCCTGCCTCTGAGACTATGGTTAACCACTGCCTTCCAATTGCTGCCAAATATCATCATCACTTTCTTCCCATTTCAGCCAAAATGAACTGCCTAACGTGCAGGTCTGACTCTCACGCTCCCCTTAAAGCTCTTCATTGCTTGCTTATTGCCCTGAAGACAAGCCCAAACCCCTCAATAGGCTGTTCTGATCATTTAGGAGATAGCTGCTGAGTTCTAGAATATGGAAAGTCTCATTTGCTGAATAGGAAAACACTTTCTTGCTGCCAAGTCTCTGAATATTGTGTTTTCTGTGCCCCATACTATTTTCCTTCTTAGAAGCAAATTTCAAAATAGCACAACAGCAAATGACAACTGAGTGCCTGAGAGAATAACACAAGGTCCCATTCTTAAACACTATCCCAGACACCATGCTGAATTCTTTACATGTGTCATTATGTCTAATACTCACAAGTACCAGCATTGCTGTGTTACCCAACTCCTATTGATGCCACTTCCGTTATAGCACTCCCTATGGTTGCACAGCGCACAGCTCCTTAACAATAACCTAAGCAGTAGATACCATTGGCCCATTTTGGAGGTGGAAGAACTGAGGCTCAAACAGGTTGAGAACTTTTTTTTTTAATATACTTTATTGATTTTTTTAGAGCGGAAGAGAAAGGGATAGAGAGTTAGAAACATCAATAAGAGAGAATCATCGATCAGCTGCCTCTTGTACACCCCCCAGTGGGGATGTGCCCGAAACCAAGGTACATGCCCTTGACCGGAATCGAACCTGGGACCTTTCAGTCCACAGACCGATGCTCCATCCACTGAGCCAAACTGGTATCGGCAAGGTTGAGTACTTGTTAAAAATCATACAGGTGTGGTAGGCAGGTAGACATGAGCAAAGCAAGGAAGATAGGCAGAAACAGAAGTTCACCAAGAAGGAAAGCCCTTGGTGCCCAGCATCAAGCAAAACTGGGAAAACAAAGACCCAAGGACCTCACCCAGTAATAACTTATCTCCTCCCCCCACCCCCCCGCCCCATCAGGTAATGTGGTTTAGACTTCCTGACCTTTCACAGCCCTGGTCAGATGGTTCGGGCCCTCCCCTGACCTTTCTTCCCATGGCATGTTGCTAGTCATGGGGTTAGCTACTCCTAGAGAGGGAAAGAAGATGGGAGTGAAGAACAGCCCTTAAGCATTAAGCCCCCAGGACAATGAAGTTCTGAGCCATGTTATATACATCTAGGCCTTGGTTGGATTTCAGCTCCAGGGCCAGAAAAGTAGGAAAACCAGGGAAGTGATGCCACTGCAGACATTAGGGCCAGCTGCACTAACTACCCCCTGCCTGGTGCCATTCAGAGACCAGGACTGATGAATAATCTACTGAGATTCTGTTCTGGGACCTCCCCTGACATTTCCACCCTTAAAAGCCCTTCGGACAGAGGACCCAGCTAGCCTTTCCTGTCTCCTCCCCTTCTTTCTCCCCCTACCTCCCCCCCCCCCCAGGAGCTTTACCCTCTCCTTTGTTTCCCAAGTTTCAAGAGCCCTTCTTTTGCCTCTGTAACTTGTTTCCTGAGCCCATTTCTTCTACAGCTCATTTCTTCTACCTTTGTGACTTTCTTATTAAGTTTTTGCTTATATTTTGAGTCTTGGCTCTGGATTTTTTCTTAGCCAGAACTCAGGTACTGAGGTTGCCTAACCCGGTCTGGTCTGACCCCGTGGGTCTAACACTTGGTACCATTCCGGCCTCCAACACAGAAAGTAAACTCTTGAACTGAGATTCCAAGCCTGGTGTGTCTCTGAGATGATGTAATTAACTGCTCCATTATATCATTCCTGATAGTATGTGAAGTAATCTTGGAGAACTCTTCAACTTGGGCTTGGACGAGCCCATTGGAAAAACCTCTTTGTTTCCCTGCAGGGTAGGAGGGCCTCGTGGCCAAAGTCCCATGGAAGATTTCCAACGGCCTGGCTTTTATCTCATGGATTAGAGACTCCAACGGGCAAGCATCGAGAGCTGTGATGTAACATGTGGGCTGGCATGTTCCTAGAGACAGCTGCCCTTCACTCTCACTCTCGGGCCTTTCAGCGATTACCTGGCAACCTCTTCCCACTTGCCCTCTCAGGCAACCTCCTCCGTCAGCCAAGAAAAAGCCCTGCCCCAACGCACATCTCGTAGTATGTTCTTAGCCAACAGGGGACAGATGCGCAAGGGCGGATGAAGCAGTGAAAATCCATCACCATCATCAGAGAAAAAGGAAGAGAGCTTCTAAGGTTAACTCAAAACATTGCGATTATATTAGAAAACTGTTAGCATTTGTGAAATCAGTGTACACAAATCACCGATATCACTTATTGGCAATGAAGCAACTGGACAGAACTTTTTGAACTCTTAGACTTATTCTTTATTAAATTTACACCAACTCCAAATGCTTGCAGGAAGTGGGAAAGGTGTTATTTAAATGATAGTTCCTTCTCCCTTCTTACATCTCCCATCTTTCAGGGTCTTTCCTCTGACATCGGATTCAAACAGTTCTACTTGACCCTCCTGAATTTCCTTTCAAATGTCCATTTACAAGAAAATTAAGCAGGGAATAGAAGCTGTAGATGTGTTGGTCAGTTGTCTGGCCCTGATCTAATCCACCGAACTCTATAACAAGGGATAGGCTGGTTTTACTGGTAGTTTCCGTTCAATGATTGCATTCATGGACAGTTCTCGGTTAGGAATACCCATTACATCATCCACAGGAGTCTGCAGTGCAGGATCAGGAATACCCAATTTATCTTCTGCTCACTATTTATTTTAAAGCATATCAAACCACCTGGGCACCTACAGATTACAGAAATGGAACTGTCACAGGACAGTGAGAAGATGCCCACCTGAGGGAACTCACTAACCTGTGCTGAAGGGAGAGGTGGCAGGAATGGAAGCATGCACCTGCCTGCATCAGACTGTTTGTGTGAATGAAGCCTGAGGAAGAGAATCCACCGCACAGGCCTGGGGATTAGTGCTGCAGCAGAGCAGCAGGTTCCCTGGGGAGAGCTATCCCCATTTGGCTTACCAAGGAGAACCTGACTCAGAGACAAGGAATACCTTCGGTGCGCCCATTAGTCCAGTTCATGAAGTGGCCTAATCTCATCCTGTTGACTGGCAGCTGGGGTCATTCCAAGGAACTCCTTGTCTCTCATTCCTCAGGGCCTGGAACTCCCTTCTATGTAATGCTTGCTGGTTGAGAGCCTCAAAGCTAAGTAATTAATCTGTTCTACGGCAGCATTCAAGCAACCACAATTTCTGCGCACGACTGAGGAAAGCACTTCCAAATGCTTCTACACAATGAGCTGATGCCAGAGTGACTTTCCTTATCTGACTATTCATCGAGGCTGCAAATGACTGTCCCGGCTCCCAACCTCGGGCATTCCGGCATGGCCACACTCAGGAAGGTGCTCTGTTTCCACAGTCTCTCTCCATTACCTCTTTTTTCCAATGAGAGTTTCCTCTCTGCTGCCTGGTAAACTGGAACAGGTACTTTCAGGGGACAGGCAGTGCGAGGTCACATAGGGACTGAAGCCCTTCAGCCTGAACTTATAAGACTAGAGTCAGGATCCTGTACCATGCCAGAAAACACCAACCATATTCATAAAAGGAAGTGACTGGGATAACGGTCAGGCACCAAGGCCACAAAAGGAAAGATGGGCTTCAGATTTAGGATAATGAAGAAGTTATTTAAAAGTCATAAGCTGTATCCCTGGGCCCTTTCCCCCTACTTTGTTTTCCTATACAGAACATTATTTTTATACCAGAAGCCCAATGCACAAACATTAGTGCAAGAATGGGCCTTTCTTTCCCTGGCTGCTGGCACCATTATTCCATGCCAACTCTGGAGCCACCTCTTGCTCAGTGCCTGTGTATGCAAATTAACCCTCCATCTTTGTTGGGTTAATTTGCATACTAACTCTTGAATGGCTGGTGGGTGTCGCGAAGGTATGGTCAATGCATCTTTCTTTTATTAATTTAGACAGCTGTACAATTTACCTAACGGTTCTGTTTATTGCCTCTTCCTCTCTAATAGGGCAGGGATCTGTCTTTTTTGCTCTCTGATGGACCTCTGGTTCCTAGAGCAGAGGCAGGCAAATAGACGATGCACAGGACTAGTGCCCTGAATGAATATAATCAAATGTGGTTGTGTGATGATTCACAGAATCTCTGACAGCAAATAAGATCTGGGAGGTGGGCCTTGGCACTTGCATTTAAAAATGTTCCCTCAAATGAGGCAGTGCACATACTACTAAAATGAGTATCGTACTGAAAAGCCAATGTCAACGGTGGGTGGAGAAGAGGACCATGATTGAGCTCCTGGGTAGAGAACCTCTGATGGGAAGAACTGGTCTCCAGTACAAGAGAGAGGCTGGGGCCTGGACGTTTCCCAGCACCAACCTATGGGAAATTCACAACTTGCTGAATTTTTCTGGAATGCCAAGACCATCCGCTCTGTTGAGAGGGTCCTAATATTTTGGCCATTCGCAAACAAAGCATATCTTCTTTTCCTTCCAATACAATAAAAAGACATCCAGTTAAACATCAACCAAAAATCACCTCAATGGCAAAGGTCCCATAAAAGGCAAAGGGTGTCAAGAATGTAACTTTAAGTACATGAACTCTGCATAGTGACATGGAGGAAGGAAGCTGGAGAATGAAGAGTGTCTTCCAATCATAAATAATCAATGAGGGATTCAGAGGTGATTCAGAGTGCTCTATGGTAAGCCAGCCAGGATGGCCCCTGGTTGGAGCATTTATGACAATAATGACTAAAACCATTGACTGAGCCCTCGCTTTGTCCCAGATGTTACTCTGATTGCTCTGCACCCACTCTCTCTGACCTTTCTGACAATACAGCAAGGAGACACTACATTGCCATTTTATAAGTGAGAAAAAATAAACCTTTCATCAAAGTAAACTGGCTGAAGTCAGGCAAACACACGTGGCAGGCACTTTGGATTATACTGTAATGATTTCCCATATGGTGGCACCTTTTCATTTGCTCGCTTGTTTGTTCTCACTATGTAGCAAGAGCTCCTTTGGTGTGGAAAAGCCTTCCTCCCACCTGAAGACATGTGCTAGTTTGTACTATCTCTTCAGAGCCTTTCATATTCCCCTGCTGGTCTCCTGCTTCCCTAGACCCCAAGGGAGGGTTTTGTAAGCACTCCTTATACATCCCAAAGCCAGGAAAAGATGATCTATTTAGAGTGTCACCAGCTAACATCTGAGGTCTAACATCATGCCAAGGTCATGTAATAAACTCAAGGTTTTTCCACTTGGTAGGGGAAAATGAAAAGAGAGAAGGAACTCATAGCAGTGAGCAAGCAAAACCAAACTAAAAGCAGACAACGAGTAGAGCTGGGAGAATATCCAAGTTTAGCATAAAACATTAATGCTTTGCTCAATAATAAATCAACATTTTTTGAAGAATTTCAATGCAGCTCACAGATGTCTTAGGGTTATGACATTAAACAATTTTTTTAACTGTAAGTTATCCAAAGAAATGGGAACACAACACATTCATTCATGGTCTAGTTTGCCAAGCATTTCTTAGACACTGTGTGTGCCAGATACTGTGTTGCAAAGATGGAAAGACAATATTCCCATTGAGGCTCACATTCTAGTGGCGGGGGGGAGGGGGGAGGTTTTACGAGAGTCAAGGAGGGGCCCTAACTGGTTTGGCTCAGTGGATAGAACATCAGTCTGCGGACTGAAGGATCCCAGGTTTGATTCAGGTCAAGGGCATGTACCTTGGTTGCGGGCACATCCCCAGTAGGGAGTGTGCAGGAGGCAGCTGATCGATGTTTCTCTCTCATTGATGTTTCTAACTCTCTATCCCTCTCCCTTCCTCTCTGTAAAAAATCAATAAAATATATATGTTTTAAGAGTCATGGAGTGGGTCCCTTTATGGAAGACAGAACTCTTCCGTTCCTCAAGAATCGCAGCAATGGGGATATTCCCAGGCTTTCAGACAGTGCGACCATAGGTGCACCTGGATGCACGCCAAGTGGACCACATAGTTTCCGGGTTCATACACCGGGGTCCTTGTTAGGACAAGGAGAGCCCGAGAGACATCAGACCAAGCAGCCTGCAGTCCTGCAAAGGAAAGATTGCAAGCATAGTGAGCCCCGGAGGCAGGGCCTCGGAGCATCTCCTGTGTCCTCTGTGGGTCTTTCAGGGGCCTCGTGGCGGGCAATAATAACCATTTCAGATAACGATTTGTTCACCGTTCATTCTATAAAGAAAGAACAGCCTTTCTTTGATGTCTGACCTTATACACTAAAAACATAAAATGAGGTTGCATACCTACATTTATATCTGAGCCACCAAAAAGATTTCCTACCTATAAACCTATTTCCCCCACTAGCTTGATGATATTTGCACTTAAGAAATTTGTTTGTTTGTATTGAGTGAGGTATAGCCCTTTCTCTATTTTTAGTTCTAGAGAGTGAACCACTCATTTATTCATTAAGCATTTAATGAGTGGCATCTCTGTGCGGAGCGCCAGACAGAACACGGGGGTTAATAAAGATGATTAACACACTTTGCATTGCATGAATTTACAGTCCCCAAGTGATAGCTACTCCAGTGACCATGAATACTAGGAAGAATATGGAAAATCCCCATAAAAAGTGGGACTGGAAGGGTGACAAAAACTGGGGAGAGTGAGAGGACATTTGGGAAGGAAGAAATGACGGGAAGCAATGCTTCTTTCACTTCAGTTCATGGAAGAATCACCTGGGAACTCATCAAAACACAAATAAATGGGCCTGATCATCAGATACACAGTTGCTATAAAAAAGAACCCCCAAATTTGAATTTTAACCAGTTCCCCAGTTGATGCTGATATAGCCAGTCTTGGTACCTTGCCCTGAGAGAAAGTGGCATAAAGGGTTGAAAAGGTAGAACTGGGTAGATGTGTCACAAAGGGCAGGGGGCTTGTTTAGAAGCACAGTCCGGAGAGCACAGGAACTTAAATAAGGTACCTTATAGAAGGTGATGCCTACACAACAGAGGACAGTGGTTGCTGTAATATCAGGAAGATGTTGATGTGAAATAGGTATCCGATAACATTTCCTTCTCACAAACTGGGACTCCAGGCAGCATTGAAACATGAAGCCCTTGGTGTGTGTGTGTGTGTGTGTGTGTGTGTGTGTGTGTGTGTGTGGTGTGTGATGTGGTGTATGTGTGTGTGAGGGGAGGCAAGGCACAGGATGGAAGAGGGCAAAGAAGAATGAACCCATGCAGGAAATCACAGCACCACCCCCCTCATCCCCCCACCCCCCGCCAAAAAAAAAAAAAAAAAGGGGCAGACTAAAGTACAGGGAATAACTTACATCTACTTCATAATTTTGCCAACAGTTGGTTCTGCCTTCTTTAAGTAAAAACAGGTAAGGATTGCTAGGGCTATTGATGGATATGTGACAAAGACCCAGCATGCACGGCGTTTTCAGAGACCTGCTTCCTAGGTTCCGTACACAAGTCCTGCACAGAGGAAGACAACATGCAGAAACACGAGCCCCAAGCTGGAAGTCTTGGGCGCTGAGGAGAGCTGTGCTCTTTAAAAGACAGGCTCTTTATAGCTGTCATCTGCTCCCCCCCATTCAGTTCCATTCAACGGCAAATCCTTGTGGTCACTCCTTTTGCTTTCTGATCTGCCCCTTCAGACTGGGGAAGTTTTAATACAAAATCCA
This sequence comes from Pipistrellus kuhlii, assembly GCF_014108245.1. Lineage (NCBI taxonomy): Eukaryota > Metazoa > Chordata > Mammalia > Chiroptera > Vespertilionidae > Pipistrellus > Pipistrellus kuhlii. The sequence continues at coordinate 16,285,033 of NW_023425438.1, forward strand.
ATTTCAAGCTATGTGATAGGAACCTTTAGAATGCCTTTTCAAAGAAAATCTTTTTAAACAAGGGACATGCTGGTTATGTGAGTAGAGGCTGGTGAATTTCATCAGCTTTTTCCCTGAGTCATTAAGCTTCGTCTTCAAGTAGATTGCTTTTCAGGAGATGGAATCCTATCAAACTTGAGGTTTCTTAAGTCTTTTCAATTTTCCTGCAAATCACAGTCCTTGAAAGAATAGGATGCTCTTGAAGAGAGCAAAAGTAGGAAGTAAGAATAAATATTTTAAGAAGAACCTCAAGCTGACAGATGCTCAGATAATGGTGACCCTTCATCAATATTCTATGTAACAATTTTCTAAAGTTCCTGACAACATACTCAGCGACATGGCTATAAAACCAAGGGTATATGCACATAAAACAAATTAATTTTTAAAATAGAAGCAACTTAGAAAGGAGCTAGCCACATTTTGTTATTTAGAGGACTAAATTGAATGGCTTATGGGAAACCATGAAATGTTTACACAAAGCTCTGAGCATAGTTTGTGAAACATAAAATTTCTCTACAAAATAAGGCATCTAGTGTGTATGCCTTTTAAGCCAACCCAATAAATGTGTAGTTAAGGAATTATTTAATATTGGCTTAAGCATTATCATTTCAAGGTTAATAACTATGCCAAGACTATGAGGTTATTATCTTCCTGTGATTAGGAGATCCATGAGATGACCAATTAATTTTTTTTAAATGTAAAGAAAGAAGTCCATGAAGAAAGAAATGTTAACCATTTCATCAACAAGTGAAGACAGTAACTTCTGCCTGTTAGTCTTGCATAAGTAAGTACTGTTTTCATCCATTTCTATGAATGGTCAAGAGACCATTCAATCATTCCAGAAATGTATATTATGTGTGTTGGCAATGTACGAACCATTGGGACTACACCCAGGAACGACACACACCCAATCTCTCTCTTTTTGGAATTTATTATGTAGCTGGGAAGACAGGTAACAGGTGTTAATTTAATTGTTACAGAACAGAAACATAATTATCAACTCTGATAAATGCTGTGGAGGAAAAACACTGTCCTATCAGGGTAAGTAACAGAAGACCTGACCCACTAGGGGCCTAGGAAAGGCTTTGCCAAAGAAAGAACATGTGAGCTGACATTTAAGACACACAGCAGGAAGCCAGGCTAAAGGTTGCTGGAGTGCAAGGCCTTAGGCGGGCAGTTTGGCAATGACCCTTCTCTGGAATGGGATTACTCCCAGGCCTACCTTGTTAGATACACTGGGGGATGAGGTCATGTTTTCAGAAAGGACTGAAAGCAGCTTCTGTCATTTACGTGAGACTTTTCCCCTCGGAGGTCACGTCATGCAGCTGCAGTTAACTGCATTCTACCACCCTGCTGGGGGCAATGTGGTGGCTGGAAGGGTCACTGGCCTGGGGGCCAGTCATGTAGTGTGGACAAGTCACGTTCCTTTTTCCAGCTTGATTTGAAAAATCGGGGAGTTTTGCTAACAACCTGAAGCTGTGTTATTCTGATTTTAATCCCTCACTTCGGCATCCGACATCATCATCCATACCGCAGCACCTGTTGACCTTCCCAGGTCAAGTGAGCTACCAAATGCAAAGTACCCAAACCCAAACTGGTACCATGTTTCCCTTTCTGGTGCCTTTCTCCCTGTCCTCCACGATCCATCTCAGAGGTCCAATTCCCCTTCATAAAACTTGTTATATTGCTTGGAAGTCCACTCCCTAAAAGTCATTCAACTTTGTCCATTCCCCCTTTTCCTGACATGAAAACTCAGGCCATGATAACCTCAAAGACTTTTCCAAAGACGCACATCTCCAAAATGACAGAGCTGGGCTCTAAGACAAGGCCGCCCATTTCTGGGTCATCTCTCTTCACGCAACACCAAACCAACTGCGGAGATTCCTCAAGCCCACTAAGGTTGCCTTTGTATCTCTCGCAATCCACCTGTGTGTCAGGAGTTGGCAAACTATGGCCAACGGGTCAAATTTGTCAAATTTAGCCTGCTACCTGTTCTTATAAGGCCCATGAATTTAATTTTGACACTTTAAATATTTGGGGGGAAATGAATAATCAACAATTCATGATGTGAAACTTTAGGATGTTCACATTGTTTTATGGAACACAGCATGCCAATTCATGTAAGTCTTTCTTGTAGTTGCTTTCTCACTACAAAAGTGTTGAGTAATTGTGTAGACAGACCCCATAGTGCACAAAGCCAAAAATGGTATGTGGCCCTTTAAAAGACATGAGGCATGTCATTGTGTATGTCCTTGTTTTCCTTAACCTGCTGCGGCAACCCCCACCATGTAGAGGCACACAGACAGGAACAGGGCTCTCTCACTACCTACCTGTCATGAAATAAGAAACCATCCTTATTATGCACTCATGTGCCAGGAACTGTTCCAAGTTTTACAAGTATTAATGTATTATTCCTAAAAACAAAACAAAAAAAACAAAACAAAACAAAAAACCTATAAAGCTCTTTACTATTATTATTATTTCCACTTAATAGATGAAGAAAATGAGGCACATGTGTTACATATACCATTGGCTGAATGCAAACAATATGTTAGTCTGAGTCCTCTAGGGTCCTTCATTTTATTCATCAATACCCTCAGTCTAGAAGCAAAGTCATAGTTCTCTTTGCACTCTGGGAAATCACTGTTATTCATTCGCAGAGTCCTAGGGCCAGAAACACAGGCACATTTCTGGAGCCTTCTACATTACCTAGGGCGGGGGGGTCAGGGGTGAGGGGTGGGGGATGTGACTTTGGAAAAATGACTTCAGAGGGATCCATCTGAATTCAGCGATCTCCAATTTCACTCTTATAAAGTAATTTCATTTCATTTGCTTTTCATATGCTTATTTTAAAAAAATACACACAGCTGAAACACAGTTTGGCTCAGTGCATAGAGTGGCCTGCGGACTGAGAGGTCCTGGGTTCGACTCTGGTCAGAGGGCACGTATCTAGGTTGTGGGCACGTTCCCAGTAGGGGGTGTGCAGGAGGCAGCTGATCGATGTTTCTCTCTCATCGATGTTTCTAGCTCTCTATCCCTCTCCCTTCCTCTCTGTAAAAAATCATTAAAATATATTTTTTTAAAACATACACACAGAGATGATATCTGTTGTCTTCCCCAGCCAGCTAGCTGTGGTTCTAAGCAGGAAGAGGACTGGTGAGGAGGAGTCCTTAAAACAGGCCACTGAGAGCTAGCTGGACATCGGGCAGAAGAAAGACAATGAGGAGTCAGGGAAAAAGGAGCCTTCAACTTTGCTCAGCACCAACTCACAAAGCTCAGCCCTAGGGGGCTCCATCCCCCAACAACTGAAAGGTAGACAGATTTTGAGAGACACGTGCTAAATGACTGAGCACCTGTCCACAAGCTACCCTTTTGCCCCACCTGATGCTACTCCCTTGGCGGCTCTACCACAGTCCGGGGGGGTTGGGGGGGTGGGGGGAGTTCAGGTTTGCATGTGAACAATCAGACTGATTCTCTAAACCTGCTGCTGGAGTGGGCCCTACCCATGGAACAGAGTAGACAGAGAGACTCCTAGGTACTGTGCTGTACAGGGAAGCAGCTGTGAAGAGGTGAAGAGCCGAAGATGCTCAAGTCACTCAAGGGAGAAAGCACCAGAGCTATTCAATGCTAAACACAGAATAAACAGCTGTAACGGCACAGAAATCATAACCATCAAACCTATGAGCGGAGCAGGCGGTCAGGTGTCACTTGCCTGACCTCAGTCTGTTACAGCTTCTCTCCTTCCAGGCTGTACTGGAAATGAATCATAGCTTTTGGTTTCACGTGCAAAATACATCTGTGGGATGGCTTATGGTACCATTTGTTCCAGCTCCCCAGCTCCCCGGGGCATGGTTCTGACTGTGACAGACAGTGGATTTGAAAAGACTGGAGATGGCCCTAACACTGCCCCAGGTTTGTCCTTGTCATAAATTAGCTGGGGCTGTTTATTTCAAAATGGCTAGACTTAATGGAGTGTCAAAGTCTCTTTCACTCTCTGAGCACAAACTGAAATGCATCCTCTTCCATGAAGCCTTTCCCAATGTTCCCTTCTTCCTTTCAACCCTACAGCACTTTGCTCATTAGTTGCAGCCATCTGTCTCACTCGGCTAGGATTTACTTGTTCTAGACCACGCATGTCAAACTCAAAGGCTAACCCAGGCCAAATAAACGAGGCATGTGGCCAGTGGGCTGCGAGTTTGACATGATTGTTCTAGACCAGTGGTTGGCAAACTCATTAGTCAACAGAGCCAAATATCAATAGTACAATGATTGAAATTTCTTTTAAGAGACATATTTTTAAAACTTCTTCTAATGCCACTTCTTCAGAATAGACTCACCCAGGCCAATATTTTGTGGAAGAGCCACACTCAAGGGGCCAAAGAAGCGCATGTGGCTCGCGAGTCACAGTCTGCTGACCACAATTCTAGACCATGGCATCTCTAAGAAGAGAGAATGAGGCACAAACATGTGGCTCTGAACATCCTCAAAAACTGGTACCACCACCTACTAAGTCTTGGATAAGTTATCTAGCAGAGTCATCATCTTCATCTCTAACTGGGAAAAGCATGCTTCCTTTGCAAGGCACTTATAAGCATTCAATGAGAAAGTGTGTACCTATTGCTCCCTGGAACATAATGGGTGCTCAACAAATGCCAAATAACACCCCCCACCCCATCATCCATATTCTCTGAAAAGCCTGGCATACACTGAGTGCTCAATAAATACCATGGTTGGTTGAAATAAATGGCTGAATCACCCTCTTGTCTGTTTGACTTCATCTCACATTGGATTCAACCAGGCAATTATTAATTATGCTGACTTCACATACAATGACAACTACAAAGTAATTACTTTTTCTGTCTTTTAAAAAACTAAAGATGATTCCACTATTTATATGTATTTTCCTATGTCAATTACTAATACAAGAAATCACTAGTCTGCATTGGAATGGGACTAGCTTTCTAGGTTACTGGTATGAATATTCCAAAATGAAACAGGAGAAGGCAGTCAAGATTTTACGGATATCGTTCACACTAGGGAAAACAATTCTGCCCATTTCTCAGAAGACTTTAAAAAGATTAAAGTTGCAAGAAAGGATCAATTTTTTGTCTCCAGTGCTACTCCAGATGGAAAACGTCAGTGCTGGAGTTTATCTTTGCCTCTGGCTACTCTGAGCACCCCTGCTCCCAGGTCCCTCACACTTCCCCACCAGAAGGGCCCTGTGAGGGCACTAACTAGATGGCAACCTCATTTCAAAATTCTTTCACTTCCTCTGCATCTTTCTGTGTCCCAGGACCCCAGGACCTTTCTATCTGCCAGCTGATCTTATTAACCAATTGAAGTTGTACAAAAATGAGTAAGATGTCAAAGGTTTGTGAGAATTAATGGTAGCTCCTTCTTAGGGAATATTGCCTTTTATTATAGCAATAATAATCTATTATAGCAACTGGGTAGAATGACTCATTCAAAGAAATCTTTGATAGTGAGACTTTCAAATCCCACATTGATGGATGGATCAATGCTTTGTATCTAAGGATGTTTTGCCCTCCTCCGAGCACTTCAGGCTACTACCTATAATGTTCTTGCTCTTGACCACAGACACATTTCCTTCACCTCAGGACTTCCCTTCTTCTCCACCTGAAACTGGGTAGGAAGTTTCAGGCAAAGAGAAAACATGATTCTTGGGAACCTTTGTTGATCTTGTTACTTACGTACTTCACTCTCTTGGCTGGTAGATCTAAGGACAATCACAAACACAGATTCACTATTAAGACACTTAGGGTTCAATATAGAACTATCAAAAAAAAAAAAAAAAAAAGAGCCTACCAAAAACATGTGAGGCAATGAGGGCTGTGAGAATCTGTCTCCAAGTTAACCCAACCCATTGGGCAAGGCACTAACCTCCTCATTTGTAGTCTGAACTGCTCTTGATAAAAACATACTGGGAAGAGTAACTTACCCTAGGTGTCCCCAGTTCATAAAATGGGTTGTTTGATTTACAAACCCTAGTGAGACACTCATCGTTGATTAGTTTTGAGTCTTCAAAATATGTATTATGTAAAATATATTTTGTGTGCACAAATGAGAGGATAGAGGGAAAGAGAGTCAAGAAGAGACACAGAGGTATATGCATGTGCACACACACACACACACACACACAGAGGTACCTTTCGGAAGAGACAGAAAACTGGAAATATCCCATGGAACTTGATGAGGTCCCACCAGAGTAGCCCTGAGTCCAAGTCAAAATTTCAGACTCCCAAAGCTCACATTCCCAGAATCTAGTCCCTTTCAATGGGTCTACATCGCAAATGTGTCTCCAGGCCCTAGACACCCCGGTCTTCAGACAGAAAATTGGAAACAGCTTGCTCAGCAACCCTTTGGCTTGGTGAGCCACGATTACTACTGAGAATTCAAATCCACAGGATAGACAGCTAAGGGAGCTCTAAAGGATGCTTGGATGGGATTCTGGTACCTTGGGAGAGTCAGGGAGAATATTTGCCACCAGAGGGAGCAGGAGAATTTGGTCAGATGGGAGACAATGCTGTGAGCTTCTGATGAGGGGTCTATGAGGTCTGGGTGAATTGGGGAGATGTTCTGGCAAGAGACATTTATCCCTTAGAAGACAAAATACAACTTAAAAAGGATGAAAGGATCAGGAAGAAGATAGAGATCCTTGCGTGTTGATTCCTTAGTTCTTAGCACAGGTAAAGCCACAATTTAATATTCAGTTAAAAGCGACATACACACACTCTGCAAGAATATAAACCATGAAAGCTATGTGCTCTGCCCTCCAGTTTTAATTGTGTGTTTCTTTGCCCTGATTTAATTTCTGTTTATGTTGATCTTATCTAGTTCCATGCTGATGAGGCAGATGGCTTGCTTATTACCTGCATGCTATCCTCCCTTCTATCTGAAGGCATCATGGGGAAAGGGTTTCTCTCACTGAACTGCAACATGAAAATCAGATGGTAAAGCCCTAAAATTCACTTTCTTTGCAAGAAATGCATCTGCCAGTTAAAGTAATGCTTTCACTTGCGTTAGAGGGGGGAATGCAACTTCATTGGCTCTGCAGAGCCTCCCTCATCATTTATTTTGTCAAAGAAACACATGAAGCACTTAGAGGGAAGGAATCATGCGTTTACTTTGCAAGATAAATAAAAGTCTATTTTTGTCTGATAAAAAACATGTTAAATATAGCTTGCTAACAAAATGCTGAAGCTTTTTTGGAATATTTTTCTCTCTCTCTCAAAACATAGTAAGCTTAAAAGAGCAATTAACATACTTCTTGCAAATAGTCCTGTAGGTGTTACTGACTACATTTCACCTTCCTTCAGTGATTGTATTTGGAGGTGAAATGCTGCACTGCTGTGTTGTATTCCCCTTTTGTAGTCAGCACAAGGGTCATCTATTTCTCAATCTTCATCTAAAAAGATACAGTGGAAATAATTCAATAGTAACAGTTTGTAGACAGTAAATAGAAAGATAGACAGTTTGATAGATAGGTAGGTAGGTAGGTAAATAGGTGATCAAATATTGCCTTCATATTCTTTTCATTCCTTCCTTCCTCTTCCAACCTGGCTAAGCTTACAAGACAGAGTAAATGAAGTCTGATTGTCATGGACACTTACATCCTTTGCAACGTCTGCACAGCTCAACAGGGAATAGTAGTTTACCTTTGTCTAGTTTTTCTTTTCACTCCCTTAGGAATTAAGCATTCCATATTCAATATAAGACAACAGCCATTTTAGGGGGGAAAGCATGAATCCTCTTATAGTAGTTGAGAAAAATCTTAGCTAAAGAGCCCTCAGATCCAAATGGAATCCTTCAAGCAGGCAGAATTTTTAAGATGAAAACCATTTGACTGAGAAAAAAAACATCTTGCTTCTTGACAAATGAGTCTTCGCCCTTCTCCCAATGGTTTCACTCACGACCCCTCCACCACACACACACACACACACACATACACACACACACACACACACACGAAGCTAGCTCTCCCTTCCTTCCTCCTTTTGCACCAGCCTCACCTCCCAATTAAGCAAGTTTGGCAAAACCCACACAGCTAAATCTAAGTAGCACATGATTTGAAAGAGGAACCTAAAGACAGTCATTCCAAATGTTTGCTTTGTTTTCTTATCTGAAATGAATGAAACCCTTAGATACATCTTCTCCTTTCTAGACTTGCTGTAGAAATGGCTTTGGAAGAGAAAGAGAAAGCAGCTTGTAAGGGGGGGAATGGGGGGGCGTGGCGGGAGTGTGTGTGTGTGTGTGTGTGTTGGGGACATGGGTGGGACCCACACTTTATGAATCCCCTCCTGGTGGCTCCCGAGGTTTCCCCGCAGGAAACCTTCGCCCAGAAGCTGGAGGGTGGATGTCCTTTGCTCATATTTGGAGATGCTCAAGCTCTGCCTTTAACCAGATCATATCGGAGTCTCTCCCTCCTCTGCCAGCTCCTCCATGATCGAGATGCCTGCACTGTCTTTGCCACAGCTGTCATTGTTTCAGGAGCTCCTGCCACCACACCTCCCACTGATATCCTTTCTTCTCTTTTTAGTCTCTACACCTCCAGCAGGACAAAGTTTGTATTGTCATATTCACAACCACCAGTGGCTGACTAGCAGGAGTGAGACAGAGCCGCCAGCCAGGGAGCCAGGCAGAGGGGGGTTAAAACAGAGATACCCAGTGCAAAGCATGACTTTCTTTCCAGCGGCTGCCGGCACCATGCACATTGCTCTCTTAAAAAAGAAAAAAAATCTTCCTTAAATGTGATCACTCTGCCCTTAACCCAACCACTGCCACTTTGTCTGGAGAGGGAAATATGAATTGCCAGCCCAAACCATTCATCAGTCAACAGAACCCAAAGGGAGGTGGGGGAATGTGAAAATCAAGGATGCACACACATTCTGTGTTTTGTGTGTTTTTTTAAAGCATTGCCTGGGCGGATTTGGGTTCTTTCGCCTACTGTCCACCCATAAGACCTCCCTCTTCTTCATTAAGGTGGAGCCAGGAAGGGTATCCTCACATCTCAGAACACAGACCTTTTCCCTGAAGCCCCAGAGGCAGGCAATGGAGCTGCAAAGTTCCCTTCCAGCCTCCTGTGAGGGGAGATGCCTGTGTGTGCCCAGAAGCCACCACGCACACCCAGCACAGCGCCCAGAAAGGGGGTGGGGGGGCCTTCAGCCCCCTGCCCGCTGCATGTCCCCCTCCCCAGTCCCCGGCCGGCCACACCTCCCTCCGCTCCGCAGTCCGCCTGAAAAGAGGGCGCTCGCAGGGGTGGCCTCGGGGAAGACCCCCGGGAGAACACGGAGGGGGGTGACCTCGGAGCCCCGTTCCTGGGGATGCCTGCACCGACCGGGTAGCGCTGCGACCCGATGCATTTAGATCTTCGCGCCCTCAGCCTGCAGAGCCCGGGGCGGTGCAGGGTGCAGCATCCCTCCCGGGCAGCCCTTTCTCCCCAGCGGCCGGCACGGGCGGGCGGGGAGGGGAGGGGAGTAACACTCACCCCCAGACACACGAGCCCGACAACCCGGACACCCGGAACCTGTGTGCGCGCGTCCACACACACACACACACACACACACACACACACACACACACACACGGAGCCGGTCCTTTGTCAAAGCGGCGGGAAGTGCAGCCTTCGGCTGAACCACCCAAGGAAAAAGCAGCTGGCGGTCTGGGACCAGATCCCTCCGGCTCGCCCATCCTGGGGTCCTACCTGGTGTGCGGGAGCGTGGACGGCCGGTGCCCCCGGCTCCCCGCGAGCAGCAGCCCGCGCACGCCCTCCGCTTACACCGCGCTCGGCCGGGGAGAGGCGGCGCCCATGGCCGGGCAGACGGAGCTGGAAGCCGGGGCGGCGGGCGGCTCCCGCGCTGGGCAGGCTCCGGGCGGCGCCGGCAGCGCGGACGGAGCGGCGGGGCCCGCAGCCGGTGCGCGCGGGCAGCGGGAGCAGCGCGGAGGCCGGGAGGCGGGGAGGGCCGGGCCCGGGCGGCGCTCTCCTCCCCCCGCGCACCCCGCCCGCCGCCGCGCACTCGCTCCCTCCGCGCTCAGCCCCGCCGGGTCCCCGCGCCCCGGTCCCCCGTGCGCTCCCCCCGGCGCCCCGGGCTCCCACCTGGCTCGGGATCGCCGAGCACGATGGGGAGCCCCTCCACCCCCGCCCCGGCCTCGGCCACGGAGATCTTTTCCGATTCCCTCCCAGCTCACCTCGGCCCCGCAGTGCGTTCCAGCGGCTCTTCCGCACCCAGCCCCGCGGGTGACACGCACCGATCCGCGCTGCAACTTTTCTTTCCACCCTGGCTCGCCCCCCAGGCAGAGCCCCCACCCAGGCTCGCCTGCCCGTGTCTCACCTCTGCAATGGTGCATGGGCTATCTCTTGCTTCCTGCACGCTAGCCCTTGGCTAAGGGAAGCTCTCCTTTAGCTAAGGGATCTGGGGCTGTCTCATTTTTCTCTTAAATCCTCACTCCGTGTTTTCCCGCATATCAGGCTTGCAGAGTAACACGCCGGGTAGTAGCTGCTGACGCAAGCAGATAAGGCCGTGTGGGGGTTGGGGGAGAGGTATTCCCCAGCCAAGAACTCGGAAAGATTCTCCTCCGTGCCTGCCTGCCGGTATTTCCCTCCACGAGTGCAGCTCACCTGGGAATCATGATCAGGAGGCTGTTTAGTGTGAAAGCCACGCGGCTTTTCGACTACAGAGAGGAGGAACAGCTGAGCAGGAAGGTTGCGTTGGGGAAAGGGCTGGTGCCGAAATCCACGAGCCATCCACTGACTGCCCTTTCCAAGAGAAGCATTAACGTGGCCAATGCATCACTTCCCCATAATTAATAAAGGAGAGCGCTGCACCAGGCCCTGGCTCTCCGGACAGCTCATTCATCCTTACAAATCCTTAATCGCTTGGCAGGGCGGAAGGCTGGACCCACTGTGGAGTTCACAGACCTGGTCTCAGACACCTGGGGAGCTGGTTCCAAATGCAGGTTTCAGCGTCCCCTCTTGTCTTGAGGGTCTGATGCTGTAACTCTCAAGCAGGACTCCGAGTTTGCATTTTTAAAGCACCAGGAGATGTTCGCTGCTGGTGTGATTCATCAAGGTGTGTGTATGGAGGTGAGGGGCTTGGGGAAGGTGAGGGAAGGAGAGAGCTGCAGAGCACTGGGCAGAAAGTTAGGGTCCTCAGCGGAATCCTCCCCCATACTTACAGCGCAGATCTGGGGCAGCCAGCCCACAGGAAAAAGAGATTCTGACCAGGAACCCCACTGTTTGAGGCACAGAGGCCTAAGGGAGGGAGCCCTCTCTGCCTCTATCCCAGTGGCTCTATCCTGACTGCCCCTTAAAATCTCCTGGCTAGCTTTTAAACATCCCAAGGCTGAAGCCACACCCCAGACTCATTGCCTTGGAATCTCTGGGGGTGGGACCCAGGCATCAGTAATTTTTTTTTTTTTTTGCTTATGTTCCCTGGTTGATTCCTATGTTTGTTTTTGTTTTTATATTTTTATTGATTTCAGAGAGGAAGGAAGATGGGAGAGAGAGGTAGAAACATCAATGAAGAGAGAGAGAGAGAATCATTGATCAGCTGCCTCTGCATGCTCCTCACTGGGGATGGAGGCCATAACCAGGACATGTGACCTTGACCTGAATGGAATAGGGACCCTTCAGTCCACAGCCTGATGCTCTATCCACTGAGCCCAACTGGCTAGGGCCCTGGTTGATTTCTAGGTAACCTAGGTTGAAAGTCACTGTTCTAGGCCAATATTCCTCAAACAAGCATGTGTGTGTAAAGAGCATGGGGAGTGTCATGTCTCCTGCAGCAGACCAGGAGCAGGCCTGGGACCTGCACTTTTGCATCACTTACCAGTGCTGCTGCCTGAGTGAGGCCCTCACTTGCATTAGCCCCAAGGGTCTCCTGAATCCAGCCAGGGGTGATGGGCACTGGGCTTGGTGGAGGAAACCGGAAGCCTCTTCTTGTCTTGTATGCTCCCAGGAATCATTCCTCTCTAAGAGCAATTCCCTTTCCTCACTATGAGTTAAATTTTCTTGGAAGCCACTCTGCGCACAAACTTTTTGTTAGACTGCACTGACCTGTGGGTGTGAGCAGAATCACACACAGGTCACAACCAAAAATGAGAGCCTCAGCCAAAAATCACTGAGGGCCGTGGTCTGCCAACTGCGGCTCGCGAGCCACATGCGGCTCTTTGGCCCCTTTGAGTGTGGCTCTTCCACAAAAATACCATGGCCTGGGCGAGTCTATGTTGAAGAAGTGGCGTTCGGAGAAGTTTAAGTTTAAAACATTTGGCTCTCCAAAGAAATTTCAGTCGTGTCCTGTTGATATTTGGCTCTGTGACTAATGAGTTTGCTGACCACTGACTTAGGGTCCTGACTTTAAGGGAGTGTGAAAAGGCAGGCGTTTGGCTCACATTCAACCGATGGGGCTTGGAGAATAAATCCGTTGCTTTCTAAATGACAGAGAGAAGAGCGTGAAACTAAGGACCCACCGGGAGGAAATGGGACAGAGCTAATGGGAGGAGCTGAGTGAGAGGGCTAAATGAAAACGTGAGTGGAGTCCATCTCACTGGAATAGATTCAGTGTAGCGGGTGTGGTCTATCATTGCTGTTATGGACCACTTAGGGTGAGCTCAGATCTTCTTGAATCTATAAGCATGCTTGTGATGTGGGATGAAGAGAACCCTGTTCTCAACGTCTTTCTTCCAGTGGCCCAAGGCCTTTATTCCACAGTCCATCTTGTCAGTAGCCAAGAAAGCATGAAGGCTACACATCTTGAGTCTCTTTATTCCTCCTCTTTTCCAGCCAAGACTGAGAGCAGGTCAACTTGGATTATTGGGGTGGGGGGAGGGGGGACTTCCATTAAATGGCCCTCTCTTTATCTAGAACTTTTTAAAGGCCACCTAGTGCCTAGTGATTTGGCACCCATTTTGATTTGGCTCGATATTTGAACCCTTAATTTTTATTTTGTCTTTCATTTCTCATTAAAAGGCATTCTCTCTAAGGGTTCCATGGCCCTGAGGCAAATCAAACCTCTTGCTCCCTCCTAAATGTCAAGCATGACTGGATTTTTATTGCAAGAATTATCAAAGGCTACATCACTGGCACAAGGCTCCGGCGAAGGAAATTGGGAGGCCGCTGCCGGCTGAAGCTTTGGAAAGAAGAAATAGCGTACGTAGAAAGGCGGTGATTTACATTCCAGGGGCAGTGGTATTTCTTAATTGTGTCCTTGGATATTAATTGCCATTCTTTCCTTTGGACTTGAGATGCAGGGTATAGGTTTCCACAGTTATGCGCCCAAACAGAATGCCAGGACCATTTGGGGATTCCGCTGAGACTTGATAGTTCTAAAGATGGCACAGGTTTTCATGAACCATTTTTCTGAAAACCTTCAGGAGATTTAATGAACTCGTTTTCAGACCAAAGTATACACCTTATGAATTAGGCCTCTTTATCCAGTCTATGGAAAAATTAGACATAGGATCAGGGGTACCAGAAATTTTTCTAAAACTTTAATATTTTACTAAAACACCCACTAATTTTTTTTTTTCATCACAGGGAAACTTTATTTTGTTATCATTTAATTCCTTTCAATTTAGTTTGAATTACTTAGGTCAGAGGTACCATTGCTATTTTTTTTTTTTTTTTTCAATGCTTGGTGCCTCTAAAGTGTGTTAACATAGAAGGAGTCCTTCCTGGCCTCATTGCCTTTTTTGCCAGTTGTCACCATTCACATCTCTGCACATTTATGGTCTGAGTCTGACACTGATTTGTACATAAGAGAAAAGAATTATAATGTCCTCAGCATGGCTAGCTAGTAGAGCGTGGCATTCACCATTTCCCCATACCTAGAGCCCTCAGGGACAACAACAACAAAAAAAAACCATTTTTCCCTTGGGTTTCTTCTTGTTGTTGTTGTTGCTTTGCTACTGGTGGGGCCCAGGGGTTTTTGCTTCAGGGGCGACAAGATTATTGGTTTACTTCTAAGTGCCACTGTTCCTTCTCTGGGGTCTTACTCCTTGCAGTTCAACATTTTCTTCTCCGTTTTGTTTTGAACAGTTGAGCACCACAGTGGAACCCCATCTGGTGAGCCGGCCCTGCTATTGAGTGGGAGCAGCCTTACTCGTAGATGAACAGTTATGATCCATTCTCCTCTGTGCTCCATTGCTGTGAGGTCACCCGCATCCTATGAATCTGTCACTGTCTTTGAATAGCAGGTGCCTGAACTTCTGCATCTGAGCGAGTAAAATCAAGGGTTGGGTTTGTACAAAAGCCTAACCCTTGCATTTCTCATTTTTGCCCCTTAGTATATTAAGGACACATCTGGCCTGTAACCCACAACTGTCCCAAATGGTAAGATTGCCAATGAATAACTCAATATCAGAATCATTATTTAGAGCAGGTAGCGGGGGCAGAAAATAACAAAGACTAGTTAAGAGGTAAGGCTTTGGAGTCAGGATATCTGGAGTCAGAATATCACCTTTAGCTGTGTGACCTTGGGGAAGTTTCTTAACCTCTCTGAGTCACAATTTCTGTTAAGGAAAACCTATATGGTAAAATTTTCCTTCAGAGAGCAAGAGGGAGGATAAAATGTATGTAATATACTTGACATAGTTCCTGAGTATAGTAATTAATAAATTTTGTTGCTTATATAACTATTTATAAAGTTCCATAAAATGTTATAAAGTCTTTTTAAAAGTTTCTACATAATTAGGTTCCACATATTCAGACCATCTCATCACTGATAATAATTATGTATCATTTTTGTTATACAGAATTCTGTACAACAAGTAATCTAGGAAAATTGATGCCCCTACAGCATAAAGGATTTCCTGTCTTCAATAAAAGAAGCTACTTGTACGCGTTCTAATTTTGTTAAGTACCGAGGGTGGTTATGTGACTGATACAGGGAGCACCACATTCTGGTTGCATCATAATATTTATTTTCCTTTATGTCTGGGTATCAACTTGGTCCCAAGTCCATTATAATCTGAGGGTATAAGTTCCAATAGAGCCATTTTAAACAACATTCACTGCACTGAAGATTTTGGTTGTCACATGAATGTTACTTACTGAGGATCTTTTTAGAACATAAACATCCTCACTGAGTCTGCACAGACTTCCCTCAATATTGATCCAAGGACTCTCCATCAATAGGGACTCAAGATGAAGCCCTGGGGTGCTCTGTACCAGGCAGTTGTTCCTTGCAATCCAGCTCTGAAGCAATGTCCCCGAGAGATGACACTTCAGCTTCTTCAATCAATCTCTTTTATAGGGCACCGTCTATGATGTATAGCTTCCTCCACATCTCCAATGGCTGGGCACTGATTAGAATCTTCTGAGAACTGCCAATGCTTTAGTGATTACCACAGTGCCCAGACAGCAGCCCTTGACAATAGTCATAACAAAAATATCTAAGAGGGAAATAGACTGAACTTAAAGTGTCTTAGTCCATGGTTTTAATGATGATTCTGCTACCTCTGGAAATGTCTGGAAACAACAATACTATCTGCTATTGTCTCTTTAAAAATTCAGAATCTTATCTTAGTGTAACCTAAAGAGTCCTTAGTGATCACGGGCAGAGAGGCTCAGAAACTACATAAACCACGTATTGTTGTTTTTTCCCCCTTTGCTTTTTACATACTGTCCTGTCACACCCACAAGAGCTTAGCCATCTTTGGATAAGCTTTACAATTCTTGAGTGTAGACCAGAATAAACACAGTGTTTATGTAGATATTAAAATTATTCGCCATTTGCAGCCTAAGTTTTATATAAGAAATCCTTATGAACTCGTTGGGTGAAGTGTGATTACTCTCATTTTAAAGACTAAAAAAGAAAGTGCAGAGATTTGCCCAGTCCTCACTATACAGAAGTATCAGTTGTGTTGTTTTGAAATAATACTGAAGCCCAGGCCAACTCTTCAAGATTCTGTTCCCGTAGACTTGGAGTCGAGTAAGGGCTCTGTATTTTTTTTTTTAAAGTTTCCTAGGCGATTCTAAGGTTCTGGCCTAAGATCAAATTGGTAATTAGTAGTAAAGACAAGTGAAAAAACAAACAAACAAACAAACAAACAAAAAACCACCAAAATTCTTTATATCTGCCTCAACACTGTTTCTATTCTACTGCTCCTTTGAACTTTGATATTTAACTAAATATAAAAATGGGGACTTCTCTTGGAAATTGGAGAGAACTTACAAATGTGTGAGGGTCTTTCTGAGTCTCCATGAGGCACAAGTGGCTGTTGTAACTGACCTGACAAAGATACATGAGCAGCATGGAAGATGGTGTCAGGACTGCACGGCCTGTCTGTCTTGCTGAACACTCAATCCCAGCACCAAGATCAATGTTTGGTGCCTGGTAGCGAATTCATGAAGCACATACTCCCACCTGTATGGGGACTGGCCTCTATGGGGAGACTCTTTGGCCCTTGTCCAGTGCAAATTGCAACTTAATAGCAATCATCTCCTTATAGCACAGTGATGGCCCTGGCTAGCAACTGACATTGTCACCGTATCCACATCCAAGGTCCTGCCTGGCCACCTGCTCTGCAATGACAGATTGTCTGTGACATTGCAGGAGGCCAGACCTCATGGAGATGGCAATCGGACCGAGCCTCCGGCCTGTGCCTGTAAGCTGACCCTTTGCTGGTTATCTCAGGAATTACTTATAAGCTTCTGTTTGGCCCAGTTTGTGAGCATGTCAGAGAATCTCTTATTTCCTGTGAAGAAGGGTTCTTTAGGTGTGTATGTTATGGGTACTATACTTGTAATTTTCACTTACTATTTTTCAAGAAACTTGTGAACTTCCTGCTATGTTCCAAGTCAGTGGTCAAGCAACTTACTCAAGACAAGAAGCTGGGTAGAGCAGATACAAATAAACAAAAACAAAAACCCACAGTTGAGAATAGTCGTATTACTAATTGGGTTCATTTCTTCATGCATCCATTCAACACACATATATATGAGGACTTACTTTGGGCCAGGCACTGTATGAGACCCTTTTGATACAACAGTGAAAACACCAGTAAAATGCCCTCCTGGCACTTGCATTCCATTAGAAAAACAAGAGGCGGTGCACAAAATAAACACATTAGCACAATATAGGATGTCAGATGCAGATGCTGTTGTGGAAGACATGAAGCAAGAAAAAAATGATAGAGACTGCAGGCGTGAGGACTAGTTTACATGGTCAGCTTGCAGGGACCTGAATGAAGTCAGGATTTCTCAGTGACAATCCCTTTGCTGAGAGTCTCAAATAGATGAAACGGTAGAGCACTGTGTTGTTGGATCCTTTGTTTCTGCCCTGAGAGGCGGTTCCTTTAGGAATTCGCACCTCAAAGCCACAGGCCTCCATCAGGGGCAGCTGCAGTGCCCTGGCCACAGGGCTTCCACCCCTGCCTTCAGAAGCATTTCGTCTGACATAAGTCCCAGAGTTGCTCCGAAAAGGCAGACAGCTCCAGAGGTTGCACATCAGACGGTTGTATTTATTCTAGGGCAGAGCTGCTGCAAGAATCCCGAGTGCCCCCTTTGGTTTTACGGAAAGAACAGCATCTCATGAGAGTAACTAGATGGGGCAACTGCATCAGTGGTCTCTCAGGCATGAACCTTGTGTCAAAAAGCCAAGAGCCCTGGTGCCCAGGGAGGGAAATCATAGATATGTAACTTAATGATGGGTCCAGTGCTTGTTCCCATGAGTTTGTCAGTTTGCCACACTTCCTTTTCCTTCTCCTTACATTCTTACCTGAGATTACACAATACACATAGTATGCACACACACACACACACACACACACATGCGTACACACACACATTCACATAAACAAACTCTTATGCAAGCTCACACACTCATCCACACAACATAATTCTTAACTGTTGCTAAATATTTAATTATGGGAAAATCACCATTTGCAATTTTGCAAATAACACATGGAAAAAATAGCTGACCTCTCCCCCTCCCCCATTTTATTTAACACTAAAGGGCCAATGGGTGGGGTTCCTAGGCCTGGCTGGTGATCAGGGGCCATCAGGGCTGGGCAGATTGAAACCTGCTGGCTGGGGTGAGGGACAGGGCATGGGATGTTGGCCATGGGGAGGGAGCCAGCCCTCAGCCCTAGTGGGAAAAGAGCTGTGTTCTTCTGCTACTTCCCCCTCCCCCCAGTTCCCTGTCCCAGTCCAGGGCCTGAAGACCCCTGAAGGGTTGAAAGAAAAGGTGAGGGTTGCCGGCTGGGAGCAGACGGAACAGATGTCAGATGCCACCACCGCCTGCTGGCTGCAGGAGGTTGGCTCTGGGAGCAAACTAACCACCAGAGGGCAGCTCCTGTATTGACCGACTGGCCAGCCAGTCATTCAAAGGCCACTTAAGGTCACTTAAGGCTTTTATATATACTGTATACTAGAGGCCCAGTGCATGAAATTCATGCACAGGGTGTGTGTGGAGAGGGAGGGGTCCCTCAGGCCAGTCTACACCCTCTCCAATCTGGGATCCCTAAAGGGATGTCTGACTGCCTGTTTAGGCCTATTCCTGGTGGGATCGGAGGATTGGGCCTAAATGGGCAGTCAGATATCCCTCTCTAATTCAGGCCGCTGGCTCCCAAATGCTCACTTGCTAGCCTGCCCCTAACTGCTTTTGCCAGCCAGCCTGATCACCCCCTAGCCATTCCCCTGCTAGCCCGATCACCCCCAACAGCTCTCCCTTCCTGGCCTGGTCACCCTTAAATGCCACCCCCCCATTGGCCTCGTCACCCCTAACTGCCCTCCCTTGCAGGCCTGGTTCTCCCCACCTGTCCCCCTCTGCAGGCCTGATTGCCCCAATTGCCCTCCTCTGCAGGCCTGATCACCAACAACTGCCCTCTCTTGCAGGCCTGGTCCTCCCAACTGCCCTCCCCTGCCAGCCCTCTTGTGCCCACATAGGGGCGACCATCTCGTGTGTTGGATTGATGGTCAATTTGCATATTACCATTTTATTATATAGGACTAATAAATTAATGATGTTTTATTTGTCTGATCTTAAATATTTGGTTTCAGTACTACTTAGAGGTTCCTAGGCTAAAATAGATTATGACCCATTCACTTGTCTCTTGAAATGAACACTGATAGATGTGAAGCCTAAAATTTTGTACCTTAGGGATCTTAAGATAAATGTTTGTTCTTCTCGTTTCTTTGGCCAAACATACAAACAACAATAACAACAACAACAACAACAAAAGTTGGAATGTAGAAATTGCTCAAGGAAAGGCAAATTTGTATAGAAAATTATTCAGCACATCAAAGTGCCTACCTAATTCATAATAGATGATCAATAAATATGTTGAATAAATGATGCAAATTAATGGAACATGCTTCATTATAGGGCAATCGTTTAAAGGAAAATTTGAAGCAGATTTATTGGCTGAATTTTAAAATCAGGCAGCAAATAGTGAGTGACTACTCTATTCAGAGCCATGAGCTAAGTTCTCTTGTGATTAAAAAATGAATTAGACACCATCTATGACCTCTTGGAATTAAGACTCATAAATAGAATTAGATTGAAGATTTTTGAGCATATGAATGCTACAGTGGGATGTCTGCTTTATGAAGAAGGTGTAATTTGAAAAGTGTATGAAATATGTTGAAGTGTGCATGGTCAGTGATGAAGAAGAGACCCTTGAGAAGGTGATTTCAATAATCTCACAGAAGACCCAAATAAAAGTACTCTAAGCCAGAGAAGAAAGAGAAGAATATAGTTATTTTTCTCTTTGGTTCAATTCTTGGCTGAATGCCATTAACCCCCACCCCCAATCCCCTTAGGCCAGTATTTTAAAACACACTGAGTTTTCTATTTTCAGGGGAATCCTTCTGGATAGTTTCGATTGGGACACATATGCTTTCTATAAGGATCTTAGTATTCTAGGGTAAATGTTTTCCTTTGAGAGTGGCAGACTAAAGTGGGTGGTGGTAATCTGCTTCAGCAGGCAGGGAGAAAATTTCATTGGTGAGATGGCACATGGTGACAACAAAGAGTAGATGGCCCTTGGGTGGTTTTATTATGGTGTTTAAATGCTCTACAGACAGAGCATCCACTTATTCTTTGCACCTTTGATAGACTTCTGCCTAGACTTCTCCCACTGCCTATGCCCTGGATGTGCAGTTAGCTGCCTATGTTTGTTGTTAATTCTCACATGAAGATAATTTTTAGAGAGAGTGAAAGGAGGGAGAGAGGGAGAAGGAGGAGGAAGAGGAGAAAGAGAGACCACAATTGTGTGCGTTTCAGATTATATGGTGGAATCCCGTTCTTTCTATGCCCACATATCTTCTAGACATGCCCTTGTGAATCACTCTCTTATAGGTAAGAAGAAATATTGCAACCCCAAGTGAACAAAAAAAGCTCTGGGAAAGTTCTCAAAAGGAGGCAATGCATGCCATAACTAAAAGATTCCCACATTGTTACCTTTCTATTTGAAGATGAAACTTCTGCTTTGTGGTATACAAACAAATTGGAGATTACACTGTGTGCTGCCCACCGTCAGGAATTGTGAAAGGACAGTACTCAACTGGCAACTCTTCTGAGGTCAAGAGAGGAGGCCTCTACAAGAATTGCTTTAAAGATTGTTAGGAGAGAATGGCATCTGATTTCCCAGCCTTCATTTGAGTTCTTCATCCTATACTCCTGGAGGAGGGGAAAGACCTAAACTCCTGGGTATATTGAGAAAATATCATGCTCTGTTTTATTTGGAACTTAACAAGGCAGTACACCATCTTGGAAAATCACTGCACTGATGGGAATGATGCTTGTTTGTCAGCACTCTAACTGTTGCCTGCAGGGTGGTTGATGGGACAAGCATCTGACTTGCTCCTTCAGATCTTATAAAGTGGCCATATCTGAGTTTCATAAAATGAACAATGTGTTAGTTTATTATAAAGTATAGGCATTTATTCTCCTTTTATATCATAATTAGAGCATTATGTAGAATTTTAAAAAATCTTCATGGAATGGGGTATATTAAAATTACTCCAGAAGAATGAAGATGTTTTTACAGCATTTTGTTATAAAAAGGGGGAAACTGGATCTGAAGAAATTGATAACCTCCCCAAGTTTGTAACATCCCAAGACTTGGAAATGTCTGCTGTGGCAAGGGCAGGATTTTGGCAGAGACCTTTAAATAGATTACAAGGTTGTAATTTAACAACAAAGAGAAACAAGTCAATTATAAAAAATGAGGCTTTTTCAATAACTTAAATTGACTGAAAAATTTCTGGACTGTTATGCCCCTCAAGGAGCCTCTTCCAGAAAGGAATGTCTCCGGACTCCACTGGGAACCATCTCAGAAAAAGGACTATGGATCCCCCAGACAGCTTTTATCTCCAATTGGATAGACAGCTGCCTGAAGAGTGGAAAGAATGTGTCTTTCCAGTTCTGCTGATGAACTAGTGGTTGGTAAACTCACCACCACTCTGAGCTTTGCTTCCCTTGCAAAGGGAGGATGCTAATAATTTGTCTGCTTCTTCCAACGTTATTGTGAGAATCATTTGGTGCAATAAGTTTAATGCCTTCTGTGATGAAAAGAAGCATGGTGCTGTACCTTCTTGTATTCCCAGCTACTCAGACCCAAGCTGCACATAGCAGAATATCTACTGGCTCATGTTGATTGGTTGAATGTGTCCACGTTCCCCTGACCCTCAAGGAGCACAGAGAGGGACATTTTTACTTTGTGTCTAAGTTTGTATTAGATGATGCTTAATTTCATTATTCCATGTATTATACACTTGAAAACACTATTTATAATTACTTGGCATCATTAAGTCATTTATAAGTGGCCAAAGAGCATTAAATATAATAGGGTCTAGATATTGAGAGAGGTTAATAATATATCTTGACTTATAGGAATTGGTGATCTAAATACAAAATATGCAGAGAAAGAAAGAAGCTGGATTTGTGTTTTAAAGGGTGAATTCATTTGAGAGTGATGTCCCATGGGTGTATACGAGGGGAACAGGTAATTAAATCCTTTGAAAGGAGTGGACTGGATCCCCACGGCTGGCGGAGCTGGTTGGAACACGGTGTTTATCATGACCTGTAGGGTGTCTGACCCTCAGGAGGGTTGTTCAGTTTCATGTTTTTAGCCGTCCTTAGACTCCACTGTTAACCACAAGCTGCCCCTCCCGAAAATGTGTCTGTGCACAGAGCTGATATGTGATTCAGATTGATGCAAACCCAATCTCTCATAAAGAATCAACCCAAGGGGCTGATATAGAGCATTGCTTTATAGATCACACAGTAGAGTGCCCTCCTAATCACAGGTCAGCGGTGTGATGGTCAGCGTTGCTTCTGCAGCAGGTGTTCCAGGTATGGATGGAAGGAGGACAAAAGTCCAAGTGGTGTCATTCATTTCTCTGAATTACCTTTCTCTCCGCAGTTAAAAACATCTGTAGCTGCTGACTTTGTCTTCTTTTGCTTTTTTCCCCTCCCTACAGAATAATGATGTGCTATTCTTGCCCCTTTTAGAGACAATTTCTTCCTTAATTAAAGGTCACATAATGTCTCTTTGTATTTGACAGTCACATAAATAATTTCTGTCCCTGTTATTCCCTTCAGAATGCTGTTCACATTAATTAAATCCTGATTAATCTCCACCTTTTCCCAAAGAAAAACCCATGGTGGTTTTATGTGACACTTGAATTCACCAGTAGGTTCACCATCTTTATCTATTACCTTCAGGTTATTAAATGTTATGGCTATCACCTTTGTAATCTTTACAAGTCATGTTTATAACAAGATGGGATTAAAGACTTTTCCACATGTGACCAGAACCTGTGCAACATAAATATAATCATTATTTGATGGCTATAAATTTAAGCAAATTACTTTGGCTTCCTAGATCTCAGGTTGATGCTTCTTATCACCTGTGAAATGGCTGATTTTATCCTAAACCAGACTGCTGGAAGCCTTCCACTGGTTTAGTTTCACAAACCGAAACCTTTGCCATTGCTAATGTTCCATTGTTTTTGAATGCTCTATCTCATCCCCTTGGGTTGCTTCTTTATGAGAGATTGAGTTTGCATCAATCTGAATCACATATAAGCTCTGTGCACTATTTGTTATTACACTATTTGATCTTCAGAACCACCCTCTGATAGAAGCACCGATGACCTTATTTTACAAATGGGAGAAAAGCCCATGTTCACACAGCTATGAAGCCCCTAAACAGGACCCAGGTCCAGCATTTTTTACTCGAAAACCCATTCTTTGCCTGCATTTACAGATCGATCTCATTCACTACTTGTTTCTACTTTGAAATTTTATCTGATAAGTCTGAACCGTACAGAGTCCATCTCACTAAGTGCTTTGCCACCACATTTCTGTTGGAAGAGGTTACCTTACCCATCAGTGTCTAAACCGTCATGGCACGAGCACAGTTTCAGCTCCTGTGAAACAGGGACCTACTACTTCTCCCATCACCCTGTGTGCTGCGATGGTATACGCCATGAGCTAACCACACCAAATTGCTATTGCTGCCTAAAAATGCTTCTCCATCAGTCATATAGAGGAAATACACCCTTCATTAAACTAAGAAGTTACTGACCTCAGGCATCTATCTGGAAATACCCTATTCATACCCCTCAAGGCAATAAAGTCGACAGGAAATCTGAAATGATTACTGCTATTGCAAGAAGTTAAAACAGTTTTTTTTTTTTATTATAAATAGTGAAAATCTCAGATAGCTTTGGCAAGATGAGACATTTTTTTAATCAAAGCTTTAAAATATAAAACTTTAATATATGTGTTTCTATTACATGCTGGCAGATCTTTAAAAAAGAGAGAGAGAGAGAGAGAGAGAGAGAGAGAGAGAGAGAGAGAGAGAAATTGTAAGATATTTATCCAAATACTAGAGGCCCACTGCACGAATTCATGCATGGGTGGGGGTCCCTCAGCCTGGCCAGCAATTGGGGGCGATTAGGACTAATCAGGGCCAGAAGGCTGGGGGGAGGGACTGAGGGAGGTTGGTTGTGGGAGTGCACTGACCAGCAGGGGACAGCTCCTGCTTTAGTGTCTGCCCCTTGGTAGTCAGTATGTGACATAGAGACCGGTGCACTGGTCATTCGGTCACTTAGGCTTTTATATATATAGATAATGCATCATCGAATAGGTGAAAAGGGCAGTGCATCAAGTATATGGGAGAGAATGAATTGGACTAAGATAGAATGTGCACAAACTTGACCTATATCTAAATGAGGGGCATTACAAACATACTAAATGCTCAGTGCATGAAATTTAAATTCATGTAAATCATTAATAATCATTTCAGATTTTCCGTCAACTTTACTGCCTCGCAGCCATGCGGCTAGCCTCAGCCCTCACAGTACCAGCTTTGTCCAGAAGGTCATCTGGAAGGTCTTTCACCTGTCCAGTCTAATTAGCATATTATGCATTTATTATTATAGATGGGTGTGAAAATAGAGGAAGCTAGGTGCTATGGAAAGCCAAGTGCTGTCAGTGGTGACATTCTGACTTGCATATGATAAAGACATGTTCATTTTTACATGATAATCCTGCAGTAAGCTTATATTTGTGTGCTGTGGGAGAAAAACTAAAGAGCTTGAACTGAAAGATCTGGACGCAAGTTTGACAACATCTATCAACATAACTCCTAATCTTTGTGAGCCTCATAAATTACTCCCTTTATAAAATGGAAATGAAGCCAAAACTGGTTTGGCTCAGTGGATAGAGCGTCGGCCTGTGGACCGAAAGGTCTCAGGTTCGATTCCAGTCAAGGGCATGTATCTTGGTTGCGGGCACATCCCCAGTGGGGGTGTACAAGAGGCAGCTGATTGATGATTCTCTCTCATTGATATTTCTAACTCTCTATCCCTCTCTCTTCCTCTCTGTAAAAAATCAATAAAATATATTTACAATAAGACAAAACAAAACAAAACAAGATAAAACAAAACAAAATAAAATAAAATAAAATAAAATAAAATAAAATAGAAATGAAGCATTCCATCCCATGGTGTTAGGGAGGTTGCAGAAAAACATACATGAGAACATACTGGGTAAAATATGAAGCACTAGGTTAATATAAGGCTGAGTTTTTAGAATTATTTGTCAAGTACACAAATATCTGTGTAATTATTTGTTACCCTATTAGGTGTGTTTCAAAGATGTGCAGTTCTCTAACAAATGTTTTTTGAGTGCCTACCATATACCAGTCCTATTCTAGGTGTCACAGGTAGTATAGCAATAAACACAGTAAAACTTCCTGCTTCCTGTGTACCTACTATGTGTCAAGCACAATGATGGAATAGAATATACACACTATTGTTGTGGAGCTTATGGCTTATTTATTGATAGATGGCAGCCTGGAACCTGCCAAGTCTAAGGTGAATTATAATATAGAATAATACAGCTAAGATAATGCTTAGAGGAAACATGTAGCTCAGATCTTGGAGTCAGGAAGACATCCTAAAGAAAGTATCACTCAAGCCAAAAAACAGATCACAGAATCGGGGGTAGGTTGGATAATTTTCCCATTCTAGTCTGCATTTTAGAGTATAGTAGTCCTGTCTGAGGGAGAGACGTAAGACATAAGGGATCTAGAAATCATAGCACATGGTAAATAAGGGAAGAACTGAAGATGTTTAGCCTGGAATACTAAAGACAAACATAATTACCTAATTATAAATAAATTAAATCCATTTGATGCAATTTCAGGTAGCAAATTTCTATCAATAGGCAAGTATAAATATTCCTAAAATCCTTACTCCCACCTCTTCTCTATTTCCTCTGGGAATATCCTTCCCTCAGTATTTAACTAGCCCTCCTAATCTCCATTCCAACATTCCTTATCCCTCTTCCCTGCTTTATTTTTCTCTACAGCACGTAACACCTTCTGATACAGATATATTTACTTATTATTATTGATCTGCCAAGTCTCAAAATAATATGTCATGTGAAAGCGGGGATTTTATGTTTTGTTCATCGGTATATTTCAAGTTCCTAGAAGAATGTTTAGACCATAAGTACTTATTGAATAAATGAATGAGAGTTGTCCAGAACATAAAATAGGTTGCCTCAGAGAGCAGTTTATTTCTATTATAGAAGGGCAATGGATAAAGAATAGAACTGGGTGGACCTATAATCTCTCTTTTTTTTCTGATAAAAAGATACACACACATCTAATGGCAAGAAACTCATTACCTCAAATAAGATGTGTAGACAACTCTGATCTTTTGTGTTTTCTTCTTACATTGAAGCAAATCTGCAACTCTGAAAACTCTATTTAGTGATTCTAATTCTAATATGAATTGGTATTCCATATTGACATAGACATAAACCCGTTTAGGATCGAACACATGCCAAAAATAGAACTTTTACCGTTATAGTCGGAGTGTTAACATGAAAGTAATTTACATTATCTGGGACATTTAGGATTATTCCTGCTGCTGTCTTTTCTGTCTTGCACTTGATGAGACTGTTTTCCTGCAAGCCTGGTTTCATTGGCTCTCTTTATCCTTTGTCAGGACAACTGCTCTCCAGTCACCTGATTTTAAATATGGTGTCCTGGCCTAGGGGCAATGTTATCAGGAAATGACACACCTAGGACAAACAGATTTTCTTTTCCTTAATTACTGATCTTCACAACATGCAGTCTCTTCTTCTTTGGGGCATATATATATATATATATATATATATATATATACACACACATACATAGTATGCACAAAGTTGACTTATCATATAATTACTGAATAGAGTGTCAGAGGGGGAATTTACTTTTGAACAAAACTTATTTGATTTATCAGAAAAGGATGCTATCTCAGTGATAACATAAAATTTATCTTTCAATTTCTGATTACATTGAAATACCAATACTTCTTATATTTTTATTGTTAGCACTAACCTTATAGAACTCCTAAAAGAGTCCTTGAGATGATCCAGGTTCCCCAGGTCTCACTTTGAGAACTGCTGTCTTAGACTGACCACCTAGAGAAAAACAAAATAAACCTTAGTGCTTTTTAAAGATAATTACATATGCCTTAGGTTCTCCTATTTCAGTTCTGTTTTCCCCAGAACATTACAGTCTGTGATGCCTCAGAATTTTTAGAGTTTGGGACAATTTTTCTCCTTTAAGAACTTTTCTTCTATTCAAAATATAGTCAATAACCGTAACATATTCCCAGACTTATTTTTTATCTCTAATAACTTTTGTTTCAAAGCATGGGACTAAGTAAGTAATGAGCAATTAAAAGAATTAGTCACAAGTAAATGACAACATTTTGAGTTTATTTGTGGAATATTTCGATGTTCTAATGCAAGTAAGCTTCTCTTTCAAGAACTGTAACTTTATTCACATATTCCTCTATCACTCACTTTTCAGCAACCCATTTTCATTTGTCTTCATCAAAGGGGATACTTTAAAACTCTGGGCTTGATCTGTAAAGCAGACCATTGTCTCAGGCACTATTGTCCAGATCCCATTGCCTGACTGCGTTGGTAAAGAGGCTGAGTTTTAGCCCTAGCTGGTTTGGCTCACTGGATAGAGCATCAGCCTGTAGACTGAAAGGTCCCAGGTACTATTCTGGTCAAGCGTGTGTACCTTGGTTGCAAGCACATCCCCAGTAATGGGTGTACAAGAGGCAACTGATCAATATTCTCTCTCATTGGTGTTTCTAACTCTCTATCCTTCTCTTGTCTTCTCTGTAAAAAAAAAATCAATAAAATATTTACAAACAAAGGATGAGTTCTTGATATTTTCTAGAGCCAATTTATTCATTTAGGGAAAGAGAAATAAAGTCTTGGCCTTATGAAACTGACTTTTAGCTGGGGAGGACTGAAAATAAACAAAGATATATACTCTAATGTTATGTAGTAATGATCTCTAGAAAAAAAGGTAACCAAGTTGTGGGATAGAGAATGACAAAGAAGGGGTTTCGGTAAGGTGGTGAGGGAAGGCCTGCCTTAGCAGGCAGCATTTGCCCAGAGCCCTGAAAAAGTAAGGGAGAAGCCTAGACTGGGGCAAGAGCAGGCCTGGAAGAGGCCATAGAAAATGCTAATTATCTAAGGTAAGAAGAGACTTGGCTTCTTTGCAGTTGAGGAAACAGCAGGAGCCAGTGTGGCTGGAGCCAAATGAACAAGTGGTAGAGATAATAAGAACTGAGAGGTTGTTACAATTTATTCTAGGAGTGCCAGAGGCTACTTGAAAGTTTTGAGTCGAAGAGTGTCATGTTTAAAGAGGATCACTCCCAGGACACTCCCATCAGCCTGGGGGCACGATGAAAGCAGAGACACCAGTAGGCAGAGAATTGCAAGTGGCTTTCATTTTGGATGGTGGAGGCCACAGCATTAGCTAATGGATCAAAAACGGGATATATGAAAGAGAAAGTCACCAAGGAGTGGATTTTTCTACTGAGCAATCAGGCGTGTGTATTTGCCATTTACTAAGACAGGGAGTCCAGGGGACAGAAATGAAATGTTTTATGTTGAGTGTATTAAGTTTGAGATGCCCAGTTCAGTGGTCGGCAAACTCATTAGTCAACAGAGCCAAATATCAACAGTGCAACGATTGAAATTTCTTTTGAGAGCCAATTTTTTTTAAACTTAAACTTCTTCTAATGCCACTTCTTCAAACAGACTTGCCCAGGCCATAGTATTTTGTGGAAGAGCCACACTCAAGGGGCTAAATAGCTGCATATGGCTCGTGAGCCAGTTTGCTGAACACAAGCCTAGTAAAATATCCAAGGAGGGCTACTGACTTCTCAGTTAAGCATATGAGTTTGGAACTGAGCGTTGTATCTTGAGATAAAAATTTGAGCCTTTCTGGCACAGAGATGTTCATTAAAAGCTTATTTCCTCAAAAAGTTAAAAGTGGAACTTCTATTTGACCCAGCAATCCCACTTCTGGGGATATATCCGTAAAAAAAATAAAATACCAATCAGAAAGAACATATGCACCCCTTATGTTCATAACAGTGTTATTTACAATAGCTAAAATTTGGAAACAGCCCAAGTGCCCATCAGTAGATGAATGGATTAAAAAAGCTGTGGGACATTTACACTATGAAATACTATGCAGCTGTAAAAAAGAGGGACCTATTACCCTTTGGGACAGCATAGATGGACCTGGAAAATATTATACTAAGTGAAATAAGCCAATCTGAGAAAGACAAATATCACATGATTCCACTTATTTGTGGAATCTAATGAGCAAAAGGAATTTACCAACAAAATAAGACCCAAGGCATGGAGGCATGGAACAGACTGACATACTTCAATGTGGGTTTGGGGGACAAAAAGAAATAAACCAAAAAACTTATATATTATAGGCATAGATCATAGACACTGGCAATAGGTTAGTGAAGTCCTGGGAGTGTGTGGGTAGGGGCTTGAGAGGAGGGGACTAAAAGCAGAGGAAATGGGAGATATTTGTGATATTATCAACAATAAAAATATATTAAAAAAAAAAAACATAGTCCGAGGTGAAATAAAATAAGAGTGGAAATGAAAATAAGAGGAGATGGGTCTGAGGAGTGAGCCCAGGGCCCTCCTATATTTAAGACTGAGAACAGAGGAGGGCCCAGAGAAGCCATAATAAGTGACCATTGCCTTAGAATGAGAGCAAGGAGAGTATAATGTCCTGGGAGCATCTAAGCACAAAAGTTTAGAAAAGTAGGTAGTAGGCACACTAGACGACAGGCCCTTGCTCCTGACATTAAAATACTACCTGAGTACCAGGAGCCTCACCCCATCTACATTCCTTTCTTCATAACAGTTTCTGAACCTAAGGGTTCAGCTTAGATGCCCTGCTCTTTATTTTGTTCTTATTCATTTCCTAGACTGTCCTTATCCTGGGCCACAACATGCTTTTGATGTCAAAGATCAGGATCCCTGTTCCATATCCATTCAAAGTCCATCCTTGCTCTAGCATAACATTCCACAAATAAATTTTCTAATAAGCAAGCACCATACTTATCAACTAGAAGCAAATCAGTTTGCTGTATTCAACTAAAACAAAAGATACAACACAATACATAAAGACAATAAGGTAATTGTTCAGTAGTCACTTTCTGGAACATTAAGTTAACTGGACCTTTTTCATATTTGTGAGAAAATAGTTAATAGTTAATGCTCATAATAATGTCCTAAATTAATACATGGGTCCCCAAAGCTTCTTAGTTATTAAAGAAAAACTAATTACAGTGAGTATCCTTTAGGGTTAAGCATAATGCTACCTCATGTTCCAGTTCTTCCAGAAACAGAAATTTATGTGTGGTCATATAGCTAAACACTATTAGCTAGAATAATTGATTGAACATCAAATAATATTTTCCAAACACAGCCAATAGGAGAATTGACTGGGCTTGAATCAGCAGAAAGGAGAGGCAGGAGGTGTTTCTGTCCTGGGTTGTATGTTGCTGTAGACTGTCAATGTCAACCAAAGAACATAGGTGAGGGTTCAGATCTCAGTCTTTGCAGAGTAGTGGAATTGGTCTGTCTGAGCAATGCATGCTTTAAGGCAGAGGTTGTCAGGGGAGTCCATAGATGGTAGAAGAAAAAAAGAAGTTAGGAGGAGATAAGATATCATAATGTGGGGAGTACACTGTGGGTCAGACTCAGTTCACATGGGTCAGCCCTGAGGCCTCATGTCCTGGTGGGAAATTAATGACAAAAAAGAAATGACAGCATAAGGAATGGTTCTGAGGTTCCACTGGCAGGCTCAGAAAGCGTAGTTGTCACACATGTGAATGCTTTAAATGCTCCCCTGCAGTTGTCCTCTACAGGTTGGCAACTATCTCTGGGCAAACCAGGGAAAATGGAGAGTCCCTAAGCAACTGGACTATGGCTGGAATACTGCAGATCTATTGACTACCCTGGCTGTAGACATCAAGGGGAAGAAGTTGAGGAAAAGTGGATTCTCAGCTTCCATGGGAATGCTGATTTTCATTCATTTTAAAATTCATCTTTACTGCAGTTCTACTAGGTTGGTCTGTAGAGAGAGACAGAGGTGAATACGTCAAAATCCTTTCTTTCTAGGAATCTCTGGGAAAAGAGAAAGATAAGTGGACAAGCCAGCAAATACAGTACAGAGACATGGTGTTGTTATGTAGGGATGAGAGGGCTGACTCTGCACAGAGAGGAAGGAAATGATGAGGATCAAGTAGGGATTTCTTTTTTTTTTTTAATATATGTTATTGATTTTTTACAGAGAGGAAGGGAGAGAGATGAGAGCTAGAAACGTCGATGAGAGAGAAACATTGACCAGCTGCCTCTTGCACACCCCCCACCGGGGATGTGCCCGCAACCAATGTACATGCCCCTGACCTGAATCGAACCTGGGACCTTTCAGTCCGCAGACCAACGCTCCACCACTGAGCCAAACCAGTCTTGGCTCAAGTAGGGATTTCAAGAGAAGTTGATGGCAAAACTGATTCTTAAAGGACCACTAGAGGTTTTCTTGGAAGGTGATACAGGAGGAAACAGTAACAACAACAACAACAAACACAAAACAAAACAAAACAAAACAAAAAACACACAAAAACACACAACAATAAAACAACAACAACAACAACAAAAACAATACTGGCATGAGAGATCAAGTGGCATCCTGGGATGTGAAAGAACTTGATGTGTTTAGAATGCTTACTGCATATGGAAAAGTGGTGTGAAATAATGCCTGAGAAATAAAGACTACTTCAATACAAATTTGGGGTTTTAATTGAGGAGTCAAAAAACAAAAACAAAAAGGCATACATCAAAAGGAATAAAGTTGTCACTAATTTTATGTGGTCATTGAGGTAGCTGGGGCTTTGGTTCTTAAATCCCTCCAAAGATTTATGAGGTTTGAACATAAGACCTTAATTCGCAGAGTGATTTTCTTCAACACACAATTTAGCTAGTAACGGCCACTTCGGAGCTAACTTCCAGAGTTCAGATAGGGAATGAAACCTCTTTATCATCCCTGGACTAGATGGCCCAATCATTCCTTTAATGAGTTTTATTGATCACTTCCTACGAATAAAGTACTTTAATGTCTTTTCTAAACCCATGAATGGAAACCTCTCAAAAGTGGGGCACACCCTTAGAGGCTGGAACCTCCAATATTAATTCTGTCCTAATGTATCAAGAAGAGCAGTGTATCTTATGGGATATGAACATTTATCTCCAGGGAAGCTAACTAGGATAGAGGACATACACTTTTTCCCTTGATCTCTGAGCATCTAGGAATAGTCCCTATCCATTTCGGATTTTTCTAATATAATTAACTTTCCATTTATCTATCCTGTTCACTCCATTTCCCATAGCAGCAAAGCTAATGCCTACTGCATATTAAGTATACATTAAATATTGGAAGAATTAAATACATTAAATATTGGTGAGTGAACCAGTAAATCAATGGATAAAAATTATCAGACTATTTTCACTGATATTGGGTGCATTTTATCTATAGCAAACAATATTCTTTTTAAAAAATATATTTTATTGAGTTTTTACAGAGAGGAAGAGAGAGGGATAGAAAGCTAGGAACATCGACGAGAGAGAAACATCGATCAGCTTCCCCTTGCACACCTGCTAATGGGGATGTGCCCACAATCAAGGTACATGCCCTTGACTGAAATCGAACCTGGGACCCTACAGTCCGCAGGCCAATTTAGCTTGTTTTTAATATTAGTCTGGAATACCAGAGAGTGTAAATAACATGTGATGTTTCTGTTATCTTAAAAGATACAGACTTTATGACATAGTAATCCTAGATTGAGAGCTGAGTTTTGTAGCTCTCTGGTCTTAGAATCTCTGTATACATGAAAGTGGGTCAACGCCATCTTCTCTGTCTAGAGTTGTTTATCTGTGAGACTTGCTCCTCTCCTCCATCCCACTGCCTATTCCTTTGTCCCGCATTATTGAAAAGAGGACAAGTTCTTGCCACTCAAACAACATTTCAACAACGATACTTCCACTTCTCAGGCACTACCCACACGCAAAAGGCTCTTGACCTTTTGCCGGAGGAAGAAAAGGGGTGGGTTGGCGTGGAAAGTTTTCCTTCCTCTGGCTGAAGATGAACTTCGCTGCATTTGCTCTCTGCTCTGAACACTTCAGCCACATGAATAATTTGCCCTTGAGTTGAACTGCTGAGTTTCAAGAAAGATGGGTGTGTGCCTATGTGTATGTGTGCACAGGGAACAATTTGGTGAACATGGGAACTGAATGCAAAGACATTGGTTAACAAAGTTTCAAAGGACCCAAAAATGCTCAGTAAGAGTCTATTTCTGAATTACTAGTAGAGTAGCTTGAGATGCCGTAGCGAGTTTCCAGAATAGTCTCAACACTGTACTTCTGAGGAGCTATTTGGATTACAGCTGAGGAAAGGCCAGAGATAATCACAATGTATTAAGAAGAAGAAAAAAGGAAGAAAAAAAAAAAAGCTATGTTAATGTATGACATGACCTTGTTATTATTCCAGGCTGCCTCCTTTGGCCACATGCTTTGGCATCAAATTGTAAAAACCCTATGATTCAGTTTCTGAGGTTTTACTCTCTCTTTTTTCTTCGGTTGATTAATTTTCTTTGAGCGGCAGTTTCTTTGTTCTGCATTTCCTATGCAGCCATACCTTGCTTGGGGAGGACAGTCACTCGCCCAGCCAGTTTTTTTAATCGCAGCACACACGCTTGCTCACTCACGCTCTAACTTGCACACAAAAACCATTACAATTTTTCTGAAAAACAAAACCAGCCACCTGCTTACGGCCGTTCTATTTGTCATTGTGAGGACAACTGTTATTTGAGCCATAATCAGCGGAGTGCTGGGCTGAACCAAGTGTTTTTCATGCCCTGTTTACATATTGCTGAGGCCAATTCAACTCCGTGTGACCTTTAGAGAGCTAAACCCTTCCAACAAATTGCAGTAGGCAGTCATCTTTGTCTCTCTACACCCAAGCGTTAATTTAAAGAACTACTTAAAGCTACCAACTCAAATGGACTATCCATTTAAATGCCTCTGATTTAAGTGGGGGGAAAAGCTGAAGTAGTTCTTTTCATTGAAAAACTCTCATAAAAATATAGTGCACTTCTTTCTCCATTTAAAAAAAAGCACTTTCTGTTTCATTCCAAAGGAGCTGAGAGGCAAGAGTTCAATGGTTTTTATATTTCTATAAACGTTCTGAGGGGAAATTTAGATCCATTTCACTGAGTGTTGCATTTCATTATCCACCAACTAATTTTAAACTTCAGGAAAACTTGCAAGCTTCATCAATTCAGACCTCTAATTCAGAATGTACAAACATTTAAACTTGTGGTTACTGCTGAATAAACATTTAAAATACATTTGACTAAGTTTAGGGGGTCCTTTTTGGTGGGAATTCAATTCTAAATTAATATTTTTAAAAATAAATATTCAAAAGATGTCAGAATTTGTAGGGTTTTTGTATTTAATTTAACTTATACATTGAAAATTACATTTTAACTATTTTATGTTTAAGCATATAGTCACAATGAATTTATTGTTACAGTAGAACCTGAATCCTAAATCCATATTATTTATCTTATGGTCATAAATGTTCTCAGGCTGAGGGAAATCAATGTTCTTTAAACTCATAAAAATCTCTCTGTCACCGGGCTGAGTACCACTTTTTCTCTCTCTCAAGGTATTCCAATACAGAGATAATAGTGATATATGCACCATACATTCTACAGATGAGCAGACAAATATTTTTCTCATCTTGCTCAAAAATAGAAAATATTTCAGGGCCAATAAGTAGGAGTTTCTTGTTCTTACTGCTGAAAACACTGGCTTTATTCCTAATTGGGAAAACAACTAAAATGTTAATAGTAAATGAGAGTGTCCATTTCAGCTTTGATTAGAAGTCGTTTTGGCATCCTAGCACTTCTGGATATGTAGAAAAACAATTTAAAAATCATTACTTGAAGCATGCAACAGTCTAAGAACTCATATGCATATTGTCCAGACACAGACAATAGTGTGGTGAGGGCCTGGGGTGGGGTGTGAGCAGGGTGAAGGGAGTCAATGGGGACATCTATAATACTTTCAACAATAAAGATGCACTTAAAAAAAAAATCATTACTATTGGCAGAAACACACCAGCCCATGGGACATCCCTCACCTCCTTTATCTTGTCATAGTGGTCCATTTAATAGGGGCGTCACTTCCTATCCTCAGTCCCCACCCACACAGCAGTAATTAATGTCCTGGGGCAATTTCTTCCTGATGCCTCAATCTGTTGATGTAACTATGAACATCGACTGAGAGCCTGTGATAAGGTTTCCACAGTGATTTGATTTTACTGAAGAATGGGAGAAAACAGGACAAGAAAAGACAATAAGATAAAAGCTGCATATTTTATTCTTGTTTTTTTTTTCTTCTAATTAGATTCTGATTTTCTTTGAACTAAAATAGCATTTATTCTTAGGACTAAAACAACAACAATAACAAAAACAAAACAAAAACCACCTTGTGAAACATTGAAAGAGAAGCCAAATGTTATCCCCTGCCCCAAATGAGCTGCTTTTGCCATCAAAGGTTAGGCTGTCCTAACATGGATTTGAAGAAAGAGCTTGAGTGGATCAGTTGAATCCTAACCAACAAGTCTTGTTGGGTGATGGGCTCAGAGACATAATTTTTCAAACAGTACTAGGTGCACTGATTGCTCTAAAATCCACCTGTTTTCCAAGTCCATATCTTGTCATGAATGTGTGAGCTCAGTGATATGCTAAAAGATGGAGGCCATACACATCATCTAATCTTACATTTTGAAGAGATTTGTGAGTGTCTATAACTGCATTGATGTTTAGACACAAGTGCTTAAAAATATGAGATGACAACCAAAACCTTTAATTATAGTGATACGCTTTTTGGTGGGAGGGGAAGAGAGGAGTGCATCCTTTGCACTTAGATACAACTGTGTCAGGAAAACTGGGCAACATTCTGCCCTAACCGGTTTGGCTCAGTGGATAGAACATCGGCCTGTGGACTAAAAGGTCCCAAGTTCAATTCCAGTCAAGGGCATGTACCTTGGTTTTAGGCACATCCCCAATAAAGGGTGTGCAGGAGGCAGCTGATCGATGTTTCTCTCCCATAGATGTTTCTGACTCTCTATCTCTCTCCCTTCCTCTCTGTAAAAAATTAATAAAATATATTTTAAAAAAGAAAAGAAAAACTGGGCAACATTCAGAGTCATTTTCTAAAGGGAAGCAAATGTTCTAGAGTGCATGTGCGTGTGTGCATGTGTGCGTATTGTAAAAAACACAAGTTACATGAGGAGGAAGGGATATAAGAAAGGGAAATGAATTGGCTCTGAAACATACCACATATTTTCAAGATGTTCAGTTTTGAATGTCACCCCTTAAACCAATGGATGCCATATTTATTTGTAATATCATAGTGTTGGGGAAAGAAAGCAAAATAGGCCATGAATTCAGCCATACCTAGGTTTAAATCCCTGCCATACGTTAGCTGGTGTGACTGTTTTTCAAAATTATTTAATCTGCTTGAGGTTTACTTTCCTTATTCACAAAAATGAATAAGGAATGCCACGTTTCTTACAGGATTGTTATAAATTTCAACAAGATAACATGTGTAGAGCATCTAGCAGTGTGTTGGGAAAGAGTAGCAGTCAGTATTTCTTAGCCTTTTCCCCTTTGTCCATAGAAAACCATGGCTTAATTTGAGCTACTAAAATCTCACATTGCAGAGAATTACCATAATCTTTACGACTGGGCTCACAGGAGGGAGGAGAAAGTGGAATAATATTTTTATTGCTGAAAATATACCAGTGGAAAATGAATGGTTCATAAGTTTTAACCCGTTCAAACAAGTTGTTTTTACATGCTGTGCAGGGGGATCCAGTCTCTACTCCTTACCATCTCTACTCCTCTTTGGCCCTCTCAAAAGTCAGAGAATCCCTTGCCTGCAAGAGAAAATCAGGTTTCCCATTCTTCCACAGCCCTTAGGCTAGTAATTTCTTTTTTAAAAAAAATATATTTTATTGACTTTTTACAGAAAGGAAGGGAGAGAGATAGAGAGTTAGAAACATTAATAAGAGAGAAAGATCAGTCAGCTGCCTCCTGCATAGCCCCTACTGGAGATGTGCCCTCAACCAAGGTACATGCCCTTGACTGGAATCGAACCTGGAACCTTTCAGTCCACAGGCCAACGCTCTATCCACTGAGCCAAACTGGTTTCGGCGTAGGCTAGTAATTTCTGAATTAGGACTGTAGTTTTATATGAGAATTTCATGGTCGGAAGCAATATTACAACAGAGTGTTTCAAATTGTATGACACATTAGAATCACTTGAGAAGTTGCTAAAGATAGGGATTCACAGGACCCATTCCCAAAGATTCTCATGCTGGAGCTACATGTTCCAAGTTCCTGCAATTTTTAAAAACAAATAATCTCTGACTCTGTTAACTGCATCCACATGGGGCACAGCTGCCTTCCAGGCTCTCTAAGTCAAGGTCCCACTGGTGCAGGGTCACTCCTGTCTCCTGATTCAGTGCACAACTTTCAGGGAGGGTTCTGGTTTCATGGGCCTAGAGCTTATACAGCATGGGGGCCTGCTTCAACCAAACAAACAGGTGATATCTTACTTTTGTAAATATTGCCAAAGCATATGATCATGGGAACACATTGCAGGACTTCTCCCAGGGATTGGGGGGTGGAGGAAGCTGTGAATAGCAGGGTCCTGGACACAAGCTCCTTTCGCTTCTCAGTGCATCTACTTCTGGGTAGCAATTCATCCCTGCAATTGCCTCTGCCTCACACAGCGAAGGAACTGAATTACGGAGGCTTTGGGCAACTCGCTGTGGCCACACAGCTAGTGAGCTAGTAAGAGGCAGACCTGGGACTTAAACCCAGGCAATCTGGCCCTCGCTGGTTTGGCTCAGTGGATAGAGCATTGGCCTACGGACTCAAGGGTCCTGGGTTCAATTCTGGTCAAGGGCACATGCCCAGGTTGTGGGCTCAATCCCCAGTAGGGGGCATGCAGGAGGCAGCCGATCAATGATTCTCTCTCATCATTGATATTTCTAACTCTCTCTCCCTCTCCCTTTCTCTCTGAATCAATAAAAATATAAATCCAGGCAATCTGTCTCCAGAACCTTCCTTCTGTTTACCATGGCAACACAAAGTCTCTTATAGATACTTCCTGTTTTCAGAAAGTCATAGAGAGCCCATGCTTCTCGTTATTTCTATATCAGGAGCCACAGTGACAGTCTTACTGAATGAGATAAAGTGTGGATAACAATAAATAAAAAGATACAATGATTAGTTGGATATTTTTGCATTATTAGTGACTATTAAGTGACTATTTAGTTAGATATTTTAATATCTTAAAATCTAAATTTAAAATACAAAATCCATCACTCAAGACTCTGGGTGATTAAACATAAAAGGAGATACATCTCTTCTCCCTGGAAGCTTATAATCTAATAAACCAAGGGTGTGTATAGATGGGGAGGATGGGTGAAATGGCCACAAGTTTACAAGCAGCATAAGGAAGAATATGAACTTTCAGAAAGGAGAGAAAGCCTAGTCCTAACCACAAGAGACTAGGCGCATCAAAGAAAAACAAAACCAATGAAAAAATTACAGACTGCTAATCATCTAGCATAATATTCTGTTAGGAACAGATCCCTCAGATTTAACTGCTTGGAATAAGCAGGGGAGTGTGGCCACATGACTAAGTTCAGCCTGACGAGATGGAAACAAAAGTGTTGCATGACAACTTCCAGAAAACCCTTTCAAAAGACAGCTGCCAGGCCCCCTTTCTCCCTTTCTCTTCCCCCTTCGCCTTTCCCTGGCTCGAATGCAGGCTGACGGCTGGAATGTGAGCAGCCTTCATGGTCTAACCAACACAGTGCACTGAGGTTGACATAGCATCAAGATAGATAGAAAGGGTCCTACTGATCATAAAGCCACCATATCAACCCTGGACCCCTCATTTCCAGTGTGTGTGTGTGTGTGTGTGAGAGAGAGAGAGAGAGAGAGAGAGAGAGAGAGAGAGAGAGAGAGAGAGACCACTAACTTATTTGAAATATTTATTTTAGGTTTTGTCATTTGTAACTAACCTCAATCCTGACTGATAAAAACCTTTATTGAGAATGTTGTCATTTGAGTTAGCAGGGCAGAGGGAGAGGAGGCTGAGGCCTGCATTTAGGATTCAAGTGAACAACCAGAGGCAGCATTCAAAGGATTCCATGTGGGCCATTAAAACACAGAGAGATGGTGTATAGTCATTTCAAATTCTATCCATTAGGACCACCTGGCATAAGATAGGACCTCAGCAGAGAGATCCTGAAGATGGAAGGGGAAGTCAGAGAATAATGCAATGTCACTTGTACCTTGGGAATTACCATTTAATGTATTCAAGACAGTTTCAGTGAGACTGATGTAGCCACCTGTTTACCTATGAGAAGTCATCGTACTAAACAATGAGTGAGACCTTTCTGGTACTTTCCTATTTCCACTCCCTTCCCCCCTCTCCCTCCCCCAATTCAGCTCTAATTGGATTAATAAAAATAGGGGGGAGGGGGGGAGTGGAAGCAGGCAGGCAAGGAGAGAACATTTACCCTTCTTGCCACCGTCCCCCCTCCAGCCCTCACCCTGCCAGTCATCGGACTATAGCCAACCTCTGCCAGCCCAGGGAAAAAAGGTTCAAGGTTATATCAAATGAAACTGCTCATTAAATGGGACTAGGCATTCTGCTTTCTAACTTGGGGTTAATATCTTAAAATGATTGTAGAGTTTCTACTAACAATTACCTTTTATCACTTACTGTCCAGGTTTGTAAGGAGGCTGAAAGGAACAGTGGGAAGAAAAAGAATGCTGCTTTGATGACCACTCCCTATAAGTCCTGCTTGTTCAAAATACAGTTACTTTTAATATGAGGGAATCGTAAGCACGATGAAGCAAGCAATATAAGCAATATATTCATCTCATCTTAGTAACCGCCCCACTTTATCTCAAGAATCACTGTTGTCTTTTTGCTCTGATTTCTCCCATCAAAGAAACACATACAATGAACAGGTTTTTTTAAATTGAATACTCTCAACTACACTGTTAGTGGCTAAAACTGTTGCTATCTCTCTAAAATAATTATCACATACCAGTAAAAGAGATGTCCAGGAAAATAATCTCAATACAAAAGTAATTCTACCAATGCTAGAATTTCTAGCAAAAGGGAGAAAGCATTTTATATATAGAACCTTTCTGGCAATGCTCAAAAATATTATGTAGAAGATTTCGCCTGTGATGAGTATATTGGACATTCAGTATTAGTTGAACAAATAAATTGCTCTTATACAAATGACGTAGTTGGTGGTTGTAAAGCAAATGCAAACATTTGGGACATGGAGGAAGTTGGTGGAGGGTGGGAAATAAATTACATTATAGGAAAAGAGGAAGCAGTGTAGAAGGTAGGAGCAGATGTTTGATCGCAGGTACAAAATCAACCCATTCATGCTTGGAGAGCCAATACTATTGTAGTTATGAAAAATCAGCCACACTGTAAAACAATTATTTGAGAAGGATTAATATTAAATAAACTAACAAAACACTCTCTCTCAGGAAGAGAAAAATCTGTTTCTCCTAAGTGAATTAATTCAAGTATTAGAGAAAGAGTCAAGTGCCCAATAATTACTTATGAAGTCCTGTTAAGTAATCAATACAGTGGAAAATGACATAGACTCTAAATATGCTTCAATCCTACATCCAATACTTGACATGTTAACGTTAATAATTGGCAGTCAAACATCTTACATGTTTCTCCTCATCAATGCATTTTTGTTTATTTCATAAACTTCATATTTTACAGGTAGAAGAAATATTTCAGAATGTTTCACTACTGTTCAGCTCCAATTTTGCTCAATGTAATTCTTTACCTGCTGGACAAATATTCTTACTAGAAATGCTTTACTTGATAATTTCTTTATTACATGATGATGTCATAGTATAAGTAACATAAGACTCTTGTAAGCATTATATACACTGAGTTGCCAGATTATGATCTCTGAATGCATAGTAATCTGGCCAGTGTATATCCTATATAATAAAAGGCTAATATGCAAATTGTCCCCTTGACCAGGAGTTTGAACAGAATCCAGGCTGGCCAACCGCCCATGTCCCCTCCCCCCTGGCCAGGCTGGCTGGACCCCACCCTTGCATGAATTCATGCACTGGCTATTACATTCTTTTCTGTTGTCTATATTTATGCATTTTAACTTTGTTTGTATAGGACTGCTATCTTTATTGTATAAGTTCTTTAAAATGTAGTCGCTATTTTCTCATAATTCAGCTCAATATCATTTCCTTAAGAAAACATTTCCTGATCACCCAGTCAGATCAGGACCCCTGCTTTATATCTGATATTTCTAGAAATGCACTTAGTATAACTTAAGTGAAAACTGTAATGAGTGTAATTTCTGTTTTATAACTAGTTCTGTTCTGTGCTGCAAGCTCCTGGAGGGCAGAGAATGTTCACTCTGGTGTTTCCAGAATTGACTACAGTGCCTTGTGCAAAGTGGCTACACCTAAAATACTACCTGTCCCATATGAGGTGCTCAATAAACAACTACATGAATGAATTAACTTGACAAATAATAACTGAAAATCTCCTTTGTGATTCCCTTAACTGTGCAAAAAATAACCA
Source organism: Pipistrellus kuhlii (assembly GCF_014108245.1). NCBI lineage: Eukaryota > Metazoa > Chordata > Mammalia > Chiroptera > Vespertilionidae > Pipistrellus > Pipistrellus kuhlii. The sequence goes on from NW_023425438.1 coordinate 16,326,693, forward strand.
TCTTTTGATTTGGGGCCATTTTTGTCGTCCAACATCTAGTCTTCCTCATCTGAAATTGTGAATTATATACTCCGGGCCCCTTAAGGGTAATTTCTCCTTTATTCATTAAATAAGTAGGTATTTGTTTCACCGGTTACGTGCCTGAATTTATCTTTGGAATTTTACATTCCTTTGATTACTTGCTACATTCCAGATAATCAGGTAACTTTAAATAATTTGAGTTGGAAATGCCCTTCACTCTTTTGTAATAAAACAATCCTTCAGTAACTCATCTGAAAATTAGTTGTCTGATACTCTTTGAATACTTTTAATCAACCTAAAGAAACTGGCTTCTTTGCAAGGAAGCCCAACCCTGTGCTGCATCTTTCAAATTATTGTGAAGTTTTTAAGTTCAGAGATCTTCCATCCCACTCTAAACAAAACCCTCAACTTTCATATGGGGGACTTTTCTGTATTGGAAGGAAGCTCTTATGCCTTCTCAGATGAATTTAAACATTCATGTATCCTTTGCCTTTTGTCATGGAAATTCTTCACAGATGTCTTGCCTTTCTGGTCATTTCTATTTTAGTAACTCTTTTGAAATGTGGTGCAAAATGTGAGTACAGTGTTCCCAGACGATCAATCTAGTGCTATGAACAATTTTTATATTATATGAGCTTCATAAGGATTCCAGGATTCGATATTAACTCACTGGCAGTTTGTGCTGACATCACAGGGCAGGATAAAAGCACAATTTTCATTAGTTAGACTTTTCCTGATGTCACAGGAAAAAAAATGAATATCCCAATAATTGAAGGAGGCACAGTTATATTTTACCAATTCATTTCCCTTCACAAATGTCAATGATAATTAACCAATCAACTATTGCTTTGAATTGCTCTAAATGCCTGCTCTATCATCTCTACCTTACAGCTGGTGATATGAAACAATACAATTGTTTATGCTACAAATTAAAAAAAAAATTAATACATTTTTATTGATATCAAAGAGGAAGGAAAAGAGAGAGAGAGATAGAAACATCAATGATGAGAGTGAATCATTGATCGGCTGCCTCCTGCATGCCCCTTACTAGCAACTCTATAGCCTGGCATATTTCATATATACAGTATATGTTGTTGATCGATTAATTGAAAAAAAATTGATATTTCAAAAATAGTTGGTTTGTGTATACAAACTTCTTCTAAAAATATTTGTTCAACTTCATTGAAGTTTATATTGCATACAGTAGATTAGGTGGTCCTAATAGAAGATCTCATTAATATAGTGTTCATAGGCATATTTTCCCATTTTCTGGGGATCAAGCCCACAACCTGGGCATGTGCCCTTGACTGGAATCAAACCAGGGACCCTTCAGTCCACAGGCCAACCAACACTCTATCCACTGAGCCAAACCGGCTAGGGCTATGCTACAAAAATTTAAACAACTATCAACAAATAAATTCAAAGAATGTCTGCTAAGAAAATACAAGAATGTCTGATACAAGGGAAATAATATAGACTGTGAAAGAAAGAGAGTACTGATGTCTTTCATTTCAGCCTGAATATCACATATGGTGAAATTTATTTCAGCACATTTGGATCGGGATGCTTAATAAGGTTATGTGCCCTGAACATAATTTTGCCACAGATAATAAGATATGTCCTTGTTTCTAACAAATAATGATCATACTCCATAATGTGTTTTATATATGAGCCATCCTATGTTTGATTTCTAAAATTTGTACATTTTTTACAAAACACAGATAAAGTTTCAATGAGTAAAAGTTAGAAAGAGTATGTAGAAAATGGGAAAACTTGCCTATAAACACTGTATTAACGAGGTCTTCTATTAGAACACCTAATCTATTGTATGTAATATAAACTTCAATGAAATTAAACAAATCATTTTTGAGAAGAAGGTGGTATACACAAACCAACTATTTTTGAAATATCAATTTTTTTAATTAATCAATCAACAACATATACTGTATGTGTGAATTATGCCAGGCTATGGAGTTGCCAGTAGTGAGAAAGGCAGGCTTCCTTGAGGAGGTGGCATGAGAAATGAAACATGTAGTAATGGAAACCTATATTGTTTAATACTAATTTATCACTACTCAGATTTTCTCTTTAATAACTGACATGTTGAACATTTTAAATCTATAGCATAACATTCCCCCTAGAAATTAGTTATAAAAGATAGCTGAATGAGAGAAATATTTCACATTTCTCCATTTTTAAAAATTTCCAATAAGAGAGAGTCTGGTTTGAATTTCCTTTATAAAACAATTGACTCAGAGCCCTTATTCACCTTTCATTTTCTCAAATAAAGCACCACATACATCTTGAAATTTTGAAGAACTTAACTGGATAAATGGACATAGTGGACAGATGAAAAAAAGATGTTAATTCCTACTTTTGCTCAAAACAGAACCAGAAATTCAGTTGAGATACTTCCTTAAAAACAATCAAAACTGCCATCTCTCACTACTTGAGTGTTTACTCTGACTCCAAAGAGAGAGGAACAGGAGTAAAAGGAGCCCATGGTGGTGCCTGCTGACTCAGACTGGTTTTCCCGTCGCTGCAAAAAGGCAGAGCCGGGTTGCATAACCAAGAAAGCTAAATGGCCAGTCATGGCATTGAAAGAGACACTGTGCTTAAGTACTTTTTCATGCTCCAGTAAGTAAGTTGTTAATGGACAGATAACACCATCTTAATCTCTGATACCACTTCATGGAAAAGCAATATGACCAGTCCCAGGGAAGGAGGATTTCCAAATAAGAACAAGTGAGGTTAAAAAGTTTAAAGCTAGCTGACTGCATGTATGGCTTTGAGTTTAGCATTAACTTTCAGATTGGAATGGGTGTCTGAATAAAAGTTTAACCTTTTAGAAGCAAGAGCCATAAAGAATGAATAGGAGGAAACTGAAAAGGTCTTTGTACATGTGTCAAGTACCATAAGATTTGATGAAATGCCAGGCCAGCCTTTGAGTTACCACAAGAGGGACACCTTCGGTGGATAGAAATAGACTATAAGAAAGTGAAGTCTCTTTTATCCACAACCCTCCTCTCCCCTCTCCCCCAAATTCACAGAGAATGTCGTGGAAGACTGTAAATGCCAGGGAATTGTCATGAGAGAGAATTTAAGAGATCAGGGTTCACTAAAATGCTCTTAGGAGTGACTCTTGCCATCTCATTTCATAGGACGTGAATGTGCAGGCATGGCTATTAAGTTTCGGGGGTTTCTGTTTTTCTGTGAGAGCTTGTTCAACACGTGGAAGGAATGAACATGTTCCCTTTTAACTGTCAAAAGGGAAGTCTCTCATGACAGTGTGCTTTTGAACAAAACCAACTGTGCGGTTTGTTTGTTCTTTTGTTAAGTGACCAAAGATTGGTGGGTGGGGGGATGGGGGGTGTTGGAGAAAAAGAAAACCAAACATTCTTGCACTAAACCATTAATCTCCTCATTCCCGTTTTGTTTTCCTCCCACCAATCTCGTCTTTATTTTTCATGGTTAGTTAAGTCCACAGGAGTTCCTGCCTTGTGTCATTTGGCATTATCTATAGTAGTTTGATTTCTTCACCTGACTGAGACTTTTCATGCCTTAGGATTCTCCATATCTCCACAGAGGAACGCCCCCACCGTAACATTTCAGAGGAGGGGGAGAGAGGATACACAGGGCTCTAGGACTGAGCCGTCCATCTGCCAGGAGGTAGATTGTAATGCTATGTGAGACTATGGTTCTATGACAGAGGAAGAAGGTTGGGTTTGGAAGGATAAGACTGCTAGAACCCCACAAGATAGTCATAATTATAGAAACAGTAATACTCCAATGATAATAAGTGTCCTTGGGTTGTTCCTGTGGGAGAATTCTGCCAGCACATGCTCTGATTCTTTCCCTGTTCAAAGACTAACCAAAGGGCGCTTACTCTGTGGCAGGCGTAACATTAAGTGCTTTGCAAACATCTCATGGAACTGTTGCATCAACCTCCTGGGTTATTAGAATCTTGTTTTACAGAAAGGACGTGGAGCTTAAGGAACACATTGCTGGTAATTCACAATAGAAACAGAATTAGAAATCAGGCCTGTCTGCTTAGTTTTCCCATCTGTAAAACAAGGATATCTTTTACCTCAAATTTTGCTGGATTTAAATAGCACCATATGAGCCTTGTAGGTAGAAAACACACACACACACACACACACACACACACACACACACACACACACACGTGTTTGTGCTATGGTCAACATGATATGTTGACCAGGGGCAGATTGGGAAATATCCTCCTAATACTAGCAGACAGAGGAGAGTAGGAGGAACTTTTCTCCCCAAGGGCATGGTTCTGTGCCTTTTCACCAACCTGGAATCTCTCCTGACTTTTCTGACATTCAGTCTGTCTCCTTTAAGACACCAGAACGGCCTTTCTCTTCTGCTGGTAAGAGGACAGCAGCACAGTTCTGGAAGGGAAGTGGGGTGAAGATTCAGTTTCACTTTGGGGTTAGGACACTGCTTGGTGAAAGGCAGAGGATAGAAGACAGCTTGAGGGCAGAGAACGGACAGACCCAGACGTCTCTCTTGAGACAGAGGCAGAACTTAATTCTCAGCCTCAGCTCCAACAAGAACCATTAAATGGCTTCCTGACATCCTTCAGTGGGGTTAGTCTTTGAACAGGGAAAGAATCAGAGCACGTGCTGGCAGAATTCTGCCACAGGAACAACCCAAAACTTTAGCCAGTAAAACTCTTCTCTAAATCTCCAAGGAGCCAATACAGTAGCACCTTATTAGAAAGCCAGTTTTCAGATAGTTGAGCCCAATGTGAAGTGAGGAAACTCCATCACCTTTACCTGATAATACACTTCTTTTTTAAAAATCTATTTATTTATTTATTGTGACCAAATACACAAGGCATGAAACTTACTATCTTAACCATTTCAAATGTACAGTTCAGTGGTATTAAGGATATTCATATTCTTGTGCAACCATCCCATTATTCATTTCCAGACCTAATTTGAAATAACATGAATGAAACTGAAGGATGTTATGCTAAGTGAAATAAGACAGACACATGAAAAAAATTGCATAATCTCACATGTGGAATCTCAAAAACAAAACAAAACAAAAAACTAAAAAAACTAAACTTAAAGAAGAAGACATCAGACTTATGGTTACCAGCAGCAAAGGGTAGGGGGAGGAGGAACTATAGGAAGGTGACCAAAAAGACTAAACTTCTAGTTATAGGATAAGTAACTACCAGGATGTGAAGTAGATGGTGTCTATAGCTAACATGGCTGTATGATATATAGGAAAGTTGTTAAGAAAGGAAATCCTAAGAGCTCTCATCACAAGGAGAAACACTTGTTTATTTTTTCTTTCCTTTAACTGCATATTTATGAAACGATTGATGTTAGCTGAATCTATTGTGGTAATCATTTCACAATATACGTAAGTCAAACCATTATGCCATATATACTGAACTTATACAGTGATGTATGTCCATTATTTCTTAATCAAACTGGAAGAAATAAACCCCACTGAATTCACTATAACACAGAGTAGAATGGTGATCATCAAAGACTGGGGGAAAGGGGAGATAAAAAAAAAAAGAGAGAGAAAAGTAGAAAGAAATATAGACAGTGGTTGCTAAGGGCTTGGGGAAGAGGGACATTGCTAACAGTTTGCATTGTGGCATTATCTGAATGCTAAAAACAAACAGAAGATGGCTTTTCCTTTTGTCTACCAAGGCATATTCATGAAAACTCTGATAACATTGGCACTTTTCCCCTTTTTACAGCTTTGAGAAACTTAAGGTCAGAAATGATCTACCAAAATGTGAGTGCCTTCTCCCCTCTACAGGCCTTTGCAATCACTACAATAAAATATTTGAGTCACTTGGCCCAAATTCTAATAACAAAAGGCTCTGACATGTCTTGCTATCCCACTGCCTTTTGGTGACTCATCCATTTAGCCTGTAATTTATTTTAGGGACCTGGACATTTTTTGTCCTCAATCCAATAGTTTTTTTGGAAAAACGTTTTAAAATAAGCTTTGCTTTTCAAAGGGGAAACAGAAACATAAGAAATTGCTTTTGAGGTTAAATAAATCATAAATATAATATGTAAAGCCAAGTAGGACCCAGAGATTACTTAGTTTTATCTTCTCTTTGGCTGGTGTTCGGAAAACTTCATGTCCTTCATTCATGAAAGTAATTTGTGTCAGGCTTTGGCAGAGTTGCTTCAGCCTTGATGATCTCAGCTAGTGTTTTTTTTTTTATTTTTTAATGAAAATATAGAGGTAAAAAAGGGGGATAAGGGGAAACTGTGTATCATGTATCATGTTTTTATACTCTATCATTTCATTTGGCCACTCCTCCCCCAAACCAGTCAAGTCTATATTATTATTATCATATTATTATTATTCAATTACAAATGAAGAACTGAGTCTAAAACTGAGGTGAAACATCATTCTGCTGGGAGTATGACTGAAAGTCTGATATTAGATTTGTGAATTTTGTATTCTGTTTAGATTTGTGAATTTTGTATACAGTTGAAAAGTCATATATCAACACAATTTTATGATTTTTCGTAGACATGCTTTCTCTTAGCGTTCATGATAATAAAACTGCCAATTGATGTGATGAGTATCCAAGTTACAACATATCAGGGACAGAGCATAGATTTTAGTGTCAGATGGACATACATTCAAATTTTGGTGTGTCTGCTTACAATACTTGTTATTCTTTCTACACCTGAAAGTAAAGCATCATCAGAGGTCGACATATTTTATATTCACCGGAACAGAAAAGGGCCCAAGTTCAGGACAAACACTTAAAGTGTGTTTTATTTCTTTTTCGATGATGCCTCCTTATTTCTGCATCAGATGACAATGACTAGGACAACTTATGTAAAATGATAAGCAATATCAAGAACAAAGAGTGGGTGTAGGAACAAATCACAGATGTATCAGTTAGTGATTGAAAAGCCAACATGTACAATGACAACCTCCTTACAAGTCTGTTACTCCATTATCTTATGCAACTTTTGATCATGAACTTTATAGCAAGAAGGAATTCCAGGGTTATGAAATACAACTTCCTCAGAGGAAACAGAGGTCTGGAGAAGATTAGTGACTTGCTAACTATTTGCTTTATGACAGAATTGGAACTTGGAGCCAAGACTTAGGATTTTGAGTGCAGTAGTTTACCTTTTTGTCTCTACACATTGAAGCTGTTGCTTGTTGAAAGACATACCTCCTTTGTTACCAGGGTTAGTCTTTGCCACAAAGGACTCTCAGTGATTGATTATTCAGTTGGTAGATGCCAGAAATTATTCATTTCTCAAATAGTATAATTTATCTTTTCTTTTTTTTCTAAATAAAAGAAGACTCATTCAGGGATTACATTTGAAGAGCTTTGGAGAAAATTCTTTCCGCAATTGTGAGGCACCCAAACCTTACTCATGATCATTTTATTCTCACTGGTTGGAAACACTTTGATTTTAATAAATGGACTAATACAAAGCCTAAGTCAAGTTTTAGAATCCATTAACATTTTTAGATGTTATCTAAGTGGCATTCCATATTTCTCTAAATAAACAGATTACTTGACTAGGTATACTTGGCATATTTGCTTATATACACTGGTAAATTGAGACAAGCTTAGAGACTGAAAGAGAGGCATGGCACCAGTGGTGTGTGGTATTGTGTGATTAAGATAAAATTTCTAAAAGAAATATTCAAAAGGATTTCAGAACTATGTGAAGAGAGAAAATATTGCTTGATGGCAAGTATTTTGAACAATTGAATCAAGATCTGGATAATGTTGCTAAAATTTGAATATAAGCTTCTTGCTATCACCACATGCTGTTTTCCCCTTTAAAACCAGATGACCCAGTGTTTGATTTTTAAAAAGTTATTCTCAGAATATTTGTGAATATTGAAAGGTAAAGTAATTAAAAAAGAGATTATTTTACTAAAAGAGAAAGATTCCAATCACCCTTTTCTGTGCAAGTCCTATCATTTTTAGTCTGGTGAGGTTGAGAGCTTTTGAGATTGGTGAGTCTGGATAACCTTACAATAAATAGACTGTGTATTATGGAGTTAATCAATCCCCAGAGCCCACACATTTTTCAACATGGGAGTGAGTAGTATTACAAAAATCTGTTTATGAGTTAGTCAGGTGGACCTTAGAATGTAAAGGACAAATAGGATTTATAAAAGTGTCTTAACAGTTTGGAGCTAAAGGAGGAAGGGATAGATGTCCCAACCCCTGCTTGGGGCATGTGGGAGATAAAAGGAAAATATAACTCCTTAAAGTACATTTTCTTCTAGTTTTTCATCCAATGAGAATTGTTTTGACTTATTTTGCTATTCAATAAACGTGTATGGACTACACCCACTGTGTGTCAGTGGGAGATAAAAGGAAAATATAACTCCTTAAAGTACATTTTCTTCTAGTTTTTCATCCAATGATAATTGTTTTGACTCATTTTGCTATTCAATAAACGTGTATGGACTACACCCACTGTGTGTCAGACACGTTGCCAAATCATTCATATATCAAGATGAGTAAGATAAGTTCATGACCCCCAAGTTTCTTAGCATCTATAGAGGAGGCAGAAAAATACATGTTGACAGTACTAGATAGTATCATGAAGATGTGTACAAGGCTGCAGTAGGAGCATAAAGGAGAATACAAATCAGAATTGGATTATGGGAAGGAGAGTGTCCCAGAGAGAATGGTCCTTACATTGAGTCTTACAATAGCAGTGTCATTTACGAAAAGAGGACAAAAACACGAAAGAAGGTAATGATCACGTAAGAAAAAGGATCTGAATCACTCTTGACTTCTGTAGTGAGTCATAAACAGTTTGGTAGAGTTGGGACAAAGAATGTATATTGGGAAATAGAGAAGGACACGCTTACAGGCATAGGCAGAGCTACAATTTCAAGGGTCTCTGGTAATAAGCTAATGATTTAGGATTTTATCCTGAAAGTTATAGGGGTTTAATAAAGATTTTACAGATGAGTATGCCTGACCAAAATTGTGTATTAGCAAGATCACTTTGGCAAAAGAGTGAAGAACAGTTGGTGGAAAGCCATGTTTTATCATGCTATTGCAATCACTCATATAGTAAATTACAAAAGGCAGCGGTAACGGATATGAGAGGCCTTCAGGGGGTATGATTATAGGATTTCAGGACTTATTTGTTGTAGGGAGACTACAAGTCAAGGAAAAAAAGTCTAAACTGCCTCTTTGCATTAAGGTTAAACAAAGAGGTAAACCAAAAAAAAATTGTTCAGGTGGCTAGTAAAATGATGAGTTTTAATTTGAATGTATTAAGTATGAGTTAGGGGAACTGCAAACATGGATTGAACAGAGAGCTGGATGTAAACATTAGCAATGGGAAACAAAAGTCAAAACTAAAAGTGATGGTAAACAGTATTTAGCTTCTCTAAATTTGTTCAGATGCTTTGCATAAATAAATTACATTCTAATGTATGAAAACATCTTTTAAAAGAGTGCTGAACAAACCAGTAGTTTTTGAGGAACCTTGAAGATTGGAAAAGGAGACATAAGATTGTAAGTAAGCAAATATACTGTCAGTGTTCGAAGTCAAATCAGCCTAACCCCATAACATTAAGGGATCTTAAACTAGTACAACAGAGAAATGCTATTGGCACATGGGTTCTGACCATCATCAGGATATTTTGCATAATACACAAAGGTGCTTGGTACCAAATGGAGAAATATGAATTGACTGAAATTAAATAAAATTCTTACTAAACAACTGTGCTCAAAGATTACTGACTTGGATGGATAAAATGTGAGAGGTGTTCTGCCTAGTACTTGCCTTTGGCCGAATCCTTTGTCAGAGAATTGGAAGAAGATATAAAAGCCATGCTCACTACATTTGCAATAGATATCAAAGCAGCATAATAAAAACAGGCTGGGTGACATTTGGGATCCACAAAGCTCTTAAAAGATGACATTTAATAGTGTTGGGTCTCCAGGTCCTGCACCTGGTGTCCTCACAATTACTTGCAAAGTACTTCTTGGCTGACTTTTGACTCTCAATCCCCCTCAATACATCAACTAATTAAATAATAAAGTACACAAACCAGTGCACATTCAAAGATGAGTTTTTAGGCATTAAAGTAAGCAGGAATTTACATGTGTGTCATAAGAGAAACCACTAAAGGAACTGGAGTCATAGAGAAAGTTTAAGAAAAATATAGTAATTGCTGGTCTTCAGAGACTTCAAGGGATGACAGTTGAATAATATTATGGTGACAGAAGACGATTTGTGGTGGGCATACAATGTGCTATACAGATCAAGTATCATAGAAAGATACATTTGAAACCTACACGATCTTATTAACCAATGTTGACCCAATAAATGTAATAAAAAAGAATTATGTTCTATATGATTATAAAGACTAGGACTATCATAACTAGCTCAGAGAAGTTTCCTTTCTCAGTTAATGTGTGTGATGCATTTGCCCATGGTAGCATGGGTCATAACTGACTTTGGAGCCAGATTTGTCTAGCTCTCCTATTTAAGAGCTGTGTGACCTCGGGCAGATTGACTTAGTCCCTTCTCAGCCTCTTTTTTCTCATCTGAGGATCTAGCTAATATAGTTATTGCCAATATTTAATGAGTTAACATATCTAAAAACATGGAGAAAAATGCCTGGTGCCCAGATATTGCTTTATGTGTTAGCTATCATTATTATTAGTAGTTTTGGAGCATAGAAGGTAATCCACCACCCCACCAAGGAAATATTAGGTAAAAGAATATTAAAGAGGTATTCTTTAAGCGACTTTACATTTTTACGGATCACTTGTAAGCCAATGTCTAGAAGTTGGTGAAATTTCCCAAGTGTTCTGGTTGCTGGCTTGCCCACACAACTCCCATCAGAGTATATGGGAAGGCAGCTGCTAGCCATCGCCTACACCCTAGAACCCAAGGCAAGTTTCCAACAAGGTTAGTTACTCCTTTCATTTCTGAGCTTATCTTCTTGCCTCCATATGTCACATACTTTAGTTTTCCTTCTCCATACGTGTTCCTGGCTTCTGCGTCAATGGCAATTCAGAATCTGTTTTTTGTTTTGTTTTCTGACCTGCTGTCCTTGACTCTGATCCCAACTCTTTACTGGAGGAGGAGAAGAGGCCACCAAGAAACTACTTTTTAAAATTCCTAGCATAAACTGAAGTTCACAGAACCACAAAAACAGAGTAAATATTAGATTTTCTTGGAAAAACAGGAAAAGGCTTCTTTGTCTCTCCAGGAGATCAGAACAACCTTGACATTTAGGAAGCGGCTAAATCAAGGTGACACTGTTTCGAAATTGAGGTTTGAAATTCTCCACACCACTGAGCTATCACCCAGCAATCTAACTTAAATTTCTGAATAACATCCTGGATAACATTCATCACCTATTCCACTCTATCCCTGAACCATGATTTTCATTACTCCCCATATTGAGTTCATTGGAAGGCTGGAATCATATTATCTCCTTGAAAAACTAAAATCTATGAAATGCTGCACATCATAAGCAATGCTTAGATATTCTTAAGGCAGATTAGCTTATTAAAAACTCGAAGAACTCCTTCAGTAAAGAATCAGCTTACCTGGATTTAATATAGTAACCCCTAGTTTATTCTTTCATAGAATTATAGTCTATAGCCCATTAATATGTTATAAGTCAAGTATTTGGTGAGTTTGTTAGCTACTAACTTTAGCTGCTTTTCTTTGAACACCTACAAAGTACTCATTTATTCTTGAAAACAGCCCTTTAAGTGGGGCATGCATAGGTCCCAGGTTGCCTGGGGCAATTGCTATTGATCCAGAGTAATAATTATGCTAAAAAATGTTCTGGTTACCAATAATATAGACACTTGACCTATAAGATACATGTTATCATCACTGCAGGGATAGTAATACCCCCCCAATAGCATGGAGTATATTGAAAAAAGTAACTGCCCTTGCCTGGACACTGTCAGCATATTTAGTCCTTTGAAGTGTGGTGTGGACTTCACTCTCCCTACGTGATTCTTCTAATGGGCAGTTAGAGTTGAGAACCTGGCTAATCTCAGGGGAAGGAGTCCATAGGACAAGAACTTCCCTTTTCTCCTCAGCAGCACTAAGTGCCATGGAAATTTGTCCCCCTCTATATACCTTAAAACAACTTTAAAAGTTTTTCTGCCATGAAGATTTCTTCTAATAACTTGCCGTGACATGAAAATATCATGTTACTTTAACATTGAGAAATTGGAAGAGGTGCAGCATGGGAGATCAGTTCTGATTTGCTTTCAAAGTCCTCACCTGCACAGTGTCCTAGTTTCATGCCTTTTGTTATTTTTAAAGTTCTTAAAAATCTTTGGCAGTTTGTCTGAGTGTTCCACAGTTTGTAAACACCTGAGTAAGATTCGTTTTACTTAAAATTCCTAAAGATATATTTAAAAAAGAGTAATCAAAACTATCATTGAAATTTAATGACCTTTCCTGTGGGCTAAACTTTTTCATACCTCTGGGAGAGCAAACATCTACTCTCATTTTTCATATAAATTTCTTTCCCAATATTCAGGGATATTACTTCACATCAAAGTCTCTAAAAATACTTGCTTCTCCTGCTTACTGACAAGGCCCAGGACTGGTCCTATTATGTACACAGAAGCCTTCCATTTGCACTCTATGGTTTTAGGATAGATTTTAAGCTTCTCTATCATTCTTAACCACCATGGATTTGCTTCATTCTCAGCTAACTGTAGCACAAATAGTACAGTTAAGTCATTTTTTTTTTCACATGAGACTGTCACTACTTCCAATTCTCTTATCAAAATATGCTACCTTCTAGATTTTCTACATGGATAGTCATAACTGAATGTTTAAAAAGTCCTAAGTTGAAAGGTCAACTAGCTTGATTGTCACCTTTTTTTCTGTAGATGTTGACAAACTGTATCTAAAAAATATCAACAAGTCACTCTTTCTTTTATGATGTTTATTAAACATTTTTGCTAAAGAAAAACAGGAACAGGCATTTCTCATGAGGGGTACACACTTGAAATGTACTGTACTTGGCAGCAAGCAAATGAGAAAATGCTCTATAATGTCATATGCGCATTGCATTTGGTCACAAATACTAGTGACATCATTTAAAATAATATTGTATGTATTGAAAATTGCCAAAATCATGCTGCGCCGTTCCTTTTTGGAAGCTGGTTGGTATATAGTGTTTAATGAAGTATTTTCAGACAACCCTTTTGTTAGGCTTGTTCCACTTTTGCTAACGTTATGATAGCTTGTTTCAGTTAGTTAAAAAAAAGAAAAGAAAACATAGCTTATTCTCTCTCTCACTCTATCTCTCAGATACAGAATTAATATTTTTAAGTAAAGTAGAATAGCCTATTTTAGAGATGTGGAAAGGTTAAATGCAAATGTGTTATTAATGTAATGTGTTGTTGGTGTAAATAGACTAGAAAGAAAAAGGAATATTTTGATAAAAACACGCATAGTTTATTATTTTAGTAATGATGTGTTATGTATAATAAAAATAGAACCATGTGTTTCCCCCCCCCCCCCCAACACTTTTTGGTACAATGGCACATTGCAACTTCAAGGAAACCACCACATAACTAAAGTCATTTCATGTATATCCTTTAAGTGAACTGCCTTTCCCAGCTATCTAATTTACCCAATAAAAATCTTGCAGGTCAGTATTACATTTCATTACTTTCTTGCAGTTGATGATTCACCATTTTCTATGTCATGTTTTGTCATCATGGAAGAAAAAAATCACATTCAATTTTTCTTCCCTGCCCCCCACTCATACTCTAGCATCAGATTGAAAACTTTTAGTTAAATGAATAGTTGGTTCAAATACTACTTGAAATATAGACACAGTGTTCTCAACAAGAGAAATCTTGAATTTAACTTTCATTAACTCATGTAAAACATATTTTAATTAAATCTTAGAAAACCACACACACATTTCATAGATATGACATGTACTATTTTCCCCTGGATTTTTGTATTTGCAGGTGTTCTCAGATTTTGCTTACAATTTTAAAAGATCTGCTTTAGTTATTACAATGTGGTGATGTACTGCAGTCGCATTTCAAGTGAAATGGATCTGATGTGGCTAGCTTAGCCTGTATCCCAGAAAACAGAAGAGAGGCAGACAGATACTATTCATACTTCTCCTTCAGACCCCTGCCGCATCCAGCTTCCATTATTCTGCCTCAATCTGCTATTGCCAAACCATCCCTGACGACGGGACTATGATAACCGCTGCAACATGTTCTCCTCAGCTTCCCAAGTGCTCGGTCCTTCAAACAAGGAAGCAAGCAAATGGGAAAGGTACGGAAAGTCCAGTGCGTACAGCTGGTTTCAGCAATTTCAACTTGCGTAAGACCCCGTTTGTGAAAGAAACCCAAGAATCTTCGAACAGGATGTAATCAACCTCCGATCTACTGAGAAACATTGCAAAAAAAAAAAAAAAAATGACTTCAGCTGCCAAAAATAATAATGTCGTTTACAAGCAGCTTCTCCTATGTGTAAGGAAGAGCCAGCCACCCAGGAGTCCGTGCTGGCTTTGGAGGAGCGAGGGGAGAAAGAGGCACAGTCTACCTCCCCCACTTGAAAATGCACACTATCAGAACCCACTGGAAGCTGCGGCCCATTCCGAAGGTGCTGGCAACGTCGAGGGACATTCGTATCCACAAAAATTCCGAACGGTAAGTGACCCTGGATTATACTTGACAACCATTCTGTACTGTCACTTTCCCTCTGTAACCAAGCTGCCCTGTCTCATTTAAATTCCTTAGTCACGAACCCCAACCTAAATCTTTCCTCCTTTCTTTTTCTGCACCCTTCCCTTCCTTCCCCCCCCCCCACACACAAAAAAATAAATAATATTTATCTGGCAGCTTCCCTCAAGGGACATCAAGAGCTTAGGAGGGACTATTCACGAATGCTCCTTCAGATAACTTTCACCGCAAAGCCCTGCACCTACCTCTCCAGCAGGCCTGGCCTTGGGGTCCGCATGGGCTGGATGTGAAAAAAGAGCCAGTGTGCTGGCTTCTCCACATTTGCCAGAAAGAAGGGACCTGGGATACTTGTCCTTTAAGTGTCTCTAAACATGGTTTGCATAGCTGGATCGCTGCTTATCTGTGCCTTTCGGCTTTCGCTTCCATACATGGATCTGCTCCCAACAGTAACTCCAAGCTGTCGAAAAGGAGCTATCTGGCAGCTCCCCGCTTCATCCAACACATGGATGATAAAAATACACATTTAGAGATCCTTCCAGCCAGGCCCGCTCTCACCCCGCCATCCTGCCACTGTGCCTTTTCTGCAAATGTCCTTTTCAGATCAACATTTCTCCTCTCCACACAGTCAGAGAACGAACGGTTTCTGTCTGATTCCCACAAACAAAACAAAAAAAAAAACAGCAACAAAAAAAAAATTCAGGAGAGCGGTTTGCTTAGCTTTATGAAAACAGGGTATTATTAAGGTCCCAGAAGCCTCATCCTGAAAGATTGTAGCGGTCAAGATATGCAGGGGGATCAAGAATTGTTTAGTGAACGAATGAACATGCAAATGAATGGTTGAGCAAATGGATGGCATTGTACGTGAATAAATAAAAACATGATGCATTCGCTTAATTAGGAGTAGTTGTTAACACTCTGGATTATTTGTCTTAAAGGATAAGGTAGCAGCAGAAGGTCAGAGTAATCAACATACCCAAAAGGAAAGGAGAGGCCAGGTTTTTATTTCAACAACTTCTCATTTAGGATATTGTGGCAGGACTGGCTTAGTCAGCTATTATAGAGCATATGGTTTGAGATTTAGAAAACTTTTTTTTTAAGGTAGAGAATGTAAACCCGAATAGAATACTAATTGCTACACTTGTTCAGTGTCAGTGATACTGTAAATGACACATGACTATGACCTAAATCTTAAGATGGGGGAGGAGGATGAGAGGAGGAATCCTGCTCTGTATAGTAGGTGAGAGGTATTTCGTCAGGGGTTGCCCAAACTCTGCTTAGCTTTCCAGTTCCTTTGTAAGTTTGCTTTTCAGTGTTTAAATTTATTTTCCTTTTTTAAAACAATTTGCTGTTACTCTGTGTAACAAGTGGTCAAAATATGGAGAGAGAGAGAAAGAGGGGTAATTTCCAAATAACATATTTCCATGGGTAAAATTTTCTCAAAATCATGTTTAAACGTTTGTAGAATTTTTCTTCTTGAAGAAGAAAAAAAAGAAATTTGAGGGACACAGGCACAATTCATTTTAATGTTCTGAAATAAGATTAGTTTACTTTAAAAAATTCAGAGGAAAAAATGGAGGGATAGACAAAACAAGACATGCAAAATAATAATTGTTACCCATGGTCAATATGGGTTCATTATAGCATCCCTTCAACTTTGTGTATATTTAACATTTCTATAAAAGAAATAAAGGAAAAAAGAGAAGGGTACAAAATAAATATATAAATGGCAAGTTTGAGGAATCCTGGATTTTAGTGATCTCTATGCAAAGCAAGAAGGGGCAAGGTTGTATCTTTTCATTCAAAATATTCTGACATTCTAACTTCTTTCCTTTAAATCCAATCATATATATTCATATTCCATATAATACTACACTTCATATTCTATAATACCTATATAATATGTTATGTATAATACATGCATATTATATAAAACCTACATTAATAACATCCTATCTAATAAAAGATAAACATGCAAATTGACCACCCATCCGCTATGCCTTCAAGCCATGCCCACCAGCCAATAAAGAGTGACTATGCAAATTAACCCAGCCAAGATGGCAGTTAATTTGCATATCCAGGTGCAGAGTGAAGACTGAAGACAGCATAGAAGGAAGTCAAGTGCTGCAGAAGGGGGCAAAGCTGTGAAGAAGCAGGCGAGGTGGCAGGGAAGGGAGGGAAGCAGGCGAGGAGGTGAGAATGGTCACAGGAAGCCCTATTCTTGCAGGAATAGGCCCGAGGAAGCCCTATTCTTGTAGGACTCTTCCTACAACGGGCCTCTAAAAATATATAATAATATATAGTCTATATAATACTGTATATCTAATGAAAATTAATGTATGATGTTTATTGTTATTTTTCAAATATATTTTTATTAATTTCAAAGATGAAGGGAGGAGAAAGAGAGAGAAACACAATGATGAGAGAGAATCATTGATAGGTTGCCTCCCACACTGCCCCTACTGGGGATCGAACCTTCAACCCAGGCCTGTGCCCTTGACCAGAATTGAAACCAGGACCCTTCAGTCCACAGACAAATGCTCTATCCACTGAGCCAAACCAGCTATACTTAAAAAGCAGACCAAATATAGCTCAGAGATGGACAGAGTAGATGATTACCTTACCCAGGAGCATTCAATATCCTCTCTTCACTTGCCTTTTTCTACTTTAGAAATTCAGAAGCAACACTGTTTCCTCACAGTCCTTGACAGCCGAGAATGTCCATGTAACTCAGTTTGGTCAGGCAGGTGTAAACAGGAGCCCCCTGGGTGGGACTTCAGAAAAGCCTTTCTTTCTGCTCAAACCTGGAAGGCTCAGCTTGTCCCTTTATCCCTTCCACTTAGTTCCTTCTGAGTCAGAAAGCTCGAAGCCTGCCAATCGCTGCAGCGATTTGGTGACCAGGAGGGAACACGTGGAAGATGAAGGCTATGGAGCATAGCACTGGCACTGTCACAGAGTTCTATTTTTTTCTCTGTTAATCAAGAGAACACTTGACCTTCTACGCTTAGAATTATCCTATGAGTTAATGCGTGTGGTATATATCTTCATCAATTATAAGGGATTATATGAATGTAAGGTGCTGTTTATTTAATCCACAGTGTGGTTGATACACAGGACCCACAGTGACTCCACAGTTACATAGACCAGAGACCAGGAGTCTGCTTTCTGTTCAGAGAAGAAGCTGCGGACACTCTGACTGCTGTAATTCAAACCTGTTTGTGAATTCTCCTCTGGAGTGAGGAGCGGCAGCCAAGGTATGAAATGCTTGTATACCCCAAAGTCTATTTGCCTATGGTGGGTTGGCCAAATGGAGATGGCGGGCCCTTGCTGAGGTTTGCTGGGGAAGTGAGCCAATTTCCTGCCTTACCTTTGGGCAATCAGTATTCTGGGCTGGGGTGATCTCATCCAATTCTGGAAGATGCTGTGGGATGTGTGGATAGGAAAATATCGGATAAATAGCTTAAGGGCCTATCATGCTTCCCAAGAAAGAGGTTCAATTGGCCTCCTCTGAACCCTGTCGATGCAGAAGTCAGAATTGCTGTATTCACATCCATTTGCCCCATTCACAACTATGAAAGGATAGAGCACAGTGCTTCTGGGCATGCTGTTTCCCTAGGAGGATAGCTTTGCACAGGCTGTTCCTTTCAATGGAATGTTCTGTACTTCCTCCCCAAAATATAATAGGTACATGTTATGTACCTCCCCTCCCCCCCAAATACGTACATACATGCACTCCACCTTTGCCTGAAGAACATATTCTGTCTTTTAACATTCCGCTGGGTGTTGCTTCCTTTCTGAAGTTTTTCCTGACCTCACCACCAGGTAGTCTAAAGCACAGATAGCATTTTCTTTTAGTCTGTTCTTACCTGTCAGCCCCCGGCCATTAGACTGTGAGCTCCTGGAAGACTGGGGCATTGTGTTATTTGCCAACTCTGTATCGCCAGCATCATGTCCATCCTATAGTAAGCAAACCACACGTTTGTTGAATAAATCAATGCATTGATAAATGAGTAGACAATAGTTAACCCTCAACTACTGGCTATTAGTTTAGCAACCCCCCCCCCCCCCCCGCCCCTGAAATGTAAGATATAAGAATCTCAAGTATCCCATTGCTTATCTGTGTAGGAATTGTCAACTCTAATGAGACAGAAAACACTGTTCAAAATATTGACATCATCCTGATTTAGCCAGGAAGATTATCTAACAATTACAGTTACCTGATTCAATGGGCCAGTACATTAGTATGGATCTTTTAGAGTGGGTAGCTGACACCAATTATTACTGTTAAAGAGGGGTGAGGATTGCACTTTTTAAAAACATTGTAGCTGTTAATTTTCTTGTGATTTAAAAAAAAATGTTTCTTTCTTTGTCTAATGATGTGAGGGTAATCTTTCATGAAAGACTTGTTGAGGCACAAGGAAAGTTTTCAAAGGATTTGAAGACAAACAAATAGCAAAATTTCCATTCCATCTTGGAAGACCAGAAATGAGAAGAAAAGAGATTAAGATGGCTTTTTACCCAAGATCAGAAGCTCAAACATCACCTTTTCTAAGTAGGTTTTTTTGGACCTGTTTCCAGTACCACTATTGACATTTTAATTAGTCTCAGTTGGGTTCCCTTAGCACAATGTTCATGTTTCCTTTTTAACAACTTTTTTGATATAGTAGTATAACTCACATACCATATAATTTACTGAGCTAAAGTTTACAAATCAATGGTTTTGAGTATATTCACAGATATGTGCAAAAAACATCAACTATCAACTTTAAAACATTTCCACCATCTCCTTATCCCTCCGTCCTCCCCTGCCCTAACTAACACTAATCAAGTTTCTGTGTCTATACATTACCCTATTGTGGACTTTCATACACCTGGAATGATATAATATGTGGTCTTTTGTGACGGACTTCTTTCCCTTTTTATAGCTCATCCATTTGTAGCAGGAATCAGTATTTTCATTCCTTTTTAAGGAGGAATAATACTCCTTTGTGTAGATCTACCATATATTGTTTATCCATTTATCCACTGATGAACATTTGGTTCCCATCCTTTTTCCATCTTTGCCTATTATAGATCATGCTGCTATAAATATTTGTGTTTGAATTTCTCTGGGGTGTGCACCCAGGAATAGAATTGCCAATAAATCTATGTTTAATTATTTTAGAAACTTCTAGATTGTTTTTCCAAAGCAGTGTCACCAATTTACATTCTCATCAGCAGTGTATGAGGGTTTACTTTCTGCGCATATTTGTCATCTGCCTTGTTTGTTTTCTGACTTTTTCATTCTAGTGTTTGTGAAGTGGTGTCTTGTTGTGGTTTTGATTTACATTTCCTGATGACTAATGATGTTGAACAATCTTTCAAGTGCTTATTGTTTATTTGTATATCTTCCTCAGAGAAATACCTATTCACATTATTTGGCCATTAAAAAAAAACTGGGTTATTTGTATTTTTTATTGAGTTGAAAATGTCTTTTATACACTTTAGAACAAGTACATTAGATATATGATTTCCGAATATTTTCTAGAATTTTGTGGATTGTTTTTTCATTTTCTTGATGGTATTCTATGAAGCACAAAAGCTTTAAATATTGATGATGTTCTATTGATCTGTTGTTTTCTTTTGTTGTTCATACTTTTGGTATCATATGCCCACTCTGAGATCATGAAGATTTGTCCCTATGCTTTCTTCTAAGAGTTTTATAGTTTCAGCTCTTATAGTTAGAGTTTCAGCTCATCCATTTAGAGTTAACTTTTCTATATAAAATGAACTTCATTCTTTTGTATCTGGATACCCACTTGTCCCAGCACCATTTGTTGAAAAAAACTATTCTTTCCCATTGAATAGTCTTGGAACTCTTGTTGAATATCAGTTGACCTTAAATGTATAGGTTTATTTCTGGAATCTCAGTTTATTCCTTTTGACCTATATGTCTCTTCTTGTGCCAGTAACACAGTGTCTTCATTATTTTATAGTCGTTTTAAAATCAGGATGTGTGAGTCCTCCTACTTTGTTCTTTTTTAGGATTTTATGGTTATTCTGGTTCCCTTTTAAGTCATAAATTTTAGAATCAGGTTTTCAACTGCTATAAAGTCAGCTGAGATTCTGATAGGAATTATGTTGAATTCATAAATCATATTAGGGTACACTGCCATCTTAACAATATTGTCTTCTGGTCCATAACAGAGGGTGCTTGCCATTTATTTAATTTCAACAATATTTTATAGTTTTCAGAGTATACGTTTTTCACTTTTTTGTTATTTCTAAGTATTATATTCTTTTTATGCTATTATGAATGGAATTGTTTTCTTAATTTTATTCCAGATTGAAAATGAAGCCATCTAGGTCCTTATTTTATGGGTAAATTTTGCATATTAATTAACTCTCTTTTCTTGATATAGATTTATTCAAATTGTCGGTTTCTTCTTGAATCAAGTTAAGTAGTTTGTGTCTTTCTAGGAATTCGTCATTTCACCTAAGTTATCAATTTGTTAGCATATGATTATTCATTTCTTTTAATTTTTTTTTTCTTGTAGGGTCAGTAATAACGGTCACCCTTTCCTTTCTAAATCTTGGAATTAGAGTCTCCTTTCTTTTTTTTCTTGGTAATCTAGATAAGTGTCATTTTAGTTCTTATAATTGTTATAGGTTTTTAATCAATTGGCTCTTTTTATTATAAAATGTCCCTCTTTATCTCTGGCAACATTTTTTATTTTAAAGTCTCTTTTGCCTAAATTAGTATAACCATTTAAGTTTTCTTGTGATTGCTAAATTCATGATCTGTCCTTTTCTTATCTTTAATTTTCTATCTATTTATGTCTTTGAATCTAAAGCATCTTTTCTGTAGAAAACATTATTATATTATTTTCATTTTATTGTTTTTAACCCAGTCTAAAAAATTTCTATCTTTTGATCCAATTGTTTAACATCCTCACATTTAATCTTATTATTGATGTAGTTGAATTTACATGTTTCATTTTACCTTTTGCTTTCTATATGTCTCAGGTCTGTTTTTGTTCATCTATTCTTTCCTACTACTTTCTTTAGCATTAAGTAAATATTTTCTAATGTAGTATGTTAATTACTTTAGTGATTTTTTTCACTATATTTTTGAATTATTATTAATTGGTTGCTCAAGAGTTACTATATACATCTTAACTTATCAGGATCAGCCTCAGATTTAGAGTATCTTAATTCCAGTGATATACAGAAATACTCCACTTATATAGCTCTACTCCTGTCCCCCCTTTTGTGGTATTATTGTTATATGTATTGCACCTATTAATGTTACCAAATCAATAATACATTGTAACAATTATTACTTTATTACCTGTAGTTGCTTTCTTAGCTCAATACAGCTTTGTTTCCTCTGTTTCTTTTGTGCTTTGTATTATTGGTAAGTACATTACACATTATATAATGTTTTTATTTGTGGCAGGCCCAACAACATATTATATACATATTTTATTTACTTTTTAAAAATATATTTTATTGATTTCTTACAGAGAGGGAGAGGAATAGAGAGCTAGAAACACTGATGAGAGAAACATCGAGCAGCTGCCTCCTGCACACCCCCACCAGGTATGTGCACACAACCAAGGTACATGCCCTTAACCGGAATCGAACCCAGGACCCTTCAGTCCTCAGGCAGACGCTCTATCCACTGAGCCAAACCAGTTTTGGCTATGTACATAACTTAATATAATTCTCTTTAAATTGGTTAGGAGAAAGGACAAAATGTCTATTATAGTATTTTTTTTATAATTATTTAATTACCTTTACAGTGGTCTTTGTTTATGTGGCTTCACATTGCCATGTAGGCTTGCTTGCCTTCAGCCTGAACTACTTCTAGTATTACTTATAGGGCAAGTCTGATAGCAGCCAAATTCTTTGATCTTTTGTTTATCTGGAAAAGTATTTATTTTTGCTTTACTTAAAAAAAAAATCGTTTTGCTGATTGTAGGATTCTTGGTTGAGAGTTTTTTCTCTTTGTACATTTTGAATATGTTATCCTACCGCCTCTGGCCTTTAGTGTTTCTGCTGAGAAGTCAGAAAATCATTTACTGAAGTTCTATTGTAAAGCGTCCCACTGTTTTTCTTTTATTGCTTTCAAAGTTTATCCTTGTCTTTGATTTTCAGCATTTTTACCATCCTGTGTCTATTTGTGGGATTTAGTTGGAGTATGCAGTTATTTTCTAAATGTTTTCTGTCTTTCTAGGACACCCTTTTCTTGGTCCTTTGTCTAGAGAGAGCAGGCTTTTGTTAGGATTTTTTTTTTTTTTTTTTTTTTTTTTTTTTTTTTTTTTTTTTTTAATACCAGCTCCATGTTTGAGATATCTGAGGCAAAAGAAAGTTCAGGGAACTCATTATTATGTTGTTGATGGGTTCCAGTATCCCTCACTGATCTGCCTTCTTTCAGAGTTTTATGCTTCTTTTATTATAATGCCTAGTGTTAATTCCTTTATATAATGTCCATTCCTTAATGTGATTTCATATCTCTCCCCCTTAGTTGTACTTTATAGGAGAAATAGGAAAAAGGATGTTTATTCCATATTTCTGGGAGCAGAAATATGAACCTTTTATCTCTTACAAGATAATTATTCATTTTCCTTTTACCTGGTACAATGATGGCTAAACTCAGTTTTATTTGCCCCAAAATGCCTCATTCCTTCAGTTAGCATTCAATTTGCTAAATACTGCCAGCAAAGACATAAACAAACAAACAAACAAAAACAACAACAACCACAAATGAACAAAACAAGCAAATAAAACAAACAAAATAGTCAGATTGCAATTTTAGAGAGAAAAATATATGAAATTGAGCAAAAAAAGACACTCTTTAGAAATTTAAGTTAAAATCATTTACAAGTGTCCTAGAGGTTTTCATTAAATTTTGTTTTGATTTTTAATCTTGGGTTTAAAAAACAAACAAAATTTTCTTGACTTATCTGTTGTGGAAGTTAGCCATACATGATATGTAAATTAGAAGAGGTTGTGGAAGCATCAATATTATAACTCTATAATAACAACCTAAAATGTAAAGACCATGGAGCTTAATAATCACTTCCCTAGAATACATTTTATTAATTATTTTAAACCAAATAAAGTTTCAATTGAAGTTTCTCTTTTAATCCTCCATTTTTAAATATTGACTTCCAAGTTTGAATTTAACATTGAATAAGAATTACAAATTTACTTAATTATCCCCTTAAAGTTTTTGTTTAATGTGGTGAAATCTCTCTCATTATTTAAAAATATAGTTATTCACTGAAATCGGTTTGGCTCAATGGATAGAGCGTTGGCCTGCGGACTGAAAGGTCCCACGTTCAATTCCAGTCAAGGGCATGTGCCTTGGTTGTGGGCACATCCCCAGTTGGGGGTGTGCAAGAGGCAGCTGATTGATGTTTTTCTCCCATTGATGTTTCTAACTCTCTATCTTTCTCCTTTCCTCTCTGTAAAAAAAATCAATAAAATATATTTTTAAAAAGACAAAAAATATAATTCTACAACATTACAGATCCCGCCAAACTTTTTTTCCCCTAAAAATTATAAACATGTGCTTTCAATTTTAGAATTTTATTTGAAGGGCAAATAGGTCCCAGGTACAAAACCCAGGCATCTATTCTCTCTTCTATTTCTTTCTCAAATCTTTCTAAATTATTTAAACAATTTCCATGATCACAACTGCCACATAAATCTATAAATTTCAAATATCTACCTCTCTTCATGACATCTTTCTTTCTGCACTCCCCTTATAATTCCAATTTGTATTTGAACTTTCTGCTTGGATATATTGCAATGACCTCAAATAAAACATGTCCTAAACTGAACAACTTAGCATTCTCCCACACAAACTAGTCTTTCTCATATTGACTTCTCCTTTATAAATAGGAGTACAACCTTTTCAGTTTCTCAAACTGGAAAGTTCAGTGACATGTGTTCCTTCTACACCCACCTTGCATTTAAATCAACACAAATTCCTTAAGATAACCTAAATTATCTCTTAACTTCAGTCTTTCATCACAACACTGTTCTCATAACTTTTATTATTTCTCCCCTGGAAAGAACTTCTGATCTGACCTTTCTCATACCAATATTTTCTGACATAGGTTCCTTTTCCACTTGAGTGATATTCCTCAAAATAGGAATCTACTAGTATAATGAAACCATCACCATCAGCAACAAATCTCCATATTTATTGTTCTGTTCAAACTCTGCCTAGCTTTCCAGTGATCATAAGGTACACAAATCAATCTTCATCTGTATCCTGTCCAGTTACATTTCCTATGACTCTTTCCTGTGTTGTTTATTTGCCAATGTTAATGAACTCTTTACTACATCACACACACATCACAATCTCTATAACTAGGCTATTACACATGTTTTTCTTTTCACCTAGAAAAGCTTCTCTTTTCAAAGTATTGCTCATCCTGTAAGATCAAACTACAATTGCACTTACATTACGAAGCCTTCCTTGAAGTCTTCATCCACATTCCTCCTGAACTTTGCTAATGCCTTTTTTATACAATTTTTGATGCTACACTGACTCTTTGATTATACCATGAATTCCTTGAGTGCTGGAACTAAGTCTTAGTTAATATTGTATCTAGCACATAAACAATGTTGCACACTTAATGTTTTATACAACATTATGAAGGGCAGTAGTACATGAACAGTTAAGGGAATTAGAATTTACTAGGACCATTGGGGGCCAGAGGGTCTTTTAAAATGGCAAATGAGCAATGGAGGGGAGGGGCAAGAAGGAACTTGTTGTTTTTATTTATTCAGATTTATAGCTTAGAAAATGTTTTGGATTACTTTACTATTGACTATAATTATCTCCCTGTTACCTAATGCAGAAATCGGTCACTAACCTTATAAGGCTATAGTATTCATTCATGTGTTATAAATGTTTGATCTAATGGAAAGAGATGGCTCTACTGGCAAAGCTGTGTGCATTTAATACAATTCCATGGCTAGTTTTTGGACTTGGCTCAGACTCTTAAAAAAATCCAGATATGGACTAGAGAGCTGACACCCTTTGCCCCTGGTGTCCCTGGTGAATATTAGCACTCATGAAGATAAAAAAACCAAACTTCCTGTTTGATTCTTCCTCTGGTTTTAATTTTTCCTTCTTGTTAAACACTGCGTTTTCTGTTTGTTTCTTCTCCTTTAGACCTACTGCATAACTTTTGACCGTATCTTTCTACAAATTGATGTATTATAGTATATCTACAAATTGATGTCTACATGACCACTACCTTGTTTTACAGGGCTGTACAAATTGCCTTATCTATATAACACTCTTAGAGACAGCCATGGACAGGAATACCTGAAAATTATCATTGAAAACACAAAGATTGGAGCCAGGAACAGGGAAAGATTTGGCAAATGAAGTGTTGGTTCACGAGGTGTATATTCATATGAGGACTCAACAATGAAGCCTCTTACATAATATGTGAAATTGTGATCCAGTCTTCCAAGACTGTCTGCCCTGATCCCAATAAAACATCACATTTTCAACACGCTTGCATTGATTTTTCATAAAAAAATATTGTATTCTGTCTCAGAAGCATACTAGCTAGTGGAACTCTGAAGTAACTTTTTTTCTACTCTATGATCAAGTACTGAAGTGTCTGAAAGGAAAATGGAACTCTTAAATTTTTCTGGCATCTTCAGGTGGAAGCATCATAAATTCAAAACTGAGCTACTCGGTCTACCCACTGGTGCTGCTTGTATCTCTGGTCTTCAGTGGGAAACAGCTAGCAGGGATTTTGCCTCACCTTTCTTAAAACTGCAGCCCCACTTTGATCTTTATATATTTCAATCAAACTGAAATCACCAACTGATGACAAAATGCCTAACAAACATCAGGCTTCATTTCTATCTGTGCCTCATCCTTTGTGCCTGTACTTCATCCTTCTATCAAGATTGGATATCTTGGTGGTTGTTATATAGATACATTCAGATTGGGATCTTGTTCTCTTCCTTAAGACGTGCCTAACTTAGGCTGCATCTACAGAAAACATAAACTGGGTGACTTAGCCGAAACCGATTTGGCTCAGTGGATAGAGCATTGGCCTGCGGACTGAAAAGTCCTGGGTTCGATTCCAGTCAAGAGCATGTACCTTGGTTGTAGGCACATCCCCAGTGGGGGATATGCAAGAGGCAGCTGATCGATGATTCTCTCTCATCGATGTTTCTAACTCTCTGTCCCTCTCTCTTCCTCTCTGTAAGAAATGAATAAAATATATTTTAAAATAAAAAAACTAAATAAATAAAAAATAAACAATAAACTGGGTGACTTAAAAAACAAATGTTTATGGAAGTTCAGGAGTTCTGGAGGCTGGAACTCCGAGATCGGGGTGGCTGCATAGTTGGATTCTTAGTTGGTGAAGGCCCTCTTCCTGGTTTTCAGGTAGTCACCTTCTTGCTCTATATTCATGTGACAGAGAGTGA
The DNA here is from genome assembly GCF_014108245.1 of Pipistrellus kuhlii. NCBI lineage: Eukaryota > Metazoa > Chordata > Mammalia > Chiroptera > Vespertilionidae > Pipistrellus > Pipistrellus kuhlii. The sequence continues at coordinate 16,353,895 of NW_023425438.1, forward strand.
GTGCTTTGGTCTCTTCAGCTTCCTATAATGGAACCAATCTCATGATGGGGACTCCATCCTCATAATTTTGCCTAAACTTAATTACCCACATCCAAATACCATAATATTAGCGATTAGGACTACTATATATAGGGCAAATACAAACATTCTGTCCATAGCAGGACTTGATTGGTGTTACTTGTTATTCCTCACTTCTCTATTGTGGATGGACTGCCACTTGTGCCTTTTATTATTATTTTATTTTAATATTGTATATAAGTCCTGTTCCATAAATATTTTCTGTCACTCCTTGGGTTACCTTTTTAATGTATTAGTGATGTTATTCTGAGTTTCCTCTAGTTCTTTAAATAGCTAGTTTCTATCAATCTGGTGGGTTAAATAAGGATCTTCATTAATCATCTTTTTTTAAGGATCCTGTCAATGAAACATTTTAAGGAGAAGTACAGTATGATCAGATGTTCCATTTTAAAAGATCATTCATGCTATTGTGTGTAAATGATAGGGATAAGAGACCAGTTCACATATTCATCAAACATTTTTAAAGACATCTTGGTTGTTCCTGGTTTGACTGTTGCAGCAGAGAGAAAAGAAGTAGAGATGGAGCCCAGATATATTTAACAGTGAAATCTGAGACTTGGTGGATTAAATGTGAGAGATTGCAAGAGAGGGTGATAACATGCCTGCCTCATAAATTTATGGCTTACGTATTTGGGTGCCATTCAAAACCAAACTCCAATTTTGCCCTTCCCTGTTCAGCATTTTCAATACTTTCCCAAACCATTTAGGGTGAAATATAAAATTCTTAACTTAGTTCTCAGAAATGTTTTAAGTTCTACTTCCTGGTGACATTTTAATCTCACCTCTTATGACTCACTACAAATGTCTCGCACTGCATGTGCAATCTGACCACTTAGAAAAACTTGGTTTTCTTCATACTCATGCTATTTTCCCTAGGCCTTTTCATCCTGCCTAGAATATCCTTCATTTTCTTCTTCTTTAATTAGCTGATTATCTATGAATTTTTAGGCTTACATCAGTTGTCATTTCCTGTGGGAAGATGATGGCTCTTCAGCTATGATTTAGGTTTTTGAAGCACAATTTGCACAATCCTCACATTCCATTCTATAATTATAGGGAAATTACTCTTTTATTGTTTCTGTTTTCAATTAGATTTCAAATTCCATAAAGTCGGGGAACAGATTTCATTTGTACTTGAATTGTTAAGACTTATCATGCTTGCTCTGGCTAGTGTGTTCAATGGTTAGAGCATTGGCCTGTGTACCAAAGGGTCTCAGATTCAATTCCAGGTGAAGGTCACACACCTCAGTTGCAGGTTTAATCCCTGATCCCTGGTTGGTATGCATTGGGGAGGCAACCATTTGATGTTTCTCTCTCTTTCTCTCCCTGCCCTTCCATCTCTCTCTTCTATTCTCTCTAAAACACAATCCTCAGGTGAGAATTAATGAACAAACAACAACAAAAAAGGACTTAGCATACAATAGGTGTTCAATATACTATTTCATTGAATAAATGACATAATGGATAGGTTATTAAATTCTTCTTGATCAGAAAAAATAAAACAAGATTTCATGGAATAATTGTATGGTTTTGAATTAGATTTCTCACTCTTGAAGCTGCAATAGAATTGGGACAGGCACAGGTATTGGCACAGACCAAGCAAAAAGAACTTATGTCTTGAGTTCCTGAGTGAATAAATGGTAAACAAGAAGGTAGGAATTCCAGTTGGAAAGAAGAGTTTGAGTAATGGCAGAAAAGCAGTATAATACAGAATCTGTTTGACCAATTGAAGGAGTCCACTTTGGTTGAAGGTTAGGGTAATTGATGGAGATCATGGGAACCCAAAGGAACTCAACATTTCGATTTTGGATTTGTTTATTTGTATTATATATCATTGCATGACAGATTACATTATCTGTGCTTTCAAGTCATCATTGGAAATCTGGCTCTGACTGAACTGGTGGTATCCAAGATGATCTTGGGTAAACCCGTTTCATTTTTGCTCTCTTTACAGAGTTTGATTTTGTTTTTCTGTGTCCTTGCAAATAACAGGCTTCCATTTCTATCCAAATTCATGTCCTTTGAGAAATATATATTTACATTTTCAAGGAGATTATTCAAGTTTTTACATATGAGCACTTGAACAACAGAATAGAAAGCCCAAAGCACTGGCCTCAAATTCCTCCTGGGCTTCAAGGTCTCTAGCCCATCACAGGTGACCAGTGTGGATACTCATATGGCATGCAAGGTTCTTCCTCTAAGAGTAAGCAAGAAGGTTGGGAGTAATATTGAGTTATTATTCAATAATTTAGTTACATATTTCATTTAAAAAGCAAATCAAAACAAAACAGCATCCAATTACTTTTGCTCTCTATTAAGATTGGTGATTCTCCTTTCAAAGTGGATTAGAATATTCCTAACATCAGGAACCAAGCCTAATTTATACTTGGTAATCTGTTTGTAGTACCTAACAATGTGTTACATTCCTAAATAAATATTCAATACATTCCTAAAGAGATTTTTGTGAACTGGTATTTCCCTTAATTTACTCAGATGTTGTTGTAAAGACTGTCACCAAACACCGCCTATAAAAAATAAATCAGTGTTTAAAAGGCTTTATTCATTATAATAGAGTATCATTTAAAGTTTATTCTAGCTTCCTATGTATACAGCCTAGTTAAGCATGGCCATCTGCAAAGGCTTATCTCTATAGAACAGGCAGAAACATTAATGTCCTTGGAGAAATATATATTTACATTTTCAAGGAGATTATTCAAAATAAAGTACAACAAAGAATTTTTGTTTTGTTTTGGTTATACTAGGCAGAGTTTGAAGAAAAGAGCAGAAATAGGAGTAAGCAATTTCAAGGCATTTTGATTGTAATTGGTGGACAACAGACTAGAGAGAAAATCTTGAAATGCTGTTCGCTTCTCTCTCCATATCCTCGCTGGAACCCAGGGGACGTTTGGGATTGGGGATTTAAATGCCCTGATGGATGAAGAGGCATCCTGTCAAGCCAGTTGTAAGCAGACTGAATAAGGTTGACACTAATGGGAGAATTGAGTGATGATGGTGAGGCTGAAAAGGCAGGGAAGCATTTACCACACACAGCTGGTCATTGGTTCCAAAGAAAAATCAAGAGGCTCGGCAAAAATTACTTGTTACTAAACATTTCTTAGGAACTAGCTATTCTAGAGATTCATTAAATCCATCTATGCCCAAAAATTATTACATGTGTCACCTTAAGCCATTCATTAACACAGAAATAAGGCACAGTGGCTGTTTAGAAAAATGCAGACATTACACGAAGATCTGTATTTTAACAAACAAGAGCTTATCTTATTTAAGGTAGTTTAGAACGATCTACAAGCTATTTAATGAGATTTCTTTTTGCAGGAAACAAGTAAAATAAATCACTGCTCTCCTTCAGGTTTTTTTTTTTCTTTTCATCCCACATGCAAAATTTTAACCACCATGAAAGGAGAAAATCTCTAGTCCTAAAAACTCAATATCTTGTCCACAAATACAGGTAAATGGGAACTACAACCTTTCCATAACAACATTAGCCATTGTGATTTGTTTTCTATTTGCTACAGACTCAACACTGATAAGTGTGAGATGCTTCAAAGTATTTCGGTGCTTGTAATTTGCTTCAAGGACTAAGAGAGACAAGTTTGAAAGCAATATGTTCTGATCATGAAACCTCTGGAAACAGCAGCAACTTGATATCGAGCAATCAAGAACTGAAGGTTTATTTTGAATGGGAGGCATTGTCAGACTGCGAGACTGAGTGAAGCTGAGAAAAAGTGCAAACACAACCAATAGAGACTTCAGGGGTGAAGTTACTGAGAACCTGCTTTGTTGCATGTTTTTCTGCTGCCACATTTGCACTGAACCCGCAGATTGCAATACTGTCTGTGGAGAAAGAGACTGTTCTTCAATTTATTTTTATTCTTAATGACAGCTTTTGAGCTGTCATTTAAAAATACAATGATAAAATGGCTTTTTCAGAAATTAAAAAGTATATTTCAAAGCTCCACTGTATATTGGACAGGTAGGAGTGCCTCATCATTTAATTGTCTTTAATATATATTGCTTCTACAGTCTACATTCTATTTTATTTACTTATTTTTATTATTCAGAGTAATGCAGATGTCCCTCCTTTATTTTCTCCCCCTTATCCCCCACCACCCAGTTCCTAGCTCACCTCAGGCCTTTTGGAATACTATGCAGTTGTAAAAAAAGAAGAATCTGCTGAAATCGGTTTGGCTCAGTGGATAGAGCATCGGCCTGTGGACTGAAAGGTCTCGGGTTTGATTTGGTCAAGGCATGTACCTTGGTTGTGGGCATATCCCCAGTAGGGGGTGTGCAAGAGGCAGCTGATCAATGACTCTCTCTCATCAATGTTTCTAACTCTCTATCCCTCTCTCTTCCTCTCTGTAAAAAAATCAATAAAATATATATTTTAAAAAAAATAAGAAGAAGAATCTATTACCTTTGAGACAGCATGGATGGCCCTGAAGAATATTATGCTAAGTGAAATAAGCCAGTCAGAGAAAGACAAATATCACATGATCTCACTCATATGTGGAATTTAATGAACACAATAAACTCATGAATAAAACAGAACCAGGGGCATGGAAACATGGAACAGACTGACAAATGTCAGAGGGAAGGGGAGAGAGGGAGAAGAAATTAACCAAAGAACTTATATGTATATATGCATTGCTCTGTCATCTATTTTTTATATCAGCTGTTCTCCTTTTTCTGTAGTTGTATAACTGTGGGTAAATTCATTAAAGTTATCCTGGTCCCTACAATGTAATTATTATCATTATTTATTTTAATCCTTATCCCAGGATATGCTTATTGATTTTGAAACAGAGAAATATTGCGAGATAGAGAAACTTCAATTCTTTGCTTCCTGTGTGTAACCTGACCAGGGATCGAACCCAAAATCTAGGAATATGTGCTGACCTGGAATTGAACCTGTAACCTTTTGGTGTATGGGATTATACTCCAATCAACTGAGTCACCCAGCTCTTTGTTAGTGTTACTATTTGATTGATAGAGATCATAGAAGCTGCTCATTAAATATTGTTGGACAATTTATAATTACAGCATTTTATATTTGGATACCACTTTAGGTGTTTGTAAAACACTTTAACATAACTTACTTAATTAAACTTCACTGGAAAACAAATATATTGTCCAAATATGTGTTTCAGGCCTCCTTATTTTATAGCTATGTTTCATGTATCACACACACCCGTCACAAGATATGGGAAGAGAGATACATGACTACATCAGCAATGTTTCCCAAACTCATGCTTTATGCTTTGCTTAGAGTTTCCTTCTGATTATAACTTAAAAAACAAAACAAAACAAAACCTGCCTCCTCTTCATATTATAAGAAAATCACTTGATAATTCAGAAAACCCTTCCTTCCTTCCTTCCTTCCTTTTCCTTCCTTCCTTCCTTCCTTCCTTCCTTCCTTCCTTCCTTCCTTCCTTCCTTCCTCCTTCCTTCCTTTCTTTCTTTCTTTCTTTCTTTCTTTCTTTCTTTCTTTCTTTCTTTCTTTCTTTCTTTCTTTCTTTCTTTCTTTCTTTCTTTCTTTTTCTTAACTCCTATAACTGTGTAAGGCACTGATGGAGTCAGTTACCACATGGACTACAAACATGAATAAGATGAAGTTTTTCACTTAGGTGAGATAAAAATTTTCATTTGCTTTCTTCACCTAATCCTTCCCAACTAGCACTCTCACTAGACACTCATTTTAGAACTCTGAGAGCCTGGGCAGGCTCAACTGTTTTTAGAACTGTTCTCATCTACTTAGATGTACAATGCTCCTTGTCATCTGGTTGCCTTTATATTGCAAAGGGCAGAGGCAAATTATTCAGATCAACATCAGTGGGTCCGGAGTATTGAAATACTCCTCTTAGCCACAATGCCAAGTTACTTTATTTGTTCATGAAGCACTTAAAAATGAGAAAGAACAGCAGGCCTTCAAGAGAGAACAGAGAGAGAGAGTTGGTCCGCAATGCTTTCATTACCAAAAGAGGGTGTTAAAACGCATAGAAATGTAAAATGTCTTTTAAAAAAAATCAATGAATGGCACTGCCAGTTACAGCTCATACCAGGGATCATACAAGGGAATGGTTCTAAAGTATAAAAGGTATTTCAATTATTCCTGCTGAGTGTTAATGCCTTTGAAACTTTGGGGGGGAGGGGACCTGCCAAATAACAGTACCACTGCCTACAGGCTCCAACAAAAATTATAATGTAGTTGTATGGAAGGAAGTACCTTCCTTGGAACATGGATTTTCTGAAAATGTGTGTTCAATCCTGTAGGCTTGAAAGCTGTCAGAACTGACCAGGAGATAAAAGAATAATATAATGTGTTGGCACCCATACATCATTTTTTTTCCTTCTGTGGACTTCAGAGCAAGGTGTGGGTATAACTCAACCTTCTCATGCTGTCACTTAGACTCTTAGCCAGTGTGCTGTATCACATCTAGCAACCTGGGAAGTGACCAAGTCTCACGGTAGGAACTTTTAGGGATTTCATTTCTTGTTAGGCAACCCATACACATAGGCAACCCATACACATAGGCGGCGGTCTGCATAGAGTGTTGCTACATGTCCCAGCCGCATCACTGTTACACCCCACTTACTGCTCTGTCAGGTAACAAAAGTCAGGGCTTTAACTCAGTCACTTCTTTGGAACCCAGTGTCTACAGAAAAGGCAGAGGGTTTATTACCAAATGAAAACCTGGAGAAGAGGCTACCTCAGACTTTCTCGCTTTATACCAATAGTTTATTAAAAATGGTTCTATTTAAGTTATTTATAGCTCACATCAAGACTGTTATTTAAGGGTTGAGATATTATACTAAAGAACCATTGGGTTCTTATGATATTAGGATTTGTGCGAGATAAAGCTCATTGTTGCCATGGGGATCAGTAAATAGTCTTGATCTGAGACACGAGTTTCTACTGCCAAGACATGGGTGGGAGACGTGGTTCCCACAGACACTGTTTTCTGTAGACTAAAAATACAGTATGATTTCCATTAAAGGGCAAATAAAAAATCATGGTGATAAAGTCTAAAGGGAAACATACCCTATAATTTTCAGAACAATTAAGCAGTGAGCTCACTATCCAATACTTGGAGATATTTGTATGCAATATTAATTATGTTCATGCTCTTTCATGTCAAAGGTGGTGTCACAACTGGAGCTTAATTTTTAATGCTGTTTCACACAGCCTTAATAAAGAAGTCATTTGTGGAGATGGACACATTACACAGACATATATTACTTCATTTCAGGGTTATAATATAAACTAAACACACTGGCATTAACTTTACAAAAGTTGTGTTGGTTTGCAAAATACTGTTTCAAATGGTTGTGATGAATGTAAATTCTATGAATACTGCTTTTAAGACCTCTGGTCAAGACATCTAAAGCTTCACAACATTTCCATGAAATTTATTGTTGAATAGCATGTCAACAGAAATATAATCAATCCTTTGATTTATAGGGTGCTGTAGAGTTGGCAAAATGATTTCACCACCAATCATTTTGCTTGAAGTACTTCACAATCTTGTGAGGTAGACAGTACTGAGGATACATTACTAGTCCCCTTTCATATAATGGGATTGAGAATTAAAAAGGTTCAACTGATGCCAAAATTACATCAATAACAATTGCGAGACTGAACACTAAGCCCCCAACTTAAAACTACTCTCTCTAGTCTATTGTAGCGCTAGGGAAATGACATACTTTATTTTATGTAATTACTCTTATGCACTCTATCATTACATCATCAAGGCACGTAGATTTGATTTTGAAATAATTAAAGCTAAAGCATCATCTGAACTATTGTCTGAAAATTCTGTTAAACTAAAAAGCAGTTCAATAAAAATTTCCATTGGTTGTGGCTTGGTACCCTCATGGTGCTATAGAGGGTATTCATTTTAAGAAAAATTTAAATGAATTGGTTCCTTTCACATATTGAAAGGAACTAATTTTCAGTTCATTATAAATCCTGCCGAGATCAAGTTTTACTTATTTTTCCACTTAAAGGGTAGATTTCCTTCCTATTCTTACTGCCCTTCCCTTCCATGACCTCTTGGCTTGTCAGCCTTATTGAATTTATCATTGCACAATTTAACCTATATTTTTTCATTACTTTGATGGATGTCAAGGTAGAACAGTCAAGTTTTAAAAAAAATATTATTCCTCATACTGTCATTTTTAAGGTATGCTCTTTAGATAGAATATTTGCTGGGCTGTTCCACATTGGTGCAATTCATCAAGGGATCAACACTAATTAAGGTATGAGCATATTGATGGACTTGGAGTTCTAAAGCACATGTTTGCCTTTAAACATCACTCTTTTTCATGCAAGCTCATTCCTCTCTGGCCACAATTTATAAAAGCTGTCACTTGACTTGATAAGGAACTTATTTTACTCAACTGCCCTTTAGGAGAGGCATGTGTTGGTTCCTACTCCCCAAGTCCTCAGAGTTAAGTGTTTCTTGTTTCAATCAGCTTCCATATCATCTCACCCTTTGTGCCTATGAGCCACCCCCATGACCTTCCACAATTTTTTCGCCATAAACTATAGAGTTGGCTTCTTTCGTTTGCAACCAGAGAATCCTGCTTGCTACAGAAGAGTAAAAAAAAAGTGTTATAATTAGTGCTGTTTCCTCATTTGGGAAATAACCAAATAATTTTGTCACTGAGCATTCTTTATGATAGAAATATCATATTTTCCTCAAATTACTCACATTCATTTACTGAGAGAGTGTACCTTTTGCTTGACTTTCACAATATTTTTCACAGGCTGTGTTTACCCTATTTTAGGGGACAGCAGACAAGTGAAATTTATCTGTTTACAGAAGCTCCCTACAATCTTTAAAAATATATATATATATATTATATGTATATTATATATATTATATATTATATATATATTATATATATAATATATATATAAAATATATTATTGATTTTTTACAGAGAGGGATAGTAAGAAACATCAATGAGAGAGAATCATCAATCAGCTGACTCTTGCACACCCCCTACTGGGGATGTGCCTGCAACCAAGGTACATGCCCTTGACGGGAATCGAACCCGGGACCCTTCAGTCTGCAGGCCAACGCTCTATCCACTGAGACAAACCGGTTTCAGCAAAGCTCCCTACAATCTTTATCTTTGGAGTAGCAGTTTCCAAACTATGGCAGATCCACTCATTTAGATGGTGCACCATTGACCAGGCTCATTTAGGAGACAGAGAAACTTTAAGTACTGATTGCCTAGGTAATTTCTCTAGGTCAAGCACAAAAGTCATTTAGCCTTTCTCCAATGTAGGAATCTGTATGTGCTGCTAATTAAACCACCCTCATCAGATCAATAACGACCCTTATCTACAGTGAGGCAGGTAAGAAATCTATTCCAAAGTTGTGGAGGAGTTTCTTTTCCCTCCTGTGTGCTGCCTATGAATGTGAATCCTGGCATAACAGACCAACTTGGCAAAAGGTAAGTGTACCAAAGTAAAAACCATATTCTTAGAAAGTTCATTTATTTCTGACAGACACTAAGATGCCCCCCCCCCCCCCCCCCCCCCCGGCCTCAAAGATCATCTTTGTGAAGTGCTTTCCTTGCTTTGAAATCTTGAGGTACAGAAACTGTGACAAAGGAGTGAGAATGGGTGGCTCTTACCGCCACTGCCCCTAGAGGATAAAGGTTCATTCATCTCTTCTGCTTCTGTGAATTTCTGGTAAGCATAGTTCCCTGGAAGTCCATGTTCAGTCCAAAATAGATAGTGAGCACAAGCATAATCATACCCACTCTTTATCAGTTACATATATCTTCCCTTCTCCTTTTTAACATGTTAAAAGAGTTGATGAGAACTTATGGGAAAACAATTAGGTTGAAACATTTTTATTTTCTCTAATCCAGTCTGCCTTTCCTCCTGTGTTCCCTGTTCCATAATTATTGACCCAGTCTTCGGGATAAGTTTTCCAACTGGTCTCTATACTTTCTGCATGGAGTTCTTCCTATCTCTCCTCCCCATGGCCTCCAATATGATCTTTACTAGGTTTGAATCTGACCTTATCAGTCTCTTGACTGAAATATTTCAGGGGCTCCCTAGAGCTTTGTGGTTACTCTCAAATTCCCTAGGTTGGTACAAGCTCCTCATGATTTTCCACCTTCCTGCTTCTTCTGGCTCATCTTCCATCCCTGTCCCATCGGTATGATCCTATAAAAATAAGTTGCCTCCCTCCTCAAGGATTTCACAGATGTCATTCTCTCTACTTAAAACCTTGGATTTTTCTTTCTACTTATTTGATTCTTATTCTTCAAGACCAAGTTCTTAAAAAGAAACCCTCTCACCTCTTAATGATGAAGATGTTTTTTCCTCTAGAGCACCACTTCTCTCTTTTAGTTTTAACCTGTATAACCTTTTCGTTCCTTGAAATATGTTATTCTCTTCCCACTGAAAGACCTTTGCACATACACTCCCAAGATTAAGGTTCCTTGGAACCTCCTGCCATTTATCTTAGTAACTTTTATTCAAACTTTAAGCATTAGTTCAAAAATCACTTCCTTGAGGAAGCTACCTCTGAGAATTGCCAGGCCAGGATAGGCTTCCCAATATATGTTTCATGAAACCATATAGTTACTCATTATACAATAGTATTTTTCCCAATTCACACCTTGAGCACTGGTATGATTGCCACCTGTTCACTATCCTATCTCCTGTGTTAGATCCAGTGCTCTCCAAATGGTAAGAACTCAATAAAATAATTTTTGAGTAAATATGTGGAAGAAGATGAAAAAGATCCAGTCTGAGGAAGCTTTGGGCATGAAAGGAATGTGCACATAATTTGGAGTGATGAACTGGGAGAGGACTACAAAAGCCAAATCCTGAAAGATCTTAGATGCAAAATAAATTTGGACTTACTCTTGAGTGTGATAAGCAACCATTCCTTCTTCCTATCTTATGCGTGGATTTTTTTTCAGGTTGAAATAATAAATTGGTGCAGCAAGAAGCTGAAGTCAATCAGATGACTTTAGAAGCAAATGCGATTACCTAGCAAAGAAATATAAAGAGCATGCACTAAAGTAATGTTTCCCAACTGCTGCATATCATAATCACCTACATCAAATAAAGCTCATAGAGGGCCAGACTCCCTGGAGTAGGGTAGGACATAAATTTACCCTACTTCAACCTTTATATTTTACCAAGTTTCCCAGGAGATTCTGATACCCATACATTTTAGAACCATAAAGTTAAGGCAGTGAGATGTAATCTTGATCATAAAGTTGAATGATTAGATATGGAGGAGGGGCATAAGTGAGGAATCCACATTAACTTTCAGGTTATTGGGTACAAGGACCAGTTCTGCCATTGCCAAAGATGGGGAGAGATTATTAGCACTGCATCTTCATTATTGGGATGAAAGTCAACTGTATTCTCCTCATTTTATAGAAAATGTATCCCAGTAGGTCAGTGCAAAGTTGGTGCCAGATTCCCTCCTGATCTGACAAAGGAGATTATAACTCAGATTTTCCAATTTCTAGTTTATAAGTTATTAAAAATCACAAGTGATAAATTAAATACATCTTAGAACATATATTTCCCCTGAATATATTAAGATTAAAAATGGTTAGTGTATTTTCCCATTTGTTGCCAAATCACTTGTGATTCATAGAAGTTTAGTATTGACATTCCAACTCTGGAGATTCAATATTGAGAAAGATCAGCTGAGAAAGTGTTTGTTCATCATCTGAATTTGAAGAACTGCCACCCACAGATTTGCATGGTGCTAATATTTGCTGATTTTAATGAAACATTAAAAATATTTTTTAAAAAGTGTGTTGCAGATTTAATATTAATTTGACATCATTTTAATGCCCAGAGAATGGTGGCTTTCTTGGAATTGGACTTTAATATTAAATATAAGATTGGACAACAGCCAGGAGCAGGAATCAGGTAAGATCCAAAAGATGCAATGGTCTGTTTTGTTAATTTTCCCGTGTCTAATTTTACTACACAGGATAATTTACTCTAACTATATTTTTAGATAAATTATTAAAATATTCCTTCATTTGTCACAAATGAGAGACAACCTGGGAAAGGCAAGGGTTTAGTCTAGACTCTCATAACCAACCCTGGGACCTTGGGCTAATCACATAATCTTCTTTGCAAGTCAGTTCTCTCATTTTTAATATAATGGGAATGACTAGGCTCTAAAATCCCTTTTGGCTCAACCTCTCTGTGATGCGTGGTTCTATCAAATGAGCATCTCTATAGTTCTTAATAGAAATGTGATTTAATTTGTGAACATCTGTTACAGTCTACAACATATTTTGCCGAATACTTGACCTTAATTTTGCTGTAGACATCAGATGTTCCTTCATAGATTATACTCTGTATTGTACTGAGGGAACATCAATTATGCTTGTGTCTTGAGTAGTGTCAATCTGACTCAAAAAGATGCCAATTTGTTAACATTATCATTAAATTACTTCTTAATTAAGGTTGTCAATACCACCAATGATAGTTTAATGCTATTTTAGCATTAGAAATTACATAAGCATCTCATTTACATACTTATTTTAATACTCTTGCAAAATAAAAGTCTTTTTGTTAAAGAGAGCAAACTTTTTTTTCCAAATAAACATGAATTCAAAAATAATTCTGTTACATGCATATTAACACACTGATGAAATATACCCCTGTTTCATTTCTATTAATAAATAATTTTTCCATTACTAGCTGTTACTCTATAATTAATCTATAAACTTGCTTCTTTCCATGGGAAATTTTTATTTTTATAGATTCCTAGCTATAAGAAGAGTTTACTTTGGGCAATACATTTTCCTCAATTTCCACATACTTGAAATTAAGGAAATAGAAATATATTTTTTTAATATTTGCCTTCACAATTTGCAAATATAGATCATTAAAAGAAAATAATGCCTCCTTCTATGGTTAGTTATTAAACCAAGGCAAATCTTTGATTCCAAGAGGGAAAAAGATAACAAACAAAAAGGCAAGCAAAAACCCATTTGACTCTATGCACTTCTGTGCTTTGTCTCTCTGAGTCTCCATTTTCCAATCTGTGGATGAAGGTGAGGAAAGGATGGAATAGGAATCATCTTGTGAAATGTACTTGAAATTACATGAGATAACAACAGCATTGGTAGTTACTGTTGGTAATATGATTAATTTAATATTCACAATAAAGGTTCATGTAAGAGGGTTCCTTAGGCTCAGGCTATGTTATGATTGCATATTAGAAACATATTTTGTTTTTAACTCCTGCACTTTACTTTATAGTGAGTCAGACAAGTGTCAGTAAGCAAAGTGGGCTTTCTATCCACTGTCTTACTTCTGTTCCCAGGATTTATTATTGTCCATACTTGGTCATATATTTTCAGCATCTGGGGATCAAGTGTTGATTTTCTCTGCCAATATAATCATACTTTTTCAAATGAGTTTTCTGTTGTGGCTTTTTTTGTTTTTTTATAACGTCCCTATTTCTTGGAATCCTTTGATTATTCCATAAAGAAAACTTAAAAGTGTCATCGAATACGTATGCTTACAAGAAATAAATACTTTTAATATTTTGCAAAATAAATTCTAGAAAGCGTATGGAGGTATGTATTACTTTTCTCTTATTCTTTTCCCTACTATACCACTGTCTGCCCTAGTCCCTAGCTCAGGCCAATCTCTGACCTCAGCCTGCCTGCAATGGCTGCCACTTGGGGTCTTCTCTTCCATGGAACTGTTTCTGTGATGTTAGTGCTTAGTGAGACCAGGGACCTCATGCAGAGGAGTAGAGTCAAAAGAGAGAGAAGGGGAACAAAAATATCCATTAGCACTGAACTTTCCAAAAATACAAAATGTCTTAAAGATGATCTCTTAAAGGCTCATTCTGTCACTCTGTGGTCTGGCTGGGGCAGAAACTACTATATCCATGTTAAAGACAATGCAACTTATAAGGGTTACATGGTCTGTTCAAGGTCATGTAGCTTGCAAGCATTCCAAGTCTGTTTTAATCTATATTTGAAGGCAGCTCTAGGATTCTTTCCACTTGTTCATTCCAATGTCTCTATTCTGGGATTATTATCAGGAGTCCCTGACCTCGCCTTTGGGAACTCCCACATTCACTCCAGGGCTTCCTGGGGTGCTCTGGTTATGAAAAAAAGGAGAAACCTGAAAGCTTTGCTCTGATGATAACTAAGAATGAAACAGCCTATTATAATAAGATGTAAGAATTTAGGAGGATATGTATCTTCTCAAAAGCAGAGTAATTAATACTGCCAGAAGCTTCCCCCACAGTAGGCATGAGAATAATAATAGCAGTAGGCAGTTCATTTGGTTTCTATAGTGGTGAATCCAGAAGTAAGGGATGGGGCTGGTATAGTATCAATATTCATTGATTTTCATTCCATACACATAGCATAGTACTAACTGTGGAGGACAAGATACTAAAACCCTTTTGATAAGTGCAGTGACAGAGGTCAGAGTTTGGACTTTGGACCAGAGGCTTAATGGCTCTGGATTCAGACCTACTAGAGCTCATTATAAGACTATGGCTAAAATGAAATGAAATAAGGTACAAAATTTTTTACCCAGTATTACAGTATGTATTAAAAACAATTTGATGACTGTTTTTTATGCATCTGATGAATGAGATCAAAGTACTGAGAAAATGCCCTTGGATTTCAAGGAAATAAAAATTAATAGTTCAGAAGAGTAAAAAATTAATTATTTTATCAATAAAATAAGCCAGCCTCATATTTTAGACACTTCCCTTTTATAAAGGTGGTCCTAAGCCTCAGGTCATATTATAATCCTTTGGTAATTAAATAAAAAATATGAAGGCCTACTTCAGACCAATTAAGTCTGAATCTCTAAGGATGGGTTTTGGGTGGTTGTTTTTTTAAAGCCCTCCTGGAGACCCAAACATGGCCACAGTTGATAAACACTCATCTGTAACATCACGTGTCTTGGGTAACTATCATGGAGAGCTTCTTGTGGGTCTAATTCAGGGTCAATGATAATGGCCCATGGGTTCGTGTCCTCCTTTCCTTTATGTGATGGCTCTATTCACAATCCTTCAGTTTTCTGAAGAGGAGCCGAGGCAGACACAGCAGCCTGCAGTGTCCCTTGCAATGGTATATGAGGAGTAAGAAGTAATGTGCGGACTGGTCCAGAGCCTACGTCTTGCAGCTGGAGGGAGGAGACCGATGTAGAGGCTTCTTACTGTTTGATTACAAGTTGCGGTGACTTTTTCTTGATTTTTCCTTATTATTCCAGCCTTCCCTGTCTTTTTTCTTTCACTTTCTCTTTTCAGAAAAAAATAAAATGTACTTGTTTGAGGATAAGAAAGTAAAGCTGACATAAGAAAGTTAAGCTGACGTGGATTTTATGTCAGCTAATTTTTACCAGCTTCACTTTAATTTTTGGATTTATCACCATTTTGAAGTAGCTATATTCTCTAATGATTATTCTAAAACTGTCTATTTCTCCCTCCAATTTTGTCCATTTTTACTTTATATACTTTGATGATTTGTCATTAGGTGTATATATGTTTAATTGTTATATCTTTTTGCTGTGTGGAAACTTTTAATATACATATTGTCTTTCTTTTTCTCTTGTAGTTTTTTGTGATTTAAAGTTCATTTTGCTGAAATCAATATAGCCATCCCTACTGTCTCTGGTTACTGTTTGCATGGATATCTTTTCCCTTCCTTTTGCTTTCAATCTGTTTGTTTCTTTGTATCTAAAATGAGTCTCTTGTACACCACATATAGTTGGACTATTTTTAATGTCCATTCTGCTATTCTTTATATTGGAGAGTTTAATTCATTTACATTTAAAGTAATTATTGGTAAGGAAGAATTTACTTGTGTCAATTTGCCATTTGTTTTCTCTATACCTTAAAGCTTTTCTGTCTCTCATTTTCTGCATTACTGCTTTCTTTGGTATTTAGTTGACTTTTTCATACTGAAGTGTTTAAATTCTTTTCTCATTTTATTTTGTTTATATTTTGTAGCTATTTTCTTCACGGTTACCATGGGGATTGCATTTAACGTTCTAAAGTTATAACACACTATTTTGAATTTATACCAGCTTAACTTCAGTATCATACAAAATGTCTGCTACTCTACAGCTTCATCCCTACTCCTTTTGGTTGTCAGTGCCATGAAATTACGTTTTTTATGCATCTCATGTCCAAAAACATAACCTAATAATTCTTTTAAATCCATCAGTTTCATAAATTATGTAGAAATCAAAATTTGGCATTACACATCAAAATTAGACTATTACTAGCTTTTGGTCTAAAAATTGTCTTTTGAAAATGCATTAGTATCATAAATTATGTAGAAAATAAAAAGTTGAGTTATAAACTCAGTTGTTGCTTCAGTAGTATTTAGGAGAAGGTTAACTATGAAGTACTTGAGTACACTAGAGGCTACTAACAGTTCACTATACTTCCAGGCTTGGTGTTTGAGAGAGAGCCAAAGAAAGGTAGACATACCAGATAAAGTAGAGTGTGGTTAGAATGGCAAGATAAGTTAGTCAAAGGCAAGATTCCAGTACAGGAATATTCTCTGCCAGACTTTAGCCAGGCCTTATCTTTAATGAATATTTTATATTCAGAGTTTAGTAGGATTTCTACAGGTTTGACTGAATGAATTATCTTCTGACTCATCCTACATTAATCATATTTTACATACGTTTGAATCTCTGAGGAAACAATAGTTTTAATTGGTAATACATTATACTTCCTTTTTTAAAAAAAGTATTAAAGTACTTGGGCAGTATTGCTATGTTTCCCAATAATTAATAATAATAATAATAATTTTAAATGTCCACTAGAAATAAAATGGTAGGGGTCATATTTAAAATCCTGTAAAATAAGAACAATTCATATTCTTATTCTACAGATGAAGAGCATGACATTTAGTTTAATAACTTGGATTCAAATTCAGGTTCCATAGCTGCAGATTCCAGTCTCTCACACAGTGGTTTAAAATAATAATAATAATTTTTCAAAAACAACATTACGGATGCCTGGATCCAACCCCAGAGATTTGGTTTTAATTTCCTCAAATGAAGCTCAGGAATTGATTCTGAAAGTTCCCCTGGCAACTCTAACTGCAGCTGGAGATACAAGCCATTTATTTAAACCTTGCTGCTTCTATGTGGAAGAGGACATCACATCCTACAATCTCAATGGCTCCCCCTGGAGTTCAACATTGATAGTGCCCATAGAATTTTGCAGGGTGGCATCTTTGCTTCAACAGGAATTCATTCTCTGAAAAAGCCCTCAAATCCAAGAGTTTTAATATGTATAATTAATTAGAATCCTTTGTATTAAATCAATCAGAATCTGGGATGTGTTTTAACTCTTTTAGGATTATATGATCATTTTTAAAAATTATTGTTTAAAGTATTACATATGTCTCTTTTTTCCTCTCATTGACCTCTCCCCAGCCACTTTTACGCCCCAGCACATGCCCTCACTCTCTTATTTCTGTGTCCATTGGTTGTGCTTATATGCATGCATACAAGTCCTTTGGTTGATCTCTTACCCATCCTTCCACCTTCTCTTTATATGATCATTTAAAAAAAAAATATATATATATATATATATTTTTTTTTTATTGATTTTTTTACAGAGAGGAAGGGAGAGAGAGTTAGAGAAACATTGATGAGAGAGAAACATTGATCAGCTGCCTCCTGCACACCCCTACTGGGGAGATGCCTGCAACCAATGTACATGCCCTTGACCAGAATCGAACCTGGGACCCTTGAGTCTGCAAGCTGATGCTCTATCCACTGAGCCAAACCTGTTAGGACTATATGATCATTTTTTAACAATGTAAGAGATCCTATATGTTTATGAAGAATAACCACAATCAACATATTTATTTGACTGAATATAAATATAATCTAAACTATACAGAAGTAATATGCAAATTAGGTCAGGACTCCATAATGGATCATGACCAGACAGGAGGAGGTCAGGAGCATAGATGGAGACATAGGCAGGGGGGCTTGTGGTGACGTGGGTGGCCCCAGAGTGGACACAGGCAGGAGGGGCAGGGGATGCTCTGAGTCTCGGCCCCCAGGCGCTGGTCCAACCTCCTGCATTGCCAATCTGGCCTGACCCCCACATGGCAGGCACTGTGTGAGTCAGGCGTGGGTCCCAACCCCCATGGGGTGCCTCCTCACAAGATTTCAATCATGCACTGGGCCTCAGGTCAATGAATAAAATCACTGATGCAGAATTCTTTAATTTTTGAAATGGAGGGCAATGCCACAGGATTAATCTCCATTGTGATGCTCTTGGGGGAAGGTAGGAATAATGCAGCCATCTAAGGAGGGAGTTAGATGAAAGAATAATGCCCATTTCAATCCTTGCAGTCTCTCACTGCTTTGGAAAACCTCTAGATTCACTTATTCATGGGAGAACTTCTCATAGGTCCTGACCAACCAGAAGGGACCAGGGTCCTATTAGAAAAACAAACAAACAAAAAACAACCCACAATAAAATCAAGAGACAGAGCTAAGCTGAAAGTCTAGATAGAGTGGTCTGTCTTGTGATCCTGGGAAGGCCTTGTGTCATGCTCAGATATCATCTTGCAGATTCCCAAATGAGGCGGAGGGAAGGAAACTAGAGCAAAGCAAATATTAGCTTTTGTGGAAAGAGACTGGGCCCTAGTGACAGACTGTCCAATCTAGCCCCATACTTGACTAACTATGTGATCTTGGGTAAAATAATTAACTTCTCTGAATTTAAACTTGCTCCTCTAAGAGAAGAGTGGTGATACTTCTGACACAGAGTTTATGTGTATTCCTACCTGGGAAAGTACCTAGCTGTGAGCCTCTTTAGCTGATTTCTCCTCCACATTGGCCTTGAATGAAAGACCATGGTAGTGAAAGCAGCGTGTCCAGGAATGGCAGCCATGGTTGTGGCAAGTCAAAGAGTAGGTGAAAATAAGGTGAACTGGACACGGAGCACAGTTGCACTGGAAGGCTCCATTATAATCACAGTCACACACAGTCCATTCTACTTGTTTCCGCCATGGTAATGCTGCAACCTCTTTCTTACGCATCTGGGAATAATTCAGCCTGCCCTGCTTTCCGCAGGATCAGCTGGATACTCTGTGTGGCCTCCTCAGAAAGAGCACGGGCTACGGTCATTTCATTTTCTCATGCTGCTGCCGGAGTTTCCATTTAATTAAGAAAGCTGACCTTTAGAAAGAGAGTTTATTCCCCTCCCTCCCCTTCCTTTAGCTGAGCTTGCTATGATCCTTATGAAAGCTGAAAATCTGGTGGTAAAGAGGGCCAAGTTTTCACTGATAAGGCTAACACATTGTCCCTCTCCTTACAAAGAAATTAAACGGGCATAATTATAGACGCATATGCCAAAATCCCTTTCAGATAAATCTGACCTCAAGTGGATGAGTAGGTGAGAACAGTAGGAAATGAAAGATAAGCCCTGGAGGAATGTATATCAAAAAGAATATCTCATATACCAAAGAATGAAGGCCCTGACAGCACATGTCCTTGTAATTAGCCTTTATCCAAAGCAAATTAAAGTCAGATTCTTACTCAAGCCTTTAAACTTCTGTATCTGGAGAAATAGCTGCTTCAAGGCTCTGTTGTGTACAGCATTTGTGGAGTTCTTATGACAGAGCAAGAGGCCCAGTAGACAAAATTCATAGAGTGGGGGTGTCCCTCAGCCCAGCCTGCACCTCTCACAATTCAGGACTGCTAGCTTCTAACCACTTGCCCCTAACCGCTTCTGCATGCCAGCCTGATTACCCCCAACAGCCCTTCCCTACAGGCCTGATCGCCCCCAACTTCTCTCCCCTGCCAGACTGGTTGTCTGCAACTGCCCACCCAATTGCCCTCCCCTGTTGGCCTGATCTTGCCCCAAAATGCCCTCCCCTGCTGGCCTTGTCACTCCCAACTTCCTTCCCCTGCCAGCCATCTTATGGCGGCCATCTTGTAATGGCCATCTTGTGATGACGTGGGAGCGGTCATCCTGTGATGACACAAGGGCCACCTAGGCTTTCATTAGTATAGAGGGCAACGTGAGCCAGTGAGAAAGGCTGTCATGGTGGGTTAGGGCACTGCCATTTAAATGCTTTGCATTTGCTGATGGTTGATGATGTTGGCTCCACAAGATTAGCAAGCAGATGGAGACTCTCAGGAAGTGGTGGAGTCTGGAGAATAATCTGGCATTTGCTCTACCCAGGATTTATGTATAAATGCCCATGAGTCAGTCTCTTCTTAGGAGAATTCATGAGCATCTGCCCTGAGCATAAGCCACTGCTGCTGTGTTTGGGCTCTTTTTGCTTGGTGCCTTTTTCTCTTTCTATTAGGGAACATGTTTTGTCTGGTCTTTATGGAGACTGTTCACCTGGATGGAATGAAATGTTGTCACTAAAATAAAGCTGACTCTCAGTCAAGTTCTGACTGATGTCTCAATAAATGCACGGTTGTCATTAAGTGCATAATGCCACACTGATGACAGCTCACTGGTGTGATGATGGGTTCCTGCCACTGGAATTTGTTAGCAGTGAATCTCTTCTAAGTTTCAGCCAATTGGAAAACAGGTTTTCTCTAATCAGCTAGCATTGGTTTATTGACCGACAGCATAAAACAACCTGATGTCCACTGTCCATAGTTTCCCAAGAAACTCTGAAGTTTGTGTCTCTGACTGTGAG
This sequence comes from Pipistrellus kuhlii, assembly GCF_014108245.1. Classification (NCBI taxonomy): domain Eukaryota; kingdom Metazoa; phylum Chordata; class Mammalia; order Chiroptera; family Vespertilionidae; genus Pipistrellus; species Pipistrellus kuhlii. Next base: position 16,374,682 of record NW_023425438.1, read on the forward strand.
CCTTTATTCCTGTACTCCAACAGTGACAAATGAGTATTAGGGGCAGAGGAGGGATGTTTGATTCCCTTATTTTAAAGAGTTGGTTGTAAAATATCATTAAATATAAAATGGTGCAAAGAGGCAAACAAAATATGAATGGGATCTCTGAATACATGCTCCTTGGTAAATGATTCCAGCCCCTAAATTTATCTGTCAGTGTTATATAGACAGTAAAGTAGCACTATTTTCCCAGGTATATTTCCACTGAGTGAAAAAAGAGAAAATGTCTCCTGTTATTAATCTAGTAGCCTTGCTCCAGGTGTTGGTATCATTTTAAATGGAGGAAAGGTCAAAGACCTATGAGACAATACACAATGCTGCACGTACAGTATCTCTTTCTACCTTCCTGCCCTTAGATATTTTCAATTCATTATGAGTGAATTAACTGGAAGTCACAAAATGTTCCATGCACATAAATTAACTCAAGAAAAGAAGTATTATAAGCAAAATTGTTTTTGTGTACCTGTTAATATCTACGACTACATGCAAACACACATACACACACACACGTTCTAATTCTACCTAAAAAATAAAAGTAACTTTTTGAACTGTAAACTGTAGTATATAAAATATCCTTTCATAACTCAGCTCATTGTACACTGTAAGTGACATTTGAGGCCAAATAGCAATCCTTGTAGCATTCTACTCCTTTCTTATAATAGCAGTGGTATGAGAGTCCAACTATTTTTATTTGAGTTGGCATGCCATTTAAATGCATTCTCATACATGATAATAACAGTGATTGCATACATCACAGTACAAATAAAATCCATCCACAAATGGCGTACAAAGTGAGGGGGTGTATGTTCTTTATAAAGGGCCGTGGGGAGAAATCCTACAAAGGCTTTAACTTCTATTTTTAGCATGATAGATAGTTTCTTATAGAAGAATTTTTCTTTTCTTTTTTACTTAACATTTTTTTCATATATTAACATCTGCAATAATTTCTCCAGTTGATATTATGACCCATATGGCAGATTGAACACAATACCTGTGGGTTGCCTAAATCCTCCTGGGGAAAAGCAGCTTTGCATACACCTCCTTATAAATTATCCTAGGTCTCATTTCTTTTTCCAGATAACAGATCTGGAAAGCTAAATGAAGCTGGAAGCTATCACTGTTGTCCTGAACTAGTGACACTGGACTCCTCCCCAGGGAGCCAGCTGCATCTATTTAAAATACACTTTTAGGTGGATGTGTGGGGCATCTTTGCCAAATTGAAGGGTTCTTAATAGGATGCAGTGATGCCTTAACAACAGAATATTGGCCTTGAATGCACAGGGCAAAACTGAAGTGTGTGTAGCATTGTAAATGGGGGTTCAGAAGATCTAACATGGAGATACAGTGGCATGTTTTCTCTAACACCCTACTGTGTCTAACTAATGCTATCTGGGGGAGAGGGCAGGTGCCAGAGGGGTGTGACTTTGAGTATGTTTTGTATGTGGGAACGTAGCTGTAAATCTGATTTGAAAATAAACTCCCCTTTATTAATTTGTGAAATAGAAATATGAATTACTCATTTATAAAGATAAATATTCTATTTTTAATCTTTCTTCTTTTCTCTCTTCTTTCTTACTTAAAAAAAAGGCAACTGTAGTTTCATCTATCTTAATCTCATACTTGTTGTTCCTCTTGGCAGAGAGAGATAGAGAGATACTGAGAAAGTGAGTAGGGAGAGTGAAAGCAAGAGAGAGAGAGATCAGAGGCAGAATATCAGGTGTGGCATATGATACCAAAACCTCTTTAGTGACAAGGAGAAAGGAAGAAAGGGCTGTGATCAAAGGGAGATGTAGCTAAGAAGAATAATAGGATAGAATAGAGCAGAAAAGATAGCACACATACTTTTTTTGTGTGTGTGTGTGTGTATGTATGTGTGTTAATTTCCCACAGCAAGTTTCAATCAAATGGTTGTCATGTGCTATCTTTAATGTTATGCTATAATATACATTCATTTTTCTGGGGGTGGGGGGACCCCACAAAATTGTAAAATGTTCTCATGGACCTTGCAAAAGAAGATCAGTGACAATGCATCCCTGTTACCCTAAACTTTTCCAGAATTAATCAAATATTTCTCTTTTAAATATTAGCTAGCAGGTACTTGATAATAAAATGATGTGGAATACTATGCAGCTGTAAAAAGAAGGATCTCTTACCCTTTGATACAGCATGGAGGGACTTGGACACTATTATGCTAAATGAAGTAAGTCAGTCAGAAAAAGCCAACTATCACATGACCTCACTTATATGCGAAATAAATGAACAAAATAAACTGATAATCAAAATAGATCCAGAGGCATTAAAACATACAACAGACTGATGAATGTCATGGGGTGGGGTGGGAAGAGATTAACCAAAGAATTTATATGCGTACTAGAGGCTCGGCACATAAAATTCATGCACAGGAGTGTGTGTCTATCAGCCCAGCCTGCACCCTCTCCAATCTGGGACCCCTCAAGGGATGTCTAACTGCCCGTTTAGGCCCGATCCCAGTGGGACTGGAGAATCGGGCCTAAAGGGGCAGTCAGATATCCCTCTCACAATCCAGGACTGCTGGCTCCTAACTGCTTGCCTGCCTGCCTTCCTGATTGCCCCTAACCTCTTCTGCCTGCCAGCCTGATCACCCCCTAACCACTACCCTGCCAGCCTGCTTGATGCTTAACTGCTCCCCTGCCAGCCTGTTTGCTCCTAACTGCCCTCCTCTGCAGGCCTGGTCACTCCTAACTGCCCTCCCCTGAAGGCCTGGTCCCTTCCAACTTCTCTCTCCTGCAGACCTTTGACCCCTCCATCCCCACTGCCCTTTCCTGCAGGCCCAGTCACCCCCAACTTCCTCCTCTGCTGGCCTGGTCCCTCCCAATTGCCTCCCCTGCTGGCCATCTTGTGGCAGCCATCTTGTGTCCACATGGGGGCAACCACCTTTAACCACATGGGGTCAGCCATCTTATGTGTTGGAGTGATGGTCAATTTGCATATAATTATTTTAATAGATAGGATATGCATAACTCATGGACAGACAATAGTGTTTTGAAGGTCTGGTGACTGTGGTAGAAATATTAATGGGGAGAAAAGGTGAACTTCTGTAATATTTCAACAATAAAGTAAAATAAAAACAAAGTGTTTGTTTTCAGGGGAAGCTTGAGTAAGGTATATCTTTCTGGTTTTAGTCAATAATGGAAAAAAGTACTCAACTCTGCTACTTCTGCCAGCTACTTAATGCCATACCCAGTAGTACAAGATGCACAAAGTCTCCAGACAACCACTTAGTAGGGCCAGTGGAAAATCAAAAAAATTAGGTTATTTGTATGTGAAATATGTAAAGAAAAGAAAGCATAATAACTTTAGCCTTTGGGTTTATGGAGGCAGTCTGAAACCTTTTACAATAGTAGTTCTGTGGTGTAAATCTACAACATGTGCTTTATGTCTTTTTGAAAAATACTCTTTAAGCAGTAATGAGATCAAAAATAAAAATGCATATAAAAATAACTACTACATTTGCATTTCCCAAGAAAGTTGATTAATGCTAAATTGCACTAATTATTTGGCAATATTTACCAACCTTCATGAGGGTTGTGGTGATGTCACTGGACATATGGACATAGAAACATATCTGCTAAGTAAGCATTTGCATCTACTTCAAAAGCTAATGATTGTCTTAAGAAGAATTTACAAAAACTGTAATTTTACACAGGAGCTGCAGAAAGTAAAATTTCAAATTACTACACATTCTTTTTAATTTAGATCAAGTAATTTTTCACACGCATTTCATTAATTTTTAATTTCAAGTTTTCTATGCATGTATGAAAAATGTTAGTATGTTAGTTTCACTAGCAGAACTTGCAGCATTAAATAATATCAATATTATATCAGTGTCACCTGATTCCAAAAGAAAATGAATTAATTCTAAAAATAATTCCATTTTCAATCAAATTTGTAGAATACAAGTAATGTTTTAAAACTTCATTTAGCAAAAGATAATATATTAGATAATTATTACAGATGCTATTGCTAATTTATAAAAAATAAAACAAAGTTTGGTTGCATTTGCTTTGAAATAAATTGGAAACCTTTAACTAAAGGTTTCAATGAATAGAGTGTCAAAATGTTTCCACTTTTCAAGCTTTAGTGAATTGCAGTTATTGGAAATAAAGCAAAAGTGATGATATTGAAATATATTTCTATAAAAACGAGGAATGGAATGAGTGAAATACAGAGAACAAACATAAAATTTAGTATCAAAATTAAGTAAATTATGCTCTGTGATATCTTGATTTGGGGGGGAAAATCTTTGAATAAAGTTATAATTTTAATTGGATTCATATCTATTCTGAGAAGGCCTCTAATTTTGTGGCAACTCAATTTGGCTAAATATTCAAATGAATCATAAATAAATAAAGATCATCTGATGAGTGTTGATTTGTAAATGTATTTGTTTAAAAAGTACTTTGAATGGAGGTAAAATGACAGTACTTGTGAAAATATTTGAGCTAAAATATTTATGCATATCAATGAAAGTTGAATTGAGAATATTGTTCATTTCTGAGATATTGTGAGTTTGGTTTCAGAACACTGCAATAAAGAAAGTATGGCAATAAAGTAAGTAGTAATCGTTATACTGGTGAAGTGCCTTCAATTTGTAAAAATATATCATTAGTGAAGTGCAATGAAATGAGGTGTGCCTGTATCTCTGAAATTAAATTACTAAGTAGCAGCGGGTTTATTTCTGGGCTCTCTATCTCTATTGATCTATGTGTCTTTTTTTTAAGCCAATAACATACTATTTGACAGCTTTGTGATTTAGTATGAAATCAGGGACTGTGACACCTCCAGCTTCCAAGCTGTTCCCCTCCCCACACCCAGACCCCCAACCCCTCAGTGTTGTTATGGCTCTTTGGGATCTTTTGTGGTTCCCATTCAAATTTTGAGACTTTTTTTGTTTTGTTCCATTTCTGTGACAAGTATTTTTACAAATCAAAACTCATCAAATTATTTCTATTTATTTATGATTCATTTGAATATTCAGCCAAATTTGGTAGCTAGAGAATTAAAGGCCTTCTCAGAATAAATATGAATCCAATAAAAACTATAAGCTCTATTCACAGATTTCTCCCCAAATCAAGCTACCCCAGAGCACAATTAATAACTGTGATAATAAATTCTATGTTTGCTCTCTGTATTTGATTTGTTACATTCCTCCTTGGTTTTGTAGAAATATATTTCAATATGTTCACTTTTGCTTAATTTCCAATAACTGCAATTCACTAAAGCTTGAAAAGTGGAAACATGTTGGCACTCTATTCATTGACTCCTTTAGTTAAGGTTCCCAATCAATTTCAATGCAAATGCACAGAGCAGGGTGGATAGGGAATATTACAAGGAGAACCACCCAAACCAGCATATATATCCCATACCCCGGTGATTGCAGCCATCCATGCCTTTTGTACTTTTTCTCTTCCAGGAGGACCTTTTACAGACCCAGAGCCACATCTGATTAGTTGTCTTTCAAAATGGAACTTAACCATCTCTTCAATTGTTAATGTTTGACCCAGTGCTTCAATAAGAATTAGAATTCCAGGCCTTGGTGTATGTTCCCATTACTTTTCATCCGGAACAAAAGGTATCCATTACAGATTCAAGAGATATTGAATCAGGTGTCAAATTAAAAATCTTGAATTTGTGTTTTGAAGACTGTGCAACAAAATAAACTTGTGGAATGCTATCAGTGACTTCAAAATGAATATAACCAACCTTTATGTGTTGTCAAGTAGTTTTGCAATTATTAAAGACAAGCAGGGGATTCCTAAGGATTACACTTAGAGCTCTCACATATCTTTGATACATTAGAAAAAAAATCTGTGAAAGAAAAAAAGAAAACTTTTCTACAAACATATTCTCAAAAAAAAAAAAAAAATTAAGTCTTTACATAGCTCCTGGCTGGAACTGTGGTTCTTCTTGTGGGTTTCCCTCCTTTGATGATATAAGTGCACTTAGCAGGTTGGCAGGTTTCCCCTTGTTTTAAAGGAGAGAGCCCAGCATCCAATAATAGACTGATTTTTTTAAATATCAGCCATATCTTATTTTAGAACATATATATTCTAACACATATAAGTTGAGTATGGGTATATGTATAAATTCTGTATAGAAACATGCCACTAGAAAAAAAATAGAAATTAAAAATATGTAAAAATTAAATATCATTACATAAAATTAACCAATTGATTTCATAGTCTGGGATATCCTGAAGCTTAAGAAATAAAATTCTTCCAAATTCTGTCTTTTTTGTTTAGTGATCTACTTACTTTTCCCTTAAAAATAGAGAGTGGCCATTACTGAAGGCTAAAAGTGAGATTTTTGTTTTTAAAATCACCTATATAAAAATATTTTATTTTTTTATTTTTATTGTTTAAAGTATTACATATATTAGTAAATATATCTCCTTTCCTCCCCCACATTGACCTTTCCCCATCCTCCCCTACCCCGTCACATGCTCTCATCCCCCCCACCCCCCCACCCCCCCCAACGTCTTGTGTCCACTGATGTGCTTATATGCATGCATACAAGTCCTTTGGTTGATCTACTTCCCTCCTTCCCCAACACTCCCCAGCCTTCCCACTATAATCTGACAGTTTGTTTGGTGCTTTAGTGCCTCTGTATTTATCTTTTTATTCATCAGGTTTTTAACTACTGAAGTAGCACGTCTGGGAATATGGTAGACACTTCAGAGTCTCTTAAGTTTCTTTATGTTCCATTATTTTATTTACTAAGAATGTTATAGAAACTCTTACCCTTTAGTAAGAAGCTAATTAACAATGAATGAGTATAATCAATTGAGATATTGTTATGTAAGCAAATAGAACAATGCAAGGCTACATTATTATAGAACAAATGTCTCAATTAAAATTTCATGTGATATAGTGCATGCAGATTTTCTGGGATAAACAGCAATATTTTAGAAGCTAAAGGCTTTATTTATTGTGCTAGTAAACCCTGACACAGCAAATCGGTAGAATATTCAAGTCAAGCAAGAAAGTTTCAGAGGACAAAGTATTGACCTTAAATGTGAATGCATTTGCACTTATAAATTTAGCTCAAATCAATTTGTGTCTATTCTCCTTGTGATTATATTCTGGTATTTGAAAATCATAAATACATTTTATAACCTTTTAATTGACATTTAATGATCAAAATTTAATTCCAAGTGCCCTTTATTATATCTGTAGTGAGAGCATATCAAATATGAACTTGACTACAACTTGTTCAAATTACAGGCATAGGTATCAGTGATGAAAAGTGCTTATAAAATATTGAGTTCTCTGAATCCAAATTTTCATGCTTGGTTTTCTAAAGGCATCCACACCATTCAATTCTTTTTTCCTTGAGATATAATTCTCACACCATAAGATTTATACCTTTTTACTGATTTTTAGTATATCTACAATGTTGTGTTATCATCAACACTATTTAATTTCAGAACATTCTCAACATCACCCAAAGGAAACCTATTCTCATTGGCAGTCACTCCCCAGTACTCCTCCTCCTACCTTCTGGCAACCACTAATTAGTATTCTCATACAATGGATTTGCCTACTTCAGACATTGTATATAAATGAGTCATATCATGTGTAGCATTTTGTGTCTGACTTTTTTAATTTAGCATAATGTATTCAAGGTCATCCATGTTATAGAACAAATCAGTACTTTATTTTGTGTGGCTGAATGATATTCCATTAGATAGATCCATTGCATTTTGCTTATCCATTCATCAGTTGATAAATATTTGGGTGTTTTTTTTTGTTTGTTTGTTTTTTACTTTCTGTATATTATGATTAATGTTATAATGAACATGTATATACATGTTTCTGTGTGGACATGTTTTTTCAGTTCATTTAGGTATTGCTTGGTCATATTCTATGTTTAATTTGTGGGATTCCCAAAGTTTCCTAGAGCACTGTAACCTTTTACATTCTCACCAACAAGGTATGAGTTCTCCAACTTCTCCACATCCTCTCCAACACCAGTTATTGTCTATCTTTTCAAGCATACCGATCATATTCTTTAATTTAAAAATCTGATTAACCCATTAAAATATATTTTTCCATTAGGAGGCTTGATTATCCTAGAGACTTCGCTCAAGAATAGTTTTTATCACATTGAGCAATATAAATGGTACAACCTTACTATATTTATATTATTATTTTTATTAATTAATTTAGCTAATACATTCATTAAAAGATGGAATGATACCTCATTATGTATTATACATGAACTAATCACTCTAATGTACTGTACAAAACCAAGCCTAAATATTAATATTGATTTTGCAATTGGTTACTTATATTACCATTGGCAATTTATGTAAATTGTCCTTTGTTTCAGTTTAGATATCTTTGAAATGGAGAAAATGCTACACACTTGAAGTAAAATTTTGGGAATTTCATGAGTACATTGATTTTCTATAACAAATTAACACAATACTTGGTGGCTTAAACAATATAAATATATTACCTTATAGTTGACTATTCTGACACAAATTTCACTGGACTAAAATCCAGATGTTGGGAGAAATGCATTCTTTCTGCAGGCCTATTTCCTTGCTTTATCCAGTTTCTAAAGTCTGCCCCTCAATCCTTGGTTTATGGCCTCTTCTGCCCATCTTCAAACCCAACAAGGATACATAAAGTCCTTTACATAGGTTCATCTCTCTGGCTCTCTAACCAGCTAGAAAAGATTTTGCACTTGTAAAGATTTAGGATTAGAACGGACCACCCATATAATCCAGGATAATCTCTCCATCTCAGGGTCCTTAAACTTAATCACATCTGCAAAATCCACTTTGATTTCTAATGGACAAAAGAAACTGATGAATAAAATAGATCTAGAGCAGTGGTTCTCAACCTTTCTAATGCCTCAACTCTTTATTACATTCCTCATGTTGTGGTGACCCCCAACCATAAAATTATTTTCATTGCTACTCCATAACTGTAATTTTGCTACTGTAAATGAACTGTGATGTAAATATCATTATGACCCACAGGTTGAGAAACGCTAGCAGGGTCTCCTAAGAGAGAAAACACATCAGAAAACACATATATTTACATTATGATTCATAACAGTAGCAAAATTACAGTTATGAAGTAACAATGAAAATAATTTTATGGTTGGGGGTTACCACAACCTGAGGAACAGTATTAAAGGGTCACAGCATTAGAAAGGTTGAGAACCACTGATCTAGACAAAATAGAAGAATGGAACAGACTGATGAATTTAGACTCAGAGGGAAGCGGGGGTGGGGGTTGACTAACAGCGGAATTTATATACATATGTGCATACCCCAGGGACACAGACAATAATGCCTGGGAGGGGTACATGCAGGGTGGAGGGGGCCAATGGAGGAAAAGAAACACCCAAGGGAACACCTGTATGTCTGTGATACTTCCAACAATAAAGATAAATTTGAAAAACTAATACACACACACACACACATATATTTTCTGGCAATGAGGACAAAGTGAAAAGATTTTTGCATGACCATTATTTTGCTTGACACTATTAAATAATGCACATGTGTTGCACACAATTAATGCTGGATTAAATGTTAATTTATTTTTTGTTGCTTAAAATAGGTATCACGTTATAAAATGGCAATGGCTTACACTTCAATTGTGCCAAGGAGATGGATGACCAAATCTGAGAAAGCTACAGATAACTGAAGGAGTAGTGCCTCTCATGGGTCATTAGTATAGTCACAGAGCCTCTGTTTTCTAGATGAGTATCATGGCATTAAGAAGTCTAGTATGCTCATCACCAGCCACAATCATCTCATCTTTCCTCTGTCCTAGAAGCCAAGGCATTTCCATGCCAGATGGACAGACTCCACTTTTGTGATCTGATCAGTACAGTCCTTTACTTAAAACTGAAGAGTCACCAAAGAGACATTGATAGAAGACAAGAGTATTACCACTAATCTAAGAAGTGGACTGCTGGCTTTGTTCTCTGTGCTAAATCATATATATTTTTTTTCTTTCATTTACACACATCAATATCTCTAATTTATGGGTCACTTAGTTTGATGTCACATAGCTTTCTTTTGAAATGAGGATATCAGGTACAATTGGGTTTAGAGAGCAAAGATACCCACATAGTTGCTAAATTCCCTTTTATGAAATTATGAAGTTAATTCTAATATCTCACATGCATCTCTGCTCCACCCACAGACACACACCTCCACATCAATACTTTCTTCCAAATGCATGATATAAGGGCAGAAATTTCATTTCTTAACAACTTTGGAGATGAAAAGAAGGTGGCATAGCATTAATGTAAATATCAATTATCTTAAAAACAGCAACCACTACCACGACCAGAAAATAGATTGCTAATAAAGTCCCCTGCTTCACAGGAAAATGAAATGATGCCTCATTGGTAGAGACCAGAGACAAAGCAAATCATTTCATGAATAACACTGGGAATGATCATTTCTATTTTTCTCTGCTGAAGCCAGAATCACCTTTTGCATAAGGGAATTAATACTGAAATGAGAACTGCCCATTTTGTAGCAATTTAAATTTCTTGATTAAAAAGGGCAATTTCAAACTTTTGAATAGAAAATATTTACTTATTTATTTATTTATTTATTCATTTATTTATTTATTTATTTATCTAACCAATTTTGGTCCTGCATGAGCTCGGACCTTTCGTCCAATACCACAACTTTTCAGTAAAATAATTGCATTGTCAAAATGGCTATAAAAGAAATGCTTTCCCTATTTTTGTGCGCATTTGCTAAACATTTCTAAAAGCTTTGTCAATATTTGCCAGTTTCAAAATATGTTCTGGTAGAAATTCAGCCAGTGGTATTTTAAGCAAATCCTAATTAGAGGCTATTTAAATGCCAGTGATCAAACTATAGGAAAGGAAAGTTGGGTTTACGCGATGATACGGCACATTTACAAACACCTTTTCCGGAGATCAAAACAGAAAACACAAAGAAAAGTGTCTGTTTCACAGTGAGACTTGGAGTTGGGCACATGGACTTTGACCTTGCCGGATGGAATGAAGGAGGAGAGCTGTATTTACCTTCCACACCTGGCAGTACCAGGAACAGGCTTGTTTCATGTAGTGGGAAAGGGTGTAAACAGCCAGGGGTGAAATGACTTGAAAGAGTAGGTAGCCTCAGTTCAAATGCTATTTCCCTCTGAAATTGTTGCTGTTGACATCTTCTGTCCTTGGTTGTCAGCCTATAACTTTTCTTGTTCCCTCAAGAAAAGAAAGCTGTAACTCCTGCTTCATGTAAGTTAGCAAAAAAGTTTCTGCCACAGTGGAGTTTCTGAATTATTACAGTATGACACCACAACTTTTCTGCGCATGCTCCAACCAACCCAGCCACCTGGCCAGGATTATAGCGACTATTTTACACTATTTGAATAAAAGTAATATTTTTCTTGAATCTCTTTTTAAACCACAAATCCAGTGGTTGTGAACTGTCATATAATCGCATTCATAATGGAAAAGTTTTTTTTTATTTAAAATATTAATGTACAAACAAAAGTATATGTATAAATTTCAAAATAACTGTATATGTGATTCCTTGGCTTGAGTTAACAGGAAGCCTCCCTGTGCAGTTGAGTTTAACATAAAATTTGGAAGTGAAGAGAGATACATTGGGCTGAAACCTTTAAAAAGAGGTACTATCAATTAAATCCATCTGACCTAGTGTGTGCCATTGTCTCCTTGTTGATTTCTGTCTGGAAGATCAATCCATCGGTGTCAATGGGGTGTTAACATCCTCTATCATGACTGCATTACTGTGGCTCTCTGCCTTTATATTCTCCAGGATTTGCTTTATATAATTAGGTGCTCCTATGTTGGGTGCATAAATGTTTACAAGGTTTCTATCCTCTTGTTGGATTGCTCCATTTATCATTATGTAGTGTCCTTTTTATCTCTGGCTATTGCCTTTGTTTCGAAGTCTATTTTGTCTGATATAAGCATCGCTACCCAGCTTTTGGTTTGTTTGTTTCCATTTGCATGAAATACTTTTTTTCCCCCCCATCTCTTCACTTTTAGTCTGTGTGCATCTTTTGTTCAGATGTGGTGTCTTATAGACAGCATATATATGGGTTATGTTTTTCTTATACATTCTGCTAGCCTATGTCTTTTGATTGGAGCATTTGGTACATTTACATTTAAAGTTATTATTGATAGGTACTTATTTATTGCCATTTTATTTTTTATACCTATGTTTATTTTTTCTCTCTCTCTTTTTTTTTTCTTTTATTCTTTCTTCTTAAAGCAGGCCATTTAACACTTTTTGCAATACTGGTTTGGTGGTAATATGCTCCTTTAGCTTTTGTTTTTTTGTCTGGAAAGTTCTTTATTTCACCTTCAATCTATCTTTGATCCAGTGATCCCAATTCTGGGAATATATCCAAAGAAACTCAAAACACTAATTTGAAAAAATATATGCACTCTTATGTTTATTGAATCATTATTTAAAATATCCAAAATCTGGAAACAGCCCAACTGCCCATCAGTAGATGAGTGGATAAAAAGCTATGGTATATTTACACAATGGAATATACTACTCAGACATAAAAAAGAAAATCTTAACTTTTGCAATAGTATGGATGGAATTGGAAATTATTATGGTAAGTGATCTAAGTCAGCCAGAGAAAGACAAATATAATATGATCTCACTTACATGTGGAATCTAATACAAAATGATTTAACAAACAAAGCAGAAACAGAAGCATAGATACAAAGAACAGACGGATAGCTGTCAGAGGGAATGGGGGTTGGGGAACTGGATGGAAAAAGGTAAAGAGATTAAGCAAAAAAAAAAAAAAATATATATATATATATATATATGTCATATATATATGTGTGTGTGTATATATATATATATATATATATATATATATATGTCATATAGATGGGGACAGCAGTATGGTGATAACCATAGGAAAGGGGATGTGGCAGTGGGCGAAGGGGGGATAAGTGGGGGAGGAAAGAGACTTGACTTTGGGTGGTGAGCACATGATACACATTGTGTTTAGTAAGTTGTACACTTTATACCTGTATGGTTTATTAGCCAATGTCACTCCAATAAGTTCAACAAAATACAAATAAATTTAAAAGGAGGCACTAGACAGTCTGCATTCTTATTTGTTGCTTGTTTAGTAACTGCTGCTCATTGGGGCATGAGGTGGGTAGTATGGATTGACTAGACTTACTCTTCCATGTGGATTTTTAAGAAAACCACCTCTGTGATTTAAACATCTTTGTAGTCATAACCATCAGTTTTTATTTGCTTTTGTGAAAGCTTCTTTATGGCCTTTACATATGTTTTTTTTATTTTTATCTCTTGCTATTTATCCTACCTTTTCTGTTAAATTAATTTTTCTCTGGAGGATTTGGTAATCAACCCTTTAGAGAAAGATATAAAATAGAAAATAGAAGCATCTTAAGACTACTAAGGAGATGGATTACATTTATAAGAATTATTTTCCATTCATATGTGGAGACGAGAATAATGATTACGAGTTATAATTTCTAAAGCTACACAAATAATGCAGTACAAATAATACAATAGCATATGCAATATCAAAGCATGAACTCTACATTCTCACACTTCAGAGATATTCTTTAAAAATAAAAATAAAATATATATATATATATATATTTGATTATTTATATATTTTTTATAATATTTTATTGATTTTTTACAGAGAGGAATAGAGAGTTAGAAACATCGATAAGAGAGAATCATCAATCAGCTGCTTCCTGCACATACCCCACCGGGGATGTGCCCACAACCAAGGTACATACCCTTGACCAGAATCAAACCTGGAACCCTTTATTTCACAGGCCAACACTCTATCCACTGAGACAAACCAGTTAGTACTACAGATATTCTTTACATGATATGATAACCTCATATGATAAAGTGTGTATATATGCAAATGCTATATAAAATGTGTCTCAATATATTTAATTTAAAATATCAATAGCATACATACATGCAGCACATATACTCTTCTCTAAAAACACTTTTTATTAAACATTTCATGGTGCATTTTTGTGTCAAAGTATATGGAACATTTTTATTCTTCTTAAAAATTAGATTGGGTCCTATAAATGACAGTTTCTTTAATTTTCTATTGATGATCATTTAGATCATTTGTTAATAATGGCTTTTTATCTATGATAAACAATCTTGCAATCACTATACTTGTAAATTGTCTTTGCTGTGATTAGATTTTCAAAGCAGGCACATTAAATATAATTGGAAGGCAGTTATTGATTTAAGCTTGTGCTATACAAAAATGAGCAATATATCAAATGACAGTGGAGATAGGGGAATATAAAGTACTCTATCTTTAGACTTTCCCTTATAGGATTATATCATAAGAGAATAGTCTAATCAGAAAACTAAAAAATATCTCTGTGATCATCAATCAAGAGAATAATGGTAGTGATTATTATAAGTTTTATTAAAAGCTTATGATATGCCAGCCAGTGAGTTAATTCATCTTACATAACTCCTACAGAAGCTGTATTAGGAAAATGAATTTATTTTGCCCATTTTGCAAATGAAGACATTGAGGTAAATTTACTTTCCCTGGTCACATAAAATCCATTTCAGAGCAAAAACTCAATTTCATTATTTACAATTCCACTAATAAACACAACAATACAAGTAGGAAAAGCATGAGACAGGAATTTACACCCAAGTCCTTGTTGACATTGGCCTCTGACTACTGAAATGACTGCCACAACCATAATAAGTGACATTGCATTAAATGAAAAAGCTTAGGGCTCTGGGTCAGGACAACTCAGTCTCTTTACCTCAGTAAACACCAAATTAGAGGTATCGCTTTGCTGTTTAAACAAGTTTAGGCATATTCAAATGCTTTGTAGTCTGTTAAATGGAGAAGTGGGAAAGTGATGAGATTGAGATGATTATGCATGTTAATTATTATGATTTTCATTTATTTCAGTTAGAAAAGACTGAATGTACAAGAAGATAAAGACCAACTACAGTTTAATTGCACTAATTATATCTATCAAGGTATACTATGATAAAGTTCTTTACTCATCTCTGAATACATAAAGGCTGAAATAGAAGGGAAATGGGAGTAAATCTAATAGGTCACTGAATCACTACACAATTTTTCTTTATTTTTGCATACACAAATAATATATATATATATAATGGCTTCTTTAGACTAGGCCAAATATTATTTTGGCCACCTTTCTAATGGACCAATAATGATTGAAGCTATTTTTAAAAAAGCAAAATGCACATATTATAAACTTCCACAATAATCACTTAGATATTAAGTCAAAGTATTTTAATTCTTTGTGGATTGCCTTCTCTCTTACCTCGCACAGCCATGCCATCAAATTTATACGTTCACAAGTTTTATGTTCTCAGTACCTGTCATCCATTACTATCTATCTATCTATCTATCTATCTATCTATCTATCTATCTATCTATCATCTATATAAAAACCTAAACGACCATTATAAATGAACAACTGGAATGATCAGAATGATCAGTGGACCAGTCACTATGATGTGCAGGGGGCAGACACTCAATGCAGGAGCTGCTCCCTGTTGGTCAGTGCGCTCTCACAGGGGAGTGCCACTTAGCCAGAAGCCAGACTCATGGCTGGCAAGTGCAGCTGCAGCAGTGGGAGCCTTTCCTCACTCCATGGCAGCACTACCAAGTGGCAGCAGCAGGCACAGTGGGCCAGGATGAGTGTGAGTGGTGGGGTGCCCAGGCCTGGCTCGGGCTCCTCCGTGGCCTTGCAGGAGGCACACTGCTACATCTGCCAAGGGGTCTTGGATTGCAAGAGAGCGAGGACCAGGCTGAGGGGCCCCTCTGCCTGAATCCATGCACTAGGACTCTAGGTAATATTCTATTCATATGGAGTCCATAAGTATAACCCATGGACACAGTCAATAGTGCAATAAAGGCCTGGGGAGGGGGCAGGAGTAGGGAAGAGGGGTCAATTAGAGGAAGAATGGGAGTATCTGTAATACTTTCAGCAATAAAGAGAAATTTTTAAAAATACACTGGTTCATGGAATCAGAAGAGATTAGAAGAGAATTTGTCCTGAAATAAAAAATATATAGTTCTCTCTCTCCCCCCCCATCTACTATCCCCCATCTCCCTCGCCCTCTCCCTTCTTTCTCCACATATATCCATAAATAGTTCTATGCATATATGTATCTGTCTGTCTGCCAAGCTATTGTTTGCTAGGTTTTTTCCCCCTACTATACTGATAAATATGTTGCTGCTTTCAGCTGCAGCTATTTTTGGAGCTAAGAATTAAGGGCCAACATCAAAAGGACAGATAAGAGGAAAGTTAAGTGATCACTCTACCCTCTGGCTCTTTTCCCTAGTCCAAGCACCGCAAGTACGGCCTTTAAAGGATGAGCAGTAAAAACGTTATGGCTTGCGGAAACTTTCCATGGACTCTCTTATCATCAGACACGTTTTATCTCTTGCCTATTTATATTTCTACCCACTGCAGCATCAGGAAGCTACAGGTTGGGAAAATGAATGCTTCAGAAAGGCACCTGGGGCTCACTCAAATTTTATTTTACACACAGAAATGTAGACAAATGTATCAACTACGGGCAAATTAATACTGCTACCAGAATAATAAAAACAACCACCTCCAACAACTGATGAAAGATAGTTTTCATATTTGTAAAAATACAGTATTATCTATGAGCTAGAGGCCTGGTGCACAAAATTCATGCAAGGGTACCAAACAGCCAAACAGCCCCAGCTACCTCGCAGCTCCAGCTGCCCCTGCCTGCACTAGCCTTGGTCTGGCGCTGCCCACATCTGCCACCACATCCCCTCAATTCCCTGGTTCTGCAGAGCCCCATGATCAATCGCCCCAGAGGGTGACCTGGACCTCCCTCTATGGGGTGATTGTGGGGCAATGGTGGACTCCCTGACCAATCACATTGCACCTGCCTTGGCTGGCATGGTGCCAGTGGGTGTCATAATATGGTCATCCAGAGGTCATCCAGGATGGTCGTTCTGCTGTGTGGTCATTCAGTCAATTTGCATTCTATCTTTTTATTATTATAGATATTAGTTGTGGCTAGAAGAGATCACTGGGAATGACTCTTTAACTGGATTTGTCTCTAGTCAGAGATGTGGATTTTCTAATGTGTGCACTGTCTCTGAGTTGCTGTGAATACGTCTGGAATTCCTTTTTGTGGCCCTGCTAAGTTCTCTTCAGAGGTTTAGAAGTATTTGTTGGGAAAATGTGCATATAAGAGGTGGGAAAGAAAAGAGAGAGACTGAAAGGAAGAGGAGGAAGAAAATCTGTCTCAAATATTTTCAAAACTATTCTATTTGAATTCTTTTTGAAATGAAAACTTGTCACTAAAAAATAGAACTGTCTCAAATATGCGTAGACAGAGGAAAGAAACTTTGCATAATTTTATAGTTTTGGAATATAATTTGAATTATCCTGGAAAGAATTTGAACACTTTATGAATACCATTGTTTACTTAAAATATCTTTTTATTTAGATATACAAAAGTAACATATAAATATCTTAATTGTTCAGGTTGAGTCTATAGATCTCATTTATTTTGAGTTCTTTTTAAAGTAAAATTATAGTCTTTCTCTTTGGTTTGTTGTTGTTGTTTGATTGGTTGGTTGGTTAATCCTCACCAGAAGATATTTTTCCATTGATTTTTTTTTTTTTTTTTAGAGATAGAGTGGAAGGGAGAGAGAGAAACATAATTGATTGGTTGCTTCCTACACATAGCCTGACCAGTAACAGGGATTGAGCCTGCAACTAAGGTATGTGCCCTTGACCAGAACGGAACCTGGGACACTTAGGTCCACAGGCCGATGCTCCATCCACTGAGCCAAACCAGCTAGGGCTAAAGTTAGAGTCTGAAACTTGCATACTTGGTACTTTGCCTGTTTATTCTTTTATTCCCTTCCTTTCCTAGAAGGTTGCTAATTTCCGTTTTCTTTTGTTCTCTTCCCACTGCCATGAGAACTTGACTGGCGTTTCAGCAGGGGCATTCTCAAGGTTAGGAGGTGCTTACACAGCAGCAGCTCTGGGGCATACTAGGTAATCTGTCACAAGATGATGCCTCATTCATCTGGGAACATAGGGACTTGGTAAGACTATCCCTAAGTGTGTGCTACAAAGTATAGAGCATTTCAGTTCCATAAGAGAAGTGCTATGAGCTCTGATGAGGCAATAAAGTAAGTACATGGTCATCTATAGATCGTATAACTTCACTGTAACATCTATTAGGTGTGTGTTATTAGGCCAAATGAGAATAGAAAAACTCTAATTCTATGTCATCATTGTCAGCTGTCTTGTATATTTAACGTGAAGACATAATTCAAAGAAGAAAAGCTGTGCCCAGCCCTGCTCATAGACCTTAATTGTGAACACTCTTGTATTTGTGGTCCCTAACCAAAATTGATATTTCCGGTTTAGATCATAAGATTAAAAGAATTAAACATAAGTAAAGCAAGATAAATTAAGGAGGAAAATAAGCTCATGGACAAAGAACTGAGAAACATGAAAGGTTATTTTCTGATAATTACTTAGTTTTATATTGAGTAGAAATAGATTTTACTGAAAGATATTCTTGACTCATGCCTTAATTTTATAGTTCTGAGAATTTCACTTTCATTGACTTTGAAAGAGACCCACTTAGTTACTATCTATTTTAATTATTTCTGCATCCCCGTTATTCTCTGCAATGTGAACACCAGATTTCAAAAGTATTAAAAAAAATGGAAAATGGCTTAGAAGATTTTATTTCTTTTCTATACAAACATCTAAATATGTTGCTTGGAAGCAAGATATTAATAAACATTCTATTTTTCTTATAAGAGGTATCATTTCTCAAAAATTATATGTTGGCATGCCAAAGCTCCATCTGGGTATGAACAAGTAAAATAGAATCACCTAATAAAGTCTAATAACCATCAACAATATATTAGGCTAGACTTCTTGTTTAGATGCTTTAGATATGAATTTGTATCTTCTATTTTTCCATTATCTCAGACCCAGCTTTGCAACTGATCATTTCTGTCAGTTTTATATCCCTTTTCTTAAAAAAAAAAAAAAATGTAATAGGTTATTTAAGACAGCAGAACAAATACCCTGAAACAGAGCCATTCACAAAAGATTACATTGGAGTGTATTTTCAAAATGTGATTGCGGAAGATGAAATGAACTTTTGCAAAATAAACAGAACACAGCATGTGAAAGACTGGAAACAGCAGGCAGCCTTACAGATCACATACAAAAGTGACTTGTGCTCTGACTGAGTGATACAGAGTGATGTAGACTGTCCTAACAGTCACAGATCCTATGATTTTTGACAGGGAAAGTCCCAAACTCTCAGGAGGGTACTTCTAAAAGGTGGATAGAGCATCAGCTTGCAGACCAAAGGGTCCTAGGTTGGATTCAGATCAAGGATTTGCAAGCTCCTTCCAGGCTCAGGCCCTGGTCAGGGCTTGTTAAGGAGTTTTTTTCTCATATCAATATTTCTCTTACTCTCCCACTCTCCTTAAAAATCAATGGAAAAATATCCTTAGGTGAGGATTAAAAAACAAACAAATAAAAAAACAAAAACAAAACAAAACAAAACATGAAAGTGCCATAATTTGAAATCCGACTTTGTTCCTCAAATTTTAACAAATTTGGAAGTAAATGAATGAACTAAACAGAAACAACAAAACTTTGGAAAATATGCAGTGGGCATTTGTCAGTCATTTCTGCAGAGAGGGCAGCACTCACAGTGTGGATGGCTGGCAGAAGGCATACTATGATAAAAGGTATGCATTGATTCATGGCCACATCCTGATTATCATCCTGTGATTAAGGCAGGGACCACAACACATGGCCATTGGCAGAGAATTTTCTGACTGATTTTTGCGGCTTTATCAACTTAATAGTTTATTTAATAAACCACTGATGCCACAAACATTATGGGATTTGCTAGAGGTAGAAATGGCTATTTGGTACTAAGTATGTTAAAGATTATAGAGATGAGTGAGAAAAGGAAAAACTTGCATACTTTGAGAGTGCTGATGTTTGAGCCAACACTCAAAAAAAACCAGCAGATTTTCTCTGAGGAGAGAACTTCATTTTTATTTAGGAAATCACCTTTTCTAATATGGAAAGGTCATGCCTTAGGGCATTGTGCAAAGAGGTTAAATAAAAAAAAAGAATTATTCAAAAAAAGAAACACCTTGCTCTGCAAAAGCAAGACATACTAGTTTGCAGGTTTGGGCGAGTAGGCCAAAGGACTGGAGGACTCAGGAATTGGAAAGAAGAAGATTGTATGAGGGTCTAAGAAGAATAATTTTCAATCTGGTCATAACAAGGTTGAAATAAGGCGAACTTAAAAAGTACTCATTTCTTGGCTCCACTCCCAAAGATTCTCATTTACTTGGTATGAATGGAGCTTAAACAATGAAATTTTAAACATATATATATATATATACTAGAGGCCCAGTGCATGAATTCTTGCACCAGTGGGGTCCCTTGGCCTGGCCTGTCGGATGGGGCCAAAACGGGAGCTTTGACATCCCTGAGGGGTCCCAGATTGTAAGAGGGAACAGAAGAGGCCGAGGGACCCCATTGATGCATAATCGGGCCTGGGTAGGGATGCAGGAAGTTGGCCAACCTGGGAGGACCTGTGGGAGGGCTCTAGGACATGTCCGGCCCATCTCACTCAGTCCCAAAAGCAGCAAACTAACCTATTCAGAAGAGCTTATGTCCCCTAGTGGTCAGTGTACTTCATAGCAAGTAGTTGAGAGGCCTTAGCCTATCATTAGCATATTAGGCTTTGGTTAGTTAAAAGGCTGATTGGCCAACCAGACACTTAGCATATTAGGCTTTTATTATATAGGATATTTTTAATTGATTTCAGAAAGGAAGGAAAAGAGGAAGATAGAAAGAAACATCAATGATGAGAGAGAATCATTGATTGGATGCTTCCTGTGTGTCCCATAGTGAAGACTGAGTCTGCAATCTAGGCATATACCCTGACTGGGGATAGAACCATGGCCTCCTGGTTTGTAGGTTGATGCTCAACCACAGACTCATGCCGGCAAGACTGGACAACATTTTTATAAAGCTTCTTCAGCAATTCTAATTTTTAGCCAGGGGAAAGAATCACTAGGAAGAAGTTGACCACATCTTAGGATGGAGCTAATGGGGGTTGATGAGTGATAAGAAATCCCAAAAAAGTGGCAAGAGCAAAGGAGTTTTAAAATAAGGACTGGATAATATTTAATCTTAAAACTAGTTGCTGTTCTAGCTGTTCTATCCTTACCTTGTGTTAAGTCCTATCTTAATTAACTGTGTTACATGTAACAATCTTGTATTGGGAAAATGGGAGTGAGGGTCCACTTCTGATTAAAATTTATATCAGAAAAGAGTAGCAACTGTAAGAGCTAAAACAAGAATTCTGTAGAGCTCGACCATGGAACACTAGATAATCAAAAGACTATAGGGTGCTTGAAATGACTCTGAAATGTTGGTGGGATTGTTGCTTCCCCTTGTATAAGGAATGGGTCTTGAGAATCGTTATTTGGAAATAATTATCTCAAAGGCCAAGATGACTTGGAATTAACCTCTTGATAGTATCAAGACTCAATTTGAGCTTAATACATTTTTCATGCATCTGTTAGATGAGATCAGCAACCACCTTGACTAATCCTCATTTGAATTCAGATTTTTAATAGCCCTGTGATCTTGAGCAGGTTAATTCTCTGCATTTCTTTCATGTATAACATTGGGATAAATAATTCAATTTTGAAGATTAGGCATGATGTCTGTAGAAAAATTTTGGTCACCAGTTTTCCTTTTAGAAATTTATCTTGAGGAAATATACAGATATGTCAAGATATATGTGTAATAAAGTATTGATGCATTTTTTAGAGCAATAAATTAGAAACATGTTAAGTGTTCAATGTAAAATGCTATGATAGGTAAATTGTAGATCAATCATGTGAGGAAATGCTCTGAATTTATGTAAATGACTATTCAGGTCTGTATTTACTGTCAAAATTTCCATATGACATAAAGAAAAATTTTACTAAATGGCCCAATCCTGTGTGTGTGTGTGCACATGCAAGCACATGCATGCACATAGGAAAATATCTGGAAGGAAGTGTGTTTTTTGAAATGTGATTGTGGAAGATATGGGTATCTGTGGGTAGTGAAATTTTGGGTTTATTTTCTTCCTTTTTCCCTATCGTGTCTATTTTTAAAAACAATTAACATTACCATCTATAATAATAAAAGTGTAATATGCTAATTAGACCAGGCAACCAAATGTCCTTCTGGACGAAGCAGCCCTGGCAGAGACTGAGGCCTAGGCATTTAGGGGTGATCAGGCAGGCAGGCAGAGGTGGTTGGGGCAATCAGGCAGGCACGTGAGTGGTTAGGAGCGACCAGGCAGGTGAGTGGTTAGGTGTGACCAGGCAGACAGGCAGGCCAGTGGTTAGGAGACAACAGTCCTGGGTTGCAAGAGGGATGTCAGACTGGCAGCTTAGGCCTGATCCTGCAGGGACCTCTGCAGGATCAGGCCTAAACCAGCAGTCAGACATCCCCCGAGAGGTCCTGGATTGGGAGAGGGCGCAGGCCAAGCTGATGGGACCCCCCCCCTCGCACAAATTTCATGCACCAGGCGTCTAGTGTATGTTATAATAAGAAAAGAAGAAAAGAGATACATTTATTCTTATTTTTTTAAAAAGGATAAATTCAGTCCGGGGCAAGTCACTATGATCATTTAACAACACTATCTGTTATTTTAATAATCATAGCCAACTAGTCAAGGTGAGGTGATTTGCTATCCTATCAGTAAATAGGAGTATAACTATTGATCTAGCTCATGGAATGTAGAGGTGTGCTAGCAAACTTGCATTATTCCTATAAAATTTAAATAAATAGATACTACTTAAATAGTAGAAATATGCATTTGCAGTTGTTTTTTTTGTCTAGAAAAACTACATAAAAACTTTACTTTCGCCACACTGAAAACTGTATATTGATATTTTCCAAATCACCCTCAAAATTTCCCCATAAATAATGTATTTTCATGATGAATCATAATGATGTAATTTTTCCAAAGGCATTGTAAGGGCTGGTATCGTGGTCACAGTGCTCTCGGTCATTCAATTATTCACGATTGCAGATGCTGCAGACCCTGTCTGCAGGGCCTGCGTACTCTGTCTATGTTTCAGCCTCACATGTACTCACTGGAGAAGCAGCCTAAGAATAGCAAGCGGAGCCCCTCCGTGCTTATCAGACGGTTGTCACGTATTTTGGAAAATGCGTGAGAGATAGAGAGTTGCCAGGCTTTCTGCCTCTTGGAACTGTGTATAAAAGCTAACACGGAAGAGGCATAAATCTCAGGGAAAAAGCGGGCTGCTCCCTCATCTAAAAAGGTTTCTTCTGGGACGACTGGACTCCACGCAGAAGCTCTGCAATCAGAGTCCATTTTTTATTTATTTTTCCCAAAATGGGCTCTATGGGCAGGAGGTCTGCTGCTTGTTAATGTTGAATTCATCAAAACAGTAGGGAATTGGAAAAACACTCAGTGTGGAGTCCGTGTCTGGGCCCACCCGCTGTGTGGGGATTCAGAGAGCAGGTACCCTTGGGCCACTGTGTGGGAACATTTATTCTGAAGCGGATGATGCATTGATTTTGCATTTAAGAAGTTCAGGTACTTTGAAATAAACCAATTGAAAGCTCATTGGGGTAACTTAAAAGATAGAAAATTAAGGGTCTTCAAATCTGAGTGCAAATAATGACCATATGGGATTCTTTAAAAAATACAGACTTCAAAACTGCTGATGTTCATGGCCAGTTAAGTTTTCCTGAGATGAGGCCCAGTACTCATTATTCTTAATAAAATACTCTGATTCTGACGTCCAGTCAGGTTTAGAAGCCATTTCTTAATCTATCTTAGATAAATATAGATGAAAAATCAGTAGAAGAATAACAAAGTGCAGCGAGGTAGAAGAAACTGAGAAAGGGAGGGCGTGAGGAGGTGACTAGGAAAAATCAGTGCTAAAAAATACTAATGGGAAAAGAGCGAGACAGAAGGAAATATTAAGCACCGCAGCAAGCAGCTGCCAACTGCGATTTGTACCAGCCAGGAAGAGAGGAACCAGGAGAACAATGTCTCCTAATCCGCAGGGGCTGCAATTACTCTTGTGTTTGTCATTTGTATACTAGGAGTAAATTAATTGTAATAAGACATTGTCACCGAACAAATGTCTCCTGCTTGGAAAATCAGTGCTTCCTCCTTGTGCCTCTTTTTATGCTCTAACAGGAGAACTGAATGCTATCTTGGGACTATATTCTATTCCATTGATATTATCATTTAACTAGAGGCCCAGTGCATGAAATTCATGCACAGGCAGGGGGTTGTCCCCTCCACCCAGACTGCACCCCTCCAATCTGGGACCCCTCAGGGGGTGTTCAACTGCTGGTTTCTCAGGGATTGGGCCAAAACCTGCAGTCGGATATCCCTGTCACAATCCGGGATCGCTGGCTCCTAATTGCTCACCTGCCTGCCTGCCTGATTGCCCCTAACTGCCCTCCTCCTGCCCCCGCCAGCCTGATCACCCTTAACCATCTCTTTGGTTTTATGCCTAGCCTCTTTTGGTTTTACCTTTTTTAATGGTTAACATCTTATTATAATTAACATTCTGCCTCCTCTGCCATGTCTTCCCTCTCCCACTGACTTGTAAAATTTGTTAGTGTTATCTTTATTTTTTATCTTTATAATTTTATTGTTTTTAAAAATATGTTTTATGGAATTGAGAGAGAGAGAGAGAGAACACCAGTGAGAGAGAAACATCATTTGGCTCTCTCCTGCACACCCCCTATTGGGGATCGAGCCCACAACCTGGGCATGTGCCCTGACCAGGAATCAAACCAGTGACCTCTTGGTTCATAGGTCAATGCTCAACTACTGAGTCATACCAGCTGGACTATTTATCATTTTAAATGTCAGTTTTCTTCTCAAAACAGCACCTTCTTTATTTAATGGCAACAAATAAAAATAAATTTTAGTAATGCATATATATCAGAAACAAATACAAACTAAAAGGGAGATAACATATAAATTTAAAGGCATGAGTGCAACTTAAGTAAAAGCTTACAATATTTTCTTGAATTTCCAGTAAGAAAAAGGATAGTTACCAATCTGTAAGACTTTTATTTCAACATCAATATATTTTTCTCAAGAAAATTAAGTCACAGAGTGGCAAAAAAAGAAAGAAAAAGAAAACAGAAAACTAAGTTACCACTGTAATTCTAAGACAGAGAAATTCTTTCCAGATATTTTTGGGGGTAGGGGAGTGGGGATAGAGAAGCTAGATAACCTTGAGAATGATAATGATGTTTTTAAATACAACACCAACTGTATACTGCATTAAACAAATAATCGATCAAATGGACTTCATAAAAGTTAAATCATCTGCTCTGCCACAGATTGAGACTTAATGTTTACAAAAGACACATTGGCCTCTGCTAATGCATCTGCATAGTTTCTGGTCTAGTGTTTCCTCCTAACCAGGACTATCTCAGTCACCCTGGGCCCACAGAACTTTCTCTGAATACCTAATATATTTTCAGTGGAAAACTTTAATATCTCTATATGATCTGGCCAAGGATTTAGAGTTAGTGAAAAGAGCCCTGGGATTGGAAACAACACCTGACTTTTAGGCCAGACCTTGCCTTTGGTTCCTATGTGACCTTGAGCAAAACAGCCTCTCCAAACTTGCTTCCTCAACTGTGGAAACAGGGTGATTATGTTTATACCGTAGAGTGCTTATGAGAACTCAGGAAAATAATGCATATAAAAGCATTGTGTAGCCCTAGCCGGTTTTGTTCAGTGGATAGTGTCGGCCTGTAGGTCAAAGGGTCCCAGGTTCAATTCTTGTCAAGGGCATGTACCTAGGTTGCAAGCTCCTCCCAGGCTCCGGCCCTGGTGAAGGCTCATGGAGGAGGCAATCAGTTGATGTGTTTCTCCTCCATCAATATTTCTCTCGGTCTTTCTCTATCTCTTCCATTCTCTCTAAAAAATCAATGGAAAAATATCCTCAAATGAGGAAACAAACAAAAAACAAATAAAAGCACTGTGTAGAGCACATGATGTGATATATATCAGTTTTCAGGGTAATCGTCAGCACAGTTCTTCCACCATCCCAAGCCAATCATTGAGTATCCTTCTAAAACTTATTCCATCTCTTTACAATTTAGCCATCTCTTTAAAAAATGTTTTTATTGATTTTTTTTAAAGAGAGAGGAAAGGAGAGTGATAGAGAGATAGAAACATAGATGAGAGAGAAAACATCATCGATTGGCTGCTTCCTGCATGCCCCTCTACTGGGGATCGAGCCTGCAATCCTGGCATGTGCCCTGACTGGAATTGAACCTGTGGCTTCTTGGTTGCCTGGGTTGACGCTCAACTGCTGAGTTATACTAGCTGGGTTCAGCCATCTCTTTACACAGAGCACATACTCCTCGCCGAGTAGCAAACTTGCTCGTTAGAGATTCTTACAGCACACAGATCTACCAACTATTTACAGACTGAAATTTCACTTGAGCTCTAGGGTTTTGGTTACTCAGTATAAATAAGATCAGAACCTAGCAAGATAGCTCAGTTGGTTATAGAGAACATTGTCCTGATATGCCAAAATCGCAGGTCTAATCCCTGTTCAAGGCACATATAAGAATCAATCAATGAATACATAAATAAGTGAAACAACAAATTGATGTTCCTCTCTGTGTTGTGGACCCAATTGCATCTGAAAATGTAAATGTTATTTTTAGAAAACAAAAGAAAAATATTTTCCCTTCTCCCTTTTCTTTCTCCTCCTCTCATAGCCCCCACATTTAGAAACACATGCAACCCATCAGCCAGTTGTTTTTTAATAGTTCTCCCCAAAATACTTAAAAACAGTCAGAGGGGGTATGACCTTTCTAATCCCAGCATATGCTGTCACTCCCTCCTCATGCCCTGTAGTCCTTGATGCTTTGGAATTTCTGACAGTTTCCTGGGTTTGCTCATTGATATCTCTGGACCTTTGCCACTGCTCTACCTTCGCTATTAAATAGTCTTCTATCTTTAGTCAACTGTGTAAATCCCTATTTATAGATCAAGTCCAGGTCAGACAATCCTGCTGGGATGTTATGGGTACACCTGGTCTTTTTCTCCTTATGATACCATGCTTTCTACTACAAGTCTTCGTGGACAGTCCTTACTAGATTGCACTCTAATTTATTAGCAGCTATTGTCCTGGTAGTTTTCTTTATTAAGATAAAATGTGCAACTTTATTTATCTTGTTATCTCAGTCTTTCCTATAATGCCTGGAAGAGTGAATACTTAATAAAGCTGAGTAATGGTGCTTAATAAAGACTGGCTGGTGGTTTAATAGCAATTATTTAGTTAGCTTCATATTATGCATATATTTGATTCTCAGTGAGTAATTAAAATTAAGGGGATGGGAACCAAGCCTTCAAACTAATTTCTTTTTTAAGATATTATATGTGTCTAATAGATCATATTTGCTAAACATATAGTTCAAATACTATGTATTCTTTCTGATTTTTCTGTTTGCTTTGTCTGTAATTACTGATAAAAGTATAATAAAATCTCATCATGCCACTGAATTTTCAAATTTATGATTCAATGTAATATTTTTAAAATTATTTCTTAATGTGATTCTTATAAACTTCATATATATCTGGAAAAAATTTATAATCTGACAATTTTTATTTCTATTGAAGAGTTTACCATATTAATTTGCTTAGGATAATGATACTGGATTATTTTTATCTTTTTTCCTTTTATTCTATTTATTATTATTATTATTATTATTATTATTACTATTTGACTCCTTTCTCTTTACTCTCCTGGATTCTTTTGATTGGTTATACTTTTCTTCTTATTTAACTCAAATGTTTCCCTCTACTGCTTTTGAAATTCAACACTTAATTTTTATTTTTTCAGTGTATATGCTAGAAATTTTACATGCATAAATAATAACATTTAAATTTAAAGTAGGATTTGTGCATTACTAGACTTTTGATAAATGAACTTACTTGCTATCTATTAATTATACATGTCTTAAGCAAGGCTCCAAAGTGTCGTTTATCTTTCCAGGTTTGTTATTCTATTATTTTAACAGAGACTGAACACAGATGAAATCTAGCTTGTTCTGCAAGTTGGCTGTAAAGGCATGCTTCTTAGCTAAAGATATAATTGAAAGCCTCAGCCCATATTTGGTGTGTTTAAAAAAGCAAAACCTAGATGAGAGGCAGTATTGAACTTAGGGCAAATGAATTATAAGCTAATGTTCAAAGTGTTTTTCCAAATAAATGCTTCTTTAGAATTTCAGTATAAAATAAATAAAAGTATAGCTGCTCTGTTTGAAGTAGCCCCCCAGGAGCTCCAGAAAAAAGGTATTTGAGAAGTCACCATGCAGAGCTCCTCCATGAAAGTCTCTAATGTAGCAAAAATGTAAGCAATCTGATTTTCTCCTAATTTGTAATTGGTAGGGGATTGAATGGAATGTTTCAAAATTGTCACCTAAAGTGTGGCTGTTTAAGCCTTGGAATTTATTACTAGGAAATGAAAATTACAGACTTTTAATAAATAAAAATATCCTCGGGAATAACAATTCTCCATGAAGGAAGGGAAAAACAAAACAGGGGGAATATTAAGGAAGTAATAGAATGGTTGAAAGGAGAAAAATTAGGGAGAGAAAAAAGACTGTAAAAATAGATAGCAAATTTAATTGCCACATAGATATACTAGAAAATTAAAATTCTGTGTGTATTTTTAAAATTATTTTAGGATATCCATAATTAGGCTTTTAAAATCCCCTATCATACTGAGAGACAAATCCTCTGTACCTCTTCAGTCTTAAATCTCCGACTCAAAATATTGCTCCAAGAAAGTAAATAAACTTTGATCAGTTGAACTTGCAAATCTGAGATGTTCTTTTCTCTCTCCATTCAAAGTATTCCTACCCTTTAGGAGCTTGTCCAAAACCTACCTTTCCCACACTAATCTCTCTCTTCTTTGAATTCTTGTAACACTTTCGGTTTAAATGACAAAGAAGAGTATTTATAATAGACTGTCTTGTAAAGATTGCTACTGCATTATTCACAAAAGCTAATGTTTCTCACTCCAAAAAGATGATTGCCAAAATTTAACTTCACATTCTTTAAGAAATTTAACCTCAGAGAAAAATTTAGCTTCAGTTTATCCATCAAAAGAGTTGCTGGAAAAGTCTTGTTCATTCTCCTCTAAAGCTTTAAGTCATCTTTATTGGTAATGTGTTGTTTATTGGGTTATATATCTTTGAGGCACATTATTATATTCTACTTTTTAAGATTCCCTCCCATTTCATTCCCTCTTCTATTTTTAGAACAAAAATATCCACAGATATGAAATGTAACTAATTGACACAAGAAATATACTGATTAGAATAAAATGATATAGTCTGTTTACTATAGTTACTTCAATGAACACACACATATAACACTTTCATTTATGAAGAGAGAGTAAGCTTTACTGGGTAAAGGTTTTGGGTTCCAGAACTGCTTAGCAAAAGAATTTTCTCTGCTGAAATAAGAAAAACATATATTATTTTTACTGTATACCGTTGCAATCTAATTTATATTAGAAACTTGTGGTAACTCTTTAAGTAGATGGAATGAAAGAAATTATTCTCTTAATTTAGACCAGTAAATCCTCATCTAGAACACTTGGCATCTCAGAGGTTCAGAAAGATCCCTTCAACCATTTCAAACAAATCAGTTTCTGAAGGACTTTGAGCAAATGCTTCTAATGTGATGAGGTAGGTTATACTAAAGTGATAAAAATCAGAAGACCATACAGAGTGTTCTTTCGCTAATTTCTCTCTGGCATAGAATGTGACGGCTCCATGTGCTAGATTTCTTCCCAGCAAAACAATACGGTATACAGACTAAAATAATGTCTACAATTTATAGAATAGCACCCTGTATTCATGATGAATTAATTACTCTGAGCTTTTCATAATTAATTACTCTGAGCTTTTTATATTAGAACATTGTGTTCTTGCTTACTAGTAGAGACAGGCTAATTGTGGGAATGGGGTTCTCTCTGCTGTCTGAAACTTCAAACACAGGCAAGAACTTCATCCTATACCACTTGCCATCAGAGCAGGGGCTTCTTAATTCCATGCACTGGATGTTGTTTGGGACAGATGTTAGACTACCAGCAATGGAATGTCAAATGTCAATTAGGGTGTTGTAAGACACGATGATGAAATTCTGCTGCAGGCCCCACTGTTAGCACCCCATCTCCTGATCACACATTTAATACATAGTGTAGTGACTTCAGTACTAATTGTGTGACTTTGGGTAAGTTTGTTTAATCTCTCTGTGTCTCAGTAACCCCTTTTCTCACAATGTTTTAATGGGCTTAAAATGAGATGATATATATAAATAGCTTCCCACAGGCCTGGGTTAAAACTCAATAAATTATACACATACATATTTTAATTTATATTTATATATTTAATTCATATATTCTCATATATAGTATTTACAAAAAGTCAAACATTTTCATAAAGTTTGTTGCTCAGGGTCAAAATAATCTAAGAACACATAAACATATGGCCCATGCCAGTTTTTAAACACACTACCACAGTTATTGCCATATCTTACATACATGTGCCCCTTCAGGTAGTGTGACAAAGGCTACACCAACCATGTGGCTCATAACCCTACAAGGAAGAGATGACACAAAGTCACATAGTGTGATATCTGGGGATCTGGGTGCCTACTGTTCCCAAAGCAGGTAAATGTATTTAATATTTAGGACAGATTGCTGTGTGGTACAGAAATGTAAAAGGTGTTCCTTAGGGGACCCTGGACTGTGTGATGGGAATGAGGTGGTCTCTTTCTATTTAAAAATGAAATTTCTAAATCACATTAATTTTTTTTTTTTTTGCAAAAACCCTTATGTGTTCTGTAGTCACAGAACCAAATTAATAAATTCCAACACAGTGACAGAAGATCAAAATTCTAAGGTTTGGTGCCCGCTACATGCCCACATTATAATTCTGCATTATAAGTTTTCAAAGTAATTTATAAGTATATAATTAATAACCATTCAGTTCAGAGTCAATAGTTATCTAGTATTCAAGTAGCATCGTTTTGAGATTTTCAGTTTTGTTTTTGAAACATTGATGAGAAGAAAGATAATCCATATCATGTGGTGAAGGTGCTGGTCACATTCTAAATCCTGGACCTACCCCTTCAAAGTTGGACAGAAATGAGGAAAGAGGGCCTATGTTAACATGTAAATTAAATAGAACTCTCTAAAAGTCACAGATGAATTAGGAATAGTGATGCTATGTGATCATCAAGAAGGGAGGTCATGTTTGATGTTTGGTGATCTGGATGAAGAAAAAGCAAGCTGAATTTCAAAAGTCTGAAGACTCAAGGTCTGTTGGTCACTTAGATGAGGAGCCAGGGAATTGGGAGGGAGTACACAAATGAGAACCATAACTGGAAAATGGTGTCTTTTCCTTCATGTCTCATACAATCCATTTAGAACCCAGTAAATATTTAGTAAAGGCAGCTATAACTTTTATTACTGGTTCAGAAAGAATCCCTCTCTCTTTACTCTTCAGCCTTGTTTGAAGAAGAAAACATTGTATTGAAACCCTCGCTGTTTTTTCATACCATACAATGAAATCTACATTTTTTCTGTTTTCCCCTATAATTGATTTGCTTGTATTTTTTACTATTTCAATATTTCCCAGTTTATGAGTCACAATTTACATTTTTATATTGTTACTTTCACAGATTATTAGTAAGGATGAACTAAAGTGGAGATTTAGTCTTGCCCTGAGGGCTTTGTGAATAATCCCATTTTACCCTCTTGGTTTGGAATCCCTCAACTCAAGTACTTCAGCTCTAGCTCTTTTTTTTTTTTTTTTTAATCATATCCTCCAGCCAATTTGCTGTCACAGTCTGAGTTGTAAAACAAGTCTTCAGATGTTGAGAATTTAGATATTTGTTCTTCTCACACATTGCAGTATTCATAATAGTATCTAAAGAGCAGTAGGAATTTTGATCTTAATCTATTTTCAAGCCATGTGTTATTATTATACTATCTACCTCCAGTCTGTATTTGAGATGTTTTGTTCTTAATTTTGTTGGAGTTTCTATATTTTGCTTTTAAGAATTTCTGGGAGCCTATGGTCTCCTGCTTCATTTCAGTCTCAGTCCACATAATAGGTTGTCATCAGTTGCAGAGGGAGTTATAATTATATTAAGTATGTACTTAGTAACCATTATACTCTCTGGCTCTATAGTTATGGACTCATCTTGACCATCTGTTCCACATGTGGGACTATCAGACCACTTAAGGCTCAGGGATTTACTCCATTAGTCATCCTAATAATTCTTTCTCAGCATTCTTTTTTTATAGGTGTCTGAATAATTCTCTTTTTAGCAACGGATTCCATGGGCTTAAAGTTGTGGCTTACCATATTTTATTGAATCTCTATTTTTTCCAGACTATGAGGTCATCAGACATTGGTAAAGGCATAAAACATCAATTATCTCTGCTGACTTTCTCCCCAAACCACTTTCTGACCAGAAATGCTGCCCCAAAATTGAAAGGACAAGAAAAAGAAGGGACATTGTTTTATAAATTGCCTCCTATCTTTCCCTCCAGTTACTGTGAGTATATAAGCTTTCTATAAATCTTGGAGTTGTCATATTATATCAATAAGTGCATGTCCTATAAATACTTTAGAAGTTTGAAGACATCAAGGGAGAGAAGTCAATTTTACTATTAGTTAGCCCAGGAAAATAAAGAAACCAAAGGAGAACTGTAAGCATAGAGTCCTATTACTTTTATACCCAGGACTTGAGCACAGTATAGTTAGTTACATGCACCTGTTTATGAAAGTGGGCACTTAGTAAGAGGAAACTATTGATTAAAATTTAATCATTAAACAATAGACTTGAAATCAGCAAAATATACACTGCAAAGCTGATGTTCTAGATTTATGCCAACTTATATGTATCATTTTCTTTGGATGTTCATTTACTTTCAGCTAATTCTTTAAATTATCCATTTATCCCAAAAGTGTTTTTTTTTTAAACAAAAAAACAAAAAACTTTTAAACATCATATATTCCCAAGCTTAGACTAATGTGTTAGAAACATCATGTGAGAAAGACACATCAATTGATTGCCTCGCACACAAGCCCAACCCATGCCTGGGATAAAACCTGAAACCCAAGTCTGCATGCCCTTGACCTGAAATTGAACCCTGTGATCAGCATAGAGTAAGAGTTCATATTTTTATATAATGTATTAATATCTGTTTACTTCCAGATCTTTTAAGCAGTTTTTTATCTACTAGGAGATCCTCTAAAATCATTTATTTGAACTGTGATAAAGACTGTACATCTTCATAATTAATAATATATCATTGTCATTTAGTTTGTGGGCACAAGGTGAGAAATTTCAACAGTAGGATTTGGGAGTAAACAAAAGAGAATGGTTTGCTTGAATAGTTAACATGTACCTGAGGTTATTGAGAAAATTTTTACCAATTTATGTATGTGTGTTTGATTTATTTACCTGCTTTAAGTACTTATAATGCTAACTCTTACATACAACTCTTGGAGGACTGATGAGTTTCTTTATAAACTCTGTTGTAGTTGTTAATTCTCTTTTTCTTTCTTTACTCTGTATAGCTTTCTATTTTGAAAAGGCACAGCCTGGTGAGTTAATCTACTGTGAAGGGATAGTTACTCATCACTGATGTGTAATTTAGGTTCTGTAAGTGTAAGCGCTGGCTCATTAAATGCAGCATCCATGCTTTAACTGAAAGAGAGCATTTAACTTTGATTCAGTCAATAAGCTGTTAATTAAACCTTCTTGATTTTTGTTATAGAAACATCCCACCACAGTGCATACATACTTTACATTTCTTTTCATTTCATGTCTAGCACTCTGCTAAACACATTCAAAGAGGGGGGGAAAAGTATGAAAATATATATTTACCTACCTATGTGTGCCTACCAAAATGAGAATTCTAAGTTACTGGAGTAGAAGCATATTTAGGGGGATTAGTACTGGAAAGGTGGCATGGTTTTTTGTTTTATTTTTATTTGTTTTCAGATTGCTTTTACGCAATTGGTATTTCAACCAGTATATTTTAAAGAATGCAAAATTTCAGGAAATACTATAATAATAAAAATTAAAAACGACCAAGGTTGTCAAGAAGGTGGGAAAATAAAACTATTCAGCCATTGAGGAGAGCAGTTTGTTGGTTCCTTTAAAGTTAAACACAATTGCCATGCATTCCTTCATTCCCACTTCTACATATTTAGCCAAAATAATTGAAAACAGTTGCTCAAAGTTCACCTGTGCACATGTTCATAGTAACATTGTTCTAAATAACCAAAAGGTGGGAATAGTGTAAGTGTTCATCAATCCAAGGATCAATCCAATGGGTAAACAAATTGTGGGATATATGTACAATAGAATGTTATTCAGTCATAACAAAAATTGAAGTATTGATACATTCTACAAAATGGATGAACTTCAAAAACGGTATAGTAAATGAAAGAAGCCAGACACAGTCACATATTGTATGGGTCCGTTCATATGAAACTGAGACAGAAAAAGTTAAGTAGATAGGGGTGGGACCATGGGAGGAGGAAGTGAAACCAGGAACCCAACTAGGTGGAGTTACTAAGACACCCCAACTGGGTGGGGAAGGAAGGAAAGAAGGAAGACAGCTTGCAATAACGAATTAGGAACTAATAAGACTAGTCTCCACCCCCTAAATTAAAAGGCATGCAATTCCTCTCACTCTTCCCTTCTCCCCTGGTGCAGAGCACAATGACTACCTGACATTTCTGTTGCAGGGGAGGATATCCCCTGTGCCCACATGGTTCATGGCCATGTGGGCCTCCACACATGAACTATTATGTTTTAACTAGAGGCCAGGTGCACAAATTCATGCTCTTGGTTGCAGGGTCCCCTCAGCCTGGCCTGCGTCCTCTCATGGTCTGGGAGCCCTCAGGGGATGTCCAACTGGGAGCAGGCCTAACCTTCAGTCTAACATCTTCAGTGCTGCTGCAGAGGTGGGAGAGACTCCTGCCACCGCCACTGTGCTCACCAGCTGTGAGACCAGCTTCTGGCTGAGTGGCACTCCTTCTGTGGGAGTGCATTGACTTCCAGGGGCAGCTCCTGCATTGAGCACCTGCCCCTTTATGGTTAGTGCATGTCATAGTGACCGGTAGTTCCACCATTCAGTTGATTTGCATATTAGCCTTTTATTGTATAGAATTAGCTTGGATACTAAACTACTCCTGACTGTAACATGGAAAGCAAGCCTTGGACACTGGCCTGCTCTGGAACGCTAGCTGTACCTTTGCCAGGACTGGCTTCTCCTAATAAATTTTGATTCTATTAATTGTTTTTGCCCATGACTTTATCCTTCAAATTTCACAAGATAAGAGCTGGGACTCAAAACATCCACATTTTTTGTTTCAAGATACCAAATCTATAGAAACAGGATGCAGACTGATAGTGATCAGAGGCTGAGGAAAGAGAGAAAATGGATTGCAACTGCTTAATGTGTATGGAGTTTTATTCTATAGTGAGGACAATATTTTGAAATTAGAGGGGGTGGTTCCTCATTGTGAATGTACTAAATACCACTGAATTGTTCATTTAAAGTGCTTAATTTGATGTTATATGAATTTAGCCTCAACAAATTATTTTTAAGATTTTAGGGCCTATAAAATATATGTTAACCTATAAAAAATGTTACATTCCTTTTGAAAATTTTATTAAGCAATTGTGTGTTTATGTGGTATAGTAAGATGATTACCTGATTAGATGTGGGACCAGACAAAAGACCTTCACATTCAAACTATTTACTCTTGCATGTTTCCTTATGCAGGGCAGAGCCTGAACTTCAGCCATTATTGCCTATTTTTATTCTCACAAGTTTGCTACATCCCTTATAGCCATTGTTTGAAATATAATGTCCATTAGCCTAGTGAATGAATTTATTTCAGTACATATTTTCCTATCATTTTCAGTATTTATCTAAGTCCCCAGAGAAGGTCAATGAGAGACTTTAATAGTCTCTTACATAGACTTTCAAGAGTCTAGTTGGTTCTGCTGAAGAGAGATGTCTAGTGCTCTCTATCAAACCAATTTTACATTTCACATGCAAGATTTTTTGCTAACTGCACTGTAATATATGATTTCAAGACTAAGTATTATCATTTCTGTTTTATTAACCAATTTGCTTAAATTATTATTTGAGGAGTCACTAGAGTACAATATTGGTTTTTATCCTCTTTATCTTGCTTTTTTACATTCAGTGATATATTTAAGGAATTACTACAGTTCAGTGGTTGTCAGGCCACCCTCAGGTTCTGGACCATCTGTTCAAATCCAAATTTTAACTCTCCTAAGCAGAGTGACTTTAATTAAGTTGCTTCACATCTTTGAGCCTGTTTTGTCATATGTGAAATAAAATAATATTTGTGTCTATTGTACAGGGCTGTTGTGAGGATTTAATACACATAAAACAGTTAGGACAAACCAAAGAGCATATATAATATATAAAAGTAAAACAAATTATGAACTAGTTCTTAGCAACTAATAATTTTTAAATTAATAGTAGAATATTATTCATTTTGAGATTCTATATATTGATACTGTCTCCCTCCCACTCAAGTATAACCATAACAACTTCTGTGTATTTTTTTTCTTTTCATTTTAGTGTTGCTATATTTTATGGACCTTTATTGTTGAGTTTGTGTGCCTCTGAAATTCCTATTAGTGGAAAAATGCTTGAATCCTCTATATCTTGCTGTTTACATTCAATGGTATGTTTCTGTTATTTATGTGGCATTTGAGGAGACCATTCATTTTCACTTTTAAACAGTATTGTACTGTGTGACAAAACATATTTAATTATTCTTATGTCTATGGTCATTTTGAGTTTTAGTAAGTTAGAGTCCAGCAATGCCACACACATTTTCTACAGGTCACTTGGTAGGCAAGCTAGCAGTTTTCCAGGTAACTATCTAAAAATAGCTTCTGAGTCCTGAATTTGCACATACACAATTTCACAAGATAATGCTAAACTGTTTTAGCAAGGTACTGTATTATTTTACTTTCTCACCAACTAACATGTGGTACTATAAGAGCTTCCATTAAAAAAAAAACACTGGTCTGTGCAATTGGACCCACGCAGGTGAAACATGTGTTATTCAAGCATCAACTTTGTAGACATAAATTACAATCTTCCTTACATTCGTTGAAACAATTTCTGCTCAGTTCATTTTACTTCTAGTTTGACAATGACAATTGTGTTTGGGTATTGAAGAAAACAAGGGTTGAATTACCAGTTATAGCACTAAAGATATTTAAGGTATTTGATTAATGAATTTTTATGTTCTTGTCTTAGTTTCCATAACTGTTCTATGGCAATACTCTTAGTCATTTCATAACTTTTTTTGAGATGTTTGGATAATACATGCATATTTCCTAAGCATCTTGGAGTTAGGTAGATGATGTGTAATTTAACATCACTTGGTAAGAGTAAGACAGTATAAAGGCTGCAACAAACAGCAGGTGGCTTTTAAATTTGCTCTCACTTCTCAGAAAAGTTAAGATTGGTGACCAAGAATTTCTTGGCCATTTATAAAAGGAAAATTGATATTAATGTTTTTGTTTCTTGAAGGAATATTCAATAATGAAAAACAGCTGATATCCAAACATTTCCATCGTGATCTAACTGCCAGAACATAGCTTAGGTGGGGTTTTGCTCTGCTATGGCTCCTAGAGGTGAATTTCCTTACAGGCCTGTGGAAACCTTTTTGAATACAGCCTTTTGCTGGAAGCTCAGAATTATTTAGTGCTGACTGTAATTGCATCTTGGAGGAGGTAACTGACAGCATGTTGACTCGAAGTACCAAAAATAAAGCTTTTAGGTTTCCTGCGAACACATTTTAAAATACTGGCTTTTGCTTAAAGATTATCTAGCTTGCCAAAGAATACCTTATTGTTGTTTTTTAAATAAGAAATATGTGTGTGTGTGTGTGTGTGTGTGTGTGTGTGTGTGTGTGGTGGAATCTTCTTAAAAAGAATATAAGAACTTGGAAGCTGACAGATTAGGAGAAAAACAGTCGAAGATAATTCAAAATAGTTTTGTTAGGAATGACATGTTAATTTCCCATTGGCATCATTCATACAACTTCTTCTACAAACGAAAATTACAAAGTCATCAGAATGTTCAGATCTGTGCAATATAAAAATGATGGCAATTTCTTATTTTTAGCATATTCTGCTCAATATTATTTTCTTTACAACCATAAAAACCATAATCATTATCTAATGACTAGTCTGTTTTTGTCTCAGGAAACTTATTGTTTTATGTTAACTATCTTGATTTTGATTTGCACAATATAGGAAAAAAATCAGCATAATCCCTTAGAATATACTGCAATGAGATTATTGTATTTTATTTTTATTAACAAGGCCAATTCTGCCATAAAACTGGTATAAAAATGAATCATTTGTCATCATCATTTTCATGAAAATGAGTGTATTTCATCTTGAATCCATTTATTCAATCTGGCTATGAATCATTCCTGATATTATTTTTTGGTGGGTAAGACATTGTAGAGATAGGCTAAGCTTGCAAGTGTAATGTATTTCTTATTTTTAATAAAACCGGGTTTGGAACTGGAAGCTAATAACTAGAGAGTTACACTACATTTCCATTCTTTACATTTATATCAGACTGTGACATTTGTTGTATTTTACTGGTTTCTTTGATATCTCAATATTGTAAATGATTTATGTATAAAACCACTCCATAAATAGTAGAAAACTTTGACATTATGGCTTTCTAAATTTCTAAAACAATATTTTGTATAGTCATCAATAAATTATGAATGGTTATTCATTAACTAAATTAACACTAATTGTCTTGCATTTGTGTGTGCATAACTATCATTCTTCTCTACTATCATCAACTTCATACTTTCCATTTTTGTATACTTAGAAAGTACAGTACATAAGTAAAGATACAATATTAAGAAGAGCAATTGTAAAATCGTAGAAATATTACCCTAAAGAAGAGGAAATCTGCTGGCCCTCATTTAAATAATATATTGATAACTTAAAATTTTAATATTAATGTAAAAATACCACATATATGCTCAGAGGAAAATATTATTACATTTTAATCCTCACCTGAGGATTTTTTTTTTCCTACTGACTTTTAGAGAGAGTGGAAGAGAGAGAGATAGAAACACATCTATCAATTGTCTCCTGCTCACGGCCTGACCAGAGTCTGTGACAGGGAGGAGCCTGCAACTGAGTACATGCTCTTGACCAGAACTGAATCCAGGACTCTTTGGTCTGCAGGTTGACTCTCTATCCACTGAGCCAAACTAGGGCAACATTATTATTTTTTTATTTAGAAAATCTTTTATCTAAACTGAAGTTTGGAGATTATTATTAAAGCAATAAAGACTCCAAATAAAAGTATGCAAAAAACACCTTGATTTTTCACTTTTAATTGGAATTACTTGGCATCACATTGACACCGTTACATTTTGAGCTTGAGAAACTACAATGACTCAATCAACCTCATATTATACCTCTGCTGTATAAGTATAACACCGTCCCCAACTAGGTCAGAAAGATAATGAAGCGAAAAAGGTCATTTCCATGGATGCAACTAGTGCTTTACAAAGGAGTTGAATGATGTAAAATGAAGCTGATATTATGCTCACT
The DNA here is from genome assembly GCF_014108245.1 of Pipistrellus kuhlii. NCBI lineage: Eukaryota > Metazoa > Chordata > Mammalia > Chiroptera > Vespertilionidae > Pipistrellus > Pipistrellus kuhlii. The sequence goes on from NW_023425438.1 coordinate 16,414,619, forward strand.
CATTCCTCCTTTCCACTCCTAAGAAAAAGTAGCGCAGAAACTTCAGTTTAGATTCAAAATTAGAGTCTTCCTATACAGGTGAGAGACTCAAGTTAAGAGTATTATTAACTCAACTCATATTTATCATCTGGTTCTAACACTCTCCTAAGTCTAGTTATTTATTTTTAAAGTCATTCATTAAAATTAACTAAATTAATAAAAATGTTTACAAAAGCACTAAAAAGGTTAAAGATATTATTAAAATGAAGCACTCAGAATTTTCTTTAGAGATTCAAATTAGATACATCATGACGCATCATGTTAATTTTTTCTAGCGTAATTGTGTGATTTGTAGCCAACCATCAAGTCCTTTTCAGTATGTTCTCACCATATGCTGTTGGAGGGACTGCTCTTCCCAACTTTACTCACTAATAACATTTATAAGATTCTTAATGCAAAAATTCCACAAAAACTTTCCATATTTTTTTGTTCCAAACCATAATCTTAAAAATCCCTACCCTATACTCAAATACCAAACTATATATTTTGTAGAAGAATTGATGAAAAATAATCAACTTTCACTGAAAGCAAAGCAAGGCTTTATACAAGGTCGTAAATGTTGAATTGTCCTAAAAAATCATAAGCAAAATGTCAACCTGCATAATAAAACTTGCAAAACAATTAACAGTTTAAAAACACATTAAGGAGAAGTACAGATTGGTAGTTACAAAATGGTCATGGGGATGTAAAGTACAGCAGAGGGAATATAGTCAGTAATGTAATAACTCTGTATGGTGCCAGGTGGGTACTAGAAATACCAGGGGGGAAGACTTCGTACAGTATTATTGTCTAACTACTATGTTGCACACCTGAAACTAATACAAAATAATATTGAATGTAAACATTAATTGAACAATAAAATTTTAAAAGCCCTTTTAAGGAGAGGTCTGGGCTATCCTATCAGCTATTAGCTTACCTTTCCAGAGGCATTGTAGAATGGTAATGTGCATAATTCTAAGTCTGAGGTTTTATGTGCTCTAGCAAAAGTAATGAGGCTAACCACACTAGCTGTTCTTTGCTTTTTCTCCTATTTAAACATTGGGAACATCCCATTTCCTGATTACGTTTGGTGTTGCATTTGTTATATTTTGTGAAAAATATTTAAATCACACAATTATTTTTTTTAAATATATTTTATTGGGTTTTTACAGAGAGGAAGAGAGAGAATAGAGAGTTAGAAACATCAATGAGAGAGAAACATCAATTAGCTGCCTCTTACACACCCCTACTGGGGATGTGCCCGCAACCAAGGCACATGCCCTTGACCGGAATCGAACCCAGGACCCTTCAGTCCACAGGCCGCCGCTCTATCCACTGAGCCAAAGCGGTTTTGGCACACAATTATTTTTAAATTCCTAAGTATTAATAAGGCTCAATTCCTCTTATTATTCTATAGTGAAGAGAATTTCCCTTGACTGGGTTAATAGTTCTCTACCTACTTCACCAACCTTCAGCGGACGTGATCTTATTTATAAGATGCCTTTTTATCCTCTTTTTTGGTAGATATTTTTCTTTTTGAATACTGGGGATAATTACCTTTGGGCAATTAAGATGAATGGGTCTCTTCCCTCTAGCTTGCTTCCCAGTCTGAAAACAGCAAAAAGCAAGCATGGCAATTTTCTGACTCTGGTAAACTGCTAAATCCAGAAATGCTTCTGCACTAAAGGAATTATCTGCATATTTTTATTGGTCTTTCTCCAGACCTTGTCATTCACCTGGTCTCCAGATTGGGGGAATTGTTCATGAGATTTATAAATGTATGTGCACTTATCTTCACCTCTCCCAGGAAGTCTTTCTTTGAGAAGAAATATGGAAAAGAGTAACAAACCCCGGAATCCTCTGTCATTCCCCCCCGCCCCCCGCCTCCCCCCGACATGTTATTTTTCAAAGATGATGATATCGATATATTTTCTTTCTTTTGGCTAACTGATAGTACACAGGAATTATAATTTTATTTCATTTGTTTTAATTTTGAGGGGGAGCCTAGGACAGCTTTATTTGATTATGTGAAATTATGTTGAATAAACTTTTAAAAATATGCTTTCGGGGAGTTCAGTATAAAGATCTGACAATATCTGGTCATCAAAATCCCAGAAGGGTGTGGTAGTCAGTTATCCTTGCTCTTGTATAATTCTCTCTTCTGTGATATAATGTGACATTTCTCCTATTACTATATATGTTATATAGCAAAGGGATTTTTGCAGTAGATCCAGTTTCCTTAAGATACAGAGGTTATGTGGGTAGGCCAGTTCTAATGAGGTGAACCCTTTAAAAGCAGTTTTCTGTGGCTGGTGGCAGAAGAAGTTAGAGAGATTGAAGTTATGAAAAGGGCTTGATGGGCCATTGCTGGTTGGAAGTTGGAGGGAACTATTGAGAAAGAATGCAGGTGGTATTCAGGAGCTAGGAGTGGCCCTTCGCTCATAGCCAATAAGCAGAAATATGGCTTCAGACATACAGCCTCAAGGCATTAGATCCTAGCAACCATCTGCATGTGCCTTCAAATCAACTAGTCCCCAGAGCCTCCAGATAAAAGCCCAGTCTGGCTGAAACTTTGATTTCAATCATTTGAGACCCTAACCAGGGAACCCACAAGAGACCACCCAGACTTCTGACCTGCAAAATTTTGATCTAAGAAACACGTTTGAAGTGGCTATGTGTGTGATACTATGTAATGCAATGATGGAAAACAAACACAAGGCACGTTCAAGGCAGTCTGGACATGCCTATCCCTGTAGAAATGTTAATGTCTAAAAGATCCATGCACCAGATTTAAGATCCAGCTTCCTTTTGCATGTGACCACATTTACTTCTGCTGTTTTCTAACTTCCAACCCCCTAACTCCTCTCATGCTTAGCTTCTACTGTCTCCTGCCCTCACCCACCAACCTCAATATCGATCAACTGTCTGGTCAAATTTGTAGTTCACTAGGAGTTGTCTCTATCCTTTCCTCTCCCTTTTTTGGTCCTATATGTTCCTCTTTCTTGCTTGTTTTCATCCTTCCTCACAGCTCTGTTGAATGTGCTAAGTTTATTTTGTCACTTTTCCAAAAGTTTTGTTTCTATTAGAAATAATTAATCTTGTGCTCTGACAACACATACAAAACAACTGTGGCTATTTAAAGGGCAGTGAAGCCCAGCATGCATTACTTTGACAAACAAGGCAGTGCTTTTCATAATTTTAAAACAAATATCTTTCCTTATAGATATTCATTGTAAATTTTATTCAATAAAATAGTTTAAATCCTTCAAGTTGTTCAAATGAGTATTTAGGATATTTCATAAGACATAGCCTCACTATTTTCTGTTTGTGTATTTAGTTTCATAAGTTTCATTTAATTGACCCAAGCACCATACTCTGTAAAAATGTACCTGAGTGGGCAAAAAATTGTATTTAAAATAAAGCTACAGAAACCATAATTTATCATATCACTGACCCCTCTCATTATCTTTCCTCCAATATCATTCAGAACATTGTTTAAGTAGGAGGTACAAATGTAAAAAGAGCTCAAAGTCATATGAGAAAGAAAGCATGAAGTTACAAGCAGGAAATATTTTTCTTTACTACCCAAAATTTGTCTTATTAAGTATAAAAGATTTGTTATTAAAAAATTAAAATGTCTAAAAATAAGTATGGTTTCTCATAGCTGACTCATGCTTGGAATAAATTTGTATCAATGGCTATTTCATATGACTTCAGTTATTAAAATTAATTCTATCTTATTCATAATCAGATACATAAGTATGGAAATAAGACACATTTCATGTAGCATAATCATATGTTACAAAAATTATATCCATGTATTCTCTGTTTTCCAGTATTATAATACTGCTGGAGTCACAGAATATTACAGATAACGCAAGGCACTATTGGAAATACAGTATTTTATGGAATGCATATTCACATTCTGTTTTCTCCCCAGTAAGTCCTGTACTACTATTCCAATACAATCCTGTGATTAAATTCATAAGGATGGCCCTAACCAGTTTGGCTCAGTGGATAGAGCATAGGCCTGTGGACTGAAAGGTCCCAGGTTTGATTCTTGGTTGCAGGCACATCCCCAGTAGGGGGTGTGCAGGAGGCAGCTGATCGATGTTTCTCTCTCATCGATGTTTCTAACTCTCTCTCTCTCTCCCTTTTTCTCTTTAAAAAAATTCAATAAAATATATTTTTTAAAAATTCACAAGGACAGACTGTGTCCACAGAATGGTACTTGGGAAGGAAATTTAGACACATGAAGCACAATTTGGAACAAAAACTTGCACAAAATAATTGTTGTTGATATCAAAAAATAAGACTAATTAGCAAACTTATGTAAATGACTTCTGTTTTAAAAGTATTAATGGTTGAAGGTGGTGACCTTAAAAATGATTCAGATGCTACCCCCTATATACAGAGCCATGTAAATTACATGAAGCAGACCTCCCACAAGTCCTCAAAGACAAAGTAATGTCTCATTTCATACCTGAATTTCTAGTATCCTTTAAAGATCTTTTTCAAAATTGTTCAAAATCTAGGCTATCTTTCCTCAGCTAGCGCACCATGGGAGGGGAATTCTGTGTGGCTACACCTGGATCAAAATGGGGCAGAAGACATTTAGGAATCTACAAAAACAAATTATGTATTAATGTCTTTATTTACTCAGCATTCCGTCAGGCATCCTGATTATAAGACTAGTTCCGTTGTCATGAATTTATAAATCTAGTATGATTTAAATGTGTATGTTTTATTTTCCTCTTAGATTATAAAGTTGTGAGAACAAAGGTTAATTGATTCAGGTTTGTCTGGATACAAAATTGTTTGTATCATTGTGATACTGCTGTATTTCTTTAATTAGTTGCTTTTAAGTTGTTATTTAACATCAATTATTCACATCTAAAGGGCAGAGCTGATTTATCTGTAATTCTCTTAGTATAGAGTCATAATAAATCAAAAGCTCTTTAAGCAATTTTTGTTGTTATGTTATTATTATTATTTTTTTTTTTTGTAGTTTTAGAGGGAGAAGGAAATATCAACTAATGAAGGGTTGTCATTCTTCAACTTTGGGTAACAGTCAAGATTTTACTAGACAGTAGTGTATCAAATTATATTTATTTGGGATCTTCACACTTCCCAAATAAATTTTCAGTGACATTTCTAGTATCCTACTTGTATGTCTTTTTATTGCCATGTCTGATGGCTATAGACATAGAAATAGTTTTTTCAATTAATGTCTAATTTATTTCTCCTAGAGTATTTCTCTTTTAACTAGAGATACATAAAGTGAATAGAATATGTTTACTGTTGTTGTGGAATGAATAGTCCAGTGAAAAAGATGAGTTAAGGTAACATTAAGCAAAATAAACACACGGTCCTTAGTGTACTATTGCTAAAGTGTGAGCCACATGCCAAAACCGGTTTGGCTCAGTGGATAGAGCATTGGCCTGTGGACTGAAAAGTCCCGGGTTCAATTCTGGTCAAGGACATGTATCTTGGTTGCAAGCACATTCCCAGTTGGGGGTGTGCAGGAGGCAGCTGATTGATGTTTATCTCTCATCGATGTTTCTAACTCTCTCTCTCTCTCCCTTCCTCTCTGTAAAAAAAAAGTCAATAAAATATATTAAAAATAAAAATAAATAAAATGTGAGCCACATATGTATTAGATAAAAGAGCTAATCCTATCTAATATAAGAGTAATATGCAAATTGACCACTCCAAAACACATGATGGCTGCCCCCAAGTGGACACAAGAAGGCTGCCACAAGATGGCCGGCAGGGGAGGGCAGTTGTGGGTGATCAGGCCAGCAGGGGAGAGCAGTTGGGAAAGACTCAGGCCTGCTTATGTATGTATCATAGATGCTTATGTATAAGTGAAATATATGATAGCAATGATATAAGGGATGGGAGGGAGGAATTATAAGATACACTACCTGTGAAGTGTATAGTGCTATGTAAAAGTTGGCTTAAATTTGTTGTAAACATATATTGCAAACTCTAGTTCAATAACTTAAAGAAGTTTGAAAAGAAGTATAACCAATATAAGAGAAGAGAAAAACTGTTATATAAAATACTCAATTAAAACCACAAAAGGAAGACAAATGAGTAGAAGACAATGGGAAACAAAGAATAAGTTCAACAAAAAAAGATAGCAAATGTGGTACCTATTAATCCAACTATATTTGTAACTATTTGAACATCAATGGTATAAATGCATCAATTAAAAGACAGATGGTCCAACTATAGATTGTCCATACAAAATTGATTTATAGCTGTTTTAAAATTTCACATCTGATATCCTTTTGGTTAAAGAGTTATCAAAAATATTTCTTAATTTCCAAGTATTATTCTTTTCTTTAAATCACTGAATCACAAGACAATATATTCTATACAATCTATATATCTATTCTCCTTAAATTTTATCAAGATTCAATCTCCTTCTAAAACTCATTTTTCTGAGTGTCCCTCATACTTGCAGGAGCCCCTGCCCATTGCCTGAATCCCGTTAGAAATGTAGGTTGAGCTCATCTCTGTGGCTTGTATAGGAATAAAATCCTGCATTGCTGCATGTGACTGGTGATCCCTGCTCCTGAAAATCACTCTACTGGTTTCCTGCTAAAACTCAGTTCAAATCCAGCATTCTTTTAGTCTCTACTAAAATAAAATAAAAAATAAAAAACTCTCCCTATTGCTTGATTTTTGCACATTCCCACATCTTTTGACAAGTCATTTTGTCATTTTATGGCTGACCAACCACTGAGTTTAATACTCTTGAGCAGACCTACTTCATTCTGGTTAGGTCAACCCTGTGATAAGACCCCAGTGCGTGTCCAGCATCGATAACTAAGAGGAAGCTATCTGAAAAAAGGAAATAAAAAGCAATGTATCTTTTCACAAATTTTTCGTGGGTTAATATTGAAGCAAGCCACAATTAACTTGAAATTTTCATTTTGTTCTAAAAACAGTTATCCTTCTGAACTCAATATTCCTGAGGCAGATTTTAATTTTACTATCAATGTACTTCATAAGCCTGTGATTTTGAAAAGTGAGGGGGGAAATCCAAAACAAAATATATTACTTACTTTATTATATCAGATTTCACCAGAAAGACAAAAAATACATGAAACCTTTTTAAACATGGGCATTGTATACTTGAGAATAAGTGATTTTGATGGAAATCTATTTTTCCCTACATCTGTCTTTCAAATCCTGTGGATTTAGTAATTACTTTTTGAAGAGAGAAGGTAGTTTCAAATGTTATTTTAAGCTACTTTTGCTCTTCCTATTTTGTATATAATGCTTCAAGTTTTAAAAAGTCTTCAAAATATAAAAACACTGGCCCAGTTCATGCAGCCTCTGACTCAGAAAACCTAGCCCTGCCACAATAATAAGCTGCATTGATAAAAAAAACTTGCAGCAAGCTTAAAACACATTGCCATAGGGTTAACCTGACCTGGTTTCATTTGATCTGAAGTTTCCCAAAGTAATACAATACATATTTTGCTACGATTCAGAGAGAAGCAAGGCTTATTACTGATGTGGGTCCAGGTCATGCAGGAGACTTACAGTGGTGGAAGGTAGTGAGGTGAGCTGCATGAGGAAAGGCCCTAATAAAATATCTCAAAGTCTTTGGATGCTTGTGTTATAATTTTACATCCTTTTTATTTGTCTAATATGCTGTAGTTTTAAAAGTATCTGCTTTGGGTTGTAATTATACAATCCCTTTCTCACTCCTCCAATTATCCATTAGTAAATGTTTTTTTAAAATACAATCTACAGACGAAACCGGTTGGGCTCAGTGGATAGAATGTCGGTCGGTCTGCAGACTGGAGGGTCCCGTGTTCCATTCCAGTCAAGGGCATGTACCTTGGTTTTCGGGCACATCCCCAGTGGGGAGTGTGCAAGAGGCAGCTGATTGATGATTCTCTCTCATTGATGTTTCTAAATCTCTATCCCTCTCTCTTCCTTTCTGTAAAAAATCAATAAAATATATTTTAAAATAATAAAATGAAATACAATCTATATCTGTAAATGACCTATATATCTGATATATTTACATAATAAAATATGCTATAAATTATTAAAATGATTATTATATCTGTGTCTAAGGAGTATAGATAGTTTTAATTTTCTTTATTGTAAATTTTTATATTTCCCAAATTATCAACAGTTACTAGGTATTATTTTTGTGATCAGAAATACATAATGTTTTGAAACATACTTCATGAGAAATACAGGCCTTAATTTGTTTCCAAATATTCATATTTTCAAATGTCATTTATGGAAACATATGAGAAAATAATATGCAATTTATAAATTAAAAGAATTTTACTTGGCTTAGAAGGTATTGTGGAGCCAGATTTTTAAAACAGTAGGTAAACATTTATACAAACTATTTCTCTCTTTGGCTACAGTGATAATCATCATTATTTTACAGAGAGAATTAAAGAAATATGTCTTAAGAACAAATTATTGTCCAAAATTATTATAACACAGAAGCATGTTTAAAATAGAATCAATCCTATCTGCACTTGTTTAAAAAGCATAAATCCTTTTTGATTAGAAAATAACATTCAAACACTTTTTTTGTAATTTCTCACCTGAATCTAAATCATGATTCCCCAGCACACCATCTCAAATGGTCACCTAACATTGCCACTCACAATTCCAAACTCCAGAATAATAGCTGAATGAATAAGATGTTAATGATACAGAGATATCATTTTTTATCTTCTCATCTTTCTTTAAAATGCTACCATTTCCCTCTCTTCTCCCTGAACTCTTATGGGATCACTTCTGTTGTTTCATTGAGCAAACAGAAGTCATCAGAAAACAATTCCCTATCATATGTAGATGCCTCTCTGGAGGGCAAATCTCTCTCTCTAGCTAATGCCCCCATTCTCTTGCCAAAGGGAAAATAAGTAGTTTGGGTAACTCAAATAGAGGTTAAAGATTTAATTTGCCTGATGCACATCAGAGAACATTTGAAGAACAGGTAACTTCCTGAATCAAAGCAGAATTTTATAGGGTATGATAGGAGAGAGGACATGTAGTATGCCTTCCATACATTTTTGTTAAATAAATGACTGAATGAATCTTCAGTTATTTCTGCAGCACACAACCTATTATCTACTCATAATAATTTCATTATGGAACATGCTAGCTCTTACCCTCGGGATAGTTTATAACTCCTTCCCTCAGAGAAATCTACTTTTTCCTCAAGCACGGGTTGAAATTATTCATTATTTCTTTGTCATTCCACACCACTTGAAATGTATGGACAATACCATTATTATGTTGGTCAACTTCATAGTAGTGACTGGTGTATGTATGTTGCTATGTCCCATTAGGATGTGAATTATTTGAGGGCTAGAATCATGTTTTATGTCATCTTTTTGTTCCCACCACCTAATGCCATGCTTGGCATATAAATAGATGCAATGACATTTTTGTTAACATTAAAAATATCATTTTCTTCACTTTGAATAATCAGATATCAAATTTATTTCAAAACTTCTTAAAACTTTTTATTTTCCTGGTTTATCAGTGCATTGATCTAACTATTTGTCCAGATTTCATAACCAATTCCTTTTTTTATTTTAAAATAAAAGATGTTCATTCCATCATCCTATTTGCCATTAGAGTCCTATAATATCTCCTAGTAAGAGAATAATTACTCTGTCTTGGGTTCAATCCTGATTTAAAGGCTTTTCAGGTACAAATGACCACAGAAATCAAATCACAATGCAAATGTGAGTTTGGAGATTAGACATTTTGTAAATGCAAATTCATTTATTTTTAGATTCAGTGGTATATTGTTCCATTGTAGATGCTCTCTCCCTTTTGGGAGCAGGGGAAAAAGATAAATATAAATTACAATATACCTTGAATGTAAGATGGTTTGAAATTTCGGTCAAATGGGACATAATATAATTTTAAAATATTTTTTAAAATGCATAAGGTCATGGGAAAATGCTTATGATCAGGAGCTAAGAGAAAGAATAAATATATAAAATTATTTTTCCAGTATCTAATCAAAATTATTTACTTGTTTGCATATACATACATTCATAAATATAGTCACACATATTTATTAGAAGAACATGAGAGGAAATTGAAAAAAAAAACTTTATCAAAATAATAGATGTTCTCTCTGGGAGGTGATTTATTATATTTATTTTTCCGTATTTTCAATATTTTCCCAATCATCTTATATGTTTGTCTTAAACCTATGTTAAACTAAAACAGGAAAAGGAACTACAGGGTTCCTAATCTTTGAAACAACTAATATAATTTGTTGTTTTAATACTAAAATTTGCATTTTTTTTTTTTTTTTTTTTTAGAATGTTCCCTCCTGCTTCTCAAAAACAGTAAAACTAATGCAAAGTAACAGTGGAAGGAGAAACGAACAGAAAATTCTCTGACTCAGAAAACCCTGACTTTGTTCCCTGTCCTGCCATAAACTAAGTGACATGTAGCAGGGACTTCACCTCTCTGGCCTCCAATCTCTGAACGGATTGGTCGGGGACAGATGACCTCTGAAAGTCCAGTGTTGTGGACTTAAGAGTTCATTATGCAAATGCTGCTCAACTATTTAGCATGTTGCTTAATTCACACGAAAAGGATACTAATTTCATGTATTTCTGGGTGCTGTTTGAAATAATATTAATAAAGCATCTAAAATTTAGAAAATACTCAGTTCTATAAATGCAGTGTGGTGAATGTGACAAAATTCAACATCAACTTGAACATTTTGGGGTGAATTTCTCATTTTAGAGTTTCTTATGGGAACCAATTCTTATCGGCATATTTTTCCCATATCCACCCTAGGTACAAGCTACAATTAAAACGTATGTCAGAGGACATTAAAATTTGGACATCATAAGTGTAATTTCAAGCACTATATATATAGAAAAGAATTCAAAAAACAGTTTCTATAAAACAGGCTGCCATGGATATGTAGAGGATGCAGAGGTGCCCAGATGTGAGTGACTAAATCACATAGCCCAAAGCAGAGGGCTAAGAGGCTGTTGGAGGAATCGTAGGATGCTGAGGAAAATCTAAACTCCTTGCCAGCTGACACCTTTGGGTTCCTGCAGTGTGTGGGAGAAACTTACAGTAATGAATGTGTGCGTCAAGCAAACTCTGCAAGCAAACATCCAGCTATTTTTACTGAAATTGCTACTTTGATTTGTTCTTCTGAGGGCTCCTGCCTGATTGCCCCCCTCTCTGCGGATTGACCTCCTGGGTGAATCAGGCGGGTGAGCCCCTTGAGAAAGCGAATCAACTAGACACAAAGGAGCTGAGATGCAGCGCCGGAGGAAAGCAGAGGATGCAGAGTGCTGAAGGCTGAGCCGTACAGTGGGCTGCTGCCCACCCACTGCCTCCACAAACACATCCGCTAAAATCAGGGCTCAGGTTTAATAATAGCTACAACAAAAATAGTATTTATAAAACACACGTCTCAAAGAACTCAAGGTTGTAGAGAAACACATCCACAATATCACTGCGCCTGGGTAGGCCCAGCTATTGCACCCCAGTAGGCAGGAAGCGTAGCAAAGAGAGTCTCTGTTTCCAGGTTCTGAGGACGATTATTCCTCTGCCCTGCAATGTCTAGGTCCCAGGGGAGTAGGACACAGAGGAGCTTCAATCCCTGACTCCTCGCGATGACCTTATTTCCTGGCAGCTGTCTATTTTTCTTCCCCTTGTGTACAAAAACAAGCATAAAAAAGCATAACTTTTCTAAGAATTTGTACTAGTTTGCAACGTTGAAAGGAAAAGGTGGTTGTTTCTCATCCTGTTTCTCCCTTTCCCAATGTAATTCACTTTTCCTGGGTATAATGTTGCAGTGCCTTTTTAATGGCCTCAGGCCCACCAGCTCTGTATTTTTTTTTAATCACTGAGATTTTTTAATTAAAGGTTATTTAAAAACTTTAATTTTCATGCATAATACATCATATCAACCCTTTTTCAAACATGGGAGACTGATAGAATCAAAGAAAAGACTAATCTTAAAAATATTTCATAATGATCCCAGTAGTATCCATAAGGTGGTTCTAAACATGACCCACGGATTCTTTTTCACAATTCTTATCCACACAATCTTCAAAAATAAAAGTTATATATAATTTTTTAGATATTCACCCTCTAACAGTCATTAATGCACCTTTATACATTTTTTGAAATTAAATTTATTCTGCTTATTTTGTCTTTTACTCTGCCTTCTGCCCACCTTCACAAGGCTACCAAAGAGAGGAAATCAGCTCAGTGCCACATTTACCAAATTTTCCAAATATGCAGCAAGGCATGAATACATTCATGAAGAATGTTGACTAATAGATGATGAGTGCAAGATGGCATTTTAAAAATTTAGCATGATCCCACTTCTAGGAATATGTCCTAAGAAATCCAAAACACCAATTAGAATGAATATATGCACCCATATGTTCATAGCAGCACAATTTACAATAGCCAAGATCTGGAAACAGCCCAAATGTCCATCAGCAGATGACTGGATTAAAAAGCTACGGTACATTGGCACCAGGGAATACTGCACTGCTGTAAAAAGAAGGAGCTCTTACCCTTTGATAAAAGCATGAAGGGACCTGGAGAGAATTATGATAAGTGAAATAAACCAATCAGAGAAAGACAAGTATCACATGGCCTCACTCATTCGTGGAATCTAATGAATAAAATAAACTGATGAAGTAGGGAGAGATTAAGCAAATAACATATGCATACATACGTAACGCATGAACACAGACAATCATGTGACGAAGGCCTGGGATGGGGGACAGGTGTGGGTTGGAAGAGGTCAGGGGGAAGAGGGAGGGACATCTGTAATACTTTCAACAATAAAGATAACTTAAAAAATTAGCATGTGTACACAACTTAATGGAAGAAGTCATGCTCTCAGTGGATGGTTTGGAAAATAAATCACAACTACAGAACACTTTCTCATGGTTTTGTCTGTTCTGAAGTTGGAGGTGAAATACTGGGGAACATGTAGAATAAATGAGATGTGAAAATCTGCCCTCTCACAAATAGCTCATGTCTGTTACCTATTTTCAAATTATGTATGCTGTCCATAGATGATTAAATTTTATATTAAAATGAAAATATTGTTTATATGAATAAAGGAAACTCAGATATGTCATTTTGGATCTAGAAGAGGTTTTGAAGAGGTCATAGTGTGACCTGATTTTATGGAAATTTAAGTGTCTTGCTCAAAAAATCACTCTCGTGATAGAAATATCAATCACATTACATGCCAGGCTTTTCTACTGCCACAATGAGCTGTCATTCATGCGACCACAGGAATGTTGGTGTGTAAATATATAGTTATATAATCCACGATGTACTGAGCCATCCTGGGGAATTTTATAAAGCACCATTTTTATTTCTGAACATTTTCCTGGATGTTTTTCAGAAGTCACTGCTGGAGCCAAGGCTGTCCTTGTCCTCAGACAGACCTTGCTTGGTATTCAGCAAATATGAGCAGGATTTTAAAAAATTTAATAATATCTATTTTCTTGAATCAATCTAGATGGAAAAAGAAAGTGAACAAAATTGTTCCAATATGTTATAAACATTCTAACATTCATGTGAAAATTCTTATTTAAAAAACCCTGGAGCCATATTTTTGGCAAAAAAAAAAAGAAAAAGGGAGGGGCAGACATATGAAAATTCTCTTCTCTTGTTTATGATATTGGAAAATATAAGTAGTATATTTTTAAAATAGAACTGCAACTTGTGTATCTTTAATTGGAATTAGCAAAATATATTCTCAGTGTTTAAAAATAAAAAAGAAATTGTTTTTCTCTTGAAAATAGTATACAGTATTCAATATGATTTTTCCAAACAATATCACAATAAATTATTGGCTTTCATTATATCAATATCTCTGTGCCGATAATAACAGCAAGTTTCCAAGCATTATTTTCATATAGTGTAGTAATGTAAGAGAACACCTATAATACTCCTTTTTTTATCTATCTTTCAACCCTTTTTTAACACATAACAAGGCAGACTTTGCAACTAATACTCTTTCTCTGTCTCTCTCTGTTTCTGTTTCTTCCCTCTTCTCTCTCTCTCTCTCTCTCTCTCTCTCTCTCTCTCTCTCTCTCTCTCTCCACACACAAACACACACACACACCCACACACACCCACACACACACATATATATATATATTGAATATATATGAATTTTTGCAGAGGTAGGATCCCTCAGCTTGACTGGTGATTGGGGCCAATCAGGCCATCTTGCCCCGTCCCAATTGGGGCCATTGGGGCCAGCTGGATGGGGGTCGGGACCACAGGAGGCTGGTTAGCCATAGGAGGTAGACTGTGGGAGTGTACTGACCACCAGGGGCAGCTTCTGTGTTGTGCATCTTCCCCCTGGAGGTCAGTGCACATCATAGGAACCAGCGGTTCAGTTGACCAGTCATAATGGTAGCTTAGGCTTTTATATATAGAGGTGTGTGTGTGTGTGTGTGTGTGTAAAAAAAAATATATATATATATCTCCTACATATATTACCACATGAGTTTATAGGTACACATAACTACATATATACCACATGAGTATATAGTATATAGGTGATATATATATATATATATATATCCATGTATTATATCATTTCATTAATAGTAATTAAAATAAATGTTAACTGTCTTGTTCAAAATAAATAATCTTTTTAGAATTAAGTTGCCATGGCAGTTTTTAAAGAGATTGATTTATTCTATTGAAAAACATAATTCTTATACTTTCACAGTTGGTGGTTTTCAGGCTAGCCATTTCAAAATTGAATTATACAGCTTGTATAGAAGACAGCTTTTAGTTAAGAACAAGCAATGTCCAGAAAATCAATGCCACCATCTATGAAGTTTGTTGATTTAAACATGTATTATGCTGGGTCCTATTACTGAACTTAAATCATAATCTCAAGTATTTATTTATGAATATAATCTCGGGAAGCACTTAGATGAAATCCAAGCAAAGTCAAAATTACAGAACCAAATCATTCATAGACATCCCAGATTGGACCAAATCGACTATATAACTGTGGACAACATGCACTGGCTGTTGCTGCAGTTAACTACTGACTTTTGTTGGATTTTTACTCTTGCAAATGTGAAAATAATTTTGATAGCACAAATAGCCGTGATCGTATAGTGGTTAGTACTCTGCGTTGTGATAGCACAAATAATTATCTTAAAAATATAAAAAGTATTTATCCTTTTTATTAATACTCTTAATAAACATTGAATACTATTTGAAATGGAAACTATCAATTTAATTTTATTTTTCAAACATTTTTCCCTGATAGTTAATCTTTATCAATAGTACATAGTATTATTAAATTACTTTATCATCGTCAGAAAGTAAGATTAAATAAAATTGTAGGATATAGCAACCAATTCTTTGACAGTTGAATATAAACCCTTCTTTCAAATTTTACACTGAGGACTGAATTTTAAAACTACAGAAATTAAGCTAGAAAAATAACTACAGAAATAGTGAAAGAGCTAATCCAACTTAATTCTGAGGGGAAATTTACACTCTACATTGAACAGCAAATGCAATGAGGCTATTGCAAATATATATTTTATAGTAAATCTGAATTTTATAAATAATATTCATTTTTGGTAGAATATTCTCACAAATTTTATAACCCTGACTAATGTGGCAGGTTGAACACAAACATTTATTCTATCTAGAAACCCCTCTCAAATATCAGATGGGGGAAGGAGTTTTACAAAATGAATAAATAATCAAAGACAAAAGAACGGGAGAGGACATAAGAGTCACACAATTTCAGTAGCTAAAAAACAGGTGGCCAAAATGGTATTTACTCAGCAGATTAAAGAATTCTGATGGTAAAACCAGCAGAGTTGATAGCCAAGAAACAATCAATTAAGTATCATATAATAACCAGCGCACACAAACGTTGGTAGCACTCATAACTTAGGAAGTGGCAATAAAACTGGGATTAATAAGACTAGAATTGATATAAATATTGCTTAAAAAGAAATTAGAATAATATTAAGAAGAAACATCGAATCCTTTTTCATATTGAGCAGAAAACTGGAGTTACTTTCTGGAGAATGTGAAGAGCATAACCACTCCTTGCCCAGCAAACAGAGCTGAGAGTAGAGCACATTCTGAAAACTGGGGAATGAATGGAATGCTGAGACCCATGCCTTCTGCCCCAGTTATTGGGGTCCAAATTGTGTCTGTCTCCCACTTCCCTGCAAAATGTTGAAGTCCTCAGAATGTGACCGCATTTGGAGTTAGGTCCTTTACAGAGATTATTAAGTGAAAATGGAGCTATCAAGGTGAGCCCTAATCTAACATGAAAAGTGCCCTTATAAGAAGGGAAAATTGGGACACAGAGATACCAGGGATATATGCACAGAGAAGAATCACCATGTCAGAGGCAGTCATCTGCAAGCTAAGAAAAGAGATGTAAGGGGAAACCAATCCCAACACCTTGATCCTGGGCTTCTGGCCTCTAGAACGGTAAGCAATACATTGATGTTGTTTAAGATCCCCAGTTTGTGACATTTTGTTAGGGCAGCCTTGGCAAACTAGTAAACCAGATAACTTCAAAAATTACTGGCAATTTCTGGGCAAAATTTTGGGACAATGTTTATTACTACAACCTCTTAATTCCAATAAAAATTTAGAGAATAAGTCATGCATTTTTCATAGCTTGGATAATAACTTCCAGTAGTAAATTTATGATAAATATATTAGATTCAAATTAAGAAATTATAATTTTAATAAAATCGCTCATCACTCAATCACTGATTTTCTTACTATTTTCTACAATAAATGTTTTTTGTGTCGCATGTAAAATTTCTTGTGAATTCTTATAGTATACTAATTTTAAAAATTTTCTTTATTTTGGTGTGTGTTTTAAAAATTATATTTTGAAATATAGTAGAACTCCATGTGCTTTTGATAATCTGTCAATATAGGTTGTATAAATAGAAGTATAAAGAGAATTATTTATAAGGCACATTTTAAACCAAACTCTGTCAGTCATCTAAACAAAAATGCAACTAATGGATCATCTAGTATAGCTTTCTCAATTTAAAGATAATAAAAGCCAAGATCAAGAGAAGTATGCAGAAAGAAATAAGACATATAATTCAGGTCTTTGAAATACTAATAAAAAAACATCAGAAAATGAAATACTCTCTGTGTTATCAAAATATCTCTTAGACTTTCTTCTTTTTTTAAGAATTTATGACTTTATCAGAAAATGTTAAAGATATTAAAAATAAATACATACAAAAATGTTAATGTTGAATAGTAAGTCTCTACATTTGAACACACAACTTTCCACCATTTTCATCTTCTTATGTTATTCTTCCAGAACTTATATATGTATGTATTTCCACATATTTTCCATGTTGCTCTGTTATTATTTTACTTGTTGACATTCTCACTTAAAATGCAATTATAGTATATATACCTTAGAAAATATATTAATAGTAGCCTGGTGCAAAAAAAATTGTGCATGGGGGGTGGGGGTGAGTGTTGCTCAGGTCAGCCTGCACCGTCTCCAATCTGGAACACCCCGTCCCCCAGGATTGGGCCTAAACCGGCAGTCAGACGTCCCTCTTACAATTTGGGACTGCTGGCTCCTAACTGCTCACCTGCCTGCCTGCCTTCTTGCACCCAATTGCTGCCCCTGCTGGCCTGATTGCCTCCAACTATCCTCCACTGCTGGCCTGCTCACTCCCAATTGTTCCCCCCGCTGCCTGCCTCCCCTGCCAGTCTGATCACCTCCAATTACCCTCCCCTCCTGGCCTGACCACCCTTAACTGCCTCTGCCTTGGCCCCACAACCGTGGCTTTATCCGGAAGGATGTCCAGAAGGTCTCTTGGTATAATTAGCATATTACCCTTTTATTAGTATAGGCAGTAAACACAATTAGAATAAGTATATAGTTTTATTAATAGTTGTTCTCTGAACAGTTTCACAAAATATTCATGTAATAGATTACATATTAAAAAATGGAGAGACGAGATTATTTGAAGACAACTTAGAGACCAATTGAATGAAATCATAATTCAAGGCAATTGGGTGGGGTAGTCATAACTGTTAAATCAAGGTAGGAGGATTCAATACATCTTCAAGCGCCCAAATGAATGTCAGTTGTCATTGCCTGAAAGGAGTGAACACATGAGCGATGCATCATGGACAGGACCATGGAGAGCTCTACGGTTCACAGTCATTTGCTCTACAGTCAGGTTGACTTTACCCTTCTGGTGTGAGACTCACGCATAAAGGTATTCCAGCCAATTAATGGGACTATTCAGCCTATTGAAATAGATCACAAATCCAAAAATCTTTTCTTAAAGTTAGGGGTTGCTCCAGAAGACCTATTCATTTTTTAGAACTTTAGAGCAAAATCAGTGTATGAGGATAGAGAAAAACAAATTGGAAGTAAACTCATTTAAATCCTGTGTGTGTGTGTGTGTGTGTGTGTGTGTGTGTGTGTGTGTAGGTTCAATTTAAATATATCAATAAAATAGCACAAAACACACTGAATAGCAATTTATACATCTAAAGATTAAAAAATAAGAAGGTTTGAAATACCTAAAAATAAGATGAAGGCAAACTATATTGAACAAAAATTTTAAAACCTCCTCTTTTTAAGTCATAACTCTTGCCTATGAAAATGTTTACATAAATATTTTAATCAGTACAATTTTGCTGCTGCAAGTTTTTGTTATCCCACAATAACCATAGAGAAGTAGAAAATCCCTATAAATTGAATGAAATAACTTATAGCAAGAACATGTTAGTATTACATTAAATATATTTTTAATTATTTTTAGAGAGAGAGGAAAGGAGAGGTATAAAGAGATAGAAATGTAGATGAGAAATATCATGATCAGCTGCCTTTAGCATGCACTTTATCAGGGATCAAGCCCACAACTCCGGCATGCACCTTAAACAGAAATTGAACCAGTGACTTCTTGGTTCATATGTCACCACTTCACCACTGAGCAACACTGGCCTGGCTGTTAATATTATATTAAAATAGAAACAGAGAGCAAAATTTATATTTTTATCACATTCATTTGATGGGTTCATTATTACAGTTTTAATATCAATCCACTGAATACTGTTATTAACACATAGTCAATCAATTCAACTTTTTAAATTGTTCATTAGTAGCTTCTACTTATTGGTACATTGTTAAATTATCTGAGTTTTATCTGAATTAAGAATTGGCCTATTGGTTATTAATACAGCCAAGGAAGGAAATTATCTCTATTTTCTATATTTCAGAAGTAAAAGGGCTACAAAACGTATAAAACAGGAAAATATTTTGAAGAATATAACAATTTTCATTAAGCTACTTTATGGTAAATTTTAATCAAAAGAAACACTTCTGGATTTGCTGTTAATATATAATTTAATTATCTGAACTTCTTTGGAATATATTAATAGGAAGGAGAAAAGACTACAGAAAGAAAAATTACTTAAATACACTTGCATTGTGTGAATTCAAACTACATTATCTTCTTATTTAAAGTAGCTGAAGCATGAAACAAATAGCAGATTGCTAATTTTTGAGAGATTAACACATATTGAAGAGATGAGATGAAAAATACTAGGGAATATATGTGCTTCACCAGTAGACCCAATATTAGCAGTATAATGTCACAATTTTAATTCTCAGGGAGAAAAATAAAACCCACTGTTTCATTAAAGTTTATCTCTTTCGACCTTGAGTTTTTCTAGACCCTAGAGAAACCATTACTTCTTGAACTACATTAAAGACAGTTTCCTGAAATTCATAGACATAAATGTTTATGTGTCTTTTTGAAAGGGCACCATTAGGAGCTGTCACTCAGAGCAGTGCCAGTTGTGTCTTGGTGCTGACAGGTCTTGGTAATCACAGATGTGGTCTCAAAGGACTGGGAACTCACATACTCTAGAGTTGCTATTCACCTCTGATAGAAGCTTCTCAAGGGCATGCATTTAAAATATAGGTCTTATTCTCTTGAGTTTTTATTACGTTTGTTAGTCATTTTCACTTTGTAGTTGTTAAGCCAAAAATTAATATTTAAACATATAACCTCCAAAACTTATTTGAAAGTCCTGTGCTGATGCATTATGATCCACAGCTCCTTTGGTGACTCCAGAGGTAATCTGAAGCCAAGCAATGGACTTTATGATATTTTCAAACCATCTCAGGACAGTCTCTACACCCTGCACAGAAGTGATCCTTTCAGATCATGAAAAAAAAAGAGAGAAATAACAGAGTAGGTTCCATATAGCAATTTGGTACCTTGCTTACGTAATATCATCACTCTCAATGTTTGAAAGTTTTAACTTCTTGGTTAACTTATTATTTTGAAATCTTGCAAACTTACTTTCTACTCAGCCATCCCTATTTCATCTTCATATGAAAATATGCCTTTTTTTATGGGTGAGTGGATCAAAAGAAAGGACAATTGACATAAATAGGCTCAACTGCATCAAAATCAAATCATTCCAATCCTTGGGTACCAATCCACCTTAGAATGCCCTTGGATTAAAATGAATATAATGCTGCTCCTTCAACTGGCAATGGATCTGAAAATGAAACAAGCCCTATCCCATTGGGGATAGGACCATTTTTCAGACTCTGATTACCTGAGTGAAATGTTTAAAATTCAGAACTCACTTCTTTATTGAAAGAACTGGATTTCAATAAAGTTTTTGTAAACTACATATCTTTTTTATCCTTATTTTTTTATGAAACAATTTTTTTTTATCTCTGCTTGTAATAAAATTAAACAGACAAGATGCAAAAGAGAATGTTTACTTAACAAAATATTATACCTTTGGTAAAATATTGACTATATTTTTCAGATATATGCCAATTTTTACAATAGCAGTAGTGATAAATATTTTTTCAAAGTATAACAAAATAAAAATCCTGAATGTGAAACATGGTAGACATTAGGGAGCTCCACCTGTTTTATATCTTTTGTTTCCACTTTAGCAATTGTACTCCTTAAAGCTTTAGGAATTTGGGGAACTTTATTACCAATTTCAAGGAACCTCAACAATTCAAATTTTGCATCTATCTAACCAATGTAGCATAATGGCATGAGCAAGAGTTTATGAATCAACAAGGCAATTTCAGACCCTATATTGGCCTATAGTCTTAGAGCATTAACTTCCCTGAGCTTCACTTTTCCTACCTTTTAACTAGAGAGAATAGTACTTGTGGGGTTACCGTCAAGTTTGAAAAATATAATGTATATATGGCACTCTGAATAGAAGATATAACTTTAAAAATGTTAACTAAATTTACTCTTTTATCAGTGTGTATATGGATGTGTGTTGGACATCAGTAATTATCCTGTAGGCAGCATAAAAGTTTTCTGTACTTCTTTTACTCTTTCAAATACCAATAGTTTCCTTCTTGTAAGGGAACAACATGCATTTTGGAAAATAATTTTTATTTTCATCTTTATTTTATCGCTAAACTTTATCAAGTGCCTAACAAGAGTTAAGATACTGTGTTAGGCACTAAAATAGCGACAGACAGAAATCAGTTTCAGAATCGACCTTGTCAGAACCTAGGCAAGGCAGAGACATAGATGTGTTCAAATATAACTATCATGCCCAGTGTAAGGTGCTCGGCTTAAATAGCTACCAGGAGAAAGGGTGCCATGGGTATCGGAAGCAAAGAGATGGCACTTGTCTTGTGGAGCAGGGATGGGAGGCTTCTGAGTGTTTGGATGAAGGAATTTGAAGCTGACCTTGAAGTAAAGCTAAGGCTTCAGCCTGAATCATGGGAAGAAGGGGAATCCCAGACAGTGAGAATAGAATGATTAAAACAAAATAATACACCTTTACAGGGACTATGAAGTAGCCTTACTTTGTCTGGAAACCAAACTGCAAGAAAATGATTGTAAAAGGAGGCTGGGGCCCAATAATAGGAAAACCATGATTATCAGACAAGGAGTACTGACATTTTCCTTCGATCGACTAAATATAGTGCTTCTTTGTTGTTGTTACTGTTGACCCCTCTCTCCATACTCCATACTTTCCTGGGCCATCTCCCTGCAGAACTGCTTATGTGTAGCTCCCTTTTGAATACCCTTTGTGTTGTAGCTCCTTACCCCGCTCTGTGTTTAGCTTATAGGCTTATTCAGTAGATATGGAGGCAAAATTAGAGATCAGTATCCAATAGTTCTATGGCAGCAGAATGAATCAGGGCCAGTTTGTCTCCTCTCTGGACACCTCCTAAGTGCCATGTCCATGGGACCCAGAAGCACACTAAAAGGTGAAAGGACAGAGATTCTGAAAGGTGTCCTGGAACACACTATTCTCAGTACAGAGACAGGTGGGAGATGTATGTTTGGAGAAGTCAAAACAAATACTTTTGGTGTAGATTACCTCCATGCTTCTGTTTTATCTCCCAAAGTGAATGATAATGGAATTTTGCCATTTCCAAAATGCCTCTAGGCAGACTGACTTCTGGTTATTTATTTATTTATTTTATTATTATTATTATTTTTTTTTTTTACCAGAGACAGTAATGTAATGTGAAAAAACACTTAGCTATATATATACCACATGTGCATAAAAAGATTAGTTAACTTCACTCTTTACACATGAAAATTCACAAGGTCGCAGAGGACAGAGAACACTGAGGGGACACAATACCCTCGTCTGCAGCAAAGGAGCCCAACCCAGCTGCTCTCTGAAATCGCCTGGGAGGCCTTCAGACCCGCTGGTGCTGGGCCTCACACCCAGTTTGGCTTAGTGAAGTTTAACCCCGCACATCATTGTAAAGCCCACTGAAAGCCATTTACACATTCCAAAGCCTCTTGGCTTTCTATTTAGAAACCTCAGAGTTAGAGGCAGTAAGAGATTTGCTCATGCAGCTCAATAATAAAAAAGAAATCTAGGCTTAAACAAAGTTCTTCGGAATTCCAGGGTTCTTGCTTCAGAGTCTGTTGTTTCCTCATACATCATGGATTTTGTTATCTATTTCTAACATTAAATTGTTAATTGATGCAATCAGTAAACATTTTTTTTTTTCTATCATTGTTTCTTTCATGTAAAGGGAATAGAGCAGAAAACAAACTCCATGCGCTCAGTGAACTGACCCCTGGTGATGGAAGGAGGAAAGGACACTGATAGCTAATGTAAGCAAGAAAGTGAGGAAATAAGTCAAGAGTGACTTGGGCTGTAGAGATGGTGAATTTAGGCAGCTTTTATGCTAGTGTGCCAAGTATTTGTTGTTTACTAAACCTTAAAGACATAGAGACCCAAAATCACTTCTCAATATCAACAACTGGAGTTTATATAGAACAACTAAGGCTTCCTTATGTTTTTCACATCGGAAATGATCACTGCACTGGTCTCTACTGTAATTATAACACTCACTAGAGGCCCGGTGCATGAAATTCGGGCATGGGCAGGGTCCCTAGGCCTGGCTGGCAATAAGGGCTGATAGGGGCCTGCAGGCTGCCGGCCAGGGCCTTACTTCATTCCACATTGCCTCCTAGTGGTCAGCACATATCATAGCGAGTAATCAAATTCCTGGTCTCCCAGTCGAACTCCTGAGGGGACAATTTGCATTATATATATATATATATATATATATATATATATGCATTATATATATATATATTGTATATATATGTATATATATATATATATAAACAATTTGCATTATATATATAGTGCAAATTGTTTGGAGATATAGATATAGATATATCTAGATATAGATATAGATATATCTAGATATATCTAGATATAGATATAGATATAGATATAGATATAGATATAGATATAGATGTAGATATAGATATAAATATAGATATAAATATAGATATAAATATAGATATAGATAGATATAGATCTCCAAATAATTCTGAAGTATCTGAAGGAGGCATACATATGACCACAATGTAACCCCAATAATAAAAATATATACATTCCCTTAGAATCCTCTACATCTTGTGATGTGCAGCTATGAGGCCAGACAATACCACAACAGGCAACTACTGGGCTGGGCAATATTTCAACAGGCTATATTGCAAGAGGCAGCTACTATCTCCAGAGGCAGCTTCCCAGCCTGGCACTGTCATGAGGAACAGCCACTATCATGAGAGGAGGCCACTATCACCACGGGCAGCTGTTATCACAGAGCAGACTCTGTTGTGACAGGCGGCCAGTACAGGACAGGTAGCCACTGTCACGTGAGGCAGCCACTATCCCCACAGGCAGCTTCTATTCCGAAAGGCAGCTCCTATCTCAAGAGACAGCTGCAAGGGCCTATGTCACAACAGGCATTTACACAGCCATTTCCATGATAGGTAGTAATAACAAAGGAGAAAATGCAATATGGTCTCAAAGGGAAATCAGTAAAGCCCTGTTATCTCCCTGAAGATGTGTATGTGTCTCTTCCAATAGCATGCCATCCCTCTTGCATTGGTAATTATGACCCCTAATTGGGCACGTAAGAATTTCTGTCTTTCTTTGTAATTTTACCACCTATGTGCATCCCTATATGTTCTAATTTCATCTGTTTTTGAAGTTTGTGTAAATAGAATAATTCTACTTATATTATTTTTATGTCTTATTTTTGCACTCAACTTTATAGTTATAAGATGTGACCAGGCTGTTGCGTAGTAGTGATTTGTTCATTTTTGGTGCTTTTGTAGTATGACTTTGTATATAATAAATATATCCTCAATTTTTTTCTTAAAGCCAGTAAACAACATTTTTACATACAAGTGTATTCATTTCCATAGGATATATACCCAAAAGTACAATTTCTCAAGAGTATGATATATGTATTCTAAATTTTACTAGATGTTGACAAAAAGGTTAATATTTCAATCTACTATACCAGCAGTGTATAAAAGTTTTTCTTTTCTCAATGTCCTTCCAATGTATGTATTATCAGATTTTTTAAAAAATTGCCCAATATGATGAGTGTTATTTTAATTTGTATATCTCTGGTGAATATTGAAATTGATCTTAGAGTCCTAGGCTTATCAGCAGTTTGAATTTTCTTTTTTGTAATAGGTCTTATTTTTTCTTCTGTGATAGCATTTTAAGATGAGGGCAACTTTAATGTTTCTGCTTAGTCTTCTGTTCTTTAATATTCATTAAATTACATAGTTTATTGGATTACTTCAATATGTACTTTATATCAGTCCTTTATTATATTGCAAAACTGAGAATGGAACTCAACATTCTTTATGTGATCTGAACAATGCAGGAGAAATCATAGCTTTAACCCCCTTTATCTGCAGACTATACTTAGATTTGCAGTAGCAATTTTAGCTGCTGTGTTAGTAAGTTACAATTTATGCCACAGCATTGAAAGTCAGTGTTCTGTTGAACTTGGTGGTATTCTTACCAAGCGATCTAAATAGGTGGGTTAATGTTTTCTATTCAGCAAGTTCTTTGAACTTTTGCATTGTGAGCTCTTATTTGGGAAGAGTTTTGGGCAGCCTGCTGAGCCTGGTTTAAAGGAATATACATTTAATAATTCCAGAAGACTGAGGGGTACCACTAGCCTAGACCTATCTTTTAAACGTTTTTATATGATTTTTTTTTTTTTTTAATAATTTGAGGCTCCCAATGGATCCCGACTGACTGTGGATAGTAGTTTGTTCATTTTTGGTGAACTTTTGGTATATTCATAGGAAGTCATACTTTTGTAGTATGACTTCCTATAAATATACCCTCAAGGGCAGTTAATTGTGAATTCCTAAGAGCATTTCTTCCATCCTGGTTAATTCTTCCTCCTGCATTGGTTAGTTTGCTTTTAGTCCATCCTTTCACTGAAAGTACAGCCAGTCTCCATGTTTTGAGAACCAAAGGCCACATCTTCAGCTCCTACATTGCAGAAAACCCACTTACATCATTTATTAGGACTGGTGCCTTCCCATCCCCACCTCAGACCTGCTCTGCTTCAACTTGAGGGCTTAATGCCAGCTTTGTATTCACTCTTTGGTTTCAACCTATAATCATTCTTTAATGTTATGCAAGAATAATTAGAATTTTTAGAGGACTTAAAGTATTTATTATAGTTTTTATTCCTAATAATTTGTAGCATGGAAGCTATTAGCTATGACTTATGTTTTACTTAAATGCATAACAAAGACCTAAAGGTTGTGCATTCCACAAACAAAAATTCACTAAATAGGCTTGCAACAGAGACCCATCATAAAATTGAAATTTCCTGACGGTGGTTATGTCACCTTTGGGGGAAACTACTGAAGGGTTTATGAGATTTTTCTATATTAATTTGTGCAACTCTATATGGAGCTGTAATTATCTCAACATAAAAAATAAAATTGGTTATGCTATGTGTGAGTTTATTTCTATTTTACATAAAGAGAAAAGCTAAGTCCAGATGGAGGAGTTTAAGATTTTACGTTATCTGGGACTTGGGGTATTTTCAGCTTCCTGCTCTGTAATTTCTATATTACAGCCCTTGGCCTCCAGTCCCAAATTTCACTTCGGTTAACATATTCATGTTCCCAGAGCAGACCTGAAGGAAGGAAAAAGGGCACACTTTTTCTTTCAAGGATACATTCCCCAAATTGGATCTCTCACCTTATATGTTACAGGTTAGTTATATAATCACACTCTTCAGAGGTTGCCTAAGAATCATAGCCTTTGTACTTAGTGACCAGTTACCAAACTGAGGGTTCTAGTTTGATGGAAAAAGGCAGTTATCCAGAAGTCTCTGCCATAAAATAATGTTTAGGTTATGTCATCCACATATGATCTAGTACAAAAATCTCATTAGTATCTTTTTCGAAAATAGTAGGTAACAGAGAAGGAATACTATCAGGCTATGTATATACGTTAGTTGCAAAACAAAAACTAAAGCTCTATCACATAATTAAAAATTGTGAAAGATACCTATGAAATAAAATTATACTTTTGTCAGGTTGTTAGGCATTAAACTAGCATCTGCAGAATTTCTAAGTCATATTTATAATTAATTATTATATTTAGAATGGGCCTAGGTGGATGGGCAAACACTGGCACAGTTGTATAGTTAGGAATAAAACTTCTGCAGTGTATTCTTTAATAAATATTAAGTCGGCCAGAGAGTTTTGAAAAATCATTATTAAAAGAGCTTTGCATGCATGCTTCAGGAAATCATAATGATCAAAATCCTGAATGATTCAAAACACCATTTTATGTATAGAACATTGTTCTTTGGAGAGCAAGGTTTCTTTTCAAGAGAAAGAAACTTTTCTCTAAGAGCCTTAACAATCCATGCTATCATTCACTATGGCAACTGAAAAGGGAACAATAGGCCACAGAGAAGCTTGGCATCCTGGAGGCAGTAAAGAGGTGTATGTATGCATTTCCCTTCTCTGCTGGAATGGATTTTTCCCCAGAGCTGATTCAGTTATTGTTCCAGTTCAAATGAATTTGTTAGGTGTGTTTTTAAAAAAATTCAAGAGTGGTGGCCTAACATTTAGCAGTTTCTTAAGTCAAACTCACTATTCTCTGGAAATACTGTTTTGTTAGCCCTGCCTTAGAGGCAACTTCAGTTCAAACATTATCCCTTCGTCTCAAACATGGCTGCCTGTTTTCTCTTTGGTGGGCGGGAAGTAGTAGCATACAGAAATCTCTCTCTTCATTAGTTAATTCTTCACATTCTCTGAAGACTTATCCTAAATGAATAGGCTGTGTAATTGACAATATTCTGTTTAAAAGGATACTATATTAAAGATACTCTACATTTGATGCATTACAGTGACTAACTATGTATAAAGAGATGTTGTCAATAGAGCAGAAAGAACTCAGCAATGCAGAAGTGAGCATTTTTATTTTAATTGATCATTTACACAATGTGACTAAATGCTACTTTATTTTATCAAGTTAAGCTTAATTGACTTGCTTTGATGCATGAAATACATTTCCTATTGAGTAGTCTGAATTACTTTCTCTTTAGACTGCTGGTAGTTACACATCTAAGTCTATCACTTATAAAAATAAGAATTGGGACTCAATAGATTTTCATATAGATATATTCTAGGTATGATATTTCCAAAGCTACAAAAATGAAGTTCTACAATATCCTTTGAAACGTAGCTCTTTTATTTTTTTTTACAATGAAATTTATTTTATTTATTTTTTCTTTTTTTAAAATAAATCTTTATTGTTTATATTATTACAAATGTTCCTCATCTCCCCCCCCCCATTGTTCCCCTCCACCAGGTTCCCATCCCACCATCTGCCCTTTTCCCACCCCCCATTGTCCTCATCCATAGGTGCACAGTTTAGAAATGGAGCTCTTTAAGAATTCTTTTGGGCTAGTTTCTTAAGAAATATAATTTACACTTTTGCAAGTTCTTTAAATTTCACAATACAATTTCACATGTTATTTATAGTAGCTACAATAACATTAAAAATCTGTACACTTTAATGAAATTAGAGTAAGTTCTGTACCTTGGGAAATATACAGTGAAGTATGAATAGGTAAGTGGAAATCATGAATGTAACATTCTTAAATTATGCATAAAATACTTATATATATTATATTTATTTAAATCATATAGATTCACATAAATGCGTAAAAAAGATTGACAAAACAATTTTGGCAAAATGTTTTAAAAAATGGTGAATCTGAGTAAAAAGATGTGGAAGAATTTTTCTGTTTTACTATTTTGCATCTTTTCTATAAGTTTGAAATTACTTTAATATAAAATTAACAAAAAAGAACTAAAGATGAAATATATATATATATATATATATGCGCTTATGCCATCCATTACAGGTGAGCAAATTGTGTAGAGGTCAGGAAAGTCAGGTATATAAGGATATAGGGGGTTTCAGTGACAGAGCCAAGAATAGAACATAGGCATTCTGATTTGTGCTGAAATTATCTGAGACCAACTGATAAATCTGCTTTCTATGAAAAGACAGGCTTTTCAGAAAATAGACACAACTCTCCCCAAATCCAACTATGGCTCTTGAATTTAGAGTAATGAAAACTGGGAGACATTTACACATAGTTTTGCCCTATCAAATGTTTTAAAAGATTGGAACAAGATGGACGTATTACTAAGGAGTGAATATAGACTTATATGAGTAAAAATTCCCAAACTAAAGTAGCTGAAACAAGCTAAAATATTTTTAAATGAAAAAGTCCAGAAGTAAGAAGGTAAGCGTATGGTGTAATATAACTTTTTAAGAAATCATTGAACTTTTTAAAATATATATATATATATATATATATATATATATATATATATATATATTATTGATTTCAGAGAGGAAGGGAGAGGTAGAGATAGAAACATCAATGATGAGAGAGAATCACTGATTGGTTGCCTACTACATGCCCCACCATGGAGATGGAGCCCACAATGCAGGCATGTGCCTGACCAGAAATTGAACCACAACCTCCTAGTTCAGAGATTGACTCCCAATCATTGAACCATGCTGGCTGGGGCAAAGTGTTAAAGTAAAGAATATTTGGGAGCTCCTGAAAAAAGGGAAGTTCATACCAAACCAAGGAGGAAAAAGAAAATAATTAAGAAAAATTCAAATAAAAAGCAATACACAGAAATATTGAAATCAAAAGCTGATTCCTTGGAAAAAAATTAAAAGAATTAAGAAACTTCTAGAATCAAGAACATGAAAAAAGAAGAAAAGAAATTACAAAAATTAGAAATGAAATATATGATAATACCACAGTCATTGAAGACATTACAAGAAAATAAGGAATTTCTACAAATAACTTTCTACCAATAGATTTGACAACCAAGATGAAATGGTCACATTCTTTGAAATATACCAACTGCCAAAAAACACTCAAGAAGACATAACCTGAATAGTTTATTCCTATTAAAAGTTAAATTCATAGTTTAAAATATTGCAACAACAAAACAACAACAAAAAATACTACAGGTCCATATAGCTTTTCTGGGAAACACTACCAAATATTTAAAGAAGAACCAATACCAACTTTCCACAATCACTTCTGAAAAATAGAAAGTGGAGTGAGGACATCTCAACTATTTTTAAGGGATAAAGACAACCTGATACTGAAATCAGAATAGATATTGCAAGAAAAGAGAAACAGACCAATATCACTCATAATCGTACATGCAAAAATCCTTCAAATTATATGTATAAGCAAATGAGGTGCAGCCCAGAAATGCAAAAGCAATTAAGCAAACTAATTAGCATAATCAATGCATCTGTTCATGACACCAAGTTTCAGAAAACTAGGACTAAAAGGATACTTGCTTAACAAGATATTATAAATGGCATCAGTAAAAAGCCTACAGCTAACAAAATACTTCATGATGAAAGATTTGAAAGTTCCTTTTAAGAAAGAAAGCAAGACAAAGATATCTACTCTCCTACCACTCCTGTTTGATATCATACTGCAGGACCTACCCAGGGGATTCTTCATTCTGCTTTGTTTCATAAGCACTTTGCACCTCCTAACACACTATATAATAATAATTTAATTATTTATTGTACATATGATTGTGTTTCCTTTACTAGAATTAAATCTCCGTTACAGCAGGAACATTTGGCATTTAACCTTTTTTTCCCATGCCTGCCCCTGGCACACGGTAGGTACTCAGTAAATGATCAGATGAATGGAAAGAGGGAATGAATGAAGAGTCTGGTCAATATTAAACACTATAGATCAAGAATGAAGAAAATGCATTTGTACTTTAAGAAAAGAAGGCACATATCTTCATTCAAATAGACTTCCTGATGTCCTTGGAAAAGAACAGTACTTTATATTTCTCTTATAGAATAACATCCTCCATTTATATCACTGGACTAGAGAACTCCATTTCTCTTTTTCAATGGTTAGTTTAATGTACACAGGTTATAGAAAGAAATACAATGACTATTCTTCAAAGTTGACTGAACATAAAAGTAGCAAAACAGCTAGAAGGAAAGAAAGGTGTAATTAGAGTTGGCAGTAATTAAAATGGAATGACCTCTCTCCCTTTAGGAAAGGGCATTTTGGATCAGATGATGGATGGACAACATTTTACTTGACATTCCAATGTCGCTATTTATATAAATGTACACATTACACTGAAGTACTAGTTGTTAGATTGATTTGGTCATTTCAATCAGTAGTTCAACATTCAGAATAGAGACAGCAACTTTCATTACCTCCTAAAAGACATTACTTAAATGTCCCTGCAAACCGATCACCTAATTTCATTGCATTTACTGCCATTCCAGGCTACCATTTTGCTTGCAAAGTGGAATCTAATTAAAGCATGCAAGAGCAAAGGGCTAGGATAATATTTTTGGATTATATTAATGAATATATCATACAGAAAATCTGCTATGAAGATAGAATCTGCAAGATACCTGTTGTTATTCTCCACACCCTTACACAGCAAGAATCTGAGAGTTGTTTTGAGAACTTGACACAATGTTTACCATAAGATTTTTGAAAGAAGAAAACTTATGGATAAATTAAGATAATTAAGGATTTAGACTGATAGGAAGAATGAGAACTGCCAAATCTATCCCATCACTCTATTCATTATCTTTTCTACCTTCCATGGGAATAAATAAACACAAGGATTTTTATAAATGTATATTAAGCAACTGATAATATTTAATGCTGGGGTGTATTTCAGACTAGTGATTATCTACTGATGACTAAATCTCTTATTTTATAATTATTACACAAAAAGAATAACTTACCATTCAATATTTTGGTCCATTAGATGAACATTTTTAATGTGCTTTTAAAAATATATTAAAACTTGTAAAGTAGGTTAGTAGATAAATATCAATCAGACCATATTTTAATTTCAAATTCATAGTACTGATTTCTTAGGAAAGAGTGTCTGCTTTTATCAAGACACCCAGAATTAAAACTCTGTGTTTAGAATTTTCACATTTATGAAGGTTTTAATAAATTATGGCTGTTAATTAAGGTGAATCTGCTGAAAAACATTTCAATCCAAATGTCTCATTAACAGACAGTACACAGGTTTTCTACTGTGAGCATATGACTTTTCCTCTATTTACATAAAATGCAAATGTTTTTTACTAATGCAAAGATGCAACTGAATGAATATTTTTGCTGTTTGGTTGATTCTAATGTGATTGCTTCCAAGAAATAATTGAACTTTTTTTTTGTTTAAAAAAACAGTATCACATCTGGTGTAAGCATATGCATATAGCCATTTACTTATTCACTTAGTCAAATAATAAACTGTGTCAATGAAGTCAGAATTGCAATGCACACGTTTTAAAAACGATCTTCATACAATTGTTTGTCAGTCTGCTCTGTGATTTTTGACCATTATGATTAGTCAACATCACCAGTTCAATTGCCACACTTTATATAATTTGCCATATATGTTTCCAAGAAAATAAAAGAAAAGAATAGATTCTGAATAACAATGTTTTCTATTCATTATTTGATATTTTAAAAAGTGATTTAAACTTTCAGACTGATGGGAAAAATAAGAGTTGCCAAATCTATTTGATCACTACATTGTCTTTTTCTTTTTAATCTTTCCATTATGTTCTTGGAAATGAACCAACATATGTATTTGTAAATATGAATTGAACTACTGAAAGTCTTTAATATTCGGGTTGGCCACCTCCAATCCAAAGGTTAGTAAGCCTAATCTTTTACGCTGTCCAAACTAGGACTAAAATTGCTTATAGCCATGTCTTCACATTGTAAACCTCAAGAAAAAGTATTCATTTGAAGTGAATCCCAAGAAGGAATTTATCTAATGAGATGGATTCCCCTTGGTCAACCAACAGCCAACATTTTATAAATAACAAGTGCCAAGTGGCCAATTGCTGACAGGGGTTCTCACATACTCTGTATACTGGGAAGAACGTCTGACTAAACCCTCTGCTTTCTGGACTATGCCTTGCTTATTTATGCCATCAGAGTCAACATTCATCTTTCTGCCAAAGCACTGAGGCTTGCCCTGTCCAATCAGAACTGCACAATTTGTATACCTCATTTAAATAAAATGGACCTAATTGAGAACCTGCGTGGGAACTTTCATTATCTGAGATGGTTTTATCTCAGTGGAACACAATTCAGGCTGCTCTCGGGATCTGTGTCTCCCAGGTTGCAGTTCCTTTGTGCTCAAATAAATGCTTTTTATTCTTTATTAAAGTCTAACATTAAATTTGATTTACAACATCCATGAGGATTTGTCCCAAATATTTATTTTTATGCCAATTCTTTGTTGAAAGTGAAAACTTTCATTATATCTATTAACAAAGCATAGCAAAAAATATATGTGGAAATTGATATATTAAGGTGCTTATTTAAATATTCTAGAGTTTTTACTCTCCTTACGTGGTTAACATAGACCTACCTCAAAAGGTTTTTCTTATGATATAGGCTTGTGTTATAGAAGGCACAAGCACATTGATTTCCCATCCATAGCTTGCCACATATTAAATAGATGTAGTAGTTCTTCAGGCTAAGATATTGTGCTTCCTGCAGGCATTAGCACACTAATAAATTATGTCTCATAAACTCAAGTTAAGCTAATCAAGTACTGTCTGCTGAGTCTATGAACACACATTGCTTCTTTGTATCTTTGCCAGAATAAACACATACACACACACACACACACACACAATATATATATATATATATATATTGTTGTATATATCACCTTAATATATATATATATACCACCTTATCTTCTCCAGAGTGATGCAGGAGTTATTATAAAGAACTTTCAAAGAAAGATATGGTGCTTTGAGTTCTGTGAAGAAAATACTTGCATATAAATGCAATATATCATTCATATATGATCTCCTAGCAGCCTCATGAAAGGAACCTAATGCCTCTATGAACATATTTCTTTCTTGGGCTATATCCCCTCACCAAACATAAATAGCATATGAAATGTTTGTCATAAGCACAAACTGAAATAGCCAGAACTCTGTCCAATTAGCTATGGGAAGTACTTATAAGATAATTATATGGGGGTTGTTACCGGATAATGCAGTGGGCCAGATTTCCCAGACACAAGTGGGAATTGGGGTTCTTGGGTTATCGCTGAAATAAGCATTTTCAGAAGCCCCCAAAGGAGAATCAGGTGTGGTAAAGGCTTTATTTGCATGGAGTCACATTCCTGGGATTGTCAAGTCCCATGTCCCATGTGGCAGCTGGGTCTAGTTCAGCATCAAGTCCATTGGCCCACTGTGTGTAGATCTCACATGGCTGTGAGTCACCTGGGCAAGGGGGTCTCGTCCCTGCAACAGGAGTCCCAAAAGGGCCAGAAGTTTAAATATTCCATTTTCTCGCTCTTGCAGGGGCTGCTGACTGGCTCCCAGGTGTGACTGACAGAGGACAGGCAGGCACCTTCCCAGGTCCCTCAGACCTTCATTGGCATGTATCCAACCTGCCTTGGTCCAGTCTCTCCCCCCATGGATCAGGGGGGAACAGACTTGGAGAGTGTAAGATTAGCAATCTCTATACATGGCATGCCTACATTATATAGTATTCCCTTTACTCCTTTCCTGTTAAATAATGACCAGATCATTACAATGGTATCGGGGATGATTTCAGCACAAGGTTCAAATGGGTTATATAAGGCTCCCACCAGGGGAGTTGAATTTGTAACTCCAAAATATGACCTTTGGCATAGAATTATTTTAGGCTATTTTAAAGAAGCAGCAGATATAGGCATAGCTGGGAAACTGAGCAGAAGTTACCCTTTTATAGGAGAGATTTAAATTTATAAGGGAATTATCCATTTGTTAATGATTCTCTGAATTAGGAAGAGAAGGATGACTAAATCATAAGGGAATTATCCATTTGTTAATGATTCTCTGAATTAGGAAGAGAAGGATGACTAAATCTCTAGAGACTTATCAATGGAGGAGATAATCACTTATATCTACATTACAACCTTACTCTACTGTGCTTTTTCTGGTAAGCTCCCGTCACTGGCTCCCCCACCCACCATCTTCTTTTGTCTTTAGAGGAACATGGTATTTAAGGTGGTGGTTTAAGTCATTTGGGGGAGTTACTCAGTTTTCCTTCAGTATCTCCCACTTATATAAGAGGTACACATGTTAAACTTCAGTTGTTTTTCCTCCTGTTAATCTCAGGGGGGTGTGGGGGGGCAGAGAGGAGGGGAAGAGAAGAGGGTGAGGAGGTCTTAGCCAAGAACCTGGAAGGGTAGTGGGAAAATTATTTTTCCTCCCCCATATTCGAAACACAAAGAGATTTGTTTGTGTTTCTGTTTTGATTTTAACTGCTATTTTATTTTTTATTTTTCTAAAAGGAGGTCAGGTTGAATTTTTTGAAGCTTTTAACACAAATCTTACCAATGACTGGTCCCAATTTAATATATTTTCCTCTTTCCCTTCTAAAAATGTTACCCCTCCCCCATTAGGATCTTATTTCTCTCCTTTTGAATTTCAAACTTGTGAAAGAGTAATCTACCTGTCACTTTGATTTCCTCTTCTCCAACTTTCAGTTTAAAAACAAATGCCCTTACTTTTGCCCTCTCCAATTGACTGATTCAATTTTCTGGAAGGTTACCAATAGTTTAATGGGTAAATCCAGAATTTAAAAACAAACAAACAAACAAAAAAAAAACTTATTTGTTTACTAGGTATTTTATTCTCCTTCTTATGCCTTGAATGTATTTTGTAGGGTTAATTCAAGTATCCTTCATGATAACTTTCTCTTTCTTTATACATTCTTATTTCCATTTAGTTATATTTTCCCTGTACCCTTCCTATTTTTGTTAAATAATATCATTTTGAGCATTACCTTCCGGAAGGCCTAAAATTCTACTCTGTTATTATTTTTATTTTTGAGGGGGGTTTAATTGTTTTTATTCTACACAAATCTGTTTTTAAAATTGAATTTCAACTGTAATTACATAGTTGTGGATTTCTCTCCACCTTTTCCAAGAAATTAGTCAAATATAGTGTCAAGTGGGAAAAAATATCAGTTGCCTCCCGTATGCATCACAACTAGGGATTGAACCCTCAACCTAGATGCTGCCACCAGGAATCAACCCACAGCTCTTTTAATTCTACCCTGTTTTTAAATTAGGACTAAAATTATATATGGACCATGCCTTGACATCCATGAGGATTTACCTTAAATATTCTTTTTTAGCATGGCAATGCCCTCCCTGAGACTTCACTATATCTTTCTATTTACAAAGTCTAGCTGAATACATGGTGTGTAGGCATTCAGTAAATGTTTTTATTTATTTTAATAGATCAACATGTATCTGATTTTCAAACCTTTATTATTTCCACATTTCCGTGTTGCTTGTTGTTTAGTATCTCAAACTCTATACCAGTAACATGATGCACTGAGGACCTGGCTCAGGCATGAGGGAACATGCAGCTTCTTTTGCATCAACAGCTGCTTCAAATGTGTCAACACCATCAAGCCACCTCTGCATCTGCTCCTGGCTCTCTGCTGTTCTCTAGTGGCTATATGTTATATCCCCCTATATGGAATATTATAAATGAGAAAATAGTCTAGATGGCCTAAAATCCTTTGTCCCCACAGACTGAATTGCCATTGGCTGAACAAAGTAGTAAGAAAAACTGATGTGGCCTATCACAGGAAGACAAAAATCCATATCATTATGATCTTGGAACCCTATTAGTGTTCCTTTCATTGCCATTCAAGTCAAGCTGCCTACAGACAATACTACCCCTTGGTCTTCCGTCTGATATGAGCCTCTGTGTGTCTCAATATTTCAATCAGCCTTATCCAAAATATGGCTTGTGAATTCCTGGTGGCAGCATCTAGGTTGAGGGTTCAATCACTAGTTGTGGTGGCAGCCTCTAGGTTGAGGGTTCAATCACTAGTTGTGATGCATATGGGAGGCAACTTCTCTTTTCAATAGCTTAGCACTTTTTTTCTTCCTCAAAAAAAAAATAAAAATTAAAAAAAAATGGTGGATGCTAAACCTGCAGGGTCCAGGATAGTGTGAGTAGGAAGGAAATTTCATGGAATTGGTACTAGTGTGGGACTCAAAAATCCCCCAAATTAATATTCTCATAAAATTCTTATCTGTTACTAGAGGCCCGGTGCACGAAATTCATGCATGGTGTGTGTGTGTGTGTGTGTGTGTGTGTGTGTGTGTGTGTGTATGTGTGTGTGTCCTTCAGCCCAACCTGCACTCTCTCCAATCTGGGACCCCTTAAGGCAGGGGTCCTCAAACTTTTTAAAGTGAGGGCCAGATCACGGTCCCTCAGAGAGCTGGAGGGCCGGACTATATGAACTACTAATTCCAACTGTAACACCTCGGCTGCGCTCACTGCCCAAAAAACCTGGCGGGCCGGATCAGACTCCTCTGGGGGCCGCATGTGGCCCGCGGGCCGTAGTTTGAAGACGCCTGCCTTAAGGGATGTCTAACTGCCCGTTTAAGTCTGATCTCAGAGGGATTGAGCTTAAACAGACAGTTGAATATCCCTCTCACAATCTAGGACTGCAGGCCCCCAAACGCTTACCTGCCTGCCTGATTGCTGCTAATCACTTCTGCCTGCCAGCCTGATCACCCCTAACCATTTCCCTGCCAGCCTGGTCACCCCTAACTGCCCTTCCTTGCTGGTCTAGTCCCCCTCAACTGCCCTCCTCAGCTGGCCCAGTCACCCCTAACTTCCCTGTTCTGCTAGCCTATTCTCCCCCAAAAGTCCTCCCCTGCAGGCCTAGTCTCTGCCAACTGCCCTCCCCTGCAGGCTTGGTCCCTCCCAACTGCTCCCCTCTGCCAGCCTGATCTCCACCAAACACCCTCTCCTGCGGGCCATCTTGTGGAGGCCATCTGTGTCCAGATGGGGGCAGTCATCTTTGACCACATGGGGGCAGCCATATTGCGTGTTGGAGTGACAGTCAATTTGCATATTACTCTTTCATTAGATAGGATGAGATACTAGTATCCCTGCACACGAATTCATGCATGAGTAGCTTGCTGCTGCTTGCCTCAGCTGGTCACCCACCACCATTGATGCTAGCTCTCTGCTGCCCATAGCTCACTGCCCCACCCTCCTGGAGCTCTCTGCCTGCTGCCCCGCCCTCCTGTAGCTCCCCCTTACCCCCCCCCCCCCAGCTTGCTGCCCTGTCCCCTCCTGTAGCTCTCCAACCCCTGCTTATAGTTTGCTGCCCCACCCTCCTGCAGATGGTTGTTATGCCTCAGGGTGTAATGGATAATTAGCATATTCCTCTCGGATAGTCTCAGCTAAGAGTGACCAAATTTTAAGCTATGTGTCAAGGAAAGATTATCCTTTCTAGCCCCACACATCCCCTTTTGCTCCAGTGCACATATATGTCATGTAATGGGAGTATGTTAATCCTGCAGTTTCATTTCTAAATGGGAAAAAAAAAATGGAGACAATAGTCTCAATCCTTTATAACTCGGTTAATATTAAACTAATTTTAATTAACTTTATTTGGTTTGCAAACTGTGTCATTTTATGCAAACAGATGGGATTAATGAGATGATCATCTATTATGACACATTTACTGATAAGCATTTGGGCAATTACACATCTCCTTGGGGGCAAAGTATCCTGGTCATTAAGGGCTACTGAGCGGGCTACTTTGGGTTCCAAATTTGGGTCATGGTTCAGGAAGATACAGAGGTCTTTAGTCTTTAGTAGGAATGAATCAGCAGCAAGGGAGAACTATAGAGTTGTGACTAGGTCAGGAGGACAGAGCTATTAATGTACATTAGTAAGATGCTTATTGATAGGAAGAGACTAACCCTACCTCAGGGATACCCGCCTCCACATAGCCAGTGGAGTGCAGCCCAAGCACCAGCATGAAACAGGGGTAACCACCAACCCCAATCTCATGCTGAACCCGATGCCCTGGACACATAAGCCCTCAAGCC
The DNA here is from genome assembly GCF_014108245.1 of Pipistrellus kuhlii. Lineage (NCBI taxonomy): Eukaryota > Metazoa > Chordata > Mammalia > Chiroptera > Vespertilionidae > Pipistrellus > Pipistrellus kuhlii. The sequence goes on from NW_023425438.1 coordinate 16,453,510, forward strand.
CTCTTTTATTCCAATATGCCATCTTAAGAAGCAAGAGGAGTAACACAAACATCATTAATAGGGCTTGTAATCTAAAACTGTCTATATATTTTCAAAATAGGGATTGTTTAAACCAAAAAAAAAACTTAGAAATGAGAGGTTGATATATTGTATTATTATTAGAATATCTGCAATTTCATTTACTTCCATTTCCATTAAGTTGTAGAAGTATAGCAGATAGTTAGTCTCTCCACACTTAAGTAGGAACTTAAATTCTTAACCCAGCTATACAGCTAGTAAGTCAGAATAGGTATTGAAACTAAGTCTGTTCTGTCATCTATGTACTGAAATTATGTTTATAGGGTCGATTAACCCTAAGGTCTAATTGAATGCCAGTAAAGTATTACTTGATCTGATACATCACAGATCAAATCCTATCAGCAAAAGATAACAACTATATATATGTTAAAGGTCTGATATAACACAGGAAACATATATATCCATTTGTATATATGTATATGGATGGAATTTTAGGTCTAGCAGGCTGCTTGTTGGTTGAGAGATGCTTTTGTTTAGTCACGAGGCCACATCAAGTTTAATCAGGGAGAGTACTGTCATACATTACCAGGAAGAGCTATACAAAACTTGATATCTCCTGGAGCAAGTCAATTTCTGCTAAAATTCAATCACTCTTTTCTTTCAGTGTGTCCCAAATAGTCCCACAGATCTCCTCTCTGGGGAAATATCACTATAGGGAGCCACACTAAGGAGTAGCAATCTGTGGTAGGTTTCTGATTTACCAACATGTTCTGGAGGAACTTAATCACAAGGAACAATAATAGCCTGTAATTATTGGAATAGAGAGTCTAGGTCACTGGTTGACAAACTCATCAGTCAACAGAGCAGCCAACTGCGGCTTGAGAGTCACAGTTTCTCGACAACTGTTCTGGGAAACCACATAATTTCTCACAGCTGCAAATATTTTATAAGAAAATTTAACAGACCCCCTCTTCTAGGTGGTTGGAAATAATAGGTAGAAATAATCTCAGAAAGGTTTTATAAAAATCAACAGGAGCTTTAAGCAATATTTGGAATGTGAATAAAGAATGTGTGTGTGTGTGTGTGTGTGTGTGTGTGTGTGTGTGTGTGTGTGTGTGTGTGTTTAAACAAAATCTATATTGGACATCAGCACACTATAGTGGGAAAATTGATTTTGGAACATAAGAGTCTCTTAATCATACAAGAAGAAAATTCTAAATCTATATCACAGGGAATGTGTGGCAAAGGTACTCTGGATCCTGTCTAGAAGGAAATAGTAATCCCAGGTACCTTTAGTGCTAGTTCTTAGGCCAGCTTCGGTTCTTTCCAGATTGATGAGAAGGTGTATGATCTACATGGTTAAATTTGAAGAACTGTGGCAGCAACCTGCTATGTGAGAAACAGTCTTTATCATGACATGTGAACTAATGAATAAGAATAGTCTCAACATGCAAACATTGGCAGGAAGATAAAAATTTCAGGCCATCTGATAGAGGGCTGTGACAACAATCCTGGGAACAAAATATTTTTTCTCTAGATGGGCATGTCAAGGAAAAAAGATGTTAGTGAAGTAGCATTTCATATAGAAACAATAACTATCAGTTATTTTTTCCAACCTATCTCTTCACTGAAATATAAGCATCTACTTCAACATGTTAACATAATCTAGTGGAATCCAACAAGGAATCATCTACTTTAAAAGGGAGAGGGACATCAAGCCAGTTATTGCCACAATATAGAAAAATCAACCAACTGATCATTTATGTTTTCATTTAAAAAATATCCAGTTCCTTTTTCACCCTATACACAAACATATTTATCAAATATGTTTAAATCTACATTTTTCTCTTGATAGCTTTTATATTCTTTGTTATCCTGTTTTCAAGAGATTTTAAATATCATTTCTGTCTTTTTCACTTCAGTTTTCCATTAAAGTATTTCTGTCTTTTCACCCACATTTTGATTGGATTTTAGTATGTTATATAAAACAAAATTTTAAAATGGTAAAACTTTTATAAAATTCAGATTAATAGTGGAAGACAAGAAGAATATGTAAGAAACTCAGATGGAGGCTGGATTTTCAAGGAGTTTGGGGGCCCTAAGGTGTGGGAGTGACATTTTTTAAAGTGATTAAATACTGTGGATATCCTTTTAGGTTTCATATACTAACTAATATAGTTGTATAAATGTTCTTTGGGTTTGCTGACATTTTGAATAAGTAGGAACAGTGTCCTATGTCACTGAGCTTATAAGATTTAGGTACAGTACCTTTAGTTCTTTGAATTATAAAAGTTATTGAGTCAAAAGTGATTCTTAACTTTTCAATTTTAAGTTTACAAGACTGTTTAGTTTCAGTGAAATAATCTGATTATGTATAATATCGCATATGCAATATATAATTTGCCCTTACTAATATACTCAAGAACATACGACCTTTTTATTTGTCCATTTTTTCAAGTATAGAAAGTGAGTTTTACATTTCCAAACTGGAGTTAATTTTAATGAACTCCACATATCACATGTGGATATAATAAATGCAGTCCAACAGAAACTGAACTTCCTTTAAAGCACAGACTGAATAGGAAGTTGGAGCGTTCCTATTGTTATGATTCAATGCTGCTAAATACTGCAAAATTAAATGATATTGCAGTTAAGTAAACAGTGGAAAGGCAGCCAAGTACTCCTTTAATTCGTAAGCCTCTTGTTGAATATTTAAGAGTTAATATCAATTTGAGCACCATGCATACTTAGGTACAGAGTAGATTCGAGTGGATAAAAAATAAATAAATAAAGCAGTTTTCATTTCAGGGTAAGCTGAAAGGCTGAAAGGTCTTACATAGTCAATCAACATTCTAGTTGTGTTTTTTGTTTTTTTCTTCAACACTTCTTTTCTCCCCTTCTTTTTGATCTTAATAATTGTGCTTCATTTATTTTGCTAATACTATTACCTTTTACCAGCTGCTTGTATATACGTGGTGCTATTCTCTGCAACTAAAGTGAAAGTCAGAGAGAGGAAGAGAGAGGATGTTAAATGGCAGCGTTATGGGCCAGAATGGAGACTCAAAGGGTCTTCTAGAATGCAATTAGATCAACTGAATGGTGCACACTGTAAACTCTTACCTTATATAACGATCTAAAAGATTTCCCCACACTTTGTGTTTGGAATTAGCTATGAAAGTTAAAATAAAGTGTCTTTCACACAGAATTAATGAAGATTTTAAAAAATTTTATTGATTAAGATATTACATATGTGTCCTCATCCCCTATTATACTCATGCCCTCATCCCCCTAACACTGTCTTAAAAACAGGACGGCTTTTGGAGACAAAGAGGACAATTAAAAGATGTGTTAAAATGACCTGACTTCAGACACCCCAGTCATTTCCCCCAGCCTCCTCCCTGGCAGAGGAAGCATTCCAGTCCAGAGGCAAGAGGGGGCCTGGCAAAAGCAGGACACAGCCTTCTCACTCACAGACCAGCGTCCTTTCTTGAGCCCCATGCTACCGTACAATCTATCTGAGGACACTCCAGGGCCGCAATCTCATGCTGCAAGAACTTTCAAAACATGCAATACCTCTTTAGTCAGGGGCACTGACCTCTTTTCCCTTAAATTGTCAAATTAACTGCCAAAACAATAGCCTTCCTGTATAAATTAAATCAAAATTATGCCTCTCCCCCCCCCTTTTTTTTTTGTCAAATTGGCCACAGAATTTTAGTCATTAGTTTATGAGGACCCTGGAAGGAAAGAGGTTGAAATGGCTGCTCTAGAAGTCTGTCCTCTAGAGTTGGGAGCAGTCAGCGGACAGATGTGAGACAGGGCATGGCAGTGCAAAGAACTCCTGCTTCCTCACATACAAAATGCAACAATAGGATTTGAAGCGAGCTAAGAATATACTATCTCCTTATCAGAGAGTTAAAAGTTAATTTAAATTAAGCAGGACCTAGAGAGAAGGCAAAGACATTCTAAATTAGCATTTTCTTGATTTGAATAGACAAAGCTTAAAGTCAAGTAATTTAGTTAATTCAGCTATTTTCAAATATCAATAAATCAAACAAAAGCTTTCCTAGCTGTTAGCAGATAAAGGCCATCAAGGCTTGAACTAAAAGAGAAAAAAATATACATTTTTTTAAAAATATAGAAATGTTAAATTCAGCCAGATAACAATAGAAAATAGAGCTAAGTTAGACAGGAACTTGTTAAAATGCACACACTAATGTTTAATTAAATTCTTATCTATAATTGGTATTCCATTTCATATATTTAGAGTATGAGTTTATTGATAATTATGTTGCTGTTCACATAGTTTCCTTTAAAAAATCTTTATTACTAAGTATATAAGATTAGTACTTTAAAAGGTCAGTGAATTGCCAAGTCCACAGCACCACCTTGTTAGCAATAATAAAGGAACAAAGAAGAGTATCTACAATTTACCAAATGTCTCCTATGAGTCAAGAGTATTACTTACATGATCTGAAATGCACTAATGAACGTGGCTGAAAACCAGAATAATTTCTGAAATGAACAGGCGAGAAAAGCAAAACTCAGAGAGGCTTAGGCAATTTTCTTGAGCTTTGAGAGTGACAGGACTCAGAATCAGTCCCGTCTTTTACATCTGTGTTCTCCAAATCATGCAAAGTTTCAAAGAAGTTGTTATCAAACCTATAAACATTCAATTGTGGTGTCATAATTCATTTAAGTTAAAAATTCCTCTAGATGAATTGTTGGCTTGAAAAAAAAATCTAAATACATGATCAGTAAGGCCAGATTTCCATATTACTGAACTCCTACATGGAGGTTACTCTGTGTCAGAAATGATTCTAAATACCTTAGGAATATTCACTCATGTAATCTTCATAACACTCCTGAGAGGTAGTTACAATTATTAACTCTATGGGACAGATGAGGAAACTGAATCACAGAAGTTCAGTAGCTTATCTGAGATTACACAGCTGGTAGATGGCAGGGCTGGGTGTTGAACGGGGCAGTCTGATAGAAAGTCAGTGCTGCTTACCAATCACTAACTACCTCCATGAAATCCACCTGGTAAATTTAAATGGGGAGTTTCAAAGGTCACTAAATATCTATTTTCCTTACCAGGCTTATCTGATAGCTGAAATGATCCTTTTGCCATATGTTTGGTTTAAGACAATGAAAGCAACTAATAGCTACCTTGTGTCTTTTTCCAAAACGGTTTCCCAAATTTCCAAATTTGCTTAATGAAAATGTACAAACAATAATTTTCCTAATTACACCTGTGTGGGAAATGCTGCAGATGATATCCTACTTTTGGAAATTCATAAATGCAAAAGTCCTTCAATAAAGAAAACACATTTTTGTTTAATCCAGAGTTTTCTAAGTGCAGCTGAGTATGATGAAAACATTAAGACTATTTAGAACCTAGATGGATATCTGGGCAAGGCCTCATAAGAACTCAGGATCTAAGGTGGACTAATGTTGACTTAATTATTAAAATTTTAGAAGGAAAAAATCACATTTTTTAAGCTCAGTTTTCTCATTTGTAAAATGGGAATCAAAACAGTCCCTTGCTTACCTTGCCAATGTGGCTCAGTGGTTACATGCCAACCTATTGTAAGAAGCAGGAGGTCAAGTTTAATTCCTGGCCTGGGCATGGTTCAAACTCAGTATGGGGCATGCAGGAGGAAGCCAATCAATGATTCTCTCTCATCATTGATATTTCCCCCTCTCTCTCTCCCTCTTCTTTCTCTCTGAAATCAATAAAAATATATTTTAAAAGAAAAAATATCCCTTGCTTGAAGGCTCCTGGGCTTACAAAGACACTAGGTCAATAGGAATCTTAGGTCAGATGCAGCCTATTGCAAAAATTTTCACAGACTGTTTTTCAGCTGTTTTAATTCCAGCAACGGGTTATCCCAGTGGTCGGCAAACTCATTAGTCAACGGAGCCAAATATCAACAATACAATGATTGAAATTTCTTTTGAGAGCCAAACTTTTTAAACTTAAACTTCTTCTAATGCCACTTCTTCAAAATAGACTCGCCCAGGCTGGGGTATTTTGTGGAAGAGCCACACTCAAGGGGCCAAAGAGCTGCATGTGGCTCGCTAGCTGCAGTTTGCCAACCACAGAGTTATTCTATATAATAAAGATGTAATATGCAAATGGTTGTTACCCCCGTGAAGTGTGAAGACCTACCCTATAATGACCTGATGACAGATCAGCAGGAAGGTGGGGCAGCAAGCTACAAGCAGGAGGCAGAGAGCTACAGGAAGGGATAGGGCAGCAATCTATAAGCAGGGAGGAGGTGAGGAGGACAGGGGAACTACTGGGCAGCAGGCAGAGAGCTACTGGAGGGTGGCAGTGAGCTGCTGGTGAGCTATTGGTGCACAAATTCATGCGCAGGGCTACTAGTTTTTAATATTATATTTCTAACCCTCCCCCAACACACATGATATAAAGCAAAATTCCCTCTCTTTTTTCCAGAAACATTAACAAGTCCTGATACCTTCTCAGCCTCAAGGTAGGTAGAATTCTTTTACTTGGGTTGTTACCACTGGAAAACCCACCATGAGACTGTGGAATAGTGCTCAGGTCTGAACTGCAATTGAATATAATTTCTTTGAGGAAATGCTGCCCCAAATAAAAAGCCCCAACTTTATTTTTAAAATCCCTGAGCTCTCTTCTCAGAAGGCATCAACATTATTCTCCTCCACACTCATTTCCGCTGTTGACATTTCTAGTTTAAATTCTAAGCCTACCAGGTCACCTTGAGAAACTGTTCACCAGCTGAGATTTTTTTTTCCCTCAAAGAAATTTATTTTGTGGTGACAGCAAAATGCCTCTATCCTCAAAGCCAAATTCTTTAAGCAAAACAAAACAAAGCAATATTTGCAATTCCTCCTCTTGCTGTGAGTCTGATGGGCCTGGTCCCAAGACACCAAACTGCTTTCTCCTCTTCTTTTCATCTTCTATTTACTACATTGCACATGTCACTAAATTTACTGCCATGAATGATGGACAAAAGTCATGCTTTTTCCCAAGTGAATTTCCAAGCTGCCTCAGAAACTTCAGGCAAAGGAATATTTATTTCATTCATCACCTAGTTCTGAATCGTAAATCAAATGTGTGCAGAGAGCAATACACCCTACAACCAAAACAAGTAGAAAATAATGTGCTGTGGATGGCTTGGAGAAGGGAAAGCATCGCTTTATTTATGGTGTTGGCTTGGAAATGGGTAATAAGCACATACTCCAAAACGCTCCCATTCATTCATTTTCTTTCTGCTTTTGTTTTCTTCCCATTATACTCTCCACCACACTGAGAGTAGGTGGGAAGAGTTTTGAAGTGAGTGATGTTCATGAATGTGAGGCACCCTCGTCCTCTGTCTTCCCTCTCTTCTGCATTCTGTATTCTTTTTAAAATTTTTTTATTGATTATGGTATCACATAATTGTCCTCATCCCCCTATTCCCATCCCAAACCCCTTCCCACATATGCCCCCGCCCCCCTGTTGTCCATGGCCACTGGCTAGGCCCATATGCATGCACACAAGTCCTTTGTTTGATCTCTCCCCCTTACTCCCACCCTTCCTTACTTTCCCTCTAAGGTTTGAGATTATGATCGCTGCTTCTCTTTCTCTGGGTCTGTTTTTGTTCATCAGTTTATGTTGTTCATTATTTCCTCTAGATGTGTGAGATCATGTGATCCAAGAAATACCCTTGTAAGAACTGAAACTGTATTCTTTATGTCTAGCTCCAGTCCAAACCTCTGCTGAGCCAAATAAGATCCACAGGACTGCTTTACTGCTGTATGTTTCAAACTGGGTACAGTGTGTGTGTTGGACAGAAGGCGGAGACTCTGTCACACCTCCTTGAATCAATGATTTTACTCTAGGATTTGAGGAGAAATAAGCAATGGCTTTTATATAATGAGCAAATATAATTTATAATCAAGTTACAAAATTCTGGTGGCTTTTAAAGCTAAAACTTCTTGACATTTAATGCTTACAGAGGTTGAGCAAGAGATGATACCAAGTATTGTTAAAAATTCAGACTCTGGTGTCAGATAAATCTTGTTCTACAACTTAAGCAGTTTTTATCTTGGGCGAGTCATAGAGTCTCTTCAAGCTTCATTTCCCCCTACATGGAAGATGCAAATAAAAGAGTAGTCACTTCCTAAAATTTCCTCTCAGCATTCAGTGAGATGAACCTCGGCCTAGAGTAATCACACTAGAGTTTAATTACTATGATGACTTTCAGCCTCCTGTCCTTAGGTGATTACAGTCCTCAAACCTTTAGATTGCTTTTGTTTAAAGTAGGTCAGTTAAAGAAACTCTTTCATTGGGTGACATTTTGAAAAAAAAAAAAATGGAACTTAGGTGTAAGGTTAAAAAAGCCAGTTAACCTTATCTATAAAACCTAATCACCATTTACTGCTAAATACTGAGTACAAAACATAAAGAGAATATGATGAAAACAACAAAAGAAAACAGAGAGCACTGTGATTAGGAGCTCTAATACCACTCTTTGTATAACTTGAGTTCTTATACATCGTATTCAAAGCAAGTATTCATTGATTACATTTTTATTTTAAACTAGAGGCCTGGTGCACAACATTCATGCACTGGGGTGGTGGGAGGTTCCCTCAGCCCAGCCTGTGCACTCTCGCAGTCCGGGAGCCCTCAGGGGATGTCCAATTGATGGCATAGGCCCACTCCATGCCAGACCTCCCTAGCACTGGCGTGGAGGCGGGAGTGGCTTCCACCACAGCCACTGCCCTCACCAGCCATGAGCCCAGCTTCTGGCTGAGTGGTGCTCCCCCAGGGTCAGCACATTGACCACCAGGGGACAGCTTCTGCATTGAGAGCTTTCCCCCTGGTGGTCAATGCATGTCATAGCAACTGTTCATTCTGCCTTTCAGTTTATTTGCATATTAGCCTTTTATCATGTAGGATTTCCAGCTCTGGTGCAAAGGAACCACTCTCATGGTGAAATAAAAACATGAACATAAAGCCGAGAGCTTGGAATCAGAGGTGCTGCAGTGAAATAATGCCCTCTTTACGGCACTTGTTATTCCTCTGGTTCTTCAGATATCAAATGGGCTTCACTCCATTGGCTTCACAGAATTATTTTTTAAATTCAAAATGATGTTATGGGGAAAGTATCTGTATAGTTTTATTTAGCAGCTATTTGCTGAGCACATAAACTGTATAGGGCTCTGCATAAGGCACTGAGGATTTGATATATATGCCCAGCCCTGAGAACTTCTAATTGGGAAGGCCTACGAATTGAAAAAAAAAAACAAAAAAAAAAAACTCTTACCATTTGCAATGGCATGAATGGGCCTGGAGAGTATTATGCTAAATGAAATAAGCCAGTCAGAGAAAGGTAAGTATCACATGATCTCACTCAGATGTGAAACCGAATAAATAAAATAAACTGATGAACAAAATAGATCCCGAGACATAGAAGCATGGAACAAACTATTGAATCTCAGAGAGAAGTTGGGGATGGGGGTAGCTGGAAAGGGATTAACTGGGGGAACTTATATGCATACATGGACACAGATAACAGAGTGGTAAAGACCTTGGAGGGGTGGGTGTGGAGTGGAGGGTGTCAATGAGGAAAAACAACAATAAACAAAGGGGACTTCTTTAATACTTTCATCAATAAAGAAATAATATTTTTCCAATGAAATATGAAAAAAAGAAAACATGCCATGGAGGAGACGTATAGAAATCTGTAAAATCTTTCATATATATATATATATATATATATATATATATATGCTATTTCATATTTTATATATACACACATATATATATATATGCTTATATATATGCTTATATATATAGATGCTATTTCATATTTAACTTAACTTACAACAATTTCTAATAACTTTTATGCATATATAGATGCTATTTCATATTTAACTTTTATATATAGATATATATGCTATTCATATATAGATGCTATTTCATATTTTATATATATAGATGCTATTTCATATTTTATATATATAGATGCTATTTCATATTTAACTTAACTTACAATAATTTCTAATAACTTTTATGCGTTCCTTTTTTGAATGAGGCAGCTGAGAGTCTTGAACCCTCTACTTTCTGACTTTTAAAATCCAATAAAAACACAACACTTTTTAAGAACTAATGGTGAAGGGGCTTTTTATCTTGCCCCTCCCACCACCTCCACACACACATACACACACACACACTCACTCAGGTGAGAATGGATGAAATGCACTGCCAAATTAGGCTATTATCAACACCATAACTGGTAATTAGTTTTCAGATGACTTTCCATTGCTTTATCATGTCTGATGTGCCCAGTAATATCAAATGTCTTATGTCTCATCGAGAGTCAAACAACTAAAGAGCAGCAGATCCAGGTCTGGAATTAAGATCAACAAATATCTTTGGAAGAAACCATGGGAAATACTAAATTCATTTTTTTTCTAAGACAAAAACAGTATTTCCAATATTCCAGGAGGAAATAATGCTGTCCTCACAGTGGGCTATGATTTATGTGTATATCTCTAATGGTGGACAAGACTGACCATGGGCTGGGCATGGGGGGCTTGAAGTAAAACAAGAGAACAATCTCAAAGGTGCTTTATACCACTCAGAAATTTAAATTGTGCCTAGTTTAATACTGTTACATTTTAGGTTGTTTCAAAATCTAATCTATGTACAATCTCTTGTATCTTGTTAATATTTCCTTATCTGTTTATGGGCTTATTGGAAAATGACTGGAAGTGTGTTGAGGCCTGACAAATTCTTAAACTAAGAGAACCATGAAGTCAAGGTCCATTAAAATACTTTAAGGAAACCCTTGTGCCTAAGAAATTTGCATTCCAATGTGCTGATCACATTCCTTTTCTTAATGAAGGAACATTTCCACTCAAGGGTTCCCACAAGAACAACAACTATAACTTTAATTTTCTTTTTTTTTCTTTTTTGGTAGGCACAAACTCTTCCAAGTGTTACCTCTTGGAAGCTGGTGGAATGTAAAATACATCAATTGATATGTGCCTATAATAGAGCCCATTCCTTATTTTCCTTTTTAATAGAGAATAGAAGAGACAATGTCAAACGGAATATATTAAAATATATATATATTTGATGTAAAATAGTTTTGAATGTGTGTATCAGATTCAGGAGACCTGAATCAAATTTAGACAAATCTCTGTAAAAGTCTGGGTCATTGGCATATATGCCTTTATCCTGTTTTTGTTTATTAGTCTGTTTTCTTAAACTTAAGGATGAAACAATTTACTACCTTATACCACTATAAAAAATAAAAAGAAATAATAAAATGAGCTTTAAGCCTCTCTTCTCCTGTTTTTCTTTTTATGTAGTGGTTCACATTTTCCTTAGGGCTAAAAGATGATTGTTCTTTCCTAAGATGCATTTCTATCAATAGTAATTGGAGCAAATAAAGATTTGTTTTATGTCAGGGCATTAATCTTCTATTTACTACTTTAATAAAACCTTTAATTTTATACTAATTTACAATTATAAAACATTTTAGCATGCATGATCTCAGATAATCATCCAAGCAATATGAGAATAGGATGGGCAAATTTTACTTTGTTGTTATAGATGTAGTTGTTTTCACTTGATATATTGAGACTCAAAAAGGACAAGAACTACAGTCATACTCACTCAGCTAGCAAAATTCAAAGAGTCAAACTTCTTGTTGACTGTTAAATAGTAATATCCAAAATCTATATCTGTCATTCAAGACATTTTCCAGTCAAGTCAAAACAATATTGTAACTATTTCTCAACTAAAAGCCCAGTGCATGAACCCTTGCACACTGAAAGGAAATTAATTAGAAGAAATATTTTAATATCACTATTTGTCCTTTCTCTATAATAGAAGTGTCAACTAAATTCATGATTGACAATGACAGATGGAAACACATTTGTGCAATTGGTGCCAGCGAGAGCTTTATATATGTAAATAAACTTGCTTAATTAGACCCTCTTACTGATTTAGGTAAACTTTTCCAGCCCAGTGAAGTACCCCAACTTCTCTTTCAGGTAATTGTCAGTAACACAGCAGTAAATATCAACACAAAGCAGATTAATATTATAGATCAAGCAGAGAGAACAAAGGGAAAAATATTTAACTGCAGCAGTGTATGACTATGTTCTGTGCAGTGAGAAAACTGAAGTCAGTTTCAATTTCCACCATTTTTTACTTCTTTTCAGTTAGGTCAAGTTTGTAAACTTTTTAAATCTCCATTTTCTAGCTAATGAAAAGAAAATAGAATTCCATCAAGTCTCATATCTACCTACTCCAGGACTTCTGTGAGGATCAAATGAGATGAGGCATGGGAAAACGCTTCAAGACATTTGGTTAAAGTGTAAAATGTTTCCACCTGGCTATAAAGCAAGTTGTGTTCCAGGGCTTAAGAAACTCTATGGAGGCTACTTGCTAGAAAGAGGAAGCCAGGCATTGCTATGTGATGTCATTACCTGGTGTCCACAGTGACCATTTCTGAGTTGGGCTGGGCTGTGGGCTGGATTTTGCTCCATGGAGTCTCAGCAGCATTGGCTGTGATTTGATTGGCTGTTGGTCTGGGGTGGAGCAGGGACTGTGTCCCACTTGGGGGAAGTCGAGTGTTGCTTTGTGGGTGCCAATTCCATGGTGCCATTTCTCAGTAAATGGCCAGTGTACATCATGGCAGCTACTGAGTTGAGGATCTGCCCCCTGGTGGTCTGTGTGCATCATAGCAATCAGTTGGGTGGTTGGACACTTAGCATCTTAGCCTTTTATATATAGAGAGAGAGATACTCTTTGTAACCATCCAAATCAGTTAAAGGGATCTACTACCCCATTAGCATCATTGCCCTCCCTGTGGTTGTCTTCTGCCAGTTCTCAGATTCAACCAGATCACCCCTTTCCTTCTAATAGCAGCTCCTCCATATCCTCCCTGCTACCTCATAACCTTCATAAACACTTTCAGCCACAGATTTCTCTCTTCTCTAAATTTTCACTTTGCATTATGTGTACTTCTCATTCCTATATTATTATATAATTCATTTTTAGATTTTTTTGTTGTGTAATGACTTATGATGATATTTGTGTACATGTGTTCAGACACAGATAACTCTCACACATTATACTTTTCTTTGTTGATAAGAATGTGTTATACCATTCTTTTTAACATGGTGATTTTTCCATGCTAACTGATCCTCAATATATACCTAAAGAATGAGTACAAATGTCAACAAAATCAGCAAAAAGCAAGAGCTGGTATAGATACCTTAATTGTATTCTGACAAGTCAAGTGATATTCCTAACTTACTGGCACATTTCCATTTCGTAGCAATTGAGATAAATACATACAATGGTTTCAATTGATAGATACTTTGGGAAATATATTTAATATATTTCATAGTAGGAGATTTAAATAGACATTGAGATATATAATTATTATAAAACTTTTTAAATGAAAAAATACTGATTAGCATTAAACATTGTGATTTACAGAATAATGCACCTCATCAAAAAAGATATCCACTTGTTAAACCTTAGAACTAGTGAGTATGCTATCTTATATGGGAAAAGGGACATTGCAGATATGATTAAGTTAGGGATCTTCCAATGGGGAGATTATGCTGGATTATCCAGGTGAACATAATGAAATCATAAGTCCTATTAAAAGGGAAACAAAAGGGTCAACATTAGAAAATGGAGGTGACAATGGAATCAGGGATTGGAAAAATGTGCTTTGAAGATAGAGGAAGGAACCACTAGCCCAAGTAATGCAAATTGTCTCCAGAAACTAGAAAAAGCAAGAAAACAGACTATCTCTTAAAGTCTCCAGAGGAACATAACCATTCTAACATCCAACATGGTTTTAGAATCTTGAACTCTAGAACTGTAAAAGATTTGTATTGTTTTAAAGCCATAATGTTTGAGGAATTTTTTTAGAGAAGCAATAGCAAACTAATACACACTAATGAAGATATGCTCTTTATAATAAAGTTAAGTAAAAACTTAAATTATTTACCATGTTTTTTCTCTGTAATATTGAGTTCTTATTGTTGTTGACTGACATTGAGACCCTGATATATGAAATTTTGGATAATAAACTCAGCCTTAATATTTCAGTCTCTCCTTAAATATACAAAAACAGAGAGAACTCAAAAAAAAGTAAAGATATCAAGATTAAATTCAGCATCACTGAGTAATGCACATAACTAAATCGTAATATATATATATATATATATATATATATATATATATATATATTTACTTAATCTGTATTTATCTTATCAACTTAGTGAAACATAAGTTAATTCTCTTTGTTACTGATTAAATGTACAGTGATTAGGTGCTCAAGGACTTAGGGGCAATTATGTTTGGTATTTCTCATTGGTTTCTTTCCCCATAGCCATTATTATTATATGAGTTCTGTTAGAGCTGATAAGAAAATGCCGAATTAATGACTGGCCTTTCATTTTCCTTGGTTAATTTCATGGTTATCAAGTTTGTTTAGGGAATTGACATGGTGATCAAAACTCAAACAAAACAAAAGAAAACAGACTGAACTCAGTCAGTTTTGCAGGCTCCACTGAAGTGTTTATCCTTATAATGTAAGCAAGCTCTCCTCTCTTCCCAAAGAAAGCGTATGCTAATCTATGTTAAACTTCTCTGTTAAAAAAAATTAGTCCTTTTACATTTAGGTTAAATAAATTTGATACATTTAAATAATGAGATATTATTTAGCCACGTAGGAATAAAATTTAGATGTGAATATATTGCTAAATGGACAAATGTTCTTGATAGATAGTAAAGTAATGAAAAGCACACTGCACATCAATCTATACAGTGGCCACTCCTAATATTTAGTTTTAAGACTCCTTTACCTGGATGATGCCAAAGGTATTTAGTTTATGTAAATTTTATTCATGGTTATTAGGGATTAAAACAGAGGCATAGTTAATATATTTATTAAGTAATCATTTAAGACAACCATAAAGGAGTCCTTGCATATTTACATTAAAAACATATTTTGTAAAACTAATTATACCTTCCAGCCGAAACCGGTTTGACTGGGGTGTCCCAGGTTTGATTCTGGTCAGGGACATGTACATTGGTTGCGGGCACATCCCCAGTAGGGGGTATGCAGGAGGCAGCTGGTCGATGTTTCTCTCTCATCGATGTTTCTAGCTCTCTATTCCTCTCTCCTCCTCTTGTAAAAAAATCAATAAAATATATATTAAAAAAAACTAATTATACCTTCCAAAACAAACAATAATTCAGTGAGGATAGTGACATTGTTTTGCGTTTCACAAATCTCTTTAATGTCTTATTTAATAGAGGGTAGCTAGACTTTCATATCTGCTTCTGTCTTCTGGCCTTAGAAATCTCACTCCGTATTTGTGAGAGAATAAAAGTAAAAAAGGCAAATAATGTCTTAGTGTCAAGATGAAAATAGTTTTGATGTCATGAACTTCATGAGAGAAATTGGGAGACCTCAAGAGGCACCTGGACCATACTTTGAGAAGTGTATGCTCTATGTGTCTGTCCATCTATCTATCTATCTATCTATTCTTCCTCTCTTTCTTAGGATAAGTTGTGGGAAAATGTTGTTCACATTAAATACTTTTACTACTAAAGCCATCAGTCCTATTATCACAGTAGAGTTATAGTACTATTCAGAGTTAATATTTTGAGTGTTAAATATGTTCCAGTCATTACAATATGCATTGAAATTATTATTATATTGTGCAGTCCTCACAAAAGCCCTATGAGGCATATCAACTCATTGCAGGAGAGACACCCATTTTACAGGTGAGAAAAAAACAAAACATGAGAATGATTTAGTTGCCATTTAGTGGTAGATCCAGGTTTTCACTCCAACATGTTTCATCCTGGAACCCATATAAAATGTTGTAATTATAAAATCTAAGGCTAAAATTAGTAAACAGGGGATTGAAGTGTGTGTGTGTGTGTGTGTGTGTGTGTGTATGTGTGTATTTCTGCATATTTTTGAGTTTTTGTCTCTTTGCAAATATAAACTCACTGAGGGCAGGAAAATATTCAATAATTGATGATATTCCAAATTTAAGCAAATCCATATTAACAGTTTTTCCAATGAATTCTTTTTTGTTTTCATTGTTATGGGAACAATTTTCCCATTTACAATATGAATGTAAAAGCTTTCTATTTTAATAACATGGAAATATAAATCAATATTTTTAAAAGTTTTAAACTCTTAGAACATAAAAAATGATTAATGATAAAATAAGTTATTTGCATCCATTTTTCCAATAAGAGTTCTGGCTTGGAAATATATGTTATATATTTTTTAATTTTTAAAGATTGTTTCCAGAAAATTGATCAAGTCAATAATCAAATCTTCAGTCATTTAGAACAATTTGTTTTAGTTTTTTAATTAATCTATGTAAATTACTAAATAATAATGGTGGCGATTACATTTTATAATTAAGATTAAATAGAGCTTTGACTTTAAATCACTTCCAAATCTATTGTACATATAAGTCATTTATGTACCCCTAATTAATGGTCAACAAATGGTATACATGTATGTGTGCATTTTTCTGGCAATAGGCCTTATATAATAAAGAGATAATATGCAAATTGACTATTACACCCTTGCACAAGATGGCTGCCCCCATGTGGTCACAAGATAGCCACCACAAGATGGGCAGCAGGGTAGGGCCGTTATGGGCAATCAGTCCAGCAGGGGAGGGCAGTTGGGGTAGACCAGGGCTGCAAGGAAGGGAGGGCATTTGAGGGCTACCAGGCCAGCAGGGGAGGGTAATTAGGGGCTACCAGACTAGCAGGAAAGAGCAGTTGGGGCAACCAGGCCTGCAGGGGAAGGCAATTTTGGGGAACCGCGACTGCAGGGTGGATAGTTGGGGGCGACTGGGCCGGCAGGGGAGCAGTTAGGTGTCAATCAGGCTGGCAGGGCAGTGGTTAGGGTGTGATCAGGCTGGCAGGCAGAAGTGGTTAGGGGCAATCAGGCAGGCAGGTAGGCGAGTAGTTGGGAGCCAGCAGTACCAGACTGTGAGAGGGATGTCCGACTGCCAGCTTAGGCCCAATTCCACTGGGATTGGGTCTAAAGACATCCCCAAGGGGTCCCTAATTGGAGAGGGTGCAGGCTGGGCTGAAGGACACCCTCCAATGCACAAATCTTGTGCAGCAGTCCTCTAGGATATTTTTTCTGATTTATCAGTGGCTCAGAAAGATTAAAAATCACTCCCTTGATAAAAATTCAATGTATCATGTAAAGAAATGCATCTAAATTACTTTAAACAGTATACTAATGTTTACTTTATATCCTTATCAACTAAAATATTTGCTTGGATTAAAAAATACTTTTCAGAAATAATTACATATATTTATAATAGTTAAGCTCTCATATATATACACAGAATCATCTATTACAGCAGATTTTTCTATCAAGCATTTTTAAATGCAGTGAAAATAATAAAAAGAAAATAAACAGCTAAAATGTAAGAATCTCTGAGATGAATTTCTATTTTAATTTAAAATAAATTATATTTCCCTCATGTAATAAAATTCTGAATTGTTACACCCAGAAAATCAATATTTTACAATGCTTTGCTTTGACTAAGACCCATCATGAATACAATTATTTTTAAAGGTTGTTATAAATCCTCTTACATTGTTGCTAGAAGAATTTATTAGTTTTATGTGGATAAATATTCTAATATAATCAAAAGAAAATGACCTTTCAAGGTGTTTCTAGAAACACTTTGTCCTTTACAAAGTTCTTTATTCAAATGTGCAAGGTGAAGTTGGAGATAAAAACAACCTTTTTATAAGCCCATTTAATCTTTGGGATAGAGTATAACATCTGTCTAATTTTTAAAGGGCTGCTTAAGAAAAGATCATGGAAAATTTAAAAATGTACAATGCTAGCTTCATTTCAATAACTATTTATCATTTTACTTTCACCTCCATTTTACAGATAGCCAATAGTAATTTTCCTATAGATTTCCTTCATTCCTCCTCTGTCATTACCCTGATGGCAGTATCAGTACTCAGCCACACTCTCAATTGAGAGAGAAAGGGATGAGGAACAGGAGGATATGGCTTGATAAATCATAAATATATTTTCTGCTCCAAAATAACCTCAAGTTAGAGAAAAATCCATATGTTTGTACCCAGCTAACTTTCTTGTCACAAGTGACCATCTAAATGTACCATCAATCATACAATTTCAGGAATTATGTCCCAGTCATTTCAATTTAGAAATTGTCACTGCAAATTGCCTAAGTAGATAATCCAAAAAACTGGGTTATAAACTGTATACTCTTATTTCCTTTTTTTTGATGAAATTTCTCTTGTAAAATTGTTAAATAATTAGTGTGGTAAAACCCAGATTTTAATGATTGTTTAACTGCTTTTCATGCTTAAATGTTATACAAATAGTATTTAATGAAATACTTACACTTAGAGAAAATATAGGATTATGGATGTTTATGCCTGAACCTGAGCTCCTTTCACACACTAAAGATGATGATGGTGATGATGATGATGATGATGATGATGATGATCCCTGGCTGTTGTAGCTAAGTAGTTAGAGCAGCAGTGCTTGCGCCTCAATGTCTTGAGTTCGATTCCCAGTCAAGAGCACATAGCTGGGTTGCAGGTTCGATCCCGGGTCCTGGTCAGAAAGGCAACCAGCAAATCAATGTGTCTCTTCTCTCTCTCTCTCTCTCTCTCTCTCTCTCTCTCTCTCTTTCTCTCTCTCTCTTTCTCTCTCTCTCCCTCCCTCCCTTCCTTCCACTCTTTACAAATCAATGGAAAAAATATTCTTGGGTAAGGATTCATAATAACAAAGACAATGTTGTAGAAATGATACACTATCAATAATCTTACCTTAAAATTACATTTTTAAAAAGAATAATGCACTATACATCTGTAGATAATAGCCTTTTAAAAATCTAAAAGACAGTTGTGTTAGGGCTTCTGCATACCATCAATAGAACCTGAATGTGTACAGGGGGCGGGGAATCATTCACAGTAGTCTGGAGTCCAGGGATTGGCACCCATGACTCAGGGCCTTGAATGATGCGGTGGAAATCTTTCCCTTTTAGGCTCTTGTTTTTCTGTTGTGTGTTGACTATTTTCTCTCCTGATGCCAGGAAGAGAAATAAGCGGAAATACACCTGCTGATAGCTCCAGGCTTATAAAAATTCAGTGTCTTTCATCTTAAAGAGAAGAGAGAATATCTCTCACCTGATTCCATAGAAAAGATCACAGCAGGCATTCAGGAATCTCAGGTCATTGCTAGAAACTCATTGTAGCCTAAGGGATAGCATTAGGAGAGGCAGCCAACCAAATGAACCCGCCAGGGTTGTGGGAAACCTGGGTGGTCAGGCAGAAACAACACATCTTACTCTAAGGACCCTGTTTTGAAACTGTGCCTTGCTCCTAAACCAGCTCTATCTAGTTTGGGCTTTCTTATAGCTTCTTAGGCATTAGCAATATATTCTTTGCCACCCACTCTTCTTCCCTTGATTTCTATACACCCAATTGTGCCACACTGAAAAGCCTTTTCAAACAAGCTCTCCACACAGTCAGTACTTGCATTATAAACTTCTTCCTCCTCCTTTAAGTGCTTTTTTCTTCATAGGTTCAGAAACAAACAAAAACCCACTTCTTTTTCTAAGTGTGTAGCAGTTCGTAATGCTTCTGTAGGGATTACTCCAAGGGTTGCTTAAAAAGTTAAAAGTGGCTGAAACCGGTTTGTCTCAGTGGAGAGAGTGTCGGCTTGTGGACTGAAGAGTCCCAGGTTCGATTCTGGTCAAGGGCATGAACCTTGGTTGCAGGCACATTTCCAGAGGGGCGGTGTGCAGGAGGCAGGTGATCGATGTTTCTCTCTCATCGATGTTTCTGACTCTCTATCTCTCTCCCTTCCTCTCTGTAAAAAATCAATAATATATATATATATATATATTTAAAAAGTTAAAAGTGGTGGATTCTTCAAAATATTACCTAAGTGATAAGTGAGGGGTGAGGGTCAGGGCACAAATCTGAAAATCATCTCCTCACTTGTATAAAAACTTTTCTGAGGAGGGACAACTATGAGATATAAGAGAGAGTTTAATAATTTTATTTAAAAAAAATTTAATATGTTTTATGGATTTTCTACAGAGAGGAAGAGAGAGGGATAGAGAGCTAGAAACATCAATGAGAGAGAAACACAGACCAGCTGCCTGCTGCACACTCCCACCAGAGAATGTGCCCACAACCAATGTACATGCCCTTGACTGGAATTGAACCTGGGACCTTTCAGTCCACAGATCGAAGCTCTATCCTTGAGCCAAACCGGTTTTGGCAGAGTTTAATAATTTTAGATCCATGTCGAGGTTTCACAGAACAGAGTCCACATAATGAAAGTACAAACATATTATACATGGAGATAAAATAGAAAGACAGAATGCACCTGATCTGACACCTTGGCCTGTAGGAAGCCATTCTGTCTCTACAGGTTCTGCCCTGACAGCGGCTTCCCGTCCACAACGCAAGCTGCAGATCAGGACAATCAAATGCAGAGGCAAGTCCATGGCTTTTAGTGCAACCCATAGCTTTTCACGATCCCTGCAGTCAAAGGCCTTACTTACTGTATCTCTGAAACATAGACAGATCTTCTTCTAAAATTCCTTGGAGCACTCAAGTACCCAGTGGATATTTGCAATTCGATCTCAAGTGCCCCTTTCTTTTCTGAGTCTGGCTTGAACATCTGGCATTTCACGCTTCGTATAAGGTAGGAGCCTTTGTTGCAGCATCTTGAGCAGCATTTCACTTGCTTGGCAAATTGGAACAAGGGTGAAGATCCTCCGCACCCTCCTATTCCCAATGACTAGGCATGGATGTGAATTTTGAACAGGGAAAACACTGAAATACGGCTTTGAAAGAGCTCTACAAAGAGCTCTTGAGCTCCTGAGAAACAAACACGCGGGTCCTGAGGTAAACTAAGCCCGAAACATCAAGGGAGGCATCAATGACAAAACTGGAGCTGTCTTACTTTGGGGTAAAATGAGAAAGCAGAGTTCTATGGGAAAGATAATAATGCTGGGAAAATAGAGGGCAGCAGGAAAAGAGGAACGCCCACTACGAGATGGGTTGACTTCATCAAAGAAACTGTGAGCATGACACTACAGGAGCTGAGCAGGGCTACGAAGAACAGGACATGGTAGACATCACACATTCACAGAGTCAGAGCTCACTCAAGGGCACATAACACACAGACAGACATATACCTATGTGGACTCATTTCCCTTGTTTTCCTACCATCAATTAGTAAACACACACAGCAAGCAGTTTGAATGTGAAGGCAAGAAAAGGTTGATGTTCTAGTTTTAAGGCTATCAAGTCAAAAGAATTCTTCTCTTTTACTTGGGGAAGGGTCACAATTTTTGTTCTATTCAGGCCTTCAAGTGATTGGATAAGGCCTGCCAACAGTATGGAGGACAATCTGTTTTACTCAATCTACCAACTTAAATGTTCTTCTCCTAAAAAAAATGCTTTCATAGAAATACCCAGAATAATATTTGACATAATATTGATACCTAGCAGTCCAAACCAGTTGACACATTAAATTCTTCATCATGATATATAAGCCCTTCCTTCCTGTGAAAAGCAGATGATTTTCCACTTTTAACATTCTGAATTTTCCAAATACAGGGAAAGTAATACTAAAAAGTATTAAATATCCTAGGAAATCAACAACCTACAATACTCCAAAGGATCAGCTTTTGCAGATTTCCTAAATCTATAAATTCAAAAAGCTTTGCTTACTTAACTGGAAATGTCCATGGCCTGGTCAGGGCACATGCCAGGGTTTCTAGATCCATCCCCAGTAGGGGGCATGACGATTGATGTAACTCAATTAACACAAAGACTTTAGTCTTCATAACATCTCTTCACTATCCTGTAACTTCACTATAAAGACATTCCTATCTTTATCAGATGTTTTTTTGCTTGTTTGAATTTTTTAAATTGATTTTTAGAAGGAAAGAGTGAAGAGAAAACATCAATACGAGGGTGAAACATCAATCAGCATGCCCCCTACTGGGAATGGATTCAGAAACTCAGGCATGTGCCCTGATCAAAAAATCAAACCATCGACCTTTCGGTTCATGGGAAGACACCCAAGTAACTAAGCCACACCATCCAGGGTTCTTTGTCAGAAGTTGAGCTGGATCCTCTATTCCTAACAAGCACTGTCTTCTTTCTTCCTTATTGATAAATGCATAAAATTCAGATTCACAGGAGAAGCAGAGGACTAGGCACAGATTCTCAAAGGGGTGTCACCCTTCTAAACAAAGGCCTGGTTTCCATAAGGCAACTGGCTGCTTCTCATCAGTGACAAAATCTCTCTGAAAACAGTGTGTGTGTGTGTGTGTGTGTGTGTGTGTGTGTAACCTATGAACACATTGAGAGCAATCAAAGCGAAACAATTGTCACCTTGGAGTCCAGAGACCTGTGGCTCTGCCTGTGGAGAGGCTTAGAAAATTAGGCATAGGATATAACTGCTACACTTTTTTAAAAGCAAATGCTTGCTTGTATCAACTTATCTCTGAACTGGGTTTTAATAAGAATAAATAAAGGGAGGTGTCTTTTTATTGTTTCACTGAAGACAAAGATAAATCAGAATAATTTCTTTTATTGCTGCCAATGGACCTATCATGGTTTCGAATTTCTCTTAAATAATCTATTCAACCTAAGGTTTTGTTCCAAAGTGCTACAATTTAATTTGTATTGATATTCACCAGTTTTGAGTCAAGGTAATGTGTGACTTTAATTAGAGAGTGTCACTTTACTATATTGTTCTAGATGTAGTATAGGGTTCTCCAGGGCCATGTTTTAATTGCTAAATAAAACATGCTCTGTTTAATTAATGGTTCTGCTCTATAAGATCATTAGCACATTTCAAAGAGACCTGAGTTCTCTCTTTGCTTATCTCCAACAATATCTTATGTAGCATTTTATACTTGCAAAATGCTCTACCTACACAAATTCTCACAAATTATGAGTGATAAAAGATGAAGAATTCAAAAGATGTGATTTATAGAAGACAAAAAAAAAATCAGGGCAGAGATATCAGCTCTATTCTGGCTTACTCAGAGCTGCCTACCCTAAAGATCTATGAATAGACATGAGCTTCCTCCCTGCAAAATTAGAATAAATGCTATTGCATTATATTCTATACCTATATCTTTAATCTAATAATCTAGGGAATAATTTGCCTCAGTTTTTGTTGTTTTGAGTTGAATATTATCCTTCAAACAGTATTTCCAGAACAAATCACTGAATAAAAGGTCAGCCTACCATGAGTTATGTGAGCTGCTAATCCATTTGCCATTTCATAGTAATCATGTAATGAAAAGGTACTAACTTTTTAGAAACAAGTTCCTGGGGAGAGTGTCTCAAGAACAGAAGGTTATAATATCTGTCACAGAATGAAGAGTCCAAATGACCCAGGCAAGCTTTATCTTTTAGTGAAATTGAGAAAGGGGACTTGATTACCCAGCAACTCAAGGAAGGCCCCAGTGTTGGCTGCTGTGTTTGTAGCACATTTCCTGTTGCTATGAGTTAAGAAACTAACTGGCCCTCTGACTAGAGTAGTCACAAGGGGTAATAAGTCAGGATGGGGCTCCTGAGGATAGACCAGTCCTTTAAAACATGAAGGCCTCTTGTTAATTTGCTGGCCTACATTATCACCAAAACTAGAGGCATTGTCTCATGTCCTTGAGCCTAGGACAAAGCAAGATTTTTTTTGTCTGCTGATGGTCAGCCTTGGTGTAGTTACACTGCTTGGTTCCTAGGTCCCCTCTGATGTCCACTATGTTGGATAATTTAAAATCGGGCTAGGTGCTGAGGCAAGAATCATCTACATTTGTTTTCTGTTGAACCCAGCCAATTCTCAAGAAGTTAAGTCACCTTTTTAATGTAGAGAAAGCTTGACTACAGTGTTTTAGAACTTGAATCTGCTGAGTCTGCATCCTCCTTGTCTCTGCGGGTACAAGCCAGCTAGGACCGAGATCTGGCTTTTCAAACCCTTAATATTTATTCATGATCAGATTCCCATTCTCAGTCAATTTGGACCACAGATTATTTTCAGAAAGGCAACTTTTTTCCAGGAAAGGGAGATTTTCTTCCCTCTCTGCTCTCAGAATGGTCAGCTTTAATGCAAACATTTATTCTAGCAGCACTTCATTAAGGCCATGAGTCGCCAACATAATCTAGCATATTGCAAATTTCCTGCCAAATATCTTAATGTGATAGCCTAGTAGCACATGAGCTGCTCATCAAGGAATAACAAACCATTGTTTGAGAAAAGAGAATGAACTAATAGCAAAGACTGTCAGTTTTAAACACAGTATGCTCACTCTACTGTTTCCTCCTAATTGCTACCCATCCCACATTTTGGACCTGTTACATTTTTACACTCCCCTTTCTTGAATCAAATTCTGTTATTATCTAGAACAATTTCATATCTAACTATGAAAGTGAATTTATTTTGAGAATCCCAAATGCACAAAATCATGGTTGATCTAGGTCAACCATCATCATGGACTGCAAGGCCAAATTGCTATAAAACCAGGTGAAACCATTAATAGTGATCACTACTGACAACAAATAATCAATTTGAACCACGCTTTGATTGTGAAATGATCAGAACATTCCAGAAGACACAGCAAAGTAATTTTGCTTAATGATGATGAACCATCACATACTTCAAAACCAGTTAAAGACACATTAAATGATCTTGCCTAGTAAGAATTAACCTACCCACCATATTCACCAGACCTTAATTCTTCAGATTAGGTTCTGATGAATGGACACATACTTTCTGAGCAGCACTTCAAAACATATGAAGAAGTAGAAAATTGTATCTCTGAATGGTTTGCCTCAAAACAAGAAAAATTCTATTGGGATGGTATCCACAAGTTACCTGAAAGATGGGGGAAATGTGCAACTAGCGATGGACGTTACTTTAAATAAAGTACTTTTGATGTTTCTCTTGAAATTATCATGTTTTCTTAGATAACAAAACCCATCATTATTAACCTGTACACCTAGTAAATTTAGTCCATCAATTTGAAATACTGTAGCATATACAGTATATATATATCAAATATATATTCTCCCTCATTGTCAATACATGTTTAGATTGTTTATAATTTTAACTTACCCAAACAACCTTGATATTGTAAAATTGCTCTCAAAGTTGGTGCATTCATTTAAATCCATGCCAGCAATTAATGAGTGTTACAGTTTACTCACTTATGTGAATATATTTGTTGTAAATCTTATAGATAACATTTTAAGTAATTACATTTTATGGTAACTTTCCCAAGTGAAGTTTAGTATCTTTTCTTGGCCATATGACTTTCCTTCTCATGAATTCAAAACCTTTGCTAGTTTTACATATTTGTTGTTTTAAATTATTCTTACTGAGTTATATAAGGTATATGTATTTGCTGGCTGTTAAGTCCTAGTTTCCCAGGTTAAAAATAATTTTATCCAAATGTGGCTTTTCCTTTATATTTCCCTATGATTTTTTTTCTTTTAATGATGTTCTTCATGCTATTGATGTCCAATCCACCAGTCTTTTCCTTGATGGTATGTCTCTTGCTCCTGTGTGATACAATCCAGCCAGTAGCGTTTGTCTTCTTTATTCTTATTTACATTTCTGCTTTCAATGCTTTTGCTCTTTTCTCCATTCTTATGATGACACCCACAGTCATAATTACATACAAATGCATTTCTTTTTTGTCTTATTATTTTTTCAGTTGCTTAAATCATAAATGGGAGCAACTATCGCATTTAGCAACATTTAAACTTCATGAGAATAAGTGTAGCCTTTAGCAACATGTCTATAGACAAAAAACAGAGGCTCACCAATTACCTAATATTAATGGCTTCCATAATATGCTCTTGATTGGCATAAAAGAGACTGAACTCATTAATTTTGCTTTCTATAACTGCATGGAGTCTAGGGTAGTGATAAACTCAGGATTGGCCTTACTACTTTGACCATTCATCAAGGTGAAGACATGAGCCCCATGCTCTACTGAAAGAAGACTCCTCAAATAGCAGGAAGGCTTGGACAGGAAGGAATGCTCAAAGACCCCAAGGATATTTTAGCCTTGGAAAAACAGAAGTTTGGAGGCAGTGGGGCATAATAGTTATCATAAAGTAATTGAAATGCTTTCATGTGGAAGAGGGATAATAAGACTTCTGCTGTATATCCTTAGAGACTTAGAGAATGGATCAAAAGATAGAATTGGTATTCCATTCAGTGTAAGAAAAAGCATCAATGGCATAAAACCTGAATGAATATGGGTGATTGAAAAACACTACTCAAAATGCTGAATCAGAAACTAGATAAGCTTTTCTTCTGGATAATTATAGACTTTGAATGGAGGACTGTCCTGCCTTTTTCCACTTTAGAATTAGACAAATGAGAGAGTTGTAGTGCTCAACAATTAAATGGGCCACCTGAGGAAGAAAATGACTCCCTCAATATATCTCAAGTATGAAAAACAAGACTGAGAGGTACAATAGAGGATGTTCCTTTAGCTTGTAGAATATTTTGATAAATATAAAATGTTTTTCTTTCAAATTCTACTTATATGATACCCATTAAACCACTATAGGAAATTATTCAGAAATGGATAGCATGAAATATAGGAAAATACATGTGTATTATTGTAATTTATTGTGAAACATTGATACTTATACTAGATTGAGCTCTGATTATATTTTATATTAAATGAGGTATTATTTTTAAGGGATGAGTAAGAGATGGGTAAGCTATAGATATATTCTTACTATATCGGATTGACTTCTTAAAGTTCTCTAGATTCTCTCCAGAATAGCTTTCAAAAGTACTCTAAATTTACATTGCTTATATCTTAGTAGTGTTAAACTAGTTAAATTGACATAATGCTTTCTGACACTTTAAAGACTCCAGTTCAGAGTAGCTATACTGTTGATTCCTACCAAAGAACTACAACTTTCATATTCCACTTTTATATGAATTGAATTTAGGTATAACCCAAAAGCATAACTTATATCAAAAATAAAAATCTAACTTATTCTAACATTTCAAGGTGCAGCCCTGTAAAAACTAGACCAATGGCACAGTAGAACTTCTTATTGTGATGAAAGTCTTCTCTATCTGTGCTGTAAAATTTGGTAGCCTTTTTTTAAATAAGCCCTTGAAATGCAAATGCCCGGCTACAGTGGCTCAGTTGATTGGGCATCATCTCATGTAACAAAAAGCTGCCAGTTCGATTTCCAGTCAGGTCACATGCCCAGGCTGTGGGTTTGTTCCCTGGTAGGGGGCATGCTGGAGGCAGCCTATTGATGTTTTGCTTTCACATAGATGGTTTCCTCTCTCATTCCCTCTTCCTTCTTTTTTCTCTAAAGAAAAATAAATAATAGAAAGAGGGGGGTGGGGAGGGAAATGTTAATCACATGTCATATATTTGGCTGATTTTTATTAAAAAGAGTGAAATAGGCACTATTCTAGATGATTAAGAACAAGTGATTTCTATGTGCTCAGGATATAAACCAGGTGGCAAAATAGTCAGAGACAGCATCTATAATAATAAAAGCATAATATGCAAATTGACCAAATGACCGAACATCAGATGACCTTCCAGATGACCATGCTATGATACGCACCTGCACCAGACCAGCAAAGACAGGTGTGATGCGATTGGTCGGGAGGTCCTCACCATCACCCCATGATCACCCCACAGAGGGAAGTCCAGGCCAGCCAAGCGATTGCGAGGGAGGCGACTGGTGGCAGGGGAGAAGAGGGGCAGCATTGTACAGATGGCAAGCAGAGGCAGAGGCAGTGGCAGGGCAAGCTGCTGGCAGAAAGGGGAAGGAAAGTCCCAATAAGCCCTGGTCACTGGTCAGGCATAGGGACCCTGTTTGAGGGGTCCCAGATTGTGAGAGGGCGAAGGACAGGCTGAAGAACAATCCCCTCCCCTGTGCACAAATTTCATGCACCAGGCCTCTAGTTATGCTATAGAACAAATATTTTAAAAATATGTAGAATTGACAGGCTGTGAAGGCAGAATAATTCCTTCTATATTATCAGTAAAACTCCAAAATATGATTTAGGATTATGCTGGCTACAGTGTGGTATTAATGATTTCTCATAAGATTGAAGCCATCAATAAGGGGAAATCTCAATGCTCATTTGAAATATATGTGTTTGGAAAAGAGAAAATAATTTGAATGCATTAATAATGAAAAATATTTGAATAAGTAGGAACATAAGATAATATAATTTAATTTTAAGCAAAAATAGCAAATAAAGATTGCCCCTTTACATTATTTATCTTGACAAGTTTTACACAAGGAATAAACATTTCCATTGCAAACACAATCTTAATAAATTCCTCTTGGAATTTTCTCCAGAGCCTGTAACAGATTACTCCTTAATGGCGATCTGTTTTTTGTAAATAGTTCTAATGATCTGTATTCAAATTTGGAGAATCTGGGAAGGTCCTAGCTTATACACCTTTTTAAGATACAGAACATAGAATTTTATAATATAATAAAATGTACTTTTTGTGTCTTCAAAAGTGATTCACAAAATCTCAGCCTATGCAACCACATGCATCAGCCTTTGGGAAGTGCTATTATTCCAATTTTTTAAGATGTGAAAACTAGAATTAAAGAGCTTAAGTAATTTGTTTACAGTCACACACCTAATAATGGAAGGTTCTAGTCCAACATAAGCATAGGGTTCTATTATCTGCCTTTGGGAATGGGGATGTCATGAACAAGGTCATCACAATATTGCACTGGATATGAAGATTCATCTATTCACATTACAGCAAATTCTGATGACGAGACTCCTGTTAAATGCCTGCTTGCCCCTCCTCAAAGAAAAGGTAGAAGTGCTTACTTTGCTACTCATGCAGAGCAAAACAAGTCTATAGAGAGAACAATTTTCAGGACATAGTGAAGTATATTAGATTGCAGATACATTTACTGTGAAAAAACACAAGTCATTGTGGAGAGTATCTAATACTAGATTTATAGGAGGTTAAAAACCTTGTTTAAAGTTAACCAATTCAGGTATAGTTTTAGAATTCCAAGTAGAGAATGTTTTCTTAACAATTTTTAAGTCAGCTCCCCTGTGTTTTGATAATTCTATGCTTACAAAATGCCACTGACCTTTCAATATATTGTTATGATCCCTTTTGGAGTACTTTGACATAGAAACTAATGCCAAGTTCCTCTTTCTAATCACACGTGGCTTAATAGTTGATATTTTAAAGCCTTTTTATTGTCTTATGTTTTTGCACATATTAGCCGTTAGTGCTTTTTCTCTTGTCCTGTTCCCCTAAATCCATTCCTTTCATTTTCCTATTATGTATGCAACTTTTAAAATATAAATCATCCTTGCTTCAACCACCTAATCTCTTACTCAATAAAGCATTGTCTTTGCTCATAAATTCTGTGCTAGTGTAGAATTCTTTCCCCTATAAATGGCTCCCATGAATCCCAATTTCTACTATTTTAGGTCCCCTTCTTAAGTTCCTCTGCATTTGTTCATAACAGGAGTCAAATCAGTGGGGGAGTTTCTAATTATTTCTCTTCTGGGTTTCTCCTGGAGAGATCCTAATGAGCAGAGAACTGTTCTTAATCAGGCAGCAGAAACAAGAAAGAGACAGAACAAATGTCTTGGCATATCCAATTACGGGGTGATTCTGGCGACCAGGCCACATCAATGCACTCACAATATCACTATGGAGATTCATAAAGGAAAATGCTTTTAAAGAAAACATCGCAATATCTCGTGTAAGCGAATCAAACCCTCACAGAGTGATTCTTGTAAATTAGCAAAGGAGCCTGAGACAGTGACTGGAGACTTTTTATTCCTCCCTCATTAGATGCACTAAAATAAGCCTCTGGCAATTTAGACTTAATTGCAAGAGGAATCCTGTATCACATTGACAGTGTATTTCTCTAGGTGATTGGAGTTTCCTGAGAGAGGTAATATCTTAACAGGAAGGTCACAGCTCCCTCAGAGGGCCTCTCTGAAGAGACACTCTGAATTCCAGATTCCCACATCCATGCTCACCCCTCCTCCCTCTCAGGTTTGGAGGTTACCAGTCCTGGGAAAGGCACTGCCCCTTTTAATTTCTTCTATGATGCCCAAGTTTTCACAAATAGGTCATTCTCTCAACTTTCCCTAGAATTATGCAATTTGAGCATGCTATTCCTGCTGAGCCCTTGACTAATAAGACTGGGTTTAGAAAAAAAAAAAAAAAGCTCACCTAGAATTCTGGCTTCAGGACGTACTAGCTGGTAACCTTTAGCAACTTAGTCTCAAATACCTAGTCTAGATACAGTGTTTTTCAACCTTTTTTGGGCAAAGGCACACTTGTTTCATGAAAAAAATCACGAGGCACACCACCATTAGAAAATGTTAAAAAATTTAACTCTGTGCCTATATTGACTATATATAAAGTAATTCTCTTGAATAGGAATCAAATAAACACAAAGAAAGTATTTTATAATTACTTTATTATGAAATATTAAGTAAACAAAATAGTGAAAAATTATAAAATTCTTGTCTTGTCTGCACTTACGGCACACGAGGCAACTAGTGTGCCGCGGAACAGCGGTTGAAAAACGCTGGTCTAGAATGAATATAGTAAACCTTTCTTCACTATGAGGGAATGAAAGTTAAATGAGATTATGTAGGTAAAATGTTTGCTCTATTGTTTGCTGCATAAGAAGTACCCATTTTATTTCATTTCTGACTCCCACCTGTTTATGTGACTGGTGAAGAACTGATGGATCAAGGAAGATTTTGTCAAGAAAAGGAGAGTCCCAAAGGCCTTTCTTCCACCATGACAATTATGAACATTATTAAGTTTTTACTTTTACACCAAACCAATCATTTTATTACCTTCATACTCAATCGTTGGGTCTAAGATTGTGTTTTTGTGTGTCTATGTGTGGATTGTATGTGTGCAACACACAGAGAGAGAAATTGGTGTGTATATTTATATGTGAGTGTGTGTTAGACGTGTCAATTACAAACAAAAGCCAACACAAACAACTCCGCCTTTTGTAACAGTTCAGACAAAAAGGAGTACATATCAAGTTTTGGTCCAAATCATTCCGCTTTCTTCTCCAAAGGGCCTTATGGTCACCTTTCGGTGGATGTGCACACGCAAACACAGACATACCCCCTTCTCTGAACTTGTTTCATCAGTTACAAAATCGAGATATCAATTCATATGCCACTACTGTTAGAGCATCCTGAGATAATGTAAGGAAAAGGATGTATAGAAGGTGTTCAACAAATAGCGGATTTGAAAAGGCAAGGAAACAGGATGCTGGGGTGCAAAGAGCACTGCATGAGGGGCCAGAGATGCCTACCTTTCTCACTGGCCAGTTCTGATACTACATTTCTTCCTGATATTGTGACCTTTCAGACTCCTGGGCTTTTACTTCTCTTCTAGTTAAGAAATTTAGGTGGCGAGGAAGAGAGACCCATCTAAACCAGTTTAAGCCAAAAGGAATAATTATTATGCCTCCCTCTCTGGAAAGTGATAGATACTATTGCAATTTCAAGTTGATCTCACATTACCGAAAAGGCGATAGTTCACATATAGTTCCCACTCGTAAACAGAAAGTCTTTTACAGTTATCCCAGGGCAGGAAACACAATATAGCCAAGCCTTCTGTGAGGCTGGAATGAGAAAGTGAGAAAATGGGGTCATTTATCAGTATCTTAGGTATTATGACATCTCTCTCACCTCCGCTTGGCTTTATACTTTTGCTTCATTTGTCTTCCCACTTCCCTTTCTAGATTATTTCCCTTTTCTTGCATGGTTGTTATGGCCGCTCCATTACCACACGTGCTGCTCCATTAAAATCACAGCATTTCAATCAGCACCTGACAACAGTGCAGATGTCCCTTCGATCAAAGTAGTGGAGCAGAGAAAATGGTTTATTCTACCCTATGTACTGAACTCTCTCAAGTCAGCTGTCCATCTTTAATCCACTTTGAGAGATTAGAGTTTCAAGGAGGTGATTTGTAGTAGAATGGTTTGTTCTGTAGATTGAGTGCTATATTAAGCACTTTATAAATAGTGCAGCACGAAAATTTCTTGACAGTACTATGAAGTGGCTAGTATTATATCAGATTTGCCAAAAAGAAACTGAAGGATAGGAGATTAAATAAAGATTTTCATGTCACATAGCCTGGGTGGCATGTCTGTTATTTACAACCACAACTTGGCTAATCACAAGTAAATGCTCTTAACCACTATTTCCCATGCCTCCTTCTATCATTAAAGAATCCTTCACCCAATACCTCTCTTTCTAAGAGGCTGCCTCTGTGCTGTACTAATGGCAGCCTCCGTCTGTCACTATCACAGGTGGTGGAATCTCTCTTAAAAGAATTCCTTTCAGTCAGAACACATACCATTTGAGATATTAGGAAGGGTTATGCTGAATGGCAAAATGCATATGGTTAAATGGAGTATGCCCCCCAATTCATTTTCCAGACATCACGTGTGGTCATGTGACCAAGTGATCTCTCTCTTCTTGTTGTTCTGTGGTTAGCCCTCCAATTCTAGCTCCTATTAAAATGGATTCTGTACTAGAACTCTCTTCTTGCACATAGAATTACCTTCTGTTAGAATGTTGCTGAATACAAAAGGTTCTTCATGATTCTCTCCAATTCTTTGAAGGCAGCTCATAGTTAATGAAATGATGTTTGTTCCTGCAACCATTTCCTGCCCACCCTATTACCAATTTACCTGCTGTAAGAAACGACCTCACTCTAGTCTCTCATTGACTATATATCCCCTCCCCCTGCCCCTGAGTTTGAACTTTTTCAATATAGTTGTCCATATTTTTGAGTCATTAAGCAAAATAGTACAGTTTATCAAGAATTCCTGAGCAGTATCTGTACCATATACATTCTGCAGTTTGCATTGTCTGTGTGTTTTCACCTTGTTAGTAAAAGCTCACTGGCTCTGGAAGGAAAGAGAGTTTATAAGTAGCATTTACAGTATAAGTAATTTCTTTTCACTTTTGGGATATGTACCTATGTAGGGTCACTGGTCAACATATTCCCTTGATTTCATAAAGTTAAATAAGATTCATTCCATCAGTGCTATTGAAACGTTTTCTTATAAACTCCTCATATTCAATTGTATTGCGGGAAATTACCAGCATGGAAAAGCAGAGACTCCTTGCACATCTGTACAGCCTAAGAAGAGATGCCTTAACAGGCTATTGAACGTATCTGTGTGGTTTAAATCTCAACAACAAGTACTACTGCAAGTTAAGATGCCTTTTATGGTTTTGAAATATAACAAAATGCTCATGTGCACATGAATTCAGAAATAAAGTTGCTAATAATAATGCCCGGAACCCATTTTATGCACACACTTAGCTTTAATTAATACTGATGTCCATCAGTATTAATTAAACCAATGGGCTTTTACTGCCCACTCTTATCCTGAATTCTGAGTTATTATTAGAGATTGAAATTGATGTAAACAAGTTATATTTCTTTCATTTAGACATTTATATATATAAAAGCCTAAGTGACCATTACTACAATTAGATGAACAACTGGTCACTATGATATGCACTGACCACCAGGGGGCAGATGCTCAACGCAGCCCAAGGATGTTCAGTTAAGTGACTTTCCCCACCATTTCTCAGTCTTTTGAATTTTCTGTTTTTCTCCTGATTGTGTTAATAATTGAGAAAAAGTCTGCCCCCTTAATGAATACACATGTCGAGGAAAAGTCTGCCCCCTTAATGAATACACATGTCCCTCTTTCTATTATTCTGTTTATTATAGTCTGTGCTTCCATGCTGAGTAAAATAGCAAACTACTAAGTTTCCTAGTTACTTCTAGCATTATCAATAAAATCCTCGTGGGGGGAAGGGGGGTATTTGCAAATATCTAGAAGGATTTTGTACTCAGATTGCTTAACAAATGCTTTTAAATTTCACTCCACTTTAAAGAAACCAAGACTAGAAATCACAGGTAATGTATGACAAGTATGGGTCTATGAAAGAAATGTAGGACTCTCTTTACAAGACGTAAATGTAAAAGGACTTCAACTGAATTGTCAAGTGACTATAAATTACACCATTTACATAAAAATAAAATATTCTTTGTGACATGTATGTTTTATTCTATGTATATGTACATACTTATGTTTGTTACATATTTTTATTTGATTATGATATCCCACTCCTAATTATTATGTTTTATTTGTAAAGTAATTACTGGCTATGGCAGTGTTGGGTGATAATAAAAAGGTTGTTTTTTTGGTTTGTTTGTTTGTTTTTTATTGAACACATACTTTGTGGTCCACAAGATCCAAATTTACATGTATTAACTCATTTCATTCTTATGGCAACATTGTGATTGCCACCATTACAGATGAGGTTTTCAGGCTTAGAGGGTTAAATAATTGGCTTAATCTTTTATAACTCAAAAAATAGTGGAGCTCAGGTCAAACAAAGGCACTGTGGCCCCAGAATGCATAAACTGAGCCTGCATGTATAGCTGGTGTTTCTCTATATAAACATATGACTAGATCATTGTTCTTTTCTACATGGACTAAATGAACCAGCATGAGAAACTGAATTGAACTAGAGGCCCAGTGCACAGATTCGTGCGAGGGTGGGGCCCCTCAGCCTGGCCTGTGCCCTCTTGCAATCTGGGACCCCACAGGGGATGTAGCAGTATCAAAGTGCAGGTGGCCAGGGAGGAGCCCCAGCCAGGGCCCAGTGTAGCCCCTCGGCTGCTCAGCCAGGCCCCACTGTGCCTGTTGCTATTGCAGTTGCCACAACTCAGTAGTGCTGCTATGGAGGAGGGAAAGGCTCCTGTTGCCACAGCTGTGCTTGCCAGCCATAAGTCTGGCTTCTAGCTGAGCTGTGCTCCCTCTGTGTGAGGGCACTGACCACTAGGAGGCAGCTCTTGCATTGAGTGTCTGCTCCCTGATGGTCAGTGCACATCATAGCGAATGGTCAACCAGTTGCTCTGCTCATTCTGGTCATTCTGGTCATTCACTTGTAATGGTTGCTTAGGCTTTTATATAAAGAGGTTATCCCAGTGCTTCTCATTAAAAGTCAGCTGTAAGGTTGTATTCTCCTACACATAACTTTGCACTGATATTCTGATTCTGTTTCATTTGTACAGAATAGTATATCTCTTTACATTTTCCCCCTATTATTTTTACTAAAGATCTCATTCCTAGTCTCTAATTTCTTACCACTGGAGATTTTTATAATGCCTCTTCTGACAAGTTGAATGGTCTCTGGCATATATATTTTCTTGTTCCATAAAACTCAACTGCCTTTGCAGCATGTCTTCAACTCATCTTTCCAGCTCAATGATCAGCACATTGGCCACGAGAGGAAACAGAATAAAAATACCTTGACCCAAAATTAAAGCACCTTGAGTAAAAGCATCCTCATATTTAGCTCTGTCTGCTGAACACGTTATTGTATGCTCACTCCATGTACTAAGGATGCTGCTGAGGCCATCAGCCTAGGGACATGCCTGCCATAAATAGATTAGAGGTAGAAGAATTTTTCATTTTATCCTTGTAAAATTCAAAGTTATTTATTTAAAACCCCTAGAGGTAAACTCTGTATATAACACCCTATATTTAACTCCATTAACATCAAAATACCTACTGACAACTTCCCCATCTTTGTCACATTGAGCTCTAAGAAAGGGTTTTCTAAAACCTTGCAAATGTATTTTGATTATGAACACAGAGAAAATGTCCAGGCAATTCTCATAACTCAAGTGAGGTCATGGGTGTATTAGCAAGTACTAATTTTAGAAATATTAATTTCAATAACCTGAAGTGCAGCTTTAAGTAGCTATGAGAAAATAACAGTTCTTCATTACCTCTGTTTTCTATTAACTTGACACATACAACTGGGCAACCCAAGAAAAAAAGGAGTATTCTATTAGTGACTTAAGAGACCATGATGAACCTCTCTCAACTGATGCCTACTGACAACGTGAATGTACAATATTGGGCAATGTGTCTCTATAAGAAAACTACACAAATAATTGTAGGTTTCTTTGATTGTATTTTTTTATGTACTCAACTTTTCTTTGTTGAACTTACTAGTACTTCAGAAAAAGTGAAAATAACTAATTATTGGCTAGATTTTTCCTTCCAATTTAGCACACATACTTTGATAACAGTTTTTAAATGGTTCATCCAAGAAATAACTACTGGTCGGCATTTCAGACAGAGAACTTTTCATTTCATAAGGGTGAATTCATTCTGCAAAGCTCTTAGCTATGCACTCGCATGTACATATATTGGCTTGTGAATATGTTTGTGCACAAACACACATGTACATATCATCCCACATACCATGTATAAATATCATTTTCCAGGTGTTAAAGAAATTACATTTAACATTTCTGAAATTGTTTATTTTACAATTTTTATTTCTATTTACTTGTTTTAAAATCAACACAAGGTTTTCTTGTTCTACATAGTCTTGCCCACTGACTACAAACACAAAATATGGACAGAATCCATAGAGCAGCTAATGAACCCTGTAAAGCAAAAGACAGACAGCAAATTGGAGAAGACTTAAATTTGAAATTTCAAGTGGTAAGTTTATCATAACGTTTCTCCTAGTGTGTCCCAGCCTGAGCTCAGTTCACCAGAATCAGGCAGTGAAACACAGAGAGAAGCTAGTGGAACCCCTGTGCTCCGGCTAAGCAGGAAAGGGAACACCTTAACATCCGAGGAAATTCAGAAATCTCCCCTTTTCTTTCTTTTCTCATGCCTCAGCCCCTCCCTCCCCCCAGCCCCCCAGCAATCCCATGGTATTGATGAGAGACATTGAAACACAATTCTGCAGGAGCCTAAACTCAGGAAAGTGAACCTTCCTCTCTGTTCTACAAAGCTCTGGCTCCAAGAGAACTGGGTGCACCCCATTGCCTTCTCCCTCTCTTTGTTTCCCAGCCTGATCATATCTGATCCTATGCCACAGGTCAGAAGCATTAAGAACTTGATTAATAGACCACCAGCTATTCATGATTAAATGTAAACAAGACTCAAGTCCTTATAACTTGGTATTCAAAATG
The DNA here is from genome assembly GCF_014108245.1 of Pipistrellus kuhlii. Taxonomy (NCBI): domain Eukaryota; kingdom Metazoa; phylum Chordata; class Mammalia; order Chiroptera; family Vespertilionidae; genus Pipistrellus; species Pipistrellus kuhlii. The sequence goes on from NW_023425438.1 coordinate 16,490,693, forward strand.
TCCAGATACATTCCAAAATTGCTTGGCATATAAAAAAAATTAGAAAAACTATTTTTTCCTTGTGTGGGATAAAATAATCAAAAGACTCTAGCACCAAGCTGGCATAAGACGTTGCAATTGTGAATACTATTGAAGATCATGGATGAATTTAAAAATTTCCTTTAAAAAATAGAAGATATAAAGAAGGAGCAAATAAAAATGTTAAAACCAGAACCACAATGACCAAAATGAAAAATCAAATGACAGTCCTTCAATAGGTGAATGAATAAATAAACTGTATGTGGTACATCCAGATAATGAACTGTTATTTAGTGAGAGAGAGAGAGAGAGAGAGAGAGAGAGAGAGAGAGAGAGAGAGAGAGAGAGAGAGAGAGAGAGAGAGAGAGAAAAGAATAGAAAAGAATAGAAAGAAAGAAAGAAAGAAAGAAAGAAAGAAAGAAAGAAAGAAAGAAAGAAAGAAAGAAAGAAAGAAAAGAGGAGCTACCAAGCCTGGCAAAGATATGAGGGAAAATTAAATGAGTTTTACAAAGTGAAAGAAGCCAATCAGAACAGGCTATGAACTATATGAGTTCAGCTATATGCTTTTCTGGTAAAGACAAAACTGTGGAGGCAGTGAAAAGATCAGTTGTTGCAAGGAGTTGGGGAGAGGGAAGGGATGAATAGACAGAACACAGAAGATTTTTATGGCAGCTACAAAATACCCTGTATGCTACTATAATGATGAATACATGTCATTATTCACTGTCCAAACCCACAAAATGAACAACACTGAGTGAACCATAATGTAAACTGTGGACTCCGGGTCATTAAGATGTGTCAATGTAGGTCATGAATTGTATGTAACCAGCATACCACTCTGCTGGGGAATGCTGATAATGGGCAGATTGTGCATGTGTGATAGCAGGGGGTCTGTGGGAAGTCTCTGTACCTTCCTCTTGATTTTGTTGTGTATCTAAAACTGCTCTAAAAAAATAAAAATTCACAGGAGGTAGCCAAAGGGAGATGATAGAATACCATAAGAGTCAGTGACCTTGAAAATACATCAACAGATGAAAATTATCCAATCTGAAAAACAGCGAGGGAAAAGAATAAAAAAAAAAAATCTACTTTTCCATTGTTTGGTAGTCTTGGGAAATATAACCTAGATTCTTTCTCATTTCAGGACAGCCATTTACACATGTGAGAATTGCATATTATTCCTATAAACTAAGGAAAGTACCTCCAATCTTGTTTATTTGGTTAGTGGAAAATGATGAGTAGGCCACCTGGTCTTGTCCCAGTCTGCCCTCGTGACCTCTCCTGACAATTTCCCTTTCCCTGGCCTGTTAGCCTGGGATGATTTCATGTTGCTGATGGTGCATAAACATCGAAGATCACTCACTTAAATTAGACCCCTTCCCATATGTTAACAACTCCAGCTCTCCACCTCCTAGCTTTAATAGCTGTTTTAGATCATTGGGTTTTTGAACGGTATGAATGCTCCTCTTTGATTTATTGCTTTCTGTGTCCCATCTGCTTTTAGCTGTGCATGCTTTTTTCTGTTTCAGACAATAGGGTTCTTCTTATGCTAGGGCTCTACGATCCCAAAGGCCACATTTCTGGTTTCCCAGCCTGTGTAAGAGTGTTCCATCCTGTGTTGCAATCAATTTCCTGAAGCTAAGCCCACCTCAGAAGCATCTTTCCACTCAAAAGCTTACCAGGTTGTGACAGCTTAGAATTTGCACATTCTGCTGGGCAAAGTGTTTTTAAAAAATAGGATTTGTTTTCTTTGCTGATTTTATGACTTCAGAAATTTAACAATTTCACATAGTAGTGCTTCATTTCTAATTGATATCAGACTTCAGCACAAATCCCCAATGGATGACAAGATAGAAATAGTTTAATATTTTAAGAAGATAACCTTTTCTAGAGGACTTTTGAAAATTACCGTACCTCTTTTTAAACTTTAGTTAAAGCTCCTTTTAAAATATTAGGGAAACACCTCCTATTGATCCTGCCTGGTACTTTGGCTTTGCATTTTATATCGACTTTCTCCGATGTCCTCTTATTTGTTACTCAAGGTTTCCAGAAACTTTTATAATGAGTGTTTATATAATGATAACTTCAAACATGAACTGAGAGATGAGGTATGAATTCTAGTAGGCAATAATACATCACATAAAGCATTATTTTTCTTTGTTTTCTGATCATTTGTGTTCTCTGCAGTTTTATCAAGTAAGAACAGTCCAATTAAAACCCAAAATTGTGCTTCCCCCATAAAAAGTCATAAGAGTTTGAACAGCCAGCACAGAGAAATAATAATTGGAGAGTTTTCTGTTTGTTTGTTTTTGTTTGTTTGTTTTTGGCAGCTGGAAAAGCTGCAACACACATACATGATCAATGTGGTTCTCTGGCTACTCTTCCCTGCAGCCATAAACAATGCAACAGAGTGGAGCCATAGTTGCTTGGTAAAAGGCGCTGCAATTGCCGGAGTCTGCAGTCCTTTACTATGCTCTGCAGTGCACTCAGCAAGTCTAGTTATGCCACAATGAGCAATGGTACAAGTATTTGCAAGGCCACAGTCTTATAAAGAAATCTGGTTTGAATTAGAATTTTGAGCTTAATCTGCTAGAGAAAAAAAGTGATATGGGTTGTTTATTTTTTTAATATATATATTTATTGATTTTTTTATAGAGAGGAAAGGAGCGGAATAGAGAGTTAGAAACATTGATGAGAAACATCGATCAGCTACCTCCTGTACACTCCCTATTGGGAATGTGTCCGCAACCAAGGTACATGCCCTTGACCAGAATCTAAGCTGAGACCCTTCAGTCCACATGCATACGCTCTATCCACTGAGCCAAACAGATTAGGAAAAGGGTTGTTTATTTCTTAACAACAGCAAAGTTTCTTCTTTTTCACAGCTCCAAAATTGCTATTCCTCAATACCACATTTTCAGTGTCACATTATCAATATTAGTCCTTTAAACAATGTCTCTTGAATTGTGATCTTCAGATCACATGATGACAATCATCTGGACCCAATCACAAACTTACTAAACCAAATTTTTGTTGAGTGAGGTTCATGAACTTACACATTATTTTCCCAAGGTGATTATTCTACTGCCAGTTATAGAATCCCTCCCCCTGGAAAAGATTGCAGTGATGACCCAACATCACCAGTGCTATGTAATTAACATTTGAAAGAGAAGAGTGTCCATCAAAGACTAAGCAAAGAGAAGAAATTGGTAGATATCTCACTTCTAATATAAAAATCATGTTTGAACAAAAGGGACCTTAGATACCACACAGTCTAAACTTTACAATATGTGATTGAGGAAACTGATAGCAGAAGCTGTTATCTATTGAGTGACTGTTATGTGCGAGGCATTGTGCTAAGCAGTCTGTGGGAAATATTTGGTTTAATCTCTGTTGCTCACAGAGTTGAAGAGGAGTTAAGATGATCCAGTATGTTATTGGCAAAAAAATAAATAAATAATGGGGTAAGACTCTAGATTCAGCTAAGGCCACATTTTTGTCTCACCTCATAGTTCCTTATCTTCTTCCTAGAGGAAAGGTGAATACCACTCAATTAACTAAATGAGTTCTTTAAAATGAATTTCAAGTACCTATTGCACAAGTCATACTGTAATAAAGCATTTGCCAGCTACTCACTTTTTCATTTTCCCTAAAGGAGGAAGGAATAAAATTATCTAAAATGTCATACATTGACCTTATTCAATATCCAAGCACAAACTATATTATGTTAAAATGAAATTACTAAAAAACAACCAGATGTAAAGCTTTATGCAAAGCACACAAAGAATACCAGAAATTGTTTTCTTCTCAATGATTTACACTTAATTTTGTAATGAAGAATTATACATTGTGACCTTTAAGCAGCAATGTAATGTGTAGGATTTCACATTCAGTACTGTGTAGGATTTTGGAGAAGGCAAATGGTTCATTATCTCTAGAGATCTGATTGCATGTGGGTTGTATACATATGTTTCATCAAGTCATTTGTCAAGCATTCTTTTCTATTTCCTACAAACATTACCATTTATTTAAGTTAGTATAGATTTGTAACATCAAAAAGCTTCATCTTCCCTTATGTTCTCATATGATAGACTTTAGATTTGGGAACTAAGTAGTTCTGTCTTTGCTCCCCATCCTTTTCAGCCAGAAGGCCAAATACTTTAGTATGTTCTAGCCTTGGCCTACTCCTATCACCTTCTCTGTTCACTTGTATTGCAACAATAATTGAAATTCCATTCTCTTATGCATATGCACATCTTGTTTTATCTGCCTAAAACTCTTTTTATCAGCCAACTCAAATATTAATGTTTCTGCACCGTTCTTTTCAACTTGGCCTCCGTGTTCAAGCAGCATTAATTACTTCCTTCTCTGCATTATCTCTGGACCTTGTGCATTCCTCTCTCTATCATTGCACATTTTAGTTGCTTGCTTGTAACCTGGTTTCTTACTCAATCCTAAATAGCTTGAGGAAGATATTTTGTCTGGTTCTTTAGAACTCAGAATAATACCTGACAGAGCAAGAGAAGGAGATTTATTTTCTCCTTTGTTTTAGATTCTTAAAGACTTAGCCCTTTTTAGCAGTTTTCTTTATAACTATGAAAATCTGTTAACTGAGAAAACACCATTTGGTGGGAGTCAGCATACTGATTTGTTGAACGAACATTAATGACTAAACCAACCTGTCAATTCAATGAAAACTAAGATTTTTCATATATTTCCTGAAATTTTTTCTTATACATGAAGTTATTTTGATACTATCAGGGTAGATATTCATTACCTATTGCACAGGAGGGACTTAGGATCCTACAATTGTAAGTGGTTTGCAAACTATGGATACTTTTTGTGTGTGCTTTTAACCTCAAATTTCATGCTTATTGTAGTTTGGAAGAGAGAAGTTTTAAGTGAATAGTTTAGAGTTTCCAACTCAAGGAAAGTGGATAATTTATTCCTTTTCTAGAATTCTTCAAATTTAAAATTGATTTTTTTAAATTATTAGGCATACATGTCTGTTTCCCCCAAAAATTGAATGAGAGCTCACATGCATTTATTTTTTAAAATGCATGCCAGCCCAGCTGGTATAACTTAATGGTTGATAATAAACCTATGAGCCAGGTGGTCACTGTTCAATTCCCAGTCAGGGCACATAAATCCTCAGTAGGGGATGTGCAGGAGGCAGTCAAACAATTTTTCTCATCATTGATGTTTCTAGCTCTCCTTTTATCTTTCTTTCTGAAATCAATAAAAATATATTTTAAAAATGCATGCCATATCTCAGATATTGAGGTACATGGCATGAGATAAGTATTCTTCCATGCTATTACAAAATTTCAAAAGGCTTGTGTGAAAGGAGGGCTTGCAACAATCAATCAAGCAAACAAAAATAAGTTTCACCCTTTTTTTACAAATAAAGAAAAAAGGAGTAAGGTGATGACATATGATTTTTTTCAATAGGTCCTTAACAGTTATACATAGATAACTTATTTGCAATTGATAAAATTTACAAAATAGACATGGGTTATATAAAGTACAGCATAGGAAATATAGTCAATATTTTTATATAATAAAAGCCTAATATGCTAAGTGTCTGGTCATCTGGACATCCAATCAAAGTGTAATATGCTAATAATATACTAAGGCCACTCAACTGCTTGCTATGATGTGCACTGACCACAAGGGGGCAGACACTCTAACTGGTAGATTAGCTTACTGCTGGGGTCTGGTCGATCAGGACTGAGATGGACCAGACACACCCTAAAGCCCTTTTATGGCCCCGCCCTGGCTACCCAACTTCCTGTGACCCTTGCCAGCCCCAATCATGCACCTGTGGGGTCTCTTGGCCTGGCCTGCACCCTCTTGCAATCTGGGACTCCTCGGGTGGTGTTGGAGAGCTGGTTCCAACTTAATTCTGCAGGCCAGGCTGAGGGACCCCACTGGTGCACAAATTTGTGCACTGGGTTTCCAGTATTCTAATAATTGTGTTTGTTGTCAGATAGGTCTACTCAAATACCAGGGAGGGATACTTTGTAAAGTATATAATTCTCTAACCACTATGCTGTACACCTGAAATCTCTGTTCCATGTTTCAGCCAGTTCCCATAAAGCATTAGGCTAGCTGCAGTCTATTAGCTCATTGTGTGCATGGCCCCCATGGCCATGGGCCACACAGAATGCAGGGAAGCTAAACATTAGCCATGAGCCAAGCATGCCAGAGGAACCACAAGAGAATAAGAGCATAAGTTCCTTTGTTATAGATTCTATATTCCAAATTTACCATGCTTGCAATGTCCATGTCCATTCTGGCCAACCATCTCTGTCCCCAGGTGTGACTGACAAGCAAGTACCTTCCCTATGTCATTCCAACTTTACTGGGCATCTGTCAATTTTCCCTTTGTTGGATCCCTACCCCAGTGTTTTGCAGGGAACAGGCCTATAATGTCTAGTCTTCCTTTTGCTCTTTTTCTGTTATAAATAATTACCTAATTGCAATGGTATCTATGCTTGTTTTCCTATTCTTGGGCACTGTATGTTTCAATCAATCTGGTTGGTTGAGTAAACCATCTTTGCATTTCTCTTCCCCATTATTTTCCTAATGCAACTATTTTCCCATAGAAACAATTTGTCATGAAAGGACAGACTATTTTTAATCCTCTTTATAATTCAATTACTAACAAGGCATCCTGGAACTCAAACAAGATGAAGCAGGTTTTCTGTATTAAACTGACTTCCTATGACACTTGTAATTTTTATGCATTAGAAATTGTAGTTAAGCTTTAGAGTTACGAAAACAAATTGGTTTAATTAACAATATGTACAGATAAACAGAAATCTGACATTTTAGGTTAGATGTGCTTCTAAGAGTGAAATTCTGTAATCATTTAATAGCACCACATGACTTACCAACATGGGCACTGGGGAGAGTCAGTCAGTTAGTCAGTCAAGGCAGTAGTGTATAATTCTCTAACCACTTCTCAGTTAACTAAAGGAAGAACAACTAGGCTTCATTTGCCTCTTTAGAAGGAAACAATAGGTTCTATCTGCATGATCAAAAACACATGAGCCACAAAGGTAAAAATATACTAAAGAGGCTTAAAAATCACCATTTTTAAACAAAAAAAAAAAAAATTCTAAAATGCTCCCCAAACCAAAAGAATGCCAACTCATCCATTCAGTATCTAAAACATTAAAATTAAAAATAAGCAATTTCTTCTACTACTTATAAAAAGGCAGGGATATGATTTTCACTAGCTTTGGGTCTTTCTTTTATTCCCCCCTCAAATAGACACAATAGACTTATCCACAATGCAACACCTATGTGGTGACTACGTATCCAATTACTTTTGAAAAGCCTCTCACGTGGTGAGTTTGGTGATTGACTGGGCAAATGTAAATTCAGTCTAATCATGCAGTGTGAAGGAAAGGGAAGCCAAAATAATACAAATGACAGAGGGAGCAGTGAGAAAAGGAAAAAGAGGAGTAAGGGCAAAGTGAATGAACACGGCCACTTCCTTTTAGAAATGTCCTTTAAGGACAAATGAGTCTCGCTGGGGAAAATGTCCAAAAGAGAGTTCTCTGCAAGTGTTTTGAGTCATATTATAGGTTGGACTGTGATTTAGAATAGATTTATACAGTTTAAAAGCATATTATGCCCTCATCTGTTAAAGCTGCTTTAATCTTTAACATCTCTGTGCCCAATGACACTGAGACTGCCCTATGCATTATTCAAATTTAACAGAGGGATATCTTTATAAATCAACTTCTTACCAATGGTTAAAGTCAATAGGGAAATAAAATATTCAATATATATATGAATAGAAAGGCCTTAGTCTTTAAAGGTTTAAGTAACTAAAACGGTGATATTGTCATTAATATAATTATGAGGAAATATATAAGTATGGGCAGAGTCTGAAGCCTGGACCATTTTCTGACTCCTGAAATGCAGATCCCTGGCTTCGATGATTGATATCAAACTAATGGCACAGTTTCAAACATCAGAGGACTGGTGTAGAGGTCCCTTGAGAGTAGAAAGCAGATCCAAGTGTGGCTTTCTCATCACTGGGCCAGTATAGACACATTAATGGGAGAAATGTCGGTTTTGTTAGCTGTGAACACTTGGGACCCTTAGCAATCCCTGCCAAAGGAAATTGAGGGTATTGGATTCTGGTTTAATCCACATCTTGGAAATTGCTAAGAATAATGATATTGCAATTTTAATTTATCCAATGCACCAAGCAGAGTTTTGCTTATAAGAAATCAACAAATATGTGCTCACAGATTGTGCTAGTAGTGCTACCTGTGGTCATTAAAATTGAGTTATTACTGTTCATTGATAGGCAGTTCATTCATATTTTCTACCACTGACTTGCCATTTTTATTTCTTTGCTTGCGTCTCCTCCTCCAACCTTCATTGCTCATTTTCTCTTCTTTCTTCCTACCTTTGATACTTGAGTTAATCATGTTAGTTAATCAGTTTGACCCAGAATCTGCTATCAATAGTTTATATTAACTGAATAATTGCTTATTTTACTTTGGGAGTGAGTCTCTGAGTACTGAGAGACTGGATACACAAGTGGACAATGGACAGTCCCTATAAGGAAACAGAACTCTGACCCACAAATGCTGCAGTGACCAGCCTGGGAAGTCAAGTACAACCACTGCAGTGATCAGTCCAGAATAGTTAGGACTTGGTCAGTAACTGCAAACTTTCCTAATTTTTGCCTCTTCTTCCTCCTCTAACTTAGAGTCAACCAGAGAAAGCCAAATAAACTCTCCAACTAATCACAGAGGATACTTCACTTCTCTTAGTCTGACTCCAGCTTTCTCAAGCCAGCAAACTCTGCCCAGAAGATACTTGAAACCTTCCCCTTTTTTCATTATAAAGCTTTCCCACTACCTTACCTTCCTTTGAGTGTCCTTGCTATTTGAAGTTCTAAATAAATAGCCTCTGCTTGTCCTCATTTAGGTGGTCTTCATTTATTTCCACATTATTGCCTTTACCAGTATTTATATTTGAAATTTCTAATTTACAAAAGAGTATTTTCCTTCTGCTTAAAAAAGTATAGCCAAACAGTAAGGAGAAAATTATTTGGATTCTTGAGAGATATTTGAGCCATATCATAGTCCAGCTCTCATTTCTACAGACAAATTACCAAGATTTGCTGATAGAAAAAGATCCAGTGGATTTTTTCAAACTTTAATGGTATTTGGAAACTACCCAAGCTCTGGTTTACTGAAATGACTCTTTGCTAAGTAGGTGCTCTTCACCTCTTGCCTGTCTATCATAAAAAGGAGACAGTTCCTTTTCCTCCCTCTGTTCCAAAAGGTGCACTAACTTCCTTTCGAGAATATATTATCTCATATTTGAGATTATATGTGATTTTTTTGCTTCTCTTATGTAATATTTTGCAATGTTGCTATGAATGAAGAAACTGAAAGTCAGATCATTTAAATGATTTAATCAAAAGCCAGAGTTGGTAGGTACCAGATTCCTGTGAATCCAATTTGCTTTGACTTTAAAGACCATCTGCTTTCCTCTCTATCACATTAGCTTATATAACCACTCCCTCTTTTTGATTCTCATATATGGGTAATTATCACTTCTTTGTGATCATTATTTGAAGGACTGAGAATGAAGATGCTCAATATAGGGCTAGTGGATGACTAAAAGAAGCATTGTTTTCATTTTATTTTGGTATTTGAAAATCTTTAGAGACAAGAACCAACTTCATACATGATAAGACTCTAGAACAATTCATGGTCTATGCCTGACCTTTCTAATGGTAATTATCACCCTATAATTTTAATACAATTAAAATCAAGATACAACATTGCAATTTGTAACAAATTGCCAAAAACTATACATCCGAAGTGCATAAGAAACCTTGCTGATTGTGAGGGTAGAGGTTGATTGCATGCATGCATATTCCATTCCTTCCTACTTTAGTATTAGTTAGGAGAATCTAGTCAACATTATACTATTGATTATTGTCATGAATCACTACTCAAAAGCTTGGGTGAAGCAGAATATAATTAACATGAGCAAGAAATACAAGAACATAATTTTCTCTGAGAAACTGATAAAAGAAAAAGAAATGATTGATTAAAAATGAAAATAAGCCAGAGAAAGACAAGTATCACATGATCTCACTTACATGTGAAACCTAATTAACAAAATAAGCTGATGGGAAAAATAGATACATAGAAGCATGGAACAGTTTGTTGAATCTCAGAGGGAAGGTAGAGTGGCTGGGTGATTGGGAAGTGATCAACCAAAGAACTTGTATGCATGTATGCATAACCCATAGACACAGACAACAGGGTGGTGAAGGCCTAGTTCTGGGACAGGCTAGAAGGGATCAATTTGTAAAAAAGTAAAATAAATAAAAAGTACATTTTATTCTGTAAGTCTTAAAAGTGAAGAAAAAAATGGGAATACAAAGATAAAAATTTGCAAGTTCAACCAAACAAGTCATAGAAAAGAACTGTTTTTCTTTTAACTGAGAATACTGAAATAAAATTAAAATTACAGAGTTGATTATGTATTAATGCATATAGAATACCTTTACCTGTTTACTTGATCAAAATATGTAATGACCAGCCATGCATTGTTCAGTATCAAGTGCACTTCATATTTATATTGGCTTTATCAACACAAAAGTCATAAGTTTGATTACATTTTCCTTCCACCCTGAGGAAACAGTTTTACTGACAGGAAGTTTACAAATAGACAGCTGTCTGTACTTCAACCTGCTCACAACGTAGGAGGAAATATGTTTAATAATATCAGCACTGTTACCGTGTTTCCCTGAAAATAAGACATCCTCTACAAATAAGACCTAACGCATGGAAGTATAAGACATCCCCTAAAATAAGACCTAGCGCAACTTTGGAAGAAAAAATTAATATAAGACACTGTCTTATTTTCGGTTACTACACAGTTGGGCTACAGCCTTACTTAAGAAAAGGATTAAGGACACTTCTAGAAATATATTCCAAGAAACTAGAAACACCAATCAGAAAGGATATATGCACCCCTATGTTCATAGCAGCACAATTTACCATAGCTAAGATTTGGAAACAGCCTAAGTGCCCATCAGCAGATGAGTGGATTAAAAACTGTGTTCCATCTACAGAATGGAATATGACACTGTAGTAAAAAATAAGGAACTTTTACCATTTGCAGCAGCATGGATGGAACTGGAGAGCATTATGCTAAGCAAAATAAGCCAGTGAGGGAAAGATAAATATCACAGGATCTCACTCATTTATGGAATATAATGAACATAAACTAATGAACAAAAACAGATCCAGAGAGAGAGGCATCTATTAGACCATCAAACCTCAGAGGGTAGATAAGAGAAGGTGGGGGTAACAGGGAGAGATCAACCAAAGGACTTGGATGCATGCATATAAGCATAAACAATGAACACTGACCACCAGGGGGATGAGGGCATAAGTGGGAGGTTAAGGGGAGAATGGGGCGTTAAGGATACATGTGATTCTTTAGTCAATAAAGAAAAGAAGAAAGGGTTTAAGGAAAAGTTGTGCATAAGATTAGAGAAAACTTTAATGTTCATCAATTCAGTATGCCTTAACTAATCTCTGGAAATGTCATTGAGAGTATATAATGATAAAAATCTTGAATTTATTTAAAGACCTATCCCATTACACATTTATAACATATTTATTTTATCCTCCCAAGATTCAGTGAAATACAAAAGTATTACTATCTTTTTGGTGTAGATCATGAGAATTAGTGGCTGCTTCTAGGTTACACAGTCAGTGACAGAGTCCGATTGTTTTTGTTTGTTTGTTTGTTTGTTTGTTTTTTGTTTTTGTTTCTCCAAGGGCTTTGTCTCCATTGCTCACTGAATTTGATGTGATCATTCTGAATATTCAGTATAGCATCAATTTAAAATCCATATTTTTACATACAAAAGCAGTGAGTGGATTTAATTTTTCTATAATTGTCACTACTGATTTTAGTTAATATAATTGTATTTCTAGTAATATACTATACTGAGGTTTTCCAAACTTATTCAAACAAAAGAACCACATGAATGCTAATTTAAAAATGAAAAAATAAATGTAATCACCAGACTCAACTTAGACATACTGAATATAACATCCAATATCAAAGTTTAGTGATCTATATATGAATAAGTTCCAAAAGGAATATTTAGCTCCAGGGAAACTGAGAGTCAATAAATTAAATTAATTACAAAATAATCTAGAATCTCCAGCCAGTACATTTGTAAGTATAAAATGATCAAACACATTTTAAGACAAATTTGTATATAGCAAGATAGAATTTAAATAACAAAAAGCGAAAACTTTGACCCAAATGTAAGAGGTTTAAAAATGTTAAAAAAAAGAAAAAAAAGAAAAAGAGATTAGGATGTTGAATACATGAAAACTTCATGGAATGATAAATACCAAATGGAACTGTGATGCTTAGGAGGGAAAAAAAGAGTTTCATAGATGTCTTAAAGTATTTGAGGAATTGTTCTGAGAAAAAGAGATAGAATTATACTCCTTAGCTAAAAGTGAGCACATATTATTTGCCCAAATATATATTACAGAAATGAATGAATAAGTAATGAACAAGTAATTGAATTAACAGAATCAATGAGTAGGAGAGAAAACAAAGGATGAAAGTTATAGGGAAATAAATATTATTTTAATGTAAAGATAGGCTGTCTTATAGGGAGCTACCCACAGAGGTTCAAATCAGTAAATTACCTTCCTTGGTTAGATGACAGCTATTTTTTTTTCAATATCATTGAGAAGAAATACCATGGTTCTTTCTAAATTATACACTTTGCAAAAAACTAGTGTTTTGTTTGTTTGTTTGAGTTGGCTTATTTTTTTTTTTTTTTTAGCTACAAAACCCAGCCTTTAAAGTAATATTATTTTAATTCTCATAAAATATTAAGACCAACTTTTAACACATGGAAGCAATTTCAGAATTCAAGCTGCTCTGGGAAGAAAATGTCAAATATTTTTCAATTACATGTATATTTCAAACTGTTTCTAGCATGAGCAAGCAAACCAATACTCACAATAATAATAGCATGGATTATTGTTTCTGCTCTCATTTATGAACTGTGCTGACAGATTCATATATCTCTAATGCCAATACCAGACCAGGTCTACGACTACCAATAAATATAGTATACTAGAGGCCTGGTGCATGAAATCTGTGCATGGGGGAGGAAGAAGTGTGCCTCAGCCCAGCCTGCACCCTCTCCAATCTGGGACTGCTGTGGGATAGAGCCTAAACCAACAGTCGGACATACCTCTCACAATCCAGGACTGCTGGCTCCCAACTGCTCACCTGCCTGCCTGCCTGATTGCCCTAACTGCTTCTGCCTGCCAGCCTGATCACCCCCTAACCATCCCCTGCCAACCTGATCAATGTTTAACTTCTCCCCTGCCATCCCATTGCCCCTCTCCCGCCCTGGTCACCCCTAACTGCTCTCCTCTGGCGACCTGGTCCCTCCAAACTGCCCTCCCGCCCCTGCTGGCCGGGTAGCCTCCAACTGCCCTCCCCTGCTGTCCTGGTTGTCCCTAACTGCCCTTCCCTACTGGCCAGATCACCCACACTGCCCTCTTCTGCCAGCCATCTTGTGGCAGCCATCTTGTGCAAGGGTGTGACAGTCAATTTGCATCTGACCTCTTTAGTATATGGGATAAACTCCCTTGAGTTTAAGGAGGTTAGGGAGTTTACTTTGTGCCACAGACATATCGATTTGTGAAGTAGGAAATTTCCTCTGTGTCTGTTTTATTTTTTTTATCATGAGCTCTAACTTGGGTGATATTTTTTTTTTTCTGCTACAGAAAGTCTGTTGCTTTTCTGAATTGGTGACATCATTCTGTACTGCCTAATCAATATCCTTCAGTCGGCAAATAACATAAAATTTATAGCAAAATATATCTTAACAGTTTCATCTGAGTTAAATGATTTCTGAAAACACATAAAAATTAAGCAAGCACTTTTAATGGGAAAATGCTACCCTGAGATAACATTGTCATTTTTAAAAAATGCATACTGGTGGGGAATTTTAAAATTTGATAGCAAGCTTTCTTTGAGGAGGGTTTTTGTTAGAGTCAGAAGATAAACTGGCAATGGAATTTACACAAGAAAGAATTAGTGAAGCACAAGTTCAGTGTGATGGACAGAGATATTTGTAGATAATAGGATTGGCCATAGCAATACTTAATCCAATGATTTTAAAAATAACTAAAACAGAAGAATAGAAATTATGCCAGTTATAAAATATGGAAAATCCTATAGAAGACAGGGATTACATAAGCATTTGTATGGGATGGAGGCAAGATTTATCCAAATCTGAGAATCTGCCTTCCTCTTGCAATGATGAGAGAGAATAATTGATCAGCTGCCTACTGCACACACCACACTGGGGACTAAGTCCACAACTCCAGCATGTGTGCTGACCAGGAATCAAACCATGACCTTCTGGTTCATAGGCCAATGTTCAATCACTGAGCAACACTGGCCAGGCTATCCTAAATGTATTGCTTGTCATTTTAATTTTATCTCACATAAATAGATTTTGATTAATTTTGTTTATTTTGAAATCCATATAAAATGGATAAAATAGATATGTTGTTTACCTATACCCATCATTTTAGTGGGTATTGCTGCACATCATTTATTTTTATTGCTGTATAATAGCCATTTGTATAACACTAAATTGATATCCAAAGTGATTCGACCAATTAAAAACATCCCTACCAAAAGCGTATGGGAGTCTTATTACCCATTTACTCTAAAAACCTTTGAAGTAAAACTTTTTATATTCAATATGTTGGGTGTGAAATATATATCTGTCATTTTCAATTAGGATTTTCCTGAATACTAATGACGTTGAAACTTTAAATGAATTTGTTTATCTGTTAAATAGCTTTGTATGCTATTTGCCTATTTTGGTAAATAAGTTTTTCTTATCAAATTTTTGCTAAAATTGTTAACAAAGATATAGCTTTGTTGCCAATTGAGTGTACAATATATTCTCAAATTTTTGTGCCCTTTCTTACCATATTTTTATTGAATAAAATTTTAACATTGTAATTTCTCACTAGTAAAATGTATGATTCATACATTTTTCTTTCATTTAAGAAATATTTTCATATAACAGAGTCATAAGATATTTTTCAGCAAGTATAAAAAATATATTTCCTTTCCTTATATGTACACATGTCCTCTTTCCACAAGATAAAGGCTTGAAAAGAATAGGAAGAAAATTCACTCTGCCTTTTGAGGTCTCAGGGAACATGTCCTAACTGACTAAAGTATTTCTTGTCTATTACCATAAGGGATGTCATCTACATTCCCATGATGATGTATTGCTATACCTTTAGTAAGATGTTTTTTTAAAGAAAGATGAGAACAATATTCTTTAGTTTCACACCCATAATTATAAAGTTGAATTCTGAAATTATGTCAGTCTCCCATTTTTGTGGTCAAGTACTTTGTTTTCCTAACGCCTATTACATTTTAAAAATGACAAAATGAATAAGGCATTAGGAGTACTGCTTGAATTGGAGCTCTACCTTCTCTGTTGTAGAACCAACATGGGTAACTGACTGTGAATGACAAAGAACAGAGGGTCATCTAAAACACCTCAAAGGTCAGTTTGTGTTTTCTATAAAAATTAAGTTTGACCTGAATTTTCTTAGCAAAGTTTTCAAGTGCTTTCCAATGCCCTTTTATAATAACTATCTATGTTAGCTATCTATCAGGTCCTCATTTGCCACTCTCCCGTTATTTTACATTCATGCAAACGTTACATGGATATCTTTACTAGAGCATTCCATGTTAGCACAAATCAGGTACTTTCCATCAGTTTGACCTTCATTAATGTGTCTATCTAGAGCTTTCTGTCTCACTGTTTTTTTATAAACTTGCTAATATTGCATATTCCCTATCTCCCTATTGCGGCATAATACATAGAGTTTCAACTGTAAGAGAAACTGGCGACGCTGTGCAGTGTGAATGACACATTTATTTGTTAGGGCAATTCTCAACCTTCAACCTGCATAACAGTTTCTAGAGAACATGCTTAAATAGACTGCTAGGCCTTACCCTGGATAATCTACTTCCGTATGTCTGGAATGAGGCTTGAAAATTTTATTTATAGCAAGTTCCCCAGTAATGCTGCTATTGGTTAGGACTACAGGTTGAATGACACTCAAATGACACTGACAATTTTAAGATAATTTTTGACAGATTTAGAGAAAGAGCTTCCTCCTTGGGTATAATACTCTGTTTTTGTATGTTCACACTCAAAATGGCAGGTGTATTTCTTGGCTAGCAAGGCTTCCTAATTTGATTCACAGAATGGACTCACAGGACATCAAAAAGTGCAATTCAGTGTATCTTGTGCCTGGGCAATGACTGTATCCTCTACATAATCCAAATGTGATCTGATATAAACTCTTATGTACTTTTGAAAGCCCGGATTATAATGGCTCTGAACCTGCTTCACCAATCTATCCAAACAGAAATGTAGCATTTCACTGTTATTGCTAACTAGAGGCTTGGTGCATGGATTCATGCACCAGTGGGGTCCCTCAGCCTATTCTTCAATACTGGTTAAGGCTTTCATCATCTCTGGCTTTCATCATCTAAGAGATTCCTAAAATCTCTTAACTAGTCTCCTTCCATATTATTCCTCTAACACTTATCTATCCTACAGCCAACGGAAGATGTATCTAACATACAAATATACGATAGTATTTTTAATTAGATCTTTATTTCTGTATTATAAGAGAAAGATTAAAAATCTCAGGAATTGAACTTTTACAATGGCCATTATTAGACATTTTTAGGACTCAAGGATGTTTAGCAACATTTACAGTAAATAATAGAACCCTCTTACACAAGTATATATCTTATATTAAGTATAAACTTGAATATATTCATTTAGTATCTTCTACATAGACTGAATACATGTCCTAATTTTTAGTGTTTATTCAGAAATAACTTTCTTGAACTAAAAATGAGACTAAACAAAATGGTACAGGTCTGAAAACGAATCACATTTTGAAAAGAAACCTGATTTCTGTCATAAAAATTAGTGTCCTCATATCAGTGAGGAATCAATAAGAAGCAGATTATGGAGGCTTTATTGACAAATAAAATATGGAGACTAAATGAGAAAGGTGTAAAGAAAATATTAGTATAGACTTTGAATAAAAATTATTGGCTGTTCCAAAATTATTTTCAATAAAAAACAACAACATTTTAGAGAATCATCTTTGCTTTTTAAACACATTTTTATTGATTTCAGAAAGAAGGGGAGAGGGAGAAAGAGGTAGAACATCAATGATGACACAAAATCATTGATGGGCTGCCTCTTATACACCCTGTGCTGGGATTAAGCTCACAACCTGGGCATGTATTCTGACCCGTAATCAAACTGTGACCTCCTAGTTTATAGGTCAAAGTTCAACCACTGAGCCATGCCAGCCAGGTAAAAGTACCATCTTTATGTTTAATAATATTGGTCTGTTCACTTCTAAGTAGAAAATATTTCATTTAATTCATCTATGACATAATCAGCAGAGAATAATCAAAAATAACCCTAATAAATTTAAAGAATTGTAAGGACAATACATAGAAAGGCACTCAGCAAGAAAAGTAGGTAATTCTGCCTGCTTATATTTTTAAAATATATTTTTATTGATTTGAGAGAGGAAGGGAGAGAGAGTAAGAGATAGAAACATCAATGATTGGCTTCCTCCTGCACGCGCCCTATTGGGAATCAAGCCCATACCTGGGCATATCCACTTGGTTGGATTCAAACTCAGGACCCTTCAGTCTGCAAGCCTATGTTCTATCCACTGAGCAAAACCAGCGAGGGCTAATTCTGCTGGCTTTTAAACTCAATTGCTACTGACCTTGCCTCAGCCTTCTTTAATTAAAAAACTGATGAGCTTTCTTTGAATAAATACCCAGAAATGAAATTGCTGGGTTGTATTGTAAGTCTGTTTTTAGTGTTTTGTTTTGTTTTGCTTTGTTTTAGGAATCTTCATACTGTTTTCCATAGTGATTGCACCAATTTGAAATCCCACCAATAGTGCACAAAGGTTCCCTTTTCTCCACATCCTCACAAACACATGTTATTTGTTGACTTTTTTATCATAGACATTCTGACTAGGTGAAGTGGTATCTAATTTAAAAAGGTATATGTACCCCTATGTTCATTGTAGCATTATTTACAATAGCCACGATATAACACGATATTGTTGATCAATAGATGAATAAAGAAATTGGGATATATATAAATATATATACACACATACATATGCATATGTCATGTATATGCACGTATATGTATGTGTATATATGCATATATGTGTATATATGTACATATGCATATATATATATAATATATATATTTAAAGAAATATTACTCAGTAGTAAGCAAAGAATGAAATCTTGCCATTTGCAATAATATGGATAGACCTAGAGGATATTATACTAAGTGAAATAAGTCACACAAAGAAAGACAAATACTGTGCAGTTTCACTTATATGTGGAATTTAAAACAACAAAACAAATGAGGGAGGAAAAAGCAGACCATAACAACTTAGCTCTGACTGATGGATGTCAGAGGAAAGGATGGTGATGGGACAAATGGAAGAGGTGAAAGGGAACATAGTCAATAATATTGTGTTAATATAAGTAAGCATGGCGACAGATGATTATTAGCCTTAGTGTGGTGATTACATGTGAGGTATATAAATGGTAAGTCACTATATTGTATATTATCTAATAATACAAATAAAACTCTTTAAAAGTTAAAAGTTTTAGTACCAAAAGAAAACAACCAAAAATACAACTGAGAATCCTCGATGTAGTATTCAAAAGAAGAAGAATCTTAATAACTAAAATAACAGGATGGTTACAACTAGTTTCTGTGATCTCAAAAAATCACTGCAGGGATTTTTTTTATTGTCTATTTCACCCAGGAAGTGAATACATAATCCTGCTCTACCCTGTTGTTAATCTGTCTATAGGGCTAATTCTATAGAGAAACTGGTCAAAGGTTAGAACATTAATAGAAGTAAGATTTTTAAAAATAAGATCATTGTGTTAGTGATCTATTGCAGTGTAATGAGTAAATTACTTAAATTTAACATCTTCAAGCAACAAGTATTATCTCATAGAGATTGTGAGGGTCGCTTCCCAGGGTTTCTCATAAGGTTGCAATCCAGCTGCCCCTGAAGACTTGAATGGGGTTGGAAAAGGCATTTCAACCCTTATTCTTCTGGCTATTGGCAGAAGGAGTCGGTGTTTTTTTTTTCTGTCCTCTTGCATTTTACTATAAACAGTAAGAGAAACCAGGGAACGCTTTTAACACTTTTGCTTGGAAATCTCAGTTGCTTCACTCAGTTACCATAGGCAACCCTGTTGCTACAACAGAGCAAGGATCCCCTTTTCTCAAGTTTCTAAATTTACCTTCACTTCCTGCAAGTTCTTGCCGGAAGCCTTATTAAAGGCGACATGGCTTTAAAGCTTTGACTAACATCCTCTTTAAGGGCAACATTTAAGTGGTAGGGAGAGAACCACACAGCTACCTGGGGGAAGAAAAGCTCAGTTCGAGAAAGCAGAATACACAAATGCACTGAAGTAGGTGCCCAACTTGTTCAGGAAATAGAGCAAAGATCAGTATAGGTGCAGGAAAATGAAAGAGGAAGTAGTGTGAGTAGAAGGAGAGAGCAATAGCAAATAGATCATTTCGGGTTGTACAGACTGCTGTAAAGGCTCGGACTTCTCTCAGATTGAGGTTGGAGCATAATGGAAGAAATCTTATATAATAAAAGGCTAATATGCAAATTGACCGAATGGCAGAATGACTGGTCGCTATGACACACACTGACCACTAGGGGGAAAATGTTTAATGCAGGAGCTGCCCCCTGGTGGTCAGTGCACTCCCACAGGGGCACCATGCTCATCCAGAAGCCAGGATCACAACTGGTGAGTGCAACAACAGTGGCTGTAGCCTCTCCTGCCTCCACAGAAGCACTAAGGATATCTGACTGATGGCTTAGTCTTAGGAAATGGGGAGTGGACCTAAGCCATCAGTTGGACATCTCCCAATGGCTCCTGGATGCTATAGGATGCAGGCCAGGATGAGCAACCACCCAGGTGCATGAATTTCATGCACCGGGCCTCTAGCACTTAATTATAAAAAAAATCACCCTGGTGCCTATATGGAGTGTAACTGTGTGTGTGTGTGTGTGTGTGTGTGTGTGTGTGTGTGTGTGTGAGTGATGGTGGTGGAGGTAATAGTGGTGGTATAAAGGCAGACTAGGAAGCCAGTTAGGAAACATTTTAGTCCAAGTGCAAGATGATGGTATCCTATACTTGACTAATTACAGTGGAATGGGAAAGAAATTGTTGAATTTTTAATATATTCTAAAAAAAGAATTATAGGATTTGAAGAAATTGAGTTTCTATTTAGATTTTAAAACACATTCTGATGAATATTCAAATGTACAGATAATCTTAATAATATGTTCTTTGAATATTCATCCATATGACATACAAAGACAAAAATATTAAGATGAATTAATTGACCATAAATATCACTAACTTTGAGCCCAGCCAGGCTCAGTTCAATTCCTGGTCAGGGCACATGTCCAGGTTGCAGGCTCAATCCTCAGTAGGGGATATGCAAGAGGTAGCCAACAAATGAGTCCCTGTCTTCATTGATGTTTCTCTCTCCCTCTCCCTTCTTCTTAAAATCAATAAAAATATATTTTAAAAATATCACTAACTTGAATGATATACATGGAATAGCCAGACTATTATTATCTCTGAATGCATAATAGTCTGGCCACTCAGTGTATATGAGAAGCAGTCAAAATACATTAGAATTTGAAATGAGAAAGGAATAAAAACAACCGAAGAATATATTTTCTTCAACAATGAATATATTTTTAAAAGTGCATTTCCAGTAGTGTAGTATGTGTTTTGCAGCTTACCCATTCAATATCTTACCATTAGCTATATGGTTCTAGAGGCCATTCTATTACAGTTCTGGAAGTCACTCCTCATTCCTTTCGTAAGTACTTATAGAAGGTCAGACACTCTTCTTTGTGCTTGGGAAAGTATACCAAAGAACCAAACATTCCTATACTCTTAAATCTTGTCTTCTTGATCACCCAGATTACATCCTATTGGTAACTTGATGACAAATCATAATTTCATGACTCTCAAGATTTGAGTCATTAGCATTTGATTTTAAAACCAAAGGTATGCATATGTAGAATATCAGACGATAATCTTGATAAATAGATCGTTGGGCCATTCTGAAGTATAAAGTTCACAAAAAACACTTGTGCATTTCACAGATAAATCCAATTCAAAATCAGGCTTGGAAATGAAATTCCATTGCATCTTCCTTTATTTATAGTTATAAACATGAATTGGTTATAAGCTATTGTAAAATATATAGACCTAAAGGAAATTCTGACTGATGAAAATGGCAGATGGTACCTGATAATTAATGGAGTAGTAGAAGACAAAATACCTTGCTGGCTGTGTTTACCAGGTAAAAAATAACTAAGTCACTAAAATTGTATATCAATCATCAACCTTCCCATGGTGCTGATGCATAGATTACCTTACCATTAACTATAACTTAAAAAAATGTATTTGGGAGCAGCTAATCTTAAAGTATACAAGAGTAAATAATCTGTGGAACCTGAGACATTCTGACCAGGAAAACTGATGGTTTGAAAATAGTATTTCTGAGATATATTAAAAAAAAATACAGTACAGTTTCCATACCTTTAATTATCACTATACAGAATATCTAATAGGATTACTTTAAGTTCTAACATAATGTAGAGGTGGCATAGGACAGATCCCAGATATGAAGAAACCCTCAGTTTCTCTAGGTATAGCATTGGATCACTGACCCTATATGTACCATAGGTCTATTCTAATTTTATTTATATCCCAACCTTTGTGTAAGAAGAAACTTTAGTTAGTCACTGAAGATTATTCCCCAGCACTTCCAGTCATCCTTCACCTATGGGTAGACATTCACATGTACCTTTTGGATATTATTATGGCTTGAAGTACTACAATTTATCTCCATTGTCCATGATGTACTACTAGCCATGAGTAGCTACTTTTCACCTGGGTTGTAAATTTGGTCTGCATGGTATTTGAGGTAGTTTGGGGAACAGAGTAGGACTTGATAAACTGTTTTAATGATAGGCATCATCAGTTTATGGAACTGCTCCAATGACCAAAGTAGTTTAAGCTTTATCCCTTTTACAAAACCAGCATGGCTATTGCAATATGTGCAGGAAGAATGGCTAAATGCTGCACCATTGAAGGGAATGTGTTGCTAAGAGGTTAAAGGTGATTTTTAAGATTGGAGACTAGGGTAGTGGTTGGCAAACTCATTAGTCACCAGAGCCAAATATCAACAGTACAATGATTGAAATTTCTTTTGAGAGCCACATTTTTTTAAACTTAAACTTCTTCTAATGACACTTCTTCAAAATAGACTCACCCAGGCTGTGGAAGAGCCACATTCAAGGGGCCTCGCGAGATGCAGTTTGCTGACCACGGGACTAGGCATTCCTCTATTACAATGCTCAGTCCTTAGTTGCTGACTTAACACTGATTCTTATGAACAAAGTTAAAATAGGGTCTTTTGGGTTTTATGAGAATGAAGGAGGAAGCTTCAAATTCACATTTAATTAACACAAATAACAACTGAATTAATATTACTTACTAGGCACTATGCTAAGTACCTCCACAGGTTACCTAATTTACTCCAAACAACCAATTATGATTTAGTCTTGTTATTCAAAAGGCGGAATAAAAACTTGGAGAGATAAAATACGTTCCTTGAAGCATCACAGGTTGTCTGCAGATTCAGGTTTTATACTCAGTCCAGTATTCTCAGTTATACCACACAGACTCATTATTCTGCAGGGAGGATTCATGCCCTTAATCTTTTGTCTTAAACCACTGTGAGAGTTATCATCGGAGACAACCTGCATAGCCTATTGTTTTTTGGGTTATTGTTCTAAAATGGCATTTTACTCTGATGATTATGGAGGTGGGAGGGAGGGCAAAAGAAAGCACAACTAATGAATAAAAACCTTCAAAAATTCTTACATACAGAGTTTCACTTTTAAATGATAGATCTTTGTCTCAGGTTTTCAGGAGTTTGAACAAAAGCCAAGATTGGAACTTGCTTTTCTCAAATTGAGCTAGATTAAATTATGTTTTGTCTTCATTCTGTCATGCAATGGCCTGGAATTATAAATAGTACTAATATGATTTCCCCTTTCACTTTGATATACACATGATGACTAAAACCAACCTAAATTAATTAAACAAGTTTTAATTTGATTTTTAACCTTTTAAGCAGCCTAAAATAAGAGAGAAGATCTAATTTGGAAAACAGAGAGGCCCAGAATGCCAAATCAAATTTAATCCATGTAACAAGTCAGATATTAACTTGACTGGAGACACATTTCTATGGAGCAATTTATACTCGAAAGAGAGATTTAAAAAGAAATGTTAACCTTGCGTGTAACAGACTTAGAATTAGAAAATGTTTATTGAAAGACCAATGAACTTGGGATCAGGCTCAAGGGGTAAGTAAGCTGTTCCAGGATATGGACTTACTTCCTATGAAAAGCCATCCAGTTGTCTTTTCTTTTCTTTATATTCACTTGTATGTCTTTCCCTGTATTGAATTTGGTAGGAAGACTTTATTGAGGGGAGTGCTGGAGGTTATGAATAGAACTTGATGAAGTGTTTTGAAATTCTTAAAAGTGAAAAAACCGTGGCCCACTAATAATGGTGATGATAATACCAACATTTACTGAATGTTTACTATATATCAGACCCTATTCTACATTCTTTAAATGTAGTAACCTATTTAGTACTTATTGCAACCCTATTATATGGGTGACTACTACCACTTCTATAGAAAACTAAGTGACACTTGTTGACAGTTAACTGAATCCAATTAATGCTGGAGGCATTGCTCTCTTCTCCTTTTTGTTTGCCATGATCCAATAGATCCATGTATTCAATAAATGTCTACTGGGAGTTGACTCTAGAGGTACAAAAGTAAATATGACCTAGACTAGAGCCTTACCTCAAAGGGCTTAAAATTAAATAGGAAGAACATTAAAGAAGTTATAAGTTCTACTTATGGATAAATTGCAGATCATTATAGGAGTCCACATGAGGAACTGATAATTCAGTCTTAACACTCATAGAGAAGATGACAAACATGCATAAATTTAAAAACACATTATGTCAGACAGTGATATATTATGCAAGAAACTAAAGTAAAGTGATAGGGAAGACCTAAGTGGATAAAATGGGGCAATTTTAAATAGGAAGACCAGGGGAGAAAAGATCCCTAAAAAGAAAAGAAAAAATTAAAAAAATAGAGAGAGAGAGAGAATATGCAAATTAGCTAGGACACCATAACAGTCACAACTGGCTCAGGAGGAGGTTGTGCTTGTAGATGGGCTGGAGGGGACAGCTTGCACTGTGAGGCAAGCCACAGATAGGGTGCAGCCCTGGAGTGGAAGCAGGGGGCCACTGCAAGTTGCCACCACTGCCTGGCCCCAGAAGGCCTGCCTCTGCATGTGAGCTGCAGAGAAAACACCTTTTATGATCGCTTATTGGCTAAACTCCCGGTATGCCACTGGCAGCATTCTTAATAATTTGGGTAATAAGAATCCAAGAAGGTGATCTAGGGTTTTTTCACTTCACTACTGGAGGAAAGAGCAAAGGTCTAATCCTGGAGGGGCTAAGAAATGTAATATCCTGGCCTAGCGGGTTTGGCACAGTGGAGAGAGCCTTGGCTTGCGGACCTCAGGGTCCAGGTTTGATTCTGATCAAGGGTATATACCTATGTTGCAGAATCCTTCCTGGCCGGGGCCTAGATCAGGGCTCATGCAGAAGGCAACCAATTAAAGTGTCTCTCTCACAGCAGTGTTTCTCTCTGTCTTTCACTCTTCCACGTTCTCTAAAAATCAATGGAAAAATATCCTCAGGTGAGGATTAAAAAAAAGAGAGAGAAAGAAATGTCATTATCCTTTGAAAGAGACATCTTGAGAATACCTAAAGAAAGTTGTCTTTTTTTTTTTTTTTTTTTTTTGTGTGGTGAAGTAACTGGAGTTGATGAAAATACTTTGCAGGCTGTCAGTAGCAGCAGCAGTGGGGTGATGGGGGTGGTGCCTTCCCTTGATCAGCCTGCAGAGGGAGGTCAGACTGCAGCTTAGGCTCACTCCCTGTAAACCTAAGCCATCAATAGGACCCCCGATGGCTCCCAGACTGTGAGTGGGGCAGGCTGGGCTGAGAGACCCTCCTCCCTCAGTGCATGAATTTTGTGCACTGGGCCTCTAGTATTTGAATAAAGATTAAAGACTGATGAGGGAGAGGAAAATTCAAATGTATGGAGAAATGACAGTTTCATCAGAGACAAAAAGGAGACAGATTCCACAGGCTCTGAGGGAAAATAATTCCTAAAATGTTGGCAAAATATCAAGGAACCAAGTGATGGAAGGGGTGTGAGTGAGGAAGAGAGAACTAGAAGATGAGTTCAGAACAGCAATGGAAGTAGCCAATCCTTAGAAGGATTTGTAAGCTTTTGTTATTATAGTTTCTCTCTCTCTCTCTCTCTCTCTCTCTCTCTCTCTCTCTCTCTCTCTCTCTCTCTCTATTTTGTTTACTTTTGCTCAGAAGTGAGATGAGGAATCATCAGAAAGTTTGAGAAAGGGTTAAAGTAATTTTAAAGTACAATTTATCTGCTGCATAAATACAGATTAAATTAATGACCATAACAAAAATCATTATTCAAAATAAGATTATTACCATAGTGTAACATTTGTGTCAGAATAATGCTTGCAGATTAGTGATGCTCAATCTTAGAATTTACAAGCATAAAGCTGACTGCAAAACATAGTTGCTTATTAAAGTTCAAATAGTCTTACATCTCCACTTCCATGATAGTCTGAGTGTCTGGAAATGTTCTCATATTTCTGATTTGTGTTTACATTTTAATAAATGGCTGAGATAGCAGAAAGAAAGGGGAATCTCCATAGACCAGACATAAAAAAACAGAAATTCTAAGAGAAAAATAAGAAAAAAGTTGAGTTTGAATTATGCCCTGCAAGCACCTGCCAATCCCTGATGGCCTTGAATTTGGTATTAACTTTCTGAATTATTGAAGGAGAAAGATAAGTTAAGGTGTGAAAAAGTTGATAAGGAAACCCCATATAAAATCAGGGGAGGAGGAAGGGATTCCAGATAAGCAGCATCCATAGTGAATTAATCAGTAAAACGAATGAAACTGGATCTCAGCACTAAATGGTTTGGCTCAGTGGATAAAGCCTTGGCCTGTGGACTGAAGGGTCTCAGGTTCAATTCCAGCCAAGGGTACATGCCTGAGTTGTGGGATCGATTCCCAGTAGGGAGTGTGCAAGAGGCAGCCAATCAATGATTCTCTCTTATCATTGATATTTCTCTCTCTCTCTCCCTCTCCCTTCCTCTCTGAAATCAATAAAGATTTATTGATTATACACACACACACACACACACACACACACACACACACACACACCGTATTTTTCGGACCATAAGACGCACCAGTTTTTAGAGAAGGGAAATGAAGAAAAAAAGATTCTGAAACAAATAGTGTCCTAAAATATTTTATGTGCATTAAAACCCAACATAACAGTCATAAACACATGTAATCAACCCTGTAAAGTAAACAGCAGCATTTTAGAACCATTTTAGAGCCGGGCAAGCACACAGAGACCACACAGAGCCGGGCAAGTAAAAAAAACTTTTTTTTTTAAAGTATATGTGTTGGACCATAAGATGCAGGGACTTTCCCCCCCCACTTCCGGGGGAAAAGAAGTGCGTCTTATGGTCCGAAAAATATGGGGTGTGTGTGTGTGTGTGTGTGTGTGTGTGTGTGTGTATGTATGTATATATGTATATATATATATATATATATATATATATATATATATATATATATATATATATATATAACTGGATCTCAGATAACCTGAGAATATGTTTCATTTTCAACATTGGTTCTGGGAGAGGGAATACAAAAAGTATATCCCAGAATCTACTACTTAACCTCAAATTCACTTTCACATGGAGAGTTGAGACCAGAATTTTAGTTTATTAGTCTTGAAACTTTTTAGCCTTAGCAAACTTTCAGTTTAAAATGGTTCTGGAATGGTAAATTTCTGTTATTTTATTTTTTAAACTATTTTTCTAGGCAGCAGAATTAGGTCACTACAGGTAGAACATTTTGATGGTCCCACTTTAATTTAGAAGTCTCAATTCTAAAATCTTACTGTAAATAGCTAAAGCCCACTTAACTGTCAAAGTTTTGTCTGTCAAACAATTTAACATGAAGGTTAGAACATATTAATTTTCTTTTGAAATGACTAAAATGCCAATTTACATCTCTGAAACTAGGGCTAATAACTCATACTTTTAAGACTTTATAAAGATGAAATGCAAAAATATTAGTGAGAGCAATTAGCTCCAAAAGTGAACATTTGTTATAGTCCCATAACACTTTGATCTTTTTTTTTCTTCACTTAATTTCAATTTTGTTTACTTTTGGCTTTAGGACTTTAAGCTCATGGACCTATTCTTAATTAAGGATTGTAATTAAAAATGTAATAAAAATGTATCAGTGTTCAAAGAAATCTCAAGTGGTCATTAATTTTAGTGATTTACTTTAAGAGACCAGTTTAACATAAACTATCATTACCTGATTTTGGCTTTTTACTAAAAATAACAAGAATCAAATATAGACTCTTTAAATGGACCCAGGCATCTTAAAATATATGATAATGACTTATGTGTGAAGGAAGAAAAGGGAAGCATCTTTTGACTAAACATATGCTTCCCTTCCCACCCATTCATTTCTGTGTTCAGTATTTCTCTTGGATAATTATTTGGGTCTTAAAATTTGGCCTTTAAAATTTCCCTATTAAAATACAAATCCCCTCAAAAGGATAAACATTTTTAAGACTTAATTATCTTAAACTATATTAAGAGATTTGTTAACCAAGAGCTATAAAATATGTTTCTTTGGAGTAGGCTGAAGAATGACAGAGACAATACATATACTATGCTGGCTAAAATATTGATGAAGTCACACTATATGTATGTGTGTATATACAGTGCATAAGAAGAACATATCTTATGAACACATAAGAAGAACACATCAAACTTTAATAATCTGTGTGCATTTTCAATGTACTCAACCACTTTTTAAAACAATTATAAGTCAATTTAAACTGTCTCTGGGGATATACCAACTGCATTGCACATCAGAGAAAAATAAAGAGCAGATCACTGAATATATATTTGATTTCCTCCCAGAGAGAGAGAGAGCATCTCCAAAGAGTAGAAGCAGAAATAGAAGCAGAAAGAAGCTTTGATAGTCTTAATTCATTTTTGTCTCTTTTTAGCATGTAAATGTGTACATTTAATTCTGTGTATGCTTGACCTTTAATATCCACAGTTTCTTCCTCAGAATCAACTCCTATTTTGTCAGAGATGTGAAGAAATATGTTGGTAACATCCATATTAACTTGAATCTGGCATGACCTTTCTGCATCATTTTTCTGAATTGAATATTCTGATCATCCTAGGATATGTCTTGGTTTGGGAGTTTATTTTCTAAGATATTCACCTGACTACCTCATTATATAGATATTGGTCTTCTTTTATTTCTGCAAACATTTCATTTCATTGCTTATAGGTTAAAATATTTTTCTGTTCCATTACTCTATTTTTCTTTTTTAGGTCATCTAATTATACTTATGGTAGATCATCTTTGCCTATTTCTTATTTCAACCCTGCTTTCTCTCTCTCTCTCTCTTTTTTACTATGCTACCACAAAAGTATTGTAATGTACAACTCTTGGTACACAGGAGTAATTTTTTTCATTGGTAACTGTTAGGACAGCATGAAATTGAGCTATGATAAATTTTTAATTTTAATATTTATTGCTGATGTGACATTGAAAATGACTATCCCAAGTCATACAATACAACCCACAAAAAAAGTGTCCCCTTACTCTGGTTTTCACTCACTGAGGAGTATTTGCTACCAAATATTTGCATTAATTTGTATCATCTTAATTACCAGAGATACTTCTTTATCATGTGTTTGTTGCCTATATTTATTTCTCTGTGAACTCTTGTTCATTTGTCCATTTTCCTACTGTCTTTTTTCTTATTAATTTATAGGAGCTCTTTGTATATTGTTGACATATTTTTATATGTTAAATATTATCTGTTGTATACATCTATTACATATATATTTTTTTACTTTTAAAATTTCATTGTCTTTTGTTTTACATGAGCTTTAAATTATGGTAAAGGTATAGTCATTCACTCCTTCTTTAATGGTTTATTGTTTTATCATTGAAAAATCCTCCCTTTCCTACCCTAAAATATAAACATATTTTATATTTAAGTATCTTTCATATTAGTAAATTATGTTTCTGAAATTAGGAAAAGTAGGGAGCAAACCTTTTTTCCTCCTGCAAATGAATAGGCAAAATTAAATATAATATTTATGGTGAAACAGTCTTCCAATCTGAGGAAGTTTCTTTAGATGGAAAGCTGCTTTATCAGATAAATATAATATCAAAAGGAAAATACAGATCAATTACTGAAAATATTTTTATAATTATAAATTTTATAAACTGTACATAATATTGAATTTATATATTATAATGCTAAATTTTAACTGAATACAGGTTTAATATAAACCTATGTCATATGTAATTATGTTTGATAATTTTATTACCAAGTCTTAAGTAATATTTATGGGAACTTAGTGCTCAGATCATGAGAAATAAGAATTCAACTACCCTTGGCAATGACAACATTAGGAGTTTGTGTTGATTTATAGTGACCATATTTTAGAATTAGTGTTGGACACTGAAGAAGAACAGATATAATCATGCATTACATGTGATCAAGGGAAGATCTGGTGTCTTTAGCCTGAAAAAAGAGAAATACTTAAAACTTCCTGGTAGCTTTCTTCAAGTATGTAAAATAATATCATATATAGAGACAATAAACCAATGAATAAGAGCTAGAGAGAAGCAACATTTAGTTTAATGACATAGGAAGCAATTTAATACTAAAATTAAGGATTGAGTAGGTGGTCCTGTGAGAAAGAAAGATTCTGGTCACTAAAGGAATTTGAACAGAGGATGGGTAGCTATCTTTCAGACCATCCAAAAGGGACTGGAATTGGACAGTCAGCTGAAGGTTAGACTAACATATCTTTTGTTCCTAAAATACCATTATTTAATTTTATAGCATATTACTTGGAAATTTCATAGCCTTATGAAAATTAATTCATGGAAATATGCTGAGGAGCTTCCTATTGCACATAAAAATTCCATTAAAAATATGATGAACAGTGTAAAGTGAAGGGTTAGAAAAATATAAGGTAGTGTTTTGTAATTTCTGTTGGCTGACATAAACATATGTCTTAACATAGACAACTGAGGGAAAGGGGAGTAGGAGAGGAAGTGCAAAACCCAGGAGAATAGGAAGTTGACATTTCTAGAGCCTGAAATATTCTGGAAACTCGCATTTCCCTTAATTTCGGTTTGCTGTTGACCTGTATGTTGACTTCCCAGCATATTCCAAGACATCTACATCAGCTATTTCTATACATTGTTTTAGTCACTTTAATCCTTGTTTGTCAGTATCCTCAAATTTCTTTCAACACAAGTGAAGACTTTAAACAAAGCATTTAATCATCACAGCCTGCTTAGGCTGCATCGTATCAATTGTCTTCTCAACTTACATGCAAATCAAACATAGTTTTATAGTTTTCTAAGAGGTTTGGACTACATAGGACCAGAATTTCATCTGATAGTGAAATAGAAGCTCTGAGAAAGTGCATTCATTCATCTGAAATCACGCACTTCATCTTAATTTACCTCATGACCCTGATAAATGAATTTGCAGGACACATCATTATTATGGGGATTCATATAGTGTATAGTGTATAACTGCAGAATACATCAGTTATTTTTATTTATAACATGGGAGAGAAGGAACAGAATTAGGCAACTGGGACGGCAGGGGTTTAGGCAAAGAAAAATAAAACCAAAGCTCCCGTGGAGTTCAGGCACAGTGGGTGCACGTGTGCAAGGGGACGCAGAGGGCAGCGCGGTCACTGTGACAAGCCCCCATGACTAATGTTATCAATGGAAGCCTCTTAGGAAGAAACAAAAACAGGAAGGTTTTCACTTGCCAGAGACAGAAACCACTCTCTTCATTTCCTTTATTATCTCTTCTCATGTAATGCAGTCTGCTGAGCATAGGAAGCAGGGAAACAGAAAGAAATAACACAGAAAGGAAACTGTTAAGTCTTCATTAAGCATCCTTAAAGGTCAAATAATGACAGGGAGAGGAACGACCTTTTTACAAATGATTATATGGGACACACACACACACACACACACACTCACACACACTCACACACAAGAAACCACTTATCCTTGCTTAAAAGGAACAGGGACAAAAAATCATCACGTGATTTTCCTAAATCTCATCTACTTGAAACATTCCTTTCTGTCTCCTTTCTTTCCTCCTATCTTCATTCCTTCATTCTTCCCTCCTTTGTACCATCCATTCTATACACCCTCTTTTATTTATTTTAACAATTTCCTCTCTGCTGGATAACTTTAATATAAAATATACTTAAAATTAAAAAAAATACTAAAATATAAATCCTGGGCCCTGATTCAAACACTGGGTGGTTCCTTTCTCCAAAAATAAAAGTTTTGCCCCACCCCCACCCCCTGCCGCCACACTATGGTTATTAGGATGTTAGGTTGGTTGAAGGGCAACGTGTTAAATGGTAAAATAATATTGAAGCATATCTTTTCACTAAATGCTCAGCATGGTACTCCTAGTACTGAATGTTTTAATTGGCTATTTTCTCCCTCCTCCGGAGCCCAGAATAAAAATGGTAATCTTATTTTCCAGACACTGTTAGCACTGTTTGGCATTTTCTTAATAAAGCCACAATGCTCCCAGCCTTTCATCATAGCTTTCCAGTAGTTTCTCCAAACCACACTGCCTTAATTATTGGAGCTACAAAATAGCAACCCCCACCCTCCTGCAAGTTTTACTGAGCAATCAGCAATTTGTTGAGAGCAATGATGACCGTGTTATATTTCTCAGGCTTTCATGTAGTCAGGCTTATTTTAAATCAATGCAGCTTTAAGTCCAGACTTTGAGGGATGGTTGTAAGGCTGTTATTTCTAATTCTCAGAGAGCAATTGGTAGCAATAGAAAGAAATGTCTCCTATGAAGAATTAATTATCGTGTCTGTTAACCTGTGGATCAGAGCTGGATAACAAGCTGGGTGAGAAAATGCTGTGCAGTTTGAGATGTCATTTCCCGAAGCGTGCCTGTGGAAATATGGTTTCATGATCATGCTTTTCCCTTGTTTCGGTTTTAAAGTTTATTGAAATGAAATAGAAATGCCTCGAAGAACTGAATCATCTGGTCACTGATAGCATCGTGTGCAAGTCAAGATATAGTTCTGTTTCGCTTTCCTTTTCATACTAAGTATCCATCTTTCCCTCAATGGGAAGAAATGAGCTTCATTGTTTTGAGGTTCCCTTTTGAACCCCAATTGGCAGTATTCAGCCTTAGTTACTCATAATGAAATAGGCTTTTATTTTTTGAAGGGAGATTTGTTATTTATTTGTCCTCAATAAATAGGAGTGGATATATAGAAATTTGAGTGGATCAGGTGCACAGTGACGCATTAGAGATCTCTAAATTGCATAATCAGAAGAGGAGGAAGGAAAAGCTGTCCCCACAAGAAAATGGAAGACTTCAACAGTGACTTAAAAGGCCAGCGACTAATTAATCTTCAGGGAAATCGAACAATAGTACCACTACTATAGTCAATATTCCCCTGCAGAGCCTGTGTTCCAGGAGAAGAGGAGTAATTAGAATTTGGTGATCATTTCACATTCAACATCTCATTTGTCCTTCATGGGAACTCTTCGATGATACATTATTTGCATTTCACAAATTGATATTAGAACGAATACTATGTGTTCCTCAAATCACATAGCCAGAGGGTAAAGGAATGAGATTTTGTTGGATTCTGAACCCTTTTTCTGTCTACTATAGAAAGTTGTCTCAAGATAAAAACCAGTTACATATAGAGAAAAAAAGAGATGTATAAATACTGCTATATGATATTTAAGCTGCAGTACATAATCTTTAAACTGCCTAATATATATATTTATTGGGAGCACTTTGTGCCTGGGGATGAAGTTATAAAATGTAGACAAATTGCATTCTTTAAGAAACCCACAGTGTAAGTACAGATTGACAGTGAAGGAGTAATTACTACTGTGCTGGATTTCTGAGAATACTCCTCCATGCCACAGAAGTGCATAATGTCCCATCTCATTTATAGGCTTCTATAACATGGAAAAGAAGGGTAAGATTACATGGGCTAATCACTCTCACAAATATTGTTTTATTATTTTACTGAAAATGTTAGCTAATAAATTAGACAGAAATTAGAAAATGCAAAGATTAAACTACCCCTGTTGCACTTAAAATTATTCTAAAACTGAAACACAATCTGTATGTGTGTTTTTGTTTTGTTTGTTTTGCTTTTTTGTCAATTTGTTCAGTGAAAATGGCATCTCCTTGATATTTTAATTTATCTTTACCTGTAAGATTAGGAATAGAATTAAATGTAGTCACTGCACAAATATTTATTCAATAGCTACTATGTGCCAGCATTATTCTAGGTGATGGAAATATAAAAGTAAGCTGACTTGAAAAATTCACATATGTGTATTAGATTATACATATAATCATATATGTATAGTAATTAGGAAATATTAGATAATTGTTATGAAGAAATATAAAATGGAATAATCTATCACAGTAAAAGTGTAATATGCTAATTAGACCAGATATCCTCCTAGATGAACTTTCAGACAAAGCCAGGGCTATGAGGGAAGCCGGGGACCCAGGTGCCAGAGGGAAGCTGGTGCCGGCAGCCAGAGAAGGGAAGGCCTACTCTTGTACAAATTTCATGCATTGGCCTCTGGTACTAGAATAATAGAAGGGAGAATGATAATTAAGATATGCTTCATTGATAGAGTGACATTTGGACAAAAAAAAGTTGAAGATGACAGTGTGCTTAGAAGGTATGTGAAGGAAATGAGTTCCAGCTAGAAGGAACAACCAACGCCAAATCCTCAAGATGGGAGAATCTCTGGCATTTGGAGGAACACGAGTGTAATGGAAGCAAATTTGGAGGGAGACAAGTTGTCAGAGAGAGAACGAAAAGCCAGAATAACTGGGCTTTGTACACAATATACACGACTTTGGCTTTTATCCTGGATGAAATGGAAAGCCACTGAGGAACTGAGCAAAAGAGGGGCATGATCTGACATACATTTTTAAAGGTTCCTCTGATTGCTATTAAGCTTAAAGCACAGTGAACTAAAGTGGAGGCAGAAAGGCTGGTTAGAAGCTGATTGCAGCAATCTTATCAGAGATGAGGGCAGCCCAGTCTAAGGCAGGAGTCCCATTCTAGATATATTTTGAAGACATAGCAAACAGGACTTCCTAAAGAATTAGATGTGTAATGTTAGGGAAATAAAGAAATAAGTTATTATCCATGTTTTCTGCCTGGACAACTGGAAGGATGAAATTGTCATTACCTGGATTACTTTTAAGAATTATTTATCATCAACCTAAATATATAGGCTGAAATTGTCATTACCTGGATTACTTTTAAGAATTATTTATCATCAGCCTAAATATATAGGCTGAATTTAAAATTATTACAAGCTAGTGTTTATAATAAACTACAAGAGAGGTATAGATAAAAATATCAAAATCTCAATCACATCCTAAGGAGTGATGAGGACACAAGTTTTCTCAGAATTAGAGGTGAGGCTGTGTTTTTTGTCAAACTAAGACTCCATTGATATGGTTAAATTGTGACTAAGACTCTCCTTAATGCATTAAAAGGGAAAAGAGATCCACCGAGGTGAGAAGGTAGATTAGAAACACAGAAATGCCAGAATCAGAAAGAGAAGTTAGCAGCTCATTCCTCTGCCCCAGGGTGGATCCTCTGAACAGTGGTCCTTAGCTTATGGTCTGCTTTCCGTATGTACGCTCAGTGAAGATGGATGCAAAAGGCTAAGGCTATTTAAGACTGACGTCAAAATCCATTGAAAGTATCTCACTCCATCGCTGTACTTCAGTTAAAAAGAACTTTTATATTATAAAATGCAGCTTTCTGAGAGTAAAAAGATAATACTTATTTAAATATTTCATC
This sequence comes from Pipistrellus kuhlii, assembly GCF_014108245.1. NCBI lineage: Eukaryota > Metazoa > Chordata > Mammalia > Chiroptera > Vespertilionidae > Pipistrellus > Pipistrellus kuhlii. Next base: position 16,526,144 of record NW_023425438.1, read on the forward strand.
CTACCAGATTATATTTTTCAAAGGAAGTCATACATGTACACTTCGTTCTTTTGAGATTTTGGTTAAACGCAAGTCTATTTCCCTGACTTTTATCATGTTAGCAATACTAACAAATGCTCCAAGCCCATGAAACTGAAGGCTAGGTTCAGAATTAATATCAGATTGACAAGGCGCTGTCAGAAGGCATTACTGATGTCACTTTATATTGTTGGACTCCTCCTACTACAATGATAAAAACAAAGGTTATTTGTTAGAGGAAAAGAGGATGGGAAGAATGAGGTGACTGAGTTAACACCCACTATGTCTCAATTTTTTAAATGTTAGCAGCATGAAAATGTGAAGAAGAAAAAAAGTTATGTGTTCCCTAGAAAAGTTAGCTATCAATGTATATTTAGAGAGAGAGAGAGAGAGAGAGAGAGAGAGAGAGAGAGAGAGAGAGAGAAATACAGAACAATCATGAAATTCAATGTTAATAAACCACCAAGCAAAAAAAAAAGAAAAAGTTGAATTCTCTTCTTCTAATTACTATGCAAATAGAAATTGATAACAGCTTCCATGTCTTCTTCTGTTAATGACCACTCAAGCGAAGAGAATATTTCATTAAAAACAAAAACAAAACCCAACACTTCCCACACAGTCTCACATTTTTCAAAGTATGGGTATGGTGACTAATAGGTTTCTTTTAAGTACGGAATTATGGACACAGTTCCAGAAGTTTCTAATTCCCAATTATCCAAACTCCACTTTTCTTTAGGAGTTATTTCATTTCTGTTAAACAATTTCATTTAAACTTTTATCCATGAGGAATGTTTTTCTTTTTGCCTTATGTGATCAATTTTTAAGTGAATAAAGTATTTATTAATCACTAGAGCACAGCGTAAGATCCCCAAGAGACCTTAGCGGTAAGTCCTGCTCTGTCCCTTAAAGCCACTTGTCCTTCTAGGTCATTTGATCTCTCCTTCCTCCAAACTGTGACTTACTATTACAGATGCTTTGCTTTCTTTCTTTCCGGAATTCTAAGGCTTATCACAAGATGCTACCTTACATAATGACGTGGAGAATCAAATGATGTAATAGTTGTGGATGGCAGGGGGAAGGGCACACAATAAGAATAGGACCACAGCTGTTGAATGATTACTCACTTTACTAACTATGCCCTGGGAAACTGGAGGATTTGCTACAAGAAGAAAAACAGAGCTGTGTAAAAATGTAAGAGACACCTTGGAACCTGGATGGGCCCATTGCTAAGAAAAGAGAATATTTTTTGAGAACAGACAAAGGACAGGAGACACTTTGATCTGGTTGCAGTGCCTAGACCTTGCCCCCCTCCAGGAGTTTGCCTCAGGAATGTTGACCATTCTCTGGTCCAAATATCGATAACAGGTAGAGCTGTTTTTAACAACATTGAAAATTAACTATCTTGGTATTAGATGTTAAGAGACACACAGCAGAGGACCCTATAGGCATTCCTCCTTTCCCCTGGCAGGCAGTCTTTCTTCCTTATCCTTATATAATCAGCCAGCCCGTAAGAGGTGTTAGAGCAGAATTTGTAGGATGACCTGCTGCTCTCTCCATACTGTCAGCATTATTGGAATGAACACTCACATATAATTCAACCCTGTCTCTGCTTAATTTGGCTCAAGTAGTGATAGGCAGCCTCAGACCCACTGTTTCCAGTTTCATAAACATTAGAAGTGGGCGCTCTTCTTTAATTTTCTGTACCAGGCAGTGCGCTAAGCACTTCCCTAATACTACTGTATAGAACTCAAAATCACCCTTTCCCTCCACATATTACAGAGGAGGAAACCAACAATCCCAGAAGTCACTTTTTATCAAATAGTGGACATGAGGCAAAGTCATTTTTAAAATAAGATTGACGGGCTCTCCTTTTTCCTATTGATTCTCCTCATACCATCCCTTCCCAGCCCTTCTGACATGGAAGCTCTTAGGAAGTCTTAGATTCCTAGGCAGCAGCCAGGTCCATAGATTAAACTTCTGCAAAAGGAAACTGGTTAGGTGATCTCTAACATCCTTCTGACACACCATGGACCTGGAACTTAACCCGGATATCTCAGCGTGGGTTTCCCAGGAAACAGATCCAGAGGCAGATTACTATGGGGAAAGATCATTGCAGAATGTTTATTTTAGTCTATTCAGGCTGCCATAATAGGATACCACAGACTTGGGGGAGTGGGGGAGGGAGGGGATGTGGCTTATAAGAAACAGAAATTTGTTTATCACAGCTCTAGAGGTTGGGAAGTCCAAGGTCAAGACCCTAGCAGATTTGGTGTCTGGTGAGAGCCCACTTCTTGGTTCAAGAAGGTTTCACCATCATCACCTAATCACCACCCAAAGAGTTCATTTCCTAATAACGTCACTCTGGGGATTGGGATTTCAAGGTGTGAATTTCGGTGGGACATAAGCATTCAGTTCGTTAAAACAGTGTTTGGTAACAACACTTGTGAGGGAGGAAGGAAAGAAAGCAAAACCAGGTTCATGGAGAACCTTAACTATGATGCTGTTGCAAGGAAGGAAGGTGTCAGCCCATTCCACAGTGAACTCTGGAGCCTGACTGGCCTTTCAGAATTAGCCCACATTGAGGCAAGGGGCTGGTTCTTTGTACCTCACCTCAAGAGTTATTATATGTTGGCTTCTTGGGTAGAGACATAACCTTGACAAGGCATATCTCTTTATCCTGGGGAAGGGCTCTGCTGTAAGCCATCAACAGGAATTACATATGGTGGTTGGAGAGAATGAATGCCTTCGTCCAAAAGAGGGGATCTTGATGGCACACAAGAGCATTCACTGCACCTCTCTCTCTTCTCTCTTCCACTGTGATAGTCTTGGGTTCCTGCCTAGATGTTGTCTGTCTCTGTCTCTTCTTCCAGAGTCACAGTCTATTTGGATTCTTTATCTGTCTGATTGATTTAAGTCTTACAGGGTAGTGATGTCTTTTTTGGAAAGAAGTCCATGATATCTACACATCTATTAGACATTTGCTTTTGGCTTTTCAGAGCAGTTCTCCCAATTATAAATATATTAGCAAGCGTTGGTTAGGTATTCTGATATTTACTGAAAGATCTCATTTGTCCTACAGTTTGAAAACTGTCAATGTTGAACTTTCTTTCTCATGTCCTCACTTAGCTTAGACTCAGTTCACATTTCTATAAACTTTGTAAATTTCTGCTTTGGCATATTACTTTTAAGTTAGCCTTTCCATTTTTGGCACTTACATGCTCACTTTGCTATGTGTATCGAGAAATATTAGTATCTCCAGAACTTTGAGATGCTAGACATGTGTACTTTAAAAATTTTTTTTATCAATAATTACTACTACCTACTTTAATATTCGGAAAATAAAAGTTTTCTTAACAAAATTTACAAGACTGTAAAAATAACTACAGCAGCTGGCACAGAAGGCCAGATGTAACCAGCAAGCTTTTGTTTGTTTTCTTTCCTACATACATTTAGTTCCATCTTAGTCTTTTTTCCCCCTCTTCTTTTTAACTGAAAAATTTGACTATTCTTTTTTAAATATGAAATTTTGAAGAATATTTCAAACATGAATACTTACAATGTAGAGAATTCACTGGGGGATACTATCAGTGATGGGAGGGAATAGAGAGAGTTGAGTGAGTTAAAAAAGGTAAAAAAGATGAATCATGTACTGTAAATAGAGGTGAAGAATGTGACCATCAGGCACAGGAGAAGGGTTGAGGCATTGTTTTCCAACATATTTTTGGCTTTAATAATTAGGTCTTTTGAGTAGAAAATCGCTAGGGAGGAAAGCAAGATTGTAGGGGCTTAAGGACAAAGACAGTGGAGAGAAAATGGCAACCTCTATGAGAGATCACTTAAGTGTGAACACATTCTTCTAAGATTAAAAGAAAGGATCACAGGCAAAGAACAGAAAGATAAATATGCTGTGGTAGGTGTTAAAAACAAAAATAAAACACAGTGGAGTTGCTTGTGATAAAACCCATGATAAGATAAAATTCTGAGATGTCTTAAATTAAATTACAGTGACCAACACTGAGAGAAAGGGATGGGAATAGTTCACCAGTTAATAGCTGTGGGCCAATGAATAGAAGACTGACCACATTCCTATCAGTTGACCTCTAGAAGCTACTGCATTCTGCACATACATGAACTTTCAGGACTGCTGTCTGCAACCATTCAAAGGTAGTAAATAGTTCTTCCTTAAAGACTGTGCACCTGCCATAGATCTGCCCTGTTTCACATTCTTCCCTCCCCCATCTGTAGTCAATGTAAGTTCTTTCAAAAACAGTTTATAATCTTTCTTCCCCAAAACATAATGTATGAAAGTGCCTGTCAACGCCAGGATGGCGGACTTCTTATCCTCTCCCCTGGCCCTGCTGCTGGTGGTATAGGCTTCATGCCCTGAACCTGTCCTTTCCTAGCTAGCATATGGCTCACTACAGCCTTTCTTTCAGAAAAACTTTCAAATGTGGAAGGTTTGTTGTTGCTGTTCTTTTTGTTTGTTTAAAAAATATTTTTTATTGATTTCAGAGAAGAAGGGACAGGGACAGAGAAACAGAAGTATCAATGATGAGAGAGAATCATTGATCAGCTGCCTCCTGCACACCCCTACTGGGGATTGAAGCCCAAGCCGGGCATGTGCCCTGACTGGGAATCAAACCATGACCTTCTGGTTTATAGGTCCACTCTCAATCCTTGAGCAACACTACTGGCCAGGCTGTTTATGTTTGTCTCTGTTTTTTAATGTAGGCACCAAACCTAGATTTACTACCTGATCCAGTTGCAGCCTGAATCTTCTCCAGGAATGTAATCTTCATTGGTTAGTCTTGAATTTTCTGGTAAGTAACATTGAGGTAATCTGTCACATGGGCCCTCTAAATGCCCCAAAGGAAGCTGAGGCAATCTGATAAGACACCCACCATTACCTTAGGGAAAGGTAATCTTGCCCCAAACAATTCTATTTTTTCTTTAGCTAATAATGTTGTTGTCCTATTAGAGAGAGAAAAAGCTACCTTAAATGAATATTTTTTATTCAAAAGCAAGCCTCTTCTATTATAAATAAAGGAAAATAGTTATGTTATGCTATTTAAATCATATAAGTAGTTACTATCATAATTTTATCTCCCTAGTAATCTCCAGGGACATGTCAATGGGGAGAGTGAAGGAAATCACCATAACTACTCTGCATCAAAATAAAGCCCGTTGCAAAATCTTCTTCCATCAGAGAGAAATTGTTTGGTAATTGGTCTTCTAGATTTGTCCTTTGAGAACCACAGCTAGCTGAAGTGATACTTCTGGAATCTGACTACATTTTACCATGCTGCTTAAGCAGAATACAGTTCAATGTGGGAATGAGATACAGTCATTTTAGTTAGTTTTAAACCTCTCTTTGAAATATTAGCATATCAATCTGAAAAGTAAACCTGTTTATAGTGCTCTTTTTTTAGACATATCTTCTTTTGAGATGTACATTCTAGTATATTCATGGGCTAATTTTAAGCAATTACCAGGTAATAATATGTCATAAGGAGATTTTCCCAAATCATAAACATTGCTTTTCAGAGTTTGGTATCACTTAGTACTGTTGTTTTCAAATTGTGCTCTGAGAATCCTCAGTGTTTTTAGTGAAGTCCTTCATAGCTAACTGCCTTTGAGGAACATGGAGGGACTTATGAGAGGGAGAGATGGCCCTGCATCCCCTATTTTTTGACTAGGAAAGCTGAGACCATTTACATTGGTCTTCTACTTACGAATTGTTACAAAGAAACAGGGCTTATACCTTAAAAAGTAAAAACAAGAAAAAACAAAATAAGATTACTTTTTCTGCTTTACAAAGTTTTTTAAACTAATGAGCTAGGCCCACTGTGCTTTATTTATTTTTAATTTATCTTTATTGTTGAAAATATTACAGATATCCCTTTTTTCCCCCCATTAACCCCCTCCACCTGGCTCCTAACCCCTCCCCAGGCCTTCACTGAACTATTGTCTGTCCATGGGTTTTGAATATATGCATATTAGTTCTTTGGTTAATTTCTTCCTGCCATCTCCCCTCCACCCTATCTCCCCACCCCCACCCCACCCCTGAAACAAAAAAAAAAATGCATAAGTCTGTTGCATGTTTCAGTGTCTCTGGTTCTATTTTGTTCATCAGTTTATTTTGTTCATTAGCTTTCACACTGAGATTATGTGATACTTGTCTTTCTCTGCCTGGCTTATTTCACTTAGCATAATACTATCCAGAGCAGGCGTCTTCAAACTATGGCCCGCGGGAGGAGTCTGATCCAGGCCGCCAGGTTTTTTGGGCATGAGCGCAGCCGAGGTGTTACAGTAGGAATTAGTAGTTCATATAGTCCGGCCCTCCAGCTCTCTGAGGGACCGTGATCTGGCCCCCACTTTAAAAAGTTTGAGGACCCCTGATCCAGAGGGAAACATTCTGTGCTTTCTTTAAATAACTCATTTAACTTCATATATTCCCTGGAGACTCAGGAAAAATATTGGACAGAAATATCTTTCTTTTATTATCGTTCTTTCCCATAATATTATGAAATTCATCTTCTTCAGAACTGTCACCACTACTTACAGATGGAAATTCTTTTCAGAGAGAAAGGTCAGATAGGATAAAATATGCATGTGCTTTGAAGTTCACTATGGCGGGCTGAAATTCTGAATCAATAACACAGCTTTTGCTGCCTGAATTAAGGAAAAGGCCTTACATCTAGAGAGCCTTTGTCCTCGAGATGGGAATGGCAATGTGTCCAAGAGGTAAAGCTGATTTTCAAGTGACATTAGAAATAGGATGTGTGATGGCAAAAATAAATAAATAAATAAACAAATAAATAAACAAACAAATAAATAAATAATAAATAGGGAAAAATTACAGGATTCAGAGGAAATCAATCGCTGAAGAACAAAATGTGAACTCAAGAACAGAGTTAATGAGAAGATGAAGTTTTATGAGCATTTAGCAAAAAGGAAGCTGGCAGCTTGGTAAAAGATGGCTCTAATAAGAAAGAGTTCTGCCATGTGGGTGGGGGAATCGGTATCTGAGACCTCTTATTAAAGTGTTACAGTTCCAATAAAATTCGGTTTATATGCTTGGCAAGATATCCAAGACTTAAAGATTGAAGAGAAGAACATTGAATGTTATCCAAAACCTCAATTCAGAAATGTTTTAAAAATTACTTGATCTGTAAAGAAAAATCAGATTTTCAGATGTTAATTTTTTTTTTTTTATATTTGGCATCTGTTCTTCTCTCAAGTAATAACTTTGAAGAAGACATAATTCTGTGATAAGCAAAATGTGCCAAACCAAGGCAGAGATAGTCCTTTGAAATTGAGTTTAGGAATCCAGAAAGAATTTTCCATTTTATAAGGCTATACATCATACAAAATGGACTTGTCCTTTTCTTTCCAGAAAAGAGCCAGTTTTATCTGTCCATTTGAGAGGTTTCAGAGTTCTCTTACCAGTTGATCCCTGCATGTCTGTACTGGTCTGTATGGACAATGTATATACATACATAAATGCATCATGTTATAAAACAATGGTCTGGGACATTAAAAAAAACAACAAAAAAAAAACAGTTGAGGCCTAGTTGGTTTGGCTCAGGGGGTAGAGCATTGACTTGTGAATTGAAGGGTCTCGGGTTCAATTCTGGTCAAGGACACATTCCCAGGTTGTGGACTTGATCCCCAGTGGGGGGTGAGTAGGAAGCAGCCAATCATTTTCTCAGCATTGATGTTTCTATCTTTCCCTTTCCCTTCCTCTATGAAATCAATGAAAATATATTTCAAAAAATTGAAACATATATGCATTGCTGATGATGTAATATATATGCACTAGAGACCTGGTGCACAAAATTCATGCACTCGGGGGAGGAGGTCCTTCAGCCCAGCCTGTGCCCTCTTATAGTCTGGGAACCCTCAGGGGATGTCTGACTAACCGGGCCAGTGGGGAGCAGGCCTAAGTACCAGTAAGACATGGTTAGCTCTGCCATCGAAATTGGAGAGGCTCCTGCCATCACTGCTGAGCTTGCCAGCTTCTGAGTGCACTGACCACCAGGGGGCACCTCCTGTGCTGAGAGGGATCAGGCCAAAGTCAGCTCTCCAATGTCCCCCAAGGGATCCTGGATTGCAAGAGGGTGCAGGCCAGGATAAGGGACCCCACTGGTGCACAATCGGGACTGGGGAAGAATGTGGGAGAGCTCCAGGGCATGTCTGGCTCATCTCACTTAGTTCTGATTGGCTAGACCCAAGCAGCAAGCTAACCTACCAGTCAGTGCATCTATCTCCTGGTGGTCAGTGCACATCATAGTGCGCAGTTGAGCGATTTAGCATATCATTAGCATATTATGCTTCGATTGGTTGAATGGACTGCCAGACCACCAAACACCTAGCATATTAGGCTTTTATTATATAGGCTTGCTGATAATGTACAAGTTTTGTTGTGACCACATGGATATCTCCTAGGATAGTCAGAACTCATTTTGTATTCTATTCCTAAGTATCCTAGGTCAGCCTTTATATAATAATCTCTCCTAGAGAACCTTTCTCTTCTTCCACCTATCTTCTCTATCCTATTCATTTGAATTTCCTGAAATTTCTGTATTCTATGGAATACACTCACACAAAAGCACACATTTTCCTTGAGTTCCCTTAGAGAAAACCACAATGCTCTGCATATGTTTGGTCCATCTCCAAGGTGGGTGACTGACAGGCTGGCACTGCCAGCTAGCTGTGCTTCCCAGGCAGTGCTACACAGAGTGGAAGCAAGGCTGTGAACTGATACTATGAAATCATTTTTCTAAGAATGCCTCTTGTGCCACAGAATGATACATATTGCACTTGAACTGGCCAAATTCTGCCTGTGAAAGTGTTTTTCCTGCAATATTTTCTGTTTGTTTTTGTTAGTGCTGCAAGTGGAGAGGGAATAAAGAAGAACTATGTTTTGTAACCATATTCTGGGAACCCATCACTTCTCAATGGGTACAGCCCTTAGGCATGTAACTTTCCTCTAAAGGATAGTTCAAAATGTAATATTTTTACTTTATCATCTAAAAGATCCTCTGAACTAACAAACAGAAAAAAAAATCACATCCAATGCTGTATAAATTGCATCTAATTCATCAATTTATTTCATGACCTACCTTGGGTTGGGTCTTAATACTGGATTGGTACCAAAGAGAAAATAACTTTTTGATGATCAGGTTTTTGGTGGTGGTGTTTTACAGCATAAAATATTTTTCAATCATCTAGAAAACAAATATGTCAGTAAAGTCCTTGGCTTTTCCAGGAAATCACTTTGTTAATGTCAAGAGCTGATTTGAAAGCACAAATGGTCTTTTTAATAAATCACTGTTTAGGCAGTATTGTTATTTTCCTTAATGTAACTTATGTTCTTTCTTTTTGGAGCTAAGACATTAGTTGTGTGTGTGTGTGTGTGTGTGTGTGTGTGTGTGTGTGTGTGTGTTTTAAAGTTTTTGTAGCTCAAAGCTCTTTGTAAACTATATTATATAGCACGTAAGACATTTATATTCTAATATGCATAGAACTTATTAAAAAAGAATGAAGTAATTTGTCTGAGTCATTTCAGACAAGTTCATGTTATCCATACTCCATAGTGGCTTCACAGAATGTTGGTCATACCTTTCTCTATGTTGTTGCATAATGAGAAATACTGCACTGCCTACACATGCGTTAAATCTATAGGTATTCTTTCCCAGAATTAGTCACAACCTGGCAGCCAAATTAGTACCTTTTCTAAAGAATCATTCAGAGAGTGCAGGAAAGGCCAAGTAATAAAATGAGTTGTCAGGATGAAGCAGAGGGTCCTGCATGATCACATTATCTCATTTACTGTGAGCTCTGCATTAATAACACCTGTCTTGTTAGCAATTTATCACCAGTGCCTTCCCATTAGCTAGAGCTGGATCAACACCAGCTACATACATAAATAAATGAATGAAATCTGCTAGGTATGTATTCTTTAGGGAAAGCACTGTGAGCAATTCAAAGGACATAGATACCATGATTCTTGAATTCAGCCATCACTTGGCATAAAGACAAGCACAGGATGGATAAAGGGCTAGTGTTCATTTTGTATTTTCAATAATATGTTCTAGTTGTTCAAGCAAAAACCTTAGAATGATCTGTGATTCCTCTCCCGCCCCCATTCCTGATTTGTAAACAAATTCTATTGGCTCTAATTACAAAATATATCTAAAATCTCTTTGTTATTGTTGAGAGTCTTACAGAGGTCCCCCATTCCTCCTTTAGTCCCCCCCACCCCCCATCCAACTTCTGTTCCAACTTCTGTTCCACCCCAGACCTTCATCACATTATTATCTGTGTCTTTGGGCTACACACACACACACACACACCTGCCCCCTGCCCCCAACTGAGATCTGTCAGCTATCCCATGCTTCCATGTCTCTGGACCTATCTTGATCATCAGTTTATTTTGTTTATTAGATTCCACATGAGTTCATGTGTATGCCTAGAATCTTAACACAAGATATTCTGCTAGCACTTAATCTGAGCAACCAACCTTTCTTTTCAAGATCATTTCAAGAGCTTTCTGGTTGAGTCCCCTGCTATGACCTTTGCTGCACTCCAGTCTATTCTCACTTGGCAAGCAGAGTGACTCATTTAAAAGGTAAGCCAAGAAGTGGTATTACTGGGTCAAATGGTCGTCCCATTTTTAATTTTTTTGAGGAAATGCCATACAATATCCCAAGAAAACAGAAACAGGATATATGCACCTCTATGTTCATAGCAGCGCAATTTACAATCGCTAAGATTTGGAAACAGCCTAGATGCCCTTCAGCGGATGAGTGGATTAGAAAATTGGTACATCTACACAATGGAATACTACCCTGCTATATATATATATATATATATATAGATATATATATATATATATATATATATATAAATAAAGAAGGAATTCTTACCACTTGCAGCAGCATGGATGGAACTGAAGAGCATTATGGGTAATAAAAAACATTATAAACTGATGAATAAAAATAGATACAGAGGCAGAGAAGCAGTGAACAGACTGTCAAACTACAGCAGAAAGGCTGGGGAAGGTTGGGAGGGAGGGGTAAAAGATCGACCAAAGAACTTGTATGCATGCATATAAGCATAATCAATGGACACAAGACTCTGGGAGGGGGTGAGGGCATGTCCCAGGGAGTAAGGCAGGCTGGGGGAAGGTCAATTGGGAGGGAAAAAGGAAAAAATATGTACTACTATTTGTAATACTTGAAACAAAACAAAAAAAATATTTTTTTAAATAAAAAAGGTAAGCCAAACCATGTCACTGCAGTAGTTTCCCATTTATCTTGGCGTAAGTACCCATATCTTCCCATGTGGCTTACAATGCCCTCTCTTCTCTAACACTCTGCTCTCTCCCCCAACCCCTCTCTGCTCACCCTTGTTCACACTGATCCAGCCATACTGGCTTGAAGATGGTGATCTTCAAGCACTCTGACATGATTCCACTTTCAGGCTGTATTCTCCTTGCCCATTCCCCCACCCTCTAGACAACTCTCCAAAGAGATTGGCTCATTCTCTCACCTCCCTCTTTCATTCATTGCTCAAATCTCACTTTCTTTCTGGGGGTTATATTATACACTCTATTTAGTATAGCAAATGGCCTCCCGCACTTCACTCATCCTCCACAATTCTGGTACTCTTTACCCTGTCTGTTCTTTATTTTATATAGTTCTTATCACTCTCAAATATAATATACTAGAGGCCTGATGCACAAAGATTCATGCAAGAATGAGCCTTCCTTCCCCTGGCTGCTGGCACTGCCTTTGCTCCATCTGGAGCTGCCTTTCTGCTTTCCAACGCTGCCCAGAAGCCTGGAACAGTTGGGGTGGGGCGGAACAGCTGTGTTGTCACCATGGCGATGATGCAAGCGTCCCACCTGACCCCTGCCGCTTGTTGCCTGAATATGCAAATTAACCCACGATCTTTGTTGGGTTAATTTGCATACTCACTCCTGACTGGCTGGTGGGCATCATGAAGGTATAGTCAATTTGCATCTTACTCTTTGATTAGTGTGTAGCTGATTTGCAATTTTATGTTTATTGCTTATTATATGATTCCTCCATCAGAAGGTTATCCATTCCAGAGCAAGGATCTTTCTCTATTTTGTTCACTAGGTATGGTACCAACCTAGAATAGTATTTGGCACATAGTACACAATGAATACTTATTGAATAAATAAGTTACAGGTATTTCTCTGTCCCTGTTCACCTCCACTAGAGAATTAAAGAAAACACATAAGAGGCAAGAATGAACATGATCAGTACTCTACCATTTTAGGCATTAAAAATTTCCTTGAGCCAAGACTGGTTTGGCTCAATGGATAGAGCGTCGGCTTAGGGACTGAAGGGTCCTGGGTTCGATTCCGGTCAAGGGCATGTACCTTGGTTGCGGGCACATTCCCAGTAGGGGGTGTGCAAGAGGCAGCTGATCGATGACTCTCTCATCGATGTTTCTAACTATCTCTCTCCCTTCCTCTCTGTACAAAATCAATAAAAATATTTAATAAAAATCTCCTTGAAATACACAGGAGAAAGTTAATCAGTACATATTTGTTGATAATTCAATGTGTATTTTAGACATTTATCTAGATTTTGGGTGTGTATAGAAAAAGCATTAGATATGGTTCTTACCTCCAAATGACCTCTTGGTTATAATTGGTTAATGAACAAGTTCTATTTATATTAATTAATGAGCAGAAAATCAATCATACTTTATATAGCTTTATGACACTATTCACAAAATAGGCATGTTAAAATCCCTACCTGGAAGGCATGTTAAAATGTTGATTGCTGAGCTCCAATCCTGAGTTTCCCATTCAGAAGGTCTGGATTGGAGCAGATAATTTGCATTTATGACAAGTTCCCAGGGGATGCTAATGTGACTACATCACACTTTGAGAGGCATTGCTCTGTGATAATAGTTCTCAATCCTGGCTGCACATTAAAATCATCTAAATTTTTATTAATTAAAAATATGTATTGATGATTTGGCACCAAACACATAGATTTACATTAGTGTGGAGTAGGACATAGTCAATTTGATAATAACGTCTATTTACAGAAGAGTGACTGTTCTATTATTAGTACCCAGAGTTAGAATTTTCATAGTAAACTAATTGAACACAGAAATACTGTTCAAGATGTGCAGGTTATTTGCAATGACTAATATATCAGTTAATAGATCTTGTTTCCTTCTAGCATAATTTTTGGACTTTAATGTGAAGAAATAAACTAAAGCATTATCGTCTTTCCAGTTTCCACCAGTACTCTTATTTGTAATGGACATAATTAGAAAGGAAAATGCAAACCTACAAATTTAGATATAATCCCTTTGGGATTCAATGAGCTTTTGAGCAAAAGTTTTTTTCTTTCTTTTTTAAATTAATAATTCCCAAATTGATTTTTTTAAATCTTCATCCGAAGATGTTTTTTCTATTGATTTTCAGAAAAGTGGAAATGGGGGTGGGATGGAGGGAAAGAGGAGAAATGTCCATGTGAGAGAGACACAGCAATTGGTTGCCTCCCACACTTGACAGGGGATAAACCTGTAACCCAGGTATGCGTCCTTGACTAGAAATCGAATTGGAGAACCTTCTGTACTCAGGCCCATGTTCTAACTATCCCACTGGCCAGGACTCCCTTCTGTTTTCTAAAACCCTTAACCTATTATTTTCAAATTCTTCCAAATTTATTTATTTTAAAGGAGTATATTTCATTTCCTCACTAGGAGGAAGGAGGGCTGGAAAGCCTACTGTGACCACTTTTCAGATGTTATTCTTTCTATTGCCACCAAAAGAGACCGTCACTGTTCAAAACTGATATAACCCCAACATGCCTGCAGTCACAGGCTCACAGAGGACTGTGCTGATCCAGGAACCCACAAAGACTACAGGAGGATCTCGCTATATTTCTGGATTACACTGGCAGGCACAGGGCATGTGTTTGATGGTTCTTCATATGAGAGAAGGGCTCTGTTGGCATCTGTTCTGGAATAGATCCTTCCCAGCCACGTTCTTAGCTTAGAGAAGCACTATGTTTCCAAATGTCCTACACTTAATTTTTCACCCATATTCCAGCTATTACCTCAGTACACCAAGGAATTTTCAGTACACCAACAAAAACTATGGATGGCCTGTCACATCCTTTAAACAGGGCAATGGGCCCTAATACAATAGTATCCATTTCTATTACTAACTGTGACCATTCAAGTCATTACTTTTCTAAGAATGAAATCTATTCTAGGTTTTCAAAATATCTAGGCCATTTAGTCAAGAAAGAGCGGGCATATGCATATATCTTAAGATTTCTCCTTAAAGGAACTTTGCTTTTTGTGCTGGAACATTTTCTCTACACATCGCAAGGAAATAGACTAAGTTTTTCATTTGATATTTGCATTCATCCTCCTAGTCAAGCATACCATGTGGAAAGCATTGATTTAATACTAAATTGAGTTAAATTTCTCCCATTTTTATTTCTACTTACACAAAATATACTTCTCTGGTGTTTCTACTCTTCTCATTGGAAATACATGAAATAAATGTAATTAACTCTTGAACGTGAAAATTCTTCAAATATTTGATGGCAGCTATTTTGTTCCTACCTCTTGGTGTTCTTTACTCTAGACTAAACATCTCTGATTCCTTTAATTGTTTTCATATGTTAGAAAAATCAACAGTCCTCACCAACTCACCACTTGGTCTTAGATCAGAGATTCTTCAGCTGAATCAGAGATTCTAGGGAATTTATAGCTGGATTTCAAAGACTGCTATAAACTTTTTGAAATTGTAAAAATTATTTATATATATGCATTAAGCACCTTTTCCTGGGGAGGTATCTATAGCTTCTTTTAGGTGCCCAGTGGGATATCTGTGACCTCCTGAAGATCAGTTATCACTGATAGAAAAGTTACCAGTTTGTCACTGTTATCTAAATTGTAGTTCCTACATTTGCACATAATACTGCAGTGATACAACCAAGAAAGCAAAGAGGAGGTGGTATTTCTTTTAGTCCAGACACCATTTTTTTTTTCTAATGCAACACAACCTTCTAGTCACTTCTGTTATCTGATATTTTTAGTTAAGACTAAATTTATTTATAAATAAAACAACTAAGTCTCTTACAGCCATAAGAGACATGCACACACACATACACAACCACCATATTCATTATCAAGCCTATTTCCATTGCTACTTTTATTTATCTTTTAGTGTGGAATCCATATTCTATATTTTTACCTGTCAAACTTCATCTGTTGAGTTAACCTATCATAGTCATAAATATTTTCTTGCATGCTATTTTTCACATTAATTAATATTTTGGGTTTGTAGTAATTTATAAATTTGATAACCATGCCTTCTTTCGCTTCTTCAAAGTTGTAGATAATGTTGTTGACAGCCAATAAAAGACCTTCCCTCACGTTGCTATGAATCCATTATACAACACTCTTTGGACTATATCAGTGCAGTGCACTGCTGTGTCATACAATGAGTATCTCCCCAATGTTTTAGAAGATATGCCATAAGAGATTTTGGTAGTGCCCAAATAAAATTAAGAATTTACTTTATCAACAGCATGCAATTTGCTAATCCTATCACCACAGAATATAAGGTTAGTTTGGACAAAACGATACTTAACACAGTATAAGCAATTAGCATCCAATTATTGATTTTTTTCTGTTCTAATTTTTAAATGGTAATTGTAGAATAGCACCAATTTAAAATGATATTTGAAAAGAGATCATCAGTGCATAATAATATATTACTCCATAATAAATGCATGCTTTAAAATGTTAGGATAGTTTAAGAATTTTATCTCTTAAAGTGGATTTTTCTGCAGAAATTGTTTTTTAAAGCAACAAATATGCTCTATGATATATAAATAAGCATTTTAAGAAGAATGAGAAAAATTGACTCACTTGGTACAATGAGAGCTTGTTGTCGGTCTTTCAATGTGAGGGTGAAGATTCTTTATAACAAACACTGCAACACATAATCCTTATATAAATAATGGATATTAAATTATTTATACAAAAGTAAGCACCATGATTTTATGGTATTTTTTTCAAAAATGAATATTTTGTGTGAATGGTTGAATGAATAGAATAAAAAATGTAGAGAAAAAAGTACTTACAGAGTATTGACCAAATCAACTGTTTTATTTTAATACCACAGTAGTAAGAAAAATACCATTTATAAACAGCTAAGAATGATCATGTGTGCAAATTATAGATTCCTTATTATTTTAAATAATATATAATTTATGACACAAATTTACTCTGTGAACAACTGATTTATCTATACATGTTAAAGCATTTCTAGAATTGAAAATGGTAAAAGAGTGTATTTTAAATTTTGGGCTATAATACAAGTAAAATAAGGATAAATAATTCAATAAGTAAGAGAAAGTATGAAATAAAATGGAACACAATAGGAAAATGTCATTTATATATTTCAAAAGCAACATGCTGCATTGAGAAAATTTCTCCCCATTTTAGAAACATAAAAGCACACAGAAACAAAACTTTATGGAATAAGTTTTTGAGGTTTGTAAAACATGTTATAATTTTAAAAAAAGATTAATTATTGCAGAAAACACCAACTACCTCAAGAATGACCCTTGTCTTGCATAATATAGGATTGTATTTGCTGAGATACAAACCATACTTAAGAATGAAAGGGCCATCATCTATATCCCTAGCAAAAGAGACATTGATATGTACTTAGATATCAGGAAATAATATATAATAAGTTAATTACTATAATGTATTTCGCAAGTTTAGTTTGGAAAATTACTTGAATTGCTAGGAAGAGCTATAAACATGTTTTTAGATCTAGTGATATATTAAGATCTACTGAACAAAAGGAACTTTTGAACCTGAAATTAAGAGTTCTCACCTGAATCAACTCAAATACTCTTCATAACTGCCTTCTCAAATCATGTCCATCAATATGTGACTGTCTGCTTGCATGATCCCAAACACATGTGCCCTGTTCACTTGAAGAATGACTAAACTATCTGTTAACACCAAATCTCCTTCTTCTTCCTACTGTTTTGCCCACAAATATCAGAGGTAATTCCTGTTTATCTGCCATTGAGTCCTGACATCAATTAAGGAGGGAAGAGAGTGGCTCTCTGTGGCTTTTGAATTCTGAGCTCAGTGGTTTACTTAATTAAAATGTAGAGGAAAAGAAATAATGTATCATCTTACCCTATAAAAGGCGGAATCTTCCATTTTTAGTTAATCATTGTTCCTCTCCTTTGGAGATAAGAGGCGACAAATGGAATATGGTAGAATGCTTGAATAACCTGTGTAGAGGGAATGAGATGCTTAGATTCCCCATTACCAGTAGCATACTCATATAAATAATTAGTACTGTAAATACTTGGCCTTCTACTTAGTAAGAAAGAATTAATATTATAATGAACAGTATAGAAGCCCTTGTCTTTTTAGATGGTTGGGAAAATCATGATTTAGAATGGAGAAACAGAGTACAGTATGTCTAATATAATACTATTTGACCAAACATGAATAGTAATATTTTGTTACATTAAATATAATTCTTTAAAAATTGTAATAAAATTTTAATTTATAGTAATTTTTTTAGTTAGGTATGTATTTATTTATATGTGAGGGATACAGATAATGAAGATTCACATATGGCTATTGAAGAACCCTATAATGTATAGGATATCTCTTTCTCCCATCCAGTCACTTATGGCTTTCACAGAGAGTAAAAGAAAAATAGAAGGAAGACAACAAACAACAGTATGCTGACATTGTTGGACTAATATTTTATTCAAAAAAATGTTATACTTGGCCCCTTCATTTTGCTTTCCCAGAAAGAAGAATCATCTCTTTTCTCCTAAAATTTATGTTTTCAAGAATCTATAGTATTTCCTGGAATTAAACAGAAGTTTAATCAAGCCATAATTTTCATCCACCACATGACCCATGTGTGTGTGTTTCGTGGTGCCTATCTCCCGAAAATGACACAGAATTACTATATATACATGATGTACCAATCATATCAAAATGGAACATCTGCCTGGAAACACACATACTACCTTCCTAAAAATAGTTTCCTAGGAAGCACATTCCTTCAAATGTTTAAAATCCTGTGGGAATATACTCAAACTTCAAATTTCTTGTTCAGTTACAGTTGTGCTGAAATAAAGGAGGTGGGGAATTGGAAAGATGTGTTTGTTTTATGTGAAAACACACTAATGCATTCCTATCATAAAAGCAATGGAAAGAATTTTGTGTATTTGTGATTCACTAAAGAAAGAGGTCCTACATTAGTGCTTAAAATGAAGATGTGATTATTGTTCTTTAATGATGAAACAATACAGATTGACTATTAACAATTTTCCTTCATAATTTAAAGATTTCAAAATATATGCAGAGTATCCAATGTATATTAACCTTTAGGTCAGGATGATCATGTAACTCTGCTCTTGATAACTATAATCTTGGGATATAATAATACAGAATTTCTATTTCCCACAATCAGGCCCATGGAAACCAAAAATCTTTGTGGGATGCCCAGTTACCCCACTGCTGGAAGGTCAAGAATGACAAACCATGTGAACATCTAAGAAATGAGGTTGGAAAACCTGGAAATTATCATGATCACTTTTGAAGTTTGTCCCATTTATTCAGGATGTTAAACAATATACTAATGAGTCATGGATTCTGAACTATCTTCTCCCATTATAATATTCAGATGAAAAATATTCAAACATAAGCAAAATACACTTTTTTTTATAGGGTATTGGAAACATTTTAAAATATGATATTTTTACTTACGTACAATTAATAATATTAAAATAACTAAATATTTGCATTTCATTGACTAAATTATCTAGATACTTAGACTCTTAAATTGTTTTTTTGCTGGATTGCATTTACTGTTCATTTTAACACACTTTTAATCTCAGGATAGATTTTGAAATCATATGAACATTCTACCAGTTAATAACTCTCTGAATTATCAGCATCTTTTGATTAGAAATCTATATATTTGAACAAGGTGGAATTATAAGGATTCACTTTGGAAAACCTTTACTAAAATAAAAAAATGCCATTTTTGCGTTGTCTGTAGTAAAGAAGTATTCTAAGATTCCAAGGCTCACTGTCCAGTTGGTTGTTGGGTAGGAGCAAAAGGGAAAGCAAAACAAGGCAAAGCTTCCCATTCTAATTTGTTTTTCATTACAAATTTTGGATTTTGCTAATAAATATTCTTGTTTTGGTATTGCTCCTGTTTGGGAAGGTTGGATGAATTCCCAGTCTGCTGGTTTGCTTCCATTGGAGGTATGCACTTAATCTTCCAGATTTATTAAAATTGAGAGGAATGAAAAAAAAATGGTCAAGAAATGCCTTTCTACTGGCTTAGCATTAGCCATAACAAATGGACTAAAAGGATTTTATCAATCTTCACTTTTCTCATTATGTACCCTAGTTGCTAAGGAGAACATACTTGTATTTAACATAACCAAGAGGAAAATTATCAGAAATTTCTTTTTAAAATCATTTAAAAATATCATATTGATGTTGCCAGCTCTTCAAAAATCATGCCATACATATCAATAATCCTAATTTGTGGATTGCTTATGTTTTAACACATTTGATGAATTGTAATTTATAAGGAAATGAGTTTTCTTTTTTTAATATTGGGAGATTTAATATAAAAATCCCAATTTTTGGCTCCCATTGAAAATCAGAAAGATTGAGCGACTCTATACTCACCTTTCCCTGGGACCACAGCTGGCAGAGCTGAGCAGCAGCTGCCCTCTTGAGATGGGGCGATCTCTGTCCACTGAGCCCACACCTCAGATATTTACACAGCAGCCTGTCTTCAAACCACTAGGGAAGTTCTCTCTTCTCTTTTCCACAGATGGGGAATCTGTGGCCAGAAAGGGAGCTGCACTTTTTGCAGATCCCACAGGTCACAGGAAGACTCAGCCAGAACAGGGACCGAGGTTTTCAGATTTCCGGGCCTGGCTTAAAAGGCAGCCCTGATCCACCAAAGCACCCACCCTGTACTTGGCAGATGACCAGCCATTCAGATCTCACCCGAATGCCCCCATCTGGAGACTCTCTGGATGATGGGTGGTGTCTGGGATGGACTTTATTGGACATGTGTCTGCCCGAGGCTTGGGCTGGGAGCACTGCAGCCTGGGGTCTGGAACCCAGGCACTGAGTTTGAGGAGGCCTAGAGGTCAAGGCTATTTGGAACCAGGCAACAGGCGACTGGTAAGAGAGCTGAAAAAGAGGGTCTGCTTTCTGGATCTAGAGAGCATGGCCAGGCACTGCTGACTCTTCCTGCTCTAGCTGGCTTTGCCGCTGTTTGAAAGCCTCCAGCAGGTCATCCTCCAGGGCATAGTGTTCCAGCATGGTCCAATCTGGACATCCTCCAACCATCAATGCAATAGTTTTGAGGAAGGCAGACACGTCTAACAAAACCTGGCCATCAGAGTTGCTGTCCCAGGGCCGAATGACCAGTCAACTAGTTGCTATGATGTGAACTGAGCACCAGGGGCAGACGCTCAACACAGGAGCTTCCCCCTGGTGGTCAGTGCACTCCTGACGGCCAACCTCTCGTGGCTGGCCAACTTCCCATGGTCCCTCCCCCCGGGCAGCTGGCCTTGATCAGTCAGATGGCCAGCCAGGCCGAGAGTCCCTACTCATGCACAAATTCATGCACTGGGTCTCTAGTTTACTTCTAAAACCTATATCACCTCTTTTCTGGTCATAGCACAATGATTAAAGTACCATAGCACTACTATGTAGCACCAAAGGATTATACACACAATCGGACATGTGTTTGAATAGTACTCATCAGTGCATAGCAAGAAAGTTGCCACTTGTGTAAAATTGCTTAAATCATTCTTTCTAAAGTTTTCATTGTGCTTGAGCAAACAGAATTTTAAAATTGTTGTGGGAACTTATAAAATCCTAAGAGTACATATTGGATCCTCTATGGATTGAAGCAGTCTAGTCTAATATTCTGAAATCATGAATTGCTATGATTTTTTAATAACTTTGTTGTGATGGAATTTATATCCAGCACACTACACCCATTTAAAGAGTGCTTTTCAATAAGGATCGACAGGTGTATACGCCTGAGAAATCAACACCACCCAGTCAAGATGCAAACGTTTCTATTAACTGGAACTGAAAGGTTTTCTGTCATGCCCCTTGGCAGTCCATCTCTCCCACTCACCCCAAGTCCCAGACAACTATTGATCTGCTTCCTATCACTGTGGATTAGTTTACTTTTTTTTAAAATTATTTTATACAAGCGGAATAATTCAAGATGAACTATTTCATGTCTTACTTCTTTCACTAAGAACACCGATTTAGTGTTTTCTCTATGCTGTCATGTATGTCATAAATTTGTTTCTCTTTGCTATATAGTTTGAATCTCTGTGATTGATTTCTACAGTCTATCTAATAGCAGCAGAGCTTGAGAATCTTTATTTTTGATGAATGGTTCATTGGCAAATAACCTAGAGACACACGGTTCTGAGGTTATTAACAGACCATTAACTGCAGTGTTAACAGAGTCAGGCCCACAAGCAACCTTTCATTTTCATCTTGCTAAGTCATCAGATGGCATGGGGGATTTTTTTCTACATCAATTCTGCCTTTGAGAAAGCACTTCCCTTTTGTTGTTATAGATGCCTTTCTTGCAATTCAGACTATGATCAGAATGGTGAACAGTTTTCTTTACAGTTGAGGAAGAAAAAATAAACTCTCACCAGGAATATTGTTCTCTTTGTTATTGATCAATTAACGTCTCCAATAATGAGATCTCTCAGATGAAGATACACACATTTGTTCCAGATTGGAGGTTAAAATCCTAATCTCACTGTATGGATGCAATTCTCACTTTGTATGGTAGTGCAGTACTGTTTAATGACCGTGAAACCTGAATCTATACAAAGTCATCCCAATAATTGGTTAGAAAAATTATTGTTCCATGATCTTTAACATTTTTGTCAAAACATTTAAAGCTCTTTACTGTCAGTTATAAATGTGTAAGAAAATGAAAACATAGTAAAATTAATATTTATCGATATTTAGTACACTGCAACTTATAATGCTAGAACCACCGAGAATTATGGTGTTTTTCTTCTTGGTAATAAACTTAAGATAGCTTAAACAGTGCTGGCCTCGTTCTTCTTATTATGTAACTTAAAATATGCAGCAAGCAACTTTTCTATGATTTACCAAATTTCCATACTTTTAAGTTGAGATTAGCTTCCAACGTTTTAGTTTTTGTGCTTTCAATGTTGTGGAATACCTTTGAGAGTGTTTTGAATGTAGAACATTTTACTAGCATTACATGCTCTGGGCCATGTCAGTTCATGAACTGAATAACAGAGGAGCAGTGACCATTCATGAACAGACTTGAAGGAAGTGACATGATTGGTCATCGATCAGGTGGCACTTCTATTATTTATGTAGTGGTCTGTGGGCCAAGGGAGTAGTAGTAAAGTTTGTACTTTATGCATTTACTCACAGTTAATATATTGTAATTAAAATTTGAACTGTGTTCCTGGGGAGTGATGTAATTTAACTAAAACACAGTAACTAAAATGCATGCATGTTGGAGCTGTGCAAAACAAGGACTGCCTCTGTGGAGGCATATGTGTGTATGTGTGCATCAAATTTTTCCTATAGTTAGGTAATAACCAAAATTAAGACAGATTCTCTCTGCATTTGGTAAACAATTCAGTATCGGACAGTTGCCTTATTAAAAAAAAATACATACACTCTGTATTAAGTAAATGTTTAAGTTGAGTTAGTTTGCATTTTTTACTTTATGTTTAAATAAGTATTCTTAAAGTTGTCCTATATAGACTTAAGTAAAAACTCAACTCAAATTTAATAAAACACACAAGATATGAAAATGCTGAACAAAGCACTCACTTTGCAATTAATTTAATTCACAGCCAGGCTCAAAGATAGTGTTTTTGTAGCATAGGTCTTGCTAATGGTTGGATGAGTGACATAAAGCTTGTGGAATGATCAGACAAGATATTTTTCAAATAGTTATTTGAGTATTTTTACATTGTGGTTTATATTACATAAATCATACTTATATATTATGAACTGTCTCAAGCATTCTTTGCTTTTTTGATAAAAATTACAATTTATTCAAACATACAACAGCTTTAGTTCAGATGATTTAAAACAAAACAACAAAACAAAACAAAAAAACAATCCAGTTCTATGGGAATGAAAAAAGGTCAGGAAACTCCTATTCTCACATTCCCAAATCCTTATTAGTTTGCTAAGCCCATTAATAGATTTATTATTCATCAGCTAGTCTAGCAAATATGCTAGAACAGCTAAAACCAAATGCAGTTTCAGAATATGATAAAAATTATTTTGTAAAAGTCTACAGTGTTTCCAGACTTTTTCCTGGCACTTTTTCTTTCTCATCATTTTATATATTCATCCTATATAAGTACCACAGAGGGAGTTATAAGATCATTCTCTTATAAGATTGTAGGAGATCATTCTAACTTCTGTTAAATGGAGAAATTAAAATAAATACAAAAAAAATGGACTTTGGTTTACTTTTTTTTCATGTGGGGAGAAGAAAACATTGCTATTTCTAATAATCCATGGGTAGGAAGTCAAAATAGAAAGGAAGGCATTTAGCAAACGTTAATTCTTTGAAATTCTGCTCTAAATGAAATGTATTACTTCCTCCCAGAAGTCAGTCATCTTATGTCCTCTTTCTAAAGCTGTATTATCTTTTATTTTCAACAATTTTATTATAATTACTTTTCCCCTTTCTTATATAAGAGAAAATATACATGTAAAGATTAATTCCTACATAACAGCCTTTCCTCAATAAGTATATATAAGTATAACCAAGAATCTGACTAAATAAAATATTTTCCTGGCACTTTTTCTTGCTTGGTATAATTTCAGTATACAATACTTTGGTTCTATAAAGCAGAAAATATTTTAAAAAGCTTGACACATATTAAAACCTAGAGCTGTTATTTCTGGGGTGATTTATCTAAATAGCTCAATTTTATTTTTCTAGTTGTTTAAAAATATGGCTAAAATTATTTTTCCCCAAAGAAAATAATATTATCTGTCACTTGCCAGATAATAGATTTTGCATTTCTATTGTTCAATCACAGAAGGAACTGTGAATCGCAACATAAAATAGCAATGATAATCATTGAATTTAAGAGATCTTCTTAGAAGAATATCAACTCTACAGAACGACTTATAAGAAAAATCTTATATAAATTCACTTGGTTTTCTATTGACTGATGATTGTTAAAGACATATACCTAGAATCTAAAATTTAGAAGGTCAAAATCTAACATGTTGAATGCAGATGAACTTACCAATATTGTTGTCAACCAATTGGTAACAAAAAGTGATAACAATTTTCCTTTCTATTTCAATGGATGTTTAATTTATAAATATCCAAAGTGTTTTAAATTACATTTTTACAAATGGAAAACATGTCTGTATCTGTACCCACAATTATATCTTCCAGGATTCATTTCAGATAAATGAAAGCAAAGTTTCACTGATAAGTATTAATGCAAAGACCAGAAATGCTTTTAGTGTTACAATGGCAAATTTTCTATAATCTAGAAAAAATTAGAACTAAAATTATATAAAATATGCTAAATCTTATTGCTATCCTTGTATGTTTTCTATATATCCTCTTCCTAATTAATGTGTTTAAAGAGTGGCTATATAATAATGAAATATAAGCATGTAGTCTTCCCTGCTCTAATTTTTAAAAATTATTTGTTTGAATATGGTTCAAGATATTTGTGAAATCACATTGTCTTGCTCTGTAATAAATTATAGAAATGTAAATGATACTTGTCCATCTAAAATTTATATTTAGATGTTAAAGTTTCTGCTATTTCTTACAATCTTGATTCTCCTTCCAATCTTCAGTAATTTTGAATATATCTTATTTTAGAGAGTGGAGCAATGTATCAGTATCCTCCTATAACAGGGGGTCCCCAGAGGTGAAGGAACATTACCAAATATCAAAACACACAGAGGTTCAAAAATTATTAAATTATAAGTCTAGCATTGGCTGGTGTGGCTTTGGTGGTGGCACATTGGCCCATGAAAGGAAAGATTGCTGATTTGATTTCTAGTCAAGGCACATGCTTGAGTTTCAGGTTTGATCCCTGGGAGGGGGGTGGCAGGAGGCAGCCAATCAATGTCACATAGATGTTTCTTCCTCTCTCTCTCCCTCTCCCCTCCTCTCTCTATAAAAATCAATTTAAAAAATCTTAAAAAAATTATAACCTGCTTTTGAAGTGACTTAGAAATGTTTGGTGATATAATCCTCTTTGATTTTGGTCTTCACACTTCCCTGTGGAGAAAGATTTGTCTTGTTACTTAAATAGCATCTCAGAGTTGACGCGATGTCAAAGTATAAAGTTGTACCTGGAACTGTAGGTCTTGTTTGACTATTGAAATTACTTTGTGCTCTCGATTTTTCCAATGTCATGCACATTTCAAGTATTCTGTTGGTTATTTCCTTCCCAAAACTAGCAGATTTAGAGTGGAATAATAACCGTACATCATATTGATAGTAGTGCATTAAATCATGATTTGAGTTTAAATAATTTTACTAGGAAATAAACCAAGTCTTTGGAGATACTGCTGGCTCATTTAGATGAATACACCTGAAAATTAATATAAAGTTATTCAACAATAAACATTTGTTTGTGACTATCTTGCTGAGTTTGTGGTGTTTTTTTGTGTTATCTCAAAATATATTGATATTTTTATTGATTTCAGAGAGGAAGGGAGGAGAAAGAAATAGAAACATCAATGATGAGAGAGAATTATTGATTGGCCACTTCTTGCATGCCCCACATTGGGGATTTAGCCCACAACCCAGGCAAGTGCCCTGACTGGGAATCAAACTGTGACCTCATGGTTCATAGGTCGAAGCTCAACCATTGAGTCATGATGGCTGGGCTGAGTGCATTTTTAGGGAACTATTATTCAAGAATAAAGTTGGCTCCTCTCATTTTTCATGTGCAGTAAAATACTCTTCCTACCACTGAACAACATTTTGAAGTTGATTTGTCTAGAAACAAAGGATGTCTAGAGTATCAAGAGTCATAAAGTGATGTCAACCAAAAAATTACATTCCATTTTATTTTCCTAAAAATACCTATATTTATAAAGAAATTAGCATGCTCCAGTTAGAAAATAAAAAAGAGAACATTAGGAAATTACTGGTATTATGCACCAAATTGAAAACAAATCAGAAAAGAGGAATTCATTAAAATAATGTTTACATTCATTAAGACTTTTATAAAGCTAAATTTGTTAATTATTTAAAATATTAAAAAAAAAAAACTTACTCCAGAGCAAAACTACCTGAACATTTCTCATTAATCTAAAACCATTATGTTTTTCACAAGATAAATAAATAAATAAATAAATCTGTGGATTGCAATATCTATTTAAAAAGACAACAGGGTCGAGACCGGTTTGGCTCAATGGATAGAGCATCGGCTTGGGGACTGAAGGGTCCCGGGTTCGATTCCGGTCAAGGGCATATACCTTGGTTGCGGGCATATCTCCAGTAGGGAGTGTATAAGAGGCAGCTGATCGATGATTCTCTCTCATCAATGTTTCTAGCTCTCTATCCCTCTCTCTTCCTCTCTGTGAAAAATTAATAAAATATATATTAAAAAAAGATTAAAAATAAATAAATAAATAAATAAATAAAAATACAACAGGGATATAACATGAACCCAAATAAAAGTATTTAAAAAAACCTTGTAGACATTCATAAGATCACATCTACCATCCTATCCATATTTCTATTATTTCTCAAACTCCATTCTGTTACATGCTCTAAGCACACTTGAAGGCCTGAAATACTGCAGGCACATTTTTTTACTAAATCATTTGCACTGGTTCTTCCTTTTGTCTGAAATGCTGACCTGCAGATAAGCTTGCAATTCATTTCCTAACACCTTTTCAGATCTCCACTCAATTATTCTATTTGCAATGTGCCCCACTGACCCCAAACTCTCTTTTCCCTTGGCCCATTTTATTGTATTTATCAGAGTTTTATTTCCTTATTTGTTTGTCTATTAATGTCTCCCTCTTGCTGAAATAAAAGGCCATTGATTACCTTCATGCTTTACTAGTATATAACCCTGGGACCTGTAAGAGTGTGCGTGGTTTGGGAGTGGTGCGGTGGATTGCGTTTCGTGAGTTTGGCTTGCTGGGCTTCGATTGGCTTATGGGGGTGAAGGAAGGCATGACTTCTGTCTTCATTCGCTTCTGATTCAGAGGTCTGATTCTTTCTTTCTCTGTGTCTTTCTTCTTCTTTCTTGTTTCCTTTCTCCTTCCTTCCTTCCTTCCTTCCTCCTTCCTTCTTCCTTCCTTCCTCC
Source organism: Pipistrellus kuhlii (assembly GCF_014108245.1). Classification (NCBI taxonomy): domain Eukaryota; kingdom Metazoa; phylum Chordata; class Mammalia; order Chiroptera; family Vespertilionidae; genus Pipistrellus; species Pipistrellus kuhlii. The sequence continues at coordinate 16,553,626 of NW_023425438.1, forward strand.
TTCCTCCCTCCTCCCTCCCTCCCTCCCTCCCTTCCTCTCCTTTCTTTTTCTTTCTTTCTCTTTCTTTCTTTCTTTTCTTTCTTTCTTTCTTTCTTTCTTTCTTTCTTTCTTTCTTTCTTTCTTTCTTTCTTTCTTTCTTTTACTTTTTATTCTCATCTGAGGATCTTTTTAGAGAGAGTGGAGGGGAAGAGACTGAGAGAATCATATCAATGTGAGAGAGACATATCAATTGGTTGTCTCCCAAATAGGGATCATGCATGTAACCAAGGTACATGCCCCTGACTGGAATTGTACCTGGGACCCTTCTGGATTGAGGCTCTAAACACTGAGCAAATCGGCTCTGGCCTGTAAGAGTTTCTGGCTTGTAGAGGCATTCTGTAAATTTGTTTGGCTGGAAAAACTCCATGTTTTCTTTCCACTTCCCATATGTGTTTTAATACATTTTACTGTGAATTTTTACTTTTTAAATAAATATTGTCCACCTATAGTCTTGTAATTTTTCCTTTGGGGACTGATAATTGTTCACTGTAAGAAAGATTTTACATTTAATCATTAAAAAGAAATTTAATAACTTAGTTTTAAATGAAAATTAAGGTACCAAAATTTGATGAAAATACAATTGTTATGAAGCTATGTTATACTTTAAGTCTAAATTAAATAACATTTTAATTTTAAATTAAATTAAACTTACTTCTAAATTAAAATAAGTCAGCATAATGCATTTCAGTTGAACATTTTTCAGAAATGATGTTATGTTAGAGAATGTGTTCTTCTTCCTAGAACAAGTTGAGGAAATGCAAATACTAGACCACAATTTTGATATGGTTACTATCTGGTCAGAATCTTTAATGGTTCTCTAGTGAGTGCAGAATTAAGTCCATATTCCATATATTGATTGGCAGTTAGGGTTTTCTTTAACTTGGAAAGTTAAATTACTAACTGCCTTTTGGCTTACAAGCCACTTAAGTACCTCATAACCCAAGCTCCAGCCATACCCTCATTGCCCATGCATATGCATTATGGTACTTCACATCTCCTTGTTGCTTTGCTCATAAAATACTATCAGGTATAGTAAGTATTGGTCACCATATGAGTTGGTTCAATGACAAATTTCTCTAAGTTTTTCAAGTAATCTTCATAGAAGTATTTTATCCAAGATACTGCAAATAACTGAATTTGAAACTTAAAAGGTAAGCTGTGTGACCTTGGCTAAGGAATGTCACTTGTTCACAGTTTGCTCAACTGTAAAATGAATATGCTATCTACTTTATTACTATTTCTATTATAAAAATATAGAATGTGCTTAATAAAATGCTTCAACATGTCATTTAGATAGAAAGAGATGCATACTATTTCTATTTCCTTCTCAACCCTATTATTTGTCTATACCACAGCTCTGTCTGTATTATACAACTTCTAATTTATCTGTTTTGATTAGTTTAATCAATATGATTTTTTGTTTCAAAATTTCATATTGATAAGGAATTGCAAAGGAAACGATAGCTTCCTATGAACCTGGTCTATCAAAAGATGCATTTAATGGAATATTGTAAATATATCAGTTTGATTTATTTTCTAACATCACTAAAAATGATTTGGGGTGTCATGATTGAACGTGAATAACTGTCTCCATTGTTATTTACAAAAACATTAAATAACTTACATAAGATTATTTGCTTTACACAACTTGTTTTAAAATAGCATAGTACTTCTTCAAAATACTGTACCCTTTTTTAAAATAAAAAACACTTAAAATTTTTCATTAGCTGATCTAGATGAATAATTTGTAATTCAAAATAAAGTGAGAGCTCTATGTTGAAATTAGAAGATTTTCTCTAAAAAGTAAAAACTAACAGTGTGGATAAGATTAAAAATAATTCCTTTCAAGTGATGTTCTTTCTGTCATATTTTCCAAAACTACAGACTTTCTTGCAACTTTATAGATTATTTTAGTCTCTCTTGGGGCATTTTATCCATTAAGCACTTTCCTTCAAGGACTGAGTAGCTATTTCTTTAAACGCATTATAGAAAATTATTTGTTATCAAATGTCTTGGTTGTTCCCTATTTCTGTTTTGTAACCACAAGATGTTTTTTATACCAATTGAATTTGCAATCACAACCATTCAGAAGAAGAAAAAGAACTTTCAGATTGAAAAGAGACAAATTTAAAGAAAAGTTCATTCTGACATTTAAACCTCAAGTAAAAATTAAACTTTGCCAATAGTATTGGACTAGGAACAAGATATTTTTTGGGGGGAAAACACACAACAAAAATAATGTTGGCTGAAACCGGTTTGGCTCAGTGGTAGAACGTCGGTCTGCGGACTGAAAGGTCCCAGGTTCGATTCATTGCAACAGTTCTAACAAAACCCTTTTCCACAAGTTTCAATTTCTCAAGAGTACTTCCCAGACATTAGAAAATACTATCAATCTATTGTTACAATAAAGAATCCATTGGAAAAATCTTAGAAAAAATGCTAAAATTATTAATGAAATTACTGTTATCAGCATAAGTCCAAGGTCTATAAATATATTTTAAGATTAAAATACTTTTAGATAAAAATGACAAAGATTGAGCAAAAAAATACATATATAGATATCTCTCTTACCTATCTACTTATCTATTTATTCCTATAACGATTCCAGACTTCCCACAGTAAACATCTGAGGGGAACAGAGTTTGCTACCCCAAAATATGCCTCTGTGGGATATTGATTATCTTAAGCTGGTTATTTTCAAGAAATGAAAGACTCGGAGAAAACCTTTGCTCTTCCCCCTAACTGCCTAAAAGAATTTAGAGGACCTGCTCCAGGAAGGAAGCATCATGATAGACGACTATCGATTATCGTATCATAGGAACTAGTGTGTGACAGGAAGGGAGGAATCTAGCACTGGGCCCTTTGTTCAAAGGAGGCCCATTGCTGACGATGGCCCAGTAAACATTTATTTACCACACGTTTGCTTTTCTGGCTCCTGTGAGTTGCCTTCCTTTCCTTTTAAGTCTCAAGGCACAACCCCCCTATTCTCCCTAGTGCAAGTTGCAATATAAAATCAAGGCTAGGCTGTTCAATCTGTCCTGGGCCTCCTATTTTTATGGAAGCCCATCTGTACATACGTAATAAATGTTTGTCATTTTCTTCTGTTACTCTGTCTCATGTTAATTTCATTAGTCCAGCCAGAAGAATTTAGAAATGTAGGAGGAAATTTATTTTTTTCCTCCTCCACATGTCTTTATAAGAAAGAACAGCAATTTTTTAAAAGTCAAATTTAATAGGACAGGAAATGGCATACCCACTTGATTTGCATGTTAATATTAGCTACGTAAACACTTTTGTCAATCAAGAAACACGTTGGAATGGGAAACTTGCTTAAAACTATATTCAACTTTTGTTAAATCCCATTTTAAAAGAATAATGTTATCCTCCTTGTTGGAAAATATTGAGGGACAGATTGGAGAAAAATAGACTTCATTCTAATAGTTCTATGTCTGAATTTAACCTCATACTTCCTGATTACCAGGAAACATTAGACAAAATACTTTTCCTCTCTTACAACAGAGAACATAATCATAGGGAGAACGCCTATATTGAGACTATGGAAACCAAGAGGGCACCTAACAGATCCTTTCTGAAGTCCCTTAAGGAACTTCTTGTCCTGTACTGTTTTATTTAGAGAATACTTTATTAGTTTATGTAATCAAACCCATGCACAATAAGACCTTACATAGATAGCCCTAACTGGTTTGGCTCAGTGGATAGAGCCATCAGCCTGCGGACTGAAGGGTCCCAGGTTCAATTCCAGTCAAGGGCATATACCTGGATTGCAGGCACATCCCCAGTACGGAGTGTGCAAAAGGCAGCTGATCGATGTTTCCCTCTCATTATTGATGTTTCTAACTCTCTATCCCTCTCCCTTCTTCTCTGTAAAAAAATCAATAAAATATATATTTTTAAAAAGACCTTACATATTTAATACAGTGTGTTACCCCTGTACAAATGGAAAAATTATTTTGAACGTTTCTAGACCAACCAATATGACTGTTAATTTCTGTCCGATGCCAACCCAACTCTTCGTTATGTGGCATTTCTTTTGCTTAGGATCTCCATTTTATGAGTGTAGTTCATAGTAACTAAAGAGTCTGTATATTATGATTTTAAATAAAAAAATACTCTAGAAACAGTAAATATAAGTATTCGACACTATATATAAATAAATATTTTTCTGATAGTTTTCCACGACATAATCAAATATTGCTGGTTAATTTCACTATGCTACAAACTGATCTTTTCAAAAATATAACCACTGTTGTGAATGATCTCTATTGCATCCTATTGGACAAGATTGGAGAGTCAATCAAAATGGTCTATCTTCAACTTTATAAATCCTTCTAGAAACTGTATGTCCTATTAAAATATAGTTACATCTTCTTCTTTTTATCTTATGGAAAGAAGTTCACAGAATGACTCAGAGTTTATCCAATATTCTTTTAAACACAGATTAATTTCTGGTTTCTTTATCTATTAAAAGTCTTGTTATTATTGAATGAAAATCTTAATTTAAGAGATTTTTTAACTTAGTGCTATCCATATGATTTAAATTGTTTGACTTTATTATTGAATATTTTATATGATTTGAAGATATACGTACTACTTAAAAAAATATATTCTCTTACTGGCTTGTTATCTATTGAGAAAAGTGAGGGTTTCTAAAGAAAAAATATAGCTTGGTAAAATAAGAAAAGCTTGTTTGAAATCCTCAATCTTGCATAATATTTAAGAAACATATTGCTTGGAACATAAATGGGGAAAAAAGTATTATGATAGCTCATTTCTTTAAACTTTGGATATAAATAGTCATTGACAGAACAGAATAGAATTTGAAAAAAAAATTAAAAATTGATAAGAGATCGATCAGAAAGACATAGAATCTGATTGTATAATTAAAAAACTTAGCAGCTTAAAGTAGCAAACGTTTATTACTCCAAGTCTTTATGTTTCATAGGTTGACGCATTTATCTGGATGTCTCTGGTTCAGAGTGCCCTAACAATGCTGCATGCAAGGTGCTTGGCCAGAGCTGTAGTCATCACAAGGCTTATCTGAGAGCCCAGCCAGCCAGTGATATATCTGCCCTGGACCTCACTCTCATATCTGCTGACAGGCCCCAGGTCTTCATTGGCTATTGGCTAGTAACATTCATTTCTTGCTGTGTGGATCTCTGCAGCTCAGGATATGTCAGCTGTATTCTCAAAGAGCAAGTGAGCCAGGAAGTAAGAGATAGAAGCCCAAGGGGGGGGAAAAACCACACCAGTATTTTTCTAGCCTAATTACCAGAGTTACTTCACATTACTAGTCCATTATTTGTTAGAAGCCAGCCATTAGGTGAAGCCCATACTCAACAGAAGTCATCAACACTAAGAGGCAGTGATCACTGAAGACCACCTGTCTAAATGAACATAAAGATGAATAGTGACCAGCAAATAAGTGTTTCAAAGGCTTGATTATCCCAAATTTAAAGTTGCTACAAACATTGCTAGTGGAATTAGGTGATATGAACACATCAACAGTAATATATTTAGCTACTTCCTTCCCATTATCCAAGATGTAAAATCCAATTCCTGGATTAGGAAAAAGCATTGTCAGCTGTTGATTGATAAAATTAGTCAATTAGGATAAAAGTTTAAAGTGAAATTAAGACTAAATTGATTTTCTCAAAATATGGTTCAATCTAGCCATTTTAGAGAGAAGATATAAAGAAGTCCTGATTTCATTTATCCCTATCCCCTCTAAAGTTTTGTTTTTATCTCTTGTTTTAAAGAGAATGAAATTAGTCTATATTTTTTTCTTTTTGCATTTGAAATCCAGTTTGAGAGCACTGGATCTTCTTGTACAAAAATATGGGTAGGATTACTTTCAGAGATGTGCTATAATTTTTAAATCCCATGAAGATAACCGCACACACACACACACACACACACACACACACACACATACACACTGAGAGTAGATGATACTGATAGCTGAGATGATCTCTGAAGAAACCTAGTTCCCCAAGCAAATAAAAGAAAACAATAAAGAAACTAACTATGTATTTTTTATTATCATCAGGCTAAAAGATTGAAAGAGATAGCATTACTGATATCCTTTGTTCAATGGGGAAAGAAGATATAGATGTTTGATGAATGGAAAGGGAATCTTAATAAAAATGTCCTCTGAGTGATGACAGAAATACTCCATTGAAGAAATGAATACCAAAATATGTGATTTCAAAATTAATTCTGCATTTAGTAATTTAGCCTCTCAATATTAGGGCTCCAGAGTTTCAGTCATGTTTTTCTAATACTTATAGTCAGCAGTGAGCAAAGAGTAAGGAAGCACATTTACCCTGGAAATGGTAAGAGCAAGGGAATAAAATTAAATGTCAAAGACAATGCAAAGAACCATTTTCTTAAAGTCTTATAAGAACATGGTTTTTGTTCTGTTTAATAATGTTAACCTTTGAAAAACTTCACTCTATGAAGTGGAAAATCTGCATATATGTTTTGACTCTAAAAATTTAGTTGTCCCTTAGTATCCTTTGGGGATTGGTTCTAAGACACCCCCGTTGCCCAAGAATATAAAAATCGGCACTGCTCAAGTGCCCCACGTAAAATGGCTTAGATGAATGCATATAGTCTGCCCTCTGTGGATGCCCAACCATGGATAAAAATCTGTACATGTTTTTATTGGGGGGGGGGGGATCCTCATATAACTGTATGTTGTTCAAGGATCAACTGTATATTACACAACTTTCTCCTTATTGATTTTTTTGTATGGATTACTTTTGAATAGAAAACCATTTAAAAGTTCAGTAGAATAAAAAAACTACTTAAAAACTCTTTGCATAGCAATCTGTACCTAGAAAATATTCTGAATATAATTAATAACACATTGTTCCTTAAAAGAGAGCAGAAATCTTTCCTTCAGAAATTAAAGTTGTTTTCCTGGGTAATGTGTAAATTCAGCAAATCAACATCCCAGATACCTCCATGGTGCTCCCAATTCCTGCATTCCCTCCTTCTCCCCCAACCCTCCCCACAACACACATCCACATCTGGGCCAAACATACACGTTCACTAGATGAAGCCTCATGTCACTCCTTTGCAGAGATAATTCAATTAATATTAAAGCACATTGTGAATGAATAGCAGAATTTCTTAGAAGAGGCATTGAGCAAGAATGACAAGCACTAAGCCACCACACAAAAATAAAAGGGTTCAGAAAGGGAAATAGGATGATGACATACATAAACCACTCACTTCTCAACTTTGAGTAAAATCAAGGGTGACTTCAAGTCTTAAAAAAATATGTATCCCAATTTGTTTTGGAATTTATTCTTTGAAATCTGATCTATGTTTTGAGAACCTGCTATGTCCCAGCCTTGTTCTTTTATATTTTGCTCTGATTTTAATGTCTTTAACATATAGGTAGTATACTTATACAAATGAGCAATATGAAAGGTCCAAAAGGTTTATTCATTTACGTTCAGTTTTTCTTTTATAAAAATGCAATATTAAGAATCAACACTAGATCTGTCTCAAAAAAAGTATCCTTTATATGCTATCTATAGTTCTGCAAACAGCTGGCATAAGTATGAATTATATTAACTGAGGAATAAAATGTGAATTTTACTAGTAGTGATACATTCTAGCAATATGCTTAAAGAATACATTATGGAACCCATTTACAAGGCCTCAGCAGTGTTGCGCTGAATTTGCTTGTATTTCCTATGGTCTAATTAGACTTAAAGCCCTATTAATATCATTCCTTTTATTTAGGCATTTTTTCCTTCTCCCAGGCAGTGGTATCATATAAATATGGTCTCCTGTTCGGTGGGCATGAAGACAGCACATTGTAGATCACTCCTTCTCCATGATGGGGCAACCATTCATACCACAGAACTTATGATTACAATGATCTGTTATCCTGAAAAAGCAGTCACATGACTCATGAATTATGCATAGATTGGGTAGAGTGCACTATGAATGAATAATTACCAAAGATCATTGGTATTATTCATATACGTATGACTTCTCAAATCTAAGCAGTTATTAACCACATCATAAATTGTATCATATACCTGTTAAAAGCTTCAGAAAGTACTTCCATACACACGTTATCTATAAATGTCATTTGTTGGAATTGACTTTATAGTTTTTATTTCATTTTTATGAGTTTCCAAGTTATATAAGATATAGATTTTTGAGAGCTGTGATAAGTTGGTGTTCCCATTATTGCCACATTGATGGTCTGTTAGAAACTCTACTTGGCCTTTAGAAAATCTGAGCATTATAAAAAGAGGGGGGAAATTATGGTAAACCACAGGTAAGCAGAATGCAATTTAACAGTGTGTGTTCTGCTTTTATGTTCTTTGTAAGCTAGAATTGATTTCAGTAATTATCCCAATTTTCCAAGAGTCCCGGCCTGTGGGCTATTTCTGCTTCTAAAACTGGCTTTTCTTTGGGTGTTTTTGAAACCCCAGCTATAAAATGTCAATAATCTACCCCTTTTTCAAAGCAATGTTGCCTGGATACAGTTGCTTAAGTCCATAAGAATCATATGTTCTTTAAAATATTTCCTTTAAAAAATCAAAATAAAAGACTGGATTCCATTCTGCCTCTGGGGGAAAAAAATGTCAGAAAGATGCTTATTTTTTAGGATGAGCATTATAGAGACCAATTTTTAATTCATTACTTGATCAAATATATTTTAAAATAAACTTAAAACCTAAAAAATTATAATGCTACATCTCAGTCAATTAATTTTGCAGGGGAATTACTTACTTCCAAATTCACTGCTTCATTTCATAACCTTCTCCAAAAAGACCCTGAACCTTTTCTTATCTAAAAAGCAGACCACATTTCTCCAAACATTGTTTTCTTTAATCTCTCACAAAGCCTTTCACATTAGCGGCCAACAGGCCCTAGCAGTAGATTTGCATAGATTTGTACTACTTATATATTATGTTTGATTGTTTTATTTTTGTTCTCTTGTGTAAATCATCCAGTCTCCAATGATATACTCTAAAAATCTTTATGACAAAGACTAGGTGTTTTAAAGTATAGGTTTTATTATTATTTAGGTATAGAAAGGCCTACAGATTGGGAGAAGACTGCCATTAAAAAGGTAGTTTGTTATGCTCATATATCCCAAGAGAAGAGGGCACACTATTCCATGGGGGCCAAGCAGGGAAGCACAGGGTCAGTCAGGAGGAAGAAGGAGCAGATGAAAATATAGGCAAGAGCTTTTAGTAATGTTTCCATAGGAAAGAATAGGCAGTCAGGGTAAACAGGCCTCAGGGTGAGTAGTTGGAATAATTTCAGTAGGTTTTGGGGCACAGAGGCTATCTCTAGTTGCCTGGTGCTTGGCCCTGGGCAGGAGAAAAGAGACTAGGATATTATAGAGGAGGTGTCAGCACTATAGGCTCTGGATTGGTTGGCATTCATATGAAAGGTATGAATGAGCTTTTTGCTAAGAATTAGCTAATCCTGGGAGAAGGTCCCAACACGTCAAAGCATCTGAAAATAAAAGCCCTGGGCAATACACTAAGTTTCCTCCATTTTAACTCTTTACACTGCTATGCAAAATAATTAACAAACAACAAAATAACTGTTGCCAAGACCGGTTTGGCTCAGTGGATAGTCGGCTTGCGGACTGAAAGGTCCCGGGTTCAATTCCAGTCAAGGGCAAGTACATTGGTTGCAGGCACATCCCTGGTGAGGGGTGTGCAGGAGGTAGCTGGTCGATGATTCTCCCTCATCGATGTTTCTAGCTCTCTATCGTTCTCCCTTCCTCTTTGTAAAAAATCAATAAAAATATATTTTTTAAAAAATAACTGTCTATAAGGGCATTATACACTGCATTTTATGGTTTATTTGTTTGTTTTGGTTTATTTTTTTAATCCATCTGGGATAATTAGCTTGGGTTAGCTTGACAAATTCTAATATATCTATTTTAAAAAACACAATTGTACGACCTGCTAGTTATGTCTATTGCCAATGTCCTCCATCGAAAGACCACCATGAACACACATGTAGGTGAAAAAGATGGGTTTATATTTCATTGCAGTGAGGAGACTGCATTGCATGGGACTGTGGGGTGTTTTGGTAAGAGAATATTAGGAAGGATTTAAATTTGGGTTAGTTGGGTGATGGGGGAGAGAGTCTAGAACAGTGGGAGCTTTGTTTAGTTTGAGAGCTGTCAGAAAGTGAAGAAAATTCTATAATTGGGTATTTATATATATAAAAGCGAAAGTGACCATCTGACTGTTCAACTATTCACTCGATAGCTATGATACGCAATGACCACCAGGGGACAGATGCTCCGACAAGTAGAGGAGGGAGCCCAATTCCTTGCTGCTTGGGGAGGAGGGGGAGGAGTAGGAAGAGATTAACCAAAGATCTTATATGCATACTAGAGGCCTGGTGCATGGATTCGTGCACCAGTGGAGTCCATTGGCCTGGCCTGTACCCTCTCTCAATCTGGAACTCCTTGGTGGATGTCGGAGAGCCTATTTTGGCCTGATTCCTGCAGACCAGGGCCTCTAGTATCTCAATAAAGTTGCCTGTGGGTAGGGAAGAATAGAGGGAGGTTAATAGGCAAATAGTTACAGCAGCAGTGGCCATTCCTATTAACTGTGAGGGATGTGATCCAACCTGGTCACAGAGTCACCTTGTCTGATGTGGATGTCCTGTGACCTTGTGTTAATGCTCAGCAGGAGGATATCCATGCCGAGCTGCCATCAGTGCCAGGGCAGCTCCTGGATGTCAGGCAGGAGTGCTTTTCTCCTTCTCACTATAATGTGTCCAGCATTACACTTGTTGGAGAAATATATATACAGAGTCAGTTTCCGTTATTAGTGAATATTCACAAAGTCAGTGTGAACATTGAACTAAATATACCGAGGCATCACTCCAATGGGAAATACAGCATTAGATTCCTATTCGTCACTAGTCACATTTGTGAGCCAATCAATACATACCCTTGTCTCTTGTGTAGTTCTGATTTAATATCTATTGTTGATTCATTAATATTGAACTCGGAGCCAACAGCACTGCAACTCATGCCTGAACAAAACTTATGTTAACACATATATCTTCTTTACAATGCACATCACAGCCCAGCTGCATTAAAGAACACTAGACAGCACTTCTAAACCACTTGAGGGCCATTTGCAAAGGCAAAATCACCAACATAAAGCATAAAAATGCCACAAATGTGGGACTACGTAGCCCATACTCTTTACAGTATGAGAGCTGAAATAAGAGGGCAAAACATAGCCTTGTTTGAACTTCAATGTGCCAAGGTGCACATCGGAGGACTCAGATTTTTGCCGACCTGTGCATAGCCATGCATGACCACGAAAGTGGCAAAGTATTCCTTTTGAGGTTACAAATAACATTTCAGTCAGTAGGCAAATTTACAATGCAAAATCCACATACAATGAGGATCCACTGTATACATTATGTCTAATCCTCTAAAGAATTCTTCAAGGTAACACCATACTGAAAAAAATCTGAGGCAAAATCATGTATATCATTTGCCCCTGCTCACAGAGTTAGTTTCTGTGGGCGGAATTTGAACTCTGACCTGTTTGAATTAAAATCATGTTCTCTCCACCACACTATAATGCTCCTACTTGGAACAAGGATGTATATTCACTTTAAACATTAAGGTCTTCTTTGAAATTTAAAAGGGACATTATAGGTAATACTTACAACGTAGCATATTAGTACAATCAAGTAATTTAGTAGTGAGTATAACGTTCCTTTCTTAATAAGAGTCAAGTACACATGAATCAATGCAATTCAATCAGCACAGCAACGACTGCCTCTATGGGACAATGTTCTGTATATTAAAGGATACTAATTAAGGAAGTGGCTAAGATACTTCCTTTTAGAAACTGCAGGAGGCCACTATTACTTATTTATGTAAGAGTTTATTGTTTGAATGTGGTAGCAAGGCTAGAGCCATGAAACTTTCATGCTTGCTTTCTACATGACATGGGGTGAATTCTGATACAAATATGTGTCAGAAACTGTTGGCTTTCTATGGTTAGATGACTACCAAAGGCTGAGAATCCAGACGTTCAGACATTTAGCTAGATTATGAAAATGTTCAACTTTAACCTGTGATCCTGAAAAACAGAGATGTTTAAAGAAACACCCCCCATCCCTTTGTGTTCCAGGAAACAGGTTACTACAAATAACTGCCTTCCCTTCATGACTTGGACAAGTCTTGGAAGCCCCCTTGTTTACTTATCACAAGGCCAGACACACACCCTCTAAATTCCATGTTTTGCTTTGTATAGGATTAGCTAAACTACTTGTCCCTGCACCAAGGTAAACTAAATGGTTGTGAAATAGACTTGGCCAACCCTTAGTTAAACTTTTCTCCTGCACATAGTCTCCTGAACTTAAGAGACCCACCCAGCCATAGGCAGCATCAGAATGAGAAGCAGCCCCTCCTTCACCACCCTTCCCCAGAACCACAGACCAGAGAGAAAGGCGTTTTCTAATAACTGCTTGATACCAGCTTTGCAGCCTGGCTTACTCCCTTCCCTGTCTGACCTTAGAGATGATTGCAGTTGCCTTGGCCTGAGCACTCACAGTACAGTAGCTGTTCCTTTCTCTCTATGGTAATGCACATTTTGAGTAGTCTCTCCTTGCACACGTTTGAATTCACTTTTTATTTGATGATTTTACTAAAACTCTGATTAAAATCTAAGATTAAAAATAAAAACCCAGATTTCAGTAAGTCTGTGGAATATGCTATTTTCCAGGTATAACCATGTGTTACTGTAAGACAAATGATATTTTTTGAAGTTCTTTTTATTCACCCTAGTAAATCTGAGGTAGAGAACTAAATGCATTATCTCAAGAAGCCAAATTTCAGAGGAAAAATATACCTTCTTTCATCAACTTAATGAAATAACTTGTGACCTTACATAAATCTAAGTATGTTTAGCCTTGGATTATATTGTTGAGTGTATCACTTATGATAAGTAATCTCAGAGAAGGAGATATATTGTTTCAGTTTCTGAACCTCTTAAAGAGAATAAAATTACAGAACAGCAAACAAATTGCTGAAAATCTTTGGATAAAAAACTTAAAGTGAAAGTGTTTAGTATGAATGTAATTTATATATATATATATATATATATATATATATATATATATATATATATATATATATATATCCCCATTCTAAATTATTAAATTGACTTGACTATTGATATTAGTCTTGTAAGTAGCCTACATATGGTACAAATTAAGCCTTTGTTTGCTCATTTAAAAGCAATAACATTTTGCCGAGGCCTGTTTGGCTCAGTGGATAGAGCGTCGGGATGCAGACTGAAAGGTCCCGGGTTCGATTCCGGTCAAGGGCATGTACCTTGGTTGCGGGCACATCCCCAGTGGGGGGTGTGCAAGAGGCAGCTGATCAGTGATTCTCTCTCATCGATGTTTCTAACTCTTTATCCCTCTATCTTTCTCTCTGTAAAAACTCAATAAAATATATATTTAAAAAAATAAATAAAAGCAATAACATTTTTTAAAATATATTTTATTGATATTTCACAGAGAGGAAGAGAGAGGGATAGAGAGTTAGAAACATGGATGAGAGAGAGACTCACGGATCAGCTGCCTCTTGCACACCCCCTCCTGGGGATGTGCCCGCAACTAAGGTACATGCCCTTGAATGGAATCGAACCCGGGACCTTTCAGTCCGCAGACCGACGCTCTATCCATTGAGCCAAACCGGTTTCAGCACATTTTAATAAACATAATTTTCATCTCTGTCGGAAGAAAAATGATATTTGTGGAGACTCTGCAAAGTTCCAGACCCTGTGCTGACTACTTTCTTACATGTAACTTTATTTAATTCTCTTAATCTTACAAAATAGTAGTATTACGGCCTGAATTACTAGCACACAGATCAAGATCTTGAAACTAGACTTTCCAACTGGAAACTGGTGGAGTAGACTATGAACACAAGACTTCAACCATTATGTCTGGAGCTTCTGCCATAGCTTACCTCTCCACAAGCTTAAATGAAAATGGATTTAACAACTTCTCCAGTGCCTTATGAGCAGAAAAGCTAATGTTTCCTCACTAAAAAATGGATTTTAAGGCAGAAATTCTGCAAATAAGAGAAAACTATGTCAACAATTTAAATTGGGTTTTGTTTACTTTAAAGAAATGAGTATAGTGAGCATAGATACTCTATAAATGAAAGTTCCCTCAAATATAATAAACATAAATATGACTCTCCAAATCAAAGAGAAATTATAACTAAGCCCTTCTTATGTGTCACTTATGGGTTCAAGACTCCAAATCAGTACTGTAGAGTATACTCTGGCTCAAAAGAGGAGTGTGCCCTTAATGGATCATAAAGCAAATTTTATCTGATTACCATGAAAAGCTGCTTTTTTATTTCAAATTTTTTTACTTATTGAAAAGTTATTTAGAAAATTATTTTACATAGATAGCCATTTATAAAATAACAGTAATAAAATGCAAATACTAACATAAACTGAAAAGAGTATAAAAATATCTTAGATGAATTTTGAAAAGGCCTGAAGATACCTGATGTCCAAACATATATGTATTTACCTATGTTACAATGTATTAGTTTTCTGTACTTGAAATCTTTCTTCAATGTCTTCAAATCATATCTCCTTCCTCACTCCCAAATTTATTTTCTGGTAAGGACTGTCTGTTACAAAAAAATGGTATTACTCAAATAAACTTCCTGATTAAGAAGTTATGAGTAATCAATGCAAAATACTTGCCAATATGAGTAAAAAGTAATTTTAAAAAAGCATGTTTTATGATTTTATGGTGGTAGAGGGGGAGATTAGTAACAGTGTTTTGGGAATAAAAGCCTCAAAATAGAAAGGTTAGTGAAACATGGGTGCATTCTATTGTAGTTTGCTTCTAAGCTTCCGAAGTGACGGTCCTTTTTCAGAAAGACAGTTGTAATACAATAAATGGTATAATAATTAATAAATATAATAAAAATTTATGTACTCACAACTATGAGCTTGGTTTAGTGCATTTGTGTGTGTGTGTGTGTGTGGTGTGAGACTATACATTATGAAAAGTTGGGCTTTTTTTTCAAAGCAGTGCTTTGCCTGTTTTGACAACTTAACATAGCATATTAAGGATTTTCTCAAGTTTTTGGATGCCCACAATTCTAATTAGTGCATAGAAGCCAGCCATAATTATTCTTTTTTTTTATTATTGATTCCCTTGTTTTTTTCACTAAACAATTACTCATTAAGACTCTACAGGTCCCAAACACTACCTCAGGTAAGCAAAAAAATGGTCCTGCTCTCTTAACGTTTATCTTTTACTGAAGACCCACAGACAATAAACAAATATGCCTATACACTCTATGTGGTAGGTGGCATAGAGCAGGGTATGAAGGGAAAAACGAGGACAAGAGTTACTGCAAAGGCTGAGGCAGGACCTTGTGTGAAGTGTTGATAGGATGAGAGGAGCAAAAAGGGAGGGCAGAAGAGAAAGCCAGAATAGGAGAAGGGCAGGTGATATAGGGCTGCAGAGACCATGTAAAGATTTTGGCTTTTATCTTAAGTGAAGAATAGTATTTGGAGGGTCTCAACAGAGGAATGATGTGACAAGACTTACATTGTGGAATGTTATCCTGGCTTCTCTGTAGAGGGAAGACCATAAGGAGGGCAAGAGTGAAAACAGAAGAGCATGTAGAAGAGTATGACAATATCTTGGTAAGAGATGATGGTGGCTCGAACCAGTGTGGTCAAATTCTGCATCCAGTCTGCTTGTAGATCTGACAGGATTCAGTGATTGGCCAAGGTAGGGTGTGAGTAAAAGAGAATTATAAAGCATGATGTTGAAGATTTTGGCATGAACAAATAAAACTAGGGATTTGCCTAAGACAAAGAAGTAGCAGGATTAAGGGAAACTATCAGTTCGGATTTGAACTTGTTAGATGAGCACTTGAGATTTAAATGGAAATATCAAGAGTTTGTGAATTTGGATCTCAGTGAAGTAATCTGGGCCAAAGGTGAAACTCTTGGAGTGAATAGACAGTGAGTTAAAGACTGGCACTGTGTGAAGAGAGAGGCATTCCAAGGCCCTAGTTCTCAGTAACTCCAACTTAAGAGAGTTCAGAAATATGAGGAGGATCCAGTGCAGAGAACAAAAATAAGAGAAAATGTGAGAAAGTGGTGTCCCAAGAGAAGAAAATTAAAGATGTTTTAAAGAAGGGTGATGTGATTCAGAGTAAGAGGGCTGAGAAATAACCATTGTCCTGGAAAATGGAGATCATTATTGGTTGTGAGAAGGGTTTTGATAGAGTGGCAGAGTGAAAGATTGATTGGAATGTGTTTAAAATAGTGAGAGTAAAGAAATTGGAAACAGAAATATAAATAATTACTGAGCAGATTTTCTAGAAAGGAGTTGGGCAGACTGTGTATTATCTTCAGGGAAAGGGGGTTGGTCAGAGGAGCTAGTTTGAAGATAGGAGGTATGAAAGCTATATGTGTAAGTACCCCTTTATCAAGAGATCAAAACCTTTTGAAGTAAAACACTATAATCTTACACATTTGTCTCATTGGTAGAATTGTGTTTCATGGGCACTCCCTACAAGCAAGGGATGTTGGGAAAATAACTGCTTATCCATGAAACCTGTTTCTCTGAATTTAATCAAAAATCTATTAACAAGGAAGAAAGAGAGGATATACACTGAGTAGCCAGATTATTATGATCTCTGAACACATAATAATCTGGCCACTCAATATATACATATATATTTGAGACCTGGTGCATGAATTTGTGCATGGGTGGGGTCCGGCCAGCCTTGCCAAGGGGAAGGGACATGGGTGGTTGGCCAGCCTGCCTGATGGTCGCACTCCTGGTTGAAGGGACAATTTGCATATTAGCTTTTTATTATATAGGATATACACTGAGTGGCCAGATTATTATGCGTTCAGAAATCATAATAGTCTGGCAACTCAGTGTATATTGGGAAGTATAATAACTATGAGTGTCTGTTATAAAGCCCTATGGAAGGTCAGGTATGCTGCTTGATCATGAGCAGGTTTATATTAAATAGGGGAAAACTTTTTGCACACCTAGTCATTGCATTTGGCTCACTCTACCCACTTTTTTTAAATTATTATTATTATGGTGATTGTATTGCCATTTTTAAGATCTAACCTGAGGGGGGATTTAGTTTGGCTTTGCAGATATGGGAGCATGTGAAAGCAGTTATGGCTTCTGACTGCCCCTGCTCTTAAGGAAGCTAGATCCCTTTCTAACTGCTTTGCCTCATCTCCATTGGCCCATGAAGGTTCACTAGAGCTTGGGTTGCCTATGATTTCTCCAAGTCTTAAGTATGTCTTTTAAAATTCATTGTAATCTCATTTAAATATACTAAATTGTACTCTACAGGGTGTCTCAAGTACAGGAAAATACCCCCAAAGAACTACCTGACAGGATGTGTGACAGATGACAACTCTGTAAGCCCAGCTCCCCAACTACCTATAAAGTTTCATTCAGAACAAGTGAGCCTATCCCTAAAGCTCAAAAACCATGTGCAGAGGGGGTGTTTCATAGAGGTAAAATGGGGGAGGGAGGTAGTATTTTCATAGATAGGGTGATTCTACACAAAGAGAAAAGAGTTTTATCTGAGCAGGCAGGATAACCCTTTGAAGTAAAACACTATTTACTGTCAAAAAGGAGCTTTCCAAAGATAGATGCCTTATCATTCATATTTCCCAGTCTCATTTTATGGACATTACTTCTCAAAATGTGCAGCACTTTTGGTGAGCAAGAGCAGCTGCTTGTGTTCTGTCTTTCACAGAAAGACAGAAATGTTTTCCTGAAAGTGCTCACTGCTTTCATTCTCAGAAGAATATTCCTGCATACTCATTCTCCTAGGAGGAGTAAAGGAAGTCTCCAGCCTTGTCCAGAGCTTGCCCTGGGCTTGCGTGTTCATTACTCCAACCAAATTCCATAGACTGCCTACATTATGTTATGTTTATAACAAACTGGGAACATAAAAGTGAAAAAGATAGCTGCTCCACCTTAAAGGAGTTTGAAATTTGAGGGCAGTGACAAGGTAAGGAGATGTATTTTGAGGAGGAAGGACTATGGACAGGTCTGAAGGTAACCACTTCGGTAATCGGTGGGTAGATGAAGTAGTATAATAACTCCCCACCTTTCTCCTGGAATATGAAACAGCGTAAACATTTTCTACCACTTCCTCATGTAGTTAAGTGGCCCATTTCCATATCTATGAGACATTATTTCCTTGTAATTGCAAAAGATATACTATATGGGCCAAATCAACTCCCTATTATCAACTCCCTAAAACCTACAAACTGGGATCTAGGCTCATCTGACCTGAATACAGAATCCAGCACTTTGACAACTGGGGCTGGGTCATTTTTGAAGTGTGGGTGTATGTGTGTATGTTGGGGGATTTCCTGCACATTATAGGATGTTTAGCAGCATAACCAACTGTTAGCAAGTAGGTGTCAGCACTGCACCCCCAATCTGTGACAAATGAGACAGTGCCAAATGTCCCTTAGGGGGCAAAATACCCTGGTTCTATTTATTGCCAAGAATGATTAGACTTGTGCTTTGATCTATACTGTAAACTATAAAATAACCCTGGGCAAGTCACTAAAACTCTTTATAAATGAACATGCTGTCCTAGATGATTTTGCTCAGTAAGTAGAACATCAGCCTGTGAACTAAAGGGTCCCAGGTTCAATTCCAGTCCAGGCCACATGCTCAGGTTGCCGGCTTGATCCCCAGTAGGAGGTAAGCAGGAGGCAGTTGGTCAATGATTCTCAATTTTGATGTTTTTATCTCTCTTTCTCTCTCTCCCTTCCTCTCTGAAATCAATAAAAATATGTTTTTTCTTTTAAATGAGCATGTTATCCTTATTGACTACATTTTTGTGTTGAAGCAAGAATCCTACATAATAAAAGCCCAGTGATCAAAACAGCAGAATGATCAAAACCAGAAAGACCAGAGACCAGAATGACCATGGCCCCTCACCCTGGCTGGCCTCTCCCCCAGAGGAGTCCCCTACCCTGATCAGAAGCAGGGCAGCCTGCAAACTGCCTGTGGCCCCTTGCCTCACTGGCCCCGCCCCCCAATGGGACCCTCACCCCAATCTGGGGCCCTCATCAGGGTACTGAGCTTCTATCCTGTATAATAAAAGAGTAGTAATATGCAAATTGACCCTAAAAGCAGAATGCCCAGAATGACCACTAGACCAATCACTATGAGGCACACTGACATTTCTAGGTCCCTTTCCCTAGCTGGTAGGCTTCGATCACCCAATGGCAAATAGGGAACTAGGATGGGTGGCGGTGGATGTGGGGGTGCCAGGTGAAGGCCCCCATCCTGCCAGTGGCCCCACACACAGAGGGTGACCTGCAATGGGGGCAGGGCTGGTGAGCAGGTGGAAAGGGCCAATCTCTTGGTTTCTCCCCTTGACCTGCAGGTTCCAATTACCTAATGGCAAATGGGGACCCAGGGGTGGGTGGCAGTGGGGGGTAGGGCTGGCTGTGGGCAGCCAGGAAAGATGGCCCTGATCACAGGCCAGGCCTAAGGACTATACCCGTGCATGAATTTCATGTGCTGGGCCTCTAGTTAAAAATAAATGTCATAGTAGAGATGGATATAGCTGTAAATAGTATTGCTCATGGCTTCATCTTTTTCCTTTCACACATTCAATCTTATTTAAAACCTAATTTAAGTCAAAGAGTTGTTTCCTGACAGTATGTGTAATTGTAGTGTTTTTTACTTGAAACTTCCAGCCCCATAATGCTAAGGTATGGTAACATTGCTGGCGCCTCGCCCACAGCACTGTGCACAGTTCATGGAAGGGAGAGGCAGCAGCACACATCCTGAGGTTGCTCAGGCAACATGTGGTATGCCACACCAAGTGCAGCTGAGAATTCCAAGTTCTCAGGTCATTATGCAGGACTCTGAGTCCCCACAGATGCCCCTCAACCTCCTATTCTTAGCATGCTGAGCAGTCCCTGAATTATGTTAACAAATCAATTTCAAGCTACAAATGCTCTTGGTAAACAGAACAAACTACTGCCACTTGACTGGCTCTAGGACACACCAAACATGACAGGCATGGAAATTATACCACTGGTGAGACAGGAGGATTTATCCAATTGAAACACTGGTCAGATTTACCCTCAGCTGTGGAAAATTTCTCTGCTCTGCATTAGCATAGCTTTGCTGGCCATCATGCCTTCATCCAAAAAGTAAACAAGCAAAACAAAACAAAACAAAACATCTCTCCAAGTCTTTTCACAAAACTCTTTAAGTTTCTAAAGTCTTCTTTTGAAGAAAATAAATCATTCCAAATTTGAACTAAAAGTGTCTTCATTCAGAGGAGTCCAACTGTCCCTTCAGTTTTTTCTGATGTCGTCGTCGTCGTCGTCGTCGTCGTCGTCATCATCGTCATCATCATCATCATCATCATCATCATCATGCCGGTTGCTCAAGTGAGAAATTCAGGCACCCTCCTCAACCTTTTGTTTTCCCACATTCCTCTGATCAATCAGTCCAACAGCCTTTAAAAGCTCCTCAATGAAATATTGAAACACCTACCAAATTCACCTATTTCCCTCCACCTCACTGCCATTCCTCTCTCCATTACTCATTATTTTCACCTGGATTCTTTACACTACTATCCTACTTGGTCAGCTTTACACTAAGCACTAGTCTGTTCTCCAAATAGCAGACATGATTCCCTTTCTGTAATGCCATCCTGATAACATCTCTGCAAGCTCAAGACCCTTCTCTAGCAAGACGGCTAACAGAGCCTGGATTTTCTTTCTCCCTGTACTGAATACAATGCCAATTATAAGGCATAGTTATGATGAAGAAAAAAAAAAATAGCTGCTGAATGAAAGTCCTTTTGGAACATTCTCCATATGCAATTGCATTCCAGTAGAGGGCAGCTTCTCACCCAGAAACTTCTCCCATAAAGCACAGGCTGTTTGGGTTTGAATGCTGTCTCTGCTTACTTGGTCCATTATTTAAATGTAACATAAGGCAGGAAGGGAATGATGACAGAGAACATTAAAATTTATGCATAAATAAGTTGTAAATTACTGAGGTTATCTCTGTGCCTTGGAAATTATAAGATAGATTCAAATAGAATTCTGGTTCTGTGGTTTTGAAAGCATGCTCACTGTAGTAGAAAGAACAGAGAGCTAGAATCAAGAAAACTGGGTCCTGAGGCCCAGAATCTTGTTCAAATCTTATGTCATTTGCTCTTCATTTATTCATCAATAAAATTGGTTAAGGTATTACAAATGTATGCTTTTGTTCTTTCTGTATATCAGTATTTTTCTTAGTAACATAGACAGAGTTTCTCATTCTCATTTTATTGATGAAGAAATGAAGAGCAAATGACACATTATTTAAACAAGATTTTGGGCCTCAGAACCCACTTTTCTTTATTCTAGCTCTCTGTTCTTTCTACTACAGTGAAAGGGGAGGGGAGGACACTCAAATGTGAGGCATTACATATATGCATCCACAAATAAATTTTTCATATAATTCTGGTTATTTTCAATTTTCTAAAATTTATCCACAGACCCTGATGGCCTTGATAGTAACAAATGAATCACAGGTTAACATTTTCTTTACAATTTACACCATAATTTTCCATTCAGCAAGTCACTTAATCCTCTGAAAAATCCTGGAGTCTTATTAAAAGCCTCTCTAATTGCATAAGAAATAAAAATGAAAAAGAGGATTTAAACTTAATTGCTATATTCATATTATTTATCTTTTATTCTTTAATAAAGGAAAGATGGTTAGACACTAACTAAACTGAGAAAACATTTGTATCCCCACAAACACATCAAAACACATCTGAAAAATATTAAGAATGAAAAGTGGTTTACCATGAATGGAAAAAAGTAATTGATTTTCCTGTTTCCCACTGACAAATTACATCAAATTACTATTGCATTGCATCAAGTCTTTGTAGAGTCCAGTGGGCATATTGACACAGACAGAGAAGCTTTAGTCCAGAGCCAAATTCAGGATGTGCAGCACTTACTAGTACAATGGAGCTGCGCAAATCACCCTAGCACAAATATCTTATCCAAGGAGAAGTAAAACATTTCAAATCAGTTCTCTAGAGATCAGTGTTGTTTTACACTTCAACTAGTTGATCTGGTGTTAGATTTCTTTTATCCCAAGTAGCAGGATGTGTACTTATAACCATTATCTTTCCTTGAAAATGTGGTGAGTCAATGCTCTAACCATTCAGCCAGGCCAGCCAGGCAATAATATTTAAATATACTTTTCATATATATGAGAAATATATATAACCCAAATGCATACATGCTTTATATTATACATATACATATTTTAATGTTTATAAGTAGTACTTCAATAGTGTTTAAGATATTCTATCTATAGCATGATAGAGAAGGTATACTATTTAGTAAGAAGATGACATGACACACTAAGTGCTTTGTGGGTACTACTTCATTGAATGGCCTATGAATTCTTACAGGCCCCATATTATAATATTATGACCTTTATTTAGAGATTAAAAAAATTAAATCTGGGGTTGGACAGGCAAAGTCTTTGATACATAATATTACCAACTCACATAGTGGAATAATTACAACCTCACAAAGAAATCAGCTATAGAACTGTAAGGGTGAGTATATATAAAAACTGTGAATTATGAAAAGAGATGGGGCTTGTTTTGAATTCTGGTTCAGGTACTTATTAGCTGAATGATTTTTGTTGATTAGCAAGCATTTATTTCTGTGCAAATCACCAATGCAGACATGTGGTCCATGACTGAATTTTGATATTTGTGTTGCTATTTGGTGATATAAAAAAAAAGTGTCCATGAGCATATTTGGTCAATGCCAAATTGTCCTTGATATCTAGTTCTGTCAGAAACATCCAGGCTTAGGAAATGTGCCCAGTTTCAAAGAGCCCATAACTATTTTTTTATACTTTTGGTTTACAGGGTTAAAACACTATCATGTTTTATTGGCCCAATAATTGTTTTGTGGCTATATTGCTAATAGTTACCTTTCATGCCTCAGTAGCCTAGCTAGTAATGGCACATGGGGTGAGATAGATGGTGGGCATAGACTAAATGTCTCTGTGGATGTTTTGGAGAAGACACAATATCAAGGACCTTTTGGACAGGACCAAGTGTCCTGCAAAGATTTTGTCAATTCAATAAATGTTTCTAGTATTTAGTAAAATGAACTGCCCATGGTCATACTGAAAATTAGAAAATGTCAAAATTCACCTTATTAAAAATATCTGGGTATACATTATGATGATTTTTTTAAAATCAGGTCTTCTTTGTCTTTGTATTTCCTGGTGGTGCCTAGCACAATGGTCTGCATCTGGTTAAGTCTTATGTACATCTTTTATGAAAAAAACAAATGCATCCTCCCACAATGTGGGAACAAGAAAGCAAATCAAATATTTACAACTTGAAATCTATTCAGCTAGGCAAAAATTATATGTGCTTTTAATAAATTCAATAAACATAAAAAACATTTTTATAATGAGATAATGTATGCAAAAGTACATGGTAGGCAATAATTTTTCCCCTTGGGCAATTAGCAATAAATTTGAAAAGGGCATTAATGATAGAATAAAAAATACATTGTTCAAATCTGATTTGAACCATCAATTTATTTTTTAAAATATATAGTTGTTTGTTAAATATGCTTCCTACTATCCAGGTACATATTTTGAAGTAATAACTACATAGAGAATAGTCATGATGGAAATTTTAAATTGGCTAAGGTTTAATAAGTTCATTTCTTTTTCATACGTACTCTCTTTTCTGTGAATATTAATCATTTTTGCTTTAAAATGAAAATATTTTGAAGTCACTAAATGAATGACAAGCTTTGTTTGCTTATCCAACACATTATGATGTAGGCTTATATGTGTAACATTGCTTATTCATACACTTTTGGTACACTGTTACTGATTTACAAAATGGAAATCATTACACTTCCCTTGCAGAATAAATTCATATATAACAACTCTTAAAAGGACTACAAACCTCTGGTTTTGGTAAAGGATTGGCAGAAGTCTCTGAAAACTTTATAAGTTCAACATCTTGGGAGGTTTTTGTTCCAAATCTGCATTTTCCTAAAATTATTGAACAGGACAAGATTCCTAATTTCAAGTAGGAGCATTGTTTTCTGCTGCTCAACCTATCTAAAGAAATCATGTTTTAACTTCTCCCAGCTCTCCTAGTCTTCTAGCTCATCTAAATTAAAGAATATTGGTCTATCTGTCTGTATCTCAATGTGGAGTTGGGGGGACAAGATAAATCAAAGAACTTGTATACATACTAGAGGCCTGCTACACGAATTCATGCTTTACATTGAAAAATAAATTAATTAGAAGGTGACTGGTGGGGTGGGACTGGACTAGATGGGCTGGACACTCCCTGGAGCCAACCTTCCACAGTCCTTCCCCAGCCAACAGCACCTGGAGCAGTGCCAAGGTTTGAAGGTCGTATATAGAGTGAGCAATGTCCCTTTGGCAGGGGGAGTCCCTCAGTCTGGCCTAGGAGGATTAGGCCAAAACTGGCAGTCCTACACGCCCCCGAGGGGTCCCAGTGTGTGAGAGGACTCTGCAAAGTTGCTGTCACTCAGCAGCTCCTACATTGAGCGTCTGCCCCCTGGTGGTCAGTGCATGTCATAGTTACCAGCCAGTTGGCCAGTGGGCTGGCTGCTTAGCTATGTATATATGTGTGTGTGTATACACACACACACACACACACACACACACACACACACACACACAGTCAATGGACACAGGCAATACGATAGTAAAGCGTGAGAACCGGTGGGTAGGGGCTGGGAGGAGGTGAGTAATTGGGAAATATCTGTAATACTATCAACAATGAAAATATATATAAAAGTAAAAAATAACTTTTAAAAAACTTAATAAAAATTATTTAATTAAACGTTGTTAATTGCACCTGTTAAAAAAGTGATTTCTGAAAGCTCTTTTATTTTATTTTATTTATTTTATTTATTTTATTTATTTTAATATATTTTATTGATTTTTTACAGAGAGGAAGGGAGAGAGATAGAGAGCTAGAAACATCGATGAGAGAGAAACATCGACCAGCTGCCTCTTGCACACCCACTACTGGAGATGTGCCCGCAATCAATGTACATGCCCTTGACCAGAATCGAACCCGGGACCTTTCAGTCCTCAGACCGACGCTCTACCACTGAGCCAAACCGGTTTCGGCCTAAAAGCTCTTTTAAAAAAGTACTTTGGATGCCATGGAAAGAATCAATGAATCCAAAAAGAAAGAAAGAAAACATTTCTTTTACATTTTGAAAGAGGGAGATAGTTGGTTATCTGTCCCTAACTTCCCCATAGGGCCCACTCCAATCTTTCCACTTGGAACATGTTTTTCATTTTCCTCATTTGTTCAGAGCTTCCTTACTTGGTGGGTTTTTAATGAAACCATCACTTATCTGGTGATCCAATCCAAAATGAAAAAAAAAAGCACAATTAACAACAGTTACATCAAATTACCTTCTATAAAGGTTGAAAAATGGTTTAATATATTGTATTTGGGTAGAAAACACTTTTCCATTTTTAAAAATTGTAGAGCTGAACTGTTTCTGAGAGTTCAAATGTGAAAGCCTTTTAATGAAACTCTCCTTGCCCGTGAATAGAAGATCAAACAGTGGTCTTGATTTTAAAATATATTAAAGTGGTTATAATGATAATGTCTGCTCTCTTTTCTTCCTAGCTTGGGCTCACCTAATGTACTCCCACACCGACCTTAGGGACAGAAATGCAGAAATTCCCCTTGCCTGCCAAGGAGGCCCAAAGATAATCATAAATGGGGGCAGGGGTTTCAGTGAGGTGGCCTCACTGAATAGCCAAATAACGTGACACTCAAAGGCTCAAGTCAAGCACAGGGTTTTCCCTTCCACTTGCACGATGACTACGATTTACAGAACAAGTTTCTGATCTCCCGTCCTTTCAACTGTGGTTCGTAACAGAAGACAAAGACAATTCTTACACTGCTCTGGAGAGTTTTGTCTGGGAGGGAGGGCTTGAGTTGCTTCTCAAATCCACACCACTCCTTGAAAGTTCCCATGGATTTAGCAGTCTTTCCATACATATATTCATTCACCCACTACCTGGACAGTGAACCAACCCACAGTAAAATCTTTCTCAAGACATGGCCCAGAAATCCGCATCTCTGTTGCCTGAGCCCCACCACTTTCTCTTTGTTCCAGTTGTTCTGCGTGTTTAGTTCTTCATTCCCATAACTAAAAAACTAAAATTAAAAAAAAATATATATATATATATATATATATATATATATATATATATATATATCTCCATTCCCTTTTGCTTCAGCTCCAAGCATTTCCTGAGCATCGCAACAAAAAATACAAGGAAAGACTTTGGATCAACCCAACACTGACTGCCAATGGTTCCTTTATAACCCAGAAACATAAAAATGGTAGCTCATTCCTTTGAGAAAAGACAAATTCATTTCTTATGAACAGACTGATTACCATTCTAGGGGAATGCAATTGAGAATGCTGTTTTCTTGAAAGGGTCTACAGTGGTGAAATACAAGATGCAATGGAACTGATCAATAAGTTACCTAGTTACTGCAGTTAGTAGGTTACCCTGATTTACAACCAGATCTAACATTTGCTGAGCACAAGAGGCTTTACAGGCATCATTAAATTCAATATTAAAACACAACCACGAGTTTCATACTTTAAGTTATAATAGGAAATTGAGGCCTAGTGAGTTTACATGTCCAAGGTCACACAATCAGCAACATGGCCAGAATTCAAACTTAGTTTGTCTGATTTGAGATCCTCTGCTTAATAGCAATACTCTACTACATCTAAATTTATTCAGATTTCTGAAAAATTTACTATTTCATGATTTACCGTTTGCAGGAATTCCAGTATCATTGTTGCCTCAACTGGTTGACAAAAGCTTATATACAAATGTAAAGAATTCCCCACCTATGAGACATACCTCATTATTAAACTGAAAGAAAAAATGTGCACGTGTATGATTATTAATAGAATTACTTTTTTTTCAAATGTGTGTTTCTGAGCAGAGTTGGTGTATTATCTCAGAAAGCCTCCTCTATAAGTTTGTATCTTTGATCACCAATCCTCCTTTAACTTTAAAGCTATTCTTAAGACAGGTCTGGAGTGCTGCTCTCTTTCTGATTCATTTCAGAGGAATAGCTGGAATCAAGAACTTAAGGCTATATTTTTTCCCCCTCCAGAATTACTTCTGTAATTATTGTGGTATGCTGTGGGCTGTGAAATATGTCTTTTACTCAGAATTACAGTAGAATTTGTACAAGGTCACCACGAACCCAGTTAAAGGAGTAATACACTAACCTCATTTTCTTTCTTTTGTCCTACATCTTAAGAAAATGTGTTCAAATGAAGTACCATGATTGGCTTTAGCAGAATCATTGCTCTTTCTCAGCCAAATTTTATGCTCAGATTTCATACCCTGTAAATTCTTTTAAATTTCACCTTTGGGCATTGGTTAGAAGGAGAAGAAATATGGAATATTTAACTGGTGACTTAGCTCACCACCCTACTGCTCAGAAGCAAGACGTTTTAACTACAAAAGTAAGGTATGTGGGGTTGTTGAAGGAGGTCAGAACAAAGGCAGATCAGAATAGTCTGAGAAACTTTTATAGTTTAATAAGTTTATAAAAATGATGGTAAATATAATTCTAAACATATACCAATTTTAAAATTAAAAATATGTCTACCTGTATGCTTAATATTAATACCATATTAGATACTTCCCTACTCTCCAAAATCTTAAATTTAATTTTCTAAAATCTCAAATAATCTTGGATTATCAATTTAACACAAGTTAAGTTTTTGAGTCCTATACAAGATTAACTGATCAGATAAATGGATTGTTTCTGCTGAGTTAGACTGAGAATGAAAATTAGAACACCTAAGATAATTGCTTGGTCATCTTTCTATTGCTGAGAAAAAAAGAAGAAAAAAAAAAAAGAAAGAAAGAAAAACCACAGAGAAAGCTTTCTCTTGAATTGTGTGAAACCAGATATAACTGTTAGCATTTAATATAGTGATCTGCTGATGGACACTAAATGCTTGCTATTCTATTGACTATATTTACTGGAAATAACCTGTAAATAAGCTACCAAATCATGGCTTTTATTAGCATGTCCTCATTATATACCAGGTTGATTGGACATATCTGTTAATTTAATATTAATTCTTTGATAGCAAACTACAAACAAAACAAAACAAAAATACAGTACCGAGCTATGGAATTTAAAAAGATAAAAGTTTTAGCTTTTTTGAATTATATACTAACTAGAAGCCTGGTGCACTAAATTTGTGCATGGGGGGTGTTCCCTCAACCCAGCCTGTACCCTTTCCAATCAGGGGCCTCTTGGGGGATATCTCTCTCACAATCTGGGAACACTGGCTCTTAATCGCTCATCTGCCTGCCTGCCTGTCTGATCACCCCTAACTGCTCTCCTGTCAGCCTCATTGTCCCCAACTGCCCTTCCCTGCTGACCAGTTTATTCCCAACACCCCTCCCCTGATGACTTGGTCTCTCCCAACTGCCCTTGCCTGCAGGCCCTCCTCTGCTAGCCTGATCTCACCCCCAATGCCTCTGCCACCATGGCTTTGTCTGGAATGAAGCTGGATGTCCAGACAACAGAAGACCCAGTCTAATTAGCATACTACTCTTTTATTAGTATAGATAGATTATATAGGATAGGATTGCTTAAATGTGCAGGGGAACCTTTTTCAACAGGCGTAGATGCTCTTGGCAGACAAAAACACATAATCCCTATATCTGGACTGATTGCCAGTTATATATGCTATACTGCAAAACCAGTCATTAAAAAATTGAACCACTTTCTTACACCTTACACCAAACAGCTGTTGCCCTTAAAACCCCTCCTCAGCCCCAACCTTGGGTTCTGCCTTCACAGTTCACCCAGATTAGGTTCTGATTGGCCAGTTTCTATGCCAGTCAGTGTCAAAAGCTCTGTCTCCTAGGTAGCCATTGGCTCTTCTCAGTTCGCGCAGATTTGGTTCTGATTGGTTGGTTGCTATGCCAGTCAGCATCTCCAGGCCTATTTCTGAGCCTGATCCACAGCCTGTTTGGCTGACCAGTCTTCTGTCTGGCCATCTAGGTCATGAGAGCCCCTGGCCTTCTATAATGTAGATTCTTGTTTTGTCTGAAGTCTTTGTGGAAATAAATTTCCATTCTTCTCCAGCCTGTTAATTACCCTAATTAATAGAATTAATCCTTTTAATTTTATTTTATATTAAAAGTAAGAATACTCAAATTATTGAATAAAAGCAAAAGAGCATACATATTTTCCCATTCAATCCCTGTTAACATTTTGCTGATTCTTTTAATTATTTTCTTAGTATCTTTTAGTTGTAATTATGTTGTATATGTAATTGCACATTTTCACTTAGCATTATCATATTAATTTTATAAGCAAAATCCTATAATTAACCCACCCTAACACAGTTATCTCACTTAACTATTTTGCTCTGTTACAGGTTTTCTATATGAAAAACAAACAAAAACAAAAATGGTTGTTAAACTTCTCTAGAGAATAATGATGGTCCCTCAGAATACCATCCTTCTCAAAAAACAAAAACAAAACAAACAAACAAAAAAACAAATATGCTATTTAAAATTGTAGATTTTTCTAGGAGCTAGAATCAAGTTTGCTTGGATATTTTTCAGAGAAAATAAATTCTTTAAGAAACAACCACACAGCCTGGCCAGTGTAGCTCAGTGGTTGAGTGTGGACCTATGAACCAGGGGGTCACGGTTTGATTCCTAGTCAGGGCACATGCCTGGGTTATGGGCTCCATCTATCCTGTTCCCTTCCTCTCTGAAATCAATAAAAATACATTTTGTAAAAGAAACACACACACACACACCACACACACACACACACACACACACACACACACACACACACTATAAATAGCTCCTGATGCTCATGGGATGTTTTAGAAAATATTACTTCCTGAAGGTAGAAAACAGAAAAAAAAAGAAGAAGAAAACAAGAAAAAAACACACAAACACCTTTGTTGCTTACTGTCAATCCAGATCCCAATGAAAAGAAAATCCTAGATTAAAAAAAGCATCTTCATAAAAAGTAATACATCATGTCTGTGCTTTTATGATGTCAAGCCATGATGAATTTAAAAAGTAAATTGACTATACACAATAATAATAAGCAAAATAGAGAAAGGCTCATAGAGAGCAGGCTGACAGCTGTCTGAGCTGTCTGGGAGGACTGTGGGATCGACCAGCTGAAGGGATGAGCAAAAAGGAAAAGAGAAAGGATTCATGGACATGGGATAACAGGGTAGTGATGGAGTGTGGATGGAAGTGGAAGAGGGTCAAGTGGTGATGGGGAAAAAAAGAAATAAATCAGATCTTAATTAGACCACCCCTTAGCTAAAGGTTGTGATAAACAACTATTCAATTGGTGCTTTCTTAGCCAGACAGCAAATTTCTGTAATTGAAGAATTAGTTTCATTTTGTGGTTTAAGGAAGCTACATTACTCTACTCCTATGAGATCCAAAGTTTAAATGAGAAAAGTGTGCACTATATGTCCAGATATTCATCTTTGGAAATAATCTCCAAACTAAAATGTTATTCTTTTCTTATTCAGATCTGCTATAAACAATTAACGAGGAGGCTACATGGGAACCCCAGAAAAGAAAATGTGTGGGCCATCTGAACATCTGGGGCTGTTTTTTTCTTCTGGCTTAAGGCAAGCTCCATGTCAAAACCGCAAGCAATATGTTACTCTCATTCTTCATCCAGCCTCAATTAAGTAGGACGTGGTTTTATACCTTTGGTGGTTTTGAGGTTTTGGCACAACTTGCACATTTGGGGTTGGATCCTTGTCTAAAGTCACAGCTGTTTTCAATCTAGTCACTGAAAAACTAGAGGAATTGTACTAACTTTACTGCATGCTGTTGATTTTTTACTTTTTCTAGCACTTGCTTTAGATTAAGCCAAAATCGTTCTTTTGATATATTGAGGTTCCTGTCAAAACAGATATATTATGAGTTGTCTGTGCATCTAGTTGGCCCTTTACTCATGGAGAAATATAGTTGAATCTTCAGCTACAGATGAGTAACTATAGTCCTAACAACCTTTAAAAAACTATTGTAGAATGACAAATTTTAGATCTTTCAAAAATAATATCAGCGACATCTGTGATAACATTAAACTAATTGGTTCTGATCTCTCACACCACCTCCCCCAATTGCAGCCTAATTGGACTTTTTTGTGTGTGAAAAATTAGTAGTCAAATCATCACAACTAGTCATGTTACCAATCCAAAGAAATTTAGATAATTTTTTAAACCCACGCTATCATATGTCACATTAGGATTTAAATAAAATCCAAAGAATAGTGATAACAATAATGAGATTAAAGTGATTAAATTTTTTTTATTAAAATGTTAAAGCCCTCCTATGTGAGGCACTTATTTTATCATCTGTGAAGCAAGCTGAAACGAGAAAAAATGAAATTCAAGGAAACGGAATATCTTGTGTGAAGTGACACTGTCATGAAGTGGAAAATCCAGGTTTTTTGGACTTACCCCACGGTCTTTACCGTCAGTGGTTTTCTTTACTAGTTTCTCTTGTGACTAGAAGAATGATTTGGACACCTTTCTACCAAACCTTTCTGGAAAACACATCAATGAACATGTAAGGAATTTCTGAACACAGTGTTATTCAAGGACTCCTGTCATCTAAAAAGCTAAATTATATTTTGCAAAAGGACATAATGTCATGCACTAATCATTAGAAAAACTCACCTTGAATAGATCAGAGCCCCTTCATTTTTTTTTCACTCAACTTCTAGCCAAAACTGAGATTAAGCTACTAAATTTGTTCAGTGATGATCTCTCAACTGAAATTAGTTGAGCAATGATGACATCAATATTAATGTAGCAGAATGTAAAATGGAAGTTGTAATTGAAAGAGCATGGCAGTTTATACCACATTCCAAATAGAGGTGCAAGTACATGATTCCAGAAGGATCTATCAACCAGTTATGACATGGCTTGAGGTGGTGATATAATTTGGACAGACAGATACTGGCATGTTGCTTTTCACAATGTTTATGGAGAAGATTTATTGGAGGGCTCCTCACTTGAAGCATATGGAGAGGGGCTTTCACTAGGAACTGTCTTTAAATAGAACTGATAAGATTCTATGCTAGTCTGTGGAATGCCATGGACTGGTCTCTGTCATAGAACAAATAAATATGAACTTTTACTGAATAATCAGTTGCTTTAATGGTGGAGAAAAGGCACCATTCTTACTGTCTAAGAATTGGCTTAAACTCACAAGGTTTTGGGGGCTTCCAGGGTACCGTGCATGAGAATTTTATTTGACATATATGCATTAAAAAAAGAAGAAGAAGAAGAAGGCCAACATCAGGTGTTTTTGAAACTATCCAAGTTCTCAGCAGAAAGAAGCTGGAATTATGACAAATGCCAAATCTATTAAAGGAATCACAAATGAAAAGTTAGAATAGAGATGAGTGCAGCACAAATATTTGTGGGACCTCATTTGAGGGATCAAAGTGATGAGGGTTTTATTAGAAAGAATCAGCTTATCCATGCCAAGTACAGAAGGTGGCAGTGACACCAGTTGTTAGGCACTTTCCTGCTTCCCTTTCCTCTCCTCCTTCCCACTGCCCCACTCACAAAAGGGGGCCAGAAACTAGAAGTAACAAGACAGAAAAGGAGGAATAAATGTATTTGGTGGAAATGAGGTAAGGAACTATGTACCTCTTTCTCGATCTTCCAGGTCTTCATTTATAGTAGGCAAGAGGCTTTGACTTGACAGCAAGATTGAAGCTATCACTCTTAACTCGGGTCCATGCAATTGGTTACTAACCTGAGAATATGATATGTGAGTTGAAGAGACTGGAGGGTAATGTTCACTATTTTCTATTCACCATAAAAGCCATTTGGACCTGCCTTGCTTTTCATTCTGGGGCAGGGGAAAGCTTAGGCCCTCAGAATAAATTTAAATGGGTTGTGGGTTTCATACTGTTCTGTGATGATTCTCCATTGAGTGCTGCAGCAGACTGAGTAAAACAGTCATCATTATCACTAAGAATATGGTCAAGTTATCTGAATGGTCTACAGTATAATTCATGTGTTTTGTTTTAACTTTCCTTTGAATTTCCAACTTGTCAGACTCATCACTTTAAAATATAAATATATATATATATATATATATATATATATATATATATATATAGTGCATTTCTATTCTTTAGCTTCCATTCTGTTTATTAAAAATATTCTAATGTAAAGCAAGAGTTCTGTTTTTTCCATCAGGCTGAAAACATTTGGGACCATGTTACAGGAAAATTGTAAACTAGACCAATATTAAGATGCAGCATTAAATATCTGCATGTCCTCCAATTTTATGAAAGAGCAAGTGGTAACAGAACAACTTGTGGGAAGTTTATAATAGAATGGTCACTGAACTAGTTTAGACAAGTTCAGCTTGGGCTGTGCTTTCTTGTTAATGATGAAGACCCAGCAACATTATGCAGTAATGGCCTTCCCCCATTGTTTTTCAAAACTGCACTCATTAAACCACAGTCTTCCTATGCTCCTTGAATAATCAGCAATGGAGCTAGGAGCCATGTAAATGCACTTCCATATTTTATAGTAACCAAGAATTACTCCTATCTATAATTATAATCAATACTTGGGCAAAAGGGGAAAACTTAAGTTTCTTAATGTTTCCATGCATGGACAATCAAGTTTTCTTCTTATTTATAATTGCATTGACTGGCCTTACCTGGGTCAACTTTTCCAAATTATAAACAAGCTAAGCTATGCTAGTGTTAACACAGTCCTTAAACATCTAGCTGCTACTTTATTTGTTACAGTTCTGCTGGCAGTGATAAGAACCTTCTAAGTCACATTTATTTTTTGCTTTCACTCCCTCAAGGGCTAGACCGACTCTGTGTTCATTGACCTTCAATCTTGATTAAGTTTTGGCTGCAAACTAATAAAGCTGAAAACTAGAAAATGAAATAGTCCATTATTGATGTAATCTTGCCTTAAGTAGCATTGGGGGGAAGCGATAATAAATGTTCTTATATAAAAGATTTTGCTAAGCTAATGGGTTTGACTTTGTTAAGTTACTAATGGAATGCAAGGAAGTTGATCACGGCATGTTCATGGAGTGAACAAGAGTGTGGAAAAGATGGAGAGGGTGAGGTCTCAAACAATTTTTCATTTCAGGCCTCATAAACGAATCTTATTGACTGATACATAGCTACACCAAGCTTGGCATTGATATTGAGTTTGTGTCATTTCTATCTAATGTGTGACAACACTGGATATTGACTATTTTATCCTATTAAATAGAACTGATATTCTTGTAGAAGTGATAAAATAACTTCTTTTTCACAGACATTAATTATTTTATCAGTAATTTTTGAGGGAACTCTAATCACTAATAATATTTATTTTCTCTCTCTCTCTCTTTTTTGCTTATATTGACATTTTCATCTTTTTCTTTACAATGTTAAAAGACACTGGTTTAAATCTCCCACTATAATTGTATAATGAGTTTATTATTTCTTCCCCTAAATATATCATTTATTGCTTTCTACATTTTATAACTATTTTATTGGGTATATACAAACTTTACATGGTTATACCTCCCTGGTGAATCTTTATCATTTGGAAATCCTCTTCTCATCTCTAGTATCCTTTCTGCATTAGAGCTTAGTTCATCTGATGTTAACATGGCTGTACAATCTTTCTTTTGGACACAGTCTATACAGTTTATTTTTCCATCATTTTATTCTATTAGTGTTATATCAGTTTGTTTATATGTGCCTTTTGTAAACAACTCATAGTTAGATTTTTTAAAGCTTTAAGTGCAATCTCAAAATACTTATATTTTTGGTAAAGCATTTAATACAGTTATGTCCTATATAATTGCCAAAATATTTAGGTTTTCACCTACCGTGTTATTTTATACTTAGCTTCCTTCTGTTTCTTTAATCTCCTTTTTTGATGTGTTCCAGATTGGGTGAATATTTTTTATCACTGCATCTCCCCTTTAGTTATTGTCTTTTATTAGCACAATTTTATGTCTGAAGAACCTGAGTCCTAGGAAAGGTCATTCATAGGAAAGGTCACTCAAGAAGTGAAAACCTGTCCAGTGCCTCGAGGAACCATGCCTTTATCCACTATACTCCTGCTCCAGAAACCAAGCTAAGATTTTTAATATTTTTCTCCATATCTGCATAGTATCGTATCCATAATCCTGGTATCTTTAATCGAATCCCTAAACTTACATTATCTATGTTGTGTTTTGAAATCCCAGCATTAAGAGTGAGGCAGGGCAATACTAGTCCAAGGATAGGCTCTATATAGTCAACTCCATGAATTCTAGGTGATCCTTGCAGATCCACATTTTCAAGACACACGTTTGGAAAGCCACAGCAGTGAATTAAACCCTTTCTCAACAGATTAAGACACACATACAAAAAAAATAGTACCATTAATTCCCTACAAATTTATGTTTAGTTCTGTGAATACAACCAAGCAGATAAGGAATCACAAGTTGTTTGCATGTTTCCATATATCTCGGAATTAAGATATTTTAAAAGAAAATTTCAAGAAATGTCTCAATTTTCCAATTTTATTAAACATCCTCATTTAAGTTTCTTAGTTTGAATATATTTATTTATAGTGATAAGAGGGGGATTAGAAGCTAACAAAGCAATATCAAAGAAGATGGTCAGGTAGACTCATATAGGGTTGCCATAAATGATACTAAAAAAATGCTTTAGTTTCATGTGTACATATTTAATGTCACTCCTCCTGAATTTAAAACAGGTCATCTAATTATAATGCAATGTCAGAATAATTTGTCAGACTTGCCTTTCTAATATTTACAGTTCATATTTCATTGTGCCTTTCTCTTTCATATGATTCATTTTCCTTAACTTTTTAAATTATTATTTATTCAAAGCAATAGAATTTGCTTTAGTAAACTTAGTTTTCCATAAAGAATTGTAAACAGGGCACTAAGGAAGCTCTGTAAAATCAAAGAATGGCATGTGTTAATAATAATAGTCACTTGAAGTCAAATATATTTTAGACAATCTAAAAAGTGTGTTTTTGCGTGTGTGTATATGTTTGTGTGTATAGCTGTTGTTTTCAATAGAGGCAATTTATGAAAATTAAGCTAATCATCACAGTGCATTCTTTTTTATTTTTATTTTTTTACCCTTGAATATAGACTCTCTAAGCAGCTGAAGGGTCCCCACTGTTGTAAACTCTCCACACCTTTTATCTCCCATTTGTATAAATATACTGCCTTTCCAAGAAAATGGTGAGCCACCAGAAAGGATGATTTTCATAAGGGAAAATCCTAAGGAAAAACTGGAATCATTTGTAGAAGCAGCAAAAAAGAGCAGCCCCCTGTTGGGAATTGGGTGAAGCCACAGAGGGAAGAACAGTCTCCCAGAGAGTTGGCACTGCTCTTAGATGCCTTGGGCTGCCATACAATGCACACACTGTTTTATTTGTTCTATCTGTGCATCCACTCTGGGCGTAAGGGTAATAGGACATCTAATAGCTCCAGAATCAACTTTTTGCTAAGTTAGGGTGTGCCCCGTGCTAGTTACCTTGTTTTCTACTGTGGGAAATGGAAGGATTACGAATCTCTTAGTAGGGGAAATAATCTGTTACAAGCCCTTGAGCCTCATTAGTACTTACCATAGAAATTGTTATTAAATGAACTATAGGAATTAATGGCCCTCCAAAATGTCAGGAATTTTACCACATTATGACCAGTTAGTATAATAATATAACATAAATCAATGACAAATGCCAGTGAAGGGAAGACCATATTGTATAGACAACTAAGCTTTCCTGGCTTCTAGAAATGTTATGACTTAGAGTACTGGTCCGCAGGGAATATGTTCCAAGAATCCCAGTGGATGCCTAAAACTACAATTAGTACCAAAACCTCTGTATACTATGTTCTACAAAAAACATACCTATGATAAAGTTTAATTTATCAATTAGGCACAGTAAG
Source organism: Pipistrellus kuhlii (assembly GCF_014108245.1). Taxonomy (NCBI): domain Eukaryota; kingdom Metazoa; phylum Chordata; class Mammalia; order Chiroptera; family Vespertilionidae; genus Pipistrellus; species Pipistrellus kuhlii. Next base: position 16,590,871 of record NW_023425438.1, read on the forward strand.
AGATTAACAATAGTAATAAATATAAAAATTATAACAATGGAATGTAGTGAAAGTTATGTGAATGTGGATTTTCTCAATATATTGTTATATACCCACCCTTTTTGCTATGATGTCAGGTGATAATAATGCCCAGGTGATGAGATGAATGAGATGGGCATCATAACAGAGTACTAGACTACTATAAAGGTCATGTGAACACAGCACTGCAACACCATGACAATCTTTATGCGGCCATGATATGCTGAACAAAGGGATGATTCCTGTCCCAGACAAGATGGAACAGGAATATGAAAGATTTCAGCATGCTACTCAGTACGATGAGCAATTTAACACTGATAAATCGTTTCTTTCTGGAATTTTCTGTTAAATATGTCCGGACTGCTGTTAACCATGAGGAACTGAAACTGTGGAAGGTGAACATCTTCTGTGTATGACACAAGTCCTGTAACTTACAGAACAACGGTCAAGATGGGAAGTTTGTTTCAGTGTTTCTCTTCTCACAAGTTAGTTTGTGAAGCTAGGATCCGCTACCAAGGTCAACAGCTGCATCTGAATCTCCTCTGAGGCACTTACCTCAAAATAGTTAAACATAAGGGGAGTAGATTGATGGCTCAGGGTTTGGACAAAGGAGGGAGGTTGACAGAACAGTGACAGAACATTCTGTTCTGAAAAAATGTCTTTCTTAATAGGTGTTATAATAAACAGTGCAGGTGGTTATATAAAAGCTGTACTTATCTAAGCTCCAGATGACACAAAATTTCAGGATATGTTGTTTTTGGCAGATCTACACAGCTTGGAAGGTTTAATTATGCTGCCCACCTCTAAGAATACCTATCAGGTTGACAACCTGGTGTCATATCTTCTGCCAGTTTAGCAAAGTCATATTTGCACTACTTGAATGATTCTATTACTTAGGCTGTACCCAATAATGTCTTGTGTCGATGCACATTTGACAGGTCACCTTAAAGTTATTTCTATAACACTGTGGGGGAGCATAATTAGTCTTACTACACTCTAATTCATTACAGTATCAAGCATAAACTTTAGATACTATTTCAGGGAAATTTATAAATGTAAAATAAAAGGTTAGAATTAGCATTGTATTTAATATTCTAGGATGATTCCAACTGTAAAATAAATAGTGACTTTTGAGAACTTTGGTATTATATTTTACCCCTATGTCATTATTATATTTTACCCCTATGTCAATATTAACAAGGGTGCAAATCTTAGAAATAGTGATACTACATATGGCTGAATTGGTTCCATACCCTTGAAGCATTCATAGAATTAAATTATTCTAGGGCTCCAGCATGTATTAGTATTTTTTCTCTTTCACAAACAAAGTTAGCCAAATCATAAAGAAATTATTTTTGTTCAAACCTCTCAAATCTAACTTAAATTAAAAATACTTCCAGTAAAAGCTAATAGCATTTATTAAATTGTGTTAGGTATGAGTTAATTCAGCAATGACCTTAACAATATTCATTAAAAAAATAAAGCAACTACCATTTTAGGAGGTTATTATGTGCCAGATAATACTCTAGGTATGTTATGTAAAAATTATTTCTAATTTTCATAACCTCTTTCTCCACTCCTAATTTAGAATTATTATCCTTATTTAGCTATGCAGGGACTGAAATGTAAAGAAGTGTATTGAGCCCTGGCCAGTGTGGCTCAGGTTGTTGGAGCATCATCCTGTACACCAAAAGGTTGTGGGTTCGATTCCCTGTCAGGGCACATATCCAGCAAACAGGTTCAAAACCCGGTTGGGGTGTATGTGGGAAGCAGCCAATCCCTGTCTCTCTTTCATCGCTCTCTTTCTCTTTCTCTCCCCATTCTAAAAATCAATAAAATTATAAAATTTTTTAAAAAATATGAAGTGGATTGACTTGACCAAAGTTATGTAGCTAAAGTATATACCTGCTATAATCAACCCCAATGTTTCTGACTCCAGTTCCCACCTTCTTACCCCTACAAACATTCATTGAGTACCTTCCATATACAAGCTAGTCATACCTACTACCAGAAATCAAATATGCCCTCAAAAATATATACAGTCCGAGAATAATAAGAAAGAAACAGAAAAGTATATTCCAGGAAAGAATGTGATACTCTTTAAAAGTGAAATAGAATCAAGTGACTCTGAAACAGAAATAAAACAGGGGCAGGTCTTATCCTTGGAAGAACTCTTGGGAAAGAATGACTCTAGGACTGCTTTTCACAGGTCATGAATGTGGGAAAGGGCAGGAGTAGATTGATCTTCTGTTGCACAAAAGGTGTTTAACATGCACTACTACATGAATTACAATACAATCTCACAAAGAAAAGTCATAGGTAACATTCAAGTAGTTCAGTACGAAAGAGACACATTAAGGAACAATGCATACATGTATGTGATCTATAAGTAATAGCCTCCAGAAAGTTTCAGGGTTTTTTTCTTCTTTTTAAAAAATATTTTATTGAATTTTTTTTACAGAGAGGAAGGGAGAGGGATAGAGAGCTAGAAACATTGATCAGCTGCCTCTTGCACACCCCCTACTGGGGATATGCCCGCAACCAAGGTACATGCCCTTGACCGGAATCGAACCTGGGACCTTTTAGTCTGCAGACTGATGCTCTATCCACTGAGCCAAACCAGTTTTGGTGAGTTTCAGTTTTTATAATGATTTTTTTTTTTATCTGTCTACATTGGATCTCGAAGAATAGACCACAGAGTTGATGCTTTGAGCTGAAAGTTGCAGAACTTTCCTTTCCCATTGCAAACACTGATCTGTGTTCCTTAGTTTTCTAAATAGGGATTTTTGGGGGGCATTAATCCTCACCTGAGAATATTTTTTCCATTGATATTTAGAGAGAGTGGAAAGGACATGAGACAGAAAGAGAAACATCGATGTGAGAAAGACACATAGATTAGCTGCCTCCTGCACAGGCCTGACCAGGTCCCAGGGAATGAGTCTGTAACCAAGGTATGTTCCTTTGGCTGGAATAAAACCTGGGATAATTCTCTAACCACTGAGTAAAACCTCTGGGATTTTGTGTAAGAGGTCAGATTGAAAATAAATGTGAACTACTTCTGAAAAAGTAAATATTTAAAGATGACTTCTCCATTTAGAGTTTTTCAAAGTTCTCCTCCACTCTTTCTAATACCTAGAAATAGAGGACTGGAGAAGTTCAAGGTGATCGCTTTCTGAGGGCTTCCATTGCATCCTTCTGGGCCACCTGCCCGGTGTGATCTGTCATCGCTTTGCATTGCTCTTCTTTAGACCCATATCCAGCAGTCTGTTGTTACAAACCCCCTTGGAAACAGGAAGTCTTTCAAGGTGAAGCATATCAGATTTGGGGATTTTCCCAAAAGTCTCAGGAAACTAAGACAGAGCTCCTTCTGACATCAAAGTACAGGCATTGCTAATGGAATCCCTGTTCCAACAGACCAGCCTTCTTATTGATATAAATTAGCATCACAAGAATTTAAAGCCTGTGACAACCCAATTATTTTTTCTCTAAAAATTCAGCTTTTGATATATGCTGAATAGAAAAGGGGGATTTCATTCTAGTTTCCATATAAATATTCTGAAAAATAATTTGATAAATAGTTTTTGCACACACACTAGCAAAATAAAATAAAGGAACCATTTTCCCCTCCATCCTCCGGGGAGGAAAAATAATGAATTTCTTGAAAACCTGGGACTGTGGAAGAAAGATACACTGTCCAAAAAGGGGCAATGAGGTCTAGAATTGACTGGACCTTCATTAAACAGGACTTTGTTTTGTGAAAAATGTTATTTACCACTGGCATTAGCATTTGTACAGTTGTACCAAACCTGCACAAAAATAAAAAAGGTAATTTTTTTTAAAAAGACATCAGTTAATGCTCTCTTTCTTGATATGATGCACAGTATGTTTGGTTAAAATTCATTAAGCTGTATGTTTTTATATGCATGTTGTTTTCTCATGTATAATATTTTTTAATACAAAACTTTTTTTAAAAAAATAGACACCATTTATAGTAATAAAAAGCAAACATAAAAACACTTAAGAATATTCTAACAAAAAGTATGCATAATCTATATAGGAAAAAAATTAAATAAAACCTTGCTAAAATTTAATAAAGATGACAACTAAAGAAAAAGAGATACTATGTTCATCAATAAGATATTGTAGAAACTAGAGGCCTGTTGCACAAAATTCGTGCAAGAGTAGGCCTTCCTTCTCCCAACTGCTGACACAGACTTCCCTCTGGCACCCAGGACCTGGGCTTCCCTCCAGGACCCAGGATCTGTGCTTCCCTCCAAGACCCAGGACCTGGGCTTCCCTCCTCCAGCCACCAGCAGGCACCTGGAATCCTGGCTTCCCTCACAGCCCTGGCTTTGTCCAGAAGGACGGAAGGATGTCCAGAAGGAGAGCCAGCCTAATTAGCATGTTATACTTTTATTATTACAAATAGCAATACACCCAAGTGAGTTGATGTGTCAATAATATGAAATATGACATATGTCTTTCATTTCAAATCTATAGAGAAGGGTAAACACCAGGAAACTTTTAACTTTCGAAAGAAAGAATAAATAGGGGAAGAAGGTTGCCATACCAGATATTAGCACTCATAAAAAGAAGACCTCTAGAAGCGAAGGCTGTTTGATATATTTGGAATTTAGAGGGAACGTGGTTTTTAGGATCAGAGAGAAGCTCATATTTATCATTACTTTCCAGTTCCAGGGTTCACAAATGTGGTCACATTATAATTCAGGCGTCCTCAAACTTTTTAAAGTGGGGGCCAGATCACGGTCCCTCAGAGAGCTGGAGGGCCGGACTATATGAACTGCTAATTCCTACTGTAACACCTCGGCTGCGCTCACTGCCCAAAAAACCTGGCGGGCCGGATCAGACTCCTCTGAGGGCCGCATGTGGCCCCCGGGCCGTAGTTTGAAGACGCCTGATGATATCATTAGAATAAATAAAGCAAGAGCTGCATTGTTGAGTAATCTATGGAAATATATAAACTACGGATTATGATCAAGACAATTACTTGAATTCAAGAGTCAACAGAAATAAGAGAAGATAAAGGAGGAGGATAAGTAATGAGGACTTAATGAAAATAAGAAGCAAATAAATATAAGTAATAATTTATAAGTAAAATCCATATACATTTTTGAAAGACTGACTAAATGGTATGAAGTAAAGGTCAAAATTAAAGATACTTTCAGTGCAATTAAGACTGTGTGAAATACATAATGCAGATGTGGGAGGTTTAAGAACATTCAGATACAATTACAGTCATGTTGATTTAGAGGGCTTTACTCTTGTGCTCTGGTTTTGATATAAAAGACAAATTGAAATCCAACCCTGAAATTTCTTGGGAGAACAAGACTGGTGATTGAGATATGGGAATTGTCTGCATACTAATGAACAGGTGAGATGACCGGAGAAGAGCATGAATTAATTTTACTCAGTATAAAATTACATTTCTAACAATCACAGTTGTCAGATCCTGACATGCATTGCCTTGAAAGGCACTGAGCTTTCTGTTAGCTGATGTATTAAGAGTCATCTGACACTGACAGGCATATTTTAGGAAATCTCTAGACTGAATCAAATGTTAACCAATTTGTGCATCTTGGGGTTAATGATAAGGTTTTATGATTTCTGATTTTTGCTACCAACATCTATTGATCTAAGTCCTACAACATTACATTTATAGATACATGTAAAATTTAATCATTTTGCATAACAAATAACATTTTGTTACAAATTATATTATTTCCAAGGGATTGACTATATCTTTTGTGTTTAAAAAAATCAGTCTCCTCATTAAGCAGAAGTTACTTTTGTAGTATCAATATATTTGGATTATAGTTTATAATGAAATCAAAACATGGGCCAAAATCAAGTCAAGATATGGCTTCAACTCATATATATAGCAAAACTTACCTAATATTTACTTAGCAGCATACTACAAAAATAAGAGACAATCTGATAGAAATATAACATTTAGTCCTGAACTAATTTTTAAGTGTATTTCTATTGATATCAGAGAGAAAAGTAAGGGAGAGAGAGAGATAGAAACATCAATGATGAGAGAGAATCATTGATTGGCTGCTTCCTGTATAGAACAAGCCAGCAACATACATCTATACCCTAACCTGGAATAGAACCATGATCTACTGGCTTCATAGGTCAACTCTCGGCCACAGAGCTACACTGGCCGGAGTAGTCCATAACTTTTTGACTGCCACTTCTTTCCCATTTTACATTGGCACAAATACAATATATGGAGTGAGAAAAGGTAGATTTATCGTTTTAATACAAATTAATAATACAATAATAAATAATAATACAAGAATAAACTGTGTTTCACACACAGCTGTGAATAGTGAAATCTAAAGATTTGGGAGTTTTACACAAAATCTTTTGGTTAGAAAATTATCTCAGACAAAGAAAAACTTGGTTATAGCACATATAGTTGATTCATGAAAACTTTCAAGATATGTTACATAATCAGATGACATGGAACGGTAATATTGCTTCTCTGAAAGCATTCTACTTAGAGACAGTTAATCACTATTTTGTGTTAGCTTATTCTTTTCTAGAGGGAAAGAGTACTTAGGAAACCTCATACCACATGGGTTTTCAAGCTCTGCTTTCTATTTATAAATTTGCTATTCAAAGCTTTCTGCTTAAATAGGGCAAAGGAGATGATATTTGTAGTGAGTAGGAAAACCCCTTGGCAAATCATTATCACCAACTTGGCAAATGTTTTTAAAGGAGAAAATAGGTGCAATTATTACATTAAAGAGGATCTTAGAAAAACACTCGACTATATTTGGGAGTCTCATGATAATACCTAAGATATACATTTTTATCTTTCCCAACTTGAAAACTATATTTAAGAAGCTCAAAGCCCTTTTTTCTTCTTGTTCATGAATGACAATAAAGGAATGATGGTTGATGAGTACCTTTAAAGTGTAGGAGATAAAAGAGATAGAACTAAATTTAAAAAAATAAAATAAAATCTACTAATTGTTCCCTAACATTTTAATCTCAAATATGAGAGTTTCCATATTTATTTTGTTCATGGGATAGCTCAGTACTGGTATGTGACAAATATTTTAAAGATATGGAGAAAGCGTAATCAGAATTGAGCAATATAGTTCAACACGAGGGAAACCTTTAAGCAGCAGAACCAAGAGCTAATGTAAAGCGTGGCTATATCCACGCTATTTCCATGTGAAGTGCCACCAGCAGCCAGCACAGCCAGCAGCTTGGCTTAGGAAATCAGGAAGATCAGTGAATTTTCTATAATTAAACCAAAGCAACCTCCAAGCATTCTATTCTGGGGTATGTCTTTTTAAAATACCAATATTTTCTGCTTAAACTATCAACATTTTGGCTGAATGTAGTGACCGTTTTGCCAGGATTTCTTCCCACACACCATGCTTCTTCTCAGAAGGGAATCGTATTTTCGCAGCATTTATGGTTATTTTATAGCATAAATGTCCGTAGCCAGATGATGGTAAAACTATTTGAAGTGAAAGTACACTTAATTCTCTTATCAGGAAGGGACATAACCCTCTTCCCAATATGTCTTCCCCACAAAATCACTCACTGTTAAATGCGTCCTATTTCATGAATTATTACATACAATCAAAAGGCCTAGGACTCAGAAGCTGTTCTAAGACAATACATTTAAAATTAGATATAATGCCCCCACTCCTTCCAAAGGTATTATAAAATATAACTAACTTTTTTTATTGATTTTTTACAGAGAGGAAGAGAGTGGGATAGAGAGTTAGAAGCACCAATGAGAGAGAATCATTGATTAGCTGCCTCTTGCACATCCCCCACTGGGGATGTGCCCACAACCAAGGTACATGCCCTTGACCGGAATCAAACCTGGGACCCTTCAGTCTGCAGGCTGACGCTCTATCCACTGAGCCAAACCGGTTTCAGCAAAAATATAACTAACTTTTAAAGCAACCAGAATTCTGGAATTAGACTGGTGTCTTTGAAACCTAGTCCTTAGTAGATTATTGAGTATTATTTATTGTAGGCGCTGGGGGACCACCAAATAACCTCTGCATATAATCTTAAATTTTGGTGGGGACAAAAAATATCAATAATATTACAGAGAGAGAAAAAATAAACAGGAAAAGAATAATACAGAATTTAGGGTTGGGAGTTTGCAATTTAATAAAGGACAGTCAGAGAAGGCAACTGAGAATATTGTAATGTCCTATGTAATGTAATGTCCTATGTAATGTCCTAAAGAAGGGGAAGAAGTGATACAGGTGGGAATCTTGGAATAAAGCATTTCAGGGAAGCAGACAGGAGCTGAGATGGGAGCACGGGGGTCATGTCTGAAAAGACAGCAAGGAAGCCCATCTGCTTAGAATGGAATGGAGAAGGAGGCAGTGGTAGCTGATAAAAGTCAAAGAGGAAATAAGAACTTCCCACCATTAGAACATAATGTGTCAAACTGTTGCTCGGAAGTCCTGTCTTAGAAGGATACATCATACTATAGATGACTCTCAGAATTTCCTTTTCTGTGTCCTCGAATAAGGATGGAGATACCACACGTGGGCTTATGACCAGGAAAAGCAGGATGTGCACAGAGTCACTGCTGCTTGGAGTGCAGCAGGCATTATCACCAACTTGGCAAGTGTTCTTATTGACTTAGTGGAAACACTATTTACAAATTACTTGGTTTTCTATGATTCTCACACTCAAAAGGAATTTTCAAACCAGTGCGAAGAACTGGCTGGTTCTCTTGTTTTCTCTCACTGTGGAGAAAAGGAATGTGATAAAATCCAATGGGGGAGCAAGGATCGCTCTAAAAGTAATTAGGAGTCACAGGAATTAAAGCAAAGATGCATTTTTATCCATCATCTAGGTATACTCTTTGTGATTTTTATCCACTATTGATGAATATTAAGTTTATACAGATGATTTAACTATTATGTTTTTGTAATTTAAAATCTTTTTTTATTGTTTGAAATATTATAAATAGAGGTACATATGTCTCCTTTTCTTCCCCCATTGACCTCCCCCTGGCTTCTCCTACTCCCCAGTACATGCCCTCACCTGCCCTCCCCCCCCCCCCCCCCCGCTTCCCCTCTCCCCAGTCTTGTATCCATTGGTTATGCTTATATGCATGCGCTCAAGTCCTTCCTTTGATCTCTTACAGCCCCCCCCCTCCCGTCCCAACCTCCCCTGCCTTCCAGCTGTAGTTTAGCAGTTTGTTCAATGCTTCTTTGCCTTTGTATCTATTTTTTCCCCATTTCTTTCCTTTAAAAAATCTTGCCTCTTTTGGTTGAGAATATGTTTGTATATTTTCAGAAAACAACTCCAAGACCAGGCAGATTCCTGCAACAGAGAGGAATTGAATGGTCTGCTCCAACCACGAAGAGGAAAACAATTTCTCAGTGGGGGGTCAAAGATGTCCTTGCCAATTCCCTGTCCTAAATAGTGTCCCCAGCAATCAGAACCTAACGTGAGAAGTTTGGTGCCAGTGGTTTAGTGAGGGAGTACACTCAGGCGAAACATGAAAGGGAGGACAAGAAGCAAGGAACCAGGAACCTAAGCAAAGACGAGGGCTCAGCTTCAGCCCAGTCAATCTGATCCCAGGTGAGCTCTAATGCAATGTCCCTTGGGGACAAGAAGTTGACCTTCTGGACCCTAGAATCAGTCAGTCATGAACTACAAACTCCCCCTGGTGGAGACAGTATCATTTTCCAGGTATATCAAGCTGAACTGTTAGCAAGCAATATTCAACAGAGGCTGGGACATGCATGCACCAGAGAAGGGGACCAGAGCAGGGCCCCACGCATATCTACATGCCTCAACACCCCAAATAAGACTTCAACCATTACAGAAAGTGTTCTAAATCTTCCTATATCAATGTAATACCTGAGTAGGGCCTAGTCCATTGACTGCCATTTCTTATAAACTTTTGAAAATAAAGTCAAACTAATTTAACGTTATTTGAAAAAAAGAAAAATCTGCACATTTTTTCACCTCTACATCCCCACTAAAATTAAGTTCTTTGGATGTCAGCTCTATGAAGTTTGTCATAAAGTACTCCAAGAGCAATATGAGAAAAGATACAAGCCACAGCAAATGAGATTGTGGTTAGACATTTGGAAGATAAAGCCTATTATTACACTCTAGGACTTCCTCACTCTGATAAGAATTATTGTGGAATTACTTTTATTGAAGATTTTTGAAAATAGGAAATATCTGTATTTTAAGATTACAGACTTGATTAGATTTTAATTCCATTTCTCCTCTTATATATTTGTGGATGAGAATGTAAAGGAATTAAAATTGAGCCTCACAGAAGACCTTATGTGCATTTAACTCACTCCTAAAGAAAACATAATATAGAACAAGCACTGAAGTTATTAGGACTCTTTAACAAATTAATTGGCCTTTTGACAGAAACTTAATCTCTATAAAATAAGTCTTCTAATGTAAGATGATGAAGGTGAACAATACAATGTTTCTGGTCTTTTTTAATAGTCTATAATTTTATTTATTTCATAAAAATAAAATAGTTATAACATGCATGCACTGGAGTTGGGTGCTTCTAATATAACTCAGACTCAACTTTTCCAGGTAATTAATGTATTATCCTAACAATACTTAGTGAATAGGTCATATTTCCTAACTCATCTGAAATTCCATATAATTATATAAAATCTATAATTTCATCAGTTTTGTTATTTATCAATTCTTTCATTCATTCACTGGAGAACTATTTGTCTATTATATTTGGCTATTACCCAATTCTGTAGGAGAAACTGAAATATTTTTCAAGCAACTTCTATGTGTCAGTCTCTGTACTAAGTGCTGATTTTTCTGCCAATTATTATAGCAGTACCACAGTGTTTATTATTCAAATAAGTTTTAATTTAGAGTATAAATATAGAAATGTACAGATCATAAATATACAGTTCGATGAATTATAACATATTGAACACACCCATGTCACCATCACACAGGTGACACAATAGAACATTAATAGTATATTATAATACTCTCTTGAGTCCCCTTCCAGAAATAACCATTAGCTTTATTGTGAATCCTTATTCTTTTAAGTATATTTTTAAAAAATATATTTTATTAATTTTTTAAAGAGAGGAAGGAAAAGGGAGAGTTAGAAACATCGATGGGAGAGAAACGTGGATCAGCTGCCTCATGCACACCCCCTACTGGGGATGTGCCTGCAACCAAGGTACATGCCCTTAACTGTAATCTAACCTGGGACCTTTCAGTCTGCAGGCCGATGCTCTATCCACTGAGCCAGACTGGTCAGGGCTTAGCATAATTAAATGGAAGAACAAATTTTCTTTAGTTACCTTTCATTTTCAATATTTAATTTACTAATGTCATCTATTTATTATTCTAACAGAAGAATCATTTTATTAATTTCAAACTCCAATTTGGAGCCCTGCCCAGCTTGGTTTAGTGGATAAAAAGCATCAGCCTGCAGACTGAAGGGTGCCAGGTTTGATTCTGGCCAATGGCACATGCCTAAGTTGCGGGCTTGATCTCCAGTAGGGGGTGTGCAGGAGGCAGCCGATCAATGATTCTCTCTCATCATTGGTGGTTCTATCACTCTTTGCTCCCTTCCTCTCTGAAATCAATAAGGAAATGTATTTTTTTTTTAAATCCCATTTGGAATTTATTTGGACTTCAGGTAGAGTTCTTAATTTCCTAGAATATTGAAACCAATTCTTAGTTCTTATCCCTTTAAGGTAGAGGCTGTTTATGAATATTTTAAAATATGTTTTCACTTTTGCTTGTATTAGGAAGGTATAGGTTACACCTCGGAGTCCATTTTTCAGCATTTTTAATGGTATTTAGTTACACAGCCAACACTAGTATGAGGTCGTATCAACTCCTGAATTTCAGTTTAAAATGACTCTCATTCTTTGTGGCTGGGTCATTTGTTTTCCTTTCATTGGGATTGAGTAGGTTTAGTAACTATATATTTACTTGACTATGTTTCATGGGAGTTCATTTGCATTCTGAGAAAGGTATGCATAGCAAAGACTCTGGTAGATTTGTTAAAATTCCATTTCCCCTTCTTCATGGGCCCCACCTACACTATCTTTCACAGACTCCCTTGCAGCCAAGTAACTGAGCTGGACAAATAGAATGTGAACTAAAGTAATTTATGTGATTTTTAGGCTACAGCTTTAAAGAAGTATCACTCGTTCTATACTTTCTTTTCAATTCTCCTCACCCCAACATGTAATGCCCAGTCATGCCTTTGAGATCGGGGGAGGAAACACTATGAAAGAAACATTGCATGATCATAAGAAGGCCCAATAACATTCCATGGGAAGAAAATAAATCTCCTATATTGTGTAAGTCCTTATGTAATCAAGCTATTTCTTTTTTTAATCACAGACCAGCTTCCCTTAATAATACCATTTCCTAAATCTCTTACCATAATTCAAGGGACTGTGGTTTCTATTACAAATAAAATCTATTAAAAAGATTTATAGATTAATTACCACTCAAAACTCCATGAACAGTTCTTTCCACAGTGAGAATTAGAATATGAGATAGTGTTTTAGATTAAGGTTTCCTAGAATCAGATTCTGAGATGGGGAATTGTACACAGATTTATTAGGAGATAACACTGGTAAGAAAGGGAGAAAGGCAAGCCTGAGCATAGAGAGAAGCTGGTCCACAATGTGAAGTAACTAAAGCCTCTATCTAAGTCCTACAAGGACCTCTGAAGCTGACATGGCCCTTTGATGCCATCTCAAATTGAGGCATAGGCATCAGACTTTATTTTTTACACATGAGCCATTAGCCATGAGCTACCCCCTGGGAAGGCTCCATAACCTTGGACAAAACAGTTTTATGTGGCCTAGGACATGTTCCAGTGAGGGGAATAGCTGTGAGTTTTTAGTATCTGACATTCCCAGCAATTAGTGCATTAACGTTTGAAGACAGGATGTGCAATGGGGAGAGAACATCAGAGTATTTAGTACATGTAAGCATGCAGATAATAATGTATTGCATGGCCGAAACCGGTTTGGCTCAGTGGTAGAGCGTCGGTCTGCGGACTGAAAGGCCCCAAGTTCGATTCCGGTCAGGGGCATGTACATTGGTTGCGGGCACATCCCCGGTCTATGTTTCTCTCTCACCGACATTTCTGGCTCTCTGTCTCTCTCCCTTCCTCTCTGTAAAAGATCAATAAAATATATTTTAAAAAAATAATGCATTGCATGGTTCTTTTTGAAAATTCAAATCTGATAATTTAATAGAAAATAATGAACCACGACTTAGTAAAACTTTCCTGTGAGAAGGAATTTATATATATAAAAGCCTAAGTGACCATTACCACAGAACAACCTGAAGGATCAGAACAACTCTTCATTATGATGTGCACTGAGGGGGCAGGAGCTCAACAGAGGAGCTGCCCCCTAGTGGTCAGTGCACTTCCACAATGGATGCACCACTCAGCCAGAAGCCGGGCTCCAGCTGGCGAGCACAGCAGCAGTGTCAGGAGCCTCTCCTGCCTCAAAGGCAGGAATAAGGAGGGAGCAGCGAGCAGTTAGCAGCACTGAATGCTGATGCTGAGACGAGCTCAGGTGCCTCCCCAGCCGCCTGCCACTTCACAAACTGCTAAATCCCCTGAGGGGTCCCCTGAGGGGTCCCGAATTGCAAGAGGGTGCAGTCTAGGCTGAGGGATCCCAGCCAGTGCATGAATCCATGCACTCGAACTTTAGTTGATTATATTGATGATCTCCAATGTATGTTCCATGCACTTCAGGTTTTCCTTTGGTCATTCAGAAAGAAAACATATGTGTGTGCACAAAATACTTCTATGTAGATATTATATAATTGATAAAAACTACTTTTCAATTACAATAGACATGCATTATTATATTAGTTTCAGATGTATAGCCCAGTGATTAGATATTACATCACTTACTAAGTGATCATCCTGATAAATCTCATACCCATCTGACACCATACATAATTATTAGAATACTAGTGGCCTGCTGTACAAATTCGTGCATATTTAAAGGAAATTAATTAGAAGAAATATTTTAATATTGCTATTTGCCCTTTCACTATAGTAGAAGTGTCAACCAAATTCACGATAAACAATGACAGATTGAAACACACGCATGCAGTAGGCACTAGCAAGATATATATATATATATATATATATATATATATATATATATATATACTCACACACAAACACTTACTAAATTAAACCTGCTTTCTAATTTAGCTAAACTTTTTCCAGCCCAGTGAAGCACCCCAATTTCTCTTTCAGGTAATTGCCAGCAACACAGCAGTAAATATCAACATGAAGCAGATTATTATTGTAGATCAAAGGGTGAAATATTTAACCATAGCAGTGTTTGATTATATTCTGCACGCTGAGAAAACCTGAAGTCATTTTCAAGTTCCACCATTTCTTCTTTTCAGTCAGGTCAGGTTTCTAAACTTTCTAAATCTCTATTTTCTGGCTAATGAAAAGAAAACAGGATTCTATCAAGTCTCCTATCTACCTACTCCAGGACTCCTGTGAGGATCAAATGAGATGAGGTATGTGAAAAGGCTTCACAGACATTTGGTTAAAGTGTAAAATGTGCCCACCTGGATATAAAGCAAGTTGTGTTCCTGGGCTGAAGAAACTCCAAGAAGGCTAGTTGCTAGAGCAGAGCATTGCTACGTGATGTCATTACCCAGTGCCACCAGCCACTGTTTCTGGGCTGGGCTGGATTGTGGGGCACATTTTGCACCAAGGGGTCTTGGCAGTGTTGGCTGCAACTTGGTGCTGTCACTTTGTGATGGTGGTGGGGACTGTTTCCCACTTGGGGGAAGCCAAGTGTTGCTTTGTTGGTGACAGGTACACAGTGCCATTTCTTTGTAAATGGCCAGGGCACATCATGGTAGCTTCTGCGTTGAGCATCTGCACCTTGGTGATCAGTGCACATCATAGCAACTAGTCAGACAGTCAGAGGGATATTTAACATATTAGCCTTTTATATATATAATAGAGGCCCAGTGCATGAAATTCATGCACAAGGGAGGGGGCCTTCAGCCTGGCCTGCACCATCTCCAACCCAGGACCCCTCAGGGGATGTTCAATTGCCAATTTAGGCCCACTGGATCAGTCCTAAACTGGCAGTCAAACATGGCTCTCACAATCTGGGACTGCTGGTTCATAACTGCTCACCTGCCTACCTGCCTGATTGTCCCTAACTTAGGGGTGTCGAACTCAATCAGAAAAGGGGCCAAAATCTAAAATCCAGCCTAAATCGCGGGCCGAATGGTTTACTGAACAGTCATAAACTGTCATTGTGATGGAAACGCAGTGGAGTGCAGTGATGACAGCGCGGTGCGGGCCACATTGCAAGGCCTGGCGGGACGGATTTGGCCCGCGGGCCTTGTGTTTGACACATGTGCACTGCTCTCCTCTGCCAGCCTGATCGCCCCTAACCATCTCTGCCTCAGTCCCTGCCACTGTGGCTTTGTCCAGAAGAATATCTGGAAGATGCCTCATCTAATTAGCATATTATCCTTTTATTAGTATAGATATTATTGACTATACTCCCTATGCTGCACTTTATATCCCCACGACCATTCTGTAGCAAACAATTTGTACTTGTTAATCTCTTCACCTTTTTCACTCATTTCCTGCAACATTACTCCCATCTGGCAACCATCAAAAGGTTCTTTATGTCTATAAGTCTGTCTCTGTTCTGTTTGTCCATTTATTTTGTGTTTTAGATTCAATTGTTGATGGATAGGTATTTATTGTCATTTTATTGTTCATATTTTTATCATTTCTTATCTTCTTCGTAAAGAAGACCCCTTAACATTTCATATAATACTGGTTTGGTGATGATGAACTCCTTTAGCTTTTTCTTGTCAGAAAGCTCTTTACCTTTGATTATAAATGATACCTTTGCTGGACAGAGTAATCTTGGTTGTAGGTTCTTGCAGGCAAGAAGGGATTGGCAAGTGATATTAAAAGTAATGATAAAAACTATTTAGAAAGTTAATATAAAACAGGGAGATGTTACATGTATATGATTTATAAATACTTGATTTATCATAATATCTCATATATCATAGTCTATATAAAATAATAGATTTTAAGATGAAACCAGCCATAACATAATTTTATGTAATTTTAGGAAAGAAAAAGTATGCCATTGGAAAAAAATCCTGACACGTTTTTTAAAAAGAGTCCACAATACAAGCTATTGCTTTGTAATTTCTTTAATCTACTCTAAGGTATTAAAATTCAGGGCTGTCAAGTGTTGCATTATTTGGTTTGATAGAAATGATTTAAAAAATTAATATGACAGACTTATTTATTTGAGAATATATTCCTTCCTTAGAATATGTAATATATTTTCTTGCATTGCAAGACAATATTTAATTGAAGTGATTCTTCCAAAGACAAATGTTTGCTTCATTTATATTGAATTTGTGTTCTGCCTGCTGCTTACATGCTTTGCTGATTACACAATGTCTTTTTATTTCAATGTGCAATCACAGGATAACCATTTTGAATACTTTTAAATGGCAATTAAACTCTGTGCACAGAACCATCAAGACACATAACTTGAAATTATTAAACTGAGTAGCTGTCTGACTATAACTGTGAAATGCATCCTGATTTTGGAAATTTTAAAATGTGAAAATAAAATTTGTACATTTTTGAATTGATGAGATATAATGGGCAAAATAGGTTAACAATAATAAATACAACAATAATAGCAGGAGAATAATCCCTGTGTTTCATGTATTCACAACTAGAAATCTGCTTCTGCACACTCCTATGTTAAATTTTTATTAACTAATGGATGGTATAATGAAAACAATTTTTTGAGAATTCTGGCTTACATTGCCAGGGAATTATTTTATTTTCTTAATAATAGCCTATTTTTCTAGTTCATTTACAGAATTTTAAAAATGAGAACCCAAATATGATATAAAATAAAGCAGATCTAATAATGATCCCAGAAGTTACCAAATCTCGTTTTCCAGAGAATTCCATAAATCTTCCTGGGTTTAAATAATTCTGACAAGCCATCTCATTATTGTTTGACTTCATAAGCTTCTCATCAATTTCTTAACAAAATGTTCAGTTCAATATGTGTACATTACCTGCTGTCCTACTTGTTTCATCTCTTGTTTGTTCTTCCCCTCAAAGGTTATTGGTATCAAATCATATATGAACAACAACTTATATTGCCAGTTTGAAAATAACACTATTACATAATATTTAAAAACCTAGTGGCCAAACCTCATTTGTGTCAATTGCTCACATATATCACTTTACTTGAGTTATACTTCTTTTGTCACTAGTTTAATTTTAGCTTTAGCAAAAGAAATTTAAAAAAAAGAATTTTTAAAAGAAAAATGTATAAATAAGAGGAAATTATTAGGTTTCAATATTTGTAAACTCATGAAACAAAAAATAGCTTTCTTGGTTAAAAAACTAGAGGCCTGCAAAACAACATCCTCACTTTGCTTATTGTTAAATATGTTAAGTAAAATATAAATAAGTATTGATAACAAATTTCTTAGAGAAAATCTAAATTATTCTTGACCTCAAAATTCACTCAAAGGAAACATTTTATATAGCTATTGAGCAACAACGTTCTTTTCCCTCAGGATATTTAAAATGTTCCAGGGCATGTTAGGAACTATCTTTTCCATCATTCTCTCACCCTGACAATGAAGTAAACAACACTGCTTTTCAGCTCCACTGGCGCTGTCAGGTACTGTACTCAGAAATTGTAATTAAAAAGTTTTAAAAGACTCACAGTTTACTCAAGGAAAGAAGCACACTTGTTCCAATTCCATTCCTAAATAAGCCTCCCACACTGTCAACTGAGAAATTTTCAAAGGTCATGATTGAAGTAAGCGCTTATCTTGTTTTGTATGTGGCTCACGCTACCATGTTATCACCATACTCCTAAATTATATCACAAACCTTGTTTCCCAGAGACTGACTTCCGAGGCAATTTTAGACTCCATTTCTTTGAGACATTCTCCCAATATTCAACATTAATGAATACAGACTCTCAGCTTAAATATACGTCTTGGCAATCTAGTCTGTCAGTGGTATGGCTATTAATCTCAAATGTATTTCAGTAACTGTCTTGATGCTATCCATACTAATAAAATGATTTCAAACATGGGGTACAGTAAAAGCATACCCAGAGTTAGACAGATTATTTGAATTTGACACCAAAAGTGAAGTCAACAACAACAAAAAAATCAACAAATGGCACTACATCAAACTATAAAGCTTCTGCACAACAAAGGACATCATGAACAGAATGAACGGGTATCTTATGCAACAGAAGATCATTTTTGCAAGTCACATCTGACAAGATGTGAATATCCAAAATATGCAATGGACTTTCACAATTCAATAGCAAAAATCAATAATTCAATTAAAAATTGTCAAAGTACTTAAATAGATAATTTTCCAATAAATACAACTTGCCAACAAGTGCTTGAAAGGCACTCAACATCACTAATTATCAGATAAATGCAAATCAAAACCACAATGAGATACCACCTTGCACCCTTAGAAACAAGAAGACAAGAGTGTTGGCAAGGAAGTGGAGAAAATGGTATACATATGAAAGTGTTGATTTTGAAAGCCTAATAGAGTAACTTTGATATTTTTACCCTGCCTCTGAACATATCACGGAACAATAATGAAATACCTCTTCTCATCTTGAATTCAGAAAGACCAAATAACCTCATGATTGAATTGATCAGATAATAGTATTCAAAGGCAAACAGATGCTTAAACAAGAATAATTTTAAAAGAAAACTATATTCTTTCATATGATATTTTGTTAAAGACAGAAATATTTTCAGAGTATGCTGGTTTATCACTAATGAAGTGTACTAAGGCATAAGAAGAAAATAGCTAACAAGTAATGAAACTCAGTCAAATATGTAATATTCTTCAAACTAAGAAACCATCATACATTTAACCCATTTTATCTTAAATCACCACATAAATATAATCATTTCACCTCAGTTTGTTCTCTATGAGAGAATAGAAGTGCTTGAGGAAAATGAGGGGAGGGATGACTCTAGAAAGCCATCATAAAACCTTTGGATAGCTAATTTCTACTATTAAAAAAATGGCAAACCCACATATGGGTAGGCCATGAACCTTTTAAATAATTTACTTCAGATTGGAGCAATAAGTAGATTCAAATCAATACAAACAAAAAATTGTCTTGGCAGTAATATTCCCTGGTGGCCACAGTAAGTGAGAATTTTAGAATGAAAATGCATATCTGCATGGAACTCCAACCACAGTAACAATCTGCTATTAAAAATGCTCCTTTTCCCCTGAGGGTACTCTCTTTCATTGTCTGTCTTGTTAATTACTGCCTCTTTAGACCAGCAATTTCAACCTTTTTCGTCTCATGGCACACATAAACTTATTACTAATATTCTGCAGCATACCAAAAATACTATATTTTTACCAATTTGACAGAAATGGGTATAATTTTGATTGATTTACTAAAAAAAAAAATAGTAATCACATACTATTTTTTTTTCTAAAAAATCAGGTGCCTATATAAGATTTCTAGTACCAAGAATTAATCAGATGCAACCATATTATGCAATGGGACCATAAGATGCAACTCTATTATCTGACCTATATATGTATGGCCCAAGGCAGGCCATTCACAGCAGGTAGCCACTGTGTTGGCTGCTGTCATTTTATTTGTTTGTTTATTTATTTATTTATTTATTTATTTATTTATTTATTTATTTTTACAGTCCAAGGGAAAATAAGTCAATGCTCCTGCCTAAATAGTCAGGTATTGCATGTTTTAAAAATTCTAGCAGCACACTTGTTGAAAATCGCTGCTTTAGACTTCAACTCAGGTACCATCTTCTCAGACAAACATCACCTGATACCCTACGCAGAGTTGGGATGCTCCCTTTGGTACTTCCATAATTTTATTGGGCTTGTCTCTTATAACATATCCTACACAAACTATCAATTTTGCTTATCTGTACTCTTCACCAGACTGACAGTTCTTTGGGGTTCAATATTTTGTTTTGATTATTTTTATCCTTAATACTTAGCAAAATTCTTAATGCATGATAGTGATGAAAAAAGAGATGAAGGAAAGGGGGTAGAGGGGCAAGAGGTGGCACTTATAAGATTTCTAAAGAGTGAGAAAGACTAACCCTAATCTCAGATTATTGTTAATAACTATTGTCCTTCTGAAATACATTGAAAGAATTTTCAAAAGTGAAACTCCTTTCTTAGGCTTTGCCTCAGACAAAGAAATGTGATCACTTTACTGTACCATTGTCTAGTCAATATGTACAAATGCCTAGTCTTCTAGCAAGCATTCAGTAAGCCTTTATATCTCTTACGTATCATACAGAAGTTATATTACGTACTAATTTTGTAGTATTTTCATTTAAACATCTAGATAAAACAACTAAAACTAAGAAATGAAAATTTGGCCTCATTTTGGTTTGATGTTTTTTGCTTAACTTTCAGTTTTCTGATGATACCACTGGAATATTTGTGCCAAAATTTTTATGGTCCCTTTTGAAGAACCAACATGGTTAGCTGGATTTTCTTTTTTAAGTAAAAACTGTCCTCTGAAAGATCCCCATTATATTTTCTGCCATAAGTAGAAAATTCTGCAGAATACCTACAGAAAATGCTGTGTATCTCCTTCCTATGTATGGTTCCAGGTCCACATCAAAACATCACTTTCTGGGACACAGTAAGTTGCATCATCCTACTTTTTTCCTAAAATCTTCCCATTTCATCTTTGTCTATAATGGCTATATTGACTGATCATAGACTACTCTCTGAGGTTAGGAATGGAGAGGTTATAGATTTGTGCTCCTGGCAAAATAACATATATTTTTAAAACCAAAAAGTGAATGTGTCACAAAGTAACGGCAATGTGATCATAATCCAAGCTTTGACTCTCAAGCAAGGGATATCTTGCCTCAGAGTATATAAGCAACTCATGTGTAATCTCAACTGACAATAAAATTGGAACACAGCACAGCTCTTTGTCAGCAATGTCATGCCTGCTTGAAATGCGAAAGTCATAAGATGAAATACACAGTGACAAATTAACCGAAACCCTTTTGATAAATATGTTTCACAGTGCTTCACCAAGATCTGAATACTCATCAAAAAGTTGCAGTATTCCATTTTTAGTTTTTTGAGAAAACTCCATATCATTCTCCACAGTGGCTGCACCAGTCTGCCTTCCCACCAGCAGTACGTGAGGGTTCCCTTTTATTCTGCATCCTTGCTGCACTTGTCATTTGTTGATGATAGCCATTCTGACAGGTGTGAGATGGTACCTCATTGTCATTTTGATTTGCATCTCTCAGATGATTAGTGACTTTGAGCATGTTTTCATATGTCTCTTGGCCTTCCTTATGTCCTCTTTAGAAAAGTATATATTTAGTTCCTTCGCCATTTTTTGATTGGGTTGTTGATCTTCCTTTTGTTAAGTTGTATGAGTTCCCTGTAAATGTTAGAGATTAAACCCTTATCGGTAATAAGATTTGGCAAATATGTTCTCCCATGCAGTGGGATTTCTTGTTGTTTTGCTGATGGTTCTTTTGCTGTGAAAAAAGCTTTTTATCTTGATGTAGTCCCATTTGTTTATTTTGTTTGTTTGCTTGTTTTCATTGCCTCAGGAGCTGTATCAGTAAAGATATTGCTTTGGCATATATCTGAGATCTTGCTGCCTGTGGATTCCTCTAGTATTTTTATGGTTTCTCGTCTTATGTTTAACTCCTTTATCCATTTTGAGTTTATTTTTGTGTATGGTATAAGTTGGTGGTCCAATTTCATTTTTTTTTAATGTATCTGTCCAATTTTCCCAACCATTTATTGAAAAGACTGTCTTGACTCCACTAAAAATGGAACTCCCATTTGACCCAGTGATCCCACTAGTAGGAATATATCCCAAGAAACTAAAAACGCCAACCAGAAAAGACATATGCACCCCTATGTTCATAGCAGCACAATTTACCATCGCTAAGATTTGGAAACAGCTTAAGTGCCCATCAGCAGATGAGTGGTTTAGAAAATTGTGGTACATCTACACAGTAGAATACTACACTGCAGTGAAAAAGAAGGAATTCTTACCGTTTACAACAGCATGGATGGAACTGGAGAGCATTATGCTAAGCGAAATAAGCCAGTCAGAGAAAGATAAATATCACATGATCTCACCCATTTGTGGAATATAATTAACAATATAAATTGATGAACCAAAACAGATCCAGAGACAGAGAAGCATCTATCAGACCATCAAATCTCAGAGGAAATGTAGGGGAGGGTGGCGGTAAGGGGGAGAGATCAACCAAAGGTCTTGTACGCATGAATATAAGCCTAACCAATGGACACAGACACCAGGAGGGTGAGGGCATGAGTGTGGGGTGGGGGAGCAATGAGGGGATAAGGACACATATGTATCACCTTAATCAATAAAGAAAAAAAAGTTTTCCAGTATTAAAATTAGAACCAATAAGTGAAATTCAAATATTTTTCCTAGAAAGAATTCCTAGAATCATTCATTATGAATTAATGAATTTGTGTGAATTAAACAGGATAGTAATTTTGTTGAATTTTTTTTAAGTAAAGTATTGAACTGTAGTTACTGTCAAAGAGAAATGACCATTCTATTCTCCTAAGTCAGAGAACCAAGAAAGTGAACTTTATAATTCACTGAGATAATTATGGACATGTGGTATGTGTTTAATTATTATCACTAAACCAGTAATAAGTACTGGTTTAATATGGGAAATAGAGAATTATTTCAGTTTGTGTGTGTGTGTTTATATGTATGTGGTCATGTGCCAAGAAAAACCCAGTAACAAGTAATTAGGTTGGAAACTGCTACTTCTAATGAAGATGCAAATCTTTAAGAAAACGGTGGACTTTAAAACAACTATATATTATTTGGGTGTAACATGGACACATTTATTAGCTTAAATACTTCTAATCACCTGTAATAAATGTATTCCCTGAACACCCACAGAAATAATACCTCTGACTGATTTTCTCAGATGAAGTAACAATTTATTAATCTTAGTATCTGTGTTCTCTCATCAGTATGTGTTCTTGGTAGTTAATAACATTAAGATAAGCACCACCACCACCAAACTGTCTTCCTATATTAATTCGGCAATACAATTGCTGCCTAATTCCTAAAATATTTTGGAGAGTACGTCTCAGGTGTTTGTTTTATTCCAGATAATTTTTTCCTATTTATTCTGAAAGAGCATCTAGAGGTACAATTCTTAATAGGAACTGACTAAAGTCAAAACAGCTACTCAATTATTAAAAAGTTTGAAGTTCTGAAGGGTTTGGTCTGCACTGTTAGGAGGAAAACATAATTTCCTCTGTTCTATGTCTGAGGTGACCCTTCAAACCATCCAACCCTGTCTCTAGCCTGTGGTTACTGAGGTGAAAATCAACAACCCTAACAATGAGTTTAAGTTTTGCCACATTAGCTGGTCTTAATTTCATTTCAGATATTAGAGATTAGGAACAAAGGAAGTTGGGGTGTGGTAATTAGGAGAGATAAGTTGAGTGATGGACGAGGCTGGCCAACTTAGTCCATATTAATCTTCCATGCAGGTAGTGGTGATCATATAATCAAGGTGAATAATGAAATGAGGGTGGGCCTTCTGGGAAAGTCCTATAAAACAGATGAATTTGGCTAACATGAAACTTTGGATTTTTCTCCTTTAACTTGGCCTACCCATTTCAGGGAAGTAGACATAATGCCTTCAGGAGTAGTACTCATCCTGTGATCCTGAAAACAGAAGCCACAGGATTATAAAAAAAAAAAAATAGAAGAACAGAAAATAAGAAACTAGGTCCTTGGACAACTGCAGCCCAACTTCAAACATCATATTACTTAAAACAATCTAAATATGATTTTAAATTCTACAAGAGGTGAGATGCTTGTTCCCAATATATTTAAAATAATTAATTACAAAGCATTTTAATAATTCCTATTATCATCTTTGTTCTGATCTGGAAATCAACAATTGTTTTCTCTGTTGGTCTTTTGCAATTGAGCATAAAAAAATCTTAGTGTCCTTACTTGTCAATATGGGATAAGACAACTGTGAAGAGAAACATACTTAGATGCTGTTGCTGTGCATTGCAGACCATGAAGGCAAGTTCCTGCTGCTATGGTAAAGCTCCCAAGGCCAAAGGGTAATGTTCTAACAGCTATGGGTGTGTTCATTTTGAGGTGTGTGTGTGTGTGTGTGTGTGTGTGAGAGAGAGAGAGAGAGAGAGAGAGAGAGAGAGAGAGAGAGAGAGAGAGAGAGAAGGAGAGAGAGAGATGTAACCATAAAATATGGAAATAGACATTGAATAATTTGTGTTCTTTTAACTGGATGAACAATATAAATATTTAGTCAAGATACAGTAAATAATATAAAAGAGAAGAGTACCTCCTTCTCATGGAAAGATCTAATACTTCCACATTAGATTGTTTCTCCAGATTTGGGGAGAAGGCATTATCCACTTCTGTGGGATCCATGTTAGCATGATGACAAAATGAGGACAAAAAAGGGATTCATAATTTCAAGTTGTCTATACTTCTGTCTTTCTCTATTCCATTCCCTGCCTACACTCTCAGTTCCCCTATTCCTACGGTTCTTATATTTTCTCACTTCTTTTCACTTCCTCCATCAACTCTAAAACTAGGTAAAAGTTCCCCAGTAGGATTTGGACCTGGCTTGCCAATACTGCCAGAGGCTATTTACCAAAGTTTCTAAGTGAATTGGAGGACGAAAAAATCACTAACTGGTCTCATCCACTAGCATGTGGATGAACTACAAACTCACATGATTTCTTGCAGTATTATAGTACCATAAACCCCAGAGTTAGTCATCCATTTAGCCTTCCACCTCAATTTCTGATTTCTAATTATTTCAACTTGTAGAAGGAGGAAAAAAATCACATACAGAACCATGACTTTCAACCATGATTGAAACCAACAATAGAACTACCTGGGGTGCGCCTTAAAAAAAAAAAAAAAAAAAAAAAAAAAAAGGATGTACCAATAAATCAGAATAATGAAGGCCAGACTTTAATTATTTTATATGCTTTAAAGGTAATTTTCCTAAGCAGATAAAGTTGAAAACCTCTTAGAAACTACAAAGGCAGCTTTAGGACTTCTCAGACCTAGACTAGAGTTATGGATATAGATAATTATGGCTTTCAGAGTGTTAGACTGTTTACATTTTCACAAATGTTTCCTGTCACTGTGCACTTAAAAGTCACTCAAGATAGATCCATTGCTTCTAAGATAATCCAATTACTATGCATGGTTTTCCAGCCTCTTCATTCTCCCATAGGAGATTTATGATTCAGCCATCCCAAATGTTTGTTTTATCCACCGTTCCCACTAGACTGTGGCTTTTCATTCCTGTAGAGCTGGGTAGACATAAATAAGGGACTCAGAAATAAGCCCAGAACTGCGTGGGCTGTGTGATCATCTCAGTTGGTTAGTAGCCAATATGAAATGATGCTTATATAATATATTAAAGGCCCAATGCATGAAATCTGTGCAAGAGTAGGCCTTCCTTCTCCTGACTGCTGGCATCAGCTTCCCACTGGCACCCAGGACCCAGGCTTCCCTCCAGCTATTAGCAGGCACCCGGAACCGGGCTTCACTCACAGCCCCGGCTTCATCTGGAAGATCTAATTAGCATTTATGCTTTTATTATTATAGATGTTTTCATGGACAATTGTCAACACAAGTGGATAGACAGATAAATAGATTTGCTCATTCAACATTTATTGTAAAACTCCCATAAAGCAGACATTGTGCTAAGACCAGAGGGCATGATAGGAAGAAGATGTTAGCTGCCTTCAGAGAACTCCCCTTTTATTGCATGCTATTTATAAGTACTGGAAAGCATGCAGGCAGGTGAAAAAAGCATGCTTTGGTTCAGCATAAAAAATATTACAGCCCGGCTGGTGTTGCTTAGTGGTTGAGTGTCAACCTATGAACCAGGAGGTCATGGTTCGATACCCGTCTGGGTCTGGACACATGCCCGAGTTGCAGGCTCAATCCACAGTATGGGGTGTGCAGCCAATCAATAATTCTCTCTCGTTATTGATGTATCTCTCTCCCTCTCCCTTCCCCTCTGAAATTAATAAAAATACACTTTAAAAAAAGAAATATTACATATTGACATTATGCTTAATTCAGTTATCATACAACACAATAGTAAAGATATCGTTAAAATTGTCTTACATGTAATTACAACATACACCTCTGCTAACATGCTTTTAGTGTTTTACTCCCCATTGATCATGGCTGTTTGCCCACAAATTGATTCAACTCCTTACTCCTGGGGACTCTTCCCTAATTCGTCCAGAGAGTTTTGCCCCTTACTTAAAATATGGTATTTCAGGGGAGTTAAATAACTAAGAAAGGTAAGTTAAATGAAGTATTCCAGGAACAAATACTTGAAATCTGATAATAAATGATGCAGGTAGAAAGAATATGGATATGGGAAGATAGGTATTAGAGGGCAAGAGATTATGTGAATATATATAGTAAACTTCAGTTTTACTTAAAGGTACCCCGTGCACTATATAAAAAAGGAATATTAAAGGAAAAATATCTTCCTCTTTCTGGCCAACATGAAAGCTTACAATGCTGATGACTCTGAGTTATGGGGAAAGGGGAGGTTAAATGCAATCCTAAAATATTAAAACAGATTTAGAGATGCAGTTAAATGTCAGAGTATTTGGCAATAATAGCTACCCCGGTCCATACTGTGTTTAATAATTTGAGAAATGTGAACAGAATCTTCTGAGCAAAGAATAAAAAATACCCTCTAATATTCCATGACTAAAAATGTCTCTCTGAACATAGAATAGGTTTTCGTTTCCCAAATTATGTTGATTACACAGCTGTGTTCGGATTCACATCTCGCCGAATCCAGGTTCCAGAGGCATGGGGAAAGTGCAGGGCAGAAGGACCTGGGGCACCAGGAGCAGTAGAGGACAAGCCAAGGACAAATGTGCTTCTCTGGCAAGGACCTGACCTCTGCCTGGAGGGAGCTGACCTCTAGCAGAGCAGGGGCTCCCTCAGCTGCTTGCTGTGCTTTTACAGATCAAAATTGTGAGCCAAACTCTCTGTGATGAACCACCCCAAGCTGCCACTTGGGGACCTCCTGGCATTGCTTTTGATAGAAATGATTAAAAAAAAAAAAAAAAAAAAAAAAAAGACAATGCACAATGCCCATGTCTCTGTCACTGACAGTGTGGCTCTGAATGTGGGCTTGCTCTAGGTATATGTGATTTTTTTAAAGCATATACAAATAAATAAATAAATAAATAAATAAATAAATAAATAAATAAATAAATAAATAAAAAAGCGTGTAAACATATAGGGCCCCACTTCATTATGAGTAATTCAATTTCCTCTGTGGGAATCATGAAAGCAAAATGAGAAAGAGGTGAAGGCTTTGGTTAGCCTGTGAGGCCCGCCTATTCTTCTGTTTGGGTCGCTTTTCATTTTCTGAAACATAATCTAAGGACTTGTAGCCAACATGCTGCCTCAGTGGAAATATGCTCTTGTCACCAGAAAATGTTTTTCCAATTCCCAAACAGAACTTGCTAGACAGGAGTAGAATTACATTTGAAGCAACATATACTTGGATGTGTTGCAAATTAAAGGAGATATGCTTCGCCTCTGTGTTACCATAAAACAGAATTGAAAGAAAATATGGCCAAAGGCTTATATATAGCGACAGAAAAATACATTTATTCTTTATCTTCTAGTCCCTCTCTCCTGGAAAATTGCAGACCCACCAACCAGAACCTTAGTAGTCATCTGTGCTACTTTTCTCTCTCATTGTTTAAGAATCAACCACCAAAATCTGTAGATTCTGTAGTCTTCACCTGACCCACATTGTCTCTTCTACCTCTTCCCCCACACTCTGGCTTTACTTAGTTTGGATCCTCATGGTGTCCTGCCACAGCACTTAGAAGAGGCATCAAACTGATCCCTGCCCTCCCATTGTCTTCTTCCCCATGAGTATCTGATCATGACACTCTCCTATTTGTAGAATATATACCAAAATTGGCTTTTAAGTTTCTGCATTAATCTAAATGCATATTCCTAGATGATGGCTTGATTCCTGATTTAGAATATTATTTCCCATAGTATTGTGTTCAGGGGCTATTGACCCATGCCCATATCCACATTTATAATTACTTTTCTCTGCCTTTTATAGCAAAGTATGAAATTGAAGCAGAGGTGTAAGCAAAAGATCCAATGATTTTGATTAATTTGGACATTTTGGTCATAAACCAGTTGGAATAATCTAGAGAATTAGGTAACCTGGATTTCTATTTAAATTATAGAAATGTCCATCATTGTTTCTCTTGTGATATAATGGATCTTCATGACCTCTGTAGTGCCCAGAGAGAAGATGCATAAAATTATCAATATAAGCTTTCAAAATAATATTCTATTTATTCTGTTGTAGTTAGCGATAAATTCCTGAGGCAATCAACTGAAAAATGTACATATTTTTAATAAGTACATGACTCAAACTGCTTGAAAGCCTTGCACTAAACTTGTGATTATGCTACAATGAAGAGGCCTGATATTCTAATTCTAAGAGTCTAAGTGACCTTAGAATGCTAAGGTGCTAACCCAATAAATATAGTTTAGTGTGTTCCTTGCATTAACAATAATAGCCATATTTTATTATTTTTTTAATATTTTTATTTTTAGAGAGAGGAAAGGAGAGAGAAAGAGAGAAACATCAATATGAGAGCAAAGCACCCATCAGCTGACTCCTGCACACCCCCTACCAAGGATTCAGCCTAAAATTAGATTGTATGCCCTGACCAGGAATCCAACCAGCAACCTTTCAGTGCACTGGATGATGCCCAGCCAACTGACCCACAATGGTCAGCGCAATATAATCAGTGCTTTGATATTTACATAGAGGAGGGGAACTGAGGAGATGTCTAGTTGTTTTTAAATGGAGTGTTTCTCTTCAGTGAACACATTTCTTACTTTCAGCCTTTGAAATATTGCCTGAGGCAATTTCATTTGCTGCAGATCTGAGATATGTCCATTAACAATAGTGTCGACTAATACAAATGAGAAGTACTTTATGGGCCTTGGCACAGTGAACTAATGTGACTCAAATAAAGTAATCCTGCTAGTCCTTTCTGTATTTGTGGAAATTTTTATGACTTTTTACCTTTATGACCTTTGATAGCATTTTTAGGGAACATAATTGGCAAAGATTAAAATAATAACTTTTCCAGTTGGTAGCGTTTCTCAGTTCACTTGGTGAATGCAAAACCAGCATAATTCATGGAACATCAAGTTTCATTGCTTCACTCCCTCTTAACAAAAATTCCCGAGATGACACAGAGTACCTTCTTTGTATTCCAGCTGCAGGTATTTCTTTTAAATTAGTCTCACCTTACTTTTCCTCAAAGAACAATAAATGCATCAGATCATAGTTAAAGGCACTCACAAAAACCAGTGCTGCAGATGGAAAATCCTCACTCACCATTCGTTTGATCACAGTCTCTAAATTGGAAGCAGGAGTCTCCTATGCTTCTGTCAAATCAGTTGGAACTGGTTTGAAAGCCCAAATGGAAGTTTATATACTCAACAAATCAAAGGCTGAATGAACTGTCTGAAAGTCTAACGGAGTGTGATGAAGAACAGTGTAATTTTTCATGTAAGTTGGTCAGGTTACCTCTGCGCGCTATGCTACATCTGCTATAGCGCTTTATATTATATTATCCTCTCACCTCTTACTAGGTGACTATAAAACGTTTTATGGCATCCTTAGTAGTAGTAGAACTTATAGAAAATGTAAATCCCTGGTTTGCATAAGTACATATACTTTCAAATATATCTTGTGATATTTTCACACATTTAAGAAACCTTAATTATGCTTCTCTCTAGTAAGCATTTTTGGAGGGAGTTCAATTTTCTTCCTGTGATAGCCCTATGAAATTTTGGTTGTGTTGTTACATTTGCTTTACATATTTTAAAAAGTATTTCATGTTGCTCTTAAAAGATAATCAGAGTTCCTATCCATCCAGTAAGCTTATATGAGTTCAAATTTTATATAGTACCCTAACGCTCAGGTTTTGGAGATATCAGTTTGCAAGACTAGGTGGACATTTGTTACACATATTGTTCAGGCATTTGGAACATTTTCTATAACAACTCATTTTTGAAATAAGAAGAAATAGATAAGCAAGGAAAAGTCTCAAAGTCCTATTGTTCTAATTAATTACTCATACTTAAGGGTCTCCCTCGCTTGTCCATTTAATTATTCAGGAGCCACATATTCAACTAGGCACAGTAATCTCTTTTTAATTTATTTTCTTTATTGATTAAGGTATTACATATGTGTCCTTATCCCTCCATTACCCCCCCCACACACACTCATGCCTTCACACCCTGGTGTCTGTGACCACTGGTTAGGCTTATCTCCATGTATACAACTCCTTTGGTTGATCTCTTCCCCTTACCCCTACCCTCTCCAACCTTCACTCTGAGGTTGGATGGTCTGATCAATGTTTCTCTGTCTCTGCATCTGTTTTTGTACATCAGTTTATGTTCTTCATTATATTCCATAAATGATTGAGATCATGTGATATTTATCTTTCTCTGACTGGCTTATTTTGCTTAGCATAATGCTCAAGCAATTCTTACCATTTGCAACAGCATGGATGGAATTGGAGAGCATTATGCTAAGCAAAACAGGCACAGTCGTCTTGATGTGACCCGGCCAAACAGGAGCATAATGAAGTATTATCCCTTTGTTCTACTATTTTCCATGCAGCCTAAGATTTATGGTTGCATTATCTTTATTAGTAGCTGGATGGAATAATTCACTCACATATAACAAATTATTCTTTTAGAAGTATTTTTAACACAAGTTGTCCCTTTGTTTATGTAGGAAAATAAATCTTTGTATCTAAATATAGGTATTTATATTTGTCTCTATTTAATTTCCTATTCACGAATTTTATAAACTAGCAAGTCATAGGTATAGCACTAGCTCCTGAGTAAGACAGAGCTGCAATAAAATTTTTCTTCTGCCACTGGCTATGCCATTTAATTTTTTATGTGCTTTATTTTTTAAAAAAAAGAGGATAAAAATGACTGCTTGGGTAGTTATAATATTCAAATGAGATGCAATATATAAAGGTGCCTAGTCAGCACATAGTATCTACTCCAAAATGTAGTAATTAAAATTATGATGATCATTGCTGGTGAATATTTTTGGAACCTTGATTCTGTCACCTTGTACTAATATATTAGGTTGCTCAAAAATAACTGTGTTTTATTTTAATCTACATTCAAGTCATTGACACAGATGTTTGAGAGAAGGCAGGGTTGGGGGGGTGAGTGGGGAGAGATTAACCAATGAACTTACATGCATAACCCATAGAGGGGGTCAAATGGGGAAGAAAGGGGACATCTATAATATTTTCATCAATAAAGACAAATTTAAAATATAGAATATAGATAAGATAAACAACTTGCAGCAATAAATATTTCATTCTAGGTTTAAATCTATTCATTTATAAATAATTGGTGGGTAAATATTCAGCCAGCTATGAGCCAGTAAAATGTGGTAATTATTTAACCCCATATTGCCTGCAAGGTATCAAGAGAAACTTTGCCAAATACCCTGTTTAAATATACACAAACATGCATGCAGAAATTATGCATGCACAGCATGGGCATGCCTGTACTAACTTTAAGATATGAGCAAGTCTATGAGCCTATGACAATTCCTGATAGTTGCCAATTTTGCTACTATTTACTCACAAAATGTTTGTTTAGCTGGTTTATTAAAAATACCTAATTTGCAATATATCATCCACGATTATTATCTTCTTTAAAATTGAAAGAACGTTCAGATTATAGTGGACACCAGGCTAAAAAATGTCTTTAATTCACAAACTTTCAAGGGTCCTTCTTGAATTGAACCCCCCTGATCCAAGCTAATTGGGTGATGACTATGCTACAATAACATCAATATCCATCTTTGGATATGTTTTTGGCCATTTATAACAGAGGGAAATTTTTAAAGATGTTAAAATAATCAAAGATAGTTAAAGATAACATTTTAAAAAGCCCTTGATTTTCAGATAAAACAAGTTTAAACATTTTTCTTGATATAATGATTTTTCTATGATAGTCTAGATGGCTTTAAGTGAAGAATTTTTAAATGTTTATTGATTAATTGGCAAGAGAGGGGGGGGGTAAGGGGCAGAGAGAAAGAAACATAGATTTATTCTTCCACTTATTTACGCATTCATTAGTTGGTTCTTGCATGTTCCCTGACCAGGAATTGAACTCCCAACCTTGGAGTAAATAAATGGGGACTGTAGGAGAAAACAGAGTCCCCACTACTACAGTTTATTTAAGCAGAAACTAGAAAACCATCTTCCAGAGATACTCCTGCAAAATACCTAAGGGAATAGAAAATTGGTGAAGATGACACGCAGTCCCTTTGATGTCTTGAGTTATTTTTGATCCTGCATGTTCAGTATAGCGGCATTTGCACCTCACAATACCTTGCTGATCTTTCACCTGCTGTGGGAGAATAAAGCAGTCTTAACAGAGTAGCTTTCTGACACAATTCTCCTCTCATATTTGAAGGATTCTTATTAATTTTTTTTTTCTTAGAGTAGGCAGAAATGTGTGCAGACCTGCAGATTTTGAAAATCGAATTGGTGACACTTGACGGGAAGTGAAGTTGGCTTCACTGCAAAAATTCAATAAAGAAAGGGGTCACCAAATGAGAATACTGTCCCAAATGAGCCTTAGCCATTGTGATTCCAGGTCCTAAAAAAGACATATCTCATTCTTTTTTTGTATAAGCAGACCCTCCTTCCCCACCTTTGAAGTTGTGTGAGTTGAAGTCATTTATGCCTATTGCCTCAAGACAAACTTTATTAGCCTCTGTCAACCCGCTGCCCAGGAGGCCAGTCTAAATGTAACATCACTCTAATGATGTGTCAACAGCTGCCAGCTTGATGTGTTACTCTATCCTTTGTATTGGATTTTCACACTTTATTGTAAAATTAATAATAATATCCCAGACAATTTTTATAATTTTACGACTACATATTTGTTTTCACAGAATTGGAGAGACAATGTTTATTTTTTAATTGTTTATGAAAGAAGCATTTCTTTCCCTTTGTTCAGAACTAAAGAAAAATATGTAGATCATAAATAATTTTCCTCTTTCCATTCTCCTTTTTTTTTTAAATCTTAACTACTTCTTAATGAAATGAGGTGGATTCCAACAGGAAACAGCTACTTCCCTCCCCCCCACCCCCCCACCCCAAAATATCAGGCCCACAATTGAACTGGTTATCACATTTGTAACTCCTTCTTGATAAAAAGAATTCTACTAGGCTTTAAGTTAGACTTTAGAAAACCTGACCGCGCTTCTGTCATGGAATCTGTGGGAAGAACCTGTTCACTTGATGGGCATTTGCTTTCCAGCACACGCATTCTGACTCGGTGGTGTGCCTGAAAACAAGCCATTTTCAACACGCGCCCAGGTGTGCGCGCAGCTCCTTACTACCTGCCAACAGCCTTACATAAAGGCAGCTGGGCTAAGGGTTCTTGTAACCACTGCCGCCAGCTGACAAGGCATTGAATGTGCTCCATTCAGCAGCAGGAACTGAAAACCTCTTCAAAACTCATGCTGTTTTTGGAGACAGGCTGGGAAGACTTCCACAGCGTTAACAAAAGCTGCAGGGGGAGGGCAGCTGATCAATTGTGCTTAAGGAAGCTGGATCCCTCCCACGAGGTAACTGCCATAAAGATCCTTCATCTCCTGCTAATCACCGGGCGGCACTGGTATGACATGGCGCACCCTCCATATCACTTATGCAGCACTGAACAGGGTCCAAGTAGGCGCTCTCTGGGACTGTTCCTAAATACTGCAGGGGTTGGACTTAGACTTTACACCACGGTGCTATAGTGCTGGAAGCAGCAAGGGAACAAAGAAAATGCACACTAAAAATCTGATTTCAATAATAGCCACCCTCCAAAACTTGACCTTGCTAATAATATTTGCTATTTTCTTTTCTTTCTCTGGGCCCACTCTATTATTCATTCTTTGCTGATGTTTCGTATTTTTTTCCAGTTGACAAACAATGAAAAGTTCTCAAATAGTACCAAACAGGATTTTGTTCTAGTTGTCCTTTTTTAAAAAAACAAACAACAACAACAACAAAAAAAACACACAAGATTTCGCTCATCATATTATTGATGTAGATTTCAGCAAACCAGAGCAAAATCCGTTTGGTGAAATAGAATATGTTTGTCCTTATTTAATTTGGACATCGAGAGCTAGGTAGGAGACCTGGGTTTGAAATCTGGCTCTGCTGTTTCTCAGTTCTGTGTTCCACTGTCCACGTTACCCCTGCCTCAGTATCCTCACCTACACCATGAAAACAAACAAAATCCAATAACAAGAGCCTCGTGCACAGGGCTCTCTACAGTCAGCATTAAATAAGGGAACAGCTATAGAAGCATCAATAGCAGCAGTTCTTGGAACACTGTAATTACTCAGCATATGTCAGCCAGGTCGCCACGTGGTTCATTATGAATTCCCATAAGCAGCAGCAACAGACATAACATGCATGGAAATGAGAAAATCTGGTCAAATAGCATACTATACTTTTGGAATAAGTAAAAGGCATATTTTAATTTTATTTATTTTAGTTTCCTACATTCTCTGTATGAAAAAAAATCAATGAAACACTGTGGCCATTATCTTTTCACTACATCCACTGGGCCTTCACCATAATATGCATGGTAAAATTGAATACAAGTCAACTGTAATTTCAATCACATTGAAAAGGATTTTTATGAAGGAATCTTATTGAATATATGTAACAAACACAGTCTGGGGAGAGCACGTGTCCTGTGTTCAGCTGAGAGCTCTAATCATGCTGTAAGTGATTTTTAAACGTAAGTTCAGAATGTGTTTCACCATTCTTCAGCTGGCTCTACAATAAAATCCTGCCTAAAATCTCATTGATCAAATTGCAAAACTATATTGACTTTTTTTTTTTGAAAGAATGACTTCTTGGAGGTTTTAGTTTGCCTTCTCACAATTTAAAGCTTCATATAATAACCAGTGATTGCTGGTTGAAATATCGAATTAATAATTAAGGACAATTGTCAAAACTGTTTGCCTCAGTGGATAGAGCGTCGGCCTGCAGACTGAAAGGCCCCAGATTCCATTCCCGTCAAGGGCATGTACATTGGTTGCAGGCACATCCCCAGTGGGGGGTGTGCAGGAGGCAGCTGGTCGATGATTCTCTCTCATCTATGTCTCTTACTCTCTGTCCCTCTCCCTTCCTCTTTGTAAAAAATCAATAAAATACATTTTAAAAAAATAATTAAGGACAATATTTGCCAAATAAAAATCTAAGCTATTAAAGTGAATTGGTTGTTTGTGACCAGGTGAGATAGGAAAGTTGCAGACTTGAACTCCTGTGGAGATGAAATCTCCAGTCTCTCACACCAGGGCAGGGAGAGGAGCATGGCTGATACTGAAATAGGTAATTACATTTTTTTCAACATAAAATATTCATGTTATTTCAATTAAATATATTTTTCATTTTTCTGCACCCCTTTTGCCTCATCATTCCATTTTCATCTCACATAGACATGAAAATGAAATAGCTACTAATTTAATCAGGGAGACTGGCAACAGCATCCTGAGTGCATGAAAATTATATTTGTGACGTTTGGTATGAAACCACATATAAGCTCCGCAGATTACTTATTGATGGATGGTTCAAAAGGTAAGGGAAAATAAGAAGCAGAAACTCTGATGAAGATGACAAGAGTTGGGCTTTGATTTAGAAAAAATAAAAATTAAAAAAATTATATATATACATATATATATACACACACATATATCTATATCTATATCTATATCTATATCTATATCTATATCTATATCTATATCTATATCTATATCTATATCTATATATCCAAAACCGGTTTGGCTCAGTGGATAGAGCTTCGGCCTGCAGACTAAAAGGTGTATATAAAAGCCTAAGCGACCATTC
This sequence comes from Pipistrellus kuhlii, assembly GCF_014108245.1. Taxonomy (NCBI): domain Eukaryota; kingdom Metazoa; phylum Chordata; class Mammalia; order Chiroptera; family Vespertilionidae; genus Pipistrellus; species Pipistrellus kuhlii. The sequence goes on from NW_023425438.1 coordinate 16,627,055, forward strand.
AACCATTTGACTAGTAGCTATTAACTTGCACTGACCACCAGGGGAAAGATGCTCAATGCACGAGCATAGAAACATGGAACAGACTGATAAATCTCAGAGGGAAAGGGGGAAGGGAGATGGTGAGAAAAGATTAATCAAATATCTTATATGCAGGCTAGAGACCCAGTGCACAGATTCATGCACTGGTGAGGTCCCTCAGCCTGGCCTACACCTTTTCACAATCCAGGACCCTTGGCGGGTGTCAGAGGCCTTGTGTACAAATTCAGCCTGATCCCCACAGGCCAGGCTGAGGGATCCACAGGTGCATGAATCTGTTGCCCATGCGGTTTTGGCCCAATTCCTGTAGGCCAGGTCAAGAGACCTCAACAGTGCATGAATGCATGCACCGGGCCTCTAGTTGTTATATAAATGAGCAAAAAACAGCCTTAATGTATTGCCCCTAGGTCCTAGGTTATTTATTTCTTCAATGCAGATTGAGATCATTGAGTTCAAAAGCCTGCCAGATTCAAATTTTTCCATATCTAATTATTTTAAACATGGCCAAACAAGCAAATGTTCATCCAGTTAGAGTCTGCCTGCTTTGCATACCCCATGAATCCGCATAGCTGTTACGTATTGATAAAATAGGGCCCTGCAGTTATAATGTCCCTAGATGCAGCTGCCTATCAGAGTTCTCTGACCCAAAGACTCCTGCCAGGAGTCTGAGCAGTATTATCTACATGTCCAAGACCTGCTCAGGTTTCCCTCCACCATGGGAGTTCTCTTATCTCTCTCCCTGTGGAGTAGCAAATCCCTTAACCACAGCCTCCAGAGAGACTCATGTTGTAAAAAAAAAAACAAAAAACAGTCAAGGCACTGCCCAATAAAGCTTGGTGTGCTACAGACTGTCATGGTCAAATCCTTTTAACTCCTACAATCTCTATTCATAAAAATAAAGCAAAACAGAAGACAAAACTATTAAAATCATCTTTAGATAGTTTTTCAATTCCCAAAATAGATTTTCTTAGTAAGAGGAATTATTTCTGTTAAGTAGACATATATTTTTATTTCTCTTATATTTATAATTAAAGAATTGCATTATGGGGCCAAACAGCAGGTATAGTTAATAAGAAACTGTCAACCTTTTTACTAAAAGTATCATTTAATATTCCCAGCTGGTATAGTATTTGAGAGGAGAGATAAACCTACAACTTTTGGTGAGAGATATGATTAGATAAACAAAAAAATAAGCAGAAATTTATTTTAAATCTGTAAAAGTTTACAGTTTTAACTTTAATATTTTTTAAAAATTAGCTTTTCTCTATATACCAGCATCTATCGGTTATGAAAATATGAAAGAAAGCATCCTATTACAAAAATAATGAAAAAGAATATATATTAAAATATAATTAGGAAAACATTTAACAAGAAACATATAAATCCCAAATGAAATCATGAAACTTTAGTGAGAAATATAAAAGAAGATATAATTTAAAATATAATATAATATAATCCTAGTTAGTGAAAATATGAGTTCTCCTCAATTAAATTTATTTTAATGAAATAGCAATCATAAGTGCAATAGACACATACTAGAAAATTAAAAACTTATTTAAAATTTATACAGAAAATTATAAATTGATTTGAATTTTGTGTGATTTCATATATATGAAGAAATAGTTAAGATATTTTAGAAGTAAACGTGAAAATCAATATATTATATAAGTACTAAAGAAGATTTGAGTTAGGGTATTTAACAGGGATGGCACTTATCCAAGAACCTACAAATTTATTAGAAGGATGAATTTATTTTAAAAACTGACTTGGTTACTCCCGTATAAAAAAATACAGTTAGAATTTATCTCATACCATCTACTTTGGTAGCCTACAGGGTGATTTTAGAGAAAGCAAAGAGATATTAATCTTAAATTTATAATCATTTAAGGGCCCTCTCCTTTTATTCAATCGTTAAGTGTTTCAATATAAGGAAAACTGAGAGACCACCTGGATCAGTTTTTTTGTCATATTTTCAAAGAATAATATCATCCTGAGAGGTGACTTGGCAAGAAAACAGAAGCTAGAAGAGGATAAGAGATACTGATTGATCTTTGGAAGAAGAAAGGGAAACAGTCAATGAAGCAAAGCCCTTCACTAGCTTCAATAATAATAAATCAGTTTTCATCTATTTCACTATTTGTATATTTTATTTTGAAAGGTTTCACATCAACGAGTAGATGATAGATAGATAGATGATAGATAGATGATAGACAGGCAGGTAGACATGCAGTCAGGTAGACAAGTAGATAGGTTGGACATTTCTGATCTAATACATATTTCCAATTTCCCAGTTGTATAAGCTCAGACCTAAAGACTTAAAATGATTTTTTATAATACCCAGCTAGAAACCAGGAGCATCAGAATGTGAACATGTTATTTCCTATCCTAAAGGAATGACATGTTCTGATATTTCACACTAAATGATCAGAGGCTATAGTTTGCCTTGAGTCACCCCAGTTTCCCTTCCATTTTCTTTAGAATCAATATATACCTTTGCATGTGACTTAAATCAATGACTACATCCCCATGCAGTATTTTTCATGCAAAATTACCTGACCTGTAATATATACAAGTTGTGGCAAAAATAGGTTTACAGCTGTTCCTATGGAAAATCTACACTAATAATAAAAGAGAAAGATGCAAATTGACTATACCTCTGTGATGCCCAGCAGCCAATCAGGAGTATGCAAATTAAATCAACAAAGTTGACGGGTTAATTTGTATATGCAGGCGCTGAGCAGCCAGGTGGGATGGAGAACCTGCTATGAGGGGGAGGGCAGGAGGTGAAGGGACCTACAGGAGCAGTGCTCCACCAAAAGTGAGGAATTGTAGGCTCTCGGTGGCCAGGAGCAAAGCCAGGGGAAGGAAGGCCTAATTCTTACACAAATCTTCGTGCAAGGAGCCTCTAGTAAAACAATAATTAATAAATTATAACACAAATATAAAATCTATGTTTCACATACAACTGTAAACTACTTTTGCTCCACCATATATATTATAGACAATATAATTACATATTATATAAAGTAGTTTATATCTTATTATATTTATAATTATGATATATACTAGAGGCCCGGTGCACAAAGTTTGTGCACAGGTAGGGTCCCTAGGCCTGACAGGTTATCAGGGCCTTCCAGCTGCTGGCCAGAGTCTTCCTTCACCACTCCCCAGTGGTTAAAGCACATCTTAGCAAGCAATCGGACTCCCAGCCTCCCGGTTGAACTCACGAGGGGATAATTTACATATTAGGCTTTTATATAGAGAGGTATTATATAATGACGTATATACTACTACAAGACAATGAAGTATATGTAATATTTTCTGCAAGTCAGGTCCATCTCTTTTTACTCTTTTCTGTGCTATTTTTAAATATTTTTTATTAAATTATTATTTTTGTACATATACCATTGCCTCCCCCTCCCATACATACCCTCCCTCCCCAGAGTTTTGTGTCCATTGGTTGTACTTATATGCATGTATACAAGTCCTTCGGTTGATCTCTTATCTCCCCCAGATCTTCTGTGCTATTTTGAATTAAGAATACTATTAATATCTTGAATTTAAATAAAACTGTAGCTTCAATAAAGTAGTTTTGTTATGGAAAGATTGGTTATTAGAAATGCATGGATGTTCCTAAGTGACTTGGTATATCATCTTCAAAAGAAAACCATAAAGAGTTAATGCAATTACATCCTTATCTGTGTGGAAATGTGAAAAAAATCAATGAAATATGATTCAATATCCCTATATCTTTAGTAATAATTTAACATGACCATAAAATTAATGCATTTGAAACAACATGATGCCAGCAGCACTCCTGTGGTAATAATAATAAATCTATCAATGCATAATGATGAGTTTGCCAACTCACTGAGTAGTTTTCTGTAACTTTGGTAGTTTAAAATAAATTCCATCTTTTATGAAACGAAGTTGTATCGCCCACTCACATTGTCAGAGATAAAATTAGCAGATCTCTCTAAGAACACCAATCACTACTGCATTCACTATGAAAATGCACTCTGCCTTCGGAAGTCTATCATGTACAGGGCATCCTTAAATTTACCAGCCAAACACCTGGGCTCCAATACTTGCTTGAAAACTTGCTAGTAGTGTGCTTTCAGAAAGTCACCTGTTTTCCCTCTGAACACATTTGCTTTCCTATTAAAGGAACTATACATATAATGAACATAGCAGATTGAGTTGATGCTAGAAAGAGAAATGAGTTAAGTTACTGAAGGGTCTTCAGTTTCATTCTAGGCACAGTATGGTGTGTTGTTGTTTTTTAATTTGGGTTATGAAATAATTTTTTCCTAATAAAATGTTACAAAGAAATTTAGCACATGAATACATTTCAAAAAAGAAATTGTAGTAACACCGAAGAAAGGCTTAAGTCTCTTGAGCCTTAGAGGTCCAGAAAGCAAGTCCAGCCTCCAAGCCCCTTTTATAAAATACACACAGGGCTCCCTGAAAGGCAGCTGGAGCAATTGGATTTAGGCAGCAGAGCACACTGATGGCACAAACTGTTTATCAACTGTGTGGTTGCCAATCGTAAGCCAGAAGCAGCTGGGACTGGGAACATGACAGAGGCTTAAATCTTGCCACCTAAGAACTTAGATCACAATAATATGGAAACTCTGGTCCTCCAGAGCTGGAAATTATCCATAGTGTCACCAGTGTATAGTCATACATCTAGAATTATTGCATGCACAGTACACATAAAACATATGAAAAACTGGAGTTTATTTCAGCAAACACCAAAGCTTCTTAGTGTATTATGAAGATTTTTTTGGTAGATACTGAAGACACAAGTGACTTTTGTGCAGTATTTGCCTGTTTCATTATAAGACAACATATAGTACAGAATAGCTCACAGCTTTCTTTAGCTGCTGAAGAAAAACAAATGAAATGTGCATTTTTGGCCCCACACAGTAGGCCAAACCAAGTCAAGTCACCAAACACATATTCTCAAGCAGATGTAAAGGCTTTTATGAAATTCAACCTATACTAAAAGCTAATACAAAAGCAACAATAACAGCAAAGAAACAAAACACAAATGTTGCCAAAATCACTCTTAAATCAGCTGGGGATGCTTTTGAACTTGAGTAAAAGAAAATTGGCACTAGGTTTCACAAAAGTCTATTAGACAAAGAAGTAGTATACTAATTCTGAAACCACTTAAAGACACTACAAAGAAAGAAAATTGTAGGCCAATATCCCTGATGAATATAGTTGGCAAGGACGTGGAGAAAAGGAAACCTTTGTGCATTGTTGGTGGGAATGCAGATTGTTGCAGCCCCTGTGGAAAACAGTATGGAGTCTCCTTTAAAAATTAAAGATGGAACTGCCTATGACCTAGTGAATCCACTTCTGGGAATACATCCAAATATACCCGAAATGCCAATTTGGAAGACTGTATACAGCCCTATGTTCACTGCAGCATTATTTACAATAGCTGAGATTTGGAAGCAGCCCAAGCGCCCATCAATAAATGAATGGCATAATGAAAGATCGCCTTTCTATTAAGAAGTTATAACACTTCACACAGTTTGTTTATTTTGGTATAAAAATCAGACAAATTTAGCCTCTCTTTTGAACCCCACTTACATGCTGACATCTTCATGAAGGTATAATGATGCCATCTCAACCCAGCAGAACTAAACTGAGGCATTTGATTTATACATCTCTTATACTGCTGATTGCATTCTACATGTTTTCATACTTATCTGTTATTTCATAATCCATACTACATTATAAACTTTTGTGAAACTAGGATTGGCACTATGATACTGATCCTTATCACTGTACCAATCCAACATTAAAATATTTTAAAGGTCAAAGGGAAGAGTGAATAAATGGTTAATATTAGGTCTGAGCTGATAGAAATTCTGCTTGAAACAGTAGTTAAGACAAATGAAGAGAGTAGTTTATACTTCCTTTGTTGTACGGCACCACACTGGAGTGTAAGACATGTGTTGGCATGCAAGCCTTCGAATATAATGACATAAAATTGGTGGGCAAGAGAGATATGGCCTTCAATAGGTCAAGGTTCTCAACCACCTTATAGCGAGGAGGAGACAAGAGAAGTTGCATCTCTGAATACCTGTCAGGCCACCTAATGAGATTGAGATGTTGTACATGTTATATTTTCACTTTTTATCCTTCTAATAAAGCTAACTAGTTGTAGCATTAAATTGTTTTTGTCTCATGAATGTTACTGCCAGTCTGACACCATAACCATAACTCTGAATACCTGTCAGTCCACCTAATGAGATAAAGATGTTGTACATGTTATATTTTCACTTTTTATCCTTCTAATCAAGCTAACTAATTGTAATATTAAAGCGTTTTTGTCTCATGAATATTACTGCCAGTCTGACACCATAACCATAACCATAGCTTTGATACTGTGAGTCGATTGTAGCTTGAATAATGGCACAACAAATTTGTCAAAAGATCTCAGTTCATTAGAATAATAGCTCTATCACTTGTAATTGTTGAAAATCGTGGCAAAGGTAAGGGCTATGGAGTTCAGGAGGAATTATAACCAGTGAGTAGTCAGTATGACTAGCATGTAAGGTGAAAGGAAGGCAAACACATAGCTATAGACAGAGTCTTTAACACCGTGCAGTGAACCTTGCACACCCCTGAAATTTTACACAGTATTTTTTATAAATGTCCACATTTTAAAATATCATGAATGACCCATAAAATGTCAAAATATGTTACTCTTTCTTTAAAGAGTCTGTCTGAATATTCTTTTGACAGGAATTCCAGTAATTTATGAGGAAATTTACTTCTTTTTGGTGCTTCCAAGTTACTACTTAGCAAATTACTCTTAGACTCTAGCAAGTGACTTCCATTTGCTAAAATTGAGGTTAATATTTCCCTGAAATGTCTTGCTCATCCCTGAGGAATTAAGTCAAACACTGTTTAAGAGAAAATGTTTCTAAAAATCCAGGATAATAGTCCATCTATTATACTATACTACTTTTAATGAAGGTCATCAGAGTCTCTTCTCTTCTCCTTTCTTTAAGGCAAACATAGCACATTACTGGTTTGGAGCAAAATGCACAGATTAAAACAAGGTTAATATGAAAACAAGGAAGTGTTAGTTTCTAATTTGACTGATGTTAGGGATAAAATTGTGGGTTGCATCAAAGCATCCCCTCCCCCTCACCATCTCCATCTAATGACATTTCAGTTTCTATAACAGAGTCGAGCATTCAGGAAATACCAACACCACAGCAATAAAAGACACAGGATGAAAAACAATTTCAATATATTCATTCTTGGTGTTGGTAGTGATGGTGGTATTAATTACCAATAGGCAGTATTTTCTTTTATACATAGAGACTTTCCACAATTGGCTAAATGGTTTCAGCTTCAAGTGAGACAATAGCCAAGCAATAGCAGCCTAGAGAGTGATTTTTTTTCCTCACTTAACAAGTGTATGAGAGGCTTAATCCTTATAATCATTGGTTAAGCCAGTGCCAAGGACTTAGAATTGCCATCACTATAATTTTCTGTCTTCTTTTCGATGTTCCAAAATGATTGAAGTCATTCCTAGCACCACAATCTCAGGCAATTTCATTGAAGATAATAAAGCAAGCAAGATGTAACCCAGAACAGGTGCTTCTTCCTGTTGTTACTGTAACTTTATCCTGAACAGGAATAACTTTCTCTGAAACCTCTCCTCCTCCAAAGAACTTATTCCAGTAATTAAGTCACCTGCCTTCTTCTATATAAAGGGCTATCTAGGACCATATTTGCTAATGTCAAGAGGTTACCATCTTATACATAAACAAAAGATGTGAGCAGAGGTGGCATAGGTACTATTAACCTTGTGATAAGCAGTCAATGTGTTTTTATTTTTGCCTTGTTTCATTTTGTTTGATGGTTGAACCTCAGTTGCAAAGGTTTTATTCCATCATAATCTTTAGTTCTGGTTATAGTCTCATTAAAAAGACAATGCAAGACATCTCTCTTTTCATAACTATTTGGCATATTTATCTTATCTAATGTTATTTCCCTCACACTGGACAATGGCTGGACTACTTACTACTGTTTAGTATTGTTTTCATGCCTTTTTAGTGATAGAAATAAAACATCTATATTTTTTAAAGATTAGTTACTACATTATGAGTTCCAACTGATTATTTTATTTCAAGTCCAATATTAGAGACAAGAGGCCCAGTGCATGAATTCAAGCACAGGTGGCGTTCCCTAGCCTGGCTAGTAATCAACACTAATCAGAGCCCGCAGGGGAGGGAGGGACCATGGGAGTCTGGCTGTGGAAACGCACTGACCATCAGGGGGCAGCTCCTGCATTGAGCAGCTGACCCTTGATGGTCAGTACACATCATAGCAACCAGTTGATTGGTTGTAACAGTGACTTGGGCATATGTGTGTGTGTGTGTGTGTGTATATATATATATTTGTATGTATATGTATATGTATATGTATGTATATGTATATGTATATGTGTATATATACACACACACAATATATATATATAAATATAAATTTTTATTTAGTCTCATTAATCTTACAATTTAATCTAATTTATCTTATGCAAAGTATCTCAACCTCAGAGATATCAACATATCTACTCATTTGCTTTGTACCACAAAATTAAAACAACAGTCTCTGAATAACAATACCAATACTGGACTGATGTTATCATAATAGTGAAAGGTAGTTCCTGACTTCAGTGCCCCTCACAAGAAGCCAACTAGACACCATGGTGAAAATACCAGAACCCAGGGGTGAGGCTAAAATATCCCCTGGACCACAGACAGAGGGACTGATTCCAATAATTACAGGCGGTTGTTGTTCCTTGTGATTAAGCCCCTATGGAGCCACTGGACTCTGACCATATCACTCGGGATTTGAACATTGAACTGACCCACATTTGACCCAGCCTGGCTCTCCAGGTTTGGTGTCTAGAAACAGTCTTTCTAATTATTATAACTTGGGAGGGACAGCTCTGTCCTGCAAACCTAACCAACTGTTGGCCTCTAGAGGGAGATGAGGATTTATCATTCCTCGTCCTCTCACTTTCCTCTCCCTCCCATTAAAAAAGAAAATTCCAGATAGCAATAATGAGATGAGAAAAGATGTACTAGCCCAAATAGATGTATCTTTGGGAAATATAAAATCTGGTCAATAGAAACTGGATCGATTCGGTGGTTGGAGACCATGTGAAAAGTCACACTGGTCTGGAGATGGGGAATCACTGTTTTGGGGCAGAACAAAGTCAATCTGCAAAGAGAATGGAATGCAGCATACACAAATGATAAGTGTATGCTTTCTAGTTCCAGCTTTCTAGTTCCTGTGACACCTGACCATTCTTCAGTCCCCACTCTTTGCATTCTTAAAATAAAATCCAACTTTTATTAAGTTGGCCTCTTTTCCTTAATAGCCAAAGAACCTTGAATAGAATAGTTAGCAAGGTTGAAATTAGAAAACTTACCCTTTTACCTGTCTTATTTTCTGAGAGTGTAATCTAATTTACAATAGAAAAATAATGTCTTCTTGGTACAATTTCATGGAACCCCACTAAAAAGGGTTTTTCCCCTCTATGCATATCCTATAGAGTATGTGAATATGCATTTTTATAGTCACATCAGCTAATGTCTGTCTATTGTGCTTGCACGGCAAGCTGGTTTCTTCTCTCATTCAGTTCTTTTCCTCCAGATATATTACTGTTTTGATTTGTGTTCATTTCCATATTCCAAGCACAGGCAACAAACTATCTACCAAGTTTCAATATTTATAATATAGTTAAAATGTATAGGATATTTTGTTTCTGACATTTTGTCAATGGTATATAGAAACATATACATCACTTTTTTCCTGTTCATATCCTTTTTAATTTTCTCCAAATGACATACAAAATCCTCTAAAGGCAGTTATTCTATGTCAGACTTAGCAGTTGTCCTACTAGATATTTTCCTCTTTTTCACTCCTGAAATGGAAGTGAAACACTTCCAATGTCCTGCAAACATTAGTCTTTGTTCACAAGCACCACTCTATCCCTTGCCCATGAGTCTAATATCACAAATCAGGTTGCAAATTATGAATTGCCAATCTTTAATAATTGGATTTCTAAATACTTTGTTCTCTGAAAGCATGACCTTAAACTGGGAAAAGAATTAGAAGAACCACTTCTATTCCTGGATCCAGTAGGTACAATTTTCTAAAGCTGGTAATTGTAACAGACCCTATATTATATCCTTACACTGGAAAACAGCATGACTTTTTATTAGACATATCAGTGTCCATACAGTCAACATCTTCTACTCAATGGGGCCTCTCTATTAGTGTATGCTTTGTCGTAGATATAGATAGATAGATGATAGATGATAGATAGATAGATAGATAGATATAGATTAATTATATGAATTGACTCACAAAATGATGAAGGCTGAGATGCCCCACAATCCACCTTCTGCAGGTTAGAGAACCAGGAAACCCAGTGATGTAACTCAGTCTGAATCTGAAGGCCTTAGAACCAGGAGTGTAGATGCCTAAGGATAAAAAAGGATGGATGTTTCAGCTTAAGTAGAGACAGTAAAAATTGCCCTTCCCCCACCTTTTTGTTCCATTCAAGCCCTTAAAAGGATTGGGTGATGCCCAACTGCATTGGTAAAGGTAATCATCTTTACTCAGTCTGCTTATTCATATGTCAATCTCTTCCAGAAACACCCTCACAAGCACACTGAAAAATAAGATTTTGTCAGCTATATGGGCATTGCTTAGCCTAGTCAAGTTGACATAAAATTGACCATCACAAGTATCAACAATTTTCCTTGAACTACTATTGGATATACTTTTATCATTCTGTATAATATATTAAATTCTGCTAACTCATATAATACAGAGTTAGTGTCTAGGTACTTAATTTTATGATTCTTCTATACTTCCCCCTTGCCTTACTCTATTTTCTGCCATATCATTTCTCACCTTCTAATGTTCTATATGACTTATTAGTTGTTGTTATTATTATTATTATTATTATTATTATTATTATTATCTTTGTCCCTCTTGCTAAAATGTAGGCTCCATAGACAAAATTTTTTACCTAGTTTATCTTATTGATATATTTCAAGCATCTAAAATGCACCAAGTACATACTAGGAGCTCAATGTACATTTGTTAAAATGAATGAATAAATACAATCATATTTAATATACTAGCACATTGTTTCCTATTTTTCTTTTTCCCTATATTCCCTTACCTTCTTTAACAAATTGTAGTGCTTATTTATTTTTGAAATAATTTTCATCTGATTTCATTCTTTAAATGACAAAAGCTATGTATACTTACCTACCATACACACACAATTTTATTATTCTCCAAAACCTGTTCTTTCTGTTTATATGGATTCCTTATGAATTGTTTTCTTCCATTCTCTCAAATAAGCTAGAGTACACAGTTAGAAGCATAAGTCAACCTTTTTCATAGAGCTTTTCAACATGGGAAGGTGAACTTGAATATATAAAACACTAGGGGCCCTGTACACAAAATTTGTGCACTCTGGGATGGGAGGATCCCTCAGCCCAGCCTGTGCCCTCTTGCAGTCTGGGAGCCCTCAGGCAATGTCTGACAAGCGGGCCTAAGCCATCAGTCAGACATATTTAGTGCTGCATCATAAGCTCATGGCTGGTGAGCCTCTCCTGCCACTGCTACTGAGCTCACAAGCCATGAGCCTGGCTTCTGGCTGAGCAGGACTCCCCCTGCAGGAGTGCACTGACCACCAGGGGGCAGCCCCTGCATTGAGCATTGCCCCCTGGTAGCCAGTGTATGTCATAATTAGAGGTTGAGCAGTCTTAGCATATCATTAGCATTTTATGCTTTGATTGGTTGAATGGACAACCGGACGACTGACACTGAGCATATTAGGCTTTTATTATATAGGATTATTGATGGCCATATTGATGAGGCAGACACATAACATACATATTATGCTGGTCTCAAGAATATATATTTTTTTTAATCAAAAAGCATACTATAATATTTGTGTGTCCTCTTATACCCAAAATTCTTGTGATGTGCCATTCAGTTGGTTCCATTTCCTGGCAACCCTGTGAATGAGTGATGTCTACAATGTCTCATCCTCAACAGTCCTACTCAGCTCCTATAGGCTCACACCTATGACTTCTTGGATGAACTCAATTTATCTCATGCTAGATCTCTCTCTTTCCCTGCTGCCTTCTATGTTTCCCAGTATTATCTTTTCTAACGAAACCTGTCTTTTCATGATATGTCCATAGTAGGGCAGCTTCAGTTTTATCATTTTTGGCTCCAGTGAAGTTTCGGGCTTAATATGCTCTAGGACCTACTTGATTATCTTTCTGGAACACCAGGGTATCTGTAGAGCTCTCCTCCAAAATCATATTTCAGATTAATTAATTCTCCCCTCTCAGATCTTCTTCACTGTCCAAGTTTTGCATCTGTACATGGTAATTGGGAATATGAGGGGGTGGATGATCTTAGTCTTGGTCTGTAATGACACATCTTTGCTCTTGGTGATCTTTCTGATTCTCCCATCATGGCCTTTTTAAGTATCAGCCTTCTTTTTATTCCTTGGCTGCAGCCCCTATTTGAATTGATGACTGAACCAAGATAAGCAACATCATTAACAATTTTAATGCTACCTCCAAATGCCCCCTCCAAAATGCTTTTTCTTTGTGTACTGTTCAACAAGAGCCAGTAGATTATTTTATTTGAACCTTCATGACTACCATCTCCAGATTCTTAACTCACAGTCAGAGAGGGACTTGTCATTAAAAAAAAACAAAAAAAAAACACATAGTCTGATGCTTGTACAACCTTAAATCTCAGCAGCTGAAATGGGATTCTAGACTCTTTTGCTCCTGACTCTTTTGAGTAACCCCTAAACCATGTCTCATGGGTTGATGGAAATTGGAATTAACTGTTATCTATAGGGAAATAATATTTTTATAGCTGCTCACAATTCTCACTATAAAACTGTCAATTTTATAAATGCTGTTCGCAACAGAAACATAAGTTGCACTGCCTGATAGTAATCCTAAGTGCTGTACAGTAAAAACGAAAACCTGTGCCCAGTTCTTTAAAGAGACTATTACTTCTTATTCACAAGGCATGGTGCTAGTTGCTAATATTTTTATTGGTTAGATTTATGTTTTTCCCCTTGTCTCCTTGCCTCCTATAAAAACAAAAGAACATCTATCCTCATGACCATTAGGACATTAATGACACTGTCAATATGACCCTAAAGAGCATCCAACAGAAGTGTTGCTTCCCATCTCTTCTCAGACTCATTTAACTCCACTCCCCTCCCACCCCAAGCACAAATACTCACCTCCAAAGAATAAACAGGGCTAAGTCTGGATCTGCATACCACCAATCAGTAAGTACTTTCCCTTTTGGGAACAGTTTCAGTTTTCAAGAATGTTTGTAATTTTAGCCTTAGTGAGAATATTCTTCATGCTATCCATAAGGTCATTCCACCCCATTCTGATACTAGTATGGCTAGTAATTAATATGGCCATTCATTACCTAAGCAAATTACCTTCTGAGTATCAAATGAGCAGTATAAACTCTGGGGTTGTCTTCAGCAAATGTTTGCTAGAGCGGCCCCTTTGTCATCAAGACTCCACAACTCCTGCACTGTTTTTAGAACTCTCCTCCAAGTGTCAGTCCCTCCTGAAGCTTGCTTTCCTCCTTGTAGCAAAAATGACTGCTGCAGTTCTGATTCATATTGATAAGCACATGAGACCATCTGAAAGGGAGGGTCTCTCTTCTTCAAACTATCAAGCAAACATACTTTGTTTCACAGACATCAGACCCCCTTAGGTTATGTCTCTGCCTGAACCAATCCATATGGTGAGAGAGTAGGGGTAGGCCTGTCATTTTCCAACCAGGATGCGGGGCACAGGGTGCATAGGAAACAAACTAGTGTGAGCAACTCTGCCCAGTTTGCCTAGGAATTGACCTGATTTAGCAGTAATAGTTCTGTGTCCCAGGAAAGTGCTCAGTCTCAGGCAAAGATGGTTGGTCACCAGATATCCAATACCATAGACATAAAAACATCAGCTGCCCCAAACCCACACTCAAATCACTAGATTTAAATAAATGAATATGTCTATTTATACTTCCTCACAATAGATAGCTTTCTCACATTGGAACTACTGAATTTTTTTCATCTATAGAACTCCAGATGCTATAAAGGCTTCCTTAGCATGTTTATCTTTATCTTGAATAACCAGTGAGCATTTCTCATGTTTTCTAACATTATTTGACAGAATTTTCTGGTCTTGTCAGTTGTATTCCTAAACTTTAGATTCGGAGTTCTCCAATGGCCATGCCCTCAAAAATGGGATCCTACAATGGGGTTGTGCTATTTCAAAGCAGAAGAGATGTTTTCTCAACTAGATCCCAAATCTCCAGTGAGGTGGGAACTAGGAGGGTCTCTCTTCTGAGAAAGATCTGTTATTTCCTAGGATGCAGAAGGTCCTTCATAATCAGTTTCTTATGAAAATGTTATTTATTGATGTTGTTCTTATTAAAAATAGCAAAGCATATCCTGGTTTATTTTTGAATTCCCCTCACTTTGTACTTCTTATTATTTGCAAGTATTCTACCAGTTCCCCAGATGAAATTATAACTCAGTTAAGTTTTACAGTAAGTTTAATTTCCCTCTTAGTTTGGGTTTTACTGTGTCTAAAGGGATAAAATTGAGACTCTGAGATTCTATCCAACTAGGGTCAAAACAACTAATAACACGAATGAAGATGTTAAGCTGTTTGCTCATTATTGTATAAAACAGTGATAATTTGCTATGTTTTACATCTTTCACTTTGAACATCTGCTTTGAGCAAGGTCCTGGTGAGACTAACTGCCCCTCAATACCACCTCTGATACATCTGCAAATGCAGATTCCAGGATGTAGCCTCCAGAGACTGGAATTCGAAAGCTTGCTGAGGACCATGAAACCTGCAGTGCTGAGTGTGAAGCCAGACTCATGAAATTCCATCACAGCTGATGCTAGAACCTAATGTGTTCATTCATAAAGCAACTCGGCAACCTAACGGGGCTGGCTTCCCGTGAGGGTTCAATGAGAAATGTCACGGAGAGCTTCAATAGTCCCCCTGACTCCCCCTCAAAAAAAAAAAAAATCAGTTTGGAAGGCTTTTGGAATATAGTTACAAAGTTACACTAATCACATCATCTGTGGGTGTTGCTGTGATGAGCAGAGCAGCAAGGCAGCTTCCCTTGCGCAGCAATTTTGTCAGTTGATCAACCATTTCTCCTCTGAGCCCAAAGCAGCTGGAAGCAAATCCCATTATAGCACAGGATTTGTTTTATCGGTGGTGCATACTGACCAAGGACGTTTTCTGGTCAAGCATTCATTCAGTAGCTCTGCTGTATCTGCACAGGAAACGGCTGTGACCTTTCCAGACCATATGGTTACACATTTTGACAGGCAGCACAGAGCCAGGCCCTCCAACCAGGGGGCACAGACGGCCCCACACTGTTCTCCTGAGGCGTGCTGTTCTTCGAGTTGTCTAATCACGTTCAGCAAGGCTGGCGCTGAACATTATTCAGAGGATCAGAAAGGCAGGAGAGCTGTGCTGATGATCCTACGGCAATCCTCGGCAAGAAGCAACATTCACGGACGGCTGGTTCTTTAATGGATGCTTTCACTCTCAGAAATGCTGTCCCCTTCTGTCTCTGTTACCTTCCAGCACATGCAACTCCAGCCAAAACATTAATTTTGATTCGTCAGAAATTATAGATCATGTTCAAAATAAAAATATATATTACATGCTTTCTTTATTCTTCATTTTGTACAGAAAAATGAATCACAGGCCCAACTTAAAGCTGATAATGTAGTTGGGATACCAGCACTGATAAATGTTTCATAAAGGACTCTATTTACCAATTTTACCTTGATTTTGACCCATCAGTCTCTCTCTCTCTCTCTCTCTCTCTCTCTCTCTCTCTCTCTCT
The DNA here is from genome assembly GCF_014108245.1 of Pipistrellus kuhlii. Classification (NCBI taxonomy): domain Eukaryota; kingdom Metazoa; phylum Chordata; class Mammalia; order Chiroptera; family Vespertilionidae; genus Pipistrellus; species Pipistrellus kuhlii. The sequence goes on from NW_023425438.1 coordinate 16,643,090, forward strand.
CTCTCTCTCTCTCTCTCACACACACACACACACACACACACACACACACACACACCATCTACTTGTAATCACATCACAAATTTTGGTGGTTTTAAATACATATCTGATGATTCACACCACATAGTGTGTGAATTTCCACTCTCTTATTAATTCTTCCATTGTCTCTGTCTTTTCTTTCTTCCTTTTTCCATCTCCTGATTTTTCAAAAATGATATGAATTCTTATTTTCTCATCCGTAGCAATTCAGCTAGACATCCATGCCATCAAATTTTAACCTCTACTCCAAATTACTTATCAAAATATTTCTATGAAAGGAACACATCTTTCTTCCTCAGTAGAAATGTAGTGAATAAAATTTTCTCCACCTTCAATTTCTGAAACAGCATTTAAAAATACAAGAGAATATTTCTTAAATGCTAAGTTGTGTGTTGCACTAAAAAAAAGCTTAAAAGATTGAAAAGGTCAATGATAGCTAGAGTTTTTAAGGACCATTAGTAAAAAATTTAGTCATTTGAGCATCAGTTTCTTCATTTGTAAATAGTATTAAAAGTCTCCAGATACACTTTGTGAGGTTACTGTGGTATTTACATAAATTAATTATTTTCTCAGTTAATTAATCCATTGATTAAATTATATGTAATGAGGACTGATTAGAAGTCCATAAAAATGATGAATAAAATATATATAATCCCTGCCCTCACACTGTTTATAATCTACTTTAAGTAAATTTTTCCACATATTGCAAGTCTTAAATATGTTTAAATGTATGTCTTTGTATGTACTTGTATTGCTTTTACTCACATATTTTTTTAACAGCCACCAAGTAGAAAACATTATTTTAATGCTGGGGATTTAAAAAGTAAAAAGCAAAATTCCTGTTGAGAAGAACTCCATTATACTTATATTACATTTTACTTAAGAATCTCTTTAGCCCAGCCAGCATGGCACAGTGGTTGAGCGTTGACCTATAAACCAGAAGGCCATGGTTCAATTCCTGGTCAGAACACATGTTCTGGCTGTAGGCTTGATCCCCAGTATAGGGCATGCAGTAGGCAGTTGATCAATGATTCTCTCTCATCATTGATGTTTCTATCTCTCTCTTCCTCTCCCATAGTTTCTGAAATAAATCAATATATATATATATATATGAAAAGAAAATAATGTCTTCATCTATAAAGATGCAAACTACCAGATAAATAGAGGATTACACAAGACAGTTAATTTTCAAAACAAGAAGTCTGAATGTTTAATAAATTATTAAACACACCAACAGTTCAATAATGTCAAAAAAAAAAAAAAAAGCACAGCTCTTCTTTCTAGAATTTAGCTCTATACGAAACTAGGAAAGTAAGTATCTGGTATAGGGGTATACAGATAACTTTACTAACAGGCAAGTCATGATTCACCATTTAGGACTGGAAATATTGCTACAAGTAGAATTGACAAGAAATAATAGAAATGGCTATAGGCAGGCAACTAAAGGTATCTATCACAGCATCTATGTCTATTCTACTATCATTTAAAAGTAACTTAATAATGCCTTAATTTATACAAAACATTTATTTAGCATTTGGGAGAATGATCTTTATAGCATGCAATTTCTAGTCTGTACTTTTCATGTTTATAAGTTGGTGATTTTTACATTTACATGGATATTTTCCCTAAGTGGGTTTGACCTAAAGTGTGAGAAAAAAAGTAATTTACAATCACTTTGAATTTAATTCCTCTTTACCTTTGAATCTATCCATGGTGCTGGCTAGATCAAACAGTTATAACAAAAATAGAGGCCCAGTGTATGGATTCATGCATTGGTGGGGTCCCTTAGCCTGGCCTGTAATCTCTTGCAATCCAGGACCCTCAAGGGATGTCGGATTGCCAGTGTCTGCCTAATCGCTGCAGGCCAAGGGACCCCACCAGTGCACGAATCTGTGTAACAGACCTCTAAGATGCATATAAAGATCTTTGGTTAATCTCTTCCCACCTTCCCCCTTCCTCCCATCCCTTTGAGATTCATCAGTCTGTTCCATGTTTCCATGCCTGAGGTTTCTGCTCATGCGTTGAGCATCTGCCTCCTGGTGTTCAGTGCACATCATAGCTACTGGACAGTGGGCCAGCTGGTCGGCTGTTCGCTTTGGCTTTTATAGATAGATAGATAGATAGATAGATAGATAGATAGATAGATAGATAGACAGAGTCTCTACTCAACTTGTACACCGAACCTTAGAGATGATCTCAGGGAAAGAGACACAAGTCAATATAAATCCATCAAAATTCAGCATCAAAATCAAAACCATGTTTGCATTTGTATAGTCCTTTTCATTTTTTTTACAGAATATCTTATATCTCATTTTATCCACAAAACATCAGCAGGAGATCAAAAGCAAAATATATTCCTCATTTTATGGGTGAGGTAACTTAAATAGAGACTTGGATCGTCTTTTTCAAAAACACACAATATATTAATGTCAGCAGAAGACTATATTCACTCTGGTTCAGGTTGAAAGAATTTGGTAGCACTCCAAGCTTGCAACTTTATTTTTTCAGCCTGGAAGTTGACATTCAATAAGTTGAGAAAATAAGTATTCTTCAAACTTGAGGAGCCATCCCCATGACACAGAAGTGTGCATCCAAGAATGATGTTTACACAAATATGAAAATAGCAAGAGCCAAAGCTCATAAAAATGCAATGTTAAAAATATTGACAATGTAGTCATATATACTATATTAATTCAACTCTGTGAATACATATAGTATAGATACATATATCAAAGACTAGAAATACAATTACCAAAATGTTAACAGTGACTAATTCTGAGTATGATTCTGGGGAATCTTAATTTTTATCTTACTTTTTTGTAGGTTTTTTTTTTCTTCTATTTTTTTCTATGCTGAAGACATATTAGTTTATATAAATGATCTTTTTGAAATAAAAATGGATGGTTCCATGAAACAAAAACTAATCCAATTTCCTTAATAGTCATATTTTCCAAATGAGAGTCTTGCTTTATGTCTTCTTTATTATATCATCAAAGTTAAACTCTCACCCTTCAAAAAACTACTACAAGGAAGAAAGTATGTCTTCCTTCTGAGCACACATTTATTTGGCATAAGTTTACCCTTGGGTCCCTGATTCTTCAGGTTTCACTAGAACTGGTCAAGGACTTTAAAATAGTAAGGAAAATATGTCCTTTGACCAAAGTAATTCTTTGTGTTTCTACGTGAAGGAAAACCATTAGAGATAATATATTTGAAACCATTTCTCAGGATATAGTGATTTCCTTTGTCTCAAAATTGATCTTATTGCAAATAAAATCAAAGTATGCCCTAAGAAAGGAGACACGCCAAAGTGTCTCCTGAAAAACAAAAACATAAACATGTAATTTAAGAATTTAGATGTATTGCCGAGACTGGTTTGGCTCAGTGGATAGAGCGTCGGTCTGCGGACTGAACGGTCCCAGGTTGGATTCAGGTCAGGGGCATGTACGTTGGTTACGGGCACATCCCCGGTAGGGGGTGTGCAAGAGGCAGCTGATCGATGATTCTCTCTCATCGATGTTTCTAACTCTCTATCCCACTCTCTTCCTCTCTGTGAAAAATCAATAAAATACATTTAAAAAAAAGAATTTAGAAGTATCACTTTTCAATGATAGTAAGTAAACCCCACTAATATTTTCTCTGAAAGGTCTTTATTTAGATATCTGATTTAATAGATACATGCTTATCTAATTTCTGTTATAAAACAATCTACTCATAAATTCCTATTCTCACTTTAAGATTCTTCAGTAAATATATGTGATTTCTCTAGCAAGGGTATAAAGTGATGGAGAACTTAAAGCATATGCAAACAGAGCAGGTGGCTATTATGGAGATAGACATGAAGATTAACCTTCATTCCTATAACTTCAGCTGAGCTAGCACTTTTCTGCACTGTGCAAGGTCTTTACGTACGTAATTTTTTTTATAAATCACTTCCATTTGGAATGAGTGGGTACCAGCTGTTCTCTTCACTTTACATGCAGGAAAACCTCACAGAGAAGCACCAAAGGACTGCCCATCACTTCCAATATCAAGTAAAAAAGTCGACAGAGATGTGTAAAGAAGCCCATTCTTCATGGCTAGGTTTATTTAGATCTCAAATTTATCTTCTACAAAAACAGCTATAAAAGGAATGCATTTTCCTTTTTAAAATATATTTGTATTTCAGAGAGGAAGGAAGAGGTAGAGAGTGATAGAAACATCAATAATGAGAGAGAGTCATTAATTAGCTGCCTCCTGCAAACCCCATACTGGGGACTGAGTCTGAAACCCAGGCACATGCCCTGACTGAGAATCAAACTGTGTCCTCCATGGTTCCTAGGTCAATGCTCAACCACGGAGCCATGTGGGCTGGGCTAAGGAATGCATTTTCTAACATGTGTATATTTTATATTTAAATAAAGAAATAATTATATCTCTAGAACCCTACCGAAATAACAGTGCTATCAGTTCTTTGGCAGAAAATGGCAAGTATAATACTTCAGCAAACATCTATAATGGGAATCTTACTAGGTGTCATACAGCACATACTAGAGATGGATAAGGATGGGATGACAACAGATACATTTCTGAAGAAAGATATCCTGTTTCTGTTCTCTTACATTACACTAGAGGCCCAATGCACGAAATTCATGCAAGGGGCTTGGCCCTCGCAGCCCGCAGTGACTTGCCTCAGCCCCTGTAACCCTGGCTTTGTCTGGAAAGTTGTCCTAAAGCTTGTTCAGCTGTCCGGTCTAATTAGCATATTACGCTTTTATTATATATTACATGACACTAAGAGAATTTTAGCATATATGGCTTGTTTCTTTGAAGGCTAAAAATTAAAATTTCTGAAGATCTTAAGGAAAATTAAGCCTTCTATAATAGGTTGTTCTTGAATAACTATTCTAGATATTTTGCCTTTGTTTATGGAAATCCTCAAGGCAAATAAAAAATTACATTTTAATTAAAATGCCAAACAAAAAGAACAAATTATGAATTTTAAATCACTATGAAAATAAACCTTGTGTTGAAATTTTTTAACAATTAATTAATATCAAAACTTGCCTGCAGCTCTTAAATGTACGATTTTTCTAACATCAGTAGTCTTCATTGCTAATGCACTAAGGCTGCTCTCCTAGTGCTTTTTTCTCCCTCTCCTGGACTCTGGTAGATTCCAGAACTCCACTAACAACTAGTATGATCATTTGCCTTCAAAGAAACCCTGCATTCAAAATAGTTTACAGTTCTCTTAAAATAAAAATATTGTATTCATAAACAGAAATTATCAAATGCTTGTCTCCAGTTTTCAGGACGAGTGCATCCACTCTATGGTATTGGACTTATGGGGCTCCCATTGTTGACACATGGGGCATAGCTTTCTATTTAAATGAAATCTGCAATTTCAGAAGAAGCAATGCCAATTATCATGTACCCAGGCTTCTTACACTTTTGTTTCATTTGGGGGGGGGGGGGGGGAAGAGACACATTTTGACAATTGCTTTTAACCCTATATACAGTTTTCATGTAGAGAATAAAGGTTGGATTTAGTGTTGGTTAATAGTTAAGACAAATCAAAAGCCTTCTATTTTCTACTGATGTACAAAGCATTTCTAAAAACTATTCTCAGCTAAAACACAATCCACAAATGACAATGAATTCCATCTCCTTGCCCTTACCAACAGAACCCACTCTGAAATCTAGAGAAGTAGGAACCTCCGTGAAATGCTTTCTGTATTTTATGGCGTTCAACAACACATAAGGTGACACCCCATCATGCGTATTCATTTCTGTGATGCCAGAAATTCCATTTAATTTAATAACAAAAATTAACTTTCCAGAAAGTGATAAAAAAAATTCATTTAAAAATATTTTTATTATTGAAGTTAAATTTTGTATAACTTTTTATTTATTGATTGAAGATAAGGAAATTTATGTGGCAAAATGTTTGGTTCTTAGCCATGAGGAATTTTGTTCTTTAACTCCAAAGACTCAAAGACATTTGGGTTTCTGTTGGAAACGTTCAGATAAAACACTAAATTAAATAAAGATGCAATGTTTCCCCTTTTTTGCAAGGCTCCTTAAAGGAATCACCACAAATGAAAAAGAGTAAAGTAGAGGAGATAAAAGATAACGATGTGTTTTTTAACAGGACGGATATGCAGTCGATCCCAGGCTGCATCATGAAAAGGTGACACTCTTAGGAAGGTTTGCCATTTCCTCACTAAATGACTGCACATAAAGAAGCCAATGCTGTTGTTGAAGGCCATGAAATACCATTCACACGACACATATTACGCAATTTTAAAAGAAATATATTTTATTGTTTTTTTACAGAGAGGAAGGGAGAGGAATGGAGAGCTAGAAACATTGAGAGAGAAACATTGACCAGCTGCCAGGGAGGGATGTGCCCGCAACCAATGTACATGCCCTTGACCGGAATCAAACCTAGGACCCTTCAGTCCACAGACCGACACTATCCACTGAGCCAAAATGGTTTCAGCACATTATGCAATTTTAAGATATATCACATGTCTCAATGACATTAACAACCTTTGTAGCTTTGCACCAAGTTTGGAATTGCCAGATCTGGTTCATTGCTAGCCTAGAAGTTAGTCAGCTGAGACAAAATATAAATAATGAGGGAGGATCAGAGGGGAGGGAAAACTACAGGAAATAAAATGAGTTTTAAAGGCTAACCCATTTAATACTTTAAGAAGAAAGAGAAGCATATAAAATTTTGAAAACATGTATTTTTCCAAGACATAAGCCTAAGGATTAACAAATGCTATGACCAACATTTTTGTTTTGATTTGAACTATAATTTTAGGCCATGGTGGTCAGTTAATTGCTCAGCTGTGCTCAATTACATGACATCTGAAATTATGAAGTCAAATATCACACAAGGATTTTATCCTCCTCCGCTAAAACAGTGTTTTACTAAATACATAATAGTAAACAAATACAACTTTATGAAGGGAAGAAAAAATATCCTTTAGAATCTCTTCATACTCCTCCATCTGCACATTGTGTATTAGGAATCAGAAAGAAATTCACACCCCTGAATTTGAATCACAAGCAGATTGCTACAAGTAAACTTTTACATTACTGTTTCAGAAAGAACTTTTAATTCTTGGGGTGAAAAAAAAAAAAGCAATTCTGTCAGTTTCAAATATGTACCTCATATCTGCCTGTTAATGTCAAAGGGTTCAAAAGGACACGTGGCCAATCTCAGGTCACTAATCCCCACAGCTGGACAGTTGTCATGGATTCATTTACAATATAGAAGGGTTAGCTCTCTAGATGCAGGGCTGGTCAGGTTTCCTCTCAGTTTATTCAGTGAGTTTGGGGCATCTGGAGAATAGGGATCTGATGCGCTAAGTAAAGTTCAAGAAAACATTTCAAGTAGTTGATACTTGCCATTATATCTCTGCCAGACCCTGTGTGACTCCAAGATAACTCTTTCTCCATCATACACCACAGTCTTGCTTTCAGGGCCTCAAACACCCTCAAAGTTTCCATCTTTGGTATAAAATAAATGCGATGTATAAGCAAAGGAGACCACTGGAGAAAAATCCCATGTGGGAACAGAAGAGCAATTGTGGCTCTCTCCTCACAGATCTCTTATCCATCCTAATCCTCCAGCTCTATCCACTTTCATCAGTGACTTCATGGTTTTAAGCATTGCCTCAAACACTTTGGACCAATTTTTAAGTGGACCCAAATTTTGCAGTTTGGCAAAATAAACAAAGGATTGTAATTAGAATAGATTTTATTTTTTCATATATTTTTATTTCAAAGAAGGGACAGGAAGGGAAAGATAGAAACATCAATGATGAGAGAATTATTGATCTAATGCCTCTGGCATTCCCCCAACTGGGGATCGTGCCTACAACCCAGGCATGTGCCCTGATCCGGAATTGAACCCTGACCTCCCGGTTCATAGGTTAACACTCAACCACTGAGCCACACTGGTGGGGCTAGACTTCAGTTTTAATAAGTAGCAACTATTCTGAAAGTTGTTAAATTTTGCCAGAAGACAATTTTGTGGGCAAAGTTTACTTGTTCCACTTCTTAGAACAAATGTGTGTTTTTTTCAGTAACATTGCAAAACTCTTCAATTTTGACTTCACTGAGCTATCTAAGAGTGGGATAGGGTAGGAATAATAACTTTCCAAGGGAAAGGTGCTGACTAAGTGTTAAATGAAAGCTTCATCTTTCCCTTAGGACATAAAATCATAGTAGACCTCTTTTACAGAAGAAAATATGTTAACCCCAGGATAACATATTTTAGACACTCATTAACAGAAAAATTAATTCAAAGAAAGAAAAATAGATGACAATACATTTACCCTCTTGGTTGGGTAAAACTAGCTCAGTTGGTTGCCCCATACACAAAAAGCTTGAGGGATTCAATTCTCAGTCAGGGCATATACCTAGGTTGTGGGTTCAGTCTCTGGGAAGCAACCAATTCATTTCTATATTTCCTCTCTCTCTCTCTCTCTCTTTCTCTCTCTCTCTCTTTCTCTCTCATTATTACTTCAAAAAAAAGAATGAATGAATGAACCTTTGCCTAAAATAATTTGCTTAATACAATAGCTATTAAGTGGCAGGGTTGACATTTGAGTCTAATATATCTGAGTTCAAAATTCACACTCTTTCTGATATGCCATATTGCTTCACTCATAAAGTCAGTAATCCTCCAAATGAGTTTCTCATTCATTCATTCACTCCACAGTTATCAAGTGCCATCCAGGCACTATGTAGGAGTTGCTAAACGAATTATAAATGAAAAAAACTTTTCTCTCCCTTTCTCTCATTCAATGTGATAATAAGCAACTGCAGTAATAATACCTCAGTTGGTATAAGCTAGTAAATTTGCGAATCACTGCTTAGTATATTTAGACCAATTATTCTAAATAGAAATGAAAAAAATGTAAAAAATAAAAAATGATCTTGAGAAGAGCTGCAACAAAACTTTAATGAGGACAATGCCTAAGGCTGGATTTCAGTGACACTAAAAATATATATATTATATGCAAATCCGAGGGCATACCTCTGGAAAAATCCCTGTAGAAATCACAATTATAGATCATTTCAAAATGTAGGTTTTAGATAAAGATGACACTTTCAGGACTGTAGTCTATTAAGTCTATCCAAGTAGTATTCTGCCATAGCATGAAATTCTATGTGAATATTAAATTAGGTATTTGTTAATTATCCTATTTAAACAATATTGGCGTTATTTAGAAATTATTAGACTAAAACATAAAACCCAAACTATAGACATATTTTTAAAATCAAGTTTTTTCTCAGCTAAATCTAGAGTAATTCCAAGTGTGAACAGAATTATTTAGAAAAAGAAATTGGCAGACTCAAAATAAGAAAATGTTTTTTTTTAAAAACTAGGCACAAAATATTCAGTACAATCAGTAATTTCAAAATACTAAAACTGGATAAAATTATAAAGATTGATTCCATCTTCACTTAATGAATCAATCAGTAAGTCAAATATTTACTGTGGAGAATTCAGAAGACAAAATATGGTGTCAGCTTCGGGTACAGAACATGTACACTGTGTTCTAGTAAAAAGCCTGCTCAGATTGGCCAGAGTCAGAGAGGCGGTTATTGAAAAAAGAACTGGTGTTGCCTCAGAAGTGGGGGGTAGTCTTATACAGCGAATATAGGCCTAAACCTATGTTTTAACTGTAAAATTAGGGGGGTTGTCTTATACGCCGGAAAATACGGTAATGATTTCATGTTTTTTATTAAAATTGCATGATAGAGCTATAAATTTGGAGTCTTTAGGGTATCCTATATAATAAAAGGCTAATATGCAAATTGCCCCCATGGGAGTTCAACCAACTGGCGATGATGTGTACTGACCACCAGGGGGTGATGCAGAACAAAGGAATGCCCCGGCCACAACCAAAAGGCCCCAATTGGCCTTGATTGCCGACCAGGCCTAGGGGCCCTACCTGTGCATAAATTTTGTGCATCAGGCCTCTAGTATATAATATTTAACACCATGGGAATTTATAAAATCACCAAGAGAACAAGTATATCTAAAGAATATAAAGAGTGTGAGGACTAACCTGAGGGTATATCAATATTTGAAAGTCAGCAAGATGGTTTAAAACAAACAAACATTGAGACTATAGTGAAATACCAGTGAGGCAGAATGAGAACTGAAAAGATGGGTGTTTAGAAAGGAAAATATGAACAACTATGTTAAATCCTGTTGAAAGCTAGAGCAAAACAAGGTCTAATAATGAATAGTTAATTTGAACTAAATAAAAGTAACTGGTAAGCTGTATAAAAGCAATGTTAGTGCACCAGAGAAGGCTAACACTTGATTGAAATGGGTTGAAGAGCAAAGGGAATGGAAAGTACAGGCATGTAGGATCAAAGATAGGCAGGACTTCAGAGTTGGAGGTTTTTTATTAGAGAGAACTTGAGAAACAGTTGTCTACAGAGACAGGAACCATGAATAATCAGAAAGGCCATCACCCTGGGCCTACTTATCTCACAGTGGAAAAAGCAAATTAAATGTACTTAATAAGTTGTAAAGTAGAGATCTAGGGGAGGGACAGAGCAAATGGACCAGGGATATAGAATGGGCAGCACCATAGGCCTCTTTGAGGCTAGTCATGACAAAAGTAAAGCATGTTTGGGTTTTGTTCTCCAGCCTTGTGAAGAGTGGGCCTAAGTCAACAGTCAGACATCCCCCAAGGGCTCCCAAATGGCAAAAAAGTGCAGACCAGGTTGGGGGATCCCAACCCTCAGTACACAAATATCTTCTGGGCCTCTAGTATCCTATGCACATGTGTCAAACACAAGGCCCGCGGGCCAAATCCGTCCCGCCAGGCCTTGCAATGTGGCCCGCACCGCGCTGTCATCACTGCACTCCGCTGCGTTTCCATCACAATGACAGTTTATGACTGTTCAGTAAACCATTCGGCCCGCGATTTAGGCTGGATTTTAGATTTTGGCCCCTTCTCTGATTGAGTTCGACACCCCTATAATAAAGAGCTAATATGCAAATGGTTATCACGCCCTCATGCCCTCGTGCTCTCGCACCCTTACGGGGGACCTGAAGCTGCACCCCCTCACACACACACACTGTGGGGCCTGATGAGGGTGGGGCTGGCCAGGTCTGGGTCTCACACAATGGGTGGGGACTTGACTCTAGGGTCTGCAGCATGCCCCAGACTCTGACAGGAGGGAGATTTTCATATACATTTTATTAATTTTCTTTCATCTCTGACACTTCTATTATAAAGAAAGGGCAAATAGCAATATTAAAATATTTCCTCTAATTAATTTCCTTTTAATGTGCATGAATTTCATGCACTGGGCCACTAGTTTAATAATAAAAAAGCTGTAAAACATTCACTTAGTATAATTAAAACTAAGTATGTAAATAAGTATGTAAATAAGCATATGGGAAAAACTAAAAAGGAATATGTGAAAATTAAAATATTTATCTCATCAAGTTAGGCCATTTAGATCTCTGTTCTCCAAAAAAATCAATATGAAAACATGCACAGTGTCACTAATCATCAGAGAAATCATAATTCAAACTTCAAGGAGATTTCGCCTAACACCGGTCAGAATGGCTAATATCAATAAATCAACAAATAAGTGTTGGCCAGGATATAAAGAAAGAGGAACCCTCATGTACTTTAAGTAGATATTCATTTGGTGCAGCCACTATGGAAAAAATATTATAGAGGTCCCTCAAAAAAATAAAAAATGAAACTGACTTATGACCCAACATTTCCACTTTTTTTCTATTATCGATTTCAGAAAGGAAGGGAGACGGAGAGATAGAAACATCAATAATAAGAGAGAATCACTGATTGAATGTCTCCTGTATACCCCTTACTAGAGATTGAGCCCACAACCCAGGCATGTACCCTTGACCAGAATTAAGCCTGGGACCCTTCAGTCCACAGGCTGTTGCTTTATCCACTAAACCAAACCAGCAAGGGCCATTTCTGCTTCACGGTATATATCTGAAGAAACACAAAACTTTAATCTGTAAGGATATTTGCACTCTTATGTTCATTGAAGCATTACAATAGCCAAGCTATGGAAGTAACCCAAGTGCCCATCAATGTTGAATGGATAAAAAAGTGGTGGTACATACTGTATATACAATGGAATATTACTTGGCCATCAAAAGAGAATGAAATGTTACCATTTGCAACAGCATGGATGGACCTAGAGGATATTACACTTTTTTTGTGTTTTCTGTAATTTCTGAAATGTCAGATATCTTAGGTAAAACAGGAAGGACTGAGGTAAGCTGTATTTATATAAGGAAATGGTCATTCATATTCTTTTGTCAGGTCATTAGTGTGTGGAAGTGAGTCAATTTGATCAAGAATTACATTTGGGCTTATTGTTGCTATGGTCAACAGCAGTGCACCACTGGCCTCAAATTCCTCCAGCAGCTGACTGCCATTGCCCCATGCTAAGAGTTGAGACTCAATTGTTGGAGAGTTTCCTTTTTATTCAGTTGACCCTTCATTTCTGCACCACAGAATAACCTCTCTCCATGTACTTTTTCTTTCCCCAGAGGCAGTCTCCTGTTGCTTGTTACCTGTACTAAGCTTATGATGGGAGCATGAGTGCTGTTGTTCTAGTTTCACCTAAGTCTAAGAGAGGCCTGTGTACATAGATCTTAGACATAGAAACAGAACAAACAAACTCAGACACAGACAATAGTATGAAGGTTCCCAGAGACGAAGGGCATGGGGGTGGCGGGGGGGAGGAGTAGATACTATATAGGGGGTCAAATATATGGTGAGGAAGAAAGAGTAGACTTTGGGTGGTGAGCATAGAATTTGAATATGCAATCCAAATCATCAACCCAATACAGATGATTTGATGGCATTTTGCCTCACTTCAGCACTATTTAAAAATATTCATTAGAATTCAAATAGCACAGCAGAACTGACATTGTTTTCTTTTCTATGCCTGGCACAAAGTAGGTGTATCAATCATCTACTGTCACAACAAATACTCCCAAACTCAGATAGCAATTACTTTGGCTCATCTAGTCTGGGCTTGGCTCATGGCTCCACTTAAGGTTATCTAGGGAAACGAACACTGCAGACCTATGCTTGCTTTCGTAATAATAAATCATTGTTTCACACAAGGCATGTCAGGTATTGCTACAATAATACTGCATAACAAAACACTTAAACACTCAGTAGCTTAAAATATAAGCATTTTCCCCCTCTCCTAATGTATGTGGGTCAGCTTGGGCAACTGTGATTTAGACTATAAACCAGTTGGACTTAAAATCTTCATGTTGGGTTCAAATCGTTTTATATGTCTCCATATTCTCTTTAAATCAGCAGTACCTGGAACATATTTTTCTCAAGGCAAATCTACAAAAGGGCTACACTAACGCATGCAGACACACTTAAGCTCTGTTCACATCAAGCTGTTCAGATATCTATAATCAAAGCAAATAACACAGTCAAGCCAAAGTCAATGGAGTAAGGAAGTGTGCTCTGCTCCCAAGGTGCAGCTACAGTGTGAGAATATTTGCTGTACAAGACTAATACATTAGTAGGGGCATCCACAATGTGTTGATATAGCTCCATGAGTTAGCATGTGCAGTTCAATTCCGTAGTTTTTGGCCTTTCTAACAATATCTGCATTTTTGAAGTGGCAGAACAAGTACCAAGGCAAGAGAAGGATCCTGAAGAAGGAAGAAAGAGCAGACTACAGAAGAGCAGAGACATTAATGAGGTAATGTTTCCTCCACTAGAAAGGAAAAAAGTAAAATTCAGAGAAATTGATTAGTTCTGCTAAGGCAGTGGTTGGCAAACTGTGGCTCACGAGCCACATTGGGCTCTTTGGCCCCGTGAGTTTTTAGCAAAGGCCAGCTTAGGAGCACCTTAATTAAATTAATAACTATGTACCTACCTACATAATGTAAGTTTTAAAATTTCGGACCTCAAAAGAAATTTCAATCGTACTGTTAATATTTGGCTCTTTTGACTAATAAGTTTGCCGACCACTGATCTAAGTTTGCTCAGATGACAAGATACACAATCAAGTCTTGGATTAGAGTTTATCTGATTCCTAAAATGGCCTCATCTACTTCCCTCGATGGCCTCCCATACAAAGCCATAAACTAACCTGGTCTAATAAATCCCACGTCTAACAAACACATACACTCTAGATTAGGGTAACAGAGGACCTCACTGAGCCCATCTTCTTCCTACAGGGAAGCATCCTAGACACTCTCCCCCATTAATCTTCCTAATTCCTTATTTAAAGCACATGTTAACAAATTCAAATTCTTCTTCTTGACTTCCATGCTCTTCATTAACTAATTGTATTTGCCCTGACCTGACAACATTAAAGTCGATATAAATCTCAAATGCCATCTAACCCTGTGTCCCACAGTTAATATCCCTTCAACAACACTGACAGATGACTATATCCAGTAGCCCACCAAAAAGTCTATCTTTTTTAAATATTTATTGTATTATATATGTCCCCTCCCACCCCCATTAACCTCTTCTAGCTCACCCTGACTCTAAGAAATCTATCTTTATTATTTACTTTCCCTTCAAGATAAATCAATTGTAATGCTATCAACAAGACACCCATAAAAAACACACATGGTGTCAAAAGAAGCCAGAGAAAAATCATTTGGGCAAAAAATGAAAAAGGATCCCAAGTCAAATTTATAAAAATATACCTTTATTAACTTTTGGTAGAGAATATATTTGTATATTTTCAGACCATGTGGATTATGGCAACAGAGAGGAATTGACAGGACTACTCCAACCATGAAGACAGAAGAGAAGCAGTCCAGAGATGGAAGACACTGACGACGCCCTGCCATAATAGCAGTCAGCAGCTGTGTATCACTGCAGGTTGCCCAGGACCATACCAAAGATGGTTGCCCACCATCCAGAACTGAAATATCATGGCTGACATGTACACATCAGGAACTGTTTGATATTGACATTGGGTCTCAAAAGAACTGGTGGCCCGGAAAGAAACTCTACAGACTGATTCATATGCCTTTCAATATAAGAATTATCACTTGTCTCATTTTTTATTCTTATATTTCCAGTAGGACATGATCTCACTCATCTAGGGGAAATGGTGAACAATATAGACTGATGAACAAGAACAGACCCAGAGATAAGGAGCCATGGGCCAGACTGCTGGACCTCAAAGGGAGGTGGGGATAAAAGGGAGAGATGGACCAAAGGACTTATGTGCACACATATGAGCCTAACCAGTGGTCAAGGACTACTGGAGATGCCCATTTGGTAAGGAACTGAGGCCTCTTGCCAATTGCAGGATAATCCACTTAAGACACATTTAAAACAGATCCTTGAGTTCCAGTCAAGCCTCCCACATCAATATCCCTAATTGATATATTGACTGTAATCGCAGGAGAAACTGAGCCAATACAACTCAGCTGGGTCGCTCTCAAATTTCATTGTGAGATAATAAATGGTTGTTTTAAGCTGGTAAATTTTGAAGTAATTTGTTATGCTGCCTTGATAATTATCACAGCATTATTACAATGTGTCATTAGACATATTCATAATGTGTTCCTAATACATTTTATAACTGTAACTAAATTATTATTTTATAATTTGTTTAGTAAATGAAATGGCCCCCTGTAATTGGATACAAAACTTCATGAAAGTTAGGACTATACACACACTTTTGCTTGTCATTTCATCCCTCTTCCATCCTCCTTAAGACAGAGCCTACTAAAACATGGTATGCAATAAATATTTCTTAACTTTAACAATGTATCTAAATGAATAGGTATGCCTGTGCTACAGAGAGAGACAGAGATTTCTGGTTATTTACTTAGTCTTATTTAATTGATTGAATCATTATATAAAATTAGAAAAATATATATCCTATGGCAGAATGATTAAACTTCTCTTTAAATGGTGCCTTCTGGAAATGAGACAAACCCAGTACATCCCAGTGAATGTCTGAGAAATTATACTTTCAGCAATACATAGAAGCATCAAAAGCAACTCAGAGTTTTTAAAATATTTACATTCAGAGGAACAAAAGCATTTAAGGAATAAGTAGTTGTTGTAATGAACTGCAAGGTATCATAAACTCTAAATTCCTAGTTTCATAACAAGCCCAGTACACCTATCAGTATATTTTAAAGAGGTCACATAGCACTTTCTCAGTTTCTGAGTTTCACACTAGCAGTGTGAAATGTGCTATTTAAAATAATATTTCAGAGGACCTGGTCTTTCAGCCATTGATCCAACAAATTAATTTTTAAAGCAGCCCTCGGTGTTCAATTACATTTGAAATTTCTGTACTGTACTTTGAAGAGGGAAAGTCGGTCTGAAGCATTACTTTTTTCCATTAACTAGAACTAACAAAAAATCTCACCAATATTAAAATTTATATTCATAACTGTCTTTATAAACTTTCCAATAGAAATTTTCCTGTCACCATGCTCAATGTCACCTGGCAACCTGTACTCAAACATTTGCTACTGAAAAAAAATTATATCCTGGTTATCTAAACATGAGCTAGCTGTCCATCCTTTAGCCTAAAATAAAGCTGGTTTCATCATATATAGTTGAAATAAAAGATGCTAACATTTTCAGATAATGTGACTTGTGGGAAGGGAGCCAACACCATTTCATTATTAACATTTTAAAAATTAAATTAAATTGAAATCCAATTAAAATGGTTTCTACATTTGGCATAATAGTGTTGTGTTGATACAAATACAAATGTTGAAAGAGTTTCTCTAAGCCACTCTATACTCTAGAGATGAATAACTTTCCACTATGCTTATACATTTTATATTTAACAGTGACTCATCAAAAAGTAGAGATAATTATCATGTAGTTCTCTAATCTGAACCAATTAATTGCTCTGTTAGATGTAAACATGGTCAAGTCAAACTTGTCTAAGCCTTATTTTGCTCAACTGTGAAATAGCACTGTCATCTATTTTTTTTAATACTTTATAACGGCACTGTAATAAATGAGATCAATGAAAGTATTTGAAAATGAGAAAGAAACAAACTAACAAAAGCCCTGTTATTATTGGAGATGGAATTTGAAAAGTTAGGGAGAATAAAAGTGAGGAAAGCATATATTTTCCTCCAATACCTTGGACATTTTAGGGGCTGTAAAATCGGCTTCCTATTGGTTCTAATGCTACATTTCCATTATCCAACTTCTTCCTGTTTTCTGCTACTCACTTTCTCTTTCATCTTCAGGCTGAATCTCACTTTGCACAGAGATTCCTTTATATTTAAATGTTTCTACATGATATAAAACCTTGTATTGATCTCACCTGTAAACGTGTGACTTTTGTTTTTAAAAAGCGAAGAATCATTTTGAGATTCCTCTTATTCAGAAAAGTATTTGAGGCCCTATCTTCTTTTTCCTGCTTTCTTTAAATTATGCCTAGAGGTGCTACAATATATATGATTTATCTTCTTTCCTGCCATTTCTACCAGACCTTCCTTTTTAACCATTGTCAAGCTCCCCACTTACATCTAAATATCATTGGACTACAAAAATTCTTCAGCTATTCTCTGATGGTGATTGTTAGATTAATTATAGTGTGAGATGACATAATTAGAGAAATAGAGAAACTCAATTTTTATGTATTATACATGTCATAAAATTATCAATTAGAAACAGTTCAGAGATGGAAGATGCTGACAACACCTTGCCATACTAGCAGACAGCAGCTGTGTGTCACTGAAGGATGCCCAGGACCAAACCAGAGACAGTTGGACCTGCATCACCACCATTTGTCCACCAACCAGATCCGAAATATCATGGCTGACATGTACACATAAGGATCTGTTTTACATTGAAATTGGGACTCAAAAGAACTGTTGGCCCAGAAAGAAACTTACTACAGACTGATTCATTTGCCTCTCAGCATTAATGCTGGTCTCAGTTTCGGTTCTTATAAGGGTATTTCTTGGATCACATGATCTCACACATCTAGGGGAAATAATGAACAACATAAACTGATGAACAAAAACAGACCCAGAGACAGAGAAGTGACGATCAGACTGTCAAACCTCAGTGGGAAGGTAGAGGAGGGTGGGGGTAAAGGGGAGAGATCAACCAAAGGACTTGTGTGCATGCATATAAGCCTAACCAGTGGACATGGACAACAGGGGGGTAGGGCATACATGGGGAGGGGTTTGGGATAGGAAGGGGGGGGGGATGAGGACAATTATGTGATACCATAATCAATAAATCAATTTTAAAAATAAAAATAAAATTATCTTCTCGCATATAGTTGCTACTTAGATATGAGATTACTACTTTGAAAAACAGTAGCTATGTTCATTAGTACAAAGAATAAAAAATTTGTATTCATTAACACTATTTCCTTTCAGTTCTGGACCCCCATCAACCTTCTATCTTTTTTGGGACTCTGTGAAGAAAACGAATCATTTACACATTAAATATATGTCAACACTCTGCATTCAATGGTCTCTAATTATCTGAGGTTAATTTTTAATGTTTCCTTCTTGACCTGGAGATTATGAATTTACAAAAGTCCAATTAATTTTTAAAGAAAATTGGCATAACTTTCTTTTTTTTTTTTTCATCTTGCTAAAGATTTATGTATTCCCTACATCACGCAAAGAGAATTTGTAGGAAGCAGGAAAGGAAAAACAGGCAGGAAAAGACCTCCCTGATGTATTCGAGCTGTTTTATTTCCATCTCCTTTCTTTGATGAGCAAAAGGCCTTGATGTGTTTGGCAGTATATGAGAATGTTAAGTGTGCCATCTCAATGACTGCAGGAGAGCCAGGGAGGAGGGGTTTACTTTTTGTTTTGCTTTGCCCTGTGTTCATCTTTCCTGTTGTATAAGCTTCTTATCTATATTAATTTTAGCCTCCAAAGATGTTTTGTGTGACAGAATTATAAAGCAATGTCTAAAATGGTGCTGCAAACCAAAATTCCAGGTACATTAGGAAGATGAATCACTTCCTCAACAGGGGTCACTGTATCCTTTGAAAGGATTGCTTATGAGATAGAAGCAATACATAATTAAGGGGTGTGTGACATACAAAAACAAACAAAAGTCAAGGAAATTCAAACCATAGATACTTCTGTTCTTCACGGAGGACAGGAGGATCCTGCCGCTCCTCATTTCCATTCTGAAATGAAGGGGCGTTGAGTACCAAAATTATGCATTCCAGGAGTCAGTAGAAAGATCTGGGATGCAGAAACAAAGAAATGGGCTGAGCCCATTTACATCACTTGTGATGATAAATTCTCTAACAAAATTCTTACTAAGTTTACATTATTTACGTTGAATCTGTTTTTTTGTTGTTGTTGTTGTTTCCATTTTACTTCTTGTGAGCTTACATTTTTTTTTTACCACTCCTGAAATAGCTTCAAAATCAAAATTTTGTGTCAACTCTAAATAGGAACAGGAAAGGGAAAGAGGGCTGGCTTTCTCTAATGCATTAAGGTTTATAAGATTCTTGGAGGGTCCCCCCCACCACCACCACCACCAAGCTTTCATGCTTAAGCACTACTCCAGTACCACCATGAATACTAATGAAATATAATAGAGGGCATCAATCATGGCCCATCCAGGTTAGGGACATAACCATGCACAAAGTAACAGTCCCTCTGACTTAATGAAGCCTTCTTAAAGAGAAGCTCTTCGCATTCAAATTCAGATGAGCTATCAGAGCTTGTAAAGGAGGAAAATAACACTTATCCTGAATGATCTCAGAAACTAGATTGTACAGTTCTTTGTTTTAAAATCTTTATTGTTGAAAACATTACCTATGTCCCTCTTTCCCCCCATTGACCTCTTCTTTTAGCCTATCCACTGACTCAAGGAACCTCTGTGATCCTCTTTCCATCCACTATTTCTTGTACTTCACTAAAGAGCTGAGCACACAGTGCTTACAGAACAAAGATCAGAAGAAACATTATAAAAACATGAAGCATTAACGTGTAGAAACAGAAAGTGAAAGGTTATAAACAGTTGGAGTTAATAAGATTTAGACCTGAAAAAAAAAAAAAAAAAAAAAATATATATATATATATATATATATATATATATATATATAAATATATTATATAACATATATAAATATATGTTATATAATATATATTATATAACATATATATTTTGTTATTATATATATGTTATATATATATTTTATATACATAACATATTATATATACATTTGAACCATTTTAGCTACTTCAAGTGTTCTCTGTTTTCTAAGGTAAAAAAACCTAAAGGCAGCCTAAAATTATTTACAACTAGATTATATTAGATGGTTCAAACAGTTCTATGGTTAGTGTTAATCAAACTACCAGGCTGATGACAAAATTAGAGCATCATGATATATTTGTTTTATATCTGAAAATGCACGAGCCCATTATGAAATCCTCAGATATCATCTCTTGATATTATCTCCTTTGCAGTCAACCAAAGGGAATTTTCCATTGCTATTATAGTTTATAATCACAGAAGTATATGCGTGCTCCATCTGGGGGTGACCCTGTGGAATTAAGACACATACTTATAAATTCATTCTGTCATCCATGAGAGAAGAATGTAATGCAGTCCACTTAATGTTTATGGCAAATGCTTGTCCATAAATAGGAGGCAATTAACATTTCCCCAGTGGTAGGAATGTCCATTTTCTGTGAGTATAAACAAACTTTCAAAATACATAAAACTATATTATAGTATAATGTGTATCGATACCAGAGTCCCACATATCTTTGAAGCTGAGGCCACCTAGGCAACTGATTTGCCTACTGGACTAAACTTACTCTAAATTTAGCCAAATTGTACTTCTAAACTGTAGTTAATACCTATTTAGCTGATGTGCTTTGCTAATTTAAATGGCAAAAAAAGAGAGTGTTAATACTTAAAAGATAATATCTAGTTTATATTCTCAATAATTTTCTGTATCTATTATAATTGAATAAACTGAGTCTATTTGTGAATAAAATAAAAAAAGGTTACATACCTAGCAAGTGCTCATTTTTTGACCTGGGATATCCATGGAATTCAAAAAGAGAGTATGAACAAAATTCATTGGTGCATGGTTTTTCAAATATTTTAAGTGTTTTTTTAATGTATATATTCATTTGCAGCATAAAGTGTCCAGAGTTTTCATCATATTTTTAAAGGGGTCAGTGATTTTTTTTTTTAAAAAAAAACCTTTCCAAAACTCCAACCTACATCTTCTGTTTCTCAGAATAATGCACTAAAAAAGTTAATCTATTGTTCATACAAAACTAAACAAGATCCTTTAGAAAGAGACTATTTGTCTATGCATCTTAGGAGATTGCTACTTGCAACTTTTGCATACTTAGTTGTAATTCAGCTTTACAAGTTGCACTTAGGCAAAGCTATCAAAATGCAAGCAGAAAAAGGAGGGTAAAAAATTGTGATTGTCAGGAATTTTAAGTGACTTGTGCCAGTTACGTGAAATATAAACCTCCCTTTCTGGGACAGAATATTTAACCAACAGTTTGAGTAAGATATGCCTTTTTTTCCTGCTGGGTTCCATGAGTAAATGACACCAGCCCACACCAGCATCTATGTGCCACTGTGGACACGTTACTCACAATTTGATGAAAAGAGCCCTGGGTAAAAATTTTAAATAAAGATAATTATATTTAGCCCAAGCCTGTGAGGCTCAGCATTGGACCTTGGACTAAAGAGTCCTGGGTTCGATTCCAGTCAAGGGCACGAACCTTGGTTGCAGGTTCCCTGGCCCTCCCTTGTCAGGGTGCATGCAGGAGGAAAGCAATCAGTGTCTCTCTCCATCAATGTTTCTGTTTCTCCCTTACCCTCCACTCTCTCTAAAAATCAATGGAAAAATATCCTCGGGTGAGGATTAATAAGTAATAATATTTAATTTAAACACCAGTCTCAATTTTATTTCCTGAGTTTTACATATGATTCCTCAGATAAAATACAACTAAAGGCAAAATTTAAGATGTGTACAGGTATTTTGATTATAATCAATTAAGAACTAATCCATGTATTTATACCTCAAAATATAATTACTCAACTACCATTTGTAGTTTTGAAGTATTAATGGAAACTCTATTCAGATAGTTTTGTCATATCGCCAGAACTGTCATTAGCTACTAGGTTTCTGGAGTAAACAGAGTGCACAGGGAAATTTGTAATTTCCTAATATTGGGAAGAAAAAAGAAAATAATGCTTATCATCAAAGTAGTCCTATAGAATTTTAGTATATAGTAGAGTGTTACCTACAACAGAAGTGCATTTTCCCAACAACCATGTAACCAAAGCAACTTGTTTAAAATGTCTATTAGACCAACTTTTTCAAATAAAACACTATGTAATAGTAACTGTTTTTGAACAAATGAGACAATTATATGTAAATTTTGTGTAAAAAATACTTTTATGAATACATACATTTATATATATACATATAGGATTTCATGAAATTATTGAAATCACTTGCACATTTTCAATTTCAGGTTAAATCTTTATGAGCACCAATATAGAATACAGAAACAAAAAATAAAGAGGAAAGAAGGAAAAGAATCAAAGAAGAAAAATATGACCCTGCTCTGAGAATACCTAAAATCTCAAGTCAGAGAAAATTGAATATCCAAGAGAGTAATAAGAAATTAGGATGAACCACTCAATGAAAAGAAGGATGAAAATATTTTTTCAGAAAAAGAATGAGACATCTGGGAAATATGAAAGGCTTGTTGGAATATAAATGATGGTCTAAATTATCATCTTCAGGAGAGGATTTGCCAGATATCAATGACAATAGAAACATTATCTACTAATAACTTTATCTCTCCTAGGCCAACCTTCTGGAAAATTTTGACATTGACAGATTTCCTTGAGCAAGTAATACCCACCCTAGACCTGTCAACTTGGTGAAAGCATTCAATCAAAAATAGTCAATGTAAAAATGAAGTGCTTCTAAATGAACTGCTTGGCAAGTGGAAAGAGTGGATTTTGAAGAAGAATAAACCTCAATTACATCATTATTAACAGGGTCTGACTATTTTGGAGCGCACTCAACCATCTGTCAAGAATGCTGACATTAACCACAACTTTTTCACTGGGAGGAAAAATACCTGTTACCCCACCTCTCCTAAAAGCCTTGCCTCGGTGACAGGAATTCTGAGAAGGGGACTGCTCTTGAAAATATTTACCAACAAAACCATAAAGAGGAAAGGTATTGACAGATGACAACCCTGAACATGTCTGGTCCTTGTTAGGGGAAGGGAAGAATGGAACATTTCTATTGGATAAAATTTGCTAATTCGTGCTTGCCTATGACCTGCCAAGCATTACAGGTTAACATGATAAAAGTAATAGCTCCCAGAAGTGTGATATGCTATGCACACAAGTATTATATGGATCAGTCAACACAACAGTTTGTAAAACAAACAAAAAAAAACAAAAAACAAGAATTAAATTTACATTGCTATCATTTCTACTCTGTAAAAAAATGGGTGCAAGTATAGAACTTCCTAGTCACATCTTTATCTTTATCCAGAAATTGTTTAAATAAATTTCCTTTGATTCAGATAAATGTCTACTTAAGAGCTTAGTTATTTGATTTGGCCACTTCCATTGATCAATTTAACTAAAAAGTTATAAACTTGACCCTGAATTACTTTATACTTATACCGAGTTTCCCAGAGTAGTTGACTAATAAATTATAGTTGAATGATAATAAATTAAAAGCCTGAATTATATCTTGCTTTTCTATAAATCTCATGGTCAAATTTCAAATAGTGTTATATTAAAATTAAAGATGACACTAATCCAAAACAATAATTGCTACCATCTCTTGAAGGCTATATGCTAGGCATTGAAATAAGTTCTTTATTTTCATTGTTTAATGCAACCATCCAGAAAAGGGGAAATGAAAAGTAATGATAGAGTAGGGACATTTACTTCTCTTTCCTTAGAATGGCATCAATAGGTAAAGGTGAATGTGATTAAAAGACAAAATTTAAAGTGTACTATGTAAAGCCATAAGGAGAACAGCAATAACTAAAAATAAGTGTACACCACTAAAATTTGGAATACAGAAAGGAAAAAAAACACAAGTGCTCATTTCTTCCACTTACAGAGCAGTCTGTGAATACATAGACATTTTGTGTGATACTTTGTTTTTTCTTTTCTTTGTACTCCTGTGTTATAAAAATAAATAACTAATGACGTTGTTCTTTCTAACAAACCTACAAATAAAGATGAACCTCATTGCTAAAGTACAAGTTTGTCCAGACTACCGTGTTTCCCCAAAAATAAGACATCCCCTGAAAATAAGACCTAGCGCAACTTTGGGAGCAAAAATTAATATAAGACACTGTCTTATTTTCAGGGAAACAGGATAGTCCTAAAGGTAATATTACTAATAATACTGACTTTCAAACTTAGAGGAAAGATGATATCAAATTTGGTTCTGAGCAACCTCTTGCAAGTTGAACAATTGTCCAAAGAGAAGAAAAATCATGAGGAAAAATAATACTCTAAAAATAAAGGATGATGTCAATAACATAGCACAAACTTAAAGATGGGAAAACATGAATGAGAACAGATTGCAATGATGGGGAAGGTGGTAGGAATCAGAGAAACCTTACTGAAGTCCTTGGAGGGACGGGGGCAGGCAGAGGAGGGGCAGAACTGGCATGACTAGAGGCCATTTTTTCCAATCAAATCAATGGCATCTTACATTTCTAATATCAAGGACAGAAAGACTGGTGCAACCACATCTCTATCTATGGCGAAGCTTGTTATCAGGAGCACAGGATTACCCTGTGCTTGGGGAAACCTCTCTGTGAAAAGATGTCTCTAAAATAGTTCTAGGGATTCAAGACAACCTATCTAACTTCCTTGATTCTTCTTATAAGCACCATAGAAGCCTTTCTGTTTTGTATTGTGATGGAGACAGGGATGTTATGTGAATTGCAAGTGTTATCAGTTACATTAGCTACTCTAATGAATCACATTAGAATTAAATTAGTTTCAAATATTAGTTTCTCTGCATATGACAAATGCTACTTACACATTTTTTTTTTTCTAACATAAAATGACGTCAGAAAGTAGGCACTTTTAAGGTTAGGGAAGCGCTGTAGTAAACCATGAAGAACCGACGCTCCTTCCTGCTCGGCCAGGCTAAGCATGTGGCTTTCACCTCATCACCTAAAACAGCGGTTCATTTCTAGGGGCTCCAAGCCAGAGGACTTAAACTCAGTGAGTCCCTATGAGCACCTTCTGACCGAGCATCAAGTCGCTCTCCTACTTGTTATTATTCCTAGTTTTCTCAATTTCCCAGGGCCATTGGTCAAATTATCCACCATTTTTTATTACCCAGTTCCAACATATGTTAAAACTGAACCAAAGCCTACTCTAACTGGAAAGTAAGATAACTTCGTTGTATTGGTTTAAAGTGATGGTCCCTACAACTTAAAATAATTTCTGAAGTTTTTGCTGCATTTTATTTAGAATTCCTTAATGGCAATAAGATGTCAAGATGTCATAAACGGAAACATTATGGATTGGATTCACCTTAGAAGGAAGAACTTCTGAAGAGTTTCAATTAGCAGAAAAGCGTTTGGAATCTTTTTCTTTTTTTTTTTTTTTTTTTTTTAACCATGAGAGGATTTTAGTAGTATCTTCTTGGAAGGGCATTTTTTGTTTGTTTGTTTGTTTTTAATATATTTTATTGATTTTTTACAGAGAGGAAGAGAGAGGGATAGAGAGTTAGGAACATCGATGAGAGAGAATCATCGATCAGCTGCCTCTTGCATACCCCTACTGGGGATGTGCCCGCAAACCAAGGTACATGCCCTTGACAGGAATCGAACCCGGGACCCTTCAGTCCGAAGGCCAACGCTCTATCCACTGAGCCAAACCGGTTTCGGAGTGGAAGGACATTTTTTAAAATCCAGATAAGCTTTCTTATTTTCTGTCCTTTCACACTATATCCCAGTGGAATTGCTTTAAACCTAAAGGTATCATTGCATTTATGTTACTAGCTGTTGCCACAAAAATGCAGCATGACAAACACCTAATGTTCAATAAGCATCTATTTAGCTTGGTTCGTCTTCCCTAGACTGGGTTAGACTGAGGAGGCTCTGCTCTAAGGAACTCTCACCCTCCAGGAACCAAGAGTTTCAGAGAGGCCTGTTCTGGAAGCGCAAAAAAAGGGAGTACAAATCAGCAAGCTTTCTTAAGTCCCAGCTAGAATCTGGCACACTCTCATTTCCACATTATACCAGGGTTCAAAGGGAATTACTCAACATGAAAGTCAAAGGTCATAGGTATGTGTTCTGCTTCTTACAGTATCAGAAATTATGAAGCCACAAAGCCAAGAGAATACATAAAGGGAAAGAATGCACATCATTAATGCAATCTCCCAAAGCATTCAAATAGGATTCCAAGGGTAAGGAACCCACTCAGCTTTCCACCTTCCTCCCCAGAAATATTTCCTGAGCTGGTGTGGAGGGAAGAGGACTGTTTGGTCAAAAGGTATAATAACTCTAAAGAAAACTTAAATTTCACTGTTCTTAAACAATTTATTGGTTCCAACGGAAAGAAGGAAAAAAACAACAAAAAAACAACAACAAGGAAATGGCAAAGGCTCAGAGAGAAGCTCGCCTTTTAAGCCTCTTATATTTTATTTCTTTATTCCCTACACCCACAAAATCTGTTTCCATATTTTGCAGACAGACCATATGCTCCCAGTTCCTTAATATTAAAAACTGTCTCATCTCGATTTAAAATGATATTTATAGTTCCCTCTGTTCTATATGTGAGTAGTTAAGCATTTATCCATGATCATTAGCATTTATTAAAATATTTTGACCAGGTTTCGCATAGCAAATTCTATTTGTGAGTTTTGCTCCAAGCTGCGATGCAGTAAAAGCTGAGAATTGTTTTAAGGGACTGGGGGTTGGGAGGGACTCTAGCAATACTGATTCCTCCCCCCCCACACCCCCACCACCACCACTTTATGTGGCTCTTCATTAAATAATAATAACATTATTTAGATGTTCAGAATGTGATCTTGAGCATGAGAAGAAGAGAGGTTACAGCAGGAACAGGTTTCTGGGAGACATGGGACATTGGAACAAGACACTTGAGAATCACAGTTAATGGCGAGAGGCATGACAATCACAAAGGTAATTGTGTTGTTGCTGACATTAGATTCTGCAAACTACAGTTTTCATTTTTAAACTAGTTTCCTGCCAATAGCAAGAACAAGATAAAAATTGGGAGCCAGGAAGAGGAAAGAAGGAACTCTCCCCTTCATGTCAGCTTTCTGTTCATTGGGCCAGTGGAATAGCCATGCATTTGGATATGGGCTTGCTTTCCCTGGCAGCCACAAATTCACAGGCATTTCACAAGTTCACATTCCCATCTGTGAATTTGTGAAATGCCCTATTATATGCATATCCTACATAAGGTTTCTCATTACTGAGGAACTCATTTCTCTGGGGAAAAAAGATGCAGCAATACCCTTACCCATTGACCCATGGAATCACTGGTCTTATCATTTAACCCAATATCCTGAAGGAGCTGTCTTATCATTTAACCCAATATCCTGAAGGAGCTGGCTTGAGAGAAGAAACAGCCTTTTAGAAACTCAGTTCTAGTGCAGGATATGAAATAAATACCATGAGATATTGGTATTTTACAGAATGTTGATTATGTAGTCAATCAGCTATCAATACACAGTGTTGTTTCTTCTATATTATAATATGCAGGTACATGAATCAGGAAGTGAACTTAACTTTAAATGCTATTACACCTAATAATCCATTCAGAAATTTTTTTCCCAATCAAGAAATTTGGGTGAGCCCTAGCAGGTTTGATTCAGTGGCTAGAGCATCAGCCAGCTGACTGAAGGGTCGTGAGTTCGATTATAGTCAAGGGCATGTGCCCAGGTGGCAGGCTCGATCCCCAGCAGGGGATGTGCAGGAGAGCCATCAATATTTCTCTCTCATCAATGATTTTTCCATCTCTCTCTCTCTCTCCATCTCCCTTGCTCTCTGAAATCAATAAAAAAAATATTTTTAAAAATAAATTTAGATGATACTAGTAGGGGGTCTTAATTATCACTGAAGATAGACTTTTAACAGGAGACATAACAATGGCTTCACTGATTTCAAGTTGAGACTGTCATCTGACTATTTGTGGCTTTTTCCATCATTGAAGCAACAAGTGATGATTAGGATAATAGGTATAATTGTCCCTGATTATCAAAGATAAAATGTTTGTTGTGTTGTTGTTTTTTCTTATGAAGTGCCTTTGTCTGAAACGCTGTTGATTCTTTGAGATATTACTTCCATAGAAAATGATAAAAATTAATGGAAAATCAATGGGGGGAAAAAAGGTTCAAGATTCCAAATCTTAAAGAATCATGATCATGTAAAATGCTCACCTGGGAAAAAATGTAACAGCTGGTGGAATAAGAGACATAAAAATATCAACCACAACTTCATCGTCATTTATAGAAAAGGATTGTAGCAGCTGTTCCAAAAAATGTATATTATTTTTTGTTTGTGACATACACTCATATTTGTTTACATTAACTGATTCCATTTTTATTCCCTATTTCCTCTTATTATTGTAGATAAGGACCTCTGGGAGTTATTAATGTTACAATTTATTCTTTAGTTTGTCATATTAAATTAGAACTGTAACTATATAAGAGGGATGCTATCATTTCCCAGAGACAGAGACTGTTGGAATTTGGGGAACGAGAGTGAGTGCATGTTGTTTATATAAAGAGTAGGATTCTTGTTAGAACAGAAGTTGTTCAAATGAGTAATTAAGCTGAATAAGTAAAGGAGTGAGTTGCATCTGTTTTTAAGCTATTGTCTCTGATTCAAATCTAATCTTTTCTTTCTATTCAGTGATTGATATTGGGCTGGGACCCAGTGCTGTATTAGAGCCAACACACATCAGCACACAAGAGCCAATTGTTAAATTATGAGGAAGTTGGAAAGCTGGTTGTTAAATAGTCATTATCTAAATTTAATATTGAATAAATGATACTAAATATAAAGGAAATGAATACTTGAAATGATCATCTCTTAATTACTTTACTACATTTTACTATTTTCTACCTTGAGGTCATTTACATCAATTGTATCTGCCTTATATCTGAATAATTTCTTCATATTGTTGGATCACGTGAATACATCGAAATCAACTATGGTGAAAGTATTTACACCATAAATACAGGCAAGTTCTACAAATTTGGGTTTTCCATTCTCTCCCAGAACCTACTTTTTAGATATATATCAGCTGGTTGGGACTCTATAAATTATATTTTTCTTTTGTCAATTAACCATCTTAATAGGTTCTGCCCATACTTGGCACCAGCAGGGGGAGATTAAAGGTAGGAGGAGAAAAGAAGGAATTTCCTTCTTCCTGTTGGATTGTTTTTATATTGTCAGCAGACTGCCAATAAAAACACTTCACCCTGGCGGCAGCAGTTGGCTCCAGTCTTCAGCTTCTTTCAACACTCCGGTAAGTACCACCCTGGATTCTAAGTAGTAATGTAATAGTTTGAACACTTGGGGGGAGAGGAGGAATAGGTTTAACTCCATCCAATTTTCTGTTGTTGTTGTTAATCCTCACCCAACGATATTTTCCCATTGATTTTTAGGGATAGTGGAAGAGAGAGGGAAAGACAGAAACATCAATGTGAGAGAAACACATCGATTGGTTGCCTCCTATATAAGCCCAACCAGGGCCCTGACCAGGAAGGAGTCTGCAACCAAGGTACATGCCCTTGACCAGAATCAAACCCAGGACCCTTTGTTCCACAGACTGACGTTCAATCCACTGAGCCAAACTGGCTAAGGGTCCATCCAATTTTCATCTTTGATCCAACCATTCAATAAGAAACCCAGACATTTGACATTTCATATCTAAATTGAATTATTTTTATCATAAATTATATATTTATGTCATTTGATATATGATCTTAATGAAAGTTACATCCTAAATATACTCAGGCCTTAAATATCCTAACTCCCATGTTCCACTCCCCTCCTTCTATTCTTGTGACTACTTCTTAAGACACTCAGAATTACCCTCTCTGGAGCTAATCACAAATAAGAACATCTCTTGAACTGTTTATTATTGTTTTTACATTTCAAATAGACAGCTCTACTTCATTTACTCAGAACGATATTTGAAAAAGTAATTATAAGTTTTGCAACATCAAGGGAATTAGGTAAGTATTTAATAACCATTTTAGCCTTAGTGAATATTTTAAATTGCTGATAATTGGATCAAACACCCACACATTGACATAATCACAACATTCTTATTGTGAAGAAGAATAATACTGAAAGTTGAGCATACGGTCTTGTTTTATTTTCTCTTTCTTTCTTATTTTTTTTAAAACTAAGATTTGTACCTAGTTAAGAAAGACTCCGCATGAACTTTTATGTAATGACCTCATTTATTTGTTAAACAATAACACAAAGTTATCAATGAACCGTATTTTTGCCACAAGTAATACTTTGGTCATTTAATACTGACTTGGAATGTTTTTTGCTATAATGTCTTTTAGTAATAATGTGTTCGTGTGTGTGTGTGTATATAGCCAATAAAAATATGCAATTTATTTTATTTTATTCATATTACTAACATTTATCATATTTATCAATTAATTAGCCAGATAGAAGTACTACCAGATGTACCCATTACTAATTTGGATTTTGTAATCAACAAAAACACAACAATTTCAAGAAAAACATCAAAAGTGCTTTATTCTAAGTAATGTCCATTGCAAGCTAGACATTTGCCCCATCTTTCAGGTAATTTGTGGATACTGTCCCAATAGTACTTTTCTTGTTTTGAGGCAAACCATTCAGAGACCCAATTTTCCACTTCTTTGTATGTTTTGAAGTGCTGCTCAGAAAGTGTGTCATCGATTGGAACAAGTGATCATCTGAAGGAGTAAGGTCTGGTGAATATGGTGGGTGGGTTAATACTTACCAGGCAAGATCTTTTAATGTGTTTTTAACTGGTTTTGAAGTATGTGATGGTGTGTTATCATGAAGCAAAATTATTTTGCTGTATCTTCTGGAACATTCTGGTAATTTCACAGTCACATTGTGGCTCAAATTGATTATTTGTTGTCAGTAGTGATCAGTATTAATGGTTTCAGCTGGTTTTAGAAGTTCATAATGTCACACCTTCCTGATCCCACCAAATTAAGAGCATTGTCTTCTTTCCGAAGCAATGTGGCCTTGTAGTCCATGTTGATGGTTGACCTGGTTTGAGTTTCTCAAAATAAATCCACTTTTCTTCACTAGTCACAATTCATGCAAAAAAGCCTTTCTTTTCTGCCTTTGAAGCAACATTTTACTGATGACTTTTTGGTTTTCCATTTATCTTTCATTCAGCTGACGTGGCACCCATTTTCCTTCCCTTAAAATCTTTCCCATTGCTTGTAAACCATTGGAAATTGTTTGCTGAGCAACATTTAAACTTTCCCCAAGTTGTTTTTGAGTTTGACATGCCTCTTCATCCAAATACACTTGTAATCATTGGTCTTCAAACTTTTTCAGTTGACCTGGACATCTTTGTCTTTCACATCGAAGTCATCACTTGTAAAGTGTTCAAACCAGCATTCAAAATAAATAAATGAATTAAAACATCCCTCAAACGCTCTTTTTTTGGCATGAATTTCAACTTTTTAAAAAAATTTCTTTATTGATTAAGGTATTACATATGTGTCTTTATTCCCCCATTAGAAATTTGACATTTTTAAGTGTAAAATATCTATGATGTCAACAACTTCAGAAAATTTGACATGAAATTTTGAAGCTTGTTTTCAATACAACAAAATAACATACATATCAAATTGCATATATATCAACATATGTGTAACTCCATTTATTGAAAAAAAGCTGCATTATTAACCTGTACCCCTGGTAAAAAGAGTTGCTCAACTTCACATTTTAAAGATGACTATAGTTAAATATAAGTAAAAGTTTCATGTTTTTAAAATTAATACTACTGTAAATTTAATATAAATATATTTTCTTTATAACTATAAAGAAATGCCAGCTTTCAACAATATCTTGGGCTTATAAATTCAATATAATTTAATCTTACTTTCTTCATACATAATTTTGTGGTATTTTTTTGTTTTATCAAATGTAGAGCTTTATTAATATGATGGAAGACTAATATTATTTCAGATCCTTCAAAAGATCTGAAACAAAATTACTCCATATACACAAAACACTAATGTAGCAGGCACTGAGATTTTAACTCTCAAAGGAAAAAAAATAGCTTGTTCTTTGCAATTATATAGATCAGGGCAGAATTGGTTAAGTGCTTTTAGCTGATTTCTGAGGAAACTATAAAATGAAGAAGTTTTAATAATGTCTCCTCATGTATTATGTTAAAAATCATAAGGAGCGGCTTGGAAGTAGAATTAAAGTAAGCTAATAAAATAATCTAGTGTTCTGGTTGGTTAATTTGTATTTAGTGAAGATATCCAGAGATTCCCCAGATAAATCAAGTTAATTTGATGATACTTAATATTCATTAGTAAAAGAATTTATTCCTAGATTTCTCTTAATGTCACATGAAAAATTCAGACATTATGATGTTTTAGAGGACTTTGTGGTTTTTTCCTTAATGTTTTTGATATGAAGAATTATCTTAAAATTCAGTTTGATTTATTAGTGCTGGTATATTAAGCAATGACATGTTTTTGTCTACTGCATGATTTTTTAAGTAAAATTATATTTTAGGTAAATAATATATTATATACTATGCAAATTACCATTCAATAAAATTTACCCATTTTGCTGTTAAGTTCTGCAAGTTTCAACAAACAAACCCAGACTAGACTACTATCTCTCATCCTTTCCTATAAATTAAAGGCCAAAATAGGAAAATGCCCAAAAGGCAAGCAATAGTTGAGAAAAAATAAATCTAAGTATCTAGTTAAGATTGCACCAATATATAATTTAATGTCTGTTCTGAGATTTCATAGGGGATTGAATGAAGTATGTATTCATTTGAAACATTTTGCACCCATTGCTAAATCTGTTAAACACAATGTTCATTGGTGCTTAGTTTCCCTTAAATGAGGGTTCATATGACATATTCCTTTTATTAACATAGACATGTTTTCCACTTCAAAAGAAATAATGTATTTTCTTTTTATTTCGAAGTGAAAATCATGGAGCCTCCTGTGTTAAGTATTCAGTAACCGCATGGAGCTAGATATCTCCCTGAAACTCCCCTTGCTCTCCTCATTTTATATGTATCATTTTTACATTGTAGAAGTCATACACATAATCCTAAATATGAGAAGTACAATAAAAAGAATACAAACACTTCTATCTGCTGTCATTATTCCTGTGCACTATTATCATTTAGCTCTATAGTACACATTTTAGATAGAAAATCTATATTTTATAGAAAATGTAAATTAATTTATGCATAACAATTTATAAATTTATATTTTACTTAAAAATTTCTACACACACCAACTTGGATAAATCCTAAAAGAATTATGCTAAGAAAAAAATCACAAATGTTACATATTATATGATTCTATGTACATAGTACTCTGGACATGAAGTAATTATAGAAACAAAGACTAGGGATTGGGTGTGGGGGGAGGAGGTGGGTGTAGTTAGTTATAAAAGGGTAACAACATCAGGGTTCTTTGTTGATGGAACTGTTTGTTCTATGTTAAGTGACAGCTGGTTGATTGACAGCATCAAATTTAAATGGAGGGGAAAGAAGGGACCAGATTAACTGATACTTAAGGTCCAGCAATACATTTAACTTCTCTTCCTCCTGATTTGACTTGATAATTGAATTGAAATGAATGAATTAAAATATATTTAATCATTTTTATTTCTTAAATATAATATTAGAACTATTATTATTATTGTATCTCATTCTGCCCACAAATATTAAGAAAAAAATATAGAAATTTCCTGCTAATAATGACATTATTTTTCTGAGAAATAACTCACTATTAAAACTTAGAAACAGACATGACTGTGCTAGCTGCCTTGTCAATAGCATGAAAGCTACCCAATGCCCCTCATGGCATCTGAGTATTGAGCTCTCAGCTCTTAGTAAGTGTCTAAAGAATAAAGCAATGCTAAAGCTGGAGTTATAATGTCTAAATATCGAGAGTAGCTGCCATTATAATACCAGAAAACTAACTAGTTAATAAATTTTGAGATTAGCTTTCCTAATAAGAATTATGAAGCAGCTGAGACCGGTTTGGCTCAATGGATAGAGCGTCGGCTTGGGGACTGAAGGGTCCCGGGTTTGATTCTGGTCAAGGGCATGTACCTTGGTTGCGGCATATCCCCAATAGGGGGTGTGCAAGAGGCAGCTGATCGATGACTCTCTCTCATCGATGTTTTTAACTCTCTATTTCTCCCCTTCCTCTCTGTACAAAATCAATAAAATATATTTTTTTTAAAAAGAATTATGAAGCAATGTTAGGAAAAAGAATTTATATTTGAAAATGTCATCAAAGAGAATTTAAAACATTTCTACCAAATAATTGCTAAGTAGACGAAGCTATGCAGTCTTAGTAACTCTATAATTAGCTAACTTCATTAGCCACCAAACATCTAATTGCGAAAGAATATGTTAGCTCCGAAACAAAAGCATGGAAAGTTAGCGAATGCAGCAGATGATCAATTGCAAAATTAGTTTTTACAAATGCCACACATAGATAGATTTAAAGTTTTTGTTATACAACATGTGTTTTCACTGGATCATATATTCTGTCTCATTCCTAAACTCTGTGCTTAGAACAATGTTGCTTAAGTAGAAATCAAGAACTAGAAAGCATGCCCAGCATAGAAAAAATATTTTCTTAAGATTTAAAACTATGTCTCTCACAGACACAGCATAACCAAAAATTGTAAAGCAAATCTTGATTCTAGAAGAGAACATCTAATCTATAAACAGGCATTTCAAGCATAACTCTAAGTTCAGTTCCCAACCCTATAGAGCATGACATTTTCTCAAAATCTTTTATTTCCCGAGGAAGCTAGAATTGGACCAGTTTCACAGACAACTTTTGAATTGCTCAATACAGATAGTTCAACCTTCATCTTGACTCCTTCCCTCCATTCAAAGTTGAGCAAAATAAAAAGAGAAAAGGAGAGAGGTATAGTGGGTTAAACAGTACCTCCCCACCCCCACCATTCCCAAATCCATTTGGGAAGTCAAAGACGACAGAACAAAAAATCTATAAAGTAGCTCAATGGACAATGTGTTTCTAGTCGCAGTGCTTCATGTAGAAGTGAGAGAAAAACAATGTAA
Source organism: Pipistrellus kuhlii (assembly GCF_014108245.1). Classification (NCBI taxonomy): domain Eukaryota; kingdom Metazoa; phylum Chordata; class Mammalia; order Chiroptera; family Vespertilionidae; genus Pipistrellus; species Pipistrellus kuhlii. Next base: position 16,678,471 of record NW_023425438.1, read on the forward strand.
TATAGAAGTCATCAGACTTTGTGATGCACTACTCTCCCTGTAGCTGAAATCTCAATTCTATGTACAAGTAGATACTACGTGTTCCCCGAAAATAAGACCTACTTACAGATTTCCTTCTGAGTGAAATATAAGGCATCCCCCTAAAATAAGGCCCTCCTAGGCTAAACATGAGAGATTTGGTCCACTGATTCTGAAAGAAATGGAGTCACAAGAAATTCATCAGGAAATTCAGGAATTGGATTGTTATGATGATGCTCCAGAAGATGATGACATGATTGTCATTCAATAAATGAGTAAATTCTTGGTACTGTAGGATTCACAGTTTGTCTGGTTTGTGTTGACAACTACCTTACTACAGTACCGTATACAGGTAATAAATTTCCTTTATTTTAATTTAACAATAAATGTGTATCGTATTCTTCTTCATGGAAAAATAAGACATCCCCTGAAAATAAGACCTAGCACATCTTTAATATATAATATAAGACACTGTCTTATTTTCGGGGAAACAGGGTATAAATGGTATTCCATCCTTATCTCCAAAATAATACCTACTTCAAAAAAGCCAGGTCCCTTTGGTACCTCAGAATGTGACTATTAGGAAACTTTTGCAGATGTTGCTAGTTAAATTAAGATAAGGTAATACTGGATTAGGATCGGTCCTAAATCCAATGACTGGTGCCCTTATAAGGAAAGGGAAGGACACACAGAGACACATAGAGAAGGTCATGTGACCATGGAGGCAAAGATGAAAGTAATACAGCTACAAGCTAGGGAATGCCAAGGCATGCTGGCAACTACTGAAGCCAGGAGAGGCATGGAAGAGAGATCAGTGCTCCAAAAGAACTAACCTAGCAGACAGACTGGGATAGGAGTCATTACAGCCTATTTACCCATGGATAACATACCTGAACAGAAAAGGATTACCTGTGCCAATTTTATAGGCTCCATCCTGCCTGGTAAAGAGAATTAAGAAATATAACTTTACCAGGGGGTTTTGGTTATGTGCATAACATGTTTATAAGACTCAAAACAAAACTCCGAGGCAGCAACAAATGTCAATTATCTGCACCATGCGGATGCTGTTTCTGCAGAAGTTTAAGGGAATAGCTCTGTACCATTTCCCCAAAAAACTCTTTCTCACAGAGAACACATTTTGCTCTTAATTTCCAATACATTTATCCTTATTTGTCCCAAAAGGGATTAATGTCATTATTTTATTTCTATAAATGGAGGGGAAAGAATGGACCAGATTAATTGATACTTGAGGTAAAGCAATAGATCCACTGGGAATGGCTGGATGGGAAGAAAGGGGAGCAGTCATCTAGAATGCCAGCCTTGGAAACCTGCTAAACGAGGCACCAGGGAGGAGCAGAGCAAGAACCATGCAAAGGCTTGCCGTTCAATGTCCGCATGAGTGAGTTCATTTGCTTTGCTCCCCTCTGTGTCTACAGTCTGTACCTTAACTTTGGTCATTCCCAAAGCCATTTGGGAAGTCAAAGACAACAGAGCAAAAAAATCTACAAAGTGGCTCAATGGACAATACGTTTCAAGTCGCACATCTTCATGTAGAAGTGAGAGAAAAATAAAGTAATATAGAAGTCATCAGACTTTGAGATGCACTACTCTCCCTGCAGCTGAAATCTCAATTTTATGTACAAGTGGATACTATAAGCTGGATTCCATCCTTATCTCCAAAATAATACCTACTTCAAAGACTTTGTATGAAAAATTAATGGTAATTTAAGTAAACCTCACAAATTTTATGGGGCAGAAAGAATGTAACAAGTTATTTCCATTATTTTGGTGATTAGGGCTGCCAATCAACTCCACATGCATATAGGATGCCTCTTATCTGAAACTCTCAGCTCTTGCCATTGTTATCAGAATCACAAAGACAGAGAAATGCAAGCTATTGCACACCACTCTGTTTCTCAGTGCCTCTACTATTCAGGTCCCAGGGCTTCAGTGACAACAGGAGAAATACTAAGGAAGATAATCCGGCCCATCCAACACTGCCACTGAACCCTCCAAAAATGTATCCGAGCATGGCTGTGTGCTCAGATCACCTGTGTCTTCTAGGAAAAAGTAAACAAAAAGTAACCAAGTATCACTATCACCCTGCACAGGTTAATTCCGATCATTCACCCACCTGCGTATTGTCACCTGTGTTCATTGCATTTCTGACACTGTTGTGTCCAAATTCCACAGTGTTTATAGTTAATAGGAAATATCAACTCTAACTCAATTAGATTTACCCTCACATACACCTGTAAGATTCAGTTTGTCAATTGTGCTCTTAAAAATAGGTATAATCTCGACAGAATCATGTTAGGATTTTCTTGTTTGGGGAACATATATAAAAATTTTGGCTTTTGAGTCTTTCCCACATACTCTCTGATTTCAATGTGAACATTTGTGATAATTGATAAGAATTTTTTAGATTCCCATTTACTGTGCTCGGAACTGCTTTTTATATAAATAAATGATATTCTTTGACATAAAGATGTTTATTTTCATTCCGTACACAGAATGAGAAATTACATAAAATGATTTTTTAAAATTAAGACATGGGAGATGTCACCAAATGGCCTTCAATACTGTGATAACTAAACCAACTTCTCATTCAAATTTTACCTTCTTTATAAACTTCACCAATCAGGAAAATAACCTGCAAATGCTCAAGGTGGCACATTTCTCTCTGGGAAATCGCATTTATTTCCTTTTTATTGGGTACATTTTGGTACTTGTGACAGTTTATTCCCTTGTTTTAATTATTTTTTATTAGAGCATTGTAATGTAATGTGCTCTGGGCTGTTTATATGTTGCAAGATGTTCATTTGCAATATAATTAAAGTCATATTTTTCTCTGCCCTCTGAGAAAAGATTTGACTTTAAAATGTTGAGTTTATAGCACCTCTACTGATTGCCTAACTATCTGAATATACAATTGTGCACATTTCAAAACATAAAAATTGTATCAATATTTCACAGGATACATTGTGAAGTGAAATCTATAATTTCCTCCTAAACACACTTATATTGGCTGTCCACTACGGTGACTCTACCTCATTCTTAATGAGAGAAAACAGGAAAAAAAAAATCCCAAAGTAAATAATTGGAGAGATGGACCCACAAAAGCAGAGAATATGTAATGACTATATAATTTATTAATTTGTGATTTGGGACAAATTCTTAGTAATATCACTAAGCCTAAATTACCTCAGATGTATAAAAGAAATGATAATAGGATCATTTTGAGAATCAAGACAATTTTGCATATGTAATGCTTCTATATATTAAAGCACTATTCACACTTTAAAGGTATGATTATTTATTGTATATCTTCAAAGATCATACCCAAATGTGAAATATCAAAAACAAAATATTCAAAAAATTTCTTTTGGTAACTTCTACCTCATGTTTATGCACAAGTGCACTTAAAGCTGTCCTCAATGCCAATACTTTTCAGGGGCTCATGCAGACACTGAACATCTTCAGATTCCAGTTCAATAGGTCTGTGATGGGGCACGTGATTCAGGACTACGGGAAGCATTAGCCAGGATCCGTGCCTGTCCTTGAGCCTTTCCTCCCAGTCCAGGGCAATGAGATCAGGAGCTTGTACCAGAATTTGAACCAACACAATCATCCCTCCATAAAGGAAGTCTAGTTATAAAAATGCCAGCTGTATAAAACAGAATACTTGGTGATGCTGTTACTTTCCATCTGGTGGAAACTTCTTCTCCTGGTATGAACTGGAGAACAACTTGTCTCATCAGGCACAATGGATAACATCGATGGGGAAGGGAAGTCAGGATTTGAAATGTCATTTTAATTCTCATGGGTTGTAAAATAGATGTCCATCTGAAATCTCTAAAACCATGGTGCTTTGCGGAAGGATGCTGCTAACTAATAGTTAATCAGAAAAATGTTGGACTCTAATAAACCTGAGTCAAATTTCCTTTCTGCCAGTATTTTTAGGCAAATTATTTAACTTCTCTAAATCTCAGTTTTCTCAGCTAAAAATGTAGACATCATAGCATCAACTTACCCATTCAACAAATATGTACTGATTTCTGGATAATGGCAGGGAAGTGAAAGAAAAAGTTCCTACTTATATCTGATGCTATGTTCACTCGAGATAATAACTATAAAAGAGCTTGACAGTAACTTTTCCTTTCCCATCTCTACTTTCCTCTTTCCCAAATCATACACACATACTCCCAATTAAATATGGATATGGCGAATGAAATACACTTGGTTTTAAATGCTATTATGATAACAAAATCTGAGACAATAAAACAACTTCTGATAGGCAGTTCTGTAAAGGTCAAGCTAACCAGAGTTTAAAGCTCAGCTTAAACAGCCTCTAAACTATGAAATCTCATGCAAGTTACTTAACCTCCCCAACTTCAATATCCGCCCTTATACACAGGGATGATAAGTTCAATTCCAAAATACTGTTGAGGAAATTAACTGATATGCAAAGATCTTGGTGAATGGGAAGAACACACATATTGTAGGTCTTTTATCATTAAGGGTCCTATTTTCTGATTGGTTTCAAAATCATACTAAACAACAGAATGAGATAAAAACTGTAAAAGACATCAAAATATTGTATATGGAAGTTAAACAGTGGCAGAAAATATTACAAGCTAGAAAAATTAAGGAAGAATTATTGGAAGAATTAATATATGCATGGGATATTAAAAAGTGATTAGAATTCCTATAGATTGAGACACAATTGAGAAGTCATTGTTATTTAATTTTTATCAAAATAGAATGCAGCATTATATTTAAAGGTTATGAGATTTGTTTTGTGGTGAATAAGAATTTATATAACTGTGTTCCCATATAGTCCTCAAAGTAAAAAGTGCAATGTAGCCAAAACCGGTTTGGCTCAGTGGACAGAGCATTGGCCTGCGGACTGAAGTCCCAGGTTTGTTCCAGGTCAAGGGCATGTACCTTGGTTGCAGGCACATCCTCAGTGGGGGGGGGGGGGGGTGTACAGGAGGCAGCTGATTGATGTTTCTCTCTCATTAGTGTTTATAACTCTCTATCCATCTCTATTCCTCTCTGTAAAAAATCAATTTTATATATATATATGCAATGTATTTTGTAGATTCATTATGAAAAATAATTAAAATCTAGTACTGTTAAGGAGCTCAGGTTATTGTATATATAATCTCAGATAAGGGGATGTGTTAGAAAAAAAAACAGTGAGAAAAAAAAAATTAAAACTCTCTAAATCACTGAGCCCCAGTGCAAAATTTGAGATAGTGTAGTTTAGCCCTACATTACTTATTCATAAAATGAGATATATTTAGACAAGGGTGGGAAACACGGAGATGCTATTGCTATGAGCACTGATTGTATCTGTCTCCTACCCACTGCAAGCAAAATTACAGCTCTTGGAAACATGACTGTCTTACGTTAAACACTATAATTTTAATATAATTGGCCAATAAATAACAACATAAATTAATTGTTGTATTTAAATACTAATGAGATTCATTTCTATTGAACTTTGGCATATTTCACATGGGCATTAATGTGCCTCAAATCAAGGGAATAAATTAAACCACAGCAACCTTGTGGACATGTTTAGCTTGTAGAGAACACATCTTTGTGGCGATATTTAAATAAGCCTACTTCATATGGAAATTTGGGTGTGTTCAAGCTACTAAGTATATTTTTATTCAGCATGTTTTTTTTAATTGGGTTGCTCATTAAGCTGTGATTCATGTCATGCTTATTTTCATATGCAGTTATAAAACTAGCATTTGTATAAAATAAAAAATAGTAATAAAAGATATAGGAAAATCTAATAATCTTTTCTTTTGAATAACTGATAAATTGTGAGTCAGACTTTGCTTAAACACTCTCAATGAAAGGAAACAATTGAATTGTAATTGTAATCCAAAATAGGAAAGAAATACCCATCAATTCAACTCATATAAGCTGAATGAGTAAATTAATGTGGGAGAAGGGATCATTCTTCACAGGAAAAAAGTCTAAATAAATAAATACTGTCCTGAAGTTCTTTGTCCTCCTCCCTATCATAAAAGTATCTAAGCTATTATCTCTTCCTTAATTCCTACACGGAAAGGTTTTGTTGGCCATAACAACACAATTATGGTCTCATAATCTTATAAATTGAAGCTTGACAATACATTCTAATCATTATCCAAGGAAACCTTAAAATTGTCTCCCTTCCTTATAGTATGTCTTTCCTAAGACTTGTTCACACACCTGCTACTACACAAAATCCCTTGAGAAACAATCATGTGCTCTTTATTTTGTCTCACAAATATGACAGTGGAGCAAAGCAAATGGCTTTCAAGATAACATAAGCATCTCTCAATTTCTATTTGCTTTTCTGCTCTCCTTACTCTCACTATAGTTTCAACATTGACCCTGAAGCAGAATAATGGGAGGATATTTCAGCAGATATCATTTAAGTATATTTTCTCTTTGAAAGTACTTGAATTCGGTTACTTCTTCAACTGGCTTGTGAAATGGCTCTATTTTCTCTGTAAAGGACTATTTCTTGTAAATTCTATTATGTCAATATCGTTATTTGCAAAGTACATTACTAATTAAGAATTTTGTTTTGTCCAAGCAGATGTTTAATTTGTATTAGTAGTTAAACATCTTACATAAACACATGAAAAAAAATCTGATCCAAAATCTTTTGTATATATTATAGTTTGTTCCTGGCTGAAGAACAATGATGAAAGGGGCCCCAAATCATTCTGGTTGGTGGACTGCAATTCCATTAGATTACATGGTACTGTCATTACTTTCTGAACATTTTATTTCCACTTGTAGGATGAAAATAAAACATCATATGCTTATAATGTCTAAATCATTCAAAATCTTCACCGTGTTTGTTCAATCGTCAGTAAAATTGCATGACACTTTTCTTATTTTCTCTTCTAGAAATATTTCTTCAGTTAAACTCACTATGTTGTTAGCTATTTGAGACCAAGAAACCTCTCAGCAAACCAGTCAAGTAGAAGTAAGGTTGAATTTATCATTACCCACTGATCTGTCAGATTTAAAGATAATTTCCTATTGTTTTGAAATGTTCAAATTGTGGAATGTACAAGAAATAGAAAGACTTAAATTACTAGTATCACCAATTTTCAAGTTTACAGCAGAATATAATTTAGAAAGAAGTTTGTCAATAATAAGATTCCATATGGAACTTCTAGAATCCATACCATAAACAGCCAAAAAGAAATCCTTCATGTTAAGTTAAAATGGTTGGGAACTGTAATAATTATTTCAAAATGTTACATTTAAATTTTAGCCACTATAGCTCTGGCAGTTTTGGCTCTGTGGATAGAACATTATCCTGTAAACTGAAGGGTCCCAGGTTCAATTCTAGGCCAGAGCACATACCTTGGTTGCATTCAACTCCAGCCCTGGTCTGGGGCCTACAGGAGGTAACCAATTGATGTGTCTCACACATCAATGTTTCTCTTCCTCTCTGTCTCCCCCATTCCCTTCCACTATTTCTATTATATTAAAAAAAGGAAAAATATCCTTGAGTGAGGATTAACCAAAAATAATTTTAAAAAATTAGCCACTATACATGTAAAACTATAAGAAATAATCTCCTTAAAGCATTCTTATAACATCTGTTGTCTTCAAATTTGATTGATGAATACAAAATTGTTTTTGAATACTTCGTTTTTTTCTTTACTCTTTAAAATATTTCTTATTCTTGGATCAAAGGTAATAAACATGAAATTTTTCACTGAATGTTATTTTCTCTTTATGAAAATTTGAGCTAGACAATGCCTGAGTATAATAGGCTTTATTAGTCTTGTAAAAGTATAATTGGTGAGAGGAAGATTTATTACAACTTTTCAGCAAAATACACATTTCAGAAAACAACACTGATTTCAGTGTGATGATACAATGAAAATGAATTGCCTTTGTGGAAGTTCATTTTGTACAGTGATTAAAAGCTATACAAAGCTTTCCCTTTCCATTGCCTTTTATAAGTTATACGAATCTTTGGAAACTGAAGTAGATGTTTTGGTTTTCAGCTATGGTGAAGCTAATATATATATATATATATATATATATATATATAGTCAGTGAATGAATGGACAATCCCTACAGAGTATATGGGCTGGGCACCTCTCTTTTTGCTGATTGGATTAATTGACTGTTCCAGGCCTTCGGGGCCCTCTCATGACAATCCCTAAGCACTTTCTAAAGCAATTATGCTTCCATTTAAAGCCTGAACTGAAACAAACTTTGATGATAAAAATAATAGCTTCCTTCGGTTCAGTATCCTGGGTTGTTTTAATGGTTAGCAAACAGCTCTCCAGAGCCACTTCCCCTCTCTAATTTGTTCTGTATCATTCTTGTCAGAAAGCACAGGACAGGGGCATTTTGGTTTTGTTCTGAAGCTTCTAAGTGAGATCTCATTTCGATGGGATTGATTTGGAAACCACTCCAGCTCACTTGAGAGGCCTGTACTGCATGCACTTGAAACTGTTTCTAATAGGATCTTAAAAAGAATTCTTTAAATTTTCCACAGTAGGAAAACAAATATAAATTCTCCAAATATCACCTTTTTCCTATTTTTTGGTAGAGAAAAACTGGATCTCTATTCAACTCCTCCTTCTTATGAGAGAGTTTTATATTGTCAACAAAACCATAATTGCTGTATGAGTCTGTATTTTAAAAAGAACATTCAAAAATCTACTTTGTATGAAAAGACACAAAGAAAAAAATAATAATGTCTCAATTTTGAAAAACAGCCAGCAGAGGGTAGGTAAAATTTGAGAAAACACTTTAGGAAGATTTATTTTTTTCAGGAAGTGATATATTTGAAAACTGAAATACATAGCCTAATTAATGTTTCATGCTGTCAGACAAAGGCAAAGAGAAAAGCCAGCCAAGCTTCAGTGGCCACTTCCCTAAAGAGAAATAGAAACTTCATCATCAATCAACATGAAGCATTTATTGTGCAATCTAGTATATGTCCATCATTACTCTACACAGTTTGGGGAATACCAAAGAATGAGAAATCAGAAACTTCGCCTCATTGTAAGACAACAAATGATTAAGAGAGCTTATTTCTACTCCAGCCTCTACTGAGCTCCACTTGCTCTTATCCTAGGATTTTATTAAAAGGACCTTAATGGAAAGATAGAATTTTACTGACCCTTGAAGGATGTGTATGGTCTAAATAGAAAAAGAGGGGACATTAGGAGAGTATTCAGGAACAAGGAAAAATAGGCTTATTTTTAAGGCTATTGTTTCAGCCTCATTAGAGTTTATGCATGGTAGTTAGTAATGGGAAGTTGGGTTGTGTCTGCTACGTCAAATTTAGAAGACATATAGAGATGTTGTGCTAAAATGCAGAGAGTTATTAAACTTTCTGAGTAGAAGAATGGGGCAATAAAATTGTCATTTAAAGACAACTGCAAGAAAGAATTATTGCAAACAGAGAACAACTGGAACAACTTTGTAGTAGTCCAGATATGAGGGAATATAGCATCACTAACACTTTAGCTTCAATAGCAATTGAAAAGGATAGAAATAGATGCCATTTTGAAGGAGATAACTGGTGGTCATTGGGTATGAATAAGTAAATAAAATAATTACTTCAAGATTATTTCATAGAGTCCAGCCTACATAACAGATCAAAGAGTAGTTCTTTTGACAGAATCAGGAAATTTTGGATAAAGAGTTGTTTTAACAAGGGGGGGGGGGGCCTGAGGTGGTAGGAGAAAAAGGATGGATAATACATGACCTTTCATTTGAAACACTGATTCTGGGGTGATGGTGAGATGTTCAAAGATTATTTCTAAGTGACAGCTGGAAAAGATACAGGATAAGAGCAAGAAGCAATGGAAGATTCTGAAAGCCAGAAGCCAACCAGCTGCCATTCTGTAGATGTTTTTGAAAGGAACAATATCCATTTTTTTCACCTTCTTGATGCTGTATCAAATATATTTACTACTATAATTGCTTTCATGTCTGCCACATAGGGTTAGTAAGTAGGTCATATGTAAATAAATTCACTCTGTAAACTATAAATGACTGTATAAATCTATGTATCACCCATTTTGTTTTTTGTTATCTTTATATATTATTTTTAAAGCCATTATATAACATCACTCATTAAGTGTGAGTGATAAAACTTGACTTCTTATAAAGAATACAGTCTGGAAAAGGAGAAAAGGGGAGTGACGTGATAGTTGAGAAAGCTGACTAAAATTACCTCAGCCAGGTGATAAGGTTAATGCCAGCAGTTGATAAGTCACGTTGATATTATTTGCCCTGTATATGATGTGATGAAAATGCTACTTTACTTCTATTACCTTCCTCCAAAAATCCATGACCCCAGGTTAATCATAAATAAATCAGACAATTCTCAATTAAGGAGCATTCTACAAAATTCTTGAACTTACTTCTCAACAGTGTCAGGGTCATGAAAGAATAACTGATGAACAAAATGGAACCAGAGGCATGGATACATGAAACAGATATATGTCAGAAGGGAGGAAGATAGTTGGGGGACTGGATGAGAAAAGGTGAAGAGATTAGCCAAAGAACAAGTCTGCATAGCCCACTGACACAGACAACAGTGTGGTGATGGCCAGAGGGAGGGGGAGCTGGGGCTGGGTGGAAGTGGCTAAAAGGAAGGAAAATTGGGGACATCTGTAATAAAATTTTAAAACAAAAATAAAGAAAGTCTGAGAAGTTGTCCCAGGGGGCAGGGGGAAGAGACTAAGAAGCCATGAATATACTGTGGTACCTTAGAGAGGATGGAAAAACAGGGGAGAAAAAAAAGAGGAGGGACATTAAGTAAAAACTAATAAATCTAAATACTAAAGTACAGAATTTACTTAAGAACAATGTTTTAGCATCAGTTCATTAACTATGACAAATGAGCATGTGGGGAGACTAAGGATGGAGTACATGATAACTCTCTATACTATTTTTGCAACGTTTCTGAAATCTAAAGGTATTCAATACTAAAAAGCTTAGCTAACATTTAAAATAAAAATACATAAGCAAATAGTATAAGGCAGGCAAAGGAAACGTAGAAGGAATGAAGATTTCGCTAAGTCCTAAAATTTAACACTTTTTTAAAACGTCAATATAAATTTTCTAACTAAACAATTCTATTCAAAGGAGACCAATGAGACTGAACATAAATGTTATGGATTTAAAGCCAAGAAGGACAGGTAGGTATCTTGGAAATATGCTCTGGAAAAATGAGACAGTTTCTTAAATTAAATGTTCTCAAGTTCTTGTCCTAAAATGACATCTGTTCCAGAATTTGGTTGTATGACTTATTAGATTTTATTAATTTTTACAAGTACCATTATGAAACTATTTCACAATATCTATGAAAAGGGAATGGGAAAGCAATTTCAAACCTTCAACTTAAGTACATAATTCAAGCTTTACTCTTTTCTATCTTCCCATGGATTTTAGAGAATTCATTTGTACTTAATTTGTTTATGATTCGGAGTAGCAATGGTTTTTAGTTAATAAAAATAATTGATCCTAGAATAATTTCTAGGACTTACCCCACATAGTTAACTAGTCCCTCTAGAACTGACTATTCCTCCTCCAATTACTAGTTAATTCTTTTATGTCAACTTAGAATATATAAAAAGCTCATTAATGATCACTAATCTTTCCCTTGAAATTTCTAGTTTGAATTTTAGATATTGAAGTCTCAGTGTCTGGCTAAGAAAATGGAAATAACTGCAAATCTTGGATGGGTATAATTTTAGCCTGCTGAAGTTTGCAACTAGGGCTGGGTGCCTGTAAATTAGGTGTCTGTGGCTCAGACCCCAAACCACTATAAGTAGAAGGTTTCGTTGAGTTTGAAGTGAAAAATGAAGCCATAGACAACGTTTTCATTACAAAGAGAACAGAGTTGTCATTGTCTGTTGAGTAAAAAGGCTGGGGGTGGGGAGCCATGGCTTGTGAGGCAGTGTTAAAATTAAAACCCTGTTCCCCGACTCATCAGCAACACTAAATCTCCTTGGGGATTTCTCAAATTCTTTATATCTTAGATTAATAAAACTGTAGGGATTGTCATGATTATTTATCCTGTTTCCTTTTTTTATTTATTAGGGTGACATTGGTCAAAATAAACATATGGGTTTCCAGTGTGGGTCTCTATGTTACAAGATCTGTATATTGCACCATGTGCCCACAGCTCAAAGTCACCATATACTGGAAACCCCTTTGCCCCTCACCCCCTTCCCTCTGGCAATCATCACGCTGTTTGCATTCAGGAGTTTCAGTTTTAATCCCACAGCTGAGTAAAATCATGTACTTCTTAGCTTCTTCTGACTGACTATTCACTTAGTATAATGTTCTCAAGGTCCATCCATGTTGCTGCAAATGACACTCTGATCCTTTCTTAGGGCTGAGAAGTATTCCATTGTGTACATGTAACACATCTTCTTTATTGTTCTGTTTTCTTAACCTTACAGATGAAAACATTGAGATCAGATGTTCTGCCTGAGGGGCACATGGAGCTGGGATGAGAACTGGAGTCTCCCAGCTCCTCACTTAGTGTGTTCTCTTTCAATACAGTTTCTACACTTGTATTTGGAAGATGGTATTCCATGAGAGACTGACCCAGAGATTCAGAAGACATGTTAGCATATTACAGACTTGGAGAAGTGCTTTAGTTAGAAATGTAACTTTGATTAAAATTGAGTTTTCTAAAATCACGAAACTTTTTTTTTCATTTTAATTTTTGTTTTGTTTTATTTGTGTGTGTGTGTGTTTTTTAATCCTCACCGGAGGATACTCTTCCATTGGTTTTTAGAGAGAATGGGAGAGAGAGAGATTGAGAGAAATATTGATGTGAGAGAAACACATCCATTAGTTGCCTTCTGCAGGAGCCTAGGCCAGAACCTGGGCCCAGGAGGAGCCTGCAACCCAGGTATGTAACCTTGACTGGAATCCAACCTGGGATCCTTTGGTCCGAAGGCTGATCCTCGATCCACTGAGCCATACTGGCTAAGGCTTCATTTTAAGTTTTCAATAAAAGCTGAATATAAGATTTCCTTAATCCTGTATCTTCTCAATTGCTTATTCCTTATATTTGCCCTTTTCCTTTCCTACTTGGTGAGATCTGGCTTTATGTTTGAGGACCTGCTCTCGGTCTTTCTCTAGCTTTAGTCTAGTTAACCGCCTTGCTGAGGTGAATGCCCACATGAACAGATGTACCATTAGCTTTCTCCCATAGCACTCATTCAACTTAAGTGACATATTTTTTGTGAGTGTAAACCTGGACTAATTCTGCCACTTGCTGCTCTTTGTAATGTCCCTGAACAACCTGAACTTCACCATCATGAAATTCTTTTTTGCAGTGTTAACTTTTACCACTTTGAAGAATACCATTGGGGAAAATTTTACCCTGCATTATTCAAAATCATGAAAAGGAACCAACTAATGAAAATCATTGCCATTTTCACAGAAATACCTACTCCTGTCCTTTTTAAGACATCTCCCTTGTCTTTGACTTTCAATGGCTACATTTCAAATTGGTTAACTGGGAGTTTCAATTTATTTTTTTTAACATAAGTGAATACCTGAAAAAGACTGGGTATTACATTCCATGAGAAGAAGAGTGACACTAAATACTGAGTCAGTGGGAAAATAATAAGAAGATCTATGATGTACAAAATATTTTTCTACACTCATTTGTTGTTGTTGTTTTAGTCCTTCAGTGAAGGTCACTGTGACTAAAAGTTAATAAGGTGAGCAACTGCTCTTGAAATAAATTTCAGGAATGCCACATTTTTATGCAGTCCAGTAATCTAACATGTTTAATAAAAACATAAAATCCATGACCCATTAGTGAATAGCAACAAATATTATTTTAAAACGAGTCCAGTCACAAAATTTGTACATGGCGGAGGAGAGGGTGGTGGACCTCAACCCAGCCTGTACCCTCTCACATCCCTCAGGGGATGTGACTGCAGGTTTAGGACTGATCCTGCCTGCCTGCCTGCCTGCCTGCCTGATTGTTCCTAACTGCTCACCTGCCTGCCTGGTCACCCCTAACCACTCTGCTTGCATGCCTCATGGCCCCTAACCACCTCTGCCTTGGCCCCCACCACTTTGGCTTCATCCAGAATGATCTCTGGAAGGTCGTTCAGCTGTCCAGTCTAATTAGCATAGTGTGCTTTTATTATTATAGATAAGTAGAATTGGATCAAATAGAACAGGCTAGAAAATTTAGAGTACATCACTGCATAGTAATAATGGTAAATATATTTGTATATATGCAGTATGTCTACGGTAAGATAAAAAAACACTAAAAAAAAAAACACTGATCTGAACACGATTCAGATATTAAATGTAAATATTTTAAAAACTTTTGTGCAGCTGAAGTTATTATCCAAAAGCATAAGCATTGGATTCCTTCTGTGGAGGAGAATAACAAGAAAGGAAATTTTCAGACTAACCTACAGTATATTGTGTAATATTACATCTGATGACTGGGTTATCTATTCTTTATATATCTTACAAAAACAAAAACTTCAGGGATAATGTATTGATTATGTTCAATAATATGCAAAAGAAAGCAACAGAACAGAAAATTGGGCCAGCAGTAAGGAGTATCCTGAACACCAAAATCTGCAATTGGGGCTGGGCCAGGTACAAGGAATGTCTTAATGAAGACAGAAGTTGGACTGAAGCAGGGAATTCAGAAAGTGTTAGAAGAGGATTTGGTTTTCATTGTTTGGACAAGTATAAGGATTAATGACTAAGACCTGAGTTTAGGGAGAAATTCAATGGAACATAGCACTGAAGTAACAAAAACAAAACAAAGCAAAGAAAATGATGCACCATGTCTGTGTAATTCCAAATGTGAATAAATGTTAGGAAAGCCAAAACTGCAAAGAGAATAAGTGGGGCCAAGGAGAACGGAAGACAAAACATGAAAAACAGCTTTTTATAAAAAATAATAATACATCATAAACAAGTGGCATTTGTTTCAGAAATTCAAGGTTTAACTTTTAAGCCCTTATAATTCACCATATTAACAGATTAGAGGAGAAAACTATGTTAGGATCCCAACAGGTGAAGAAAAAAAGCACTTGACAAAATGTAATGTCTATTTATGATTAATATTCTGTGTCAACTGGGAAAATCAATTTGATAAAGGGCACCGATAAAAAACTACAACAAATATCCCATTTAAGTGAAAATAATTGAAGGACTTTTCCTAAAGTTAGGTGCTCAAAACAGATAATATCCAACTTAAGAAACAATCCACGTCTAGTCATTGTTTTCAACTCACTCCTCTCTCTTTTCTAGTTCCTCTTTTGATTTTGCCCTATTATATCACAACTTTTGGATGCAAATTTTAGCACAATGGACTATTAAAAAAATTATATTACTTTGGACCATACAACATGGGGTTGAGAAAGACAGGCGCAGGATATCTATCTTGGGAAACTTAAGAACAGAAATGCGTTGCAAGGAGGTGAGACAGTTGTTGCAAAACCAAATACATTCCTTGCTGCAATAATCACATAGAAAAATTGATGTTGGAAGCAGACATATGGCTCACGGGGGAGGAGTAATGAGATAAAGGAGCATGCTTCTGGAGCCGGTGATCTGCTAATTAGATTTCAGCAACGTAGCTCATATAATGTTAGGATGGAAATTATCTAAAAATATACAAAAGAAACAAAACAGAAGAGCAGGGGAAATGATTTGGAGCCGTGATCATAATGAAGTCGGGATGATAGAGCTGAAATAAGACTTTTATCAGCACATCAAAGCAATTTGTCATGTAATATCAAGATTTTAACAGGATTGAGTAGAGCAATTCAAGAACTAGAAATACTGACAATATGATCACCACTTCACCACATATTATTTTCATATCCTCTAATAAATGTAGATATAATTTTTAAGGACTGCCCAGCCAGTGTGGCTAAGTTGGTTGACTGTCGTCCCATGCACCAATAGACCATGGGTTCGATCCCCAGTCAGGGCAATACTGTGGTTGTGAACTTATAAAGGTATGCAGGAGGTCAAAAGATGTTTCTCTCTCATCAATGCTTCTATTTGTCTCTCCCTAAAATCAATAAAAAAATATTTAAAAATAATAATTTTAAGGCCCTACCATAATAAGTGATCTCTTCTAGTCCTTATAACAATTTTCTGAGACAACTGTATTCTGGAAAATAGAGCTCAGAGAGGCTAAATGACTTGCCCAAAGGCACACATCTGTAAGCAAGAGAATGGGGTCCAAATTTATGGTATATAATTACAAAAATAACGTTCCTAACTCTGAGCAATGTGTTTCACATTGTTCCACAATCACTAAAACGTTATTGGAAATAAAAATAAATGCATGTAAGCGTTTTATAAAACATGCTTATTTGTCCATCTTACATAGATATAGTTTGTGGTGTTAGTTTTCACCCTCAAAAAAAGCACTTCTTCTAGGCTGGTTGTTTGGGGTGAGACCTTGTATTGTATTCTAAACTTTAAAATATTACACTCAAAAATGCTTGCCTTCTCTCACCCATTTTTTTTTATGTATTCCACGACTAAAATGTTACATAAATACTATAGAATTTATAATTTTAAACTAAATCGCTGATAATGGCCCTTACAACAGTGAGGTACAATGGAAATGTTTGAGGACGAAAGTGATAAAACACTCAAATTATTTCTGAATAACCCTTCAAAATTTTTAATGTAAGGGCATTTAGAAAGCATAGAGATAAACATTATGTCTAGGGAATCACTTTAGAATAATTTGGTGGGCTGAACTACATGCATCTCTGATTGAAACAATTCATTCAGTTTCTGTTGTGATATTAATAAAACACTACAATCAAGTGTTCTTACTAGTCAATGGATATAAAAGTTTACTTCTACCTATGAATAAACATTCATTCTTCAAAAATAACAACTTATTTAGAAATAAATAAAACCTTGCAAGGTACTCCATTAAAAATTTAACTTACATAATTTCAAGGACTAAAGAAAACAAGTTCATTGGCAGTAGGATTACATGAAAATTTTGTCAAGTCATTCATTTTTAAGTGTGGTAGAAGCATGTCTAAGTCAAAAACATGTGGCCAAGTGAAGACCAGCTCTATCTACTAACTTGCTAGATCCTAACAGGGCCAAATATTTGTAATAATAATAATTAGCATATATTCAGTTCTAACTATTTCTCAAAAGCTATCTCAGTTTTTATATAATATTAAACTTGAAAAAAATAAAATAAATATTATAAGAAAAGTTGGGTCCAGGATGAGTTAAATGGGGAAAGGTTTCCAAAGGCAGAGGGAGACACAGTGGAGAGCTCAATCTTGAAGCTATCTGTCTGAGAAAAGAGGATTAGGGGGTGGAGAAAATGGAAAGACAGCTCCTTGAGAGAGGTCTGAAATACAGTTGACAGGAGGACTTGTGGTCCCTGCTGAGAAAAGAAATCATGTACTCAAATAGTACTTGTTACAAGGTGAACTTGAGATCCAGAGAGTAATAAATGCACTGACACCAGATTGTCTAGAAATAAGTTCTCTACTCAGATTAATATTTAGAATAACTTGGTGATTTGAAATATGCTTTGCAAACAAATTTGAATTTTATAAGAATTGATGAACTGATATTAGACTAAGGTGGAGCAATAATGAATGCAGGCAATCCAGAAAGTAACTTAGGATCTAAATACATGACTAGGTCAATCATTCTTTCACTAGAGATGAGGAAAGTTATTCCTACCCTTATTTTAATTTTAAAAGGGATTGGCCAAATCCACAAATCCTATGCTACCAACATTTTGAAATGATTTTCCCTTTGATTAAACAACTGTATAGCCTCTGAGTTGCTGAAATGGTCATCTTTCTTTTATGAATCCCATATATTAGTGATATTCACCTGACATTCCAGGTTATTCATCCGGTTAAAATATATTAAAAACCTAGAATTTGCTAGGCACTGTGTTAGATGCAGAGAATATAAGTTTACTTGGCACATCAGCTTCCAAATAAGTTTCCTCTAGCTCTTCTCTTATTTTCGGTGATATTAGATTTGGGTCCACAGCAGTAATAGCTATCTTAAATGGAAAAAGATAGACCTGTGGGAGTAAATCCATTTTAAAAACCCAAAACATGCAGGAATTTTGTTACTAAATGACTTTTTTATGAGGCTGCTTCAAATCAAGACAAGGTCAAACCAGTTGTCCTTGGCGTTAAGGAAAAACTGCTGCTCGAATTGACTGAGAAAATAGGTTTCCATCCATGTATTTAATTTCCGGCAGCTATTTGTGGAGAAGTTACTATGTTCAAGACACACCACAGAAAGTGCTGAGATTGTAGTGAAATTATGGACAGGATAAGACTCTTCTCTCAAGAAGATCTAGCATATGCCTATAAATGGTTATAATGCAAAGTGAAAAGTGGCAAGTGTCTTGAGGGATGGAAATATGCAGGATTAATCTAAGTGCATACACACAAAATTCAATGAATATATTTCTATGACTATTCTCCCTCCCTGACCCCTCCCCTGCATTTTTTATAACCATGCTAAGTCAGCATTCCTCTGTAAATTATTGTTCTCATTTCAGTAATAGGTAGTAATTCAATATGACACCTAGAAGTTGAGATAGAGTAGAATGTAAACATACATGTTGAGCAGGCACAGATGGAATACGATGAGGGACTTTGGCATGGTCTGAAATGCAAGAAACTGCTGATGGGGGACGGGGCTGAGGGAGGGTGGGGCAGGGGCAGATGGTTTGGCGCAGTGAATAGAGCAGCTCTTAGGAGAACTGAGAGTCTGACTCACTGTAGGAATGTCAGCCATTCAAAACCCCTGACTATAAACCACATGACTTAGTGTTCTTATCTATAAAGCAGGCCAGGGCAGTTTTGACTACAAGGTATTTAGGTTCCTACTCAGCTGTAGCCTCTCAAATTCTCCTAAACAAGTAGATCTACAACCTCTATGCACAGTGAGACTTGGTTACTACTGTGGTCCCCATGCCCAGCACAGATCTTGGGCTCATAGCAGATGTTCCCAAAACTCTGGCTCAGTGAGTGAATAGGAATAGAATGGGTTGTGGATGGGTCTCTAATAATGCCCACCGCCTTTTCTCCTTTCTTTTCACCTCCTCTTCTAGGATGACCAACCATCCTAATTTGCCCAGGACTTTCCCAGGTTTTAGTGCCAGAAGCTCCGCTTCCTGAAAAAACCTTTAATCCCAGGCAAACCAGGATCATTTGTCAAACTACTTTCTCCCCACTTTCCCTATCTACGCTTCAGGTAGGTCCCTGGCATAGAAAACCTTACTTAAAACCCTGGAGATATTTAGAACTACAGACATTCATTTAAAGGGTACTAAAAAGGTTGGGGATTTGTTTCTTTGCTTTATCTCCCCCTGGAATAAATCAAATAATGTTAAAATAAAACATAGATTTTTCAGTGTCTTTCTCTAGCCATATGGTAAGTGAGTGGGTGATATTACAAATAATAATTTTTAAAAATCCTTATATTTTCCAAAAGCTATCTTTTGCCTGAGCATACTGTAATGTCATAAAATTGCAGAGAATAAGTCTTCAAGTAATTCTTGGAATGTCTCTCTTGGATGCCAATCTAAACAGTGTGATACGCACAACCCAAATTGATGGTGAATCGGGACTAGCTGGCCACTGATAGGGCAAAGAGACCAAGACAGCAGGGAAACCTAACCTGGCAGCGGGAGGGCAAAAGCCACAAGAGAATTTCAAGAGTGCATAGAAATAAGAGTCCCTGGATATTTCTTTTTAAAAATTTCCCACATGTATCCCGACCTTTAAGTGAACTGGTGAGGGCAATGCCATTGCCCAGAGACAAAAATATGAATGCCCTGCCACTGCCACCCTTCCAGCTCTGAAAGATGCAAGATGGGACAGCTATCAATGCCCAGGATTCATTTGGACCTACAGGTCGCCCCAGCGGGACATGATGCAGTACTCTAGATGGAAAGCTAATTTTTAATTTGGTCCAGATTTCATGGCTGGCTAGCAAGGATCATAATTCCATTCCACTCTGCTCGAGGCAGAGAAGTTTTGCTGCCCGGTATCAATGTCTGGCCAGCTTAGGAAGAGGGACATTTCTCCCGACAATACTCATGGAGCAGTTCATTCATCTGTACTCAACTAGAGAAATTCTGTGTTTACTGTGCTTCTGGTTTTTTAAAGATAAGCATTTTCAGAATATATAATTTTAATAAGGCAAGTCCAGCTGTTTCACTGTTGGGGCAAGGGGAGATTATTTGCTGGATTTAGTAAGAAGTGGTATGTCCTCTGCAGATGTACTGTGCTGTATGTGATTGTCAACCCCAATTTCCTGTGAGATGCAACTCCATCGTATTTTACTTCTGCGTTCCATTGAGGGATTCATTAATTTATTCACCCGAAATTAAACACTGGATGCCAGGCACTCAGGCCCTGGAGACAGAGCAAGGAACCAAACAAAACAAAAACAAAAAAACAAAAAAAAAAATTCTGTCAGAGCAGAGATAATACTAAAGTGATAACTACTTTGGATAAAAATCAAACAGGGAAGTTGACGGAGTAGCAGTTGTGAGTTTTTGAGGGTTGGTTTTGAGCCACACTTGAGAAGAAGCCCCCATGCTTTTTCTACTCCATTAAGCTACATAATTTCCAGGAAGGTTAAGTGATTAGATTTTGTGTTTTATTTAGATATTGCACAAAGCAAGAGACATTACAGCAAAGAATTTTAATCAAAGAGAAGCAAGGTTCATTATCGAAGTGATAGATATTCTTCCAGAATCCCAGCCAGGTAGTTCATTGCCCAGGCTCAGTGAAGCAAAAACAGCATGAAATTTGGGTCAAACTAAACTGACCTTACATTATTTTAATCACCCTGAGTTTTACTTTCTTTTTCTTTTTCGCTGGGAATATAATAATTTATCCCATGCTTGGGGGGGGGGGACTATTGTGAAGACTAAAAATGATAATGAACGAAAAGCTTCTGGCACTCCTGCTACAGTCATTGTGATGTATTGCACTCCATTTCCATCTTCTGAAATGGACTGACCAAGACTGAAGTAAGAGAAGACATGATTAGAAAAGTTAATAATTGACTCAATTAACTGGAACAAGAGGATGGAAGGTCTCAGGTATAGGACTCTCTTTCACGGCCCGAATAGAAAGAGTTCCAATTCAGGGTTCGGGTTCTGGAGAAGGACCGCACACAAATGAAGAGACTTGAGACTTGAAGAAATTCAACTTGGAGATATGGGGGGCCAGGCGGTAGTCCAACTCTAGTGGGAGAACTACCCCTGCTCTGGCCCTGCCATCCCTTTTATTGAGGCTTTGGGGAAAACATCTTAGGCAACACAAACAGAAATTTACATGTAGCCCTTAGGCAGGAAATAACAGAAACTTACACAGGACAAATAAGGTGGAGGCTGCTTCAGCTAACAATATCTCAACTAAAGGTTAGAGCAATTAAGGTTGTTGACCAGCCTTCCTGGCTTCCTATCAATATTTCTGTTTTAGTGAAACTGATTTGTTTTCCAGCACTCAGGAAAATGGGATGGCTCCACATATTTTTGGATGTTGGATCAAATCAGAGGTGACTAACTACAATAGCACTGCAATCTTTCAGAACAAAGGAAAACACGTGTAAGATGCCGTGCCCCTGGGGCTAAGTCCTTCATAAGGTATCACATTCTCTGTAATCTATGTGATGATGGAAAACCCCAAACTGAGAAGTGAATGAGCATCCGTAACCCAGGTCTGCTTTGGGCCCTGGGAGGATATGTTTCAGTCTGAGAGATGGAAAGAGATAGTTTCACTCCTCTATTTCCGGAGCAGAAGCACACAAAGAGTGGGAGTGCCCGTGGCTATAGAGAGGAAAATTTTGATTATTTTCTTTTAAGGAAAAGTAAAGACACTTCTCACTTCTTAGCTTTTTAACAAATGATACCTTTTAATTGGTTAGCTAAATGCGCTCAAACATTCAAAGATTTTAGGCCAAAGCTGTAAAGAATGGTGGCTTTGGTCAAACTACTGATCTAGGAGCAAGAGGCCAGGTGCTCACCAAGCTCCTATGGCTCCTTCCAAGGGTAAGATGGGGAGGGGCAGTATATTGGAAATGCAGATCATGGAAATATCTAAGGAAAACTTGCAGGCCCTAATTGGAAAAGGATTGACTGGTACCTGGTGTGACAAACCAGCCTGGTGTGTCCCGAACTGAGGGATTTCCTAAGAGGTAGGACTTTCAGTGCAAAAATTGACAGCCCCAGGCAAATCAGGATGATGGGTCACACCATGACAGGATTCATTGATCACATTTGAAGGATAAGGATGTGACATGGTAGAAGCAGCAGAGCAGGCAGATGCTTAGAAGCCTCAATTTGAGTTTCATTGGGTGGGAATTCTATTTTTACATGGTTTTCTTGACTATATTGTTTTATGTTTTTATTGAGATATAACTGGCATAGCATAAAATTCACCAATTGTTTTGTTTTTTTTTTACTAATTCACAGGTTATGCCCACCATCTCTGTCTAATTTAAGCACTTTTCAGCACCTCCCAGTAAAAAACCTGTATCCACTAGGAATCATCTCCCATTCTCCTATCCCTTAGCAGTTAACAACAAAAAAAAGTGATTTGGCCCTAGACAGTTTGGCTCAGTGAATAGAGTGTTGGCCTATGGACTGAAGGGTCTCAGGTTCGATTCCAGTAAGGGCCATGTACCTCGGTTGCAGGCTCCTCCTCCATGTATAGGCGGTAACCATTCAATGTGTTTCTCTCACATTGACATTTCTGTCTTTCCCTCTCTCTTCTACTCTTTCTAAAAAGTTAATGGAAAAATATCCTCAGACGAGGATAAAAAAGGTGATTTAAATTTTCTGCATCTAAGAAGAAAGGGTAATTAATAAGACACATACAGAATCCATACTATACTGGGCTTAAGTAAATTTTTGGTGTGTCTAATGTAGCCACAGCGTAGAAAAAGAAAAAAAAAAAAATCAACCCAAATTCTTTAAGGGGCAATCTCTTTACTAGCAGTTTCCCTAAATCTCCTGCTGGGTGGGAAGTAACCTGGTGGGAACATCAAGGTTAAGAAAAGCTTGGGAAAAGCACAGTCAGGCTTATGTAACCAGTTGTTAGCAGCTCTTCTTTAAAAGATCTCAGTATTTTCCAAGGGTTCACCATCATTCTCCATCACATCCCATTCCCTTAGAAACACCTTGAAAGTAGAAATTAGAATGATTAAGTTGGTTCATAGCCTTATTTTATGTGGTCTCTTTTTAATTAATTAAAGAGTATGCATTTTATTCATCTTTTTTGTCAGAAGTGATTGCTCATTATTTAAAAAAAAATAAATGAGAATACTTTACTCTAGAGTAAAGCTACCAGGAAACTTTTTAATTAGTCATGTTCCCCTCCATATCAATGTCTAGTATCTATTTGTTTTTGGCTTGGAAAAGCAGTAGTTTCAATATGAATGTGCCATAAGCCCAATTTTGCTAAGTATTGTATTAGCAAACCCTCCCTACTAGCTGTGTTTGCTTGCTATTCCACAATGATAAATGGAGAAACTTTGTGGGCTTCTGAACTCTGGCAGTCATACAGAAACATAAACAGGAGAAAATTATCAGAAAACATGGCACCATTTAGCTGTTTATCTTCAACTGTTGGCGGCAAAAGTGAGACACTGTTGTCCAGACCCTAAATTTAGAGTTTGTTACCTTGAGTACAAGATAGTACCATTAACTACCCATTGACAGGAATTCCCATGGTTAATTACAGCTGGTAGGAATACATTTTCACTGAGCCCTTCTTATGTTCTCACTGGACCCTGCTTGTGACTCACAGCACACGTGTGAAAGACATCTGACCTGTGTTGGTTGGAAGAGCTAAGGCATCTCGGCTATATGTGGGTTGAGTGTGTGATCTCATCCACATTAAAACCAGATTCTAAAGAAATGAGCTAACCAGGCACAGACTAAACTGGCAAGAAATAGAATATGAGCCTTGGTCTAAAATGGGAGTTTCTACCCTGGGAGACATAAGCCCCTCAATGACTTAGAGGTCTACTGACAAGCTTCAGGAGATCTGTGAACAACTTAAATAATACACAAAACATTGTACTTTTTCTTTTTAAAGAAAGGAGACACAGCTTCTTATCAGATTTCAAAGCGGCCTGTTATCCAAAATAAGTTTAAAAAGCACTGCTTTTAAAAATATAATTAACATAGTTGATTCTATATTTGAATAAACAATTCACCTCTATTAATAAGGCTTTATTTTGCCTGCTTGCTATTATGTCCAAAGTCAGATTCAGTATTAAGTAAATTTCTTTGCTTATGGACTTACATATGAGTATACATTTCCATTTTTATTGTATACACACTGTATCAGTGAGAATTTGGCCACAGAAGCAGAAAAAATGTGTGATTTACAATAAGGAATTTAATATGGGGACTAATGTGCAATTGTGAAAACTGATGGAGAAGTCTATGTGAAGCTATCACCTCCATGCCTGATATTGAGTCTGAAGATGCCAGGCTGACAGATGAATAAAATCGTGTCAGCAACTATAACCCGATCTATCCCACATTGCCTTCATTCTTGATAATGCAGTTGACCTGCAGGTGAATCTGGTATCCTTCACCACAAAGCTATGCACAAATTACATTGAAGTTAGAGAAGGAATTCCAGCAGGAATTCAACACAGCCAGCACTTTGGAGAAGCTGCAGAAGATGATACTAGAACTGGGGTTTATAATTTATAACTATATCTTGGGGTTTATAATTTTAGAATGATGTGAACTGTAACTAAGAAACCTCTAGAAAAGAGCAAACAGAGCAAAAAACAAGAGTGAGAGGAATGAGAACATCCCTAGGATCATTCCCTTTAAAACAGTGGGCCAAATATGATGACATTTAATGTTTCATATCCTACAGGACAACTCTATTCTGAGGTATCTGAGTCCTTCACAGGGTGGAGTTACCAGTCTTGAAAGGATGTTATGTCCTGTGACACTGTTGGCCCTCTAAAGCTCTTTGCTGTACTGATAATATTGTAATGGGAAAGACAGATGATAATGAAATATCAGATCACACTTCAATGGTATTTTATCATTTGAGTAACATTGTGTCAGACAGACCTTATTCATAAGTGTATTAATTGATCAAATGTTAATCAAACACCTACAATGTGCCACAATATGTTATCCCAGATTTTATTTTTAAAAATTGACATAGTGCCTGTGGAAGTTAGAATCGCCTCCTTCCCTCACCCACACGTTCAGCCCTTTAACCCTTTCAAAGACGTCTACATCCTTTATTCCCTCGCTGATTTACATATGTTACCTTAACTGGCAAATGGACTTTGCAGATATGATTAAATTAATAATTTTTAAATGGGGAGACTATCCTGGATTATGTAAGTGGATCCAATGTAATAAAAAGAATATTTATAAAGGAATGGGGAGGCAGGAGGTCAAAGAAATATATGACAACAGAGCAACATAAGAGTGAAACTTGGAGATGCTACTGGCTTTGGAGACTGAGGAAGAGACAATTACAGCAGCCTACAGAAGCTAGAAAATGCAAGGGAATTTATTCTTTTTTAAAGCCTGCAAAGGAAACACACAGAGCCAATTTTAGCCCAAACAGCCCTTTCTAAATGCTTAACTCGAGTCCTAATATAATAATTGTATTTTTTTTTAGACATTAAATATATGATTGTCACAGCTGCAACAGGAAGTTAATACTGTTCCTCATTTGAGATTTCCGACGTATTAATGGAGATTGGAAGGTAAACATTCAGAATACCCAGTATTATGTTCATTGATAGTTATCACCAGATTAGCATAAAACTAGTCAACTCTGAGTGGGCATTCTTAGAAAGTTCCTCTCAGAAGACATATAGACTAAGACCTAAACAGAACTGGCTGGTTGGAAGAAAATAAAGAAGGGAGGGAGAAAGTGAAGGAGGAAGAGAAGGAAGGAGGGAGTCAGTAAGGGTTAAGGCATACAAGTCAGCAGCGGAACAAAATAAGACACTTCTAAAACAGCAAAAATCTCCAGAGCAGTGGGCTCTTCACCATTTTAACTTTCATCATAACTCTCCCCCTCTCTCTGAAGAAGGCTGTTATTTTTTTCTTGTCTGGATGGTAGCAGTGCTGATAACTCTACCCATTCTGGAAGAGGACCTGCCTGGAAGGCCGTGAGAAACAGGCAAGCACCATCTAATTATTTCCCTCTTATGTTGCTTCTGTTGTCATTTATTTGACCTCCTACCTCCCTATTCCTTTATAAATACTCTTTTTATTACGTTGGATCCGCTTACATAATCCAGGATAGTCTCCCCATTTAAAAATCATTAATTTAATCTAATTATTAATCGAATTAATTTAATTTGAAATGACAAGTATACTCCAATGCTTGAAAGTGGTCCAATTGGCCGAAATATTATACGAAAAGTAAATGAAACACCTCCTTGTCAAGGAAGGAAGAAAGGAAGGAGGGAGGGAGAGAGAGAGGGGAGGGGAGGGAAGGACTAATATTATAAAGCAATTGATAAATATCTAGAGTCACAGACTGTAGGTGGTAATGCATAAGACTTATATTTGTTAGTAATGTATAATATTCATATTATACATATTGCCTTGTGTCATTTTATGTTCGACTTTTGACTTTATGGGTCAAGTCCTATTTCCCTTTTCAGGAAAGTTGCTCTTTGAATGTTCCCATCTATAATCTAGGCTTTTCAACCACACTTAAGTTCAATGTTATTATATCTCCATCCTCTATATGGACAGTCTTTAGATACATTTATATTGTCTTTCTTTGTGCCTGTCCTCTGAACAAAGATAAGAATATTATTTGGTTATAAACAAAAATTCCATTAAGCCTTGATGATTCATACCACAACAACACTGGCACTAAATATAATAAATAGAATTGTACATAACTTTAAGAATTATTCATGTTATAATTATTTATGTTCTTTCCCATTCATAATCTTATTCTACAACTATTAAAATAATATTCAGAGGTGTTCTTTTTTATATTTTTTATTGTTTTTTTACAGAGGAAGGGAGAGGGATAGAAAGTTAGAAACATCGATAGAAGAGAAACATCAATCAACTGCCTCCTGCATACCCCCCACTGGGGATGTGCCCTCAACCAAGGTGCATGCCTTTGACCAAAATCGAACCTGGACCTTTCAGTTCGCAGGCTGATGTTCTACCCACTGAGCCAAACCAGTTTCAGCAAGAGTTTAATTTGTTTGTAATGATTTTTAAATAGTTATTGGTATTTGAGGAAGAGTGGTTTCTGATATGTTATAAAAAAAGAAAACCTCAAGGTCAACTTTAGTAGAATCAATGCAATATAACAAAGGAAAAGAAAAGCCCATGGACCTAAGTCCCTGAAATGGGATTTTAATTTGAAATAAAATGGCTAATTAGTGTAAGTAATAAGATATGTCATTGCTATTAGAAAAGAGACACCATCCTTTCAGTAGGTGAGGTATTTCTTGCGTTCTGTTTTCTATTTATATTAAAATACTAAATAAAGACAGCATTTTTAGCACAGGTGTGTGTGAATTTGCATAAGCTCTGGGATGAAATATGAAAATCATTTTAATAAAGGGAAAAGTAGGATATTCTAGAATTAAGTTTGAGTATATAATTAGCATGTTTACCATATTTTTGATGACATGAAGCAAACAACTATCTTTAGACGTACATCTGTTTCAAACAATAAACACAGTGCTATTTCTAAAAACAGTCTATGAATACACTGAATTCTGAAGAACGTAACTGTTTCTGAGACTTCTCAATACAACCTATCTCAGGGGGTTAAGATATGTCATTATGATTAAAAGAAAAAAAAACTTTTTTTTTTTTTTTAAGAGAAAGTCTGGAACAATCACAACTTTACATGAAGTCAGTTCTTCACAAAGGCGAGCTTTTCCAGGGAAGAAAAGAGAGGCTGGTGGTCTTGAGCTTTTTCTGGGGAATTCCAGTTTGACCTTGCTCAAATAGCCCCTAACCTTCTTGGGTCAGGAGCCTGTTTCTAGAAGAAACAGGACCTTGTCGCTTGGACTGAAGGCCCAAGACCCATCCCATAGGTGGCAGAGGACCTCGGCTCAAGATCAAGTTGAACTAAAATATGACTTGGATTTTTCACAAAGAGCATCAGCTGAAAGCAGAGAAGCATCCCAGAACAGAACCACACTCCTTGCCCCTCTCCCACACTTAGAAATCTCTAGAAAACACTGAAAATGTATTGTCTGCTAGGAATGATAAGAGAGCACCAATCTGTCCAAACCAGAGGTCACAGAAGCAAGCATTCCAGTTTTCCCACTGACAGCTGTAAAGCGCTTTGCCACCCTTGTGATGCTCCAGAGACTAGAAAAATGGAGATGCACAAAAAGAAATTCAACAGGTAGGAGGTTTGAAAAGTGACCTAATGTGAGCTTTGGGAATCCATATACTCCGTTTTAAGGAACTGCTTTCTCCACCGGACCTAATGTTACTCCCCCCTTTCCCCTGAATAGGAACCCCTCTGCTTCTGAGCTATTTCTTCCTAAAGGGGAGAATCAGCAGTTTCTGGACGGTTGTTAAAGCTGAAATAAGCCCCAGTTGGCGGCATAAGGTGCAAGGCCTTCTCACAGACATGCTGGCACACTTGGCCACCTCCAAAGACCTGTCCTCACAGCGAAGATGCTCCTGTATTTTGAAATGTTTCTGCAGTCCCCTTTGGAAAGGCTGCAGGTGGGACAAAGGGTCATGATACTTATTTCAGACATTCATTTGTTTTGTGATCTCGAGCTCAAAATATAGCCTTTAGGGGAAAAAAAGTGGCCCACAGTCTCACCCTTTATCAACAACTTTTAAATGCAATGTATCTTTGCTTTTCTCAGGACGGACCTACTCCCGCTGAGTTGGGGGATGCATTTTATCTTCATGCTCTCACAAGCATGATCAAAACAGCATATGTTCTATTATTATTACTTCCTCTACAAGGGGGAAATTTTATTATGTTTCCAATTGCTTTATTTTCATCATTAAGATAGTTTCTAACTTTTTTTTTATTGTCTGCTTCCTTATGGTTGCTATGAGACCAGAGGAATAAGATTATTTCAAATTCTAAGTTCACATCTGTGACGAGAGTCACTTTGAGGTTAACTGCCATCCCATTGAGCTAGCAAAGCTTTTACTAATTATTTTATATACACTTTGCCTTGTTTGCATTCTCAAGGGTCTTCGAGGAAGCATGCACCTTTGTGGTTTTGGGTGTCTCTCAAAGTAATTGGAGATTGTGTCAATTGTATTTAAGATTAGTGGAAATCTGATCTCAGGAACAAATTAAATGTAACCCATCAGTCGAACAAGAAACGTATTGTGACCCTAGTTTTGAAAAGTTCTCCCAAATTCCTTATCAGGTACCAAGCTTTCCTAATGTGTATATTTTTAAGAGCCAGAGAAGTCACATACCAGCCTTTAGACAAAAATTTCATGTTTACATAAAAGTAAAAATGTTCAGCCATACTTCTATTCATTTGGTAAACTTTTTCATATTTGCCATATTCTCTTTTCAAATCAGTTTGTTTCATTTTCCAAATGCTTTGATGAATTACAACTCTTCAAGTTAAGAAAAGCAACTATTTAATTCTTCGGTCACACCCTGTATTATATCTGTAGCATAAAGGAGGTTAGGAGTGTGGAAAAGATCCCTGACATGACCTTATGAAAAATATTAATTTAAATTTTATAAATGTAATGGCAGTATAAAGGCCACACACAAAAAGAGAACATACTGTTATTATGAAATGTCAATTAAATTCAAATTATAGCTCCAAATAAAGTGTACGGGGAAAAGAATAACACTAAAAGACATAGCTCCGTAACCACAATGTTACTTTAAATATAGATACTGCCTTCACCTTTCAAGAGCTTTATACTAGTACACCCCTCCCTACCAATCTGCTTCTACTGGCTTAGATGTAACCGCTATCAGAAATGTATCTTTATCATTCCCTTCCTTTAAAAAAAAATATAGCTTTGCCAAAAGAAAGAAGAGTGAGAGAAACAGAGAGACAGAGAGATAGAGACAGAGAATTCATGGACATGGACAATGATGTGGTGACTGGGTGATTGTGGAGGGCTGGGTGTGGGTAGAGGTGGAAGAGGATAAATGGTGGTGGGAAAAGAATAAAATAAACAAAAAAATAAGAAGAAATGAAAAATAAAGTAAAAATAGCTTTGCCACATTTCTTGAAATCCCTAAATATAAGGTATTATTTCATTTTTTGTTTTTGTGTATGATGTAAACAGAAGTTTTATTGTATTTCCTTAAACTAATTCTTTCAGTATTTAGTTGCTGAGTTACCATGTTGTTAAAACAAATGAACAAAACCAATATAGCTCATTTTTTTTACCACAATATAGTATTCGTAGATGCAAACAACCCTACAATTTTAATGCATTCTATAACTGATGAGATTTTTAATTATTCCCCCAACTCTTGCTATTATAAATCATATTGTTATGAACAATCTAGCACAAATTCTTGCTGAACATATGCCAGGATTCTTAAACTATTTCATGTTATGAAGTCCTTTATCAGTTGACAGAAACCTATGACATCTCTTTCATAGCAATGTTATAAAAAAATTAATTACTTTATGCATTTTAAATAGGTAAAATAAGGTTAAAATAAAACCAGTTACTTGAAAATACATTAAAATACTTAAATGTTCTTTATTATCCCATTTAATAATAATAATTAGCAATGGTATAATTACTGCCTTAATTTCAAAGAAATACTTAGCATAAATTATATTTTGGAATATTGCAATAACTTTGACATGACTGTAACTTCTGTGATAATAAATTCTAGGTGTTGCTAATACTACTGCAGATTGTTAACCTTCATTCAGAATTGAAAAAAGTGATAACTTTCAATTGAAGATTAATAAAAATAAAGATGAAATATTTTTTTCCCAACCTAAAAACACAGACCCGCTTAAATATCTCTAGGTACCTTTTCAGGGTCCACAGAGCTCAGTCAAAAATATCTAATTATGAAAATAATTTTATTAAACAACTCTAAATTATCCAAAATTATTTTTATAATTCCTTTATAATGAATTTTCATTGTTTCATGTCTTACCTACACTTGATTTTGTCAGACTTAAAATTTTTGTCCATCTTGTTGAAGTACATGCCATTTTATGATGGATTTCATTTGCATTTCTGTGATTTTTATGGTATTGAAAATCTTATTACATGCCTTATTCATGTTTCTCCAGTGAAATATCTGTCCATATTTCTTGTTGAGCTATAAAAGTTATTCATATTCCTTGGAAAAGATGTTCATTGTTCACATCTCTTGAAAAAGTTTGTCTTCATTTGTTTGGTGCCTTATGATAAATACAAACTGCTCTTTCTAATGTAATTAAAAATATAATTTTATTTTTCTTATCTTTAGTGATAAGATGTCATCCCAACTTCAAAGACATAAATGTAAGCTTTTGTGTTGACTCCTCCAAGTTTTCCCTTTCATATTTAAGACTTTATAATCAGCAGTCTTCAGATGTTTATGTGGCTTGCAAGAGCCAATTATTACATTCTCAGAAATTTGGTAGCTGATTAATATCACATTGGTAGCTTGAAACAAACCGTGATGGGAATACTTTTAACGCAGAAATTGTAAACACTAAAATCAAAAGTTTCTTTGGTTGTTTGTTCAGGGTTTTTCTTGTGAGGACATTGTGTTTTTCAACACTTATCATCACACCTCTGTCCTTACTTTACCTGAAATTGACTTTATTATATGGTCATCATTTATTGAAAAATTCATTCTTTGCGAACTTTCTTATAAATCACTATTGCATAATACGTGAGTCTATTACTGAGCTAACTCTTTCATACATCAATTGATTATATATGTGTGTGTGTGTGTGTGTGTGTGTGTGTGTGTGTGTGTATAATCTCAATACTATGCTAATTAGGTAACTACAACTTTATAATAATTCTGGATATTTGATATAGCAAGTAATCCCAAATTTTTCTTCTTTCTTAATAATGATTTGTCAGTTTTTATCTTCGATCTTCCACATAAAATTGAAAATCATCTCTCAATTTTCATAGAACACTGTGTTAGAATTTCTATTGAAATTATATTAATTCTATAGACCATGTTGGGAATAACTGATTAATTACCTATTAAGTTTTCCTACCATTAGCAAATTACCATTGATATAGAGCTTGTAAAAAAAATAGCTTAAAATTTTGTACATTTCTCATATAAAATTTATGTATTTTTATATTAATTAGTGGCATTTTATTTTTAATGTTATTGATCTGTTTATTTAAAAATACTAATAATTTTTCTAGTGAATAGAAATTAATTGTTGAATTTTGATTTTGTCCAAACTTGCTATGTCCTCTAAACCTAATGCATTATCTGGGTTCCCCTTGAGGTTTTCTATTTAATTATCATTACCTGAAATAATGAAGTTAGGAATATTATTTTCCAATTCTTATACTTTAATTTCTTTTTCTTCTCTTACTCTTTAGAAAAGAATCGTATTGAAAAAATGCTAGCTGGAACCCTATATCTTATATAAACATTAAAGAGTATGATATTTTCTGTAGGTTTTTAATAAATATCTTTTAACAGATTACTAACAGTACCTCTTATTACTGATGTGTTGAGGAATGCAGGCTCTATTTTATCATACTGAATATATTGAAATTATCATATGATTTATTATCTAGTTATTTTAAATTTAGAAAATGGCATGAGATGATTTTCTAATGTCAAATAAACCTTCCATTGCTAAGATCAATTGGTCTTAGTTACGATGTTCAGTAAGTCCTCGCTTAACATCGTTGACAGGTTCTTGGACCTGCAGCCAAAAGGCATATATTAGTAACAAAAGCAATTTCAGCTAATTTATATAAACGAGTTAAGGTGCTCCTACGTCTCATCAACGTTGTAATGAAATGACATAGAACTAAATGATACTATTCAAGGAACATGTATTATCTTTTCTAAATGTGGCGGGGTTTAATAAGCTAACATTGATTTAGAATTTTTCATCTACATTAAATGTGTTTGACTTGTACTTTTTGTTCTTCTGTACTTGATAGATTTTTGTGTTTAAGTTTTGTAAGTATAACAAAATTTGTTGGTTAGTGTGAACTTTTTCTATTCTTTGCTATATTTTTGTGTATGGTTTAAGTTATTTGTTCATTGAATGACTAGAGAACTTGCATATAAAACCATCTGTATGCATAATTGTAATT
The DNA here is from genome assembly GCF_014108245.1 of Pipistrellus kuhlii. Classification (NCBI taxonomy): domain Eukaryota; kingdom Metazoa; phylum Chordata; class Mammalia; order Chiroptera; family Vespertilionidae; genus Pipistrellus; species Pipistrellus kuhlii. The sequence goes on from NW_023425438.1 coordinate 16,711,811, forward strand.
GTATGGAGGTTTATTTAACTATTGATATAATTCTATCCTTAATTTGGGTATTATTTGTATTTTTTTCTCCTACTTTAACTCAATTGTGATGAACTAAAAAAAAATCTTCTAGATATTTGCCATTTCATCTAAATTTTCAAATATGTTGGCATAAAGTCTTTAAAACTCTTCTTATTACCCTATTTTAATTTTTACATCACCTTTATCATGTCTACTTTTTTCCAGTTTTATGGCTTTTCCTTGTTACAGTCTATGCTGCTAAGGTAGATTATACAGTTATAGATAAATATCCATTCTCTACTGTCTAGCAGGTTTAGATATAATAATATGATCTCTTAAGAGTGGAAGAGAAACAGAAGAGGGTCAGAGAGTGTCAACATGAAAAGACCAACATTTTAGTTTAGCGCTATTAGGCCATACCAGACTACTGACCTAGAGAATCTATAGAAATAAAAGCATAATATGCAAATTAGACAAGATGTCCTTCCAGACTAAGCTGGGGCTATGAGGGAAGCCTGGGTCCCGGGTGCCATAGGGAAGCTGGTGAGAGCAGCCAGGAGAAGGAAGGCCTACTCTTGCATGAATTTCATGCATTGGGCCTCCAGTTGTAAAATAATAAATGTGTGTTGGAGTAAACTGCTAAGTTCAGGGCAATTCAAATGTATGTTGGAGTAAACTGCTAAGTTCATGGCAAAGCACTACAAAATGAATACAGCCTATAAAATCCTTTCTAAGTATCACTTTGGCTATATCACACATATATTCTTTTGTCTATGTTACTCTACAGAATTTCAAGATTTTTATTTTGGTTTCTTATTTATGCATACATTGTTTGGAATTTTTTCCTAATTTCCAAATATATCCATTTTATTCTAGTCACATTTTTTATTGAATTATTATACTCTTATCAAAGATTTCTACTGTAAATTATATAATTTTTATGGCTTAGTATATGGTCATTTAAAAAATATCTTCTGTGTGTTTGAAAAAAATATGTACTCTTAACTTGTTGAGTGCAGTATTCTACAGCACCCCTCTCCACCATTAGTTAAAATTTATTACCTGGGCTTTATATCTTCTATATCCAATTTTTCGACAGGTTGACCTATTAAAAAAATTTAAAAATTATTAAGATCCCACAACATGGTAGATATGTTTATTCTCTCTGAAGAATATTTTTTAAAAATTGATATATGTTTGAGGTTATATTCCTTGGATTCAAATTTAAGTTATTATACTTCTTTGTAAATTGATGTTAGGTAGTGACACATTATCTCCATAATAACTTTTGACTTACAGTCTATCTAGTTTAAAATTAAATATTTACAAAACTTTCTTTTGTATATGCTCCATCTAGTAGACATTTTCTATTATTTTTCATTCAAACTTTCTCTATCTTGATGTTTTTTAGGTGTGCTTCTTATAAAACTGAATATCTGGAATTTGTGTTTTTATTCAGTTTGATACTTTTTGTCTTTAATTATTCTACTACATTTAGTCCATTTACATTTATTTTAATTTCTTATTTTATTTTCTCAATGTTCTTCCTAGCATTTCCTAGGATTTCCTACTAAACTTCCCACATCCCTTAATTCATACAAATTAGACTTCAAGTTCACTCAATTTCACAAATGCTCTTCATCTGAAAGCAGGTCAGATCACCCCTTTTTGTTCCCTTTTTCATTCATTTTTTTCAGCCTCTGATTCTTTGTACATGCTTGCCTGCTCTTGATCCATTTAAAAATGTGTTAACTCAACTACTTGTGTTTTTTATTGGGAGGATCAATCTAGATATCTGCCCTGCCTTATTGCCAAACAAGAGACAACACTATCATTTTGTTAGCAATGTAAACTTACAGACTGTCAATGTAGAAAATAAAATCCTGTCATCATTATACACAAGTAGTCTTTATACCTGCCACTCAAATAATCAGACATGACACATTCAATGAGCTGAATGTAATAAGATGATTTCTTTCTGTCAAGCCATTTTCTTATGATTCCTCTAATTCCTTTTTAAATCTAGCCATAGAATTTATTGTCTTAATTAAATCAAATAAGAAATTGTTTTTATCCTTAAATGTTACTTTTGCCTAAAAATGCATGCAGTCATACATATAAGTGAAGTTTCATTGAATAGAAAACAAAGAATGTTTTGGGGTCAGTGGCTCTAGAGTGTGGTATTTCAAAATGATAAAGTAAGCATATTAAATAGGATAGGATATTAATTATGCTGTTTTAAATATATTTTATTTATTTTTTTACAGAGAGGAAAGAAGAGGGATAGTTAGAAACATCGATCATTTCCCTCCTGCACAGCCCCTACTAGGGATGTACCCACAACCAAGGTACATGTCCTTGACTGGAATTGAACCTGGGACTCTTGAGTCCACAGGCCAATGCTCTATCCACTGAGCCAAACCATTGGGCTATGCTGTGTTTTGAGCAGAGAAAAAAACATCACTGAACAAGAGCTTGTTTCTCAAATACACACATTTTCCAATATTGTAAAAGCATTTGTTTGTTTTGTCTGTGATAGTTCTTTTGTCAAATCATTTTCACATTTGTCATTCGGCATTAATGTGAATGTGAAGTGCTTCTCTCTTGTGATTAGTTTGGTAGCTTATAAAACTACAGGAAGAAATAGGGTGACTTTAATTATTTCAAATAGTATTGTCTCAGGAACTGATGCATCACCATATGCTGCACTATTTTACAAATTCTAAAGTAAGTTATTTAGGTTAATGTTGACGGTGTTATTCTAAATTCAGCATAAGCTGCCCTCAAACATTCTCTAGCAATGAGATTTCTGGAGGAATATATTCTTGCTAAGAGAAGCACTGTCCTTGCAGAAGGTTAGTAAAGACGTTCTAACAGTATAGATCAGGCAGGAGCTTTCCCCCGCCCCCATACACACACACACTATTCCCAGTAGTCTCATTTTGCTTTGTGTAAAATGAATTATAGAAAGATATTCTTTAAGCTGGACACTTGGCAATATATGAGGTATTTAAAAATTACCTTCAGTATTTGAATTGCAAAAATATAAGAAGACTTATGGCTTGCTATTGTATCTGTTCATTGCCATGTTTCTTGTTACATATTATATTGATTTTCCTACTCTAAAATAGGATTAAGAAAGTCTTAAAGAATATTTCATTTTGGAATATAACTTTTGAGAGTGTCTACCCTGTAAATGTAGCACTGCCCTAGTTTAAACATTTACTTGTTTGCAGCTGTTTCACTGAGCTCATTGGGTCATTTGCCTTTACCAGCTCCACTATATCTACATATTTATTAATAGCAACATGGAGAAAGGTGTACACTCATTGAGGTATTACTTTTCAAAAGTTATCTCATGTTGTACTCCCAAGAGTCCCATGAGCAGGTTACTATCATTGTCCTTTTCCCCCCCTAGAAAAATCTTCATTTAATACTGCAAAAATTGCAAACCATATTTGACAACTGATGTATATTTACCTTGACACTGATTATTGAGATTTCTTACTTCAGCAATAAGCTTCCCTAAAAAAAATGGATTGAATGCATATTATTCTCTAGGTCCCCCCACCAAAGGCCCAATTATACCAAGGAAATGCAGAATTGAAGACATATTTGGACAAACATGTTGCCAAATCAGTGCTAACAAGATAAAAATCTCTCCTTTAGACAGTTCCAAAACTGTATTAAATTGGTTCTATCATATCTAGACAATTATATGGATTTCTATTATCTTTTAAAAGATTGGAACAGGCCTAAAGATTATTTCATAGATGTATATTTTGCTGTTTTTTTAAAGTTAAAAAATGTATAGAACCCTGATCAAATTAGGAGAGAAAAATTCTATTGACCCCAAGATCTGTTATTTTTGACATATTTCTCTCTGAAGTCCTGATTTATCATCTATAAAATGGGCAGTTAAAAATTTTTTTCCTTGCAGAATTTTTTATAGGAGCCAATGAGGATTCAATATGCAAATCACCTGAAACAAAATATTTACTCAATGAGCATAGCTATTTTCATTTCCCAATTGTTGTCATTGGTTCTCATCATCATTAAAATACATTGACCTAACAACCATATCTTCCCTTCTTTCTGGCTGAACTTTTCTCTAATTAATCCATGAACCCCAAGGTAAAGCTGTCATTCAAAAATGTTTGAACTCCCCAGAATGTAGTAATATAAATAGCAGAATTTAATATTTTATAAAGAAAAAGAAATAAACCTCAAAATATATGATTTAATAAACTAGTGAGTAGAATGTCTATGTCTTTCTCTCTAAAATATGTTAATTCATAATTAAAATTTTGCAGTTGTCAGGGAATTTTAATATTTCTTACTTTTCTTGGAACTTTAAATTGACACTCTGGGGATAAATATCCTTGAAGTTCAGTTAACCTAATGTCATAACTAGCTTCTGTGAAGTTAATATTTAAAGAGGAATTTCTGGATGTTTTTCATTGTACTTATGGCAGTTAAGATTTGTCATCTTAACTGGAATTTGTTTTCCTTTAGTTTTTAATCTCAAATACAAGTACTCAAATACAAAATTATTTAAATGTAAATACTTACTCTTATTATAGATTCCCCACCTTAGTCTGCTAACATTCTCTTGTCCTTTTCTGTTCCTTTTCACTGAATGTTTTACCATTCAACCTTGACAAGTTTTTAAACACTTCAAAACAATAAAAGTTTCAGGATTGAGAACACAAGTGATGGAATAAGCCACAAACAAAACACCTCACCCACAAAAATGAAAGAAAGGTGGGCTAAGAAGAAAGCAAGAAGTGGAGAGGGTACAATTAATGTTTTAGTAGGTGACAGTCATAAACTTGGACAATTTTTTATTAAAGACATATTTACTCTACTAAGCCTAAACATTTCATCCTAAACCAAAGTTTTAAACAGTAAAGTTTTGAAATGACTACTGAGAAGATCACTAGCAGATTTATTAGAGATATCTCTAATATCACTTCTATTTAAATTCTAACCACTGGTGATGACAAACTAAAACTAGGCTGTGTACTAAGTAAATATTTAATAAGAATATGTATAATAGTCATAATAAAAAACTATTATAGGTTTCCAATGGTGTTAAATCAAATAAGACTCTGGTTCATATCAAATGATGATTAGATAGTAGGTCAAAAGAAACTATATTAATTGTTCTGTTTTTCTTCAGTTTTATCCAATAAGACACAGATTTCAATGTCATTCTTTCATACAGTTTGTTTCATCAAGAGATATTTATAAATGGGACTGAGCAGTCATTGGATTTCTAACCAATTTAAAGCACAAATCATTGTTTGATCCCAGAGGGATTCTAAGGGACTGCAACCAGTCAGTTTTTAAGCAGAAGGATAAAGTGAACAATAAGAATTTTGTAGTCTAATTTTATCTGAGAGAAAATAATTTAAAATAACTTTGTAAAAATGTTGACAACTTCTATGAAACCACACAGAATTGCAAGCTATTATTGTTAAATTTATTTTTAAAATATTTTTTACAAATAGTTAACCTTAGAGATGCTAGACACATTGTAGTGGCAGCAAACATAATTTTTGACTGGTTTAAAGGTTTTTCATATCTCAATGTCCTTGAGTAACATGAGCTCTACATCAAAATTAGGGTTGTGTCTACTATTTCTGAAAAGACCTGGTCAAACTGAAAGCAACGTTTTATGGAGTACAGTAGGGAAAAGTAAACCACTTATCTATAATAAATTACGTCTGGTTAGTAAAAACAGAATTCAAAATGTCAGAAGATACTCACCAGCTATGACATTTTTTAGTTAATGTACTTTATTTATATGAGCTATTCCTGTAAGAGTATATATCTTATCAGGGTACGGGTAGTAATAATTATGGAAGATTTCAGGTTAGATTGCTTAACTGGGTTGTGATAACCTGGCAAAAAGCTATCCTTGGGATTCAGCAGTGCTGAAACATATATCATAGGTCATTTATTTTAGAGAAGAGCACACATCATATTTCAGGCAATGCAGCCTTAAAATCTGACTTATTTTGTCACTGCTTCATGCTCTTAAATCTTGGCTTTATTTTTGCTAATCAATCTTAAATTTAGTGAGATAAAAACTGATTACCGTATTTTTTGGACCATAAGACGCTCCGGACCATAAGACGCACCAGTTTTTAGAGAAGGGAAATGAAGAAAAGAGATTCTGAAACAAATAGTGTCCTAAAATATTTTATGTGCATTAAAACCCAACATCACAGTCATAAACACATGTAATCAACCCTGTAAAGTAAACAGCAGCATTTAGAACCATTTTAGAGCCGGGCAAGCACACAGAGACCACACAGAGCCGGGCAAGTAAAAAAAACTTTTTTTTTTAAAGTATATGTGTAGGCTATATTTGGACCATAAGACGCAGGGACTTTTTCCCCCCACCTCTGGGGGGAAAAAAGTGCGTCTTATGGTCCAAAAAATACGGTATTCCCCTTTTCACAGGAATGTGGTCCCATTGTTTCAGCTTTGGGAATTTATAACTGCAATCTCAAGATGATAAAAAAAAAAAATTAAAAAAAAAGGATCTATGTAACTAGACTAAATTTGGAAGAAAGAGGAATTTGGTCTAAAAGCCTGTACCTAGCATGCTCTGTAGGATCAACAGCTCATCCTGAGCACTTGCTTAAAATAGTGTTTTGTGAACCTAGTTCCAAGCCTACTCAATTAATACCTCTGGGGATGGAGACCCAAAGTGTGTACTTTACACCTTCTGACATACAAAAACAACAAACCCTGTTATGTGAGAAATACATGTTTTTATTCATACTATAGAAACCTTATATCTGAAATAAAAAAGCAAATGTTTTGTTTTTAGAGCTAGAAGGTATCTGCTGCCTTATTTGACAGATCAAAGACCTGAGGTCCAGAAGGGATTAGTGATTTGACTAAAGACACGTGTTGACGAACAAAGTAGGGGCTAGACTATATCCCCTTTGCCTTCTACTCCAAGCTTCTTATTCTTATTTGAAGTAATCTATCTTGATATCAAAAGGGAACAGTGCCTTTTAGAAGCAAACACATTTATTGTTAGGTCTGTTTCATCTCTACAGCAGCTTCTTTTTTTTATTGTTAATTATTGGAGTTTCAATAAATGAAAGCAAAATATCCTGTGCCATTATATTCCCATACTAACCATGAAAATTGTAAGTACTTATTCCTCAACATTTCTTAACCAAAGAATTACATATACTCTCTTCTCTCTCTGGGTGTGATGCTTTTGATTCTGAGTTAATGGGGAACATATTGAGTTGTCCCCCAAGTAGGATACTTGGCAATAATATCCAACAAATCTCAGATTTCTGTTTCTGCCATGGAGAGTGTTTTAGATGTCAATAAGCACCACTGAACTTACAGTTAAAAGGTTTGCTTTGATCCTGGAGGCAGCCTGTCATTAAAATTCCTGCCAACTGGCAAAAACTTGAAAGGTTTGCTTCTCAGTATTGAGCACTAGGAAAGTTTAGTCAATTAGACTTGGCATGAGTTTTCTCCTCAGGATGAGTTTTCTTCTTTGAAAGACTCCCCAGAAGAACGAATAAGATGTCAAGGAAAGGAAAATTCGGATCTGAAGTGAAAATGGACAAAGGTATCATTACACATAAAAGGGGACACAAGGCCTGCCTTAGCTTTGCAACTCAGCACTCAAGACATAAAGCTTGACTATTCCAAGAAGAGCAATATCTTTGGCACTTAATCAGACCCAACTACTAAAACCATTTCAACCCACTTCCTTTCTCCTCGAATGTGGTATGGAAACCAAATATGGGTCTTATTTCCATTAACTTTGATATTCATTGAGAAGAACACTGACCATTCCATTATGCCTCCTTGTGGTTCTGCCCTCAGGAAACAAATATCATTTCAGTCGCCAGTGACATTTGTGAGTCTGTCAATCCTGAGCAGGATTGAGATATAGTAATTATAGCTTTCCCTCTTTTATTGACTTCTAATTGTGATAGAATATATGTAGCATAAAATTTAGCACCATCACCACTTTTAAGTATACAGCTCAATAAAGTATATTCATGGTGTTGTGCAACTAAACTCCAGGATTTCTTCATCTTGCAAAATTAAAACTCTAATGGGCAATGGTATATGTACAAAGATAATAATTTAATAATAAAAAATTAATTAATTAAAAAAATAATAATAAAAAATAAAACTCTATACCCTTTATATAGTAAACCTTCACTAGCTCTTCCAGCCCTTGGAAAACACCATTTTACTTTTTGTTTCTATGAAGTTGACTACTCTACAGACCTTAAACAACTGGAATTTCTAATAGCTATTCTATGAAGTTGACTGCTCTACAGACCTTAAACAATTGGAATAATACAGTTTTTTGTATTTTTGTGACTGGTTTATTTTACTTAATGTGATGTTCTTAAGGTCATCCATGTTTCAGAATTTTCTCCCTTTTTAAGACTAAATAATATTTCATTGTACTTATACAGCATTTTTGTTGTTGTTGTTCATTCATCAGTTGATGGACATTTGGGTTGCTTCCACCTCTTGGCAAATGTGAATAATACTACCATGAACATGCATGTACAAATATCTCTTTGAGATTCTGTTTTCAATCCTTTTAGATATAGATCAAGAAGTAGAATTACTGAATTATATGGTAATTCTATTTTAAAATTTTAAGTCTATGTTTTGTCCCCTCATTTTCTTAATATTGTTTGTCTTTTGCAGAACATAATTTTTTTTATTTTAATGGAGTTCAGCTTATTCATTATTTTTTCATGAATTATTCCTTTAATGTTATGTCTAAAAAGCCATCCCCATACCTCAGGTCATCCAGGTTTTCTCCTATGTTATCTTCTAGGAATTCAATAGTTTGTGGATTTTACATATAGGTCTGTAATTTCAGACTTTGTATCATAAATTTCAAAAACAAAATCAAAGGATACTTTTTCCTCATCTCAGCCAATGAATTAGCTGAGTTTCTCCGAAATTCTAAAGGTAAATATATATATATATATATATATATATATATATATACATATATACATTTGAATTTTCATATGTTCTAATGTTTAGCTATTAGAAAGATTTGTCATCTTTCCTCAGGTCTCTGATTTTTTTTCTTTATTCCTGTATCTCAGGGCTTTATAATGTGATACACTAATATAACTAAAAACTAGTTGCAGCTTTTCATATAAAGAGAGAAGAGAAACTTAGATGTTCTAGAAGTATTGTCAATTCAGAGAAATCAGTTAGCCATAGAAGAATGATGTAAACAGTTTTACATTGTAAAATAGAAAAAAACAAAAAAAACAAGGAGACCTCCTTAATGATGAAAATCAAAAATCCAAACTTCCCCAGTGAGGGATACAATTAACATAAAATATTTATAAGTGTTATTATAATGAACTTGGATTTGTTATTAAATGTTGGATTTGATTTTCCTTTTTGCCTTGTCATTGCATATTAGCATTGTTTTATTATGAATTATTTATGCACAGGACCTTCTTTGTATCAACTGCATGATTAATTAAAGTATTAAAGTGGAAAGGCATGATAGATCATGGCAAGTTAACATTTACCATGTGAGTCAAGAATGTCACTACTTGGCAGTTGCAAGAACTCGGAATGTTTTAGGGACCTCAGGAAGAGAGGAATCCACCCAAATCAATGGGTATTGCAGACAATGTCTGCTGGCAAGTCTTTATGTTGGCTTTCCAGGCCTCCAGAGGCCTTATAAGGTGAAGTCTGAAATCACAGACCTACATGTAAAAAACTTCCAGATAAGCTGATTTAAAAGAACCTGTGTGATTAATCAATATTCTTGCTGATTTTATGCAAATAATCAGACCAAGTTTATTGAAACTAGACCTATTTTGCTAGTAAATTAGCCCTAATTTGACTATCTGAGGATGATTTTAGAGAGAAAATGTTTTTGAGACAAACGATAACATAACATTGTAGATATTAGATTCCAATGAACTTCATTGTCTTTTGTGTTTGTTTGTTGTTTTAAATTTTTCTACAATAAACAGAACTGGATCCCGAGGAAAAGAGAAAAGGAAGGAAGGAAGGAAGGAAGGAAGGAAGGAAGGAAGGAAGGAAGGAAGGAAGGAAAGGGGAAGGGGAAGGGGAAGGGGAAGGGGAAGGGGAAGGGGAAGGGGAAGGGGAAGGGGAAGGGGAAGGGGAAGGGGAAGGGGAAGGGGAAGGGGAAGGGGAAGGGAAGGGAAGAAAGAAAGGAAGGAAGGAAGAAAGAAAGACGCAACACATTATGTTTAAATATCAGGTTACCAGAGCTAAAACAATCATACAGAAATTCATTTCCCCAAAGTGATTTTTCCCCAGAACTTGATTTGTAAAATATTTTTTTTCCAATTACAAGAAAATTGGGGAGAGACAAGAAAAAAGCCAATACTTCACTTTAGATATTTCACCTGCCAGCCAAATTTAATTATTTTATACTAACGCAAAAGCATAAATGAAGAGCTTTACCTATGCTACCACTGCCAAAAGTGTTTGCTCCTTAATAGATTCAAGGGCAAGAACTACAAGAAGAACCAACTCTTAGCACTAGAATTGGGAAGAGGCAAACTAGGGCTTTGGAAAGATAAAAGCCTTCACAACCCAAGATCATACATATGAATTCTTTATATTTAATTTCATTCAAAGAATAAGAAGGAATATATGATGAAAAAACTCTTTGCTCATCCTAGGAATCAGAGTAAAGTAGAGATTAAAACTAAGATTTTTGGCACTTTTCTAAAAAAAAAAAAATTCAATCTTCCAGAGCTCCCAATTATTGTGGTTTGCCTGACCCTAAGACATAAGATGAAGCAGTACATTGAAAGTGAAAAAGAGGACAGAATAATCTCCCAGAGAAATATTCAACCTCTGATTGACTTCCCAAGGCAATAAGCCAACAGAATCAATGAGAATCAGTGAATGTCCCAAAGTAGTCCTCTGATTTTTTAGGGGATTATAAATCAGAGCTATTAAATAAGGTACAGTCCTATTAGCCATCTCCTGGATAGGAGCAGGGGCAATGAAAACAGTTCTTTAAAAATGATCTGAGTTGACTGTGTTTACCTATTCTAGCCCCTGACACTCTCATAAAGGTTGGTCCTATTGGATTCCTTCTCCTCATTCAAACTCCATGTCAATGATGAGTAAAGATAGATCTTACTTGGTCAAACCGTTAGCTTCAATAGAATGTAAGGGCTGGGGATTCCTATACTCAAATTTGTCAACCATATTGTGATTTGGTGCCTCTTTCTATTTCTGGCATCCTGCCACACTCACGAGAGTGCTCACAAAAGCTCCACCTGGTCTATATACAGAGAGTCCTAGCAGGCGTCTTCAAACTGCAGCCCGCAGAGGAGTCTGATCCGGCCCGCCAGGTTTTTTGGGCAGTGAGCGCAGCCGAGGTGTTACAGTAGGAATTAGTAGTTCATATAGTCCGGCCCTCCAGCTCTCTGAAGGACCGTGATCTGGCCCCCACTTTAAAAAGTTTGAGGACCCCTGGTCCTAGAGCCTCAAGGAGGCCACTACTGGGAACACTGCCCCCTGCTGGAAACTGATAATTTCCCTTCGTCTCCAGGCCCTTCAGTGCTGAGTTCCACTGCCAATCTCAACTGCATTTTTCTGAAATTGTTGTCAATATTGTTGTTTGAAGTTAGGATGATCCTTTTGATATGTCCATAGCACTTCTTTTTATCTTCTCAAGAGGTTTGTGGAGTAATTGTGCTACTGGTATTAATACTGACTTATAGATTTGAAAACTGAAGCATCAATAGACCAAGTGATTTAGGAAAAGCATATCAGTGGTTTACAAAATGAGACAACAAATTAATGAATAGAAAATAAATGAGTGACTTGCCCAAAGTGGCAGAAATATAAGTAAATCTCAAATTTCCTAGCACTTACCCATTTACATCCCTATGATACACAGAATTAAAATATCCTCTTACAGTTCTTATCTGTTTCATATGACATCTCAAGGGAGAGTACAAGTAAGAAAAAAGAAAGAATTTGTACAGCACTATTAAATTAATGAAATGTTTTATTATTATACCCCCTATATCTTTCTATTATTATATAGCACCTACTTGTCCATTTTTGGACAAGAGTTGAGGCTCATAGAGGGTAAGTAGCTTGCCTAAGTGATTATAGCTAATTAGTAGTTGAGCTGAGATTTGAACACTGGTCTGATTCTTGATTCTCTGCTTTTTTAGTAAATGAAATCAAAGCTCAGGATTTTTCAACTTGCTCACCTCCAAATTAGAACACTGTTTTTGTGGCTAATCAATACTTGAAATGCTTCAAATGAATCTAATTCCTTAGAAAACCAAACACACATTCTTTCACCACAATAGTCCTACTGATGCACCCTGTGGTCCTCTGAGCTCCTATTCTACAGACGTTGTTTCTGGATAAGACAGTGCGAGAAGTTATCATTTAAATATAAAATCTAATAGCTAGCAAGACTCGGGCCTCCCTGGGATATAGATTGTCACATTATGGAAGTCTGCTATGCTAGCAACGTGACATACATGACAAGCAGGTGAAGAGTAGAGCACCCACTTCCCTCTGCTGACATTACAAAAGTAAAATTTCTCATTTCCCCAGAAGTTCATCGACTTGATCTATGCTGCTGAAGCTACATATTTAGTGTCTTTCTGGCTGGAGGAAAGATTCTGGCAGAGACCAGTGGGCCCATTTGTCTCACATAGTGAGAATTTATTCCAAGACAGAGAATTTATTCCGCCCCCAATCTCTCCACCTCCATTTCACCCACACACACTGCCCAGCACTTACTTACTCCCCAGCAAAGTCCAAGGACACTGTCAGCTGTGGAGGATCAGTAATCACACCATCAACAATATAAGAAGATAAATAAGCCTCCCATGAACCAAAGGAAAGTTGGACTAGAATATAGTTACTGAATATGCTAAATCTTACAGAAATCCCAGGCTTTAGAATTAAATGATACCATGAAAAGAGACTGCCACAACTCACATAAACATAACTGAGAACTGTCAGTTAGAAGTAATTGGTATCCCTAATTGTCAGCTCATATGCCCACATACAATTGAAAAAATAGTTATACTGGGTGAAAATGGGACAAAAAAAGACAGTGAGAGAGACTGATCGCTCCTTTGTTTCTTTTTCTTGCCCCCAGTGGCCCCAGTGAAAGTTTATTTAAACTTAAAGTCCCAATTCACCTGTCATCTCCTGATGAAGACCCTTTATTCCATGAGGAAGAATTGTTTGCTATCACTCTCGCCCAACAGGAATAGAACTATATTATTTTCTTTGCCCCGTAATAGTGTCACATATACAGTAGGACTCAATAATTATAATTAATTATACTCAATTAATTGAATCATCAATCTCCATTCCATGTTTCCTCAACACTTAGATCATATCAGAATGGCTGAAGGCTTGAAACCTTTCTCATATTTTGGCTCTGGGTTTATTCTTTCCCCCATAACTGGATTGCCAGCTCTTTGAGAGGTGAGAAAATCAGAGTCTACTCATTCTAGCTGCCCAATTCCTATCACAGTACTTTAATAATAACCAATTCTATAGAAATAAATAACCTCTAGAGTACTTCAATTCTGACATTTTATTATATTGAGAAGTTTCTGTAAAATATATATATATATATATATATATATATATATATATATATATATATATATATATAATCTAGTGGAGAAGCAAGAGGATTTGCCAATTAAACGATTAGAGGAGCTATGTAATGCAGGCCATTGAACTGTAATTCAGAACTCATTATTTTGTACTCTGCCATAGTTAAACAAAATCAGAAGGAAATAAGGCTCAGAAAGGTAACTATTATAAATAAAGTGGACACAGCATGTGTCCCTAGTAGGGAATTTGATCTGGAGACTATTTCTTTATGTCCCATTCACCACATCTCTGATCTTATTAAAAGTGCACTTTTATTTTAAATTATCTCTAAAGTCAACAGGAATTTTTTACTGCTGTAGAGGTCACCTGGCAAGTAGCCATCCAAATTAAAAAATAAGACCTGTAACTCCCTGCTAATAGCACCTAGTTGCATTGCCTCTGAAAAGGGAACTCTAAGATCAGCAAAATTTAAAGGAGTGGAAGGTTTCAAGCCATCAGCCATTCAGGTGCTTCTCTATATCCAATCTGCTGGGTTGGTATTTTCTTACCTGTCATAGGAAATACACTATTAAGCCAGGTCTCCCAGAGGGATAAACCTTCCTAAATAACTTGGGATGTCAGAATGCTGGAAGAGAAGTAATGCACATAATTAAAAAGAGGTTCACTATGGCCAATAGGCCCAGGGATTGATGTGGTACCCTGTTTGCAGAAGACAGCTCCCAGAGGGTACTGGTGTTGACACTCAAGCCCAAGTTCGCAGGTGGCCTTGCACTTAGGTTCCAGCATTTCTCCATATACACCTGAGACACCCATGACATCTGTCGCATGGGTAACTTGCCAAGGACAGGGGTAGGGACAGCTTCATGAGCATGTCACCTGTGCAGTAGCACTGGGCCTCATACTTGGCTTAAAGGCCTTCTATGGCCATCCTGAAGATCATGATTCCTGTTGTTAATCCACCCCCAAGGATATTTCCCCACTGAATTTTTAGAGAGAGGAACAGAGACAAAGAGAGAGAAACTGTGTACAGGAGGCCACTCCCAGATATGGACACAAAGGAAAATGAGCCTAGTAAACAAAATAAAAAGGGACATAAAACTCCAACCAGATGCATTCCTAGGCTCTATGCATTATGTATACCTTTAAAAGGAAGGGAAGACTAAAAATCAAACCTTTCTAATTGGACTCGACATGTTTTTATGAGAAGTAGATGTGTTTTAATCTGTAGGACACCTTGTTCAGACATAGCTACAGAGGAAAACCAGAGTCAAACGAAATAAATGGACCAGATGCTCTCTCCAAAGCATGAAAGAAATAAGACTATGTACCTTATAGGAACAGAAATCCAAGGTCATGGGGAAGTATTGAGGTGCTGCAGCCTGGTATGGGCTTACTGACAAGGAAGTAACAGTAGATTTATCAGGAGATATTCATAGAGGGGCAAAAAAAATAATAATTTAAAAACACCTTCAGACCCACACACAGAAAGACTATCTGGATGGTTCAAATGTATTATTGATACCAAACATCACTATGGTAAGTGCAGTTTCTCTCCTCATTGAGATAAACTTACATTCAAAATGGTAAGTCATATATATATATATAAAAGCCTAAGTGACCAGTTGACCAGTAGCTATGGCGCGTGCTGATCACCAGGAGGCAGAAGCTTAACATAGGAGCTGCTCCCTGGCGGTCAGTGCACTCCCACAGCTCCTGCTCAGCCTGGCCCTGCTGCTCCTGCTGCAACCACCACTTGGTAGTCTCACTGCGGCTCTGTTGCAGTTTCCGTCCTATCCTAGGGCGATACTGGCATGCCCATGATTGAGAAGTGGCCACAGGCTCGCACCCAGTTAGTCCCCATGCTGGTCCCAATTCCTGAGGGGCATGCAGGGGGAATGTCCACGAGAAAGGCTAGCACAATCCAAATTTGGATTTGTATTCAAACACTGACTCAGCTGTTAAAAGGGAAACAACACCTGCTGTATTGCTGGTTAATCATTCAGAAAAATCACTCCCCATAATGGAGGACTGTCACTTCAGACAAAATATGATTGGGGGGGAGGGGGATACATCTGATTAATCAGAGCTAATTGGTTTTATAGTACAGCTTATGTATGTGTCAGTTATCAACTTACGACTTCTCAGGAAAATTCTGCTAGCTCAGTTTGAGAACCAATCAACCAGTGAGAAAACATCTTTTTCTAAGGTGAGAACTTAATAGTTCCTGGGATCTCTACATTACAGAGAAACTGCTCAGGACACAGGCTCTGTAGCCAGGCTGTTTGAGAAACCCAGGGAGACCCCACGCTAGCCCAGTGATGACAGGTTGCTGTCACCCACCTGCTCATAAGAGGAGGAGAGAATGACACTTACCATCTATGGCATCCTTCCCAATCCCATAACTCATATCTAATGAGAAATACTCCATACAAATCCCAAGTAAGAGACATTCTTCAAAATACCTGGTTGCTACCCTTCCGAAGTGTCAAGGTCATCAGAAACACAGAAGAATGAAAAACTTTCACAGATTGGATGCATGACAACTAAATGTAATGTCAAATCCTATATTTTATTAGAGGGAGTGGGGTCAGAAAATCTGGTAAAATTTAAATAACATCTAAAGTTTACTTATACAAAAAAAGAACCAAACCACTTGTGTATCCTTCTAGACACTTAATTCATACTGCTTTTTAAACTGGCTTTTTCATTAATATTATATCAACATCTTTCTTAGTTGATAATCATCTCCATAATTTTAATATTTGAGTAGAGATTAATTTTGCATATATTGTATATACACCAGAATTTATTTTGTCAATCTCTACTACATGACAGGAAGGTTATGTACACAAAAAATGGCTTTAATTTTTATGTGATTACTAATTAGATGATAAATGCTTTTTGATGATGCCAGTGACTCCTCTAAAACTCATTTTTTCTTATTAGGCTCTTGTTCTCTCTTAACTTTTTTCATTTCTTGCTTTCAAAGTCATTGTAATATTTGTGTCAGTGTCTATGAGAGGTTCTCTCAAAGAAATACCTGCTGTGTCTCTAAAAATAACAGGAGGCATTTTCCTAAGTTTCCTTAAAAAATGATGTCAGGTACTCTATAGAAAACTCTGACAAGACACTTCTAATTTAGCAAAGAATATACATCTGCAGTCCAACCTCATTTATCACTGAGCACTTGGAAGCACAGGGCACTTATTTTTTAAGATAAATCAAGACTTTTGTGAGGGCGAAAATATGTTACAGATAGAATTGTAAATGTTTTGGGGGAAAGATATATTTAGGCTGAGAGGTCACCTCTGGCAGGCATATGTGACCTCTCTGATAGCTCCTTCCGGTGAGGTAGATGTGAATTGCTTACTAACTAAATGAAAAAAACAAAACACTGAAAAGCATAAAATTTTAGCTAAAAAAATTTTGGAGCCAAGTAGACTGGCTCTGAGGTCCATACCATATATTTTGCCAAGTAAAAGAATGCTTTTAGAACAAACCCATTTCCATTCTCATCATCGTTAAAATTCTGGTCTTAGGTGGTTAAACACACAGAAACTTGTTTCTCATTTCCCTAGACTCAAATGAGACTGAAATACTTTCAAAAGAATGCAGTAAAAACAGCCAAAACCGGTTTGGCTCAGTGGATAGAGCGTCAGCCTGTGGATGATTCCAGTCAAGGGCATGTACAATACCTTGGTTGCGGGCACATCCCCAGTAGGGGGCGTGCAGGAGGCAACTAATCAATGATTCTCTCTCATCGATGTTTCTCTCTATCCCTCTCTCTTCCTCTCTGAAAAAAAAATCAGTAAAATATATATTTTTAAAAATAATGCAGTAAAAACAAACTATTTTTACCTGTAATAATAAAAGCTTTTCAATCATGGTTTATACTTATTTTGTAAGGATGTGTGGTCCTATTATTGTGAATAAAGAGAATGTTAATTAACTTCATTCTTAAAGAAATGCTGCAGCTCATTGCTTAGACTAGAATTCAGGAGGACCCTCAACCATTAGAAGTTCAAGTGTGATTTTCAGCATTTATAATGCAGTCTTTTTGTTATGGACAAAAATACACTATTGCATTTGAACAAATTTTGTGTTCATGCTTAGTACTTTCTCACATAAGTAATATAAAAGTTTAGGCTATTTTGACTGGAGAATTAAATAAAACTCACATTATCATAAAATTTTAAGCACACATATAGCCTACATGTCTTAGAGTCATTAAAGTTTTTTTAATAGAATTGTACTAAATCTGTTTATTGCTTTGGAAGTAACAACATTTTTCTAATAGGAACTTTCTCTGAGCAAGTCCATTAAATTTATTTATTTGTTCATATAAAATTATAAAACTTTCTTCTTACATTTCTTGTAGGTTTATCTGGATAACTTCTACTTTGGTCTGGCCAGCTAAATGATGTAGATGGTGAAATACATCCTAATATCAAGAACCACTGCCAATCACCTGGTATTAAAAGAGAAACAAAAGCCGAAACCGGTTTGGCTCAATGGATAGAGTGTCGGCTTGGTGACTGAAGGGTCCCGGGTTCGATTCCGGACAAGGGCATGTACCTCGGTTGCAAGCATATCTCCAGTAGGGGCTGTGCAAGAGGCAGCTGATCGATGACTCTCTCTCATCGATGTTTCTAACTCTCTATCTCTCTCCCTTCCTCTCTGTACAAAATCAATAAAATATATTTTTAAAGAGGGAGGGAGGGAGGGAGGGAGGGAGGGAGGGAGGGAGAGAGAGAGAGAGAGAGAGAGAGAGAGAGAGAGAGAGAGAGAGAGAGAGAGAAACAACCTGTCTGAGATGAAGTCTAGCTCTCTTCCTCCCTGGGCTCTGTAGTTAAGAGATGGAACCTCAGAAGCCATCTCTACACCTCATCTCACCCATGATGCCTACTCCTAATCACCTGAACATAGGTAATTCACTTCTCCTGATAATTATCATGTTCTTTCTTCCTTTCCTTATCAGTATATCAGCAGCACTGATTATCTTACACTCTAAAATCTTAACTTGGCCTTTCCTGTCCATTATTTTCTCTTAAATCACTGTCTTTCCATAAATGTAAGAAATATCAGTGTTCTCTAACTGTATTCTTTCTTCACTTACCTCATATCATTCTCTTCTGCACCTCCCCCTCCCAAAAAATCCTCACAAGGTAATATATTGGTTACAATTGTTGAACTTGCTTTGACACATTATTATTATTATTATTATTATTATACATACTCCATAGTTTATCTCAGGATTCACTTTTGGTATTGTACATTCTATGTGTTTGGATATGTGTTATCTACCATTAGAGCATTACATAGAGTACTGTAATTTCATTGACTTAAAAATCTTCTTTGCTCTGCCTAATCATCTCTCCCTCCCAGGAACTCCTAATAACACTGATCCTTTTAAAATCTTTATAATTTTGCCTTTCCAGAATGTTGTATAGATGGAATCTTATAGTATAGTATGTAACTTCTCAAGCCTTTCATTTAGTAATATGTATTTATGGTTCCTCCATATCTTTTCATTGGTTAATATCTCATTTCTTATAGTTCTAAATAACACTCTATTGTCTGGATATACCACAGTTTATTTATCAATTCACGTACTAAATGACATTTTGGTTGTTTCTGAGTTTTAGCAATTACAAATAAAATTGCTATAAACTACCATATGCAGGTTTTTGTATAGAACTAAGTTTTCAATTTGTTTGGGTAAGTAACAAGGAATATAACTGCTGGATTATATGGTAAGAGTACATTCAGTTTGTAGGTTGTTTTTTATAGCAATTTGCATTCTCCTCAACAATAAATAAGTCCTTGTCATCCCTGTCAGAATTTGGTGTTGTCAGTGTTCTGGATTTTGGCCATTCTTATGGGTGTATGATATCTCATTGTTGTTTTAACTTGCAATTTCCTGATAACATATAGCATTAAGCATCTTGTTATATGCCACCTATAGTGATGGGGTCTTCAGATCCTTTCTATGTTTTTATTTTCAATGAAAAAAACTAGTTTTTTTTAAATCAGTGGTTTCATTGAAGTTAGAGCAGCTATACTAATAAAAGGGTAATATCCTAATTAAACCAAATAGACCAGACGTCTTCCAGACATCCTTCTGGACAAAGCCACAGTGGCGAGGCAGAGGCAGTTAGGGGCGATCAGGCCAACAGGGGAGAGCAGGTAGGGGTGATCAGGCAGGCAGGCAGAGGCAGTTAAGGACAATCAGGCAGGCAGACAGGCGGGTAGAGGAGGTTACAGGCAATCAGATAGGCAGGCAGAGGTGGTTAGGGGCAATTAGGTAGGGGTAATCAGGCAGGCAGGCAGAAGGGTTAGGGGCAATCTGGCAGGCAGGCAGGTGGTTAGGAGCCAGCGGTCCTGGACTGCCATTAGACATCCCCTGATGGAGAGGGTGCAGACTGGGTTGAGGGACCACCCCCTCTCATGCACAAATTTCATGCACCAGGCCTCTCGTGTGAATTAAAGGAAAGCAGTCTCCATTGCCATTGGCTCAATTCCTATCTGTTTGGACTCTGACTTTCTGCACAGTCTGAAATTCAATAGTGATGGAGATTGTTGTTGAATTTATCAACTTAGTAAGTATATATGCCTTTCCAGAGTAGTATGAAGTCACCATTTTTCAAAACACATGTAATAATTTTCATCTCCAGAAGTGTACAATTCCAAGACATAGAGTTAAGAAAATCAGCTCAGCAAATATTCATCCCATTGTTATATGGACTATTTTTGATTAAGTTAATCTACACTTTGATTAAACTTCTTCCCCAAAAGCCATAAACTGACCATTGCTGAAAAATAAAAAAAATATCAAAGGGAGAAAAGGAAAGGAAATTCACATCAGCAGTCATTGTTTCTAATACATTTTACAAAAAGCTCGATTGAACATTTCACAAGACCTTTTCAGATGAATAATGCAGAGGGAGCAGAGCCATAGCAGCCCTTCTATTCTATCTTGAATAAATTATTGTAATACTGTTATCCTTCTTCCTGTGTTGGTTTCATTTTGTATCATTACCATAACAGTTAAACAACAGATTATGTTAAACACCAATAAGTTCCCATATAAAAGTCAGCCATGATCGCCACATTGGGTTTATTTTAATTCCCATGTCTGCCTTATTGATATCTTTCAATAATGTTTCATGTACTCAAAATGGGCAGTGGAACAATCACCAGGTAAATAATAATCCCTCACATTGACAGCTTACCCAGGCCTTTGGCAGCAATATATACATTCTGTAGGTCTGAAATCTGTACACCTTTCTTTTCATTCTATATAATAAAAAAGAGCTCATTTTCATCATTCAGAATAGTAATATTATTTTTTTCTCACTTGGAAGCTTTATTCTGATTTATAGAATATGCTAGCCTTTTTTTTTTTTAAAGAATAAAATGACTGATTAAATGGCACTTCTTTTAAGTTCTTTTCTCAGCAGGTCAATAAATGTGGGAAACATCACTTCACATCAGGCTTTGACAAAAGCTAAGTTGTTTGGCATACATTTTCTCCTAAACTCCTTTTGCACCCATGAAAGGCATGAGGGAAAAAAGCACTTCTCCCATTGCTTACATAGTTAATACAACATAGGCCTGTTTTAGTTAAGAGCCAGAACACAATGTCAATAAAGGTGATAAGGGGATAATGGGGGTTTTAAATTGTAATAAGGGCAAAAACAAAAAACAAAAAACTGAGCAGTGGTAGTTACAGAATAGAACTGAAAATGAGTGGAGTAAGATAAAATGAGTGAAAAGGTTGTGTGACAGTGTGCTGCCTCATGTCTATAGTAAGTTTGGGAGAAATTTTAAAAGCATTATTCTACTAGAGGCCCAGTGAATGAATTCGTGCACAGGTTGGGGCCGGCCAACCCACCTGATTGGGGCCAATAGGGCCAGCTGGTCGGTGGGGAGGGGCTGTGGGAGGCTGGCCAGTTGGTCCCATCACTGATCAGGCTAGTTGGTCGGCCACAGTGTGCATCATAGGGACTGGTCATTCCAGTTGTTCCAGTCATTCTGGTCACTTGGTGTGTGTGTGTGTGTGTGTGTGTGTGTGTGTGTGTGTGTATATATATATATATATATATATATATATATATATATATATGCCGTATTTTTCGAACCATAAGACGCTCCGGACCATAAGACACACCAGTTTTTAGAGAAAGGAAATGAAGAAAAAAAGATTCTGAAAAAAATAGTGTCCTAAAATATTTTATGTGCATTAAAATCCAACATCACAGTCATAAACACATGTAATCAACCCTGTAAAGTAAACAGCAGCATTTAGAACCATTTTAGAGCCGGGCAAGCACACAGAGACCACACAGAGCCGGGCAAGTAAAAAAACTTTTTTTTTTAAAGTATATGTGTAGGCTATATTTGGACCATAAGACGCAGGGACTTTTTCCCCCCACTTCTGGGGGAAAAAAAGTGCATCTTATGGTCCGAAAAATACGGTGTGTGTGTGTGTGTGTGTGTGTGTGTGTGTGTGTGTATATATATATAATATATATATATATATATATTACAACAAAGAAATGAGAAATAAAACATTTTTTTCTAATTAAAGCTTCTACAGTCTTAAAACCTTGATTTCTTACTCTTACACAAGTGAATCTTAAAGTTGAGTTGAATCCCATGACTATAAGTGACCTTTGCATCATTAATAATCTCAGAAGAAAAAACCTACGAAGAACATTTTTACCATAAGGTCATTATTTTAAAACTACAAAGAACACCAAAATTTTCCTTTTTACATTTCTGATTAGCCACAAGGAAAGAGAAAAATTTGAACTGAGAATATGAAACTTTGAAGAGCAAGAGATAGCCCCTTTCTGATTATGTATGAGCTGGCTATTGACGTATGTTATCATAGAAACTTAAAGAGCTTTAAAAAGCTTTTGAATGATTTATGAACTATTTCTTCTGCCCAAAACTAAGAGATAACTAGGTTAGGTTAAGCATCAAGGTGCTTAATTATGTCATCAATTTGTTTCATTATACCTGTGGTCTAAATTGTTAATCTCATTAAAATAATTTTAATATTTCATGTTTCCACCTGACTGCTTTAATAAAGACCTATACTTAGATTGGGAAGAATTAATTGGGGAGAGATAAAGGGGTAGCGTGAATAACATGGTAGGCAATAAAAGAAGCCAAATCCTTAGTCTAATTAGCATGTAAAGAAGATATAGGCAAGTACAACATCTACAGAAGATAAATTGGAAGTCAGACATAATAATTTTAATCAAATTCGTGAAAACAAGCCTATATTTATTCACAAAAGGACATGAAATTCAAATGACTAAAATCAGAATTAGGTTAGGAGAGTGGATGGATACAAGATCCCAGTCATCAACACATGTTTCAGAAACCAAATCTGTCAATGAATCCATCAAGAGAACATCCATTATGGCCTCTAAGCTATAGCTGCTGCACCACAAACTCCCTAGGCTTTCTGGATGGATTGCATCATTCTTAATGTATTTATGGAATCAGCTGCCTTCCTAAGCCATGATAAGGTCAGGTATCAAAAGCAAACCTTATGCATGACTCTGTTCCATGTTTGGTTAATTTTGAGTTCTACCTTGCATAGATCCAGAAAGCTTTTCTAAAGGGATTTCAAAAATCAGGCTATCCAAGGAAAACTCTCAGAACCTATATCCTCACTGAAATAATGCCTGAGTCATAACTCAGAATTTTGTATGGCTCCTGGCCAAGGAAACATTTTCAAGACTTGAGAGGTATCCATATATACACATCATTTCTCCTTATGGATCCAAGATCAACTAGATGGGCCCAGTCATTCTCTTACTCCAATAGTGTTCTAGGCACAGAAGCTGGCATAAAGGCAGTCCAGGGCTCTGGGCCACTTTCAGCTCATATTTCACATCCCAGCCTAAATAAGTGATCCCTCTTATTCCTTTACCTTCCTGTGATGCTTCAAACCAAAGCTCTCACTTTTGTTATGGACCAAAGCAGATGTGGACTAATGCTGAAGAGAGATGCATGGCATCATTTTGCCCCAGTTTCTACCCCTAAGCATAGTGTCAGTATCTGAATGATAGAGCTAAAAAGCATGGAAGAATGATGAGTAATTTGAAGCTTTCCCTCCAAGATCAGGTACAAGGCAAGGATGTTTTATGTCACCAGTTTATTTTTACATAGTGCCAGAAGTTCTTGTAAAGAAAATAAAAGTTATACAGATTGGCAAATAAGCTATAAAACTATCTTTTTTCACAGATGACATAATTGTCTGTATAGAAAATCTAAAACAAACCCACAAAAGAACTCCTGAAACTGATGAGTGATAGCACGGTTGAGTGGCAAAAGATTAGCATAGAAAAGTCATTTGTTTTCCTATATACCAAAAATGAACAAGTGGAATTTGAAATTTAAAGCACAATACAATTTACATTAGAATCCACCAAAATGAAATATTTAGATACAAATATTACAAAATATGAGTAGTATCTATATGAGAAAAAAAACATAAAAATGTAATAAATTTTAGGTACTTTGCCCATATTTTAGAAATTGGTGGCATTTTTATGCCCCAATAATGAATTCTCATAGAGATTTTTTTAAAAAGCCATTTCAATGGCAACAAAAACAATTAAAACACTTAGGAATAAACTTAACCAAAGAGGTTAACTCAGAAAACTACAGGATGTTGAAAAGGGAGATAGAGGAATCCATAAACAAGTGGAAGACTATACCATGTTCATGGGTTGGTAGAATTAATATCATTAAAATGTCCATGCTATCCAAAAGCAATCGATAGATTCAATGCAATCCCTATTAAAATACAAATGCATATTTCACAGATATAAAAAAAAATTCTCCAAAAATGTATATGGAAGCAAAAAAGAACCTGAATAGCCATAGCAATCTTGAGAAAGAACAAAGTTGGAGGAATCATAATACCAGATATCAAGTTATACTTCAAAGCTACTGTAATCAAAACAGCCTTGTACTGGCATAAGAACAGGCATATAGATAAATGGAACAGAACAGAGACCTCCAAAATCTACCCAAGCCATTACACTTAATTAACATTTGACAAAGGAGGCAAGAGCATACAATGGAATAAAGACAGTCTCTTCAATAAATGGTATTGAGAAAATTAGATACATGCAAAGAAATGAAACTAGACCACCAACTTATACCACACACAAGAATAAACTTAAAATGGGTAAAAGACTTACATGTAAGTCATGAAATCATAAAAATCCCAGCAGAAACCATAGGGAGCAAAATCTCGAACATCTCCTGTAACAATATGTTTGCCAAAATGTCTCTTAGAGCAAGGGAAACTAAGGAGGAAATAAACAAAGGGGACTACATAAAAAAATAATAACAATAATAATAATAAAATTAAATTTAAAAAGCTTCTGCACAGCAAAAACAAACAAACAAAACAAAAAAACACACCATCAACCAAATGAAAGAGAGCCTCCTATATGGGAAAAAATATTTGCCAATGACACATCTGAAAAAAGGTTAATATCCAAAAGATATAAGGAACTCATAGCAGGCATTTTTATCCATTTGAAAGCGGGTGCTGTTTTCAGTGAAGTGAATGTAGTTTGGTAAATGGCGGACAATTGGTTTCTCACTCTAGATGCTCTTGCTATTTGCACATGAGGCAGTGAATCGGTGCTTTAAAAAGCTAAGTGTGTTTATGTATAGGAATAGCATCGAAGATCCTGCTTATATACTGACAGTCTTGTGTTGATGTTAATAAAGCCTATTATTATCCTGCCAGCTTAATGTCCTTTTCGTAGAGAAAGAGCTTTTAAAAATGTGAACTGCTCTCAGTAGTGTTTAGTACAACCTGTGAGAGTCTGTCAGTTTCCTGATCCATTTATAACTGCCAGGAATGTAATGGTGCCCATGGAAACTGAATCCAGAGTGGTCAACATGCTGGTGGAATTTGTCAATAACAATCATTTAACCACACTTTCACGATGTTGTGAGGAGCTATGACAACATGCTCTTAAAGATGCTACATAACTCCATGCCCAGCAAAGCATAAGCAGGAATTTCAGAAGCTCTAAGAAACTTTTTGCTCAATGGTATTATTAGATAACCATTAGATATATGCAGATGAAAACACATTTCCCATTCTTTCTATTACCATTTCCCTATCCCACTATCTCCCCTGGACTATGCAGATGAAATTTGCTCTTGAAATTTAGTTACTTTTGTAAAATGCATATTGTGTATATAAGGCTTTTCACCTCATCAAACAGAGAAAGAACCAGGTTACATGTTTGTACATCGCTGAGGAAACAAAGCTAGCAGCACCAACACTTCTTTGAATTTGTCTCTTAATTATTAAACACCCTCCTGATTTATGACCACGGTCAGTGAATAAGGTTAAAATATTTAAGGATGCTGAGATGTCTTCCCATACACCTCTGATAACTAAACTCAACTACAAAGTGTGTCTAAAATGAGGAATTCAAATAAGATTTTCTCTCCATCAAATGAGACGACCTATGCATCTAAACATACTGTGCAATCATGATTAGAAGAAATACTTTACTATGCTGAGGGTAGGCAAAGACATTTAGTAGTTTTATATATAAATATGTCCTAATCCAGGATTATAAATATGCCTATCTAGCATTCACCAGCAGAACAATATAGTAATTCATAGTTTAGGAGAACAATTTCATGTAATCAGTTATTAGTTTCTGCATATCAGGTTCATATATCACCTTAGTGACATATTCTATTGCATTCCTCTAAGAGATATCAAGCGGCTCTCATACCCTGAGAGCTATTCCTGCTGTGTTTATTTATTTATTCAATTATTCATATTTCCTTGCCATTTTTACATTTACCCTTAAAAACTCCTTGAGAGTTGTCTTACTCTTATTCTATTATCAAATTTCTTCAGACTTTCTCCAGAAAAACCATTAAAGATGATCATATTTTATAGGCCTGAATAAAAAGTGTCCCAATTGTATAGATAAAATTCCTTTTTTTTTTTCCTGCAGGAAATAGTCTCCTTGATTGCAGAGTATCTGGATATTTTAGGTGCATAAATTGGCTGGCAGAAACAGACAATGAAGCTAGGTTTAATTTATCTCAGGAACTTAGAAAACATCTCTTCAATGAAGGAAGTTAAAGCTATAATGATTCTTCATAATGAACCCTCATAATGGGGAGCAAGCAATGAGCCACTTTTTATGGCAGTTAATGATTCGGACAGCAATGGAAAAGAAGACTGCACTGGTCACTGCTGCTGTGATTCCAACAGAAACACACAGCACAATAAAGAAATGTATGGTCTCCCATGTTTCAGAGGAAAGACTGCAAATGTTTTTCAAAGTAAATAATTGTTTCTAATGCAGTAACCAGTCCTTTCCTTTAGTTTTTATCTATTGTCCACCTTCCAAATGAATAAGGTAGGTAGTCCAAACTTTTAAAAATCTATATCCAATATGTGTTCACAGCAATTGCACAGTTTCTGCACAAAAGAGATAGAACTGATATCTGCACATGGAAAACTAAGGGAGCCCTGTGAACCTGCATGTTGACACTCTCACCCTCTGTCATCAGTTTAGAATACTGAATAATAAGTGTTGGCATCACGTCTGTGCAATAGACATAGATTGATCATGACAAAAAAACAATAGGATCCCCCTTACAGTGTTGTTATCAATATTTGTAATTTTTCATACCAATAGTTACAACAAACACTAATAGTATAAATAACACTTGAACTTTTGCTACTGTTTTTAATGAGTTATGGTCTTCTATGAAGATAATGAGAATGATAAACACACCCTTTTAATTCTAACCTGTATTTTCCTAGAAAGGTCAGGTCTAATGGAGCCATGTAAGCCTTCATTTGTTGAAAACAGGAATGTGAACTCTGGCCTACAAAAACTGTGAGACATCTGGAATATATATATACCTACTGGAATAAATAAATATAGCAGACACCCATGACAAAAGATTTCTATAACTATTTCTTTAATGAAATGTAGGTTTCCTTTTTAAGTAGGATATGGAGATGATTTTTTTGATAGGAAATAATCATTGTAAAGTTACCTGCTATGTTAAAGGACTCTGCTAATTACTAAGTCAAAAGTCATTATTTACTAATGATGATGATAGAGTGCAACTAAATTTTGGAATATTCTTTCAGTCTGAGATTGCATCAGTCAGAATTTTTATGCACCATTGCCTGCTTCAGTTATTTTTAACAGGCCACTCAGGGAAAGTAAAGAGCCATAGCTTGTATATGTGATACATGACTGTAACCATACAGTGGTCATCTCTTATATAGGATCATTAACTTTGCAAGACATCTATGAATGAAAAAATTCTTAACTTTCCCAGTCATAAAGCTGATCAGTTCAACTGTTCTGCTATAAATTAGCCAAAATGATTCTATTAATGGATTTCATAAATAAGAAGCTCAGAAGTTTATTTTTTCCTCATACTTGTCACTTTGTACTCTAAAATTATAATTATATGCAAAAAATCAAGTTTTATACAGTGATAAAATATAGAAACTTAATTTTATGTTTAATTAATCCATGGAAAAGCAACATCCAATAACCCATATTTAAAGTATGTAAAATAAGCCAGTCAGATAAAGATAAGTATCACATGTTCTCACTCATTTGTGGAATATAATGAACATAAACTTATGAACAAAAAAACAGTTCCAGAGACAGAGAATTATCAATCAGACATCAAACTTGTATGCATACATATGGGCCTAACCAATGGACACAGACAACAGGGGGGTGAGAGCATAAGAGTGGGGGCGAGGGGAGTAGTGAGGGAATAAGGACACATGTAACACCTTAATCAATAAAGAAATTTATTTAAAAAATAATTTTTAAAAATAAAGTATGATATAATCCTAACGACATAAAAAAAAATAAGAGGAAGTCCTAAATTAACATACCAAAAGGTGAAATAATCTAGAAGATTCATAGATTCTTATCTTGTAATATGAATGTCAGGAGGTAGGTTCAATCTGTTACTTCAATTGGTGTTTGAATCTAGAAAACTTCCACTCTAACTCCTCCCCACCTATGAGCTACATAAAAGGAAAAAAGGGTGCTAGTGGATAAAGTTACATTATTGTACTATTTCTTTCCTCTAGTTTTTCCACTGCTATAACTTTTATTCCTTTTACTTAATATTCTCACAGGGGGGGAAAACCCACAGAATTAAAGAAATATTAATTTTTAAAAATCTCATCCAAAGTCTGTAAATAGACTCATTGGAGTTTGTGTCATGAGTAGTTAGTTGATAAGACGTCTTGTATAATTTAAAAGATCTTAATCAATTGATTGGTAACTTCTGCTTATTCTTTACTCTCACTTTTCTCTTCTTAAATCAGAAAGGATATTTCAATTTTCTCCTAAAATTTAACAGCACATATTTGAAATGAGTACCAAACACAAAGTTTCAGAACATACTGTAGTTATGTTTCCATTTAGTTGTTTATAAATCAAATTTTATTTTAAGCAGTAAGGTAACTAGTTTTTTTATGTAATGCCCTGTTGAAATTTTTACAAAGTAGAGAATGCTTCTAAGTAAATTACATCTAGAAAATTTTTACTTTAGAAAATTAACTTTCATTTGTAATGCTAACAGCAAGACACACATGTAAAACAAGCCAAGGGAAAATCATTTGGGCAAAAAATGAAAAAGGATCACAAGTCAAATTTATACAAAATATTCCTTTATTAACTTTTGGTCAAGAATACGTTTGTATATTTCCGAAAACAACTCTGAGACCATGTGGATTCCTGCAACAGAAAGGAATTGACAGGACTACTCCAGCCATAAAGACATACCAAAAACAGTCCAGAGATGGAAGATGCTGATGATGTCTTGCCATACTAGCTGTCAGCAGCTGTGAGTCACTGAAGGTTGCCCAGAACCAAATCAGGGACCACAAGGAGGGCAGGAAAAAGAAACAGTGGTGAGAACTGTCTCTCTCACTCTCTTTTTTTTTTTTTTTTTTTTTTTGTCCCACCTTTTACCAAGTATAACTATTTTCTCAGTTGTATGTGGCATTGAGTTGACAATTAGGGATACCAATTACTTCTAACTGACAGTTAGTTCTCAGTTAGCTATGTTTATGTGAGTTGTGGCAGTTTCTTTTCATGGTATCATTTAATTCTAAAGCCTGGGATTTCTGTAAGATTTAGCATATTCAGTAACTATATTCTAGTCCAACTTTCCTTTGGTTCATGGGAGGCTTATTTATCCTCTTATATTGTAGATGGTGTGATTAGTGATCCATCCACAGCTGACAGTATCCTTGGATTTGCTGGGGAGTAAGTAAGTGCTGGGCAGTGTGTGTGGGTGAAATGGAGGTGGAGAGATTGGGGGCGGAATAAATTCTCTGTCTTGGAATAAATTCTCACTATGTGAGACAAATGGGCCCACTGGTTTCTTCCAGAAAACCCTGTGTTACTACCATTTGTCCACCATCCAAAACTGAAATATCATTGCTGACATGAACACATAAGGAACTGTTTGACATTGAAATTGGAACTCAAAAGAACTGTTGGCCCAGAAAGAAACTCACTACAGACTGATTCATTTGCCTCTCAGCATAACCATTATTGCTTGTCTCATTTTTGGTTCTTATAAGTGTATTTCTAGTATCATATGATCTCACTCATCTAGGGGAAATGATGAACAATATATTATAGACTGATGAACAAGAACAGACCCGGAGACAAGGAAGCCTAGATCAGACTGTCGGACCTCAGAGGGAAAGTAGGGGAGGATGGGGATAAGAGAGAGAGATCAACCAAAGGACTTGTGTGCGTGCATATAAGCCTAACCAGTGGTCATGGACAATAGGGGGGAGGGCATGCATGGGGAGGGGTTTGGGGCGGTGAGGACAAATATGTGATACCTTAATCAATAAAGAAATTTAAAAAAAAAATGCTTATAACATGTAAACAGACAACCCCTAACTAGCTGTTTCTTAAAGCTTGGATTTTGTATGTGATGTTGTCGCAAGTAGGGCACAGCTGTTCTGCTTTGGCAACATCTAGTAGTTTCCCTGTGAAGCTGCTCATGCCTTCCTTGGCCTGCACTCACAGCAGCAATACCACCCGCCTCACAGGAAAGGCAAGAAACACGGGTTCTTTTGGTTACTCAACAAATTCTGGGAAAACACACTCAGGTGTTACCTTCCAGATTCCAATCACAACTATTTCCCACAATAAAGCCCTAAGTCAAGCAAAGGACTCTCCACAAAATACACTCCTAATAAAATATACCCCATATCCCTGGTTAATTACACACATAGAGACCACATTTCCTCTCAGTCCAAAAATCTCACAAAGAGAATTTTCATACAAAATTCTCTACATTTTGGGGGCCTCAACTAGGTTGATAATATATTAAGGTGTTCACAATTAAAAGGTTTTCATCATACAATTTGGTTTCTCAGAAACTCAGTAAAAAAAAAAAAAAAAGTTTCTTCACAATGAGTTTTCTTTCAAAAGAAGAAAGTTATAATAGGTCAAGAGCAAGATTCAAGTCACTTCCCATCTGAATTAATCTCTTTCAGAATTCAGTTTTACTAAGGCCCCGTTTCCAATTATGTTGATATGTTGATTGGCTGATATGTTGACATGCATGTTAGCCATTAGAGGGAATGGACGAATAAAGGAGAATGGATTAAAGAGCTTCAACCACAGAAGCTCTATAACTTTTCAATTATCGGATTAGAACTGCCCAAAGAGAATCTTCTGAAAGATGATGAATATTTTTGACTGGGAACTTAGAAGGATAGCCAAGGTTTTCAGTGAGCTCTTTATCATTAACCCAGATTTATTTTATGATTATCCTGGAAGAACACATTTCAAGCACTGATAAGTAAAGGTATGAAGGAATATCAAACTACAAATTAAGAAATCGTGAGCTGTAAATATTGCGGCAAGGGTAGTATCACAATGAAGAAGAATAAAAATGAAGAGAAGTTGCAATAACTAGACCATGTGATCCATCAATGATACACATTTAACAACTCTGACAACCTCTCTCCATTTGGTTACTAGCTTTCTGGATGACCCTGGGATATTCATTAAAATGATTATTACCAAACTGATATGACAAAACAATGAGTTTCTTTGTATTAGAGGTGTGAGAGAAAAATGAACAGGAAAAAAAAAAAAAAAACACTATTAACTGTTTTGCAAGTGGAAAAACACCAAACACAAAGTTTCAGAACATATTCTCATTCCCAGAAGTACATTTCAGTTTTTAATCACACTTTCTGAGGCTGGTGTCTATAGAGAAATGTAGACTGTGGCCAGAGGGCTTGTTGAAATGGAGGTTTTAATAACAGAGAAAATGAAGTACTCTGAAAATCGCATTTGGCCTTAGAAATGTGTGTAGACCAGCTTATTAAATAATGCTCTAAATGGGAAGAAAAAGCTCAAATACTTGATTGCTACTTACATCCTATACAACCTTGAGAAATTTCTATAATCTCTCTAAATAACATGTTTCTTAAAGATGAGCAAGAGAAATCTTGTTGCATCCTAATGATGATTATGTTGATGATGACTGATCTAAGGGTAAAGCCCTTCCCCATTTAAAAAAAAAAAAATTGGATGAAGGGCAGGCCACTGATAACAGGATAATTTATAACAGATAACATTAGATGTATCTTCTTTAGTCCATGAATTGTCCCACACAGATATAAATAAAGATGAAAATATCAGTTCTAGAACTTAGTGTCAGTGTGTGAGTGATTTAGGAATTTGACGAACCCCAGATTAGCTAAGGACCAGAATGAAGGTTTATTTGCTCTCCCATGACATCACATCAAGGGTCACCTCAGATCCCTCTGAAAAATTCTGTGAGCATCTTAGAGCCTGGGAGAGCCTATTTGTACCTATAAGGAAACCATGGATCAGGAAGAAGATTAGAGAACAGGTTGAAATCTGATACTTTCTGCCCCATTAGAGAATGACTTAGTTTTTTTTGTCAACAGATTCCAGAGACAAAAAGAAAACAATTACTATAATAAGTATCTATTGACTCCTTTTGTAGTATAACATATGCTTTGTTAATTGAGGAAATATTTTCTCAACATTAACTCAAACAATCTTTTTTAAGTGTATTCTATGCTGTAGGCTTTCCAATAGATCAAACCATTAAAGAACATTCAAGGCCCCAGATCCTACTGGTTAATTATTGAAGAGTAAGTCAAGTTGAAAGGCTGTGAGATCAGACAATGAAAATAATTGCTGTCTACCCAGCTGAAGCCCAGGCCACTACTCAAGACTTCATGGCACTATAAGAGACAGAGAAAGGACAGGACACAAGGATGTATCCTTTTTGTTTAGGATGAGAGATGTCAGAGGGATGCTTTGGTAGCACAAGTATAAAATTCAGATCAAGAGAGCAAGGTTAACAATGAGCAGAAGGATCCTTATTCTTTGGGAAGGTGAAATCATTAAGGATCTTTCTAAGGCTATTCAAGGAAAAACTTCAATTCAATTAGAACTTTAACCTTTCCCTCCCTGTTACCATTCCTTTCTGAAAATACCCTAGCCCTCTAGTGAAGGCCCTTCATCAATTTTGTATGCTAATTTAGAGGATATTGGAGACAAAGAGGGAAAAGAATAATGTGCTACCCCATATTTTCTCAGACCAGTGGAAACAAAGTTATCAGTCTTTTTTAATGAGCATAGATTCATTTTTCTAAGTGACTGTCAATAGACCTAAGAGGCACATTCTCATAGTCACACAGAAATTCACACACACACACACACACACACACACACACACACACACCAGAATGTTACAGAGAGGACAAATGCTATTGAGCTTGCGTTATCTTCATAGGTTAGAGAAGGTAGCATCCTGCAAGAAGATAGAAAGAGACTAAAGAACTTCTGGTTTGCAGTGAGAATCTGCTCAGCTGACCTGGAGAAAGTGATCTCATTTGGGGTTAACAAACAGCCTGTTCCTTTTATTTAGAAATGTTGATAATAACCAAAGCAAAGGTATGAAATAATTTGGGTAAAAAGGGATCAGAAAGATGAGGGAGGAATCTGGAATCCAGCAGAAAGAAGTCTAAGGAGGGAGCACTCTGGGTAAAAGTCTTGCTACTCAAAGTGTAGTCCTTGGACCAGAAGCATCAGCAGACCCCAGGAACCACCCTAAACCTAGTCACCAGATTCTGCATTGTAACAAGATCTCCAAGTGCATTTAGATTTTTTTAATTAAATTATTATCTGTGTAGATATTTACATTGCCCCCCCTCCCATACATCCCCACACTCCCCAGAGTTTTGTGTCCATTGGTTGTATTTATATGCATGTATACAAGTCCTTCGGTTGATCTCTTATCTCCCCCAAATCTCCCTCCTCTCCCCGCTGTAATTTGACAGTCTGCTTGTTGCTTTACTGTCTCTATATCTATCTTTTGGTTCATCAGTTTATAATGTACTTTATTATCCATAAATAAGTGAGATCATGTGGTGTTTCTCTTTCATTGACTGGCTTATTTCACTCAGCATGATGTTCTCCAATTCCATCCAGGTTGCTGCAAATGATGAGAATTCCTTCTTTTTTATGGCAGCATAGTATTCCATTGTGTAGATGTACCATGGTTTTTTGATCCATTCATCTGCTGACAGGCACCTAGGCTGTTTCCAAATCCTAGCTATTGTAGATTGTGCTGCTATGAACATAGGGGTGCATATATCCTTTCTGATTGGTGTTTCTAGTTTCTTGGGATATAATCCTAGGAGTGGGATTACTGGGTCAAATGGGAGTTCCATTTTCAGTTTTTTGAGGAAACTCCATACTGTTCTCCATAGTGGTTGCACCAGTCTGCATTCCCACCAGCAGTGCACGAGGGTTCCTTTTTCTCTGCAACCTCGCCAACACTTGTCATTTGTTGATTTGTTGATGTTGGTGGGAGATGGTACCACATTGTTGTTTTGATTTGCATCTCTCCACATGCATTTAGATTTAAAAAGCATCAGTGTAGAGGACAGCCTTAAGAGAGCAAGGAAGACTCAGATTGGGGATCAGAATCACTTGTGATATTATGGATGAGTTGAAGAGTAACCCAGAGGGTGAGAGACCACAATGTACAGTCAATATCAGATCTTATTGGCAATGACATAATGGTCACAGCAGAGGTGAAAGATGGGTAAGGTGCTCCCTCCCTCCTCAGGTTCTAGTCCTCTACAAGAGTTGGTCAAAGCTACTAAGATTGGCAGAACACTGGGCATGAAAAGTAGGGTTAAAAAAGACTCTAGCCCATTCAAGAAACAGAAATGAAGAGAAGGTAAACCATGTCAGAAGCCTGTTCTAGAGTTTCAGTCAATAAGGAGAAGGCAAGGAAATGGCATGACTTGGAGATTATATTGGAAACCAGAGCTTATTGCTGGCACATAGATATCTCAATCTCCTAGTAGCAGAACTACAATAGTAGTTGTTATCTGCAATCTCACTTTCTGCTGTTTCAGTTACCCCCGGTCAACTGTGGCTTGAAAATATTAAATGGAAAACTCCAGAAACAAAACAATTCATAAACTTTAAATTGTGCGCCATTTTGAATAGTGTGATGAAATCTCACACCACCCAGCCAGAAACATGATCCATCCCTCTGTCCAGTGTGCCAATGCTGTAGATGCTTTCTGCCTGTAGCTGTCTTCGAAGCTGTCTCAGTTTTCATATTGACTGTCATGGAGTAACAATGCTTGTGCTCTAATAACCCTTCCTTTACTTAATCATGGCCCCAAAGCAACAAGTGTGAGGATGCTGGAAATTCAGATATGCCAGAGAAGCCATAGAGTGCTTCCTTTTAATGAAAACGTATAGGTTCTAGACTTGATAAGGAAAGAAAAGAAAACTGAATTCCAAGGTTGCGAAGTTACCGGTACGAAGGAATCTTCTATCTGCGAAATTGTGAAGGAAAAAGAAAGTAATGTTTGGATGTCACACCTCAGATGCAAAAAAAAAAAAATTATGGCCACGGTGCACCATAAATACTTAGTGAAGATAGAAAGGGCCGTAAATTTGAGGGGAGAAGTCATGAACAGAAAACCTGTTCTGATTGAAAGCAATGTGCTAAACCAGAAAATACTGAACCTATACAATGACTTCAGAAAGAGAGCCCCACCGATGAGCGATCACATTCACATAGTTTTTATGATAGTATGTTGTTATAGTTGTTCTATTTTATTATGTTATGATTAATCGCTACCTGTGCCTAATGTTTAAATTAAACTTTTTATCATCAGTATGTGTGTACAGGGAAAAAACAGTAAATACAGGGTGCAGTACTATCCACTGGGCATCTTAAAATGTATCTCCACAGATAAGGAGAGGGAGTGGGGACTGCTGTATTGCAAATCCCACGAGCCACAGTACTGATGTTCCTGTGTGCATATATGGGCTTTCAAAGTGGACTTGGAGTTAGCATAATTTCTCTCTCTAGTATAGTGGGGCTTTGGGATGTTTAGACACAAACTACCAAGAAGATATTGACGGTAAACTACTTCATCCTGGAACCCCTGGAACTCCTGGAACCCAATTCTAAGAGGAGCATTTTCTTAAAAAAAAAAAAAAAAAAAAAAGTTTAAAAATTGGGGAATATACGAGCTTTAATTAAATCATTAAATTCAAACCCACAGTTATTTTCATAAAGTGAACTTTATGTATAAAAATATTTCTCTCTTTACTCAGATGAACCGTTATTCCACCAGATTGCCACAAGTCACGTCAGCTTCCTGTATTCCTCAGTCCCAAATAAAGGCAACCGCTACTTGGTCTAGGTCACGAGGCCACCCGGACAGGTTGAGGAATACATTACCTTGCCTGGGGGTCTCCTAGAGAAGACTTCTCACACAGCATGCACCAGACACCGCCACTCCCCCCAGGCCTCAGCATGGCATCCAATGTGTGGGCATCTGCCATGCCCATGGGGCTTCGAATTCTCCTCTCTGTTCTGCTCTGTTCATCAGAGGATTATCATCTTGCCCAGGGGTACCTCCCGGGATGCATGAATTAGAAAACCCACAAGATACCCCAGACAGGATGATAGCCTTTTGGTCCTAACTGTGGGAAAACTAGGAAGTAGTTGAAGCAGAACTAGAGAGAAAGAGGTGTAGATTAAGCCCAGTGCAACCCTCCTGGAATTATAAGGCTGCTCCATTTTTCTCTCTCTTACCTTGGATCCCTATGTAGAAAATTTCTAACCTCGGAGACTGTTTTTCCCATCTATTTATCCAAGTAAATATTGGCAGGTGCGTGTATGTGCATTGGTGGGGTAATACAATCCTTTATCTTGGTAACAAATTTTCACTTACACAAGCAAAAACCAGATTTTTGTTATGTTTGTTTGTACAAAAGGCCAAAATACTGGCATCTATAATCTAAAAACAGAATAGTGATTATCTCTCTCCAAACAATGTATTTAATGGATATATGGCTCCAAAGGAGTCTAAAATATGTTAGATATCAGATCATAAGATAGGTCTCTACTTTTAGTTTGCACAAAGTGTGTGTGTGGGGGGGAACCGGGGGGGGGGGTCTTTTAAAGGCATTTGAATTAACCTTTAGTCTTTTAAGAAGACCCTCGTCTAATCTCACTGCTTGAAAGGAGCTTTGCTTTTTAAATTTTACTTGTGTTGCCCCCTAGAATAGTAGATGACTTATCACACCTTTTGCTCAAGGGAAAATTTCAGCATCCTCACTGCTATGTCCTCAACCAACCAAGAAAGAAATTCTCATACCGCTTGATTTAAGTGACAACATGAAGCAGCAGCCTTCTGTGGTGTTTGTACATTAAACCTATTTATCTTTAGCCGTTTTCAATGGAAGACCTGTGTTCTTAATCAGCTATGTGCTTTGGGAGTTCCATGGTAAAAACTCAGAGCTTCTTTCAGTGAAGAAGTCAGTATTTTCTGGCAAGGAATGAATTAGAGGCATCATTTACTGAGAGTTGGATTTTTGGAGGGTTTTTTAAACATCAAGTGAATACAGGCTAAGAGATAATGAAGTGATTTTAGAATTAAG
The DNA here is from genome assembly GCF_014108245.1 of Pipistrellus kuhlii. Classification (NCBI taxonomy): domain Eukaryota; kingdom Metazoa; phylum Chordata; class Mammalia; order Chiroptera; family Vespertilionidae; genus Pipistrellus; species Pipistrellus kuhlii. Next base: position 16,749,529 of record NW_023425438.1, read on the forward strand.
AGTTGTTTGTTTCTTTAGGGAACATTCTGGTGCTTTTCCTTGATTAAAAAAAAAAAAATGTTCTAGCGTCTGTGAGCAAGAATGATCCCCTTTGCAGAGAAAACAGATTCGATATGCCCCACATGTTAAGGATCACTCAGAGGTGTTGAAAGGTTCAAGGGGAGTGGGGTGGGGGTCTGGGGAGGGGGCAGTCAAGTCCAGGAGGGAAAGACTGAAGATAAATTCTCTAGGCATTTGAAAGAAAAGAAGCCAGTCCTAAGCATGTCAAGATGAGGATTTAAATTTTAAGACCATATGCTAGAAGGTGTTGATATTATGTGTCTTCCGAGGTTTTATGTAAACTCTGCGAGTCATGGGAATGCTGGCCTGACACGCAGCAACTGTAAAAATTATAATTGTCCAAAGGATGAATGAAGGTGAACATTCGCCAGGTCAGAAGGTCCTGTGCCCTTCGAGAGCCACAAGATTTAGTTTTTGCAAGACCAACTTAATAGCTCTGCTCTCCTTCCTTTCTGTTATTTTGCTATTGAATAGAAGTGGGATTTTTTTTTTTTATTTAAAGCCCAAACTGTATTAAACCCAGTTGATTTATTTGTGGACATTTACATTCTACAGATAATTATGGGAATGAATGGCAATGGCATTAAATTTCTCAAAATGCATTGCCCTCTCCTTTTTCCTGGCCATCTCCAGATTCGGAACCCCATTTTTCAATCTGCCACCCAAGAATCAGATAATGGGTCTGACACACAAATGAAATATACCTGAAGATATTAAGTAACATGACTTATTCCCCGACTATGCCATTTGGTTTTGTTTTTTAATGGGACTTTCAACTGAAAAAGGATACTGAATATTTTTGAGTAGTTGGGTATGCTTTTTTCTTACTTCACTGGGGTAAGCGAGCTGACCTGGGGGTAGAAATGAGTGCTTCCATTTGAAACCTCACTTCACTCAGCTGTATAATGCATGGGTTTCTTACAAGTCCAAATATTTAAAACACTAGAAAGCTGATTTCAGCATTTTAGAGAAAATATTTGCTCCTTTTTCTTCATCTGATATTTAAAAAAAAAAAAACTTCTCCAACCCCCATTGTGAGTTCATTACAATAAACAATAGAGTTATCGCCACTATAACTCTATTGGAATCAGCAAATAAAAAGTTGTAAACTTGCTGTTTAGCCTTGTCACCAACATATTTGTCAAAATAAAGTAAACATTTAATAATCAAATGTGTCTTTCACTTCCAACAGAGTATTGAATTTTGTTGATGCGGATAATAGCTCATCCAGAAAAACTTTGATTCTGATACAGCTTTTCAATTACAGAACAAAAGAGACCCCCCGAGGCTATTTGGTCTAAACCAGTAAAATGAGATTTCAGTATGACTTACGAGGCTGTACATTACCACAGAGGGTAGATTAAATAGAAGACAGTGGCATTGGAGCTCTCACAGTAGTCCTAATTTTCCAGACTGTCTTCCTCTTCACTACCATTGAAGACCTACTCTGTTCTTCCTGATAAAACGTAGTATTCTACAGGAGTTATAGATTCCCAGCTTCCCACAAATTTTCTTCCCAGGACTGAGATTTCCCCCTTTTTTTCTGTTGTGACAAATGTGTCAGGCAACCATCATTTCCTCTGCCTTTACCTTATGATTTCCTTGGCTTTGCAACTAACCTAAGTTGTTGTTTTTTTTGTTTTGTTTTGTTTTGTTTTGTTTTTCATAATCCAGGTTTGGCAAAGTTCTTCTAGAGACAAACTCCTGGTCTCCATTGGGTCTTAGCCAAGATAAACTATTGGCCCTTGTACTGAAATACAACCCTTTTTCTCCAAGGCCTTTCCAGTAACTTGTCTTCCCAGGGAAACAACAGGAAAGCAAGAAGCTAGGAACAGCATCCATATGGAAACAAAGCCTCTAGCCCCTCTGCCTGACCACAAAGTCCCATGGCAGAGAACCTTATGTGTAGAGATAGCCCCATTCATCTTTAGCCTGAGCCATATGTTCCACGATGACAGGCCTGTCTGGTGCTAACCTTTCCTAGAAAAGCCTAAGTCATCTCTCTCTGCAAAGCAGGTTGAAGAATCAAGAGAGATGGCTTGCTTTGGTTGATACGGCAGTAGCTACTAGAACCACTGAAAGGTAGGGAACACAAGTAAAGAGGACGGGAACGATGGATTTGCGGCTGATTGTCTAGTGACCATGCCAAAGGGAACTGCAGGATGAACAGCCAAATTACTCAGCATATTGAAGGCTGCTAGCTGGTGGTGAGTTTAATAGTTCAGGATGTTCTGCAACAAATTCTATGGCTTGGGAACTTCAAAAGAACACATCAAATTTTGAAGGCCCTTAGGGCATTTTATCAGTTAGAATTCAGTTTCAGAAAAAAAGAAAATACCTCTAGCTATTCCAAGAACAAAGAGATTTAGGCAATTAAATGTTCTTATGCGCCAAGGTCGACTCCCAGAACACCCCAGAATTGATGCCCCAGGAAAACGGCTATCTCTGCTGTTGCCAGGAAATTAGAGTTTTGACGTCATTGTCCCAAGCACTGGTTCCAGCATCAGGCCACCTGAATCACACCACCTGGAGGTCCGGGAGCTGCTGCCAGAATGGCTAAGTCTGATGCCATGCCACTCATGCCAGAGCCATGTGAGCAAAACCTATCCCTGCACACACTGCCTCTCCCCGCACTTAATTCAGCACTGAATTTCCAATTCCTTGTGTGCATCTGATTGGTGGAACCTAAATCTAGAACCTGAACTGCAATGGCACCTGGGAAATGATGTTTTCAGTTCTCCAACATGTGTGCTATGGAAAGGACTACCAGAAAGTGTTGTAATAGAAGCTGGATTAGCCGAAACCGGTTTGGCTCAGTGGATAGAGAGGCAGTCTGCGGACTGAAAGGTCCCAGGTTCGATTCCGGTCAAGGGCATGTACCTTGGTTGCAGGCACATCCCCAGTAGGGAGTGGGCAAGAGGCAGCTGATCAATGATTCTCTCTCATCCATGTTTCTAACTCTCTATTCCTATCTCTTCCCCTGTGTAAAAATTCAATAAAATATATTTTTTTAAAAAGAAGAAGAAGAAGAAGAAGAAGAAGAAGAAGCAGCAGCAGCAGCAGCAGCAGCAGCAGCAGCAGCAGCTGCTGGATTATCCAGGTTATCATATGTGCCACAGATATGTTCATCTGCTAGTCAGGAAGGGTAAGGTTTCTTAATTGGCTTTTTCTTTTCTTTTTCTTTTTTTTTTTTTTGCATCTTCATCATTAGATGTAATAACCATCTGACTTATTAACAAATTTATCCAAGGAATATCTGCCCAAATCAGACACAGGGATCTCCCATGAAATACACATGTTCCTCAAAACAGTTGTGCACAAGTATATTTTTGTAGATTGAATATTACATTCTCATTGATTTTTAACCGTCTCAAGATGGCATTTTTTTTAATATACAAGTTTTAATGACCCTTAATTGTTTTAAATTTCTCTGGTCATCATCATCTTCAAGCCATCAGTGATTTGTTAGTGAACGATTTAAAATTCTAGGTTGAGGGTGGGAGGAAAATACATAGAAAATTGTAAAGTAGCAAACTGCATACATTCTCTTCAAAGTTTTCAAATTTTAAAAAAAGTAACATACCTGGAAATTCACTCTAGGGCAATACATGGAAATTCATATTTCTTCTAAAAGAATGCCCACATTCCTTTTAAAAGAATGTAATATACAAATTTAGATATTCTTTGTAAACTCTTGAAAAATATTTCCTTTTAATTGGTGAGTTTATTAGTCCTGTTATATTTAATGATATAACTATAATGTATAGTCTCTGCCCCATATTATTTTGTATCATAGTTAATATTTTCTGCTAACGTATCTAGGTATTCTCTTTCCTTTACTTTCTTATGCATATATTTTTGTATTTAGAAATGCTCTATTGAAAATCAAAGGAAGGTCAATAGGAAATCAAAGGAAGGCCAGAAAATTATTGCAGATGTCTCATTCTGAATTAGATCCTAGACCAGAAAGAAAGCATTGCTATAATAATAATAAAAAAAAAGCATTATGGGAACAATTGAAAAAAATGTAAGAACTGTAACTAGATAACAGCATGTCATTGTTAAATATCTTAAGAGAATATTCTCCTTAGAAAATATATACTGAAGTATTTAAGGACAAAGAAGCATGTTCTAAAACTCATCAATGGTTCAAAATAACATTATACAATATATAAAACTACAATATTTAAAAAAAAATAGAAATGCTCTATTGTTGTTCTAATGGTGACCTTTATACCAATACATTTTATAATGTTTCTAGGCCTCCTTTCCCTTACTGAACCTTCTACTATAACTTTATATTTATTTTTAGCTATTTTATTAAATTTATGGTCTATAGATTATATAGGTTTCAATTGTAAAATTCTATGATACATCATCTGTACATCGCATTGAACCCACCACCCAGTCAAATCTTTTCGTGCCACCATATATTTGACCTCCTTTACCCGTTACAACCTCCCACCCCCGTTCCCTCTAGAAACCACCATTATGTTATCTATGTCTATGAGTTTGTGCTTTTTTTTTGTTTTGTTTTGTTCACTCGTTGCTTTTAATTTCATATCTCACATAAGCTAAGAAATCATGTGGTTCTTAACTTTTCTGACTGTATTTTGCTTAGTAAAATATTTTCAAAGTCCATTCACGTTGTCACAAATGGCAGTATTTTATCTTTTCTATGGCTGAGTAGTGTTCCATTACATATATGTATCACATCTTCTTTCTTCAATCATCTACTGAAGGACACTTCGGTTGTTTCCATGTCTTGGCCACTGTGAATAATGCTCTAACGAACATAGGGATACATATATCTTTGTGAATAAGTGTTTTCAACTCTTTTTAGTAGATACAAAGAGGAATTTTTGGGTCATATGGTACCTCTATTCTTAATTTTCTAAGGAACCTCCATACTGTTTTCCATAGTGCAAGCTTGTCAAACTCGCTGCCTATGGGCCACATGCACCCACAACAAATATCTTGATGGCCCAGTCAATATAAAAATATGTAAGAAACTTTTTAATAAAAATTTCATAACTTAATTTTTAAAATATCCTGTTATACATAATTAGTAATAGCAAACTACAACATTCGATAATGACTGATTACTATAATTGCGTTGCATTCATTTCCCTTATGCGCCTTGCCCACAGGCACACCATTTCTCTCCACTAATACTAGCAGCGAATATTTTAGCAGGCGACTGCCAAGTCATTAGTCTTGCACTGACTTGCTTGGTGTGCACAACAGGAAATATTTTGCTTTTGGAGAACAAGAAAAATAGGTTTATTTGCATCACGCTTATTAATTTGTGCAGTTATTCAATGTCTGGGAAGTTAACGTTCAAGAAAAAAGTATTAATTTTTATTAAAATGGCCTATTATTTTATATCAATGATTACTCATTTATTTCAGTCCTTTGTATTCAGCATGTCTCTGCCGAAATAAACCTACATTTCTATGAAAATTGAAGCTTTTGCTTTTTTTTGTGGCCCACATCAACTTAAACCTTGTTTATTTGGCCTGTGCTAGTCTTTGAGTATGACTGCTGCCATATGGCTGTGCCAGTTTACGTTTTCATCAGCAGTGAAGGAAGGTGATTTTTTCTCTGCAACATCTCCAATACTTGTTATTAGTTTCTCGTTGACAATAGCCATTCTACAGTGAAGTGATATTTCACTGTAGCTTACCAACAACAAAAGGGCAGCCAACCAAATAGGAAAAGATATTTGCAAACAACAGTTTCAAGCAGAGGTTAATATCCAATATATATAAAGAGCTCATACAAATCAACACCAAACAAACAATCCAATTAAAAAAATGTTCAGAGGACCTAAACAGACACTTCTCCCAAAAAGACATATAAATGGTCAACAAATATATGAAAAGATACTCAAGTCTGCTAGCTACTAGGGAAATGCAAATCAAAACTACTATAACTTTAATTCCTCCTATTACCTGTATAGCAGTCAATGAGCTTTTCTACCTTGCCCTTTCTCTCTCACTTATCTAAGCCCTTTTGTTTTAGTTGTGTTGATTCTATTTTATGAGAACATAAAACCTTTACATACTGCCACCTCCTGGCCACAACCTTTGTTTGTCTTAGATTTACAATTAAATATGTTAAATGTCCAACATCACTTCTTTTACTGAGTCATCATCCAATAAATCTCTCGGTTTAATGAAGCTTTTCCTCCGCTAGGGTCCACAGGAAGGGTTAGAAATCCAGTACTTTTTAAGTTCTTCATGCTTAGAATTATTTTTCTATAGCCTTGGTATTGAAAAATAACTTCAAAGAATATCAAATCCTTAGGTTATTTTTTTTTCTTGGACTTTGTGACAATGCTATTCCACTGTTGCTTTATACTGTGATGCTGTCAAAATTCTAAAGCCAGCCTGATTTTTTTCTTTTTTGTAAATGACTTCATCTTTTTGCCAATGTCAAGAATTTTCTTTAAGTCTAATAGTTTCACAAGAATATGTCTTAGAGGTGACAATTTATGGTCAATTTTCCAGATACACAGTAAGTAGGCCCTGGTAATATGTATATGTAAGCATTTTTTTAATTTCTATAATTTCTATTGAATTATAGTTTTAAATGTTAGGTTGGTTCTATTCTTTTATTTTTTATTTCCTTGGGGACTATAATCACATGTATGTTGGATTATTCTTACCTGTCTTCTACATCTAATTCTTTCTCATCCATTTGTCATCTTTATTTGGTTTTTCTACTTGTGGCTATTTCCATACCTCTGCTTCATGCTTTCAGTTCATCTGTCTATTCTCTCTCAAGTAGTAATTTCATCTTCATTTCTGAAATTATTTTATAAAATATTTTTTCACACAGTTTTCCCCTGAGCTTATTTAACATTTGTCTCACAACTCCTCATTTTCTGTTCTTCTATGTTTATTTTTGAATTTCTGATTCAAAGTATCCTTTCATATTAAAAGTACCTGTTTAATGATATGTAATGAATGCTGAGATGTATTTCAGTTGTCCTCTGCCTCACGATGTTTCCCTAGTGGAGCAAGAGGTAAGAAATATTTTTTGATTTTCACCTCTAATTTCCATTTTAAAATAGCTTTGTGTGGGTGTTTTTTGACATTTGATGTTCACTTATAAATGTTTTAAGTTTTCCTTAACCATAAATAACCATAAAAAAAATGTTGAGGTGAAGGTTGGGCATGGATTAACGGTTTCTTAATTCAAGATCATCCTCTTCTGTTAGTATAGAAAAGTTGAGTTTATTTAACAGAAGTACCTTTTAGGGATGGCTGAAATTTCTTGTGACTTAGTAAATATTCTTGTATTTGAGGTACTTTTTTTTTTTACATCTTGTTTTCTTCCTTATTTACCTTTGCCAATTAGCCTTCAAAGACAGCCTCTTTCCGTCTACTTGCCTCCATGGTACCCCAAAATTGGTACCTTTTGAAGCTGGTCACATACATTTTCAAGCCTCTTCCCTTTGATTTCCCAGTACATGTACTCCAATTCCTGGGCTTACATGGTTTCCTATACTTCTACTCTCAAAGTAGGAACCTTTGTTCAGGGGGCAACTTAATGTTTTTCACTCCTGCTAGTACCTGCTTCCCCTCTACTGTTTCCTACATTTTCTATCTGACTCTGCCCTGGACTGGAACCCACCAGTGACTCTGATGGTTTTAGATATTTATTTTCCCAGTTACAAGTTCAAGTAAGTTTGTAGTATTCTTTGTCTCCTAGTTTAACTGTAAGAATGAATTAGGGGTACAAGTATTTCTCTCCTTAATAAAATTTAATAATAATATTAATAAAATGAGTGCTTTCATCTTCCACAGGAAGGAGAATGATGTTGATATCTCAACTTCATGAAGAATATATCCCATGCAAAAGGTATACCCAGCTCACTTCCAGCTTCTCTCTTACATGAACAGAGGAGCAGGGTAGAGACAAGTTGGGAGGGCCTATCTCTGATGAAGGCACTCCTTAGCCATCCCTGCAGGAAATGGCCAGCCTGAGAGCTGATAGGTTCTCTAAACTTAGATTGTGAAGCAGGTAAAGGCTTTTATTCTGAGCTGTGGGTTGTTAGTTCTCAAGTTCTAAAAAACAGAGATGCTCCTACTTGGCACCTCATAATTTCAACATCATAAAGCAGTTTTTTATCTTTAACTTAAGAATGTTGACTCTGCTCCAGACTTACTTCAAATCATCAACACATGAAAATGACAAATGCCACTAATTTATTTTTTTTTCATATCCACTTGGCCATCTGACTAAATTTATAGTACGTACAAAAAAAACTATACATCACATATCTGATAATGAAATAATCTAGAGTTGTCACCACGAGGGCACATTTATAAGTAATAGCATCATGCCTGGTTCTCCATACATAAAATGAAGCAGCTAGCTGGAGTAATCACTCAGCTATTTCAGGGCTAACATATACCATTTGGAGAAAACTGAGAATTGTTGGACCATCCATTTAAAGCCATCTATAATATTCACATTTATTATTTTTACTTCATTTTAACTTATTAACACTTTACTATCCAACATATTCACAACAAAATGTATGATAATATATCCACTGAAGACAAAAGACAACTCTCTTTCTTCCTTTCTCCTTTCCATCTTTCCTCTCTTCTTTCTTTGTTCCTTCCTTCTTTGGTTTACTATTTCTTCCTTTATTCCTTTGTTCCTCAGTCTATGGCTTAGGCCTAGCTTATTGTAAATGCTCAGTAAATGTTTGCCAAATTAAACAAAAATAAAATGTACTATTTTACTTGTTATAGATGAATATAGTACAATAAGCCCCCTAGACATTGAACCTGCCAATAACTGCCTGGGTGGTTGCACCAATATCTATAGCATCTACTTTCTAAAGCTAGGGTGTCTTTATGCACTATTAATCTGGCTTACTCATTCATTCATTCATTCATTCATTCATTCATTCATTCTACCATACAATACTTTATCTAGTCCATAGGCATATTAGAGAGAAAATTAAATCTGTCCCTTTCAATATCATTACATTTCTCCCTTTCTTTTAATTTTCCACTCTTACACCCAAAGATTAGGCCTATAATATTCTTTCACCCCTGCAGTCCTTCAATTCTACTATTTTTCCAGATGCAATTCCATTTCAAAATCATGTAACCCATATTATAAATCTGTCCAAGGTTTATTATATCCCCCTCCCCCTCTCTCTCTAATCTCCATACATATATCATGAGTTACTTACTAATACTATTGTTGAAACTATAGCACTCAATCTATTACATTATTTTGTGATCTTAGGACATTTTGGATTTTGAAGGAAGTAGTGGCAATGGCACAATTTGATCAAAAGGAGAAAACCCATGTAAAAATAAAATTAACTATATATTTTTTGATGCTGCATGAGGAATGGCTTTCTGGGCCATTGAAGACTGACAAGAAACTGGGATCCAATGCTATAGGAATTAGGAAAAAAAGTTACAACCAAAAACAAATATATTTAATACCATGGACAAAGCAAAAGAAAAGAAGAAACTGATTAGGACTGAAACCTATACACAAAAAAGAAATTTTGTGAAGAAACTAGAAGATAGAAGATTCATGGCCAACTGGGATGTAGAATTGGGTTGAACTGAAACTATGGAACATGAGCAAGAGAAACTGCTGGGATACGAGGCTCTGAAATTGAGTCAGAGCATCTCTGTATCCCAGGGGAGTCATAGTCCAGTGACTTCTAGCCAATGAGCTTTGCCATCTCAGCCTGTCTGATATTCTCAGATCCCAGTGTCAATTCCCCTCGTCCATCTGGAGACCTGTGCTTGCCACTCTGTCTTGGTCTAACCTCCCTAATGGCCTTAGAATACACCTTTGTGATGGCAGGCTGGGGAAGCAATAGCTTCCACTTGTGGTTGTGAAACTGTTGCTCCCACCAGCATTTATCAAGTATGCATGTTCTGCGGAGTGCATCCGGGACCATCCACAGGATGTCACTAAAAAAATAAAAAATAAAAAAATAAAAATAAAAAAAAAAAATCAAGACCTACTCACATGAAAACTGGTATTAGAAAAGCTGAAAAGTCTTTTTGTACTTTGGTATTGGTGACTTGTGTGCCAAGCCTTATTTTTTTTTCCCATGGAAATAAATGGTATAATTATAAACAACTGTCACTTGTCATTACAAGGAATAGCTTCCACTGATGGTTAGTTGCCATTATTTCCTTAATCCAACATTTTGAAAATAGAAAGAAAATGACTAAAACTCCTTAAAAGTAATGTTTGGCTTTAAAGTTATAAAACCGTTGAGTCAAGATATTTTTAGGGAAATGAGTTCCATCACACCAAAGGTGCAAACCCACATTCTGACATATTAGCAGCCGTGTGTGGCTATGCACTAAATCACTGAGGAAAAATTATTTCCATACCTAAATGTCCAAGTTACTCATAATTCCCTGATTCCCTATACTTCTTCTTCATATATGCTACACACACACACACACACACACACACACACACACACAGAGTTTGAGGATTGCATTTCAACTGTGGATTATTATTTCATTTTTCTTATGGACTTCAAACAAGGAGTGACTTATAAAAATTTTAATTCTGTAATTTGATAAAATTCACTTGAGGATAAATATTTCTTAATACTAATAGGATTCTTGCACTTACTTTTTAGGAAATCATGAAAGCACATAAATCATTTATTAAGTAGTGGTTTACAAATCAGAAACATAATGTGAGACTTTTATCTTCAGAGAGGATTATCTAATTGCTAATGCCAGGCAAGTACATATAATAAACCAGTTAAATTGTTAAACAATGAATTGCATGGTAGAGAGTATGTATATTTTCTATGTTCACAAAAGATGGAAATTAGAATTATAGTAATGTTGGAAGCAGTCATGTAGATATAAAAAAATAAATTGCACCTCAAACCTTGTATAAAATTTGCTATGGGTAGATGTGGCTAGATATGTCTGTTTACATCGTGTGTTTTATCAGAAATTAAAAAAATAAAACAGGTTCCCTTGATGAAAGACAGAAATATTAAGATGATTTGTGTCATTGCAAAACAAACATGATGACCAGGATACTATTTTCTTCCCACTACTTAATCTTCAGTGGCTTAATCTAAGTATCTGTAAAACCATCTACACAGCATTACTCTCCACTAGTTGAGAGAGAAGTGATCAGAAAGAAAGATTATCTAGAAATCTCTTAAAGGAAAGAGATTACCATGCCAATATGGTCTAATGCAAGGCTTCTGTGCCAGTCTAAAATTTCCAGAAATCTCAACTGATCAGAGAGCTCCAAGTCTGAAGATGTTACCTTGGTTTCCTCTGCAAACCTTATCCCTAAATTTCCTGTACACCAGGTTGTGAGTAGTCATTCCAAAGAAGTCTGCCTAATTTGGCCCAATTCTGAAAGACAAAGCCCCATAACTTCAGCTAAGTGGAAAATTGAAGCTATTATGAAGATAATTCAGCTGTGACTGTGAGGTGGTAAGTCACTCCAGGCAAGTCTGGGTAATGATGGGAACAAAGTAGGCAGGAGGGCTCATTCTCTCCAAAGGAGATAATCAAGTTGTTAGAACATAATAAATTGCCTTTAGGATGAATTGGGGCCTTATTATCTTTTAATTCCATGCAGAGGGTATTTTATTCTGCACTTAATCCTGTTATAAGTGCCTACACCAGAACTCCCAATCAGATTTCCATTCTCATGGACAGAAGGAAAAGAAAACATAATCTGTCTTTGTCACTAATCAAGAAAACTGAGAAAGAGAGAGAGAGAGAGAGAGAGAGAGAGAGAGAGAGAGAGAGAGAGAGAGAGAGAGAGAGGGGTGTGCTTAGGATTGAAGACTAAGAAAAAGGAGAGACCGTCCTGCCTGATTGAAAACATTCTTTAACCCAGGTGGACTGTCCCTCCCATCTGTGCTCTACTGCATCACACTCACCTCCTAGGGCAGCTTCCCATCAAATTCCTCCTCTCCCTTTTACTGGCCTTTTCCCATCAATATACAAATGAATGCAAACAACTCTAAGCTCTCATTTGTTTAATGAACTTGTTTATCAAAATAGAGTTTGTAGAGAAAAATGCACAAATCATACAAAAGGGAATTTTCAGAGGGAACACATTTGTGTAAACCCCATCTAGATAAACAGTTAGAAGATTACTAGCACCTAGAAGTCACCAGTTTTCTCCCACCAGTAATTCCCTCCCTGAAAGGTAACCACTATCCTGACCTCTAAAACCATGGTTAATTTTGCCTATATTAAAATGTTCTCTGAATCAAATTAACCAATATATTATTTCATGTGTCTGGCTTCTTGGACCAACATTATGTTTTTGAAATACATCTATGTTGCTGCATGCATGTCATTTGTCCATTCATTCTCATTGCTATATAGTCTACTATTGCATAAATAAACTACACTTTATTCCATGGTTGAAAAGGTTTGTTTTGTTTCCAGTGTGGACCTGTTATTAATAGAAATTGTAAAAGAGGGCTATCACAAACATTCTTAGATAAACATATGTTCACATCTTTATACCTAGGAGTGGCATTTCTACATAATAGATGATAGATAGATAGATAGATAGATAGATAGATAGATAGATAGATAGATAGATATAGATATATTCAGCTTGAATAAATATTGTCAAACAGCTTTCCAAAGTAAATGAACCTATTTACTCTCTCATCAGCAATACATGATAGTTCCAGTTGTTCCACATCCTCTTCAAAAGTTGATATTTTTAATCTTGTTGTTGGTGGTGGTGGTCATTCTGGTACAATTGTTTAGAGATATCTAATTGTGACCCAAAAAATTTTCCTAGTCAAAAAATCCTTTAATCCAACTACTTACATCACAATTCCACTTAGGTATGCTATAGATTTAGTTTAAGGAGAAAAAATGAACTAATATGTTTTTATTGATTTCAGAGAGAGGAAGGAAGAGGGACAAAGAGAAACGTCAATGCTGAGAATCATCGACTGGCTGCCTCCAGCATGCCCCTACTAAAGATCAAGCCCAAAAATCATGCATGTGCCCTGACTGGATATGGAACCCTGACTTCCTGGTTCATGAGTAGACACTTAACCACTGAGGCACACCAGCCGGCTTTCCTTCTTCATTTTGTGGCCAATTCTTCTTGGTTATTCAAGAATAAGCTTAAGCCTCACTTCTTTTAGGAAGCTAACCAGAATTATTGAGTCAGGTCCTCTTCTTCTGTACCCTCATAGTAGCCATGCACACCCTTGTCTAAAAATCCATCACACTGCCATAGATGTATTCCTCCGTCTCTCATCATCTACAAGCTCCTTGAAGGCATGGGATGTGTCTGAATCTTTATATCACTATGACCTACTACAATGCCTGGCACATAATAAGCACTCCACAAACACTAGTGGAAGAATTCTAAACAGGTCAATTAGGAAAAGAAATTAAACATTTTGAAGAAAATTACATTACGGAAATAAAAAATTTAAACATGGAAACTATATGGTAGTGAGTTTAAGTTCATGAAAAGTGAGTTCATTAGCAGTCATTTTTTTAATCTTTATTGATTAAAGTATTACATCTTTCCATCACCTTTCCTCCCCATTGACCTCTTCTATGCTGCCCCATCCCCCACCCCAGACCTTCACTGCCCTATTGTCTGTGTCCCTGGATTATGCATATATGTATACAAGTTCTTTGGTTGATCTCTTCCCACCATGTCATTAGCATTTTTAAAGCCCTTTTTTATATCTCTGATCCCCTCTTTTCTAGCAGATGGTGTCCATTCCCATGGAAGCAGATGTTTAATAAAATATTTCAAGCATAAGAGCAGTAACGGAGAGCAACTTAATGACAGGAATGGTGTTTTCTATAGTTTCCATAAAATGCCTCATTTAATTCCCTGAGGCACCCATTATTTAGTAATTAATGATCACAGTCTTCACACAAGTACAGGGTCATAAGGCTTATTGTAAGAATACTTTAATTATTACTGTTGCTGAATAATATATGTAAATAACAAAAAGCAGTTTGAAAACCATCTCGGGTTTAAGAAAATTTCAATGGAGGTGATTCATGAAATTCCTCTTTAGTCTAAAGACTTTCAAGAGCTAATTTCTACCCTTAAGAAACATTCCTTTATGAGTTTTCTTTTTTTATTTTTTTCTACAATTTTTTAAAAGATATATATGTTTTTATTGATTTCAAAGAGGAAGGAAAAGGGAGAGACAGAAACGTTGATGAGAGAAACATCTATCAGCTGCCTCTTGCCCACTGCCTACTCGGGATCCCACAATCCGGCATGTGCCCTGACCAGGAATCAAATCATGATTTCCTGGTTCCGTGGTCGGCAAACTGCGGCTCTCGAGCCACATGCAGCTCTTTGGCCCCTTGATTGTGGCTCTTCCACAAAATACCATGCCCTGAGCAAGTCTATTTTGAAGAAATGGCGTTAGAAGAAGTTTAAGTTTTAAAAATTTGCCCTTCAAAGAAATTTCAATCATTGTACTGTTGATATTTGGCTCTGTTGACTAATGAGTTTGCCAACCATTGTCCTGGTTCATGGGACAATAATTTAACCAACTGGTCCACAACAGCCAGACCTCTTCTACAATTTCAATACATTTCCCTTGGAATATCTCTTACTTTATTCAATTAGCATATTCCTTTATGAATTCAGTATTTTTATTCTGTACGAGGCATCCTTGCCCCTAGAGAAAATAGTGGAGAATAAAAATCAACTCAAGCCCTGCTGTGTTAGTGCTTCAAGTCTAGGGGAAAGACAAACTCATTAAAAAAATAATCACACACAGACAAATTAAAAAACAGACACTGTGACATGTTTTAGGGAGGAAAAAATACAAGTGTCTATCACAAGCATTTGAGTTAACAAAAATGTAAGAGAAGGTTCCCTGAAGAAGAGACGCTGGATCTGGGATCTGAAAATGAGAAGTCCATAAGCTAAAGGGAAATGAGGCAGGGAGGAAGCAGAGAACATTCCAAGTAGGAAAATGTCATGTGCAAAAGGCTTTGAAATAGGAAGGAGTATGGAATATTCTAATAACTAAATTAAAAAAAAAAAAAGAATCCTAAATTCCTACTAAGTACAATTTTTTCCAAAACAGGAAGAAATTGGATTTAGTAGGAAAGACACTGAATTGGAAATCTATCATGATAAATTGGATTCTAGTTCTTCCTCTCAATTTGATGTATGACTCTAGAAAAGCACAGCCTCTGTGAACTTGCCTCCTTCCATCTGTGAAGTTGATTGAACTCATTTTTCCTCTATAATTCTCAAAGTGTATTACAATTTAAAAAAATTAATGCATAACTATCCTGGACCAATGTCAAGGATGATTGCTGACTACATTTTTTCCTCAAAGATTTTCAATTAAAAGACGCTTCACAGAATTTTAACTTCCATGTAACTTCCTTCATATCAGCAAATAAAGATTCATAAGCCAATCTAAAATATCTAAGGGGTCTTTTTACGGACAGCCAATGTTTTCCTAATTTCATTTTAAATTTTCAACTGTTGTCCTTGTGACATAAGTAATCAACAAACGAACTTAAGAATCAGTCATAAAAATTTTTAATCTATTTATTAGTGACCACAGCTGTAATTTGGTGAGAAACAATGTCTATAGTAGATAAATATTGAATTATGATTGGGAGACTTTGCCAATGAAAGAAACATGAAAAATCAATTCACTTAGGTGAAAAACAGAGGTAGAAAATCAGGTTTGGAATGGGTTAATTTGTGCAGGTGGAAAAATAAAATAAATAAGTGAAGTGCATTTCAAAAGTGAATACATACATACAAGTTTCAAAAGAAACAAATGAATAAATTTTAAAATGGATAAAATACCCTTGTGGAATTGGAGACCTTTTACTAGTAGTTTGGGTGAGATTTCCTTTTGTGTAAATGTCAAGTTGGGGGCAGCTATCAGTCTACAGTACACAGACAGGGCATTTTGTGGCAAAAGCAGTGTAAGCTGTTCAGTTCATTGTCACTTTGCTAATGTCCATAGCTTATAACCCACATGGCATTTCTGATAAAGAAAGCAAGAAAAAGTGGTCTCGGTAAACAAATATGGGCCACATGCACTTAAGGTTATTTTTTATTTAATGCATCACTACCCTGAACTTGCTCATCCTAGGCTTTTTTTAATATTCTGCAAAGTGTATAGACTCTCTGATACTGCTTCTTATTTGAAGTAGCCTCTACTGTATGCATGTTTTACCTGCTTAAATATCATCACATTTACTGGATAATCTATTAATAGGCAAAGTAGTATAAATGCATTAATTTCACTAATATTTCCTGAATTCACCTAATGTACAATGGACTGTCCAAGATGTTGGGATTGAAGCTGATTTTATGACATCCCAAGTCTCTGCCTCCATGGAGCATGTGTTCTATTGAATTAGTTTTGTCCGTGAGTAAACTCAATTTTAATATTCTATATCTAAATAACATGTATCTTAACCTTCAACAGGGTTTCTTTAAAGCACAATTTAAACTATATTTAAAGTATACACTGATAATGACTAAGAAGAGCAATCAAAAAAATTTTTTTAATCTTTGCTCTTTAAGAGCTGAGGGAGAAAGGAGATACATTAATTGTATTTGGGGAATGACAGGAAATCTGTAATACTCTGAGGATTAGTAAAACTTAACCAAATAACCTTTCATTCTTGACAAGAAACACTGTTACAATACATTTTCTCCTAGCAATATCTCTTCAACAAAACTTTGAAAAATCTGTCATGTAGAAGTACATTGAAATTTTCTTCTCTTTAGCTGACTATAAAGATGACCCAAAGAATCTTGGGAAAATTTACACTTGAGAGCAAGTATGACCTCTTAATGAGGAAAATAAAATACTGTGGGGTTTGTTTGTTTTTCATTGTTTTCCATTTTCCTCCCTGACAAAGACACTGAATTAAAATGCATATACTATCTATAGTATGTTATTTGGTTCCAAAATCAAAGTGACTTTTAGAAATCCTTGATAACTTCAGTCATTTAATGTATCTCATCACTCAACATATTCTACACAAAAATGAAGCGCCACTGTCCTGGATGAAGACTCCAAATCGTGGTTCTGTTGCTACTTTGGACTAAATAGTTATTTGGGGGCTGGGGCAGGGGAGCAGTGCCCAGTATCCTATATGATTATCAGAGTAGCATAGCCTCTCAGATGGAGCTCATCTCACTCCAGAACAAGGAACTTAGCCTGACTGTGGATTGGAGAGAGAAGGTCTTTTCCAAGATCATATTTAGAGTGTGGCTTCAGGAAAACAGATCTCCACCCCTTCTATCTGGCCACCCCATGTCCCCAGGCATGCCCGGCAGGCTATACACAGAATCAGTAATGTGATAGGTGAGCCTTTGTAGCTGCCCTTCTATATTGTTCAGGGGGACAGTAATGAAAGAAAGATTGGTTTACATGTCTGCAGCAATCCTAGAGAGGGACATTTTCTCAATCCTGCAAATCTATACTTAAATATTCTGAACTTTATCATACTGGGATTAATGTTGGCAGCAGAAAAACCGGTCCATACCACTTTCCTTGGAGGGGATGAAAACATTGGTATCACCATTCAAACTAATATATTCTTTGGTCCTGAATCACTGATTTATCTGAAGTCTTGAGATATTTACATTGGGTGTATGAACAAGATAAATGAAAAAGCAGCTGCACAGTTGGGCCAACAAACATCAATAATTTAATTATTTTCCTCTATGGCAGATAGAGAGATATAACTTATAGGGCCAGCGGGAACATTAAAATGAGCTTTTGTCTCTTGGCTAATAAACCTGATGAATGTACTTCACATCTGCCAGGGCACTATTCCTAGAAAAGCTTTCTTAAGCCCAAATAAGTTTAACACTTCTCCAAATTTCATAGTTTAATCATGTACAAGGATGCCTCTGTAATTCTCCAATGAGGGACAGGGGAAAGTAATTTTCTTTGATCTGTAAAGAATGTATAACCCAACAATAGGGGTCAGTCATGGAGGATATCTCCAAGTTTTTGCACTTAGCTATTTGTACATCACCATACAAAGTTTGTAATACTATCTCTGTCCTTGGGAACAGCTAAATGACCTTCCAAAGATCATAAAAACCAGTTGGATAAATTTGTATTAAGTAAAAAAAAAAATAAAAAAAAAAAGGAAATAAATTTGAGAGGCATAACATCTGCTAGGTTTGGAAAATATGATATTTTTCAAGTGGTTTTGTATAATTCACATCCAAGCTTAGAATAGTTCCAATTTATTAAGCTGTCTTGTGGTTCCAGTTATATTTTTACACTATAACCAGTATTATATAAAATTTATTAATCTATATAGACATTTCTATTTTAATAAAAATTAAATAATTATACTTTGGTACTTCTTATGGAAAATTTTTATGAAAAAAAAATCAAATTCTAAAAATGCAAATAGCTATTAAACAGCACATGGTTAGGAAATGAGGAGGAGAGGAGGAGGTAAGATGGCGTAAGAACAGATGGGCGGATTCTGAGCCCTCTTCCGAAGCAGAAAGAGAGAGCAACTGAGGGTCTTGTGCTGTGAGTGTTTATCGGCAAGCTGGGAGACAGTGAACACCAGAAGAAACTGCTGGGGGGCTGCTGACAGAGGTGCCCCTCACAGGGAAGCACCTACGAGGGCTATGTCCCTGCCCGGAGCTACCTACTGGCTTGGACTGGGAAACCTCGTCATCTTGAGAGGAAGATAGGATCGTGTCAGAGGCCTGAATATCCACAGCCGCAGTGACCACCAAGCATCTGTGACCCCCAGAACGCGGATTCCAGGCGGCGCGAACACCTGCCCTCACAGGATTGCCCCACTGCTCAGGGAAAAGGTCAGATTTCGCAGGGAGAGGGTGGAGAGCACTCACGGTGGTGCGCACAAAAGCAAGCTCGCGGAAGGTGGAGGACAAGGGCGGTTATTACAAGTAGAAGCTCCCGCTGTTAGGCTGTTGTCACCCTTGAAAGTGGACGGGGCTCCTAACAGGGGAGATATCTAAAGAGCAACACATTTGGATCCGGCTCAGAGGGATATCGGAGAGTTGCGGGAGATTCCAGTTGCTCGGATCTGCCCCCTCCCCCACTCAGTAGTTCCAGCTTCAGAGAGGACAAAAAAAAAAAAAAAAAAAAAAAAAAAAGCTGGAGAGGCTCTGGAAGTCAACCTAGAAACACTGCCCCCAGAGGCTAATTCACAAATTGACTCTAGTGTAATAAAAACAAAGCAAAATCTGCCTAAAAATCAGGACTGGATCATAACAATAGAAGAAGCGAATGACCTTCATTACTACAAATTTTAATTAAATTTTTTAAATTTTATTATTATTTTTTAAATTTTTGTTTTTTATTTTTGTTTTCATTACTTGCAACGTTTACTCAAGAAACTATTTTTTTCTTTTTCCTCACTTGATTTTATCTTGATAATTATTACATTGTACATGTAATCAACATTATTACTACTACTAATTTACCTTTTTCATCTTATTTTCTTTTGTTTATTTTCATTATTTTTATTTCATTTGATTATATATATATATATATATAAATATATATATATTTATATATATTTATATATTTTTTTTTATTTCAGGATTACTGTTCTACAGTCTTTATCTATCCTTCTTTCTCCAACGCTTTATTCTATCTCAACCCTACCTTTATGCCTTCACCCTCTTTCCAATCTTTTCCTTTGATACTCTGTTTATCTTAACCCTTTCCTGCTCTAGATTTCCCCCATTCCTTCTGTCTACCCCCTCCTAAAATTTCACCCTACTTGTATATATCTAATTTCCAACTACCTGCTCCAAACCCATTCACACCTCCCTCGCAGTTGTCCTAAAAACAAAACAGTCTTTCTCTCTAACTCTATGAAGTTGTATGTTGAATGTTAACTTTACTGAAGTTTTATGCTTTTCTTTTATAAGATTGATTTGCCTATGCTTTTTGTTTGATTGTATGTTTTTGTTAGCTCAGTTCTAGTCACCCTTATTGGTGGTTATTAATATCGCAAACACATTTCTATTCAGTGCCTTGTGTGTTGTACCTGGTTGTGTTGTATTTTGTGTCTTTAAATCAAAGCAGGAGAGAGAGAACTACACAACCAGACATCCTAGATCATGGGGAGACCAAAAAACAGCCCGCATATGAAAGAAAAGCAGGCTTCACCAGAAAAGGAAGTAAACGATATAGAGGCAAGCAACCTACCAGAGCAAGAATTCAGAGTAACGATCTTAAGGTGGCTAAAAAGAATGAAAGACAAATTTGACAATATGAGTAAGACCCAAGAGGAAATGAAAAAAACCCAAGAGGAAATGAAGATGACTCAAGATGAAATGAAAAATGACATCTCTACTATGAAGAACTCAATAAAAAGCATCAAGAGCAGACTAGAAGAAGCAGAGGATCGCATCAGTGAGCTAGAAGACAAGATGGAAAAAAAATACCCAATTAGAGCAGCTTCTAGAAAAAAAAAATTAAAAAGCAGGAGGAGAGCCTACGGGAGCTTTGGGAAAATGCAAAACAAAACAATATTCGAATAATAGGGGTTCCGGAAGGAAAGAAAACCGAGGTAGATATGGAAAACGTATTTCAAGAAATAATGACAGAAAATTTTCCTGAGATAGAGAAGAAAAACCCCACACAAATCCAAGATGCTCTCAGAGTCCCAAGCAAAATGGACCCCAGAAGACCGACGCCAAGACATATTATTGTATAATTAAATTGGCAAACACCAATGACAAAGTTAGAATCTTAAAAGCAGCCAGAGAGAGACAGAAAGTTACATATAAAGGAACCCCCATCAGACTAACAACTGATTTCTCAACAGAAACTTATCAGGCCAGAAGGGAATGGGATGAAATATACAAAGTCATGCAAAGAAAGGGTCTGAATCCAAGAATACTGTACCCAGCAAGACTATCAATCAAAATTGAAGGGGAAATCAGTAGCTTCACAGACAAAAACAGACTAAGGGAATTTATCTCCACCAAACCAGCAATGCAAGAAATGCTAAAGAGTCCACTGTAAAAACAAAGAAATAGGAAGCGAAGAAGGAACACAGGGGTATAGAATAAAAATGGCATCAAATGAGTACCTATCATTAATAACATTAAATGTAAATGGTTTAAATGCTCCAATCAAAAGACATAGGGTAACAGATTGGATAAGAAAACAAGACCCATACATCTGTTGTCTACAAGAAACCCACCTCAGAAAAAGAGATGCACACAGACTGAGGGTGAAGGGATGGAAAAGGGTTTTCCAGGCAAATGGAAATGAAAAGAAAGCTTGGGTAGCAATACTTATATCTGACAAATTAGATCTCAGAGTGAAGGACATAACAAGAGACAATGAAGGCCACTTCATAATACTAAAGGGAGCAATCAAACAAGAAGAAATAACCCTGGTAAATATATATGCACCCAATATGGGAGCACCCAAATACATAAAAAAAAAAAACTGCTGGAGGACATTAAGGGAGAGATTAACAGCAATACAATCATAGTAGGAGATTTTAATACCCCACTGTCGCCCTTCGACAAATCATCTAAACAAAAAATCAGCAAAGAAATATCAATCCTATTATAAATGACTCACTAGACCAGATGGAATTAATTGACATCTTCAGAACATTCCACCCCAAAGCCACAGAATATACATTCTTCTCAAATGCACATGGGACATTCTCAAAGATGGACCACATTTTGGGACATAGGCAAAGTCTCTTCAAATTCAAGAAGATAGAAATCATATCAAGCATCTTCTCAGATCATAATGGCATAAAACTGGAAATTAACTACAATAAAAATGATCCAAAGAAATCAAACACATGGAGACTAAACAGCATGCTATTAAGCAAGGACTGGGTTACCAGAGAAATCAAGGAAGAAATTAAAAACATCCTGGAAACAAATGACAATGAAAACACAACAATCCAAAATCTATGGGACACAGCAAAAGCAGTTTTGAGAGGGAAGTTCATATCCTTACAAGCCTATTGCAAAAAACTAGAAAAAAGTGTAACAAATGATCTAACTCTACAACTCAAAGAGTTAGAAAAAGAGCAACAAGAAAAGCCCAGCGTAAGTAGAAGGAAGGAAATAACAAAAATCAGAGCACAGATAAACGACATAGAGACCAAAGAAACAATACATAAGATCAACAAAACCAAGAGCTGGTTCTTTGAAAGGATAAACAAGATAGATGGACCTCTAGCCAGACTAACCAAGAAACAAAGAGAGAGGACTCAAATAAACAAAATCAGAAATGAAAGAGGTGAAATAACAACAGACCCCACCGAAATACAACGGATTGTTACAAAATACTATGAACAACTCTACTCCAACAAACTGAACAACCTGGAGGAAATGGACATATTCCTAGAAAAATATAATCTTCCAAAACTCAATCAGGAAGAATCTAAAAATCTCAATAAACCAGTGACTTGGGAAGAAATTGAAACAGTCATCAAAAAGCTTCCAGCAAACAAAAGCCCAGGGCTAGATGGCTTCACAGGAGAGTTTTACCAAACATTCAAGGAAGAAAAACTATCCTCCTCAGACTATTCCAAACAATCCAAGAGGAAGGAACACTTCCAAATTCCTTCTATGAAGCCAGCATCACCCTAATACCAAAACCAGATAAAGGCAACTCAATGAAAGAGAATTACAAGCCAATATCCCTCATGAACATAGATGCCAAAATCCTCAACAAAATTCTAGCAAATAGACTCCAGAAGAACATCACAAAGATCATACACCACGACCAAGTAGGATTTATTCCAGGAATGCAAGGATGGTACAATATCCGCAAATCAATAAACGTGATACATCACATAAACAAATTGAAAGATAAAAATCATATAGTCATATCAATTGATGCAAAAAAAAGCATTCGATAAAATCCAACACCCTTTTCTGATAAAAAACTCTTAACAAGGTGGGAGTACAAGGATCATACCTCAACATAATAAAAGCTATATATGATAAACCCACAGCCAACATTATACTCAATGGGCAAAAACTAAAACCATTCCCTCTGAGAACAGGAACAAGACAGGGATGCCCACTCTCGCCACTCCTGTTTGACATAGTACTGGAAGTACTAGCCATTGCAATTAGACAAGAGGAGGAAATAAAAGGCATCCAAATTGGAAAAGAAGAAGTAAAGTTATCCTTATTTGCAGATGACATGATATTGTACATAAAAAAACCAAAAGACTCCATTAAAAAACTAATTGACTTAATAAATGAATTTGGCAATGTAGCAGGATACAAAATTAATGCCAAGAAATCCATGGCTTTTCTATACACCAACAGAGAAACTGCAGAAACAGAGACTAAAAAAGCAATTCCATTTACCATCGCACCAAAAAAAATTAAGATACCTAGGAATAAATTTAACTAAGGAAGTAAAGGACCTATATGCGGAAAACTACACAACACTGAAAAAAGAGATAGAGGAAGATGTAAGAAGATGGAAGAACATACCATGTTCATGGATTGGAAGGATCAACATCATCAAAATGTCCTACTTCCTAAAGCAATCTATAGGTTCAATGCACTCCCCATTAAAATACCAACGACATATTTCACTGACCTAGAAAGAACTCTCCAAAAGTTCATTTGGAACAATAAAAGACCCCGAATAGCCACAGCAATCCTGAGAAAGAAGAGTAAAGTAGGAGGAATCTCAATACCAGACTTCAAACTATATTACAAAGCCACTGTTCACAAAACAGCCTGGTACTGGCACAAGAACAGACATATAGATCAATGGAATCAAATCGAGAACCCAGATATCAACCCAAATCACTATGCTCAATTAATATTTGACAAAGGAGGCACGAATATACAATGGAGTCAAGACAGTTTCTTCAATAAATGGTGTTGGGAAAATTGGACAGACACATGCAAAAGAATGAAACTAGATCACCAACTTACACCATTCACAAAAATAAACTCAAAATGAATACAGGACTTAAACATCAGATGGGAAACCATAAAAATACTAGAAGCATCCACAGGCAGCAAAATCTCAGACGTATGCCAAAAGAACTTCTTCACTGCTACTACCCCTAGGGCAATGGAAGCTAAAGAGAAAATAAACAAATGGGACTACATCAAAATAAAAAGCTTTTTTACAGCAAAAGAAACCATCAACAAAACAACAAGAAAGCCCACAGTGGGAGAACATATTTGCAAATGATACCACTGATAAAGGTTTAATCTCCAACATCTACAAACAGCTTATACAACTAAATAAAAGGAAGATAAATAATCCAATTAAAAAATGGGCAATGGACCTAAATAGAACATTTTCAAAAGAAGACAGAAGGAAGGCCAAAAGGCACATAAAAACATGCTCAAAGTCACTAATTGTCCGAGAGATGCAAATCAAAACAACAATGTGGTACCATCTCACACCTGTCAGAATGGCCAACATCAACAAATCAACAAACAACAAGTGTTGGCGAGGTTGCAGAGAAAAAGGAACCCTCGTGCACTGCTGGTGGGAATGCAGACTGGTGCAACCACTGTGGAGAACAGTGTGGAGTTTCCTCAAAAAACTGAAAATGGAACTCCCATTTGACCCAGTAATCCCACTTCTAGGAATATATCCCAAGAAACTAGAAACACCAATCAGAAAGGATATATGCACCCCTATGTTCATAGCAGCACAATCTACAATAGCCAGAATTGGGAAACAGCCTAAGTGTCCGTCAGCAGATGATTGGATCCAAAAACTATGGTACATCTACACAATGGAATACTATGCTGCCATAAAAAAGAAGGAATTCTCATCATTTGCAGCAACCTGGATGGAATTGGAGAACATCATGCTGAGTGAAATAAGCCAATCAATGAAAGAGAAACACCACATGACCTCACTCATTTGTGGATAATAAAGAGCATTATAAACTGATGAACCAAAAGATAGATATAGAGACAGTATATCAACAAGTAGACTGTCAAATTACAGTGGGGAGGGGAGGAAGATCTGGGGGAGATAATAGATCAATCGAAGGACTTTTATACATGCATATAAGTACAACCAATGGACACAAAACTCTGGGGAGGGAGGGGTTGTGTGGGAGGGAGGGGGGCAAAAAAAATCAATAAAATATATTAATAAATAAATAAATAAATAAGAAATAAAATAAATAAAAAATAAAAAATAAACAGCACATGGTTAAAATGACTGAGGATCTCATGTGAGTTTGGAGCTAAGCATTGGAGGTCAGGTCTTGAGTTTCCCAAAAAACACCCAAGAAGAACCTTAAATTATCACTAAAAATATATACCATATACATGTATTTGGTGTAATTGGTTAATGAATGGCATGCTCAAAGGTTTCTGCCCTCCCAAACTGTCACCAGATAGATTTCCTTCAGACAATGGAATAAATTTCACTTTTAGGGACCATGAAAAGACATGGTTTGGGGGCCATATTGCTGGTTTCCAGTTCCAGCTCACCCACAGAGTCCTGGTCTCTCTGAGACCATCAGTTTCCTCATCTGTGAAATGTGAGTGATTTCTTACTGGGTTGTTGTGAGATCAAGTGAACAAGCTATAATTAAGGGGCAGTCTATCAAAACTAGTAAGCAAATCATTCACTATTCAGGTAGATATTCAGAGATAATATCCATGATTCCTTCATCTAAAATATTAACAGATACACAAAAAATATTTCAAAATATAATCAGTTACTGCTCCCTCCTTTCTTTCTCTACCTGTAGACATTTTTGCCTAATGTATTGTCTGCCATGGTACCAATGTCAGAGCTTTCAGAAATATAAAGAACTCTCAAAACTCAACAGTAAGAAAACAATCCACCCAATTAAACATGGGCAAAAACCTGAACAAACATTTCACCAAATAAAAGATTACAAATGGATGGCAAATAAACACAAGATGTTCAACATCATTACTCATAAAAATGCAAGTTAAAAATCAAAATGAGACAGCCATTACCTACAAGAATGGCTAATATAGTTTTAATTGAAACATCAAGTTTTGGGAGAATGCAGAGTAACTGGAACTCTCATACTTCTGGTGAGAATACAAAATAGAAAAACTATTCTGGAAAATAGTTTTAAAAATAAGAAGGCAGTTTCTTATAATTTTATAAAGTTATCGCTACACTTAACAGCAATCTCACTCCTGGATTTACCCTAGAAAAATGGAGAAAAAAAACCACTTATGTTCACTCAAAAATCTGTACATGAATGTTCATAGTAGCTCTATTCATAATTCAAAAAAAACATACCAAATGTAATAGATAAACAAACAATGGTACATCTATGAAATGGAATACTACTTAGCAATAACAAGAAGCAAGCTATTAACATTCACAACAAAGGCCGTAGGCTGAAAGAAACTTATCCCCTAAAACTTACATGCTGAATAATTCCATCTATAGGAAATTCTCAAAAAGAAAGATAACTATAGTTAGTGGGAAGAACAAGTCAGTGGCTGTTAGGGGTTAGCTATGGGTAACTGTGACTGTAAGAGAAGAGCCCAGAGAGTCTGGGAGTAATGGAACTCTTCTGTAGCCTGATTGTGGTGACAGTTACCAGAGAACTGTACACAAGAAAAATCCAGTTATACTGTAGGAAATATTTTTAAATCAAAATTTAAAAGTATGCTGTATAGCAAGCACCCTACTTATAAAGACATTTTAAGATTCTTTTACACAAAATAAAATTCAAACTTTAGGAAAACCTTTCCTCTTTCAACTTCCATCACTACTTTCATTATTTCCTCAGCAAATAATCATCAGCAGGCAGTTAGTAAATATCTGTGACTCAAGTCTCAGATTTTACATTTATATAGTAACAAAACATATCTAACATGAAAATCCAAACAGATGTCTTGTGTACACAATTCTAAATATCTAATATTTTCAAACATACAAATGGACTATTTACATTTATATAGTAACAAAACATATCTAACATGAAAATCCAAACATATGTCTTATCTACACAATTCTAAATATCTAACATTTTCAAACATACAAATGGACTAATTTTTTTTGCACTTACAAATATTTGGTATTTTTATCAATTTTGAGAAGTTTGTATCTTTCCAATTCCTAAAGGAAAAATAGTTTTCCATGTCAAATGAATTACTGCATTTTTGCCTCTTGGTGTCAACGAAGATGGTCAATATTTTCAGTTCCGTGTTCCTGCATTATTTATCATTGTACTGAATGCACAGCTCCAGGAAAGTCACACTATTGCTAACTTTCATTGATAAATGATAACATCACCCCTCTCAATTTTTCTCTTATCCCTTTATATTCTCTCTCTCCCTTTCTCTCTCTGTCACTTTCTCGAGAGAGAGAGAGAGAGAGAGAGAGAGAGAGAGAGAGAGAGAGAGAGAGAGAGAGAAGAGAAGAGAAGAGAAGAGAAGAGAAGAGAAGAGAAGAGAAGAGAAGAGAAGAGAGAAGATGAGAAGAGAAGAGAAGAGAAGAGAAGAGAAGAAAAGAGAAGAGAAGAGAAGAGAAGAGAAAACTGAAAGTCTGGTTTAAGTTGAAATTTGGGGAGATGCCTAGCTTGTGCCTCCTCTTTATATGTGAACTGTCGATCTCAGCCCTAGATTTAAGTTCTAGCAAAAAAACATCTTTATATCTTGTGATTTTTTAAGGTTCTGTTACAAAGATATAGCTAAGATGTAATGTGTAGATTGAACCCATAAATGACTACCAAAGAACCTTAGCTAGATAAATTTGACAACTGAATAGAAATTTGAGTACTTTGTAAACTCAATATAATACATTCATGATAATTTCGCTAAGAGTGAAATATATTTTAAAACAATATTGACTGGCTCAGAAATCAATGAGCAGTTAAGGCTAAATCTTTAGGCATAAATAGCAGGGTTCGCAGGGATATAAGGGACATAAGTAAGTAGGGATTTTTCCCTTTCAAAATCACACTCACTTGCCAGAAGTGTGTTATTGAAAAGGTATTCCAGGAAACTGGGCAGATAGCCTGACCTCAAATATCCATCCCATCAACTTTCCAAGGCCTAAAACACCACCACTAATTGCCTGTCACTTTTAGTCTAAGGAAAATAAGTAGATAGAAAAGGCATGTGCCTTAACTGTACTGCATGATAAGCTAAAAAATAAAAATAAAAAATAAATAAAAAATTTAAAAAAAGCTTTGGTGTTTGAAGTAATTCATGAACAAGTTAATATCAGATTCCTCAGGAAAAGATCCATAAGCAATAGGAAATCAAAGAGATGAGTGGAAGATTATTAAAAGGCTTCTTAGAGGAAGAGAGACTTAGAAGGAGCCCTCAGTAGGAACATACAGGGAATAAAAGGGAATGCCTTCTAAGTTGGAAAGATTGAATGAAGGATGATGACAGGTCTGAGAATAGAACTGTGAAGTGAGGCACATAACCCAGAAGAAAAGCCAGGCCACTGCTGTAAACAAATGATTAGATTATCCTTGTTTCCTGGACTCTGAGTACCGGGATATGATGTTAAATGCAAAAGTATATTATCAGTGAAGGCTAAACAGTTGTCTCATGCGAGTTTTAAAACTAAGACCGAGTGGCTGTTTTTCTGAAATACAGTCTGAATATCATTTAATAGACCAGAGAATATATTTTTACTCAAGCCCTAGGATGCTGGAAGGATCACTGTGCTATCTAATGTAATTCTTGAATAAAACACACACACACATGGAATAAAACAAAGGAAAATATTAAGGCCTTATTTATAAAAATTAAATGAAGATGTGCTATCTACCAGCTCTAAGAAATAGTAATTTTAAATATATACTCATGATATCTAGAGCAAAGAAATATTTACAGCAGAACTGAAACTGGGAAAATCCCAAGGAGACTCATTCCAGTGCTTTTTTTTCCTCCAAAAAAAGTGACAGTATATTTTAGAACTCTCAAGGAGAAATATCAAATAAATATATTAGGTTAGGGAAAGGGAAAATATGCTTTCTCTTCTCACCTTCTCATGTTGTCCCTTTCTTGGACAGCATTAGTGAAAAGTATCTGAAAATATTTCTTAAACACTTTTCAAGTAAAAATATATTGTAATGAGTTATGTACAAAGTACATTTGAGTTTAAAGCCTGGTATTCCTAATGATGCTATTGACCTTTAAACAAAAATACAGTTTCCACTATTCTCATTTCTGTCACCTAACCACCTACTATGGCTTGCCATCAAAGAATTCAGCAACAAAAATCACACACATGTTGCCTGGCCAGAGAGATAATTAATAAAATAAGATATTAGCTAGACAAGAAAACTGAGGGGGGGGGGGGGGGGAAAGTGGCTCAGTAGTTGAGCATCAACCTATAAACCAGGAAGTCATGGTTCAATAACCAGTCAGGGCATATGCCCAGGTTGCAAGCTCAATCCCCAGTGAGGAGTACAGGAGGCAGCTAATCAATGATCCTCTCTGATCTCTCATTGGTGTTTCTATCTCTTTCTTCTTCTCCTTTCCTCTGTGAATTTAATAAAACAATAAAATAAAAATAAGAATTCCTAAGAAATAAGCTTCATTATACCGATAAGTTATAGAATAACTGATTAGATGCATACAAATAAAACAATGCAGTTAATATCTAAACTATTGATACTCCTTTTGAAGTCAATACAGAATATATGAAGAGAAACAGCAGTATAGTACAGTTACTTATGTAACAAATAACTCGCCAAAATTTGGTGTTTCAAAACAACATTTATTATCTCACAGAATGCCAGGTACAATTTATGTAGTTCCTTTGTTTAACAGTAATTCACAGGCTAGAATCAAGGTTTTGCCTAGGGGTTGACTGGGGTAGGATTTTTTTTCCAAGCTAACTTATGTGGTTGTTGGCAGTAATTACTTCTCCCAATCTCTTATCCTGTGGGCCTTCCAGAGAGCAGCTCATATGCAACATCATTTCATTAAACAAGCAGGTGAGAAAAGAGTGCAAACAGAAGGAAGTTCCAGGCCTTTATAATCTATTTCCTGAAGTGACATCCCATCACTTTTTCCATGTTCTATAATCAGAAGTGAGTTACTAGGACCAGTCTACACATTAAGAGAGGATATTAAACAAGGCACGGGTATCACAAAGTAGAGCTCATTGAGAGCTATTTTGGAATCTGTCTATGGCACAGAATTTGGTAAGAAACTTTAAGATGAATACCATGGGTTGGTGGCAGAAACCTACATATATACAGAAACCGAGGTGTATGTTTGTGTTTATGCCTATATGTGTGTAAAATACAGCTTAAGAGTAAATAAACTCATATAAGTGGGTTGAACTTCAATCCAATGTTGAATGGGGCTTTTCCCTAAAATCCTGAAATCAGTAAACAGAGCCAAAACCTAAAAACTAAGGCACTAAACTCAAAGTCCATATACAGAAGAGAACACCAAAGGCTGGGATCAGACAGCTTTACCAGAGTTCACAAGGCAACCACAAAAATGGTTTTCCTACCTCAAGCCATCTACCCCTATGTACCTCCCAACCTCTAAGAAAGGAGGCTGAGTAGGCATGGAAATAGGAGAAAGAGGCTCCTCTTTCCACCTCTTACTCCCACCCCCAGACAATTCCTCACACCAAGTGGGAGTGGGGACCCCAAAGGAATCTCTGTAGAAATTGGGGATGCCTTTGAAAAAGGGGGACCATCATTCCATTCAGTAGGAGAACCATGGCCAAGGAAGAGGGGTTTCTGACTTGCCCCTGTGCCCACGGAGGAGCAAAGGGAGTTAGAGAGAGGTGATAGTCAGAGGGAGCAGGATACCCAGCAAGTGAGCCATCCTCTTCCTCTCCCTACCCCCACCTCAAAGAAATACAAATTACAAATACAGCTAAAGCCTCATCTTTCTCCTTTCTTCCTCTCTCCCCTTCCCCAGAATTTGTATTTGTTTCAAAAGCAAGATGTGGAATGCAGAAGGAAGTTGCAAAAGGATACCTATCATTCATTAATATCTGTGTAAACATAAAACAATGTTATGTGGTGTTTGATTAAACACACTTTAAAATATTGTAATAAACAAAAAAGAACCAGTGAAAAAGAATTTACTATATCACAAGCGATAAACAACTTGCAACAAAAGTCAGAATATACAGAACTGACATATCTACTCCAAGACATCAAAATGTTTAAATAATTAGTCAACAGTACTCTGTCTTAATGTACTCAAATAGTAAGAATACTTTTAGTACTACAGCTATAACTATTTTCCTGTTTCATCAGTTACACATCTCCTTTGGGACTTAAACCTAGAGTCTTAGAGACATGAAAAATGCTACATAATAAAATGCTTCCCTCGGTTGGACTTAGCTAGTAAATAAAGTAATAAAATGCCATGGTTTGGGTCCCATCTGATTTCTTTTGGTAGGAATGACCTTATAAAAGTTTTACCCAGCCATATAAGCTAAGTCTCCTTTCTATCACATTTTAAATGGTTTACAGGAGATGTTGGATCAGGGGAAATAGAAACCAGTAGAAATATGCAATATACCAGAGTTAATTCTTAAAATAACTGGTCTGGGCATATGTACTTAATCAACAAAGATAATATCAACTATCTTAGCAAGTCTTATTTTCTCTATGAGGGTGCTTGAATGTAGGACCCTCCATAAACTCTCCCCTCTCCTTCTTAGCATTGGATTATAATGTTTTTCCTTTATTCTGTTCTCTACTTTGTGTTTGCATTTACTTTTGTATACCAAAAATGCCTAACACAATACTAGCCACTAGCAGGTGGGTACATAATTACAATTTGCATGATTTTAATTCTACTCTTAAATTGATCAGGGGCATGTCCCCATTCGCAGACAATGACCAACTGGGCTGCATCTGTAGCAAAGAGCAGACAAGAGGCCTATGAAAGTAGATGGGATATGGGAGGGAAGTTTCTTGGTTTTGCTTGTACTCCTGCTCTTGGGTCTGGTTTTTCTTGGCGTTCATTTGTTCATCCTGCCTCTGTCTCTGTGAAATATCCCTGTATGTTCATACCAAAACACCTACACTATTTTGAATAGAAGTTATGTTTCTTCTCATTAGATACCTTATTTCCTTGATAAGTAAATATGCTTCCATAATACAACTCAAGAGTGTTTGAGTGGTTTGGGTTTTAAGGAATGAATCCTCAAAAGAAGCACCACTCTAAATAACCTTCTATCTAGTGCAATGGTTTTGAACCTTTCTAATGCCGAGACCCTTTAATACAGCTCCTCATGTTGTGGTGACCACCAACCATAAAATTATTTTCGTTGCTACTTCATAACTATAATTTTGCTTCTGTTATGAATCATAATGTAAATATCTATGTTTTCCAATGGTCTTAGGCTCTATAACAGCGGTTACATTACGATTCATAACAGTAGCAAAATGACAGTTATGGAGTAGCAATGAAAATAATTTTATGGTTGGGGGTCACGACAACATGAGGAACTGTATTAAAGGGCCGCGGCATTAGAAAGGTTGAGAACCGCTGTTCTAGTGGAAAGGGTTAGTTGGCCCTCAAGAGAAGAGAGGCCACAGCACCATGTTAGGAGGCTGTCAGGAAAGCCAATGCCAAAGGAAATAGGCTCCCCTTACATGCTAAGCCCTTGAGAATGAAAGCCAGTGAGATATTGCCATGAGCAATACTCACCCATTTCAGCCTAGAGCTTATCACTAGGTACTTCATATTATTTGCAACTTTCAAATTCCGGCTTTGAGACTCTTGGGAGAGAATGGGGCCATGCCCCTTATCGATTTAAGAGTAGAATTTGAGGGATTGTTGCTCGTTGGTTATCTTTCTGCTGTGGAGAGAGAAATAATACTGATGCACTTTAAGGGTAATAAAACACTAATAAAATCAAGTTCCTATATGTAAGGGGTTATAGACTGAACTCAATTTATGAGATCCTCCCTTTCTCCTTAAGTGCAAATTAATAACTAATACATTAATTCACGCATGTTGTGATTGCTTCATAACAGGCATGCAACATGATTCTACTATTGAAGGGCATCAAGGTCACTAGGTTGAACAGGGTATCCTCAGGACAATAAACAAGATACCAAGATTAAGGGAATGTTCCAGAATGAGATCTTGAAAGGCAGGATGAGCCGTATAGTAGAAACCCAGAACTCAGAAATTCCTAATTCTACTGTCTATGAAAGTGAGGGCAATTTGAAATAACTTGTGCTCTATCAGGATTTTCACTTTTTAGAAAGAATCTATTCATTCCCTTGCTTGATTTCCCACAATTTGATAGAACATGCAGCATTCTTTGAACACTGAGTCCTGGGCTGGGATCAGTCCAAAGGGGCATAAATCCTGTCTGGCCTGTTGCTTTCAGCAGAAAGCAGTGTTTATTTTCTGTTTTTCCTCGAAAAAGAAAAAGAAATCCTGAACTAAAGTCCTTTTAAGTTATTTATGTAAGAGATTTTTCTGAACACAACAGAAAAGCTGTTTTTCAAGGAGTATCCCTTCCAGAGATGTGAGGAAATGAATATGCATGCACTGTTTTCAACAATGCCAGTGATGGACTAAATCTAAAAATCAAATCGTTCTAAGACTCTTTACTTTTGAGCCTTTGCAGTCTAAGAGCTCCAAATCTAAAAAATAATTTTTCCCATCACATATGTACCCATAAACCACATGCAATTAACAGTCTTAATTGACATTTTCCTACTGTGGATCCAACTTGTGACAAAGCCACTCATTTTTTAGATAAGTGGTTAAGAAAGTCATAAAGAAATGGTGGCTTGTTCCCATACACTGTGGCCTT
The DNA here is from genome assembly GCF_014108245.1 of Pipistrellus kuhlii. Taxonomy (NCBI): domain Eukaryota; kingdom Metazoa; phylum Chordata; class Mammalia; order Chiroptera; family Vespertilionidae; genus Pipistrellus; species Pipistrellus kuhlii. The sequence continues at coordinate 16,783,361 of NW_023425438.1, forward strand.
TAATTTTTCAAATCAAAGCCATCATCCAAATAACCAAACAGTGTATTTTAAAAATAAAAGGGGGCTTCAGAAGTAATCTACAAACTTCACTAAGTAGTTGCTTTATAAAATTAAAGATAAAATGAAATTGCAAGAAAACTTTATTATTTTAGGATTAAAAAAAAAAAGATAAAATTTAGATAGTAAAGATAGAATATCTGGCCTGTTACATTTTTTCCCCTAATGCATCAAACTAATGTATGTTTCAAATTAAATTAAGTCTATGAGTCCCATTTTATTCTTCTAAAAACATAAAACTTATTGAAATGGATTAAGAGTAGACTGGAAAAATTTCAATTGCAATGGTGAAAAAAAAAAAAGCAATGGAATACAAATGAAACTCAACAACTGGTAACTCTTAATGCAAGATAACATTAGAAGTGTAACTAATCCCTGAGTAGCTTTCAGACTGAAATATATTGGACTGACAGTACCTGATATTAAGTTAAAATGCATTATTAAAGTCATATTTGAAAAAGACAAAAAATAAAAAGAATTGACAGTGCAGACAAAACTCATAATGATCATATAGGTATGTAACATCAAAATACACCTGAGGAATTAACTGTCCTTTGTATTTTAGGTTGGACTTCAGTGATGCTGACACGCATACATATTGATCACAAATAAATGTTATGCCCCATAAAAGGTGCTCATTCCAGGTTAAGAAAAAAAAAATTTTTAATGCGGTTGCATTTTTGTTAAATTAAACCATCTAAAAAGGAAAGGCAGGTCTCTAAAAATATGCCATCTTCTTTATTCTCTGTGAAGTTTACAGAATACAGTTAATTCTATTTCCACAGTGAGTAAACATCAAGTGAGATTTTCTGCTGTTCTCTTCTAATGAAGAATTTCATTTTTTCCCGCAGGCCTTTATCATCCAAGAATGTTGTGTCTCTGGTCATTTCTGCAGTCAGAAGCAAAGAGACTGGCTAGGAGGGCTGAGATCTCAGAGGGCCCGTTGCAACGGTATTTCCACTGAGGACACGGCAGCCATCTGCCTGCTCCATCATGGCTGCCCCTCTAGGCTTAGTGACAGCAACCTTGGGATCAAGTTCTTAATTTCCTTCACACATTTGCACAATAAATCAACATGCCAGCAGCCTATGCCCAGGGTAGTTATTCTGACTGAAATAACCTATATCTTACCAAGGGCAGGCTTAATGTTTAAATGTAGGCAGTTCGGACTCCTCCACTAGATTCAGAACCCACTTTCAAAAATAGTTCTTGTTGACATACACTTGAAGATTTAGACAAGTATTATCATCATCTCAATTATCTGAAGAAAGAGCTGTGAGACTTAATAGTAATCATATCTTTATTTGGGTGTCCCTAATTCAAGTTCATTTGCCTAAGGTTTTCTGGGAGCCCCATCTACTCCAATATGGCAGAGCTACCTAAGGAAAGATCTAAACTACTTAGAAACCGAGTGTAGGCATACATATCCAAAGTCTTATTTTGCCACACTGGCCTGGATTCCTATTCAGGAAAAGGGAAAACAAACTTGAAATCTCCCATGTACACAATTTGTGGATTGCTCCCACTCACAAATCACTAATAACTGAGGAAAGATTATGCATTGCAGATCTATGAATATAATGATCAATTCAAACGACATCTCTGCTTTCCATTCCATTTATATGCTCTTTATATCCAAAAATAATGTATGTATCTATTTATTAATTTTGTTAAATTTATTGGGGTGGCATTGGTTAATAAAATTACATAGGTTTCATGTGTACAATTTTATAATACACTATATATTGCATTTTGTACAAAGCACGTAGCATTTGAATGTGTATTGACCACCTGACTGTTGGCCAGATACCATCGTGGGCAGCATAGATGGGGTAGCAAACAACACAGACAAGTCCCCTACTATTGTGGAGCTTACAGTCTATAGGAGGATCAGTGATAAACAATTAAAATCATAATTATCATTATTTCAGAAAGTGATCAAATGCCTTGAAGAAAATAAAACACAGGGATGTGCTGAAGAGTTAAGGAGTAATAGAAAGTTAGCCTGGGAGTGAAAAACATCTCTGAACTGAGACTGGAAACAATATTTAACTGAGATGGATGAACAGGAAGTAGGTAGTCATCAATCCAATGGTCTAGGCAAAGAGAAGAGGTGGGATAAATTTGGCACATTTAAGGAACAGGAAGAAGCTTAGAGTGACTAGATCCAGTGAGAGATAGGGAAAATGGTTAGGGATGACATGAGAAAAAAAATAAGCAGAAACAGACCAAGTTGGATTTTGTAAGCCATTGCAAGGTGTTGAATTTTATTCTAAGGATTTTGGGAAGCCACTGAAGGTATTTAATGAAGGGAATTACATGATCTAATTTACATTTTTAAATTTCCTTCTAGACTCTGGGACCAGAGTAGTGATTCACTCTGGGATGTCAGAACTTCCCTGGCCTGAGGTGACAGAAGGTTACCTCACTCTGAATGCACCGGAGGAGGATACTTTATTTATCACCTATACATACCAGCAAGGCTTAGCTCCAGCCCGTTCCCTGGCCTGAGGAGAGGACACTCTTCCTGCCACTTAAAGCCATGTCATTCCTTTAAATAAAGCACCAATGATGAAAGTAAATCCACCAATTGGACAGGCTGTAGCTGAACTACAGCTGCAGTTACATTGGAACAGACATCTAAAGATGCTGAAAAATTCAGTGTGCAGAGAAGAGAAAGATAATAAATCCTGGCTTGTATCATTCTGTGATTGCACCAAGAAGTAAGCAAGTCTATTTGTCCTGAATATAAATGTGAAAGATAATGGACTGTTGCCTAGCAAAGGGGGAAAATGCTTTGCCTTACAATAGTTCTGATTGTTGTTTGTTAGAACACGAAGTGATTGATATTTGCTAATGCATATTGTTTAAAAGGCACATTTTTCTCTGGTGATTAGTGGCATTGAGCACTTATTGGGTGAGGAGTTGAGGGGGAGGCATAGGGACATCCGTAATAGTATCAGCAATAAATAAAGAAAAATATAACAGAAAAATAAAAAGGTGCTTTTTTATGGGCTTTAGCCCTGTAAACAATTGTTTAATGGTCATGAATGCTCAATAAGCTGAAGCAGAAAAATGAAAGACAAATCTCCAAGGTGAAATAAGCTTACGGAGACCAAGCACAGGAGGAGGAGAGGAAAATAGTAATGACTGTGCCAGTGATATCATTTCACCCATCTCTACCACTGAAGGTACCACCCCTTTATTAGAGATGGAGAAGCTGAGGCTCAGAGGTGTTACAAAGGTGTTACAAAGCTTGACCAGAATCATGAGTAAACAACAGAGCTATACCCTAGTACAGAGCCTGATTTCTCTCCATTGCTCCATGCAAGGTCAAAGCCAACAATAAAATAATTGGATGTTACATTCAGGAGTGAAGCAGGAGAATCCAAGCATAAAAAGAACTCATGTGTCCTTCTGGGAGACCTTCCATTCCCACCCTGCTGACCTTGGCTGCTAGCAAGGTCTCAGGACAGGACTGCTATGAAGAAGGCAGTTTGAACATGATCTCTCAGCCCCTTCTTTTGGTTTTGTATCCTATCCAGCAATGCCTTCCTGTTTTCTTTGCCTAGATAAACACCAATATCTGCTCTCAAATTCTTCATTCATGTTAAGATAGAAGTAACTCATACCAAGCAGACAAATCCAAAAGAGATATTCATTTTATAAGAATGACATATTTAAATTATTAAATTTATCTCCATATTATTTTTAAAACTGATTCTGTAGACAGGGATAACTTGTAGAGAACCAGGACCGATCTCAGATCCCGAAATCAATTTCCCCATCAAAGTTTGCTTGACTTATTCCCTACTCCTCTCCCCTGCAGCCAGCCCTTCCAAATATACTTTGTCCCTTTCCACTTCTGTTATTTAGCTACTGTCATAAATCCCCTCTGAAATTCTCTCCTTCCTCCTCTTTGTCTACAACTTATCCTTACAGCTCTTGCTTGGGGGCCAGTATTTTTTAAAATAATATATTAGAGGCCCAGTGCACAAATTCATGCACAGGTGGGGTCCAGCTGGCCTGCCCCCAGCCAGGGGGAAAGGCCATGGGCAGTTGGCCAGCCCTGCCTCTGATGGGGGTGGGGGGCAATCAGAAGCAGGGCCCCTGGAGGAAGGGGCTGCAGGTGGTTGCCTGGCCAGTCCTACCCTCTGGTGAAACTCTCAGTTGAACTCCCAGATGAACTTCCAGTTGAGGGGACAATTTGCATATTAGCCTTTTATTATATAGGATCCTATTAGTATGAAATACTTTCAGTGTTAAAAATTTTAAAACACAAAAACATATAAAAAGGAAAAATTTTTAATCAATGTGATTCTATCACTGAGGTAAACACTTTTTATAAGCTTTACCTGTCCTTAGGGTTTTTCTAATCATTCCAGGTCTCTGTCCTCAAACTTTCCTCTCTCTCTTTCCTTTTCCCTCTTTTATTTAAACTCTTTACGTTTACTAAATATAATAGGCAGTTGCTCATTATTTATTCAGTTATATATACCCTTAAGAAATTTTTATTAAGCCCACCTATTCTGTATTAGACATCATGCTACTAGTAGATTCCAGAGTGGTAAATGGGACAGATGCAGTTTCTGTCTGTGTGATATTTGTAGTCTAGTGCCTACAATTATGACTTATTACTTAATACAGCTAACTTACTAATTTAACAATCCATGCATTTTATAAGTGAATACGGTCTCTCAAGATTCTGTGAATATTCCAGTGAACTGAAACTTCTTGAGGTCAAAAAACACATAATGTCATTGTGATTGAACACATAGCCAGTAGTACTTATCACAATGCTCAAAGGATACAAAAAGTCATAAAATTAGCATTTTCTTCATATCAAAGATAGCTTAGATTATGTTGGAGCAAAGCCCTATAAATTATATTCTAGATCATTTTAGCTAACAATACAGATGGAGCAAAAGTGGGTTGTTGTTTTTTACCACTTATCTCCATCCCACAGAATATTAAGTACCTACTATGCTTTGCAGATGCCTGCTAGCATAATCTTTCTGGACAATCATGGCAATATCTTAGAGGGAAAAAATTTTCCTTTATGTCTGTTATTTTTAAGCCTTTCTAAAAGATCACATTTAAACAAGACTATTAAGTAACACTTGCCTGTTTGAGTCACAAGATGCTACAAAGTCTCGGAATATATCATAACAACCAAAGGATTTATATGCAAGCATATTAGCATAACCAATGGACACAGACGCTAGAGAGGTGGGAGCTTGCCCAGGGTGGGAATGGCTGGGAGAGGAGGATTAATTGCGAGAAAAGAGACATATGTAAAATTTTAGGCAATAAAAAAAAAGTATTCTGTGCTATCATAGAATGAGGAATTCTACAAAATCACATTGTCTAATTAACAAGATATTATATACAGACCGCTATATGTATATACACATTTTATACTTGAATTTAATGCTAAACATATATTGAACATGGTCAACTTTTCTTTGACTATTTATAAAACACAGCAAAATATTCCAAAATCTTGAGATTCTCTTTTTGAATATTACCTTTTTTTAAAATTGTGAGAGATCAACAGATTCACAGCAATGCTAGGTCATCGATACAGTATCACAATAGCTGGATATACTAGTTTTCACTATAAGTGGTGCTATAGCAATCTTTATTTTCACTCTAGCAATTGTCCTCTACCACAGAAAAATTCCCTGGTATTTCAAGGGTTAAATGAAATTTTAAAAAGGGTTCTTTGTTAAGGTGATAAAAAATCTTCCAGACAGTTGCACAGTCTTGTGAATGTACTAAAAACCACCAATTATGTGGTTTGAAAGGATTTTATGGTATATGAAGTATAGATCAATAAATAAAAGGATACTTTTCTCCTTAGTAAATAATCTGATCTATGTAATATGCTGTGCTTAAAGTATAAACACCATACTATGTAATTAATGGTTTACTTGACTAGCCTTGCATTAAAAAATGAACTCCTTGCCAGGACTGGTTTGGCTCAGTGGATAGAGCGTCGGCCTGCAGACTGAAAGGTCCTCGGTTCAATTCCAGACAAGGGCATGTACCTTGGTTACGGGCACATCCCCAGTAGGGGGTATGCAAGAGGCAGCTGATCGATGATTCTCTCTCATCAATGTTCCTAACTCTCTATCCCTCTCTCTTCCTCTCTGTGAAAAATCAATTTAAAAAAAAAAAAATGAACTCCTTGAGGTCAGGAGTTGTATCCTCATTAAATTTTAAATTCCTAGCATTTAATATAATCATTGGCAAAGAATAGGCAACTGAGAAATGTTTGGTGAATAAAGTGAATAAATATTTAATAAGCAAATATAAATTAAATCACACTGTCACATAAAGAAAAACAAGTGTTGGGAGGTGAAAGAAAAATGTAATAACAAGAGGGAGGGGAAGTCTTTTAAAATGAAGAGAGGAAGTGTACTAAAGTAGCAGGTAAAGACCAACTTTCCCTTCCAGTCTGCAAATGGCTTCCATTGCCATCATTGCAATTAACATGAGGACTTTTAACCTCAGTCCATTTTGGACCTGCCTCTGAACCTCAGATGGTTGGTCGCAGCACAGAACTCTCTTTAAATGCTGAATGTGGTGGCAGAATTAACTAGAAGAAGCATGAAATTTTTTTTCTCTCTCCTTAAATACTAAGAATTGTTTGCATTATGCTTAGAAAGACAAAGTCATTTTGCAGCTCCACTCTTCCTAAACATGTGTCTTAGAAACTTGCTGAACACAGCAATAATAAAATGTCCCATTTTCACTGGCTTTCTCCAGAGAAGAGAGAAAGCAAAATTTAAAAAGAATTTTTAATGGCTGCAGAAATCTTTGGCTTAAAGAACAACAAAGTTTCAAAAAGTATGCATGAAATTAAATCCAGTCCAAAAGCCTATGATTAAAAAGTTGTTGGACTATTTTTCATGGCCATTTCTGTGATCAATTATGTAATATCTATAAACTTGGAGCCAAGAGACCATGATATCAACTCTTTGTCTTTGGTAAATCATTCAAACTCTCCCAGCCCCAGTCTCCACAATGTAAAATAGAGATATCTTCCCAGCCTGCCTCACAAGATGATTTTTAAAATCAAATGCACACACTTGAACATTTATTTTAGCAAGCACTGTTTAACAAACACTCTTCTGGCATCAGTGACACAACTATACATAAAGTAAATTCCCAGCCCTTCTAGATCTTACAATCTAGAGAAAGACAGAAATAAAATAAGTAGATGAATATGTACCTTCAAGAAGTAGTCATTGCTCACAAGACAGGTAAGCCAGGATAAGGGGATAGAAAGGGGCAGGGTAGTTACTTACTTGTTCTGAGAAAAGAGACATGTTCTCTCTGAGGAACTGACTTCTGAGAGGAGATCTGAGTGAAGTAACCTTTTCTATCTTTCACTCCTTACTCCCCACCACATGTGACTACAATCCTGTCCACTGTCCTCTGAACAGCTCACAGTATTTCCCTGCCCCTCTTCACTTGTGCCATAACCTATACTCAGATTTCCCTCTATATCCACCTTTTCATATCCTGTTTCTATTTTAAAGGCAATTCAAGCCCACCCAGTATGGCTCAGTGGTTAAGTGTCAACATTATAAATCAGGAGGTCACATTTCAATTCCCAGTCAGGGCACATTCCCAGGTCACAGGCTTGATCCCCAGTGTGGAGCATGCAGGACGCAGCCAATCAATGATTCTCTCTCATCACTGATGTTTCTCCATCTCCCTTCCTCTCTGAAGTCAATAAAAACGTGTTAAAAAATAAATAAGGCAATTCAAAATACCACCTCAGGAATCAATGTGTTCTCCCTAGCCTCTGATTCCCAATAGCACAGCATTCATGCATGCATCTTTTTCACTCCTCAACCATATATTTAATGAGCATCTACAATGTCTTCTACTGCACATTATGGTTATGTCCCTCTCTCTAACTTCACTTTCTACCTACCAGACTAAACTGTAAGCTCACTAAAGACAGGTACCTTTTCAACTTTATGTCCTTTACAGAACCTGCCATAATGGCAGACATTTGGAGACTAAAGCCATACTGTCTAAAGAAATGTTTGATTGTTGTATCCTGAGTAGAGGGCACTATCTCAGCTCTCTTAAAAAAAAGAGAGAAATGAAGATCAGCTGTCCCACAACTCTTCCAGTCCATCTTAGAATTCTCCTACCCCAGAATCCGATAGAAGGATAGTGGTCCCCCTCAAATTTGTTCTCACTTCCCTCCATTCGGGTCCATTAGAGTGTAGATAGGCAAGGGGTACGGGTCTTCAGTGCGCTTTCATACAGTTTGGAACCAGCCCAAGCCAGTAGGATGCAAAACCCACTCTGAGCACCTCAAACACTTAGAAGTGACAAGGCAGGCAGAACAAAAATCTTTGACTTTGAGCTCATCAGCATTGGAGCCCCATCCACTACCAATTCCTTGAGGTTCCTGGAAAGGAAAGGCTGGGGACCCAAGTCCTGGATCTATTTAAGTCCTCACTGCTGACTTATGAAATCTGTGAGAACTAAAGAAAGAATACTGTGAAAAACAAAGTTAAAATAAAAAAGAGATGTCCAAAAATGTTTATTGGAGGTTACAGAAATTGTATTACCATTTCGAGGAAACATCAACTTATTCTATCAGTGAGTGTAAAACTATCCCAGTCATTTGTCCAAGTGCACTAAAGCTACATGAATATCTAAAAGGGAGTTAGCATGGTCTCACTCATCTAGGGGAAATGGTGAACAACATAGACTGATTAACAAGAACAGACCCAGAGATAAGGAGCCATGGGTCAGACTGCTGGACCTCAAAGGGAGAGTGGGGATAAAAGGGAGAGATCAACCAAAGGACTTATGTGCATACATATGAGTCTAAACAGTGGTTGAGGATAATAAGGGGATGGGGGCATGAGTGGGAGGGGGGGATTGAAATGGGGGGGTTGACAAATATGTGATACCTTAATCAATAAAGAAATTTTTAAAAAAATAAATAAATAAAGGGAGTTAATAAAGAAATTTGGACAAAATTAAAAAGCTTGTGCTGGTTTGCAATGTTCATACAACACTCTAATACTTCACTACCTGAATTCTACAAAAAGATACCCAAATTTGATGAACTTTTGGTCTCCAGAGTTATGAGTATTTTATCTCAGTGAGTACATATATTTTTTTCTGCAATTCAACATGTTCTAAGTATGCTACATTGACAGTCGCTGGTATAGTGGAAGGTTACTTCTGTTTTGGTTATTGTTACCTGACCTTAGGTAAGAACAAAGAATTGAGTGTAATGGCATATTCATTTAGAATTTCATGTGCATTTCACTGATGTCAGTATTGCAATTAATTATATTGAAAAATATTTGCTGCATCTGAAAAAAAAAGATCAGTCATGTGGAATAGTACACAAATTTTTTAAGTACAAATTCTAAATCTTACTTTAGAAAGCCCAATACTCACATAACCCCTACAATGTAAACTTTGACCTTCAGATAAAACCATAGAAATGTTTAACATTTGTTTTATAAAACACTAGAATGGAAAGTGCATGCTCACTTCCTTCAGGCTTCATCATTCTCCAGTGTTTTATGGTAACATTTGTTTCAATTTCTGAGTTGTGGGGTCAAAATGGTGTAACTAAAAGCTTTAGGTCATATTTTCTTTGTATTAGAGGAGATCTGGATTGATCATCTCTTTGTGCCCAGCATATATCAGAGTGGCAGGGAATGTTTTTTGCTGTAAATTATTTTAATAAAAATGTACAAATAAGTCTTATTAGTTTTCTAGGTTGTAACACCCAGATTTGTGCTGTCACAAAAAGAGCTTAGAAGCGGGAATCAGAAGACCTGAGTTTGAGTAAAAATCTATTGCAGTCTAACGGAATGGCTTTAAGCAAGCCCCCTAACCTCTGCAATAATAACCATCATCTATTGACCTAGTGACCATGTGCTCTAGATCAGACACTTTCCCAGTGCTTTGCCTGTGCTACAAAGATTCCATCGATAAGGTAAATAGGTCTTGTGCCACCATTATATAGTTGAGAAAACTAGGACCTAAAAGAAAATTAAATAATTGCCTAAGATTACAAAGCTAGCAAGTGGTAAAACTAGGATTAGAACTCAGAATTGACTCCATGTCTCCTAATCTTTTCACCTGTAAAAGAAAGAAAAACTATGCTTCTTGAAATTTTCTACTCAGGAGTTCTCTGACAGGAAGAACTCTGTTACTTAGAGCAGTGCTTAACACACAATAGGTACTCAGCAGTTATTTGTTGTTTTGGCAGCTGAAATAAATTAGCTTATTTTAAGCTTATAATGAATTAAAAGCCCTAGACCTTTCTCACAGGAACTACTGTAAACTAGACACACCTACCTTATCCTGGCATATTTTTATTTTTTAAAGCTCTGTGCAGGATTTTCCATTTCCTCCCTAATAAAATTAACCAATAGGTTCAGGACATCACTCCAGTCTGTTGATAGCTATATTAAATCCAATTATGTCATCTATCATAGAAGCCATAGGACATAAATTGCCTTCTGTGTCTTCATTCAGAGCATTTATTCAAAAGCAAAACAGTGCAAGACAGAGTTTTAGAGCATTGCCACTAGACTTCATCTAGGTCAAAGATATTCATGACTGAAAAGGAACACTTGCCTACGTTAAAGAATATGTCAAAATCCATGTTGGCATGAGACATTTTTATATTTGTAAAAAGAAGATAAATTAGCCTTAAAGGACTAGACACACTATACTAGAATGACAAAAAATAATACATCAGCATGCCAGGTACTGCTGATGAATTTGCCCATCTGCACTTTCTTCCACTTTTGTTTGTAGAATATAGAAAAACTATTGATTGTATGCACTTCTAAATCAAGAACTCTGAATGACTTAGTTTCATTGCTTTTTCTCTGAGATTTCAAAAACAATAGGCTTTTTTATTTTCTGGAAATTAACATCCGTTTCACTGGTATAGATAGTGGAATTCTCCTTTTATACTTCACCTCTATCTACCTGTAGCAAATGCTAACAAACCCCATGCTTACCCCTTCAGTCTTCCCCAAAGGTCACTGCAGTTCCTTCATTCTCTGCCATAGGAGCCTGCCCAAACCCAAAAGCAAAGCAGAAAGGATATGCCAGAGGGCTAAGGCCCCAGGCAGGGCATCCTAATAAGGGATGAAATTTGGTGGATAAATACCCCAGCTGATTCTCCCTTGGTGAGATGATCCTGAGGCACGTACCAAAGTCCCTCAGAAGGACACAAAATGGTATGAGCAAAATCTCCCACAGGAAATGCACACTAATCAATGCACCTTTGTTGTTTTTCTTCATCTCATTTCCCCATTCTCATTCTGTGCTTCCTGGAATCACTTCCCAAAAACCTACTTGCACCCCAAATCCTTATCTCTGGGTGTGCTTTGGGGAGAATCAAAACTAAGATACTATCTCTGATTTCCCAAACTGATCCATCTGTGTGATTTTTTTTCCCCTAAAATTACTGAGTTTGTCCAACCAGATCAAATGTTATTTCACTACCCATAGATGCAATGCATTTGTGCATACAGACTAGACATTATTGAAACACACATGTATGGATGTTTGTTTGTTTTTTACTACTGATCCATCTCTCTTGTGCGGCAATGGCCCTTCTTCATGTTTATTCTACCTATTACAATATGAAGTTCTTCTTGCCAGAAAAGAGGAAAACAAAATAAAAGTTAAACAGTATTGTTTTTTTCTCTCTCAAGATGCTGTAAGGTCATATTGAAAGTCTTCAAAAGAACCCCACGGTTAAATATATGGTGATAACACTAAGCAATATCCAAATATTCAGTTGAAAAGTTGAATTAACCGTTTATAAGACAGTATCTATCTATTGAGATACAAAGAGACTAACCACGTTGGCAAGTGGGAATGTTGTGTTTTTATCACTCAAGGATCTAGATTCCCACGTAGGGTTTTATTACTCTTTCAACAAACACTTCCTTAGTTCCCAGTATGTGTCAGGCACTGTGCTAGAAAATAGAGAGCTAAGTCTGCAAACAACTGATGCCCCTCAGGAGTTTACAGCTCAGGGAACAGTGCGGGGCTAGGTAGGGAGAGGGGCCATCCATTTGACCACTCCACACCATTCCTATAGAGCCATTCAACTTAGATCTTGAATTTCTAGATGGCCATATTCCACCAGAAGTCCATTATTCTCATATAAACAGATACTTAATTCACATCCTAGAGCTTCTGGGCCTTTTCAATGAACTGGTATGTTCTTCCTCCTATACTTTTTTGTTGCTTTTTTTTTTCACTTGTGTGTTTTTTATTTTACTTTTCCATTACAGTTGACATTCCATATTATTTTGTATCAGTGCTAAGTGTACTACACTTTTTTTTTAACCAGGTGATCACAGAGAATATATCCCACAGCTCCAAGAATTCTTTGTGATGGTCTATTGACCACATGTGTCAAACACAAGGCCCGCGGGCCAAATCCGTCCCGCCAGGCCTTGCAATGTGGCCCGCACCGTGCTGTCATCACTGCACTCTGCTGCGTTCCCATCACAATGACAGTTTATGACTGTTCAGTAAACCATTCGGCCCGCGATTTAGGCTGGATTTTAGATTTTGGACCCTTCTCTGATTGAGTTCGACACCCCTCTTAATTCTCTTCCATTGGAATGCTTGGTTTGATTGAAAGTGAATGGCACTTTATTAAAGGCACAGGGGGATTATGCCTGAGGGCAGAGGCATTGAGGGGAGTATGCTGAGTCTGTGTCAAAGGGCTAGTCCTCATAGGAAGCCTGCCAGATAGCACATATGCCAAACGGCCACCTGTAGTCAAGAACAGCAGCCTACCTGGGGACATAAGCCACCAAGGGCCTTTTCTGAAATTGCCACAGGGCAGATCCATTCCAAAGGAGCCTGGCACTCAACTGCCTAAACCTTCGTAAGAAACCCAGTTCCCGCCATAAGATCTCATGTGCTAACTCTGAAGACGGACTTAAGGATATGTCGCTTCAGATATTGCTGGTCTTTGCAAGAAATCTTTCCAGACTAAATACAAAACTAGTTCACTATAGACAGATTGCTTGTGATTTTGTATACCGTTTACAATGACCTTTTTCAGGAAATGTGCTGTTTACATGACTCATTCCTTTTTTTGGGCTAGCATAGCAATTGATTTTTAGAAAATCCAGCTATTAAAATACCTGCGTTTAAAAGACGAAATGCCACTTTCTATTATGTTCCTTTCATTAAAGTGAGTTGGATGTATCATTGTCGTTTAAGTGGAATCGTTTAACAGATTTATTCTGGGAGAAAACACTTCAGGAAGCTCAGTAAGAGGTTTTTCAAACCCTTGCTATGGAAAAAAAATAGCCTGCTAATGCCCCATTTCCCCGCCAACGGAATATTTATGATATCTACTGCTGTGCTGATAGAACTATGAAGACAGAGACACTGATCTCCTGATCCCATAACTAGCTTCGTGGCCTTTAAGAGATTCACTTTGTCTTTCTGAGACTCCGTTTTCCTTTTCTTGAGCAGATTCTTTAAGAATTAAAAGAGATGGTCTATATACAATAGTACAGTGCCAGGCATAAAGCTGCTACTCTATAGAGCCACTGGTGGCAGTGGAATAATAGCCACGATAGCAGCAGCATACCCTGGTCGTATTCCCTGGCTCTGTGAGAGCACAGGTTGGGGGACTTTCCATTAACTTGCACTTCTGCATGCACATTGGATAACTGATGTTTCCCTGCACACACAGCAATGCGGGATCCAGGACACCAGCCTTCCCCAGTTTGTGAGGTTGTCACCCCAATGACAGTAACATGTCTACACATAACTTACCATTGTTCACAGAGGCTTTTCTCTCCTTAGGACAGAGGATAACAGAGAGACATCCTGTCCATCCCGAAAAGGTCTCTTCAGGAGGTGCACCTGTTTGGCAAATATTATTTATGTACATCAACTCTTACTTCTTTGATATTATTGCATATTCAGATTCTTATTAAGGTGGGAACTGCTTGGAACATTAACTCCCTTGATATGGGTATTTTTGAACAATATTAAATAATGAAAAATAAAAAAATCTGTCCCATTAAACGTATAAAATGTTTGATATTCAGGTGAATGCCACTGTATGAGACACTTCTAGACTAAGCACTCAGTATTTGTCAGCTTGTTTTACTTGTCAACTGCATTACCCTATATTAAAACACATAGTCAGAAAGCATTTTTTTTGAAAGGGCACTTCTTTTGTTGCTCTGCCTGCTTTTGATGTAGAACTAATAAGCCATGACAATTAGCATAGATTCCAGTCCTAAACGAAACAGGATTAACTGAACTGAAACCATGCTGCAGGCAAGTCACTCTAATAAAAATGAACCATGAGACAGAACACAGGCAAAAATGTTGTACTTCCTCAGGCTCATGGCAGCCAAATACATCCTTCCTGACACTTGTCAGAGTAATAAACGTTTTATGGGCTTGTAGGTTTGGGTTTTATGTGTGTGTGTTTTAAGAACGCTTACACAAATGGCATTTTAATACAGAAGACAATCCAAATCTATAAATTATCCACATTTCAAGGTAAACGTTCAGACAATATTAAAAAAAATTATAGATGAAAAAAATCTCAATCTGTAAAATTCAAAATTTACAACAAGAAAACCAACATGAAACCCTATTTTTTTTTTTTTTGGAGGGTGTGGGAATTGCTGTACCACCTTTAAAGAATTCTTTATTGAACTCTCAAAAATATGACCTCTAAACATGTAGCAGCAGCATTTCCATACACTGTGTTTCCCTAGTCTGATCTAAGTAGAAAGGTTCCACTGGATGCAAAAAGTATAGGTTGGAAAAAGTAACCATTTGTCAATCGGTGGCAACTTAGACCTCTGCAGCTCTTTAACATGCTTTGTTGTTTAATTGTCATTTGATGTGAGGGTACATTGGGACCCTCTTCAAGTTATGGATTTCTTTTTTCTGATCAATGAACACTTTGGATTCTTTAATGAAAAAAACAGCAAAAATGAAAATCCACTTGCTGTGAAGGTGATAATCACCACCATGAGAATAAGTTCTTTTGAGTCAAGAGTTGGGAGAAGTTTACGATGACCTCTTTAGGTAACATAAGTTTAAGATGACCTCTGATAGGTCCAACTTGTCACTTCTTACAAGTGGAGTTAAGCCAGAAAAAGATGTCAATGCTCAAGCAAGGGCCATTTTATGAATACTGAATAACCACCTTGGTATTTTATGCTCCTAAAATTTGTTTCCCTTTCAGTTAAAGAAATCCATTATTCTGAGCTTTCCAGTTTTCTTCAATGCTACATAAAATAAGAAATTTAGTTTTGCTGAAGAAGTTACAGTTAACGTCAATATATGCAAATCTTACTTTTCCTAATGGGAAAAATATTGTTAATGATATTCTTACAACTACAAATTTGTCTCCACCTAAGAAGGTCATTTTAAGAAGCATTATCTATTATTCAAAATAAACACAGATTTAGTGCAGAACTGTCTACAGTGTTTTATGGGTATATTACTCTAATGATGGGAAATTTTCAGAAAATTTACTGAGAAAAATTCATTCCAGGAATTTCAATGATCCATTTTACTGAGTCATCAGTGTCCTGATTACTCAATATACACTCTTGCTACACCCCATTTTTATTGGGAATGATCTCTGCCACTATTTGGTGATTGGTTTCATCATTTTAATATGTCTTACAATAAGGAACATTTATAGAACCGTTTCATCTCAGAAAGACTCATACCAATTTCAAAGAGTTTCGGGGGGAAAAAACAGAATTGAGGGAATCGGCATAAATTTAAGACCACCAGTTCACTGCTTTGTTTTCTGCCTGTTTGAAAAATCTCAGTAATACACTGGAAGACTTATTGGCGTGTTTTGCTCTGGTTTTTCTTTTTTGTTTTTTACTCTGGAGGTTGGTTGAGATAGCCTGAATCCATAAAGTTGAAGAAAATGATCAAATCACTGGCCTGGGCAGCAAGAGATTGTAAGTGTGTCATTAACTGCATGGAGGACCTGCACTAACGTTTACTCCTTTAGGACCTCAGTGTCTCCTATGCCAAAGGGACATGGTTGAACTGAACCATTCCCAATGTCATAGTTTATCTATATAGCTGCTAAATATTAGGACTCATCAAAAATTTTCTAATATAACAACCAAATTTTTAATAATTTTTAAAGATAAAGTAGGAGGATAGCCATAAATTTGCATGTATCTCCAAGAAAATTTCAGGATACATAAGACAGTCCATCGGAAGAAATTGTGTGTGTGGGTGTGGGAGGAGGGCTTTATCTATTTACCTCATATTCTTCTGAAATGTAAGAATGTGTATACCATGAGTGTGTAACTTTTGCAATTAAAATAACTTAAACTAAATAAAATATACATGAAGACTGCAGTACATAGATTAGATTTGATGATTTCTCCAAAATTACTACTTTTGAGTTTCAAATATGCAGTTATTATCCCATGGCTGTACTGATATTGTGTGATGATTTTTTTTCAGAAAATATAGAGGTTTAAAGTCATCTTAACCCTATTGTCTCTCCCTTTAGCGTGCTTGTTCAGTTTCTACTTGACTTTCACGTCCTGTTCACATATCAGCACCTTCTCCTCCTTCCTTGACTTTTCATCAGCAACTCCACTCCAGGACCTGCAAAGTAACGTAATCGTGTTCCTATGTCTCTCTCTTACCCTTAGCCCCAAAGAGAGAGCCTTGTCTTACACTTTGTTACTTCCTCCCAAATCCTTAGCCCAAACCCTGGCATTGGGTGGTGACTCTGTATATTTTATCCCAACCGCACATTATAATGAAATCTGACACTTTATAAACTGTATTTGAGATATTTTTAATGGCATTGAAAACTTAATAAGAACAAAAAAAGAAAATTGTACTGCATACTATAAGCATGTGCCCCTTAGGAAAAGTAACAATTGGAACTAAATGTCAGCGTAAGTATGTTATTATAACTGAATACGGATCTAGTTCTTTAGGCCTACTTTGCTTGGGCTTACGGGGTAGACTCAAATTCACTGAAAATGTCCAAGGAATTCCATCGTTTCAATTTTTTAAGCATTTTTTTCTAATGCAAAAATTTGATGTGACAGAAATTAAATTAATGACAGATAATGTGTTGGAGTAAGTGATAATACCGCAGTAAGAATCAGAATTGTGGTTTGTGTCTTTCTCTACTCCATTGTTAAGGTTAGAATCAATAAGCAACCCACTTCTCAGAAGAGAAAGCTGAGATCCAGGATTGAATCAAAGAGGCAGCTCATTTGTAATAGACTGTAACTTTGTCCAGAAAATGGAAACATAGAATTTAAGTTTCCTTTTTAACGCTCACTCTCTGTGCCAATTTGGACAAGTGACTTCAGTTTCTATGAGCTTCATTTCCTTATATATAAAATAACGTTTTTCATGGCTACGTATAGGGTTACTGAAAAAGATTAAATGACAGGGTGTATATAAAAGCAAGCTATAAACTGTTTATTGCATATGGATCATATTTTATTTATTATAGGGATTTCTTCAGTAATTTCTCTTCTCTAGCCCTATGGGTAGGACGAAGTACGATGGTGGAGTGGGAATATGCCAATGCTTGGGAACCACAGTTCTGTCTTCCGTGCTCCCAACTTTATAAGCGAATAACTGAAGGCAGTGCCACAACCCCTGCCTGCTTCAGTTTCCCACTGAGGAAAAGGATAAACAAAAAATTATTATATTTACATTTAGTCTAGAGATGTTTAGAATAATCAAATAGAAAAATGGCTGCAAAATGCTTTACAAAGCAAAAAGTTTTCAACCAAGACAGCATATTTGTGTCTTAAAAGTGGGTGACAGAAAGTGATTCATGCTAGAATGTGCAGCTTATGACGTGTTAGAAGAAACTAGGCTAGCAACTAATTTCAACTTTCTTTCACTAGACTACCTGACTATGTGAATAAATAGATCATGCACACAAAATACTGGTCAGAAATACACATAAAACAATAGCAATGGAAGCTCTATTTTCTCATAAGAAAAAAGCAGAAATATTTATATAAATTGAAAGTTTAAAATAACATTCATACATCAAGGCATTACATTTCTATTGCATTTACTATAAAGCAAAACACATTTACTTTATCTATTTTACAATAACTTCACTGACCACTGATCATTTTACAATAACTCCTGGTTTCCAACCTCTCATCCACTTTCCATGAAAACCAAAAACTCTCTATTCCCAAGTCTTATGTTTGGGTTCAGCTGCTGTTTGTCCTATTTGTGAAAACAAGATTTTATGTAAAAATTAATTTCTCAGTCTGGCCCAAAATGTCCTTGAGCATTAAACAACTAAGAAAAGCAGCCTGAGTATCTTGCAATCCAAGTGTCTAATAATCTTTATTGATTAAGATATAATGAGCTGGAACCGGTTTGGCTCAGTGAATAGAGCATCGGACTGCAGACTGAAAGATCTTGGGTTTGATTCCGGTCAAGGGCACTTACCTTGATTGCGGGCACATCCCCAGTGGGGGGTGTGCAAGAGGCAGCTGGTCGATCTTTCTCTCTCATCGACATTTCTTTCTTTTTTTTCTTTTTAAATATATATTTTATTGATTTTGTACAGAGAGGAAGGGAGAGAGAGAGTTAGAAACATCGATGAGAGAATCATCGATCAGCTGCCTCCTGCACACCCCCCACTGGGGATATGCCCGCAACCAAGGCACATGCCCTTGACCGGAATCGAACCCGGATCCCAAGCCAACGCTCTATCCACTGAGCCAAACCGGTCTCGGCTCTCATCGACGTTTTTAACTCTCTATCCCTCTCAATTCCTTTCTGTGTAAAATCAATAAAATATATATTTTTTAAAAAGATATAATGAATTGCTATTGCTTACTTAGTTTTGGTTTTGAGGTGTTTCAAAATACCAACTTACTACTACAGGACATACTTCCTGATGTTTTTACAAGTTTCCACTGAGTTTAGATTAAAGATGAATTTTTGAATTCTTTTAATGCTTTGAAATAATAATGAAAAAAATGGCTTCACACATTGATTAACTGTACAAGGTAACATTGTGTGTCTTTTGTATTCATTTCCCTCTCCAAAGATAATCGTTATTCATTGCCCAAACTTACTATTATTACACAAAATTACACATAAATGGTCCCAAACAAAATTGCTGATCCTTGTTTAGGTACACAAAGAAATTCAAATATAAATCTTCATATTAGCACAGATTGTAAAATGTCATTCCATATGTGATCACTTCCTATTCTGTAATTTTTGTCAACATTTGAAAAAAAATCATCAAATTATTACAAGATATTGCAAAAATGCCCTCTTTCCAAAAAAAACTTGCCTTTTACCAGATTTGAAACAAAAACAAGCTTGGAAACTCTTCCCTGCTCCTTTAAGGCACTACTATCCTACTGTGCTATAGTTACTTGTTCACATTCTTCTCCAACATACACTATTTAGGACAAGGCCCATGCATAATCCACCTTTATAATTCATACAGCTTGGCACCTAGAAAGTGCGTCAAAAGTGTTTGTGGAATTGAGTTACATAACAAACAATCCATCCTGGTCTGCATCATCTGCATTGGCTTCCCCTACAATCCGGTGACACAATTTTTGAGAAAGAATTAAAAAAAAAAAATACCTTCCTCATAAAAATGTTGAGGACCCTTTTCAGAAAAGGTAGTTTAAGGGCCATATTTGAACTTTCAAAGGGTATTCTTTCGAAAACATTTGAATCACTATATTACATCTATGTTTCATAAATGGCTCTGATTTAAAAAAAAAAAATCTTCTCTCCTATTCCTACCTAATTAGCAAGAAGTTTCATCTTAGCATTAAGAAGTTTCAAAGGCAGGCTCACTCAGGAGTGGTCCCCACTAGGCCAGAGGAGTATGGAGGTAGATGAGCTCAGTCAAAACCTGGTTAAGTACTAAGGCTTATCTTAGATGTGGGTACCATGAATCCTTTTTTGCTGTCTTCGCTGTACCCTTTTCCCTATGAGCCTTGTAGTAAGGTCTTACTAGTACAGGGTAGAGTCAAAATAACAGAAGCCAGATTTCTGGGCTTCTGACTCTATCAGGAATCCCATTTAGTTTTGTTCAGGGGATGGAATCATGTTTTCATACCTTTCCTGGATTTGGGCTCACCAATGTTCAATTTAGTGTATACCAATGTGCCAATCTTTTTTATTCACACCTTCCTATAAAGATTAATAACAACAAATCTCCATAAGATCTAGATTTGAAAGAAAATATTCCTTTCCATGCATTTTCTTTTCAATATCTCTCATATTATGCAGAGAGCCATAAACTCTACTTTATGTAGTCCCAAGCCTTTAAGTTTCAGGTAAGCTTAACCATGCCAACACACACACAGCACCAGCACCATAACCACCATAACTACCACAACCACCACTTGCCACTACCACTAGGCCAATAGTACAATTTGGAAAACAAAATAGCAAATGATCTACCCTGTTTCCCCAAAAAATAAGACAGTGTTTTATATTAATTTTTGCTCCCAAAGATGCGCTAGGTCTCATTTTCAGGGGATGTCTTATTTTTCCATGAAGAAGAATACGGTACATATTTACTGTTAAATGAAAATAAAGGAAATTTATTACCTGTATACGGTACGGTAGTATAGTAGTTGTCAACACAAACCAGACAAACTGTGAATCCTACAGTATCAAGAATTTACTCATTTATTCAATGACAATCATATCATCATCTTCTGGAACATCATCATAACAATCCAATTCCTGAATTTCCTGGTGAATTTCTTGTGACTCCATTTCTTTCCGAATCAGTGGACAAAATCTCTCATGTTTAGCCTAGGGGGGCCTTATTTTCGGGGGATGCCTTATATTTCACTCAGAAGGAAACCTGTAAGTAGGTCTTATTTTCAGAGGATGTCTTATTTTCGGGGAAACATGGTATATATATATGAAAGGCTAAATGCAAAGTGTCCCTTGGGAGTTTGGGAAACTGGGAATTTGATCATTCACTATGATGTACACTGACCAACAGGGGCAGTGTCAAACATGGAGGGCAATCAGCAGTGTCAGCGGGGCACTGAGGGAGCAAGGGAAGGAGGAGGCAGGGAGGCAGGGAACCTGATTGATCCTGATCACCAGCTGGGCCTAGGGACCCTACCCGTGCACGAATTTCGTGCACTGGGCCACTAATGTTACTCCTAAGACAGCTAAGCAGATGAGAAAGAAACTTATTTAGCAGGATAAACTACAATGAACAACAACAAAACAAACAAAACAACAAAACATTGTAACATGTTTGAATAGGATTTAACACCATAAAAATGAATTGATATACTTAATTTTAATTTTGAGATGTTATTTGTTCTGTCTGAAAATCCACCGTGTTTCAAGAGGAAGGGACAAAAACTAAAAGTATTACACTTTCCCTGTACACCCCCAATCTGGAATATTTAGAATAGAACCAACATCTTGCTAGCACTCTTCTCTCTGTCTTTCCCATCACTTTACAGCCCCACATAATCATATGCTCAAGGGATTTTTCAGGGAACCCCTAATACTGTGAAAAAATCGCAGTATGCCTTTGGTGCGAAGGGAACCATGCTTCCCAAAAAACAGGCTGTTATGATTTCCTGCAAAGAGTATGGGTTTTGTAGTGAAGGCAGACCTGGGGTTAGCTCCTGGCTCTCACTATGAAGACTTAGGTGTATGGCCTCTAAGCCTTCTGCAAGGTATGGTAATTTGATCCCATCTCTGAGTGTTACATCTACTATAAGAAATATATGTGGTTTTTTATAAAATGCTTTGCATATGATTTTGTTGCTCTTAATCAAACTAAAATGGAGAAGCAGTTTCTGGACAGCATTTTAATTATGTATAATTATTAGCACTCAAATGTGTTATGTAAGTGCTTTGGTTAAGTAGGCCTCATAAAATGGCCAAATAACACATCATCAGCTTTCACCTTTTTCTTGTCACTTTTTAATTATTTGCCCTTTTGGTTTTGGTGAGCAACTAACAGATTATTTGCCCTCTAAAATCACCTGAGGAAATAAGAGTATTTGTTTTTATATCCTGAAGCTAAAAACATAATCAAGATTCTGATAATCTGCTATGCTGGCAGCTCCAAAAGAACATACAGGGAAAAGGTGATGAATAAGGCATTGTTTCCCTCTTTGATCACATTTTCATCAAAACAGCGAAATTCAGCACTGCTTAGCAGCTTACAATTTTTAACAGTTTATAGTATAATAGCAACAGGAAACTATTTCCAAGACCTCTTTTTTTCTTTGCTGAAAGAGTCTGCTTGGTAACCAGCTACTTGGAAAATAACATTGAGGCAGCAGCATTCAAGAAGGTATGAAATCATAAATGACTAAGACCATTGTTGGAGTGAGAGAGAGAAGGGGAAAAAAACATTTTTCGAATGTGATGATGGTCTTCTCCTTGCATGCCCCATTCCAGAGATAAACCTCTTATAGGCCAGTTATAAATATACTAGATGGATACAACATGGTTAGAACAAAAGCTTCAAGGGATGGGCATTATCTGCTTTAAAACAGCTGGATAATGAGGGCAATAAAATTGTTGACTTAAAAAATAGAGTATACTTCAATGACCCTCTAATCTAGCCTCTCACTCCTTAGAAATTTCTCCTGTAACAGATCCAACCGCCCCAAGGAAGCTAGACAGACCTCCCCTGAACCGCCATTGTTCCCTCTGTGGAGGAAAGACATATTTAATGACTCTTCCTCACCCCCAGAGGACAAACTGAGGAAACCTGTGCAGAGGAATTGGCTTTAATACCTACTGGGCTCAGTAATTAACAAGACTGGATATTACTGTGGTGATAACTTCACAAGTATTGAATCATTACATTGTATACCTGAAAGGAATATAGGGTCATATGTTAATTATATGTCGGTAAGAAACTGGCTTTGCATTTCACTACTCACATGAATTTTCTAATGAAAAATGTACTTCTGATGTCTGAACCAGCAAAACTAGATGGTACCAATAGTAGGCCCTGAACACCAGTGGGGCTAATCCAGTGGCCATGTCTTAGTCACAATGTCTAGAGCAGTTACAAACAGGCAGTCAACAAGCTGACCCCAAGCAAAAGGCTGACATGCATGACCTTCCAAAGCATTTCTACATGGTGGGGTTTATCAGACCAGTTTTTCCACGTCTGCAATAAGGAGTCTGTACCCAAGAATTTGCAGAAGGAAAGTCTGAAGAGAGATGTTTGAACAATCTAAGGTGTTCAAACATAGGATGACACACATGAGGAAAAATAAAACATACTCTCTGGCATTTTTCACTTGATGTGTGTTTGACAGAACTTTTCATATTTATAAAATATTTAGGAAATTGCTGAAGTAGGGTATATCTAATAGAAGCAGAGTTTCTTACTAAATCTCCGCATGGAGAGCTGTGGAAATTGGCTAAAATTTACTTCTCATTCTGGCCTTTTCTTAAGCCAAGTTGGAACAGTGTGGCTTAAAAAAATTAAAGGTGCTCTTTTCTCAGGTGACTTAAAGTAAGATATAGAAAATATGGGTAATAATGGGTTCTTAGGGATCATTTATGTGGGTATATCAGAAACACCTCAAAAGGGTGTTGGATCTGTGTGCATGGGCACATGTGTATGTTTGCAGCAGGAGCAGCAAGTACTGAGACCATTAGAGGTAAGAAATTTTTCAAAACGAAAAGACTGAAAACCTTGTTATTGTCTAGTGTATATTCAATATACATATGAGGATTATAGCAACGTCGTTGGTTTAGTGAGGCTAAGGAGTTGATGATAACAATTAAAAGAGAGGAATTCCTAACACCCACCTTATTGCTGCTAACTTGGTTCAACAAGCTCTAAGCAGATTTTGTGTTCTCCCACTGCTGGTATCAGATGAATGATTTCATGAGTCAATTTCGCACAGGTGGATTCCAGCTTGTTTTGAGAGGAGAGAGGAAACTCTGCCTTAGAGATCTTTCTGGTCTAAGTATGATCCATTTGCAAAACCTGGCACACAGGAACTGCTCAACAGTGCATAAATGTTTGCCTGAATAAAATAACATTTCTCTTTAAAAATTACCTAAAGAGATACTTTGGGAATGGTTTTCCCATTACCTCTCATTTGTTCTCCTACACCACATGTGTCAAACACAAGGCCCGCAGGCCAAATCCGTCCCGCCAGGCCTTGCAATGTGGCCCGCACCGCGCTGTCATCACTGCACTCCGCTGCGTTTCCATCACAATGACAGTTTATGACTGTTCAGTAAACCATTCGGCCCGCGATTTAGGCTGGATTTTAGATTTTGGCCCCTTCTCTGATTGAGTTCAACACCCCTATCCTACACGTTTCTTTCTTGTGTGTTTTCACCTAATAACTTACATTCACGTTAGTGTTCTTTTGCATATCTGAAGGCTCCTGTCCAGACCTTGTCATATTGAGTCGTCATAAATAACATACATTTTAAAAACAGAAAACACAGCTCCTTTTTCTCTTTATAACTCCTTTGTTTGGATAAAGCTCTCCTCTTAAAAGGTGATAAAGTCTGCAGAGTATAAAATTGGCAAAAGCCTCTTCCCTCAGTCCAACCCTACAGTTCCAGGGGGACTTCTACCAATCTACACAATTCTACCTGCCATGGCTAATTATTCTAATAGTAGGTGCTGAACTCCAGCTGGGCTAATCAGATCCTTCGCCCTTAAAGCAGTGGTCAGCAAACTCATTAGTCAACAGAGCCAAATAGCAACAGTACAACGAATGACATTTCTTTGGAGAGCCAAATTGTTTAAACTTAAACTTCTTCTAATGCCACTTCAAAATAGACTCGCGCAGGCCATGGTATTTTGTGGAATACCATGGGGCCAAAGAGCCACATGTGGCTCTTGAGCTGCAGTTTGCCGACCACGGCCTTAAGAGTTTTGATTCTAGTACAGAAGGATTTTCTTTAATGCAAAACTCGCAGGATGTGAACATAAATGTTCCACATGATGACCAAGGTTCTAGCCACAAGAACGACCTAGTCTGAAAGTATAAAGGCAATATAAGAGGAGGCAGATAATAGAAATGTCAAGAGGACCCTGAGGGCATTCAAATCCTTACCTGCCATCCTGTCTAAGGTCCAGCTATACCCTAGACATTTTATTTCAGTCATTCAGTAAATACTTAGTAAGTACCCACTATATCCCAACCATTTTGCAAGGCACTAGAGATGCAACAATGATCAAGACAATGTGGTCTCTGCCCTGGCAGGGCTTGTGAGCCATTAAATCTACATCCGCTTTTTCACTCAAATGAATTTGATTGGGATCCCAAAAAAGTTCTAACTTCAGTTACATTATAAATATTAAAATTCTGGACTTACCTGTGAAGCTAATCGTAAGAATTTTTATGACAAAATCTACTTTCCAAACAACTAGATTACCAATAAATTTTGGATCTTGATGTTTGCCTAAATTGCTTAAAATTTTCCTGCTGAAAACTAGGAAATTCTCTTCTCACTAAACACCTAAGAAATCTCAAAAGTTTTCTTTCTCTACATTGTTTTAAAAACATCCTGAATTTAAGTCTAATGTGATGTAATACATAGGTTTTTCTTCAAGCAATATTATTTTATTTCCGCCTACACCAACTACTCAGGAAACTGATATAGTATTTTACACCTTTTCCTAACTTGGGTTCCTTTAAAAATAAAACATAAAACGCTACACCTGTAGGTGGTGTTAGACCACAGCTCCAAGGCCTTCCTAGTGCTAACATTTGGAGATGATCATAAGAAATGAAAACTATTTTTAATGTACCATAATGTGAGGCAAAGGAGAGTGGTTCACCTTCTCCAATGTGATCTTTCCAGACTGTGATGTAAGGAGGTCATGATTAAGGTCCCATAAGATAGATTCAGAGGATGTGAAAACACCCCTTCTGCCTGATATCTGGCTAGGACACCCTGCTGCCTGCCTTCACCCTTCACACTGTCAGGACGTGCCCATATGAGCAAGTTCAACAAGGAATTCACAGGGACTAGGCCCACCCTGAGCCCTCCCCTCATTGTACAGCCCCTCACCACCACCGAGGAGAGGGCCTCCCCAGATTTCATGGCCCAGGGCCGCTAGCCCTCTCCCCCCATTCCCATTCCCATCCCAACAATGTCTTCGTAGTTTTGTTTTTCAAAAAGGCCTTTAGGGAAAGGGGGGATGGGGATGGGGATATGGAGAGAATTCAAACAAAAAAAAAAGTCTTGGAGGATCACCAAATACATTAAAATAAAAAATTTAGAAATCGTACCGTTTCCCAGCAGCCTGAGGTTGCACGTGGACCCTAAGGGATACAGGATAACTAAACACCTTCCCACATTCTTCACGTTCATTGCCTTTCTCTCCCGGGTAATTTCTCTTGGGCATAATATGGTTAGAATGCCTTCCGATGGCTTTTCCATATAGGTTCCATTCACGGGGCTTGTCTGCAGGTGGAATTGGTGTCTGTGGATTAAGGGATCAGCAGTAGCTAAAGGCTTTCTCATTTCACTGACCCACAGGGATGCTCCTCCATAGAAAGCCTGCACCCTCACCTGCCATTAGATGGTTCTCCCCAATCTTCATTCTGCTTCACGGTGTTCTGTTTTTACGTTGACACTAGGACTCTACACAGGGGTCATGGAGAAAGCCCTCCTCAGTCCTCAGCTGCTCCTGCTAAGCTCACTGGGGCCCAGTTCCAGATGCTCTCCAGTATGAAGTCTCTGTCCAGGATTTCCTGAGCAGGGTCCAGCGATGCCCACGCATCCTGGCACCAGTCCACAGCCACCTCCCCGAAGGTCACCGAGTCCTCTGACAAGGCTGTCAGCAGCCGGGGGAGCCATCACTTCTCCTCCATGTGCCCCTCCTGGAGACAGCTGGTTATTGAAAATGTCCCCTCTCAAAGAGACAAGGACAGCAGCTGTCACCAGTTTATGGAGATCCCAGCCAGGAGGTAAGAGCTGGAGCTGCTTTTAGGTGCCAGATAACCAGGAAAACAGCAGCGCTGGTACAGAAGACAGCGCTCTGGAGCCACCTGCACTTCTGATCGGGGCTGGGGAGGAATGGAGGCCCAGCAGCACCTGGAGCACTTGCGGCTGCGGCTGCGCATACAGAAGGCCAGTGCCTACAAGGGACACCTGTGTTCAAGTCTGTTTGCCTGGCCTCTGCCTTCCTCTGGTCCGCCTCTTCTCTTTCCACCAGCCCACCTCCACCCTCCACTCGCATCACTTACCAGCTTCACCTGACCACGCTGAGCCCCAGTTTCCACAAACTTGTAGTTCTAACCCTCTCACATCGCCAAATTAACAGCAGTTTCCTCTGCTTGCAGTAACCTCTGTTCATTCTTTTTTTTTCTTTAATTGCTCTTGTTGAAAGATTTTTTTTCATTTTGTTGTGATATGATATTCTATATAGGTTCAGCTTTTTGCCTTAAAATTCTTTTTTTCTTTTTTTTTTTTCCCCTGAGATGCATGTAGCCACACACCAGGTTTATTTCATTAGTAATCGCCTGATAAACCTTTCTCCACTCTAACTTTCAACCTTTATGTGTCCTTGAGCTTTTGATGTATCTTTGGTAAATAACATTTATCTGAGTGATTTATTGGGACTAAAAAAAATAAAAAGAAAACACCATTTCATCATTACATAGAAAAATTATTGGGTAGAAAGGCTTAAAGGTAACAAGATGTTCATATAATCTCTCATAGCATCCTAATTAAAAGCAAAGAGAAAACTACATTTTACAATGTAAAGATTTCACATTTAAAACTTAACCAAGTACGTAGGCCAAGCTGTGGGACAACCTGATGTTAGCTGTTCAGTGTGATGCAATAATACCAACATTATTTATGTGGTATCTTGCCAAAAACAGTCTGATTTTAATCTTGAGAAAAAATATTTTCAAATTTCACAAGGTAGGACATTCTACTAGACATTAAGTTTAAGCTCTTCAAAAAAAAATTCAGTATCATTAAAAAAACAACAACAAGAAAATGGCAAGTGGAGTGTCTGGATTAAAAGACTGAGGTGGCATAACAACCAAGTAGAATATAAAAACTTTGAGTGGAGCTTGAATTTAAAAAATAATAATAATACTGTATTTCACTTATATGTAAAATATAAAAAAAAAAACAAAACAAACTAACAACAACAAAAATACAGAGAACAGCCAAAACCGGTTTGGCTCAGTGGTAGAGCATCGGTCTGCGGACTGAGGAGTCCCAGGTTCGATTCCGGTCAAGGGCATGTATAATATTGTACATTGGTTGCAGGCATATCCCCGATGGGGGGTGTGCAAGAGGCAGCTGGTCGATGTTTCTCTCTCATTGACGTTTCTAACTCTCTCTCCCTCTCCCTTCCTCTCTGTAAAAAATCAATAAAATATATTTTTTTAAAAAATACAGAGAACAAACTGATGGTTGCCAAAAGAGAGGAGATTGAATGATGGGTTAAAAAATGAATTGAATGACAAAACAAATAAGCCACAGAGATATAGTGTATAGCACAAGGAATATAGTCAATAATATCATAGTAAATTTGCATGGTGTCAGATGGTTATTAGATTTATTGTGATGATCACATCATAAGCTATAAAACATCAAATTACTTTGTTGTACACCTGAGATTATGATACTGTGTTCCAACTATACTTTAATTTTTTAAAAATGTAACTATATAAGATATTTCCCTAGTATCTATATATATATAAGTCTAATATGCTAAGTGTCTGACCATCTGATCAATCACTATGACATGCACTAACCACCAGGGGGCAAATGCTCAATGTAGGAGCTGCTGAACTGCAGTGACTTGGCAATGGCGGTTCTCGGGTGACATACTCTGAAACCAGAAGAGAACGGAGCCCAATTCTCTGTGGCCGTGGGTTATGTTGTTGCTGGGGCATTGTCAGCCCCCAATCTGGTTTACTGCACACTTGCATTTGCATTCCACATCCTATATGATAGCAACTTTGCAGAGTGCCCTTTCATACTCAGGGGCCCTCTCAGGGGATGTCGGAGAGCCAGTTTCAGACCTATCCCTATAGGCCAGGCCAGGGGACCCCACCTGCCGAAGGGACCCCGCTCACTCTGCAGATGCCAGGAAGGGACCGAAGGAAGTTGGCTCCAGGGTGTGTCTGGCCCATCTCTCCCAGTCCTGCCCTGTTGGCCACCTTCTAATTAATTTTCTTTCAGTGTGCAGGAATCTGTGCACTGTGTCACTAGTAGACTATAATAGTGTTATAGTGTTAATCTAAATATTGTCAATATGTTAGGGATCCTAAAAGCTCTTGGGGCAAATAAATGTTTTACAAACATAAAATATTGTGAAAGAATGAGGGGGTTACAAGGGTAATTATGAAACAATGCAAATGTAAATGTATGTCAATTTCTAATTTTGTAACTTCTTTCTCATTTGCATTAAATAATACAAACACAAAGTAAGTCATTCCTATAACTGCCAAAAAATAGATATAGTAATTAAACAGCAAGTGCTTTAAACAATCTACAAAAAATATACCACGAAGGTGCACAGCTGGAAAACATGAAATGTTGAACAAGTAATCAATCTGGCCAAGATACTGAACTTTGTACATAATAAACTGCAATTATTTTACCAATTGAAAATGTATCTGTGACACTTGTTAAATGATCTGTGGAGATATTTACTCAAGACTCAAAAGAGCATTTTACCCAGCAAATGCCTAAATCACCTAAGGAACTTTTGGACATGTTTTTGAAGATTTCCAGGGTTGAAGATTTGTCCTGTTAATTAACACTTTTATCATCAAGAGTTTTCTTCTGTTAACAGATATTATCTCTGCTTACATTTGATACCATTTTTCATGTTTCAAGTCAAAGTCTGTACTGATACAGTGCCATCCTACTAATCAACTCCAAGTTATTTCAAAAGGACTCATCTTGGATTCTGTTTTCCTGCTTCTCTGAATCTCTCTTGCAGTGGGGTGACTGACTGGAAGAGCTAGAAAGGATCACTAGACTTCAATATGGACTCTGAGATTCTTCATGATTTTCTCAGACACTTCTCTGTCTCCTAACCGGCAATCTGGGGAGCTGACATTTAGAGTAAAATCTTAACATACATTTGACACTCCTGTACTGTTTATTTCCTTTTTTTAGTTCATAAATTTTTCAATAATTCTTTTTCTTTTCCCCTGTGGACCATTAATATCATTTATACTGACTGTGCCTTGCCCAGTACAACTACATTTCAATCTAGAAAAATCATTCAGATAACTGTCTATGTGACTGTCAATGTCAAATCTGCAAAAGTTACTCCATGTTATATCAGCAGATGCATCTAAAAGTATAAAAATTGAGAAGTGAGGAAGCATCAAAGATCCTTTAAAAAAGCATTCAATTATCTATGATTTAAATGACTAGAGATTACTTAACAGTTTTCTAAAACAATTAGATTTTTTTTCAATCTAGCAGATTTCTTTAAAAAATTAATAGAATTCAAAATTTTTCATATAAATTTTAAAAATTAACAACTTTTCATGAAAATATTAAATTTGACCTCTTTATTCTGATTCCATGAAAAGCAGTTTTTGATTAAAGTAGAATATTAAAACTACCATGGAGAATTTTCTGTTTTTAGATATCATTCCATATTTTATCTTGAAAAATCTATTTTCTTTGTGCCCTCCACTTTTGTCCTTTTCAACTCTGCCCTACATTTTTATTTCATTATAGGCATACCACTCAGAAAAATAACAGTGTCAATGATTTATTGAAAATTTTATTAAGTTCAAAGTGAAGTAAAATAGTGGGTTAGAAAGGAAAATGCTATCCTGATTCTACCAATAGGTAACCTGATTTCATCTCTGGGGTGGTTTGTTGTGTTTTTGTTTTGTTTTGTTTTGGGGGGGGGGTTGGGGGGAAAGGAGGAGTTTCCAACAGAAATTGGACTAGGTAACTGTGCAAAAGTCTATAAAATGTCTTTAAAATCTGGAATTCATCTGCAATCTATGCAGCCTTGCCATGGCTCCTAAAATTTGACATAGCATAACTGATCTCTGGCCATTACCACCTTCTTCAAATTCATTGGAAACGGAATGGACTATAAATGTCTTGAGGTTAGGGAACCCCTTTTATAATCAGTTTTTATTTTTGCTTAAAGAAAACACCCCAGACTTCACAAAGAATTCTGGATGGAGACTTGGGTTGACAAAGAACATAGATTATGTTCTTTATCCCTGAGTTATTAAAATTGAATAACATTAAGACCTCAGCCAAAGAAGCAAAGAATTCCCAACCACCACTGATGTTCTTTTTTTCTGCAGAGTTTCTAACATTCTGACATTTCATTCTTGTGTCCTTATTTTACTTCTTGGTCCTTAAACACATTGGGCTAAATCCCACTGGTAAACCACAGTCTAGGCTTTTTGCCACTCAGAGGTTTAATAGAAAGAAAATGTCTTAGAGTAAAAAATAAAATAGCCTTTATTCTTAATTATTCTATGGAAATACCGTCAGTGAGTTGCAAAGATTACATAACCGATGAAAAATAAATAATTGCTCTAGATGAAATTCAGAAAATGAATAGCAGGAGAATATATAACCAAGGTGTTTACCATAGTTACCTCTGAGAAAATAAAATATGTATTTTCACTTTCTTTTTATTAGTACTAATTTCTAATTTAACAAAAGGCACATATTACTTTTGTAAAAAGGATAGACAAAAAAATCATTGTTTAATTTTAAAAACACACAGCTGGACCTTAGCCTACAACAAAATTATAGAGATTCTTATTCTTTTAGTCAAGCCTACGGTCTTGAAGGATGATCAGGATTTAGGAAAAATTCTTCAAAATATTTAAAAAATTAATAAAACTAATATTTTAATTGTATTAAGATTAAACTTATTGTCCTTGACCACAATATTATGTGTCAAGGACTATGTGCCAAGGACTATTCAAAATGCAACCATCTTATCAAATTTTATCAACAACTCTATATGAAATAGGTCATTGAGATACAGAAAGGCACAAGCACATCAAACCCTAAGTTCATAACTACTCGGCTGCATGGAGTCTCTTAAGACATTCATTTTTGGTAGTGAACAACAATTTGTATTTATTGATTTTGCTCATTTGAATCATTTTGGAAAGTGTTTATTTTAGAAGTTCAAAAATTTAGAAATCTCCTAGTTCTAAATTTTATGTTAATTGAAACATACTTCAAAGGCTAGCAATGAGTAATAAAAAGGAAGTTAATTGGAAAGTTTGAAGCTGTTATTGATCCCCTAGAGCAGTGTTTCCCAAAGTGTGGTACGCGTACCCCCAGGGGTACGGGAAGAGTTTGGTGGGGGTACGTGTTGCACCGGAGTTTGGTGGAGACATGTACTGCACCGTGCTTAGCTTTGCCTAATTCTATGTTCTCATGAGTACGAGGGGTACTCAGCGTTACAAAAATTATAGAAGGAATACAAATATGTCAAAAGTTTGGGAAATATTGCCCTAGAGCATATGTTGGCTTTTCTTCCAAGAGCATTTGGGATGGAGTTTGTTCTACTTAAGGAAATTAGCATCTTAAGAGCTATTCAATGGCCCCTCCACATGGCATGGCAGAAACTACCACCACTGTTTAAGCCTTGGTCCCTAAATATTTTTTTTTTCTTCTCTTCAGAGCCCACAGTGCTTTGGAGTGGTTCATTTTATAAGAGACTTAGAGAGGAAGATGAATAATAAGCCTTCCAGAAAAATCTGTAATTCTTGAGGATAAATGACAATATTCTGTTTTCTTTAGAATTTTCACTTTTTCTTTGCTAAGAATTAATAACCCTTCACATAATATTCTAAATCACAATCGCTGCTTTCTCACTCAGATTATTGTGAGATATTAAAGAAAATAATCCTAACACCAAAGAAAAAACTTAAATGAGTTATTTTTATCATCATATGGAGAGCTAATTTATTTCTCTTAAATTGTACGAGGATTACAGTCACCCTTCAAAACAAGTGGGATTTTGACCTGCTGCTTCTCCCTATAGTGTTAAAGCCTAATTTCAAGTTTTCTGAAAGTAAGTATGTGTAATTTATTTACAAGGGCCTCAAGATCATTTGTATCCACACCAGAGAGCTGTAAAATAATGATAATCACTTATGGCAAGAACTTCTTTTATAAACTGCAAAACATTAATGCTTTGTTTTAATTTACTCCTCTCTTGGAATCTGATAGTGATTGAATTCATAAGCTTATTCTAGCCTCTGGACAAGTTCCATGCTGATTTATAAGGTGTGGAACTTTTAGTCAGTTCTGTTCTTTAGGATATTATTAATCAAAATCTAGAAGAAAATGGCTTAACCTGAGGCCGGAACTCCTAGATTTTCATTGTAGCTCTGACACTATTCAAGGTCATTAGGCTTGCATGAATTTACATTTCTGGGCCTCAGTTTTCTCAACTAAAAATTAAAAAATTTAAAGACATGATTTTTCTTGGGCCATTTCCAGTTCTAAAATTTTATGGTTAAGAGATGTTCTGTTTTACATATGAGAAAATTAGAAAGCCATCCTGACTCATCAAAAGCATGTAAACATTAAACGTTTAACTATTTGAAACATAGTAGTTACCTGTTATCAGTAATGATTAATTGGGGGTTTTTCATCATATCACCCTAGGCATATTGCTGACTGTTCATATTGTTGCCTTAGGGTACTATATTATTCAGACAGACACACACCAAAAAATTTACTTATGGTGCATATATATATATATATATATGTGCACCATAAGTTATATATATAACCTTAAGCAACTGAAACAACCAGAATGACCGATTGCTGTGATGTGCACCAGGACTGGACTGGACCCCACCATGCATGAATTCGTGCACCAGGACTCTAGTAAATTATAAAAGGAAACCACGTCTTAGCCTCTGCTTTCACCAATCTTTGCTTTTTAATTAATTAGGTAGTCATTCACTCAGTAAACATTTAATAAGCATTTTTTGAATATTTATGTGCCATGTGATGGAGTAGACATGTTATGGTTTACATCATCTTTTCCTAGAAATTCTAAAGGGTAGAAAACTGAATATTAGAGAAGTTACATCTAGTTCAAAGATGAAAGAGTTGGTAAATGGTGGGGCCACAATTGAACCCAGATTTGTTGGATCTGTGCCAAATAGTTTTGTTTGCCCTCCAGAACCATTCTTCATTCTTCTCCATTTTACCCCCAACCAGGAGGTTGACCTGTATGATTATATCCATCAGCCATTATGGAAGACCAAAAAGAGATACTAAGGAAGGGAGTAAGGACAGGTGTGGTCTTTATGTCAATGCCTCTTTCCTTTCAGGTTCATCTAGGACTAGTCATGTCCCTTCACCATAGCTCAGTGTCCCATTCAACTTGGTCCACCCTACAAAATTCTTCCCTGCTAGATATTGTCACAATCCTTACCCCAGCAGGTCCAGTAATGGTGATAACTCTGGGGTACTGTACTTTCACCTCTAATTTCTTACATTCAGCCCTTACCTTGGGAAGTAGTCCCTTGTCAAGCCCTTGTTAAGATTATCCTTATTTAAGTGTGCCATTCCTTTCTTGCTGGGACCCTGACTGAAACAGGCACTAAAACTCTTGCTACTATGCCATGCCATGCTGTTCAAACATCAGGACACAAAAACTCCTTGATTTAATCAAGTATTTGGGATCAGATATCTTCCAAATGCGACAATAAGAGCTACTATTTAAAAAGCATTACTATAGTTCTGTTCCTATATTTCTCTTATCAATTAAAACCTGAAATCAGCAAAGTAATAGGATTCAAGGATGATTAATATTCTTTTATTGCCTCAGAATGCTTTGCATCAGAATGATTCAAACAAATAAATCTAATCCACAATAGGACTGAATAACTGACCCACTATCAGCTTCCACCAGTAGAGGAAACTACTCTTGACATGTGATCCCTTCAACTGCCCACACTTCAACCCAAGGTCTAGGATTAAGTTTGAAAAGAGAATTACAATATAGGAGGAATTATATGACATCGCAAAAGAGCACTAATTTTAATGTTGTTATTTATAATGCCTGTGAGATTGACTTTAATTTCTTTTTGTCTCAAAACATCCTCTATCTAAAAATAAGTAGTGGGAGGAATTTCTATTAATTCTACCAAATAGGCAAAATTCTTAGAATATAGGTGTCCTAACATCCTGCCTGAAGAAGATACCCACACACCAATCTCTTTGTTTCAATCAATTAGGTAATGAGCCACAAGGTGCTAGAATTTCTTGGCCTGAAGCAGGCAAGAGCTGATTAATTTAAACGTCTATGCACTTACTGAAAAGACTTGCTTACGCATTGAAAAAGAAGTCTTTAGACTGTGCATCCCCCACCACCACTACCACCACCCAAAATAGGACCTTCTGACCTGGGATTTTATGCCTGGGTTTTCAGGAATTTTAAAACCACTGAAATGTGTGAAAAGAAAAAAAGAAGAAAACTGTTTGCATATCTTTTGATTGGAGAGGGAGTCCATGGCACTAATGAGAATCACGAAGAAGTCTAAGAACCAAAGTTAATAGTGTCTGCTTCATTGGCTAGAACAAGAAACACAGATTAGTAGACAAAATACTTCAATATTATTCTAATTCCATATACTCATCAGGCTACTTTCTGCTTTTGCTTTAATTTCCCACAAAGGGTTTTATAAAGAAACTTCTTAACATTAATTATTGCATTTGCTAAAAAATCAGTTTTATGGATTTAAAATAGATCCTTTTGACCTTTTCTCAATGCTTGAATCCCCCTAAATAAGTTATTGATCAAATTTGCAGACATATTGGACTGGAGAACTGGACCTAGGGATAATAACAATAACAAAAGAAATCTCTGACATTTTTGAGGTCTCTTCTGACCATCAGTCATAACCCACAATCATGCAGCCTCTCACTACGAAAGCTTTCACCTGGAGTTTTAAAATTCAGATCTTGAATACCGAAAACACTCAAATATTCTCGTACTATTTCTTGCATATATTTTGTGCTTTTTTCTCATCAGGGAATCAGCAATGTACAATTTAGTGACTATTAAAAAACTATTTTTATTTGAAAAGTAGAGATCCTGAGGATATAATAAAGAATAACATATATTTAGAGGGAACAAGGTAGTAATTGCTCCTTTCTATCCAGATCAGTGGAGTCCATTTTGGGAGCTATGTGGTAGAATTTAATAATGTATTTGGTCACCTTTGTCCCCAAAGAGTTATTGATGTGACTTTTTTAAGGTTACATTTTTCTATTATTGTGTTCAGATAAAGGAGAACTCTCTTCAAAGGAAATATGCTAGAAAGAAATCCATTACGATACTGTAATGAATGTCTTTCACCAAATGTGGAATGGAGATTTAAGGCTATAAACTCCAATTCTCTTTTCCGTGCTGGAAAAGACTTTGTATCTCTAGTTCCCATCATAAGATGCTGTCTTTTAGCACCATTATAACCCTATAGGGGCACTTCTTCTATAGTCTCTTCTATAACCATCAAATTTCTTCCAAACTCTCTCAAGACCAGCACCCATGTTTTCCTGTGGATCAACGCCAATGGTCACTTATTGACTTTTATCATCCTTGAGTTTCTTTTACTATTTGCATGATCACTCCCTTCCCCAAACATTCCACCTCTTTGGTCACTGTTTAAATACTGAGATTTATCTTCCTATGGTCTCCTTAGATCTCTCTGTTCATGCTCCCTCATCTCCATGACTGATTGTTCAGTTACTCAGGCCTTCCCTTAAATGTTGTATTCACCATGGTTCTATCCTTGATAATTTTCTCATTGAGAAATCTCATCCACTTCTCCTACGTAGCAACACCCATATCTGTATCTTCATGCCAGGCCACTCTGCTAAATATATAAATCCAGTGCATCTAAATACCAACCAGGCATCCTTATTCAGGTACTTCAGACTTACCTACCCCAGATGGAATTCAATCTTCCTTTACTTTCCCCCTAGTCAAACTAGTTACTTCTTCTATAACCTCTTCTTAGCTTACTCATTCCACCATCCACTGAGGCCAGTGGTCAGCAAACTGCGGCTCTCGAGCCACATGAGGCTCTTTGGCCCCTTGAGCATGGCTCTTCCACAAATACCATGAACGGGCACGCATGTAAAGTGCGATTGAAACTTTGTGGCCCATGCGCAGAAGATGGTTTTTGGCTCTCAAAAGGAATTTCAATCGTTGTACTGTTGATATTTGGCTTGGTTGACTAATGAGTTTGCCGACCACTGACCTAGGCATTCAAGTCAGAGGTGATTAACTCTTTCTGAAACCTTTAAACAAGTAATAATCTTTGAACTTCATCCTCATGAATAAATGGAAACATACTAGATTTAAAAAAACATAAAAGAGCATTCCAAGAATGAAACAAGATTTTCAGAAAGTCTACAAGTTGAACACTTTTATGTGTTTTTTAATTTAAAATTCATTTAAATATAAAAATAAAAAACCAAGATGGGAGAAAGTCATTAAGTCATGAAACAGTATACATATAAAGGATAAAATATACATATACATATATAAAATAAAATCATGCTGAGTAAAATCCGAAGGAGGAGAAATTATATGAAATGGAGATTCCAAGGAGAGTTGTTTTGCACTTAATCCAAGGAGCAGACCTGAGATGAAAGGACAGAACTGAAAACCAGAGCACCGTAACTGCCTCATCCTGTAAATGCCCCAGCACTGTCTCTATCTGGCTCATGCTGGATCTAGTAATGAGGCCATCTGCTTGTAATGCTTGCTCTGTGTGTGGCTTATGCCCAGTAATCGCCACGCCTTCCAGCAAAGTCATTTTCACACTGTATTTGACAAACAGAGCATGTGTTTATGCTAAAAACCCTGCAGGAAATGGGTATTGGGAGAAATCAAAACAGCCTTGACCTTGGAAGAAGACAGCCCCGAGCTCTAAGGAGGTACAGTAGTATTAAAGAGCTGGAGGCAGCCGAAACTGGTTTGGCTCAGTGGATAGAGCATCGGCTTGCGAATTGAAGGGTCCCAAGGTTTGATTCCGGTCAAGGGCATGTACCTTGGTTGTGGGCACATCCCAAGTAGGGGGGACGCAGGAGGAAGCTGATAGATGTTTCTCTCTAATTGATGTTTCTAGCTATCTATCCCTCTCTCTTTTTCTCTGTAAAAAAAATCAATAAAATATATATTTAAAGAGCTAGAGGCAGTGTAGTGGTGAGGAACCTTCTCGAAGCAATTCCTTTGACCAGTATCACACCACAGTAGGCAAGAACATCTGTTTGAAGTTGCTTTGGGGGAAGACAGATTATGGTGGCTTCATTCTTTGCTTTTGAAATGACTTTATTTTCTTCAGTTAGTTAGTTAAAGAGAGAAAAGCCAAAATTGACTTTGAAAATATTAGTGGGAACCCCAAGGCCAACTGGATAAAGCCCAATTACTTATCATGATCCTTTACAGCCTGACCCCAACTTACTTTGGCATCAACCCAACCTCATACCATTCATTATCACATACACTCAAATTTTTTGACAGTTCACAAATGTGGTATACCCTTTTAATGCCCCAAGAACCCAAGTTATAATGGTTATAAGTGTGCACTGCATGAGTAATAGTTACTTTCTTTACCTCTTTTGCTGATAAAATATATATTTATTTTCTTACATCATAACACCTTTGAAGTTTTGTAAAGTTAAAGGGCAGTGCCCCCTTGTTCTACAGCTCCTTACAGTATTTCATAGTGAAGAATATTAATCATCATCTCTGGCCAGCAGTATTAAAGGCTGGGGTTACACAATTCCTATTTTGTAAGTAACTGCTTTTTGGCTATGTGTCCAGTTTCATCTTGGTGATAAGTTAAAATGTGAGCAACATTCTTTATAAAGCACTTTGAAAGAGAAAAAAAAACTGTTGCTGAATTTACATATTTCACATGCCCTGATTTTGCCTGCATTGTAATATATTAATAGCACATTCAAATATAGCTTTCAAGGATTTTTTTTTTCTACGTGAACTTTTAATTTTATTCATTTCAAATCCACAGTCACTGACACAAAGAGTGGGTTCATTGGGACTTCATTTAATCTCAAGGTTCAATTATATCGACGTCTTCAAAATTCCTAAACTCACCTGCTCTACAACAGGTATGCAAAAGGCTGTGAGACACTCCCTGTCATTGTCAAAGCCAGTCAGTCATTGCACTATCCTCAAAGAGAAGGGGAAAAAATGTTTAACCTACTTTACTCCATTTAGAAGGAAAGGAATGTTCATTTCAAAACCTCCACCAATACAGTTTTTATTGTCAGGCTCATGATTTTACCTTTAAATCTTACTAAAGTAATGAGCTTTCACTGCAGAGTTAAATGTCATTTCAGTTTGAGTTTTTTTAGTTTTTTTTAGTTTTGTTCTTTATTTCCAATAGGTGCATTATTTTTTAGTGGCTTTTTCAAAATCAAAATTTTTGCTATTTTAGAAATCTCATCATTGTTTGCCCTTCAATGCACTGTTTATATAGAAATAGGCTGATTTTAGTTTTTTCCTCCCTTTCATCTCATGTAACTAGAATCTCAATCTGCAAAACAAAATAAAGTTATTATGATGGTGGCCATATTTCTTTTACTTTCTTTTTCCCACTTGAAATCCCAAAATAGATGAGTTTTAATTTTTCCCCCCCCTAATTTGGACAAGTTCAAATTCATAATTTTTCTTTTCATTGCTTTTTATTATATGATGCTGCCATCTATGGGTTATACTCAGAATAATTTTGGTTTGGAGTTGAAAGAAATTTAGGATTTAGAACCTAAAGACCATGTAGTCCTCATCTTTTATTTATAGATAAGAAACTCATTTTAAGAATATATTTGAATATAAAATTTAGGTATTATTTAGAAGTCAAAGGAGTAAGAAGCCAAGGTAATTTTTTTATTTCTTTGTAGTAATCTCCAAACACAACTGGATGGGGGAGGGAAACAAAAGTATTATTTGTGACAGTAACTGCAAAAAATATTTTGAAAGTTTAATGGCAAGAAATGTTTTTAAAGTTCAAATTTAACAAAACATATTAGAGCATAATGATTTGGGATCCTTTTTTATTTGGGGGGGGGGTGTTCAATTTAACATGACAACATTCCATTAATAATATTTACAATGCATATGAATGATCCTGGTCTTTGGTTTCCTTTTCATTCAGCCTGGGAAAGTTTTGGTGTCAATTTTATACCAGCTTCTGAAAATAAATTGGGAAATTTTACCTTTTCCTATGCTGCACGACAGTTTAAATGCTATTGAAAACATACATAATGTTATTTCAAAGCCATTAGTTTCCAAAGCCTGGCTCCTTGTAGAACATCATGCTGTTTTTTTCTTCCCCAGCTTCTCAGGAATTTCTGGAAATTGTTACTCTACCCTGAATCTGTTTCAAGTTCTACCCAAGATGTTTTTGTTTCATTTTCTTTTATTTATTTATTTTTAATACATTTTATTGATTTTTTACAGAGAGGAAGAGAGAAGGATAGAGAGTTAGAAACATCGATGAGAGAGAATCATCGACCAGCTGACTCTTGCACACCCCCTACTGGGGATGCGCCCGCAACCAAGGTACATGCCCTTGACCGGAATTGAACCCAGGACCTTTCAGTCCACAGGCTGACGCTCTATCCACTGAGCCAAACCGGTTTCAGCCCTGACTTATTTTTGAATAATTCTCTAAGTTCAATGTGAAACAAGGCAATTACGTGGTTAGGTCACTATTCAGAAAAAAAAATGACTAAGGTAGGTTGAGGAAGTCATAGTAAAAAGCGCTTTATTTCTTTCTATAATTATCTCCTAAGAAGATTCACAGTTATTTTAGTGATCTTTTTGTAAGATGCAGAGTCAAGAAATTTATTTGCTATGTAGGCTAAGCCTAAAAATCATATAGAGAAATTAACAGTGCAAAAAAAAAAAAAAATGGGTCTTTCTTTCGACCTCCAAAAAGTAAAAGGCTAATCATGAATGTCCATTGTAAATAGAAAAATAATTTCTCAATTCTCCTTATGTAAAGCATGTTTTTTCCCATTTACTAATCACTTTATAAACAAGATAAGGAACAATGTAAAACTGTTTCAAATGCAACCACATTCTGCCAGCACTTACTGAATGTTTAATAACAAAAACATTATAATTAACATGTACAGTGTGCTTATTTACCACAAGGCCAGTACATGACATTCATGCATGGGTAGGGTCCCTAGCAGCTGCCAGCTGGGGTGCCTCCCTTCCCCCTGCTGCTGCCTCTGGCCCCACCACCTGATCGAACTCCCAGTCGAACTCCCGATTGAGAGGACAATTTGGATATTAGGCTTTTATTCTATAGGATGTGCCAGAGAGTTTGAATCCCAAGTTTCAACTCTTAAAACAATATTATAAATTTTCTATATACAGAGTCTATGTTAGGTGATACAGGAATTAAAAGTATCAGTAATATTCAGTAGTGTCCACCCCCAAAAACTGTAGACTCATTGAAGAAATAATTTTACAAATCACTGGGCTAAATACACAACAGAAACAGAAAAAAAAATAGCATATAATAGACAAGTATGTGGAAAATGTCAGATGTGTTCAAATAATATCAACTGACCTATTTTGGCAGGAACATGATAAGCTCAAAAGGTTTAGTTAGAAACATAATATAGAAGTCTTGTATATCACAGTATATCTATAACTGATTTAGACAGAGAAAATTACTAGAAAGTTCTATGAGCTCTTTTCTGGAAAACTTGGTGAAAAATAGCTACAGATGGCAGAACAATGAAGGTGACTATTACTTCAGAATGGTCAGGATGGAATGAAGATGGTGGTGAGGGGGGAAATAAGTACATAGTTATGGAAAACACTATGATGATAGAATGTCCTATGACCTATCATTCTTTCATTGATTGGATGCTGGAAGAAGGGAGAGTTCAAATACTACTCATAGGTTTAAGTCAGAATGACCTGGAAAATGATGCTGCCATTAGAAAAAGAAGAATCAGGAGGAACACATTTAATTGGGGGGAAATGACAAGTGTCTGGCAGCAATAATAAATTCAAAGTACCAAAAAAACAAACAAAAAAACAAAAAAACACATTCAAATGGAAGTCCCAGAAGGGCAGGAGGAAGTACAAATCTGCAAGTAAGGGTTGTAGAAGGTCATTTGAGTTATCTCCACATTAAAGAGATCATTGAAATCTTAGGAGGAGTTGGGATTGAAATTGCTTAGCTATTAAGAGGGACAATGAAAGAGTAAGTGGAAAATCCTATTTTCAGAACAGAAAGAAAGGTAATTAAAGAAGGTGTACAGAGGTCTTCAGATACATATGAAGAGAACCAGGAAAAATACTACAGAACCAAAGAGAAAATTGTCAAATGCTTCAGTCAAGGAGAAGATAATACAGGAGAATAAATTGCAGGTTATACTACATGAGATTGCCAATGAATCAATGACAGAAAAATTTTATTAGAGAGACCTTCCCAAACACTAATTTTTACCAACAGTGTGCTTTTACCAATGATATTAAACTGTATTATGTGTTCTCAATTACTCACTTTCTCAATTACTGCTTTTTAGTAGGATAGATGTACTTTCCACATCACTGACTTTGGACTTCACCTTATGACTTGTTTTGACCAACAGAATGTGAGCAGACGTATGC
This sequence comes from Pipistrellus kuhlii, assembly GCF_014108245.1. NCBI lineage: Eukaryota > Metazoa > Chordata > Mammalia > Chiroptera > Vespertilionidae > Pipistrellus > Pipistrellus kuhlii. The sequence goes on from NW_023425438.1 coordinate 16,826,124, forward strand.
CATCTTATATCAGAGATGCAGTTTAGGCTTACATGGTCAGGCTCTGCTTCTGTATTCTGCCTTCTGCCATGAGAATAGCATGACCCAGATAGGGGCTATTCCTTCAGCCTGTGTTCTGAAATGGGAAGATAGATGGCACTGATCCCAGCTGAGCCCAGTCAAGACAGCTCAGCCGACTCGTAGCCCTCTTATAGTCAAGTTCAAAATAAATATTTATTCTTATAACCCATTGAGATATTAGAGTTGTTTGTTAGCACAGCAAAAGCTGACTAATACAACAATTTTAGAAAGCCAATAAACTGTCTAACATTTTAGAATCTTTGGAAATGTTGCTATGTGAAGTCCCTTGAGGTATACAAATTAAACATATTTCACCTTCATCACTGTCACAAGCTGAACCAAAGTTTGAAATAAAAATCATGCCTACTAACCTTTGGTCCTTCATTTGGTCAAAGAGAGACGTGAATCTTTGTAAAATACATCTCACAATGTGATATGCAAAGCAGAAGGCATACTTTCTCTTAATTTGTCTCCAGAGGCTCTTTAATATCCATAGAACCACACTCTCCTAGTACTTGGATTTGCCATGGAAAGTATTTTTTTTTCCTCCCTGTTATTGTTGGCAAAAGCTGAATCATCCTGGTCTGCTCAGAACTCAACAATCTGTACTGCCAATTGTGCTATTACAGTGTCTCTTAAGATTTCCTCCACTGTTCCTTTATTCTTGGTACCCCCTTGGTGACTTATGAGTTGCTTTATGGCATTGTAATGTAGCTCTTGACATACAGTGCAATATACTAAATTACCCTAATTGAAATAAACAACTTTCATGTGCATATGTTCAGGCATTTTTAAGTGTGGTATTTTCCCCATTGATTTGGCCTGAAATGTCAATGGCATAAACATTAAAACAGACTGTCTGAGCTTATAATCTGCACAATTTTTCCTTTGCTACTCCTATTAGCGATATCACTATAAACTAAAATTGTGTGTTTTTTTGAAGGAAGATAGTGTATTGCTTTATAACATGAAGGTTTCTTTCATTTATCATTGAAATGTTACTAAAATCCTATGAGGCTTCGTTACCTATAAGAATATTCTTACTTTTATGTTCCATATCAAATAATAAAGATAGAAAATTTAATATAAATAATAAACAACTGTTGACTATTTTCCTTTTACATATTTAAGGACATCCCCTCTCCCCCACCCTGGTCGGATGACTAAGTTGGTTGAAGCATGGACCCAAACACCAAAAACTTGCGAGTTTGACTCCAGGTCATATGGTAAACAACTGATTAATCTCCTCTCTCCCTCTCTCTAAAAATCAATGAAAGCATATCCTCAGGTGAAAATATTTTATATAGGGCAGTACTGTCTGGTCAAAAGCAAATGGCTGATAGTAATCTGTTATATCTGGGGGGAAAGGGGGAATTTTTTTTAAGATGAAAGACATGCCCCTGATGTGCCCGTTGTGTTATTCTCTTGAATACAGAAGTCATAGCTCTTACCTTTGTTGACACAAGTAGGAGGCAGCAGATGGCACAATGGGCCACTGTGGGGGCAGCTGGAAAGTCCAGGAGGAGACAAAGAGGCTGGTATAGAAACATCAGTGAAAAGATGGGAGAGATTTAAAAAAAAAAAAAAAAAAGAAAAGAAAACTCAACAGCTTCCAAGGCCAGGCAAACCAAGGAGGGAAAGCTCTCAATGGGAAATACATCAGGAGATTTGCTTCAAGAAATATTTTTAATAAAAGGAAATTTGGATTCTTGAAACCAGTGCCTGTCCAAAGTCTCTTTTCCCTTTTTCATTACTTAAAAATGTTTCATTCTCATTGTTCATAAAATAATAGCACTACCAGCCTAATTATGTTCTCAGGAGTATATTTAATTGTAGTTTCTACATTCAATGATTTGGTCATTAAATCAATATACTCTGACATCATGATGTTCCCTTCTACTGGAACATTCTCAAAAAACATAACCCACTCAAGCCTTGAATTTTTCCTTTTTTCCCACAGAATGTTCCTTTTGAATACATATGGGAAAATATGGCATTCCGATTCCACTGTAATTTCTTCCTTCTGCAATAAAACACCTGTGACTTTCCCTTAAACTATGAGCCATTCGCTCATTTGAGCCTCAACCCCATATGAGTAAGTAGGACTAGTCCTTCTTGAATATCCACCTCAGCTCCACCTCCAAATTCAGTTCTTAGTTCCACTGTGGAAGCTGAGGACAACAGGAAATTTTTGACCTTAGAAGTTTATATTCTCAAATAGCTCCACATATCATTAACATAAATGCCATATTTCTACCTCTAGTTTTTCTTCTTTGAGAAAACTTATAGCCTAGAAATTGTAAAAGACCAAAAAATTAAATTTTTTTAGTAGAAATGATCAAATATGACAATGCAGATTATTTTCTGGTCTGTTGCTCCAATAAAATCTTGAAAACCACTAATAATAATATCATAAGTTCTCATATCATGCAATTCCCCAAGAACCTACTTGAAAAAATAGTGAGGTAAATAGGAGAAAAAATAGTGAGGTAAAAAAAATTTCATGAGGTGAGATAACATTTTATTCATTAATTTTACCCTTTACTGAAAAGGTGGATAAAAGAAAAAAGCACATGTTCCTCTCCTTCGTGAGTTGAAATGTTTAAGCTCAAACTTTCATACCATACAGAGAAAACAAACTGAAAAGGTCTTATCTCTTTTTGTCAGAATAAGAGCAGTTGATAAAAACTACTTCTTATATCCTTTTCTTCTGCTTCTATTCTTTTCTAACACCTATAATTTTCTTTCTTATAGGCACAGCTTCAGTGTTTATAAGATTTTATATAAAATCAAAGAATTGCTTTAGATTAAAGGCATATGTTATCTCTTTAGGTTCTAAGATGCTGATAAATTCTGGATTTATTTCACATCGATATTTTAACAAAATGTATAAACAGAAGACATAATTGAGTTTAATTTAAAGTCAAAAATGTACTTGTATGCATATAAGTATAACCAACAGACATAGAAATAGGGAGGTGAGGGAAGAGGTCATGGGGGGAAAGACACATAATATTTTCAACAATTGAGAATTTTTTAAAAGTAAAAAATGCAGTTTTTGTATTAGGTATTATCACTACCATTTTACAGATGAAAAACTGTAACTCAGTGAATTGGTTGTTTTCCGTTTGTTCTAAGCTTGCTTTAGGTTACATTAGTATGGTAGGTTGGAAGCACCACCTAGGTTTGTCTCTCTTTGGAACATCATTTTTCCTCCCTGATCGTGTTCTATCTAAAGACTGCATTTCAATCTCTGACCCCCCCTTCTCTCTCGCTGCCTGACTCCCCTCCAGTCTCCAAGCACGTGACTATCAGGCCATACCCCAAACAGCTTTGTTCCTCTGAGCTTTTCCCTCACTATTCCTGGAATGTGTTACTCTGCTTATGCCTGCCTTAAAACTCCTAAACAGTTTTGATAAATCACAGCTCAAAAGTCACCATCTCTCAGAAGAGATTCCATGAACTCCCTCTTACATGGTCCACCTCCCACACTCCATTATAGTAAGGCTTCCTCTCCCTCTCCCTATCCCTTCTCCTCCCTGCCCTGGACCTCCTCCCAGATGGGGAACTCCTTAAGAACAGGGACTAAGATTATTATCTCGAAATCCTCAGTGCTTAACTACTTAGCACATCATTGCCCTCCATGAAGTTTGTTAAATTGGGCCCTCACCTGTGGACAACACTCATTAGTGGCCATACTACACTCAACTTTTACAACCAGCTAGTGATTCAGTCCTGTTTTGAAGCAGAGTCTGTATAAATAGTGGGTGAACTAAAAGATGATGGTTCCAGAAGGAGCAAATTACACTTATGCTCTGTATTCTTTTTATTTTTTTATATATTTTTTTATTGACTTCAGAGAGGAAGGGAGAGGGAGAAATAGAAACATCACTGATGAGAGAGAATCTTTGATTGGCTGCCTCCTGCACAACTCCCACTGGGGATCAAGCCCACAACCGGGCCATGTACCCTGACCTGGAATTAAACTGTGAATTCCTGGTTCATATGTCGACACTCAACCACTGAGCCACACCAACTAGGCATTATTAAAGATTTAATAGAATTTTGTATGAGCTATTCCAACCATAAATAAGAGAAAAACATGGGCCCTGGCTGGGTGGCTCAATTAGTTAGGGCAAGCATGTCAAAATCAAAGGCTAACATGGGCCAAATAAGTGAGGCATGCGGCCTGTGGGCCTTGAGTTTGACATGCTTGAGTTGGAATGTTTACAGGATGGGTCAGGGTTGAAAGTTCAATCCCCAGTACGGGCACATACAGCTACCAACCAATGAGTACATGGAGAGGTGGAGCAGTCAATCAATGTGAATCAATGTTTCTCTCTCTCTCTCTCTCTCTCTCTCTCTCTCTCTCTCTCTCTCTCTCTCTCTCAAAACCAATAAGTAAAAAGAGAGAAATATGTGTATCTCTTTAAATATTCCTATTCTCAGAAAATAAGAAGTGTCAGCAGATGACTGTTGGTGTCCTATCTAATGACTGCCTAAAAGAAAGATTGCATCCATTATTCCAAAGTCATTATCTTAACCACTTTATTGCATACTAGAGGCCCGATGCACGAAATTCGTGCAAGGGGCTCGGCCCTCACAGCTGTGGCAACTGCCTAGGCCCTTGCAGCCCCAGCTTTGTCCAGAAGGTCATCCGGAAGCACATCCGGAAGGTCGTTTGGCTATCCTGTCTAATTAGCATATTACACTTTTATTATTATAGATACTCCCATATGGAACTAAATACTAATTATCTATGTATTCATATTTGTATTAAAAATTTATTGTTTCATAACAAACTACCCCAAAATTTAGTGGCTTACAAAAATAAAGTTTTGGAAGGTCAGAACTCCTGAAGCAGCTGACTTGGGTGACTGTAGTTTCCCATTAGTTTCCTCTGCTGGCCAGGGCTGCAGTCACCTCCAGTCTCAAGTAGAACCAGAGGATTGACTTCCAAACTGATTGACAGGGTTGTTGGCAGCCTCAGTTCCAAGGCTGATGCCCATGAAATGCCTAGGAATTTTGTAAATATTCAAGTAAAATGTATTGATGTTATTGAGTAAGACTCCCTACCTACTTAATACTGCTTTTCATTTATCATAGGAGTTACTTCCCAAAAAATATTAATCACAGCTGGATTGAAAGAGTATTTGGAAAATATACCAATGTTGTTTATATAATTAGACCACATTATAATTCTACTGAAGATCCCAAGGGATTTGCCTTTGAAGGATTTGGAACAAAAGAACAAGCAGCAAAAACCATTGAGGTAGGACCAGAATCTCTTGGAAGAAAGTTCTTCTGAACCTTCATTAATTATAGTTTTTCAAGAGTCCTGTTCTCCTCTGGAAGGTTATGCGTTTAATAGGGTGCGTTTCTGAGTTAGTTCCAGTCCTGACTCTTTTTACGATCCTGTTATTTTTAGCCTTCTCCCTGGCTTTATTCAACTACTTCCAATTTGCTACCTTTCTATCTTTTATGTATCTTGCAAACCACTTTAAAATACTTTCTGGAACACAACATCTTCTAAGCGGATAAATGGGTACATAAAAGATAAATCCTCCCGGACCTCACTTTTCTTGGTTATAAAATGAGAATTCAGAGGGTTGGTCATGACTGTACCTTCCAGGTATAAAACCCAAAATTCTATAAGAAGTTTTAGCACAACAATGAAATCTCCTTTAAAACATATTACATTTCCAATGTATTATTGCAACCATTTTTTTTCTAACCAAGAGCAGAGTCATAAAAGTAAAGAAATATATATTTCAAAAGGCATTTTATATCTACAAAGTACAATTGCCTTTACTCCATCTTATTTTTTTATTTTTAAATTAAATTTATTGGGGTGACATTGGTTAATAAGATTATATATGTTTAAAGTGTACAGTTCTATGATGCATGATCTGTATATTAGATCAAAATCAAGTCATCTTCCATCACCATATATTTGGCCCCCTTTACCCTTTACTACTTCCCACCCCTTCCCTCTAGTAGCACCATACTGCTGTCTATGTCTATGACTTTCAGTTTTATATCCCACATATGAGTGAAATAATATGATTCTTAGTTTTTTTTCTGATTTATTTCACTTAGCACAATATTATCAAGGTCCATCCATGTTGTCATAAATGGCAGTATTTTCTCTTATGGCTGAGTAATATTCCATTATATAGATATATATATATTCTTTATCCAGTTATCTGTCAAATGACACTTTGGTTGTTTCCATGTCTCGGTCATCATGGAAAATGCTGCAATGAACGCAGGGGTACATATATGTTCAAGAATAAATGTTTTCAAATGTTTCGGGTAGATACCCAGAAGAGGGATTGTAGGGTCATTTGGTAACTCCATTATTGTTGCCTTTACTTCCCTTGCCTTAAGCAAACTTGAAATGGGGAGAAAAGCAGAAGAGACTTTAACCTGATCTTCATCAAAACCCTTTTTGCTTTGCAAGGTGTTTAGAATAGAAGGTCCCATTGAGTTTTGATACTCCAGACTCAAAAAATGCTAGCATTGAGGCAAAGACTGGCACTGCTCTCTCTCTCCTACCTTCTTCATACCTACTTTTGTATGATCACCTGAACTGTAAACTCTTAGCTCCATTGCATTAATTCAAGATATGACATTAGGATTTTCTTTATAGCATCTTTAGAGAGAAACCAGCACGATACAGCTGCACCACCTGTTTCCGGCTGCCATCGACAGGATGTATTCATCCCCAGGTCACCCACCTTTCCTGTCTCTGAGGAAGACTTGCCTCTTCCTGTGTGTATGCAAATAGAAGAGTATCATCCTGGCCCAGACAATAACCTAATGGCAAAAGGAGAACCAGTCCTCTTCTGCACCTGCAAACCCTCACCTGGTGTAATAATTTGGAAAATCATGAAACTACAAGTAGTAGCCAGTGGTCTACTAATTCACATCATAGTAAATTCAAGAGTAATGTGAACCATTGGTCCAGCCCCAAATGGCCCTGTGTAAGTATAGGCAGTGGACAGAGGCTCCTTCCAGGAGTCAGCCTCCAAGGAACCCTCTGTACACATTATCAACTCTTCTCATGGCCTCTCGCCTCTCATAGTTGGATCCCTATATATTACTAACGAGCCACTCACTGATCCAACAGCCCCCACCCCTCACTTTATCCCTGGGTTCTCTCCCTAGCCCAGATTCAAGATGGGGGGGTGGGGGAAGAAAAGAAAAGAAGGAAGAAATGAAGGGAGGGAGAGAGGGAAGAAGAAAAAAAGTGGTCACTTTTTAATATTCTCAACCTATACTTTGAATAAGTTGAACTGGTTCTTAAAATGTACCTTGTCAAGTATCACTGTTAGAGCCCGCATTTCCTCATAACTCATGGTTATTGACAAGACCTTTCATTAAAGCAAACACTCTAAACAGAAAAAAGAAAGGGCAATGAGAAGCAGGTTTTGAAAATATAGAAAAGAACAGTGCCTTTTAAAATCCTTTTGAAGCCTTTTACTGGAATAACCTTAAATTTAATTCACTAGCATAATGGCAATTAAAAGCTACTGCAAATAAGAAAAATGGAGCAAGTCTCATTGCCACAAATATTTTTGTTGCCCTTTTAAAGATTTGTGAAATACAAGGTTGAACACAGTAATTTAATGCCTTTTAAACTGTCACCTAAATCTCATGTTCCTTTTGAAATTTCAATGTCTCTTAGTCCTAATGAGTCATAAATCCATTACTTTTAAACTCATGACTCTGATTTCAGGTCAAAAAGCCACGACATAGTTGATTTGCATTTTTTTACACCCCATTAAATTGCTTTTGCTATGTTCTTTCAGATTTTTAAGATGTGTCTTTTATTTACCATATAGTGATTTTATAAAAAAAAAAAAAAAAAAAAATGGAGACAATTTGTTAACTAAAACCTTAAGCTAAATTTCAGAGTCAGCAGTCTTCATCTTATTCATCTTTATAATAAGTGCCTAGCTTGGTACTTGGCATATGGCTGGCATCTAATAAGTGCTAACTAAATTGAGAAAATATAGCTTCTTGCACAATCAATTCCTCCGTGTATCTCAGCTAAAGTTGTACTTAGATCATAACACTATTCTCTAGTCCTGCCCATATAGGGCTTGAAACTTCTAAGAGGATTGACTGTTTTTTTTGCTTGTTTGCTTTCTTCTCGCTTCTAAATCAAAAGATGACATACTTCATCTACTTTAAGGCTCCATGGATAATAATGGAAACAGCAATTTAATAATTGATTTTCAGGTTTTAAAAAAGGGACTACCAAAGTGAGTGTCCATATCAATTTTGTGATGCATCCCAATCTTATAAAATCTAAAACGTAAAAATTTAATGTCTTGGAACCAAGTAGATACAGCATAATGGCAGTGACTTGTCTCCTTATTGTGACTGGTCTTTGTTTTATTTTCCCAGCCCATAAAATGGATTTAGGATAGGATGTGTGCTTTGAGGAAGCATAGAGCAGTTTTTTACTCATGATGCTGTTTGGGGGAAGTCTATGGCCAATACTACAATAGATAGGGAGCGATGTCTTCCTATGGCCTTTCATCTTGGATTCCTAACAAAGAGGGAATATGGAGCATCTCATGTCACAAGGGAAAAGGTAATACTTTTTACCAAGTGTAGGTACCAAGAGTACCTTGAAAGAAAGACTTCTGGAATGTGTTCATTGAAATATATGTTAACGGAAATGTTTTCACCTAAGTAATTAGGAGGGAATTATTTAAAATTCAATCTCTCCTTTCTTAGAACCTCCTCTGTATGACTCTATTTGTAAACTTGAAAGGTTCAAGCAATTATCAGGTTTATAAAGGTAGGTAAAAATAACCTGAAAGAATAATAAAAAGGAATGGAGAGAAGAAGAAAAAAGGAAGAAGGGGGAGAGGAGGAGGGGAGAAAAGGGGGGTGGGGGAGGGAGGAACCAAAGGTAAAACACAGGCATAAAGAGTTCTTGTGAACTGTGGGACATTCTAGCCCAAACCAGCAGTTCTTACTTGTCCAATGCCAAATGTCTACTCTGCAATTATTACTGGATTTTTAAAAGCCATGAAATTAACACTTTAAGGCACACAAAGCTAAGCACAAAATTCTGCCATTGTGTCCCATAAACAAGATGCTTCATTATGCCGAGATGATTTTTTTAATTCAACTTTTAATTCTCCCCTGTTGTTTGGCATGCTTCTTAGTTATTTCTCCCTAATAAGATCTACCATATACATAGGAAATAAAAGCTTATTTTAATTCTCTTCTAAGCAAATCCAAGAGGAAGATAAACATGATCCTGCAAATAAAATAATTCAATGCATTCTAAATTCTCATCTAAATGATATAAGGCTACTGCTTAACTTATTTGTGAATGTGCAATAATAAACAAAAGTTAATTATACAGCAGTTGGGAAAAAATAGATATATTTTTAATTCCCGTCATCTATTTATTTAATGACATTCTTTATGTTTTCAAAGGAATCAGTCAGAATGATTTGTTTGTAAAAATTATGTGTGTAGTAAAAATAATTCTCAAATGCTTTTCTTCTCTAAATAGGGAGGAAATATGTTTGAATAATTATTAGAGTCCTAATTTTTCAATTAATGATTATAAAATTCCTAATTTTTCAATTAATGATTATTGTAATACAAAGGTGATGGTTGTTTTGAACATAGTTCTGATTTGTAATGAAAATACTCAGTGTATCAAAAAATTCCATATTTATGTTAGTATAAATTATCTGAGGATCATCTAATTCATTCCCCCAGATTTCTATGTAAGTGATGTTTTTCAAAATATCATTTACATAGAAACCTGCTATGGTTTCTATGTAAATGATATCCTGTGGAGATTCTATTTTTCTTGAACAATAGTTTTAGTGACTAATATATGAAAATTCTTAAAGTATTGTAATTCCTACCCCTGTTTAATCTATATAAATCCTTTCTGAAATGTATTCTTTTTTTCTCTCTAGTGACAATAAGAGCCCAACTGATAAAACCGTTTGAAAATACATTTATCTTTTTCAATATCCACTAAAAAGATTGTGACATAAATGATAAAGGAAGAATGTTTACCCTTAAGCTCTAAATTATTAAGGGCATGTTATGTATTATAGTTACCTTCTCTGTATCCCCTATATGATCCGATGGTTATGTAGATGTGCATATCTGTATACAATGTCTATATTCAGGGTGTTTTCATGGAATCATTGCTTAGAAATCCTTTTCTGAGTGCCTTGAATGTAGTTGTGGATAAACTGGAAAAGAGCTACAAACTGTTCTTGCCCTTCAATTAAGTTAAACAGGAGTCAGGAGAATTTAGAGTAAATTGTTCTCAGAATTTCAATTCCACAGAATTATTCTGAAAAATTAAAAAAGAAAATACATCTATAATTGAAAAAAGTTTGATTCTAAGTGGACTTTAATCCCCGGGAATTAGGGAATATATCACAACTTCTTTGGAATCAATAAGCAGATTACTCCCTAAATCAGCAATTTTCAACCAGTGTGCTCAAGGATTCTTAAGACACGCAATATTTGACTATTTAGTCAGAGGTACTGACTTCTTTTCCCTTAGCTTGTCAAGTTAAAAAAAAAAAATGACAGCAACAAGCACAATAGCTATCTGGAGTGAATGAATCAAAATTACACCTTTTGTTTTTATTTTTCAGATCAGCAAAAAATTTATTTTTCTGGTGTGCCACAGAATTTTAGTAATTATTTTATGTGATCAGTTTATTAGTCTTATTAAATATTTATTACTACTTTGTTGATTAATTAAAAAAATAATTTTTCAAATAAACATTTTGTCTTCCTGTTCCATACATTAGTCACATCCTTCCCTTGAACAACCATCCTCCTTGCACTTGACCAGCATGAATCATGTCCATACTTCTGAGCTCAGCTTAGATCTTTATGACATGTCCTTTCTTTTTTAATTTCTTTATTGATTAAGGTATTACATATGTGTCCTTATCCCAACCCAGTCTGAACCAACCCTCTGTCTATGAACTATGATAGTGCCGATTCACTGAACACCTATTTCCCATCTTTAATCAATGGCACATCTCCCTAACTAGATGGTAAGTTCCTAAGGACAAGGGCCAATGTCTTAGGCTTCGTTAGTGCTCCCAAAACTCCAAGCACAATGTAAGGACTCCAATAAATATGCCTAATTGATATGTTTCTACAGCAGGGAAACCCAAAGTTTAGACTTATATCCTCCTGACCTTCATTTCTCATCCTGGCTTTTTACTTCTGAAATAGGGGTGACATTCCATGAAATTCCAGGGGACTTACGAAGGAGAATGCCATGAGAATATTTTTTAAGTATCTGTTGATACTTGGTTTCTTTCCTTGCAATTCTTTAGCATGTTCTGCCCCCAGCTAGGCAAGGGTAAATACAGCAAAGAAAATAGGATTTGACCTCAACGGAAAGACCACAAATATGCATGGTGCTCGCTTTCAACACCTGGGAAAGGGCTCTTCTCCATTTCTCAAGAAAACGTCTTGGCCCAAACCGGTCTGGCTCAATGGATAGAGCGTCGGCCTGCGGACTCCAGGGTCCCGCGTTCGATTCCAGTCAAGGGCATGTACCTGAGTTGCAGGCACGTCCCCAGTGGGGGGTGTGCAAGAGGCAGCTGATCGATGTTATACTCTCATCGATGTTTCTGGCTCTCTGTCCCTCTTCCTTCCTTTCTGTAAAAAAAAAATCAATAAAATATATTTTTTTAAAAAGAAAAGAAAAATGTCTTGGAAAAGCTGAGAAAAGAGAGAAGAAAAGACATGAACGACTTGTCAAGCTTTTTTATTATTATTGTTGTTTAAACTGGGGAGAAATGGAATTATTTTAAATTGATAATCAAGTTTTTCTTTCCCTTTGTGAACATAAGGCCTCCAGGACAAACAACATCAATTATAAAATAAAGATAGATGGTTTCTTTACGCATTAAAGTTATGGTGACACCTATCCCCCTCACAATCAATTTGCAATAAATAATTTGTATGTAACTTAAGAAAACAACTTATTTTGCCAAACTAATAACACTACACCGTTAGATATGCTTTCAGCACTTAACTTTCCTGATTGCTTTAAAGTAGGTTAAGAAAAAAATCTTCCCCAACTGAAAAAAGGAGAGAAATCATTATGACATGAGATTTCAGTGAAATTCCACCCTATTAGTTTTTACTGAGAGAGAAGTGCCAGACGAAGGGATTTTAGGAATGAGTCTTCCTATCTGCAAATGAGGGCAATTAAAATTACCAAGGCAGTACCAAGAATTTAAATGAACTTAATATTTTCTTAAGTTTTAATATAAAATAATTGCTCATTTCTTCCAAGAAATAGTGAAGACTACTAATTCTTTTGCACCAATCAATATGTTCTAAGCTAATACCCCAATAAAGTCTATAAAATGTAGCCACGTAGCTGTCTGTTTGCAAGGCTTTATTCCAGGAGCTAACTAGTTTCTTTTTTCTAGTTGACTATTGTCTTTATCAAATTACTTCCTTAACTCAGTGCTAGCTTTTTACAACATCTTTTAAAAGGACGCTTTAATTTCTCATCATAGTCTTTTGAGTTTAAGAATGGAATTTTTAAAGTAAAAGGATGGACTACTGCTATATTTTTGTGAGTTTTTAATAATATTGCAAAAATCATGAGTGTGTACAAAACACCACTCTTACCGACTTTATTATTCATCACAGAAACGTATATGGGTCTTATTAACTTCACTAAGATTATGTTATCATGCTTCATAATTAGCTGCAGTGCTAATTTCTAATAGCTGCAAAAAAAAATGTTCTTAAGCCTTACTAACATTTTTTATCCTGCTCTTAGCTATGTAGCCTTTCTGAGAAAAAAAATGAAAAAAAATACAATGAAAAAAATAAAGATGCAAATACAAGAAAGTGTAATCAAAGAAAAGCTTCTACTGGGGATGAGTGGTAACAGTTTTACAATTTTAGATTATTATGTTTAATCTGTCTTATAGATGTAAGATGGTAATGATAATGAATGTTCACCCTCAGCTTCTGCTGCATAGCAAAATTACAAAATGTGTTTTTAATGACTGTAGCACACTGGTTATGTTTATCTGACTTCTATTTGAAATTAAATTGGCTTAAAGTATTATGTAGAAAGTTTTAACTCTGGCAATCCAAAAACACTTTAATCAGAAAACTGTTTTATATCTAATTAAAGTACAGTGTTGATTATTTTTCTTCTAACTCTTAAAAATGTTAGCAGAACAAATTGCTTACTCTTTATTCTGATGCCACAATAATTTCATATCCTAGAACATTTAAACCATATCTGTTTTACTGTTCTGTCAACAAGGAAATTGAACTAGATGACTTCCAAGATTCTCAGATTACCTATGGATTTGCTTAATTTTATATGCTGGAATTCTGGCATACACATAGTATTTATCTTGAAAGTTTCTTAAATTACAGCACATCATGGCAGACACACAGATTGTATGAGCTAAGAGTAACCCAAGATTTGGACTATGGCATCACATTTTTCCCCATTCTAAATATGGAGTGGCTTGATAATTTTTTTAGTTTCTAAACTGACTGACGTTGGTCTGAGAGAGATCTGATTAAACTCTTACTCTCAGACATGGCCTCTGGGGAATCTTTTAAGGGAAAAGAATTAGTCTGAAATCAGATCTCAAGACATTCTGTTCCATCCCCAATTGTGTCTGAGAACCCTAAAATACTTTATAGGGTACTCACCAAAGCCCACATCCAAGGGGATATGACTTTTAGAAGGGGTGTGTGTGTGTGTGTGTGTGTGTGTGTGTGTGTACATATACATATACACATACAATTTAGGGCAAGCATGTCAAACTCACGGCCCACAGGCCGCATGCCTCATTTATTTGGCCTGTGCTAGCCTTTGAGTTTGACATGCTTGACTTGGGCAAAAGTGTCCGCTCTTTTGGAACATTCTATTGTTTTACCTGTAAAATGAAAAAGAACACACTAATAATCTCTAAAGACCCTATCGGTTCAAACATTCTATGAATCCTCAAGTTATATCCCTTCCTTCCACCTCCTTTCAAAATGATGATGAATGAGACATTTTTTAATAAAAAGAGTATACATTTTTACTTTGAAAAGAAGGTTAAAAATCTAAATGGCATATTGTAAAGAAAAAGTTTGTGTTAGGTTTAAAGTTTACAGAATTTAATAACATTAGTTGTTAAAATGAAAAAAAAAAAATCAATGTGAACCCAAGACCTTAAATAGAAATCTAGATATATTTTGTATTCCTGTCATTAAGTGTAACTGAAATCAAAGTGTTTGCTCATCAACTTTCATGCAAATTCCTTTGCATCAAAAAGAACAAGGGAACTTGCAAGATAACTTTTGTGTCTTTTTTCCTGATTTTAAGGTTTTCAAAACTCATTTAAAAATTATATGTAAACATTTAAATTTTATAAATATTTAGAATCAGATTAAATATTTTTGTAATCAATGTGTTTGTCGCTAAAATTTTAACCTGATAAATTTATGTTTTAGTATATTCGTTACATAAATAATATTTAAGCATTTAAAGTTGTGTTGTCCAAAGTGTTACCCACTAACTACAAGGTTAAATTTAAATAAATTAAATTTAAATTTAAATAAATTAAAATTCAGTTCCTCAGTCTTACGAACCATATTTCAAGTGCTCAATAGTCACAGGGCTGATGCCTGTGATATCTAACAGCATAGATATAGAAGTTGTATTAGCTTATTTTTAGATATATTAGTTAGGATATAGACTAACCAGCTATATTTATAAGACTTGGGCAAGACAGAAGTTCCTTTTGTTCTTATCAAACAATCTAGAATCATAGGTGGACCCAAGTTAAGATTGGCGGGTGGAGAGGCGAGTTCAGCCCCATGAGGTCTCCAAGGACCCAGATTCTTCTTTCTAGTTTTGCTGTCCCTTAGGGTACCGTCTTATTTTTATGATTGGAGCTAGCTCTGCAATATCCCAGCTACATGCTCCAGATGGTCAGACACAGAAGAACACCTCCTTTACAGAGAACAAATGTTCCACACATCACTTCCACTCACACCTCTGTGGCTGAAAAGCAATATTGATAGTAGCCCACATCTGGATGCCCGGGTGGCTGGGAAAGGTGGTCAAATGTTTGCCTGTGTGCCCAAGCTGTAGGGGTGGAGGGTGTTATTTCTAAAAAGGAAGAATGGAAGAATGTTTAATAAAGGACAATGAGCACTCTGCCACAGAGGGATATGGTTTAATGCATTTTTTTAAATATTTTAAGTTTATAATGAAAGTTATTTATTTATTTATTTATTTATTTTTAAATATATATTTTATGGATTTTAGAAAGGAAGGGAAGAGGAAGAGAGATAGAAACATCAATGATGAGAGAGAGTCATTGATCAGCTGCCTCCTGCATGCCCCCTCCTGGGGATCAAGCTGGCAACCCAGGCATGTGCCCTTAACCGGAATTGAACCTGGGACCCTTCAGTCTGCAGGCTGGAGCTCTATCCACTGAGCCAAGCTAGCCAGGGCTGCATTTATTTATTTTTTTAAATAGATTATATTGATTTTTCACAGAGAGGAAGGGAGGGAGAGGGATAGAGAGCTAGAAATGTAGATGAGAGAGAAACATTGACCAGCTGCCTCCTGCACACCCCCTTCCAGGGATGTGCCCGCAACCAATGTACATGACCTTGACCGGAATTGAACCTGGGACCTTTCAGTCTGCAGGCTAGTGCTCTATCCAATGAGCCAAGCCAGCCAGGGCTGCATTTATTTTTTTAAAGTGGGAGATGTTCTTCTCCTCACTTAATATTCCTTAGAAAGTAAAACTCCTATCAATGTCCCTTCCACTGGTTATATAAATTCTACCATTAAACATTTTGTTCTGGCCTAAGTAGTATACACCAGTAATAAAAACTTATAGTTTCATTTTAAATCTCAATAAAGAGACAATTTTGCTTTCATGGGTGTTTTAAAATAAATATCAGCATCCATTTTCATTCGCTTAACTTCTTAATAGGGAAAAAAAATTCTTAAAGGGATAGGGCTACTCATAAAATCTGTAAAATATTGTACTCAAGTCAGCACTGCCTAATTATGAGGTTGTACGGCAGCCAAAAACAATAAAGTATATAATAAATTTAACAATACCACAGGTATGTTTTATAGATTAAACTCAAGTTCCAAAGTAAACGTTATGTTTAAATTTTGATTTTGTGCATGAGGAACTAAAAATTATATTATTAAAATATACTAAAATTTATTATTCTTTAATAAAATAGTATTTTCTATTAATCTGCAAGCCTAATTATTTTTAACCTGTCAATGAAAGTGTTATTACATAATAAGGTTTGCCTACTTACTTACCACTAGTATAAAATTATTTCTTAACATTCTTTTCATTAAATACTCAAATTATATATTATAGGCAACAGAAATTAGTAAAAGAACAATAAAAATGACAATATCATAATTATCTTTTAGCTATTGCATCTGAAAATCCAAAAATGTGTTTCATAATTATTGACAATAATCTCTTTTGACATGCTTTTGCTCAGATGAAAATGTATAAAGAATTTTATTTATGAGTTGTTTTCAAGATCAGAATAAATTTCAACTGATGGCTGAAAACATAAAAATCTGAACTGATAATTTTGCATTAATAATAAAGGTTTTCAGACCAATAATTCTGATATGGTGTTAAATTATATAACTTAGAGACTCATTGTACTAGTAAATCAACATTCATTTGTCAGCCAACAGGGTCTGAAGGGAATTGTGTACATGTTATTTGTTATATTGACCTCAAATAATATGTTAGATGCACTATTTCCAAAGAAAATGAATTCTACTTTCCTCAATCACTGATGTGATTAAGCAGGCAGTTGGTGAACTCACTTTCAATAATAATCAAAATATTTTCCCTTCTTAGTGCCACTTAACATCGGCTAAGAGGAAGCCATGCAATTTGAGAATACCATCTCCTCAACCAGCTTCCCTCATTATCTATTATTAGTTTTCAAATATTTCCCCTCTGGCCCATAAGGCCCATTCACATGGATATTTCTAATCTGTTAAGATTACCAACAATTTTCATCCCATTCAAAAAATAGCAGAAAGCAAGGGAAAGTAGTATTTTATAATGACTGTCTTGCATATACAGCTTATTTAAGAAATAAAATACTTTATATCTTTTCCATATTATGAGGCATCAGATATCATGAAAAAAAAAAGCCTCATAGTAGAAAATGTTTTTAATAGCTGCATACAGTAGAGGAATAAAAAGCAGAGAGAAAGAAAATGAAAAAAAAAAAGGAAAGGGAAAAAAAAGAAACCTCTATAACTACATAGAAGAACTGATAAGAAATTGAGAAAAATTCTCAAGCCAAAAATGACAACAACCAGAATCCAGAGAGGGAAGAAAATGCAGTGTTGGTATCTGCCAGGGGACTATCTGCCGATCCTCAGAGGCCTGTAAGTTCATGCTTCTCAGGCTATGCGACTAAAGGACAGGGATAAACTGAGGAACTACACCAAGGGGGAAGTTGGATCAGGGACTCTCAGAGAAAAATAAAACTCCTGAGACCCTGGTTCAATGGATAGCGCATCTATCTGCGCACTGAAAGGTCCCAGGTTCATTTCTGGTCAAGGACATATACCCGGGTTGTAGGCTCGATCCCCAGTAGGGGCATGCAGGAGGCAGCCGGTCAATAATTCTCTCTTATCATTGATGTTTCTATCTCTCTCTCCCTCTCTCTTCCTCTCTGAAGTCAATAAAAATATATTACAAAAGAAAGAAAGAAATATTTGCTTATTCCCATTAGCTCTGAGAATAGAAGGAAATGCCATCTCTTCTGAAAATTCTTAACCAGAAGCATAATCTCAATTGGACTGGAGGTGAGGTCTTATTACTTGCTTCTGTGGCTCTAATTACTTAAAGTGGTTATGAATTAGTAGTATATCTTGGCTCCAAGCAGAGGTAAATTCAAGTGCTCTGGAAGAAAACACCTTAAAACCAAAACTTGAGAGAATTGTCACAGATAAATTCAAAAGGAACATGAACTCACAACATAAAAAATCAAAAAAACACATGAGAAATCAACCCACTGTGAGCAAACATCAGTAGAAACAATAAGAAAGATCAAGTCCACTTAAACAGCAAATGTTAGAATACGTAGGTAAAATATTTAAGTAAACATATTTACTTCATTTAAAGATTTGAAAGAACAGGGAGCATATATCTAGAAGTGATTTTAATTATTTTTAATTTTGTTAAACTGCTAGTCAATTAAAAAGATAATCCACCTTTTAGAAAACAGACAAAATTGAGCAGGCACTTCAAAAGAAACAGCCAATTAACACAACAAAAATGTTGCATATTACTAATTTTCGGTGAGGTAAAAAGTAAAATCAGGGTAAGAGCCATTATACACCAGAACAAAGTGTCAAATCTGACAAGCAAATTTAATCTCATATACAGCTGGTAAGAGTTTGGCATTCTCTAATGGAAAATACTTCTGACGGGAGGATCAATATTTCTACGAATGTATAAATGCACAAGAGGAACTCCTGCTTGTGTATACTTGTACACTATACAACAATGGTTATAGCAGCCTTATTCATAAATCAAAAGATAATCATCTGGAAACTATCCATCTATAGATTACAACTACATACAAGAACATAAATGAATTGTATGACATAAGCAAATATGTGTGTGTGTGTATATGTATATATTAATATAAAGTTTAAAACAGGCAAAACTAAACTATATTATTTAGAGATGCATTTATAAGTGGAAAACTATAAAAAATAGTAAGGAAATAACTTATCATAAAATTCAAGATTGTGGTTCCCTTTGGGGTAGGAAAACTATGATGAGGAGAGGCAAATGGTATGTTTAGGCGTGCTAGTAAAGTTCTTAACCAGGGTGGTGATTATATAGAAGAATTCTTGTAATTATTTATTAAGC
The DNA here is from genome assembly GCF_014108245.1 of Pipistrellus kuhlii. Taxonomy (NCBI): domain Eukaryota; kingdom Metazoa; phylum Chordata; class Mammalia; order Chiroptera; family Vespertilionidae; genus Pipistrellus; species Pipistrellus kuhlii. Next base: position 16,845,152 of record NW_023425438.1, read on the forward strand.
TCATATGTAATTTTATATTGCTAATGTGTTTATATGGCAATATAAATTTATAACTTAATATAGAAACAGAAACTACAAATGCAGAGGTTTTGCAGAGGTCATTATTATTCAATGACTATTTCATGTGTTCCTCTACATTTTACCATCTCCTTTGAAATTAGTTTGTGGCCAATGTGATTATTTCTGGCTAATGAGCTATTAGCAGAAGTCATGTACTCCTTCTGTTTGTTCTGCAGGACTTAAACACAGGCATAAGTTCTCCATACTCTCTCTCCCCCTGCTATGCAAGCCTTGAATCCCCATGTTGAAAGTGTGAAGCCACAAAATGTAGACAGGCTGGATTCATAGATACCGGCATGGAAGGCAGATGTTCTGTAGAGCTGATGGACCCTCAGTGCATGAATGAGAAGTAGACTTCATGTTTAAAGCCACTAAGAGTTTTGGATTTAAATGTTTCTGCAGCATAGCCTACCCTAAGTGACCATTACAACTGAGTTAAGAGCAAAGCAGATTAAAATAAATAAAACTAAAAATATTAAACCATCACTCAATATTTTTTTAAAGAAATGTGAAATAGAGATAAAATGACATAGAGAATAAAATGAGAAGGTCTAGTATGTGTCTGATTACAGCTCCAGACATGTTCTGTAGGAATTCAGCATATTTCCTAGGCACCCCAAAAATTTACAATATTTTATCTTGCATCTGAAGTAAAATTTAAGTCTATTGTTATAGTATATCAATTAAATTAAATTAACCTATTTTTAGAGACTTGGTTATTAAACTAAGAAAACTTAAAAGGCATTATGTCTGTCAGTTTCTTTTGAAGTTACATTTAGCAGTTACTCATACAGAGCTGAGTATTCACCTACCCTATGGCACAGCTGTTCCACACCTATACATTTACCTCAGAGAAATTAAAACATTGTCCACAAAAAATGTCAATACTTCCAAGTGACCTACTCAACAAAATTTTTACATAACAACCAACAACTGCAAATAACCCAAATGCCTACCAACAGCAGACCAGATAAACAAATGGTAGTATATTTACACAGTGAAACACTATTTGAAAAAATTAATTACCTACAGGGACACATAACAATATGAATGAATCTTAAATCTTTATATTTAGCAAAAGAAGCCAGATACAAATTCAACCTATAGTGAATGAATGCAGAGCATGGCTTGCCTATGAATTTGAAAATTAATTGGAATGAACAGAAGAGAACCTTCTGGAGTGACAGAAATGTTCAGCATCTTGATTATCATTGGGGTCATTTATCAAAACTCATGGATTTGTATTACTGAAGGTCTCTTCATTTCTCTGTACATATTAGTTTACCTTAAAAGGATATTAAACTTTGAATGTTACATATCAGGTGAAATATTTTACTTTGGTAAATGAACATTATCTAGTCTCTAATCTCAGGAATGAACAAAAAATATTTTGCTATGTTTGTCTCATTACAAGGATATTTTTCAGCCAGCATTTTAAGAGAAAAGGCCTCTGGGGAAATTGTGCATTAATGTTTTATGTGGCTTCTTTGAAAAGGCAAGTAGCAGTTTGTAGATACATCCAAACTTACAGTAAAAAAATGGATTCTACAGTGTTTCCTCAATGGCATAGATTATTGGAAATGAGCTGCTATCATCAAAGTTCTCAACTAATCATGAAACTAAAATACACAGTGTTTCTTTAACAGTGAAAACTACACAGATAATTATGATCCCTGTACACATAATAATCTGGCCACTCAGTGTATATCCTATATAATAAAAGGCAAATTGTCTCCTGGACCAGGAGTTCAAACAGCAGGCAGGCCAGCCAACCAACCCATGTCCCCTCCGCTTGGCCAGGCTGGTCAGACACCCATGCACAAATCATGCACCAGATAGATAGATAGATAGATAGATAGATAGATAGATAGATAGATAGATAGATATAGATATATATACACACACACACACTAGGGGCCCATTGCAGGATGCAGAAAGATTCCGCCTGCCCCTCTCCACCCTGCCCCCACTTTCCCTCTAGCAGCCACCTTGCTTTCTGCGTTTCCTCCCTCTTCCTTCTATGCTGTCTTCAGAATTCACTCCTCCCTCCCTCAGTGTACACAAATTAACCACCTTGTTTGGTTAATTTGCATGCTCACTCTGATTGGCTGTGGGCATAGTGAAGGTACAGTCAATTATCAATAGCATTTTTCTCTTTTATTAGTGTAGATATACTGAGTGGCCAGATTATTGTGCATTCAGAGATCATAATAATCTGGCCACTTCGTATATAAGGAATACAGAATGGAAAAAGAAACTAAGAAGGCCAAAAGCCTCTAGTGTAGTTGAAAGACATTGCTTCCCAAGGTCAAAATAGTAAAACATAGGGAAGGAAATCATAGTAGGCAGAATTCATCGTAAGCATTCTCTTCAAGAGTTAACTCAAGCTGCATAATTAAGATAAAAATAAAATCTAAAGGCAAAATACAAGATACTGGGTAGCTCAATGTGTGGCCCTATGTTGTATGAAGCAAGGCACTCTAAAACTGGAATCCAGCCCATTCCATAGCCTTCCCCACCTCCCACTGCGTACACGCCCACAGGCTCACATCCACACACAGAGTTTAGAAAGCCTTTCCAGATCCAGACAAGAAATTTAGTGATTGCTATTGAGAAATGAAAATAGGTCTTAAAAAACCACAGCTTTCTTAGCAAGAGAAATAAAATTAAGCCCCACAGAGCACTTTGAAGCTGACATTTTGCTGCAGTCAAAAAGCACTTTGGAGATTATTTCTTAGTGATGACTTGTGTCTGTTGCTAAGCGTAGGTTGATGTTACTTTTCAAGATTTATCATGCTGTGCCACTCTGGACAATAACAATAGATATGGGAAAGGAAGTGGGCCTCCACAAGAGACATTTAGGGCCTGCGGGTAGAAGTTAAGGGCCACCAATATAAGTGCGAAATGAGGAAGACTCTTTGAGTCCCAGACTCAAAGAATGAATGAGCAGCCTTAGGACATCATGATTCCTGAGTCAAACCTAACCAGATGACAACCTGCAAGATTATTGCAGAGGCAAGAAATGTAATGGTTAAGAGAATGTTCTTTCAAATGAACCTGGGTCTTCTATTTAAAGACTAATAGAATTAGCAACTCCAAATCTTGTTATGCTAATTCTTGCAAATTCTGGGGCAGATTAAATGAGATTGGTGTGTGTGAAGGGCAGATAAAATGCATATTTTAAAAAATGGTGAGAAAGTAGGGCTATTTGTTTCATGGTTTTAATAACATTCTATACATTAAAACTAAAGAAATGTGGTCCTTTTACTTAAAAAGACAATATATAATCACAAATTATTTTATTTGAAACACTAATCAGTCTTCTTTACAATTTAATGAAAACAAAAATTTGCCTTGGGTCATGCTTGACAGAGAATAAAATAGCTGAAGGATTGCTAATATGAGCAACACACATCCAGTGACACATCAGGATCCTGTGGTAGGAATGTGGACAGGGAGGGCTGCGTGTTTTAAGCGATGACTATAAAGAGGCCAGAAGAAGCAGAAAGATTTCATGAGGAGCCAAGCTAGAGTCATGGAGACATCTGCAGAGCTTGCCTGCAGCGTCAGAACCCTCAGCACAGCCTCCCTGGGGCACCAGTGCTTCACCTGTTCTGGGCTTTGTTTGTCCCTGAGAAAATTGTCAAGACCATTTCAGTTGCTTAAGGACCTATTTCCTATAAAATAGACTAGTGTTGTTCATCTTCTTCTCTATTAATAAGATAAAGGCCTGGTGCATGAAAATTCATACATTGGAGCAGGGGTCCCTCAGCCTGGCCTTCAAGGGCATTAGGTGACCTGGTGATCAGGGGAAGGCAATGCCCCATCACACCTGTGCTGCTGCCACTGCCAGCAGCACAAGCCTTGGCCCTGGGTACCTGAACCTCAGGTGACCCTGAGCGGCTTGGCAGCCACCATCCAAGTCTTGCCTGTGCCTCAGGCTGGCCCTGAGAGGCTGGAGGGGACTGGGGGACTCCAGAGGCAGGTGCCTTGCCGCATACCTGCTGCCCCAGCAAGGCTGAGGGGACTGGGCACCGCCATCTTGTGGCTGTGGGCGCGACCATCTTTGAGGGCGGGGCAATCAATTAGCATATTCCCTTCTTATTGGCTCTGGGCACTACCATCTTTGAGGGGGGGGCAGTCAATTAGCATTTAGATAGGATCAGATAAACATGCTGCCTTGGTCATTTTCAAAAAGTTATAAAGCCCAAATAAACCAGTTTAGCTCTTCTTTTCCATGTCCTTCATGGGACTACAATCCTGTTTAATAAGAAGAATTATAAGTTTCTATTAGGTTTGTATTCCAACTACTGATCAAATATTTTTTATCTCCCCTGAGATCCTCAGATGCTGGGAATACATTATTAATTTTCTGTCCCTTGCACCAACTATCTCAGCCTGAGTCTCTCCCTGAACTCTCCATTCCTACTGTTACATGATGACCAAATGTCAACCCCCAAGCAAATGGCCCAAAGCTTCACAGGCCAAATTTCATCTGACTCAATTCTTTCAAAGTAGCTGGTAAACCCAGAACAATCGGGGAGCTGCTAAGAAAAAACAAATAAATAAAAATGGAGGAGCCCAGAACTGACTTCACCCCCAAACAAGAATAAGCCCAGCCTTGTCCACAGTGACTCAGGTAGCCCAGGAGTTCCTCATGATGTTTTAAAGTGAGCATTCATTCTACTCATCTCTTTTTCTTTTTGTCAATATTAGGAGCTTTTATTCTGAGCCATGGAATAGCAAAGTTACCAGTGTATCCTATCCTAATCAACTAGATTAATTTTTGAACCATTTGTACCAACCAAGCCTGTGAAAGTTATTCTTAACCTTATTAATAAAGCTTTTATATAAAATATTAATAAATAATTAGCAGAAGGTCAACTCACAGATGGGAATTAGCTTGTCAACTCTGTTAAATAACAAATTTCTGTTTACTGCATTGAAAAATCACTGAGTAAAATCACATGCATTTATAATTACTTGCTTTCTTTAGAAAAATAGTACCATCATATGACTTAAATTAGAAATAGAGACAAAATTGAATTCTCCTTATGTCAAGTGGATATACACTAGGCTCCAGATTACTGCGGTATTTGTGCAGCAAGAGGGCAGGACCCTGGATAGTTCATTAGTATTTCCTAAATTCACTAGTGACATTTGGGAAGGAGATCACCATTTAAAACACTTTGAAATATTTAATTTGAAGAAATGTAAAAAAAAAAAAAAAAAAAAAAAAAAATCCAGCCATCTTATCAGTGGGCTGCTTTCATTTAAACTGCACAGTAAAATAAGCAATTCAACCCAGTCTAATTTTTCAATTTGCTTTTCAATATTCAGGCCCACAAAGGAGAGGCACTGAAAGATATGCTCATTGCAAATGTATTGAAATGGCCCAAATTCCGAACACAGAGACCCATCTCATCAGAAGGGAACGTGTCCTAGGGCTTCTCACAGAAAGGAAAGGTCTGTATTTGTTGATGACATCAAAGGCTTTGGACAATCGTACTCTCCCTTCAAACACTCTGTGATCTGATGCTGTTTCAGTATTTCTCGTTGTGTTGGGGATAAAATCAGAGCACCATCTAATTTCACTCTTATTAAGGAAGGTATTGTATAATCTCAAATGAATTGATATGAGGGACCTGGAGTGATAACTAGGAAGAGAGATAGTCAAATCCATATGCGGGTGCACAGAAGATCCTGTGCTCTCAAAATTTAAGGCTTTTCATTATTAAGACAGAGAGAGGGAGTAATTTAAAGAATTACGTATATGGATCAATTCGTTCATTTACTGAATAAAGATTTGCTGGGTGTCTACGCACTGCTAAGTCAAGTACTATTCTAGCACTTAGCATACATTAATGAACCAAACAAAGATACCTGCCCTCATGTGGCTTACATTCTAGCTGAGGAAAACAGGTGATAAGCAATAAACGTAGTAATTTATTAAACCACATAGAATGTAATGTCATAAGGTGTTCTGTGCCTTAGGGGGGACAAAGTGGAACAGGGGGAGGGAGACTGGAATGGTCAAATTTGGCTAGGGATGAGAATGGTGGTCAGGGTAAAGTCCATGGAGAAGATGATGTTAAGGAAAGACTTGACCAACTCTTAGTAGTAGATCAGTCATTGAAGACTCAGAAAGAGTGGGAAATGTTAATATAGGTGTTTTGTCATAAGAATAGTCATTAATACAGATCTATGTATATTTATTTTCTCTCAATAGAAATAAAGCTTTTAGGCCCTGGTCAAGTAGTTTAGTTGCTGAGAGCATCATCCCAGTATGCCAGAGTTACAGGCTCCATCCCCAGTCAGGACACACATACACCAACCAACCAATTAATGCGTAAGTGGAACAACAAATCCATGTTTCTCTCTCTCCTTCCTCTCTCTCTTTCAAAAATCAATTAATCAATAAAAATTTTTAAAAATAAAGCTTTTACTGTAATCCCTTGATCTTTAAGAGGTCTGTGTGTGTTTTTTTATCTGACATTTTCAGCCTGACCTTTTATTAACAGCTACTAGTTACATGAGGGACTAACTGAAAACATGAAATTTCAGTATCAGTTATTAACTTCTGACCCTCAGAAAACATGTTATACAGAAGTAGGTGACGTATATTCAACCTACACACTGAACCTGTGCTGTAGGTTGTGCTAGATATTGTGACTACAGCGATTTTAAATATGCAATCCATGACCTCAAAGAGTTTGCAATCTAGTACTCTTCATTGTGGATCCTTATTAACATCCCACATTTATTACTATACCAGACACTGATCCAAGTGCTTTATACTTACTAACTCATATAACCTTCATGGCAACATTATGAGACATCATCTCTTTTTCAGATTTAAGTGAGGAAACTGAGGCCAAGAATAGTTCGATGGCTTGCTCAAGGCCATTTGAACCCGAGCCATGGGACACATGGATACTCTCTCCCTCGAAGAGGCTGTAGATCAGTACACAGATATATTCAGTAAGTTCATAGAGGAACCTGTGCAGGTGACATTTAGATCTGCCTCCAGTGGGGCAAGTGTCAGCATCCTGTTGTGTGCCCTTGGGCTGGCTTTCAGTGGCAGCCTGCACCTAAGCACCTTATTTTTTTTTTTAATATATTTTATTGATTTTTTTTTTTTTTTTTTTTTTTTTACAGAGAGGAAGAGAGAGGGATAGAGAGTTAGAAACATCGGTGACAGAAAATCATTGATCAGCTGCCTCTTGTATATCCCCTACTGAGGATGTGCCCACAACCAAGTACATGCCCTTGGCCGGCATTGAACCTGGGACCTTTCAGTCCACAGGCCAACGCTCTACCCACTGAACCAAACCGGTTTTGGCAGCACCTTATTTAGCAAAGGTCCTGCAGCAGAGGAGGTGAAAGATGGGAAGAACTTAAGGAACTTCAAACAGAAGCAGGGAGTGTGGCTCAGATCAAGAACTAAAGAGTCCACTCCACACCCTCCCACCTGGCCTGGTCCATGCGGGCTTGAACCGTCAATTCTAGCGCTCTCCATCCCTCCGTAGGCAAACCCCCACCCGGAAACAGCTCTCTGCCACAGACTGTAATTCAGTTACAACAACATGTTTAGCAATGTAATACGATTTTTGCTTTCTTTGCACATTTACATGGTTTTTATTTGCCTTTTTACAAGTGTTTTCAATTAAAATTCTCCTGGACCAGAGGACTTTATGTATCCCATGAAGTATCTCATATAAAGTTAAGAAATTTCCCCCAGTAATATTGTTTCAATGTCTTTAATGAGAACTAGTAAAGTGGCTATAAAGTTTAAACAGCTTTGGAGAAAATTAAAAGCATTAGGATTCGTGTGCTAAGATGAACATATAAACAGTATTGATCGACTTACCAAATAACAAATCAGTACTGTTTTATAATGGGAAAGCAGAGCATGACTAAAGAGCATTGAGCCTTAGGTAAAGAATTTATAGAAATAATAAATTAAAACAATCTATTAAGTTGACATTATCCTGCCCCTTTTTAGTAATCTGCTGTTTAAACTGTATTACTTAGTTGCAGCTTAATAAAAAATAAAAAATAAAAAGAAGAAAAAACCTTCTATGGGATAGATTCCCAGATGCCATATTTGCCATATATATTAGTGTACTACTCAATTCTTGTCATCAGATTGATATGAGATAAAACTGTAAGCAGTCTTTTTAAAATAAGCTTCATAGACTCTTTTTTTTAAGAGTGTACTACTTGTATTATCATTGTTATATCCAGTGTTAATAACCAGGAGTTGGACTTCTGGTAACTGAAACCACCCAGGGTACAGTATATCAAATTCAATAAGGAAGCTGTCACTGGTCTGTGCACTTTGCTCCATAGGAGTCATGTCCCTCAAGCAAAGTTCTTGTTAGAGAACACAAGTACTGGAAGCCAGTGTCCCTGAGTGGCAAAAACAACTGAAGAGAAAGGACAATAAAACAAGCTTTAAAAGGCTGGCAAAGTAGACTCACATTGAATAGGCACCAACAATCTTAATATTTCTTAAGGACCTCACAATACAATAATTGACATTTATAACTGAGAAGTGCAGATTGATCATTACAAAATAGTCTTGGGGCCGAAACCGGTTTGGCTCAATGGATAGAGTGTCAGCCTGCGGACTGAAGGGTCCCGGGTTCGATTCTGGTCAGGGGCATGTGCCTTGGTTGCGGGCACATCCCCAGTGTGGGTGTGCGGGAGGCGGATGATGGATGATTCTCTCTCATCGATGTTTCTAACTCTCTATCCCTCTCTCTTCCTCTCTGTAAAAAAATCAATAAAATATATTTTAAAAAACAAATAGTCTTGGGAATATAAGTACAGCTCCAACTCCTATAGCATTGTATCAAGTCCTACTTCAAAAACCTCTGAGAAAAACATTTTCCCCAGAACCACTCAGATCCTGCTCCCTCACCTCATCTGGATGTCCATTCAGTTGTTCTTTCAGCAAAGATGTCCCCCAATCACCCCATTTGTAATAACTCTTCTCCCCACCTCTAGCATTATTTTCTGTCCCTTGTCCTGCCTTAGTTTTTATTCACAACACTTACTACTGCTTTGCACATGATTTCTTTGTTGCTTCTCCCCCACGAGAATGAAAAGTCTGCTAGGACCGCCTTGTTCCTAATGCAATCCTAGTGCTCGCTCGAACAGGGCCTCCTAATACAGAGGACAAACTCAAGAACTAGTTACAGGATGAATAAATAAAATGAGTGGATGAATAAAGGAGTTGGTAGAATGAAGACTAACTGGATTATTAAAAGAAATTTCCAGTAAGTATTATTAAATTATAATGTACAGAATTAACCACCGTGTTTCCCCGAAAATAAGACATCCTCCAAAAATAAGACTTACTCACAGGTTTCCTTCTGAGTGAAATATAAGGCATCCCCCCGAAAATAAGGCCTATCTCCAGACTCTTGATATTGCAATAAACGAGCCATTCAAAGACAATTGGCACATGGAAATTAATTACTACATTGAAAATAGAATGGAGAGAAATCAGCGTGGAAACTTTGTGAAACCTAAACTGCAAGAAGTTGTGACTTGGGTGAAGAATTCATGGGAGAAAATCACTGACAGTAGCATTGCAAATGCAGCTGCGAACAGGCTACCTTGACAAGAAGTACTCATTTAAAGACAGTGCTATTGCTAAACATGAGAGATTTGGTCCACTGATTCGGAAAGAAATGGAGTCACAAAAAATTCACCAGGAAATTCAGAAGATGATGACATGATTGTCATTGAATAAATGAGTAAATTCTTGATACTGTAGGATTCACAGTTTGTCTGGTTTGTGTTGATAACTACTGTACTACCGTACCGTATACAGGTAATAAATTTCCTTTATTTTCATTTAACGATAAATGTGTACCGTATTCTTCTTCATGGAAAAATAAGACATCCCCTGAAAATAAGACCTAGCGCGTCTTTGGGAGCAAAAAGTAATATAAGACACTGTCTTATTTTTGGGGAAACAGGGTATTAGCATTTGTAATTATCATATATTGATTATACCATGCCATACATTGTGCAGGGCCATCTTAAGTTATTTCCAGTCGCAACAGATGGTGAGACTGAAGCTCAGAGATATTAAGTTTCCAGCCAATGTTTATCACATTTGTTGTCAGGAATTGTTCTAAGCAGTTTATTATTATTCCCATTTGACATTCAGGCATATGATTTGCTCAAAGTCAAACAGTTAATAAGCGGTGGCACTAGAAGTTCAACACACAGTCTGGGACCAGCGCCTGCATATTCAAAATAAGGTCCAAGCACCAACAGCATCAGCATTACTGGGAGCTCACTAGAAATGCAGAATGTCATGCTCCATCCCAGGCCTGCATGCCAATAAGATCCCAGGATTTTCATACACACAACTGAAAAGCTCTGCTCTAACCCATACTGCCTCTAAGGCAGGCAGGCAAAGATGGACAGAAGTCATTTCAGGACAGTAGGATGACAAATAATTTTCAATGTAAATATTAAATATAAATTTATATGAATTTAACAGAAATATTATAATCTGAAAAAACTAAAGAAAACGAACTACAGATGAACGACTATTTATCCCAAAACATTATATTTCATTAGGTAGGAACAAAAAAGTACATTAAGATACTAAAACCATTACATTTTTTTTAATCTCCTGTTTCAACTTTAGCTTACATCAACTGACTCCCTGCTATGAAAAATGAGATGTCAAAGTTGTTCCCTTCTTCCCTCTTTCCTCCTCTCTTTCCTACCTCCATATTTATCTTGGTATTTTACTGTTTTCACTGTAATATGGAATATTTCCATTCTATTTCATCACCCTAAGTCCCTAATTATTTGGTCTTAATTCCGTATTTCCTTGGATTCAAGAAGCCTGCCACAATTCATTGTGCCTTTACCACCCCTTTTCCATTTCTGAGGCCCATATCTTGACTAATACTTTGACTGGCTGGGGATTTTTTGTTTTTTGTTTTCTGCCAAATAGTGCTTTTTAAAGGGCTCATGGGTATCAGATTCCATAAATTCTTTTAACTTTAAGACTGTTTACCTGCTGCCTTTATAAATAAATAAAAACTTGACCTATTACATTACATGAAGTCAGAACTCTGTAGACACTGCTCCTTTGTCTCCAAAAGTTTCCTCACAAGCTCTTTATCTTTGCTATTTGTGTGTGATAAGAACATTTAACACTAGAGGCCTGATGCACAGAATTCGTGCAAGGGCCTTGACTCCGGCTCCTGCCCACCGCCAGGGGAAGGGGGGGGAGGGGGGGCTGCCTACGGTGGCTTTGTCCAGAAGAACATCTGGTCTAATTAGTATATTATGCTTTTATTATTCTATTGCAATAGATTAGATCGATCCTTTTAGAAAACTTGTTTGTTAATCCTCACCTGAGGATATTTTTCCATTGAGAGAGTGGGGGGAGGGGAGAAACATCAATGTGAATGAGACACGTTGATTTGTTGCTTCCTGGAGCAAGTGGCCTGCAACCAAGGTACATGCCCTTAACTGGAATCGAAACTAGGACCCTTCAGTCCACGGGCCAATGCTTTATCCACGGGGCCAAACCCACTAGGGCCTCTTAGCAAATGTTTAAGATTATAATACACTATCGTTACCTTACTTAAAGTTTCATGTACATCCCCTTATTTTATTCTCTAGTCCAGAGGCATAATGAAAATTCCCTAGTAAAGTTCTTATGCCAGTTCTTTGGGCATAAATTACATTATTTGAAAATTTATTGCTAAAATAATCTGAAATTTTTCCATAAAGGTTCCAGGAAGCACCAGGACTTCTGGGCAACATGGGACATTAATGGTAATACCTAACATCTGTTACATGATTGATAATTTATAAAATGCTTTTAACAAGAGGTAGAGCTATTTTCTCCTCCGAAAAAGCCTCTAAATATACTATCAGCTTCTTAGAGAGGTCGCACCTGACTCCTCTGCACGTTACTGCCCAGTGGAACTGTCTCCTTCCTCTACAGCTACACCTCCATATGGAGGAGCCATCCCATCTCTTCTCTTTAGAGGTGATTTCCTTTTATACACTCCCTTTCTGTTCCAGGATGAAAGAAAACTGATGTGGACTCTCCTTCCACCACTTGTAAGTTGAGTGTCTCTGCATGTTACTGACCCTCAATTTCTTCCTATGTAAAACTGAGAATCACTGACCTTGGGATTGAAACAACATAAAGATTTGTTTATTCTCACATGGATTTTATTACGCTTTGGCCTTCCTTAGGATCCTTGAGCTTAACCATTATTCAAAGGCAAAGCAGCTTTTCCATGGTCTCACAATTTTAGATTTAGGCATCTTATTTTTCAGTTTTCCAATCAATGGAGTCATTGCTTTTGAGGATTTTTAAATTATCATTTTTATATATTTTTTATTAATAGTACCTAATATTATATTATAGTCAGAGAACATGATCTTTATGCTGGCCATTTTTTGGAATATATTAAGACATCACTTTTGACTTATCTGTCGTTAGTATTTATAAATATTGCATCTGTGCTTGGAAAGAATATGTATTCTCTACGTTCTTAAAGGGCAGAGATATATCCATATCTTTCTATCTACATATATATTAGATCAAGCTTATTAAATGTGTTTTTCAATTCTTCCATATCTTAAGTGCCTTTCAACTTATCTATCAATATTTCAAAAGAAGTCTATTAAATCTCCTACTATGACTGTAGACTTTATCAATTTATGCTTGCATTTCTGTCCATTTTCAGTTTATATATTTTGGAACTATGTTATTAAGTGTACCAAATAATATAGTGTATTTGCTCTACCATTATATTAGAACAGTCTCCAGGTAAACTGTCTCTTTTATCCAAAATTATCCTTTTTATCCCTAATGTTGTTCTATAACTCAAATCTATTTAGTTTGATATTTAATATTATTGTACCAGGTTTCTTTTAGTTTCTATTTGTCTATTATATGCTTACTTTTTCCATCTCTTTACTTTTCATCTTTCAGGTTTTACCGTATTTTTCAGACCATAAGACGCTCCGGACCATAAGACACACCAGTTTTTAGAGAAGGGAAATGAAGAAAAAAAGATTCTGAAACAAATAGTGTCCTAAAATATTTTATGTGCATTAAAATCCAACATCACAGTCATAAACACATGTAATCAACCCTGTAAAGTAAACAGCAGCATTTAGAACCATTTTAGAGCCGGGCAAGCACACAGAGACCACACAGAGCCGGGCAAGTAAAAAAACTTTTTTTTTAAAGTATATGTGTAGGCTATATTTGGACCATAAGACACAGGGACTTTTTCCCCCCACTTCTGGGGGAGGAAAAAGTGTGTCTTATGGTCCGAAAAATACGGTAGTTATCTCTCTTCTAAATTGAAGGAAAAACATTTTTTCTTCTATCTGAAATTTTGTCTTTTAACACAAATTGATCTGGTTTACATTTATTATAATTATCTATATACATGTTATATGCAGGATTTTAGATTATTTCCTAATTTTCTTGCCCTGGTCCTTAGTTCTCAAACTCAAATCTGGAACTGAAATATCCCACTCAGTCATTTCCAGTATTTACACATCCAACTTAAAGACACACCTGAAGAAAAAAAAAAGAAGAGAAGAGAGAAGAAGAGAAGAGAAGAGAAGAGAAGAGAAGAGAAGAGAAGAGAAGAGAAGAGAAGAGAAGAGAAGAGAAGAGGAGAGGAGAGGTGTTCTTTGAATTCTTTGAATCTGAATTTCTATCAATATGTATTCTTCAAATCGTCACTATGTTTATTACCGTATTTTTCGGACCATAAGACGCACCAGTTTTTAGAGAAGGGAAATGAAGAAAAAAAGATTCTGAAACAAAGTGTCCTAAAATATTTTATGTGCATTAAAATCCAACATCACAGTCATAAACACATGTAATCAACCCTGTAAAGTAAACAGCAGCATTTAGAACCATTTTAGAGCCAGGCAAGCACACAGAGACCACACAGAGCCGGACAAGTAAAAAAACTTTTTTTTTAAAGTATATGTGTAGGCTATATTTGGACCATAAGACGCAGGGACTTTTTTCCCCCACTTCTGGGGGGGAAAAAGTGCGTCTTATGGTCCGAAAAATACGGTATTTTAAGAAACTAAGGTCATATAAAGGGAATGACTGCTCATTTTTTAATTCAGAAATATATCTTCCCTGGCTCACTCAGTAATACCTTCCCTTTTCTTATGCACAGTTAATGGATATTTCTATTTCCCTTTTAATGAGGCTGCCTTCCTGATAAAAAGCAATTCAAGATCTAGAACACAGGAGATGTGCTTTACAGACAGGCCAAGTAAATGGCAATTTTTGCTCTTTCATTACAAACACCATCAGAAATGAAAATGAAGATCTAATCTTAGATGTAAAAAAAAATCCTGATTTCAGTATTCCTATAAAGTACGATGCTTTTGGTCAATATAAGGTAGCATTTTATGCAGAGTAACACATTTGTAGTATTTGGAACTCAACATGGGCCCCTGTGGGGGCAAAGAAAGATTTTGTTAATATAAAGTAAATGAGAAAGAACTTTATTTTACATATTCTACATATTAAATATGCATACATATATAGAGCTTGTTTTGAAAGTTGTGTTCTGTCCTCTCCAAGGACAAATGTAAGCTGGTCAGTGAACTAAAAGATCAGTATGAAATAAACAGATCACTCTACAAATCTGTGTCTCTTATTCTTTAGGATTGTAGTGCAAGACTGTGTTTCAGGGGGAAATTGTGTTTTCATCAGTTAATTATTTACATCCTTTAAGCTATTTGAGTGAGGTCTTTTTTTAACTTAAAAATATGAATAATGCAGTTTTATCTTCTTCAAATATAATCACTATGCATTGTGATAAAAACTAAGTATTAAGTGAATATCCTCTTTTCTTTGAAAATAACCAAATGTCTAGCCAGTTTAGCTCAATAGATAGAGCATCAGCCTGAGAAATGAAGAATCCCTGGTTCAATTCGGGTCAAGGGCACATGCCCGGGGTGCAGGCTCAACCCCCTAGGGGGCATGCAGGAAGCAGCCAATCAATGATTCTCCCTTATCATTGATGTTCGTTCTCTCTCTCTCTCTCTCTCTCTCTCTCTCTCTCTCTCTCTCTCTCTCTCCCTCCCTCCCTCCCTCTCTGAAATAAATAAATTTTTTTTAAAAAGAATGAAAATAATCAGATGCCTTTCTAGTGTTCTTCAAGCATTCCTTACTCCTGTCTGCACTAAGCTGTATAGAAAGTGCAATATGCACAGGAACTCTCAAGCTTCTTTATTCTGTTTAAGTAGCTACTAAATTGCACATAAATTGTCTCCACTAACATACCCTTCCATCTGCCCACTTACGTATCCAGTAAATGAGAATATCGAGTGCCTACTCAGAATAATGTATTCTTCCTACTGCCATCAAAGACTTCCAACATCAGTTCTTTGCCAGTGTTCCGTCCTAACTAAAGTATCAAAGGGGTTAAATTTAAATGCATAGTCGGTCTGGGAATCAGGATGGGAAAAGATCGTGGAATACCTCTTTATTCCCCACTCTGTCCATTGCCCCTCCACTCCCTCTCTACAAGTCTTTGTTTCTCTCCCTGCTCTTATGGGACTACAGGCATATCAACAGTGACTGGAAGGATTAAAAATAGATTGAATTTTGGTTCTCCACGTGTACCTCATTTATAATCTTTTAATATTTACAAAGAAAAAAAAACAGATTAAAAGGCAGAAATCATATTGCTCCAATACCACTCTGCTATTCAATTATTCAACTATGATTGTTCCAAAAGAGTAGCTCCTCATATATATTTTCTAGTGGAAAAAAAAAAAAATCTCATTGTTGCCTTGGCAGGTGGAAAGGATGACAGCTCTTATAAATAATACAGAAATCTTATATGTTGGGTCAACATGCAAGGTAGACAGAAACTCCTCATTTGAGCAACACGCCAGAACTCAATGTCTGAGTGATTTTTTTTTTTCCTCCCTTTCAAAGTAGTCAGCTTGAAATGTACCTTCACTGTTCTCACAGGCAATGGGGCCTTTGCTCAGAACAGTGTTGGAGTTTCTCGTTCAGAATTGATTTTCAGGACCTGGTACCCGTTGTTCTGAACAGCCTTTATAGTAGCAGATCACCATCATGGAAGAATTGTTCTAATTTTGTCTTGTTTTTAAGATATAAACATTATTCGGAGCCAACTGAAATAAGTGTTCAAGTTGGATCATATACCGTATTTTTCGGACCATAAGACGCACTTTTTTTCCCCCAGAAGTGGGGGGGAAAAGTCCCTGCGTCTTATGGTCCAAATATAGCCTACACATATACTTTTAAAAAAAAGTTTTTTTACTTGCCCGGCTCTGTGTGGTCTCTGTGTGCTTGCCCGGCTCTAAAATAGTTCTAAATGCTGCTGTTTACTTTACAGGGTTGATTACATGTGTTTATGACTGATGTTGGGTTTTAATGCACATAAAATATTTTAGGACACTATTTGTTTCAGAATCTTTTTTTCTTCATTTCCCTTCTCTAAAAACTGGTGCGTCTTATGGTCCGGAGCATCTTATGGTCCGAAAAATACGGTATTTAGACTTCCTCAAATACCAGGTAGGGAAACTGTGAGGTCATGGGATCTTATAAACTGATTATGAAACTATGATAAATTCCAAAATTTGTTGAGAAAAAAATAGCCTTATAGCAACAAAAACAAATCATTTCATGGCAAACCCTTTGAAGGGCAACACTCTTTTCATGTTACAGTGTATTTATTGTGTGAAATGGTTATGACTCATGTTCATTCTCTTTAAACATATTTAAAGAAACTTGAGGAAGGTATTTCTTTATTCAAGTTGTATAAGATTTTTTTTAAAATTTATTTTCAAACCGTGCTTGGGCTATTCAAGGAAGGTAAAACCTTCCTGGGGGAGATGCTAGGATGTAAGCATTGAAGTTTTATCACTTCAGAGTAGATTTCCTCGGTTGCGTAAAGCTACAAATATTTGTACAATGTCTCCTTTCCCAGGGGCAGAGAGGTAGAGGGCAGTAACAGGGCTGTCAATTCTAGCTTGGGTTGGTTTTTTGGTTAAGTGACAACAAATAGCAATCCATTTTTTCCATCACCGACTCTCATCAGCTTCTGAGGATTTACGAAATTAAGTTAAGCCCTATGGAATCCAGTTGTAGCAGCAGGCAGATCCCTCGAGCTCTGATGGGAGAAATCCAAAAATATGATCATGAGCTGATCATTACAGTTTAGCTCCCTTATAGTCTCTGACCCATTTGCCACACTCTCAGCCTTCTGGGAAATGCTGAAATGCTGAGGGAGCACAAGGACTGCTAGAGTACCTGACTCAACTGGTCACAAGGGAAAACCTGGAAATACCAAGGGATCTGGAATTGTGATTATAATCCATGATCATAGTAAATATCAGAGCAGAGACACCAGCTACTAACTGGAGACAGAGATATACAATAGATAGATGATAGATGATAGATAGATAGATAGATAGATAGATAGATATGATATGATATACACAGTGTATAGCTTAATTTACCTGTAGAAGTAATATGGAAATGTATATAATATACATATATTTAAAGAAAAGATTAAAATTCCAGCCATCCTGAGGTAGAATTATTATTTTTCTTCTTTTTGCTTATATGTATTTCCTGGGTTTTTGTTTTTTTTTCTAAAATGAACACATAGGGATATGAATAACTTTGATTATTATAAAGATAAAGCACTCAGTGTAAGTGGGATCACTGTGCAAAAGTGAAACCAGAACACAGGTCTGTTACAACTACCTGCTGACTTGCACAGAACTGTTGGGCACAAGTGGTCTTGGGCAGCAACACTATGGATTATCCTACTGAGCAAAATTGTCAAATCAACCGATTATTCATATAAATGTTGACATTACGCTCAGTGAAATAAGTCCTTCAGAGAAAGACAAACACTATATGATTTATCTGTGGAATCTAAAGAACAAAATAAATGAACAAACAAAATGGAAACAGACTCATAGACACAGACAGCAAACTGCTGGTTGCCAGAGGAGAGGGGGACTAGGAGACCGGATAAAGAGCTGAAGGGATTAAGAAGCACACATTGGTAATTACAAAACAGTCACAGGGGCGTAAAGTACAGCACAGAGAATATAGCCAATAACATTGCGATAACTATGTGTGGTGCCAGTTGGGGTGCTGGAAATATTGAGGGGAACACTATGTAAAGCATACAATTATCTAACCCAGTGGTTGGCAAACTGCAGCTCTTTGGCCCCTTGAGTGTGGCTCTTCCACAAAATACCACATGCGGGCACGCACATACAATGTGATTGAAACCTCGTGGCCCAGGCGCAAAAGTCGGTTTTCGGCTCTCAAAAGAAATTTCAATCGTTGTGCCATTGATATTTGGCTCTGTTGACTAATCAGTTTGCTGACCACTGGTCTAACCACTAAGCGGTACACCAGAAACCAATACAAAAAATTGAAGATTAAAAAGGTTTACCCATTAGATTTAATTCAAAATCATTTATTCTGTGCAAGTGGGGAAAAAAAAAAACAATGCAAGTAAAATATACAGCCTGCACCATTCTCAACATTCATATCTGTCTGAGCTCATTAAAATATATATATATTTTTCCATTGTTTTGTACTGAGAAAAAATAAGGTTCTTGTTTGTCTCTTTGTGCTCCCAAGAAGTAGCATGCGTATGCAAGTTGCCAACTTTAAATTATGGTGCATTTAAAGCTTACAAACCGAAATCACATTTAGTTTCTCATTTTTCCATCTTTATTATCACTGTTCAATGCCAAAGTGTTCTTCAGAGAGTACACAGAATGAGAGACCACATGCATTTCCAATAACTTACAGGAAAGTGTGACTCTTTGCAAGCTTTTTCAAAGGGCACAGGGAAGTGAAATACTTTTGAGTGAATTATTAGGAAAAAATTGCAGCATGTGAGAACTTCTGTTTGACAGTTTTTGACTAGAAAATTATAAGGTATCCATGTTATTTTTCAAGCTATTCATTTTCTTCAAATTAGACACTGGTTCAAATACTCCTTTTAAATACCATTGCTTGGAGGTATACTTTTTCCAGAAACACACACACACACACACACACACACCCAAAACACTAAAGTGTAATGTGGCATTATCACTGGCCTAATGGTACCCATTAGGGCCAGAATTTAATGAAAAGAATTTTAAAGAAAACTTCCAAATCACATGGTGAGTGAGGAGGCGGGAAGGCGGGTGAAGGATGGAGCGAATAAATGATGCATGCTGATTTCTGGATATTATTTTAGCATATTTTCCAAAAGAACCTATTTTAACTCATTCTCAGCTCTTGAGTCATCATTTGGAAAAATATATGCCACCTTTGAATGAAGCATGGAATTTCAGATTAATATATAACTTCTATTAGAGCAAAATAAAATAAAAATCTTAGTTTCTAAAAGTATCACACATAGGCCACGAACTCTGAGAGATCCTGCCCAAGGTCACTGTCATAGGCAGAACATTAACCCATGGCCTTCACTCCCTGGTGTCACTCCTGTAAATATGTTAACTTTATTATTTAAGAATTGTATGGCAGATGTGCTTAAGGTTACAAACTAGTTGGCTTAAAACTAGGGAGATTTTTCTGGATTATCTGGTAAAAATTAATCTAATTACTGAGCCCTTAAAAGCAAAAATATGTCAAAACCGGTTTGGCTCAGTGGATAGAGTATCGGCCTGGGGACTGAAAGGTCCCAGGTTCGATTCCAGTCAAGGGCATGTATCTTGGTTGTGGGTATATCCCCAGTGGGGGGTGTGCAAGAGGCAGCTGATTGATGATTCTCTCTCATCGATGTTTCTAACTCTCTATTCCTCTCTGTAAAAAAACCAATAAAATATATTTTTTTAAAAAGCAGAAATCTTTCTCTGTCCGGGAGCAGAAAAAGAAGTCAAAAATTCAAAGGATGAGAAAAACATAATGTACCATTTTTATTTGAAGATAAAGAGGGCCATATGTTAATTCAATAACAACCTCAGTCCTGTACAATGGCAGCTAAGAACCTGAATGAGTGTGGATGTGGCATCTTCCCCACAACTTCTGGAGAAGAGCCCAACCTTGCCAACTTCTTCATTTCAGTCTTGGGAGCTCCTGAGTAGAGGATGCTTCTGAGCTGTGCTTCACCTAAACTTCTGATCTACAGCACTGGGAGAGAGTTAATGGGTGTTATCCTAAACTGCTAGGTTTACAGTAGTCTGTTGCAACATCAATAAAAAAGGAGCCAAACAAGAGGTCAAATCAGTCACTGGGTTAGACCTCGGCTATCTGACTCTCAACCCCACATTCCTGAACAGTGAACCACACCATTAGCCAGCCATGCTCCCCACCAGATGGTCAGCACACACCACCCTACCTGTCCCTGTCCACAGGTGTCTCTCTCAACCAGGGCCATGCCCTCTCTTAAGAGGCTACGGGTATCAGTGCAGCAGACTGCTCATGAGCCCCCTCATCACTGCCTTCAACCACCACAGCAGCCCCAGTGCCCTGGCCGTTAAACTGCCTCAGCAGTGCCTTTACAGGTGGCTTCCATGGCAGTTGGAAGAGTGTTCTGGATCCTACTAAAAACCCTGATGTTAGCCACAGCGTCTCCAGAACGAGGCAATGTTTCCATCTTTGGAAAGAATGCAGGCTCTGATATCCTGAAGCCTGAGTTCCAATCCAGGTTCCACACTTGACTAGCTACATGGCTCAGGCAAGTTATTAAACATCTGAGACTGTTCCCATCTGTACAAGAAAGGTAAACATGTTTCTGCCTCAAAGACCTGTGGTGAACATCAAAAATATATATATATTCATAATTTCTCGTACAGTGATGGGCACGCAGTAAAGGCACAATGATGCCTGCTTGTCTTCTCCTACCACTCAGCACAGGAGTATTATGCCCTCTGCCTCTTCTGACCTTTCAATCTGTTCACCCAGGGAGCACTCACACCCCTTATTACCTTAGAATGTGCTTCCCCTGTCCTTGGGTTCCGTGACACCCAAGCTTACTTGACTTGAAGAAATACCTAAAGTATTTATCAAAAAATGCAAACCCGCCAAAACCAGTTTGGCTCAGTGGATAGAGCGTCGGTCTGTGGACTGAAGGGTCCCAGGTTCAATTCCGGTCAAAGGCATGTACCTTGGCTGCGGGCACATCCCCGGTGGGGGGGGTGCAGGAGGCAGCTGGTCAATGTTTCTCTCTCATCGATGTTTCTAGCTCTCTATCCCTCTACCTTCCTCTCTGTGAAAAATCAATAAAATATTTTTTTTTTTAAATGCAAACCCACAGGCCCATCCTTGGAGCCCTCGTTTCTGGAAGTCTGGAGTGGGAAGTCAGAAGCTCCAGAAATCTGCATTTTGATTAAGAGCCACAGAGGGTTCTTATGAGCCAACCTAGTTAGGATCTGTCTAATCCTGGGTGTGTGTAGCCACTGATGTTGGTTGTGCGCGAAGGTGCAGGTGCCAGGATGTCCAAGAAAGCCAAGAACTTTCTGGTGCCGCCATGGGCCCTGTCACAGGATGCCACAAGGAAAAGATACAAGCATCCCCCAGCTCATGACAAAGTTTGCAATAGCAAATTCATAGGCCTTTCTTAAGGAAGCGTTCCCTCCTACCACCCCTATACACACACACACACACACACACACACACACACACACACACTGTCATTCAAAGAGGCTGGCTGAGGTTAACATTGTGTTGGGAAGGGACAAAATGAGAGGCTATGTCAAGCTGCCCTAGAACAGAAAGCAAGAAAAAACTTAAGAGTGTTAACAGTACCTGGCATGAGGGGAACAATAAATGGCTGCTGGTTTGTGTAAATGCTGACCAAATGTGCACAACTCAGTGAGTGACAAGCTCTGGATGCTGCTCTACCTGTCTGCCTGCATGAGGATTTACTGACTGCGAGAGGCTCATAAAAACCGCCTAGTCACTACACATCTTGCAAGTGTGCAGACCCCAAGAGTCATAGATAAAGGTGAATTTATGAGAAGCTAATTAAACTTAAGTAAAAGTGAAAAACAAGCAAGGTGTTCCCGTTGTCATGCATTTTCGTAAAATTTGCCAGAAGAAGCTATTTTTGTACTCCTTTTCTTTAAGAGGGCTCCCAAAAATCTATAGGCTTCAGGCTCCATTAAACCTGATTTGACCACCACAGCTTCTCAGAATGGATAATAGCACAGGGAAGTAGGGTGCTTCAGACAGCTCTGCCCTCCTTGCAGTCTGGAGCCTTTAACACCAACCGGTTGTGCTCTGAGAAGGTCAGTGCACTGCTGTGCCCTGCCTCGAGGTGGCTAGTGCCCTCTCCTCTCCACACCTGGCCAGGCGTGCAGAGTTCCCCGCTCTTGCTTGATCCCAGAGCTGCAAGGGGCCAAGGAAGACCTTCCACCAGCCCTGCAAACTACTCAGACCCCTTTTCCTTGTCCAAGGGATTGGGGTTTCTCATGCCAGCCCCTCTCACATGTGCCAATTCCATTCAGGCCCCAGCCTGGGTTCCCCTACTCCATCCCCAAGTCAGTAGCCACGCTATCTGACCGTAAACAAGAAGTGCTGATGCCTTACGTACAGCCAGTGCTAGTACAAACACTCTGTGATGTACATTGAAATATATGCTTTATGTGATTTGTAGATTTAAGCTATTGGACTAAGATCGTTCACAGAAATAGATTGTCATTTGCTGCTGTTTCTCCATTTTTTTTTTATTACTGTATAATTAAAACTTACAGTTAGCTAGCCCTGTGGGGAAATGTTGTTTTTATGCAGCATGCATTTTAATTGAGTGTACAACCATCATCTCTGCTTGCAGCGGCCCAGCTTCTGTGCAGATATGTGTGTGCATAATTCTCAGATCCCATCAGGTGCCTGTGATCCGCAGCCTTCCAATAAACCAGTGCTCTGGTCCTGCAGCTGTCAGCCCTGCAGATGCTTCCAGAGTGTGGGGCCTGGAATCGAGGACATGCGGGCTCAGGGAAGCTGGGCCTAAGTGTGAGCAGGACGTTTGGAGGAAGCTCAGCATGGACCATGCGTTTCTCTTCTCTCATTGTATTCCCCGCAGCCATCAGGGTGATTATTACAAAGATGGAGACATGGGCCAGCAACTCTCCCCTCGTGTTGTTTCTCATAGGGAAATACAAGCACTCGAGTGGGTAACAGAATGAAAAAGGACTTCAGATTCTTTTTTTCTTTTTTAACCAAGAGGAAGAGAGAGGGAGAGTTAGAAACATCGATGGGAGAGAAACATCAATCAGCTGCCTCCTGCACACTTCCTACTGTGGATGTGCCCGCAACCAAGGTACATGCCCTTGTCCAGAAATGAACCTGGGACCTTTCAGTCCACAGGCCAACGCTCCATCCACTGAGCCAAACCAGTTAGGACAGGACTTCAGATTCTTATTAAGAAAACTTCTATCCCATTCAAGAGGGTCTTTAGTCAACAAGCTTATATCTACGAGGTGCCAGTTAATGTGCTGACCATGGGGGATAGCAATGAGTAATACAGACCTTGTCCCCAGTAAGCTCACAAGCTAGTAGGAGAAGAAAAAAATCATATATGTAACTATACTGCATCACCATAGAATGTACTAGACATATGAAGAGTGATTTGATGTAATGGAAAGAACATGGACTTTAGAATCAGAGACGAAGGTTCAAATACCACTTTTGCAATATGTTCAACTCTGTCACCTTTGGAAAGCTACTTCATCAAAGACCTGTATTTCTTTAGTGGAGGGAGCCCTGCCCTGTAGAGTGCTGAGGGGCTCATGGCCCAGGCACGGACTCTGCAGCCAGCTGGCCTAGCTTTGGTCTCTAACACTACCGCTTACTAGGTAGATGATCTGGGGCAAGTCCGGGTACTTACTGCCTTATGTTTCTGTGTGCTTATCCATAAGAGAGGAGTAATGGTAGAGTCTGCACATAGGGTTGTTATGAAAATGTATTGAGTTTGTTCATCTAAAGAGGGCTGGTACTGATAACTACAACATAGGCTTTACTATTTCATTATTTGCCTAATTGGGGAGGTCAAAGAAAGATTCCTAAAAAGTAACCATTGAACTGAGATAGCCAGAGATTAATAATGTTAATTAGGCCAAAGGAGGAAGAGAAGAGCATAGGCAAGTGTCCAGTGTTGGAAGGACAGTGGCAAATCCCAAGAACTAAACGCAGGCCCCGAGGGCCACCACTGAGAAATGAGATCAGACCAGGCACAACACCGTAAGTAATGTCAGTTTTATCTTCATCTTACAGGCAGTGGGAGCCACAGGGTTTCTGTGCTGGGAGAATATGGGTGCACTCACTAGTAGTGAGGGGACAGAGTGAGTGCACCCATGTGTGATAGAAGTTCGTGGTAGAAATCCAGAAGAAATGAGGATAACATGGACAAGAGGGATGGTAACACAGATGAAGAGCCATGGGCAGATCTGAGAGAAGTTTTTGAAGATAAAACTCATAACACTTGGTGACAGGGAAAGAGACACAGAAATGAGATGTCAGATATGACTCCTAAGTAACCGACTTGCAAACCTGGATGAATGGTGGGGCCATCCACTAAGATGGAGAACCACTGATACAGGTCTTTACAGGGGCACATGGAATGAAAGGAAAGGCAGGGGTGCTCCCTAAATAAATGCATGTGAGCGTCGGAAGGCAGAGGATCTAAGTGCTCCTCCCTTGGAGAAGTCACTTGACCTGCAGAGCTCAAATTCTGTTCATCATACTACAGAGAGAGAGAACAATTGATCACCCAAAGCTCATTTATACTTAGCTATATAAAGCAGTGATGTGAGAACAATGTATGCTCAACCTGCTTTCTATCCCAGACTCCCTCCATCTCAGGCCCCTCTAAGCAGCCTGATATTCAGCAAATAAAGAAAAGATAAGGTTCTCATTAGACGGAAGCAAAGAGGATGTAGGAACAAAACCATGCTCTCCTTGGTGTACAAAGAATCCGGACAAATTGTCATAGAAACAGAAGCGGATTCTAACGTCCTTATTATTTCCAGCTAGCCTTGACTGAGCACTTAGAGTGTGCCAGGCACTTTATCTACGTTGTCTATCGCCCTCACACAGAACCTGCTGAGACAGGAAGATGCAGAGACTAACACACCTGCAGTTACACAGCCACTGAGTGACGGAGCAGGGATTTGGACCTAAGTCTGCGTGACTGTAAGGGTAGTCTTCTGATTTTTAACCCCAGTGAATTTCTTTGATAGAAAAAGACTTAAGCATTGACCCCTTTTGGCAAAACAGACATTTCCAGGTGGTTAAACACATTAAAGGTGAAGCCGTTGGCCATGCAATAGAACAAAGGGAACTGGCCTCTGAAGAGGTCAAAGACACAACCTTGCCCTCCTGTGATCATTCTGCCCCAGGAGTGCTTCTGGCAGACAAATGCTCGCCATCACGCAGCTATCAAGTGTTTTCTTTCCCCTCGCCTTTTGTAGGTTGCTCATTTATTAAAAGAGCTCAGCTTTTCAAAACAGGCCACTGGATAGAAGAGAGAGACCGATGGTGCTTCTATAAATGATCAAACAGAAAGGCTTCTACAGAATCTGCCAAGAAGTTGAAGGTAGGGCATTGGGTGTAGGGTGCTGGAAACCCCATCCTCTGTAATGTGCAGAGCCAGCTCTCCAGTCCTGGTTCCCTCCATTAGCCTTGCCACGTGCTCACACTGCCACCTGCTGGCACTAGCATGCATCTCCGCTTCCCCACCAGTTCACCTGAAGACCCGACCCGCAGAGCCTGTCAAGCAGATTGTCCAAGTTGCATCGCGGCCTTTTTGCATCTTAAGGTGTCAAACTTACTCCAGAGCAATTTTGAATCTCTGACCAAAGTCTCTTTCAGCCTGACAGCGAAGAGAGGCTGGTAGGAATCCATGCATGTGCTGGTGGCGGTAGAGAGGAGCTGAGAACACAATGGAATGAATATTGTGCGAGGGATGCTGCTGAGCAGGGGAGGGTATCGGGAAGAAGGCTGTGTGGGCTTGTGACAGTCGCTGTGAGGACCTGCCTCACTGGTGAACCCAGTTGTCTAATTTTCAGGACCCCCTCAAGTCTAGTGACCAAACCTTCCCAAATCCCTGTTAAATGGAGGGACCTTCCTCCTGCATGTTTTCCTTCCCGGTAAGCACAGCTCGTGAGCCTAAGGGCAGGGGAGGCTTCCAGCTTGAGAACATTGTGCTATTATTTTAGGAGGCCACAGGCAACAGTCTTTCTTTTAAAAGAATTTCAATTTTCCTTTTTCATTCACTCACAGCGTGAAAATGAATCACTGTGCTTGAGCATTTTAAAAATTAAAGGCTTAGATGGCACATGCTGATCGAGGAAAAAGATTAACCAAAGAACTTATATACATACCAGAGATCTGGTGCATGAAATTCGTGCACAGGGGTGGGGGAGAGGTCCCTCAGCCCAGCCTGCACCCTCTCCAACCTGGAACATCCCTCTAACAATCCAGGATCACTGACTCCTAACTGATCACTTGCCTGCCTGCCTGCCTGCCTGCCTAATCGCACCTAACTGCCTCCCCTGCTGGCCTGGTCACCCCCAAATGCCCCCCCCTGCAGGCATAGTCATCCCCAACTGACCTCCTCCCCATCTTCCCAGTCACCCCTTAATCCCCCCACCACCACCACCAGCCTTGTCACCCCTTACTTCCCCCCTGCCAGCCTGGTCACCCCACACAGCCTGTTCGGTCATCCATTCAGTTGTTTTATATATATATATATATATATATATATATATATATATATATATATATCCTTTTATATATATAGATATGCATAACCAATGAAATCACAATGTATGATGAATGCCTGGGGTTGGGTAGGGCTGGGAGGTCAGGGGTGAAAGAGGGCAGGGGGAGAATTGGAAGACATATGTAATATTGTCAACAGTAATAAATAAATAAATAAATAATCAATCAATCAATAAATGCAAAGTTGGTCTTTAGCCCCAGTGGGTCGGTGTGGCTCAGTTGGTTGGTTGTTGCCCTGTGCACTAAAAGGTTGATGGTTCCATTTCTGATCAGGACACATGCCCAGGTTGTGGGCTTGATCCCAAGCAGAGGGCATGCATGAGGCAGTCAATCAATGTTTCACTCTCACATTTCTCCCTCCCTTCCTCCTTCTCTCTCCCTCTTTCTCTAAAAATCAATTAAAATTCTTTAAAAATTAAAAAAAAACTTTCTTTACAAAAACAATTGACCTTCAAATACCTAATTCCATCAGCTATTACTTTTCTAAGGTTTTTATTTGGGGTTTCTTTCATTTACCTCACGTAGTATTACGTAGCAGACTACATCTTTCTCATTCCGAACTAGATAGGTTGCTAAATTCCATAGCTTTTGGATAAATTTGGAATAGGACAATGGGTTATAGATTATTAGAGGTAAAAGTCAGGGATCTATCTGGTGACCTTTCTCTCATATATTTAAGGTTCAACTCAATTACAAATGAATACGGGCCATTCCCAGAATCTGCTTTCTAAAGGAAGACACTGGAAGATGTCTTGCTAACCCAGACTGCCAGAAGGAGAATTTCTCAGCCTCTGACCAGCTTTCTGATTTTCTACATCATTCCCTAAACCCCACTATCTTCTGATTTCACATGTGCCATTTAAACACAGACAGCCCGTCTCTTCCCAGGTAACCTGTTATTCCCATTGAAGCATCCATCCTGTATGAAAACTGCTGTTTGAAATTTTAACTCTGCTATTTGGCTTCTGTGGATTTAACCTTCCCCAGACAAAGTCATCAGTGCTGGCACCAAGCCAGACCTTTGGTTGAGGTCTCAAGGCCCCAGTACACACTGGCTCTTTAAGAACTTGTAAAAGGGGGCCAGAAACACTCCATATTTGGGAGACAAAGAAGGTAAAATCATATAAATAGGGAGAATTCCTGCATGTTGGGGCCCAGAATTTGAGATACATTTTCCTCTGGACCTGCGCGTAATAAATGTAACTACATTTCTCTATTGCTTTGTTCTCCTTCGGTTTTCTGTAACACCATGGTCTCAAGCACACTTGCATGTTAATGACTCCAGGTCTGTGCCTTCAGTTTTGAAGACTCACCTGTGGTCCAGATCCATCTACCTAACTTCCCATTAAACACTTCACCGGGATGTCCCATGGGAGCCTTCAGCACTCTGTCTCTAAACTCCAGTCGCGGTCACCCTGGCGCCATTTCCCAAACTCGCTCTTCCTTCGTGTAATAATTCCAGTGAATTGCACAACTACCCATTCAATTACGTAAACTCAAACCCCAAATGTCACCTGGGGAAACCCCACTCTTTATTATGATGGATCACAAAGTCCTGTAATGTTTATGACCTAATAGAGCAGTGGTTCTCAACCTTCCTAATGCTATTAGAATATGTTTTAAAAACTTGAGATTTATAATATTTATTGATTAAATTAACTAGAGCACTTTAATCTCCTTACATAAATACAGTAATTTAGTTATTAAGGAAAAGCCATTAAAGTTTAAAATATTTAAGAAACTATAAGTCATCAAGTTAATAAACTTTTTTAAAGTGATTGGTAACATTTATAAATAGAATAATAGTAATTAGGAGTTGAATGTAACAGTTCAATTAGAAATATTTCTTCATTTTTAAAACATGAATTTTTGGTTTTAAAAACAAAAGTAACTCTTCTATGTGAATATGACATCAGCCCCCAATACCACGAAAACACACATGACATTTCTGATTCTGTTTCCTTTGATTCTGTGCTCTTAGCATTTGATCTTTTACAGAATGTCATCCATAAAGAGCCAGCTTTTCAGAAGGAGGAAGAATCATTTACATGTCAAATGTGAATCTATTTCCGTACTATATTTAATCTCCAGGAAAGGCCTCATAAAATAATAAAAGTCCCAGTTCAAATTAGTATCTGATGCTGCATTCCATTATCCAAACCATTACTACATAATTTACTATTCCCAGCAGAAAGGAGACTCCTTTTATGTTCGGTCTTAAACTCTAGGTAGATCAAGTCCCCGTTGTCTCTATCTCCATCAATATTAATTAAAATTACACAAAGACTCACTGTCTATAGCATTTTTTTAGAAAGATCACAATTGGTTGCAGTATCAATTGTAAATATTTACCTCCTAGGCTCTGTATAAGTGTGGCTGATAACAGGAGGAGCAGAGAGGGAGAAAATGTACAGAATGTGGATAGAAATGTTAACATCATAAATGAGGGAGTCAAGAGATTAAGGCGTTACAAAAGATGAAGAATCAGAAATAGAGCTTTAGGTATATGATTTAAAGCACATGTGTCAAACACAAGGCCCGCGGGCCAAATCCGTCCCGCCAGGCCTTGCAATGTGGCCCGCACCACGCTGTCATCACTGCACTCCTCTGCGTTTCCATCACAATGACAGTTTATGACTGTTCAGTAAACCATTCGGCCCGCGATTTAGGCTGGATTTTAGATTTTGGCCCCTTCTCTGATTGAGTTCGACACCCCTAATTTAAAGTTATAAAAGTAACCAATAATACATCTGAAATGATAAGTATAAATTATATGCAGATATGTATGTATGTTTAAAAACAATAGGAAAAAAGAATAACATGTATACAACCTTTTCTTTTATATCAAAGAAGTTATATATAATGTATAATAAACATATACTATATATTATAAATCAAAAATATGATCTGGTACAGTATAAATATATACTGTATATTATAAATAAAAAATATGATCTGGTACACCAGGAGAAAAGCCACTGGCCATATCTGGCTATTGAGAATTTAACATGTGTTTCACCTAAATTTAAATGTGCTGCAAGAATAACATACCCAATAAATTTCAAAAACAATGTAAAATAGCTCATTAATAAGTTCCATTAAATTATATGTTGAAACAATAATATTTTATATACTGGGTTAAATAAAATATATTATTTTTTATATTTTATTGATTTTTTACAGAGAGGAAGAGAGAGGGATAGAGAGTTAGAAACATCGATGAGAGAGAAACATTGATCAGCTGCCTCCTGCACACCCTCTACTGGGGATGTGCCCACAACCAAGGTACATGCCCTTGAATGGACTCAAACTTGGGACCTTTCAGTCTGCAAGCCGACGCTTTATCCACTGAGCCAAACCGGTTTCAGCAAAAAAATATATATATTCTTAAAATAAGTTTTATATGTGTACTTTTCCTCTTTTAATGAAACTACCGTGTTTCCCCGAAAATAAGACATCCTCTGAAAATAAGTCCTACTTACAGGTTTCCTTCTGAGTGAAATATAAGGCATCCTCCAAAAATAAGGCCCCCCTAGGAGTCACAAGAAATTCACCAGTAAATTCAGGAATTGGATTGTTATTATGATGTTCCAGAAGATGATGACATGATTGTCATTGAATAAATGAGTAAATTCTTGATACTGTAGGATTCACAGTTTGTCTGGTTTGTGTTGACAACTACCATACTACCATACCGTACACAGGTAATAAATTTCCTTTATTTTCATTTAACAATAAAGGTGTACCGTATTCTTCTTCATGGAAAAATAAGACATCCCCCGAAAATAAGACCTAGCGCATCTTTGGGAGCAAAAATTAATATAAGACACTATCTTATTTTCGGGGAAACAGAGTACTAGATCATTTTAAATTATATATGTAGTTCACATTATATTTCTATCACAGGGGACTACTCTAGAGTTTTGGCATTGGCATCAGAAGAACTAAAAATACAATAAAGGATGTGACCTCTGGGAAATAGAACTGAGGCAAAGAGAGACACGGGGCAGGAACTAGTTTTTTGTTTTTGTTTTTTATCAGAAACTCTTCTATGCCATCTGAATTTCCTTTGGCATATATTATCTTGCAGAGAATTTAAAGTGTTTCAACACATTTTAAATGAAAGAGTAACATATCATAAAGGGAGAGGGTAAATGAGGCCATGGATAAAGGTTTCAAAAAATGCCAAGACACCAGAGTTGGGGAGGGAACACAGCCGGTCAGTGTCCACATTCCGGACTAAATCCCACTGCCAGTCCTAGGTCAGGGGGGCAGCACTGCTATCAGGAGTCTTCACAAACAAAACATTCACCCCTGCCATTTCCCTTCATCTTTGTCTCCAGCCCTCACTCTTATAAAGATGAGTAAGAAGACTTTCTCTCTGCCCTGGAGCTGGATAGGCACAACATCTTTAGTGCTGTTGTAAAAATCAGAATGTCTTTTACAATTTCCAGATGGCTAGAGATCACGATGTCCCATGTCAGCCCCTCCCTCCTATCACCTCCTTCCCTCTACCAGAAGGAAATTCAGTATTTTTTAAAGTAGTATCTTCCTTAAGAAAGCTCTCAATCATGCATAGCCGAATGTGTCCCTAATACTGGGACCTTTTAATGTCTTCTCACACAGAAACAATATCCCGGGGCCTAAGATAGTAAGAAGGGAAACTCATCCATGCAACAAATATTCTCGAATGCCTGCTTGTGCTGAGTCCTGCGCTAGGACAGCAATGAGCAAAACGACATCCTCTGCTCTCTTGTAACTTACATTTCAGCAGGAGAGACAAATACCAAACAAGTAATCAAATATCTATTCATAGATTCAGTCACGTTAACTCATGATAAGTGCTTTTTAAAATATTTTTATAGCTGTGTAAGAAAATGCATATTCATGAGATAGAGGATGATGGGGTGGGGTTATAGGTAACTATTGTAGAGGTTTCTTGCTGAAGAAATATTAGAGAGAACCCTTGGATGACGGAAAGGAACCAACTATGCAAACATATGGGGGAAAGGGGGGAAATGTCCCACGTAAGGAAGGGCAATGTCAAGGGGCTTCGGGTGGGAATGAACTCAGAGTGGCCAAAAACAGCAAAAAGGCGGGAGCAGCATGAATGGGGAAAGGAAGGGAAGGGAAGGGAAGGGAAGGGAAGGGAAGGGAAGGGAAGGGAGAAAGAGGCGGCACAGAGGCATCCTGCCTCCTCTCTCGGAGGGCCATGTGGGCCCCGGTTCAGACTTCGCTTTCTATTCAAAATACGATGGACTCTATCAGAAGGTTTGGAGCAGAGAATGCATTCACAGGGCTTTTGCCTTACTGATTTTCTTATGGAATTCGAAGTCAACAGTCCAAAGATCCTTCCCTCTTTCTCCACACTTAAGGTTAAATAAGAATTTAAATCAGAATTATTTATTCGGTCTAAATTTGAAATTACCCTGGCTCAACAAACAGATAACGGACTCTTTGGACTCCTTATAGGATTGTATCCCTCGCCACTGCTGTATGCCATTGGCAGAACGTAGGTTTCACATCTGATTTCTTCAGCGTTAATAGATATTTATTGAGCCCTTTCTGTAAACCAGCAATGTGCTAGGCAGTTGTCTACATGACCATATTTCATCCTCATAATAACTCGGGGGGAGTGGCAAGGTTACCCCGTTCCCAATGACAGCATCTGGGGCTGCACCCAGCTTTCCCAGTACGACACTCCACATCACGCTGTCTTTCTTACAGCCCTCTTAGCAGCCCTAATGGGTTTTTCTAACATTTTAAAAGCAAATATCAAAATGAATCATCTACTCAGAGGTAAATAGTGGTAATTGCTGTCAGTCCCTGACAATGAAGCAGAGATTTCAGCAAAGCAGCATAATTTGCTTGCAATTATGCACCTTGACATTGGCCAAGCTGGGATAATGATTGGATTTTTTCCCAAATGCTCCCATTGTTATCCTACCTCATCTTTGAAAATTCAAAAGCAGAGAGACAGAAATGAAACCTAAGAATGAATATGGGTTTCAAAGTAATAAAGGTTAATTGAGCTCTAGATGTGCTCACAAGAAGAAAAAAATTGCATCACACTTGCAAAAATGAGATTATTCAGAGAATGCCTCCAACCTGGAGACATGGGGGAGCATATTACGAAGCAAGGGCAGCACCTGGGTGGGTGGGTGAGCAGGAAGCCTGGTATAATCTCGGACTAGTACATCGGTTCTATTGAGTAATTAAGGTTCCTAGAGATTTGTCATTACAAACTGTTGACCAAGACAAACTGTGCTTAAATTGTAAATACGTTTATCTTGTGATTTCTCAATAAGATTTGTGTCATGTTGACCAGGGTAGATCCATCTTGAAAAGGCTGGTGAAAAGAAGGTATGATCTTTTTATTAAGACGTATAAAAACAATATATTGTACATGGCTGCTCACAGCACTCCACTGAAGTAATGTCACTGAAGTAAATGGAAGAGAAAATTCTATTACAGTAGAACATGCTTTACTGCACTAATGTTTTCCTTTTGATTGTAAGCTGGGTTGGAAAACAAATTGCTGGACCCTTCAGCAACCATTTGTTTTAGCGTTTGGAAAAAAAAAAAAAGCATTGATTTTTAACACTGGAGCATATAATCAAGTTTTAGAAACATGTACATCGAAATGATCTTTGAAAGGCAATCCATCAGTGTTTCATTTATTCAACCTCTGAATATTACCTTTTTAAAGTCTTTTTCCCTGCTCTTCTATCTCATGTGTAATTTCCTTTAGAATTATGTCATTATTTTAAAATTGCCAAGTTATTGTACTTTTTCATTTCTTATTTCACTTACAGGATTTATATATAAGTATATGTAAATGGTAAAGAAGTAGGGAAGGTTTTTTTTTCTT
The DNA here is from genome assembly GCF_014108245.1 of Pipistrellus kuhlii. Taxonomy (NCBI): domain Eukaryota; kingdom Metazoa; phylum Chordata; class Mammalia; order Chiroptera; family Vespertilionidae; genus Pipistrellus; species Pipistrellus kuhlii. The sequence goes on from NW_023425438.1 coordinate 16,878,874, forward strand.
CTTTAATTGCATAACTACAATGATAATGGCTTCAATGTTCAAAATAATGATGGAATAATTAAAAAGTTAACTAAACGACTCAGAGATTGTTTCCTTGCATCTTTTGATATTGTCACTCCCAACACATGGCCTTTTCCTGAAAGAGAAAGAGAATGTGGAAGACTGTACAGGGGATTCGATGACCAGGCCTATAAGTAGCATACATTACTTCCAACCGTATTTCACCGGACAAAAGTCAAGCATATGGCCCCAAATCAACTGCAAGGGATAATGGGAAATGCATTCTGTCTATGTCCCCAGAAATAGGAAATAAAATGTATTAATAATTTACCAAGCCTCTAACACAAGAGGGAAAAAAATAATTTACACAATGATAAGACACTCAGATTTCCTTCTATAACTTCTAAAAGTAGTTCAACGCTTAATCCAAGAATTCATTTATATGTATATTTTCTTAGCCTTATGACAAAAAGTCATGAGCGGCTGGTACAAAAGAAAGGCCTTTACTATTGACATTCTGCAAAATAAACAAGCCTCTGCTTCTATGGTTCAACTCATCTCAGGAAGCAGTTTTTCAACAGTTGATGAAGATGAATTTCTGAATACACCAAACTTGTCTAGTACTATAATAAGTCAAATCCAACCCCAGATGGACAACCACACCTCTCTCTCAACTCCCAGTCTACAGTTACACTCGGACAGTAGCATCCTGAATGTCCAACGACACTGCTGCAGTTGAGTTCAAAGCCAATTGGAACACTGTGGAAGAAAACTAAAATATAGGCTGAACTTAAGGTGTCCCTTATTGTCATTCATCAGAAAAAAGGTAAAGGTATCAGATGGAGGGTGAAATTAATTACAGCCTTCATAACAAAATGTGCAGTGCCATAATGGATGTGCTACTTCATCATGTAGTAAGTCCTCCCTTACTAGAAGGTTCCAGCAGTGACTGACTGAAGGAGCATTGGAAAGGGCTTCGTTATTGAGTGTGAAGCCAAAATGAGATCCGCGAACCACCCAATGCTCAGATTCCAAAACTCCATACAGTTAAATCTATCTGCTGGTTGTTGTGTTTTTAAGTAATTATTTACCAAGCCACACCTCCGGCTCTGTGCCACCAATGCCCTTGGTTCAACAATTATGTAAGAAAGGCAAAACACAAACACAAACAAAATTTTATCTTAAACTGCAACCTAAATGAGTGTTTTGCTTCCCTTTCTTCAAAAAGCTTATTGTACTGTCACTTTGTTATATTGAGCAAATCCAAAATATTCCATTTAAGTCATTTTCAACTCAAAAATAGCGTTCAATTTTGCCACCTAAAGGGACATCAAAGGTAATTTATATAGAGAAATTGAAATAGGAAATAAAAGTACAACTATGGTGAGCCATACTTCCCGAGACATGGTTTATAGAAATTTTGCATAAAGATCCACATTACCGTATTTTCCAGCATATAAGATGACCCCCTAATTTTACAGTTAAAACATAGGTTTAGGCCTATATTCGCTGTATAAGACTACCCCTCACTTCCGAAGCTTCAGGTACAGAACATGTACACTGTGTTCTAGTAAAAAGCCTGCTCAGATTGGCCAGAGTCAGAGAGGTGGTCTATTAAAAAAAGAACTGGTGTTGCCTCGGAAGTGGGGGGTAGTCTTATACAGCGAATATGCCGGAAAATATGGTACTGATTTTTAAAAATCTGGCTGTATAATCATATTCAGAGCAACACAGGTTGAACCATCATGTTTTAATGGTTAAAACTAGAAATGAGAGAAAAAATTGATATGAAATTAAAAGACCAGCAACCCTGGAAGGTTAAGGACTTGTTCTTACTACGGTAGCATCATGGGAGTTAATTCCAAGAGGGAAAAAGTATGGCCAAGATCATAAATTAAACTTGGTTTTTCTTGCTGACTAAACTCTATAGCTGTTAAAAATGCTTGTTTCTCATATCTAGGCAAAGCATCTGCTTTTTGCTGCTAAAAGTGGGATCTGAGGGAAGTAGTGATCTTTCCCAAGGCAACTTGATTAATAGTATGCTTTCAAATTTTAGCTAAAAGACATTTTGATGAAATCAGAAGTACTGAATAATTGTTTCCACAAAGAATCTTGATGTATATTTCTGTTCTCTCCAAGCTTTTAGACGGTGGGACTCTGAGATGTTCTGTTTTTCTTCCACACAGCTCTTGCTTTTATAATTATCTCTCACATCAGCAATGCTCATGGACCACCCACAGGCCTGAGCCGTGTGCGCCAAACATCCTAGCTTACTGGTTTATGAAGAGAGATAATATGAACATGGAGAAATAATAAGCAAATGGACAGCCACTGCCACCAATCCCAGGACAGCTTGTTCTCACAGCTGTCATCTCTTCCTGCTGAGCTTGTAGGAAAGAGCTTTTCTCATGCTCTCTGTATTCAGGTGAGATTCTCCCCCATATCCTTACCCCAAGACTCCATCCCCAGTTACACTCCATCAAATTAGACATTTCTCCCAGAATTAAAAATCAAGAAGCATAATTTCCAGGCTTGGTGTCATTTGGTCTTGGTCTTTCTGAATCTGTATGAGATTCTATTTTTTACTATCATGCTTTCTTTCTAAAACAAAATCCCCAAATCATACTTCAAGTGATTTAAAATAAGGTCCCTAAGAGACAGCGTCTCAGAGGGCTTCAAACCAGCATCTGGATTCACATTAAGCCATGAAATTTGTTGTGATTTAAACAAAAAAGCTGCTGTAACCAAAACTCCAGAAAGTCTTTCTTTTCTATCCCATAAATACTTATCTATTTTTTTTAATTTACCATGAACTACATCCAGACAAGTGTGCAAGAGAATGTTAACATGAACCTTTATCATGTCACATAACCTCTCTAGGCGAGTGGTTCTCAACCCTGGCTGACAGCATGTCAGAATCACCAGTCACACCCCGGAACAATCAAATCAGAATCACAAGCATCAACACTTTTTCGAACTCCCCACATGATTCCAATGTGCCCCCAAGGTTGAGAATCACCACATGGGGGCCCTTCCCTTCCCTGCCTATAAATGGAAGGCTTAGTATTGCATTCCAAGTTGTACTACTATTAGGCTTGCAATTCTATTTTTCTCTCTGAATTGCTAGCAAAAGAGCGTGGCTATTTCCTATTGAACTATTTTGAAGCAGTATAGAGCAAAAGAGGCTTTGGAGTCAGAGCTCTAGCTAAATCCCTGGTCAATTACTTAGGTGCACGACTTGGAGCAAGTTATTTAACCTACTTAGCCTCTCTGAGCCTTGATCTCCTCCTATAGCAAATGGCATAATTCCTACTACATGGGTGTTATAAAGATTAAGTGAGGTAGGTTGTATAAAATGCTCCCATAACAGACAATCAATACGTATCCATTCTTGTTTCCTTTTGCCTTCAGATTCTTAACCAAGCTGCTGGGTACCCTCCCGTGACCTACTATTGACTTCGGAAGAAAAAGGGAAGGACAATATTCGATTGTGTATTACATGGGTCTGTGCCCCGTGAAGGGGCCCAGTCATCTGCCTTCTACGTACATCAGAAAATCCAGCTGTTAGTTCCCTTAGGGTGAGATATCACTATATACATATTTGCTTGCTTGGGCCCACCCCTCAGGGGGGCTAAACGTCACTTGCTCAGAAACATAATTGATAGGACTCTATTTTTTTCCTCCATCAGCCCAAGAAGACTGAGGAAGCCCAGGTTTGGGGGGAAGGCTGCATAGGGAAACAGACAAGGACCAGCCAACCTCCTTCTGCAGCAGATCGGCTCTCCAGAAAAGCAAAGATCTAAAATCAGCTGCAGCCCTGCCAGTGTGGCTCAGTGATGGAGAATCAACCTATGAACCAGGAGGTCACAGTTCGATTCCCGGTCAGGGCACATGCCTGGATTGCGGGCTTGAACCCCAGTGGGGGATGTGTATAAACAGCCAATGTGATTCTCTCTTATCATTTATGTTTCTCTCTCTCTCTCCCTCTCCCTTCCTCTCTGACGTTGATAAAAATATATCTTAAAAAAACAGTAAAATAAAAATAAAAACAACTGCAGAGTAAGGCTATAACCACCATTACAGCAAAATCATGTCTGGGTGGTAGAATTGTTTGCTTTGCTCGTGGTAAGCCTCCCAGACAGGTCTGCAAACACACTTTTGCACAAAGGAGGATCTTCAAATGGCTGCAGTGTTTTAAGAAGCCTGGCGCCACAAAGCAAAGGAGCCTCTCCTTTGTGTGTGGTCTCTGAATTTCCTCATCGGCAACAAATAGGAAATGCACTTAGCTTTTCCCAAAATGTATTTTTAAATGATTAAACCTGTTTTCTTGGTTCTTACTCATTTTCTGAGTATAGAAAAATCTTTAAAATTAAGATGGATTGAACAGGAGCAAAACAGAAATTGTAAGAATATTGTTGATTAATCAACTATATATATAACCAAATGCCAGACATTTACATCATAATTTCAAAATGACCTGTCTTTGTGAAATCTGTCTGCCTTTATGGTCCCTCACCCCTCAGCTTAGGACAGGTCATGGCTGCCCCCATCCTCACCCTGATCAGATTAGCTGTCCTAAATTCTAACATGGCAGAGCCTGCAGCCCACAGTGGTGATTGGTAGTTATAGCTTCCCTAGTCTTCGTTTTGTTGCTTATTAAACTCAAGGCGTTTTTTAAATATTTTTATTGATAAAAGAGAGGAAGAGAGAAGGATAGATAGAAACATCAATGATGAGAGAAGCATTGATCAGCTGGCTCCTGCATGCCCCCCACTGGAAATTGAGCCCACAACCTGGCATGCGACTGGGAATTAACACTCAACCACTGAGCACATCGGGCAGGCTAAAATTGCGGATTTTTAAAAACTAATATATCTGGGTTCTTTAGTATAAGGAATGCCGAGCTAATATTTAAAGCAGTCCAAAATGGGACTGTTTTGATCTGAAATACTGAATTGTTCATTAATGTTGTGTCTCTCAATGACCTTATATCTATCTCAGTGACATTTGTACTTATCACAACTTAAATATCATACATTTATTTGTTTATATTCTTGCTGAACGTCTCCACCCTCTAAGTCAGCAGTCTACAAACTATGGTCCATGTGGCCAAATCAGGCCCCCCATCTGTTTTTGTGAATCAGATGTTTACTTACATAGTCAAGCCCACTCCTTTACATATTGTCCACTATAGCTGCTTTCCCATTAAAAAGGCAGAGTGGAGTAAATGTGACAAAGACTGAGCTGCAGAGCCAAGAATATTTACTATCTTGTCTTTTACAGAAAAATTTGGTCAATCGCACCCTAGCCAGTTTGGCTCAGTGGATAGAGCATCGGCCTGGAAACTGAAAGGTCCCAGGTTCAATTCCAGTCAAGGGCATATGCCCAGGTTGTGGGCTCGATCCCCAGTGGGGGACTTAGATGATTCTCTCTCATCATGGATGTTTCTCTCTCTCTCTCCCTCTTCCTTCCTCTCTGAAATCAATAAAAATATATTAAAAACAAAACAAAACCAAAAAAAGTTCGCCAATCCCTTTTCTAGACTTCAGATTTCCTAAAAACAAGGACTCTGCTATAAATTCAATGACCTACACATAGTAAATGTTCAATGAACATTTGTTGCATAAATAATGTTAAGTTTATCATGTCAGTCACAAAGCTACTTGTCAGGAACTGGTCCTCAAAAAATAGAAAAAGCTGGTCCTCAAAAAGAAAAAGCAGACACCTGTGTTTTTTTATACAGATGTATAAAGATGGAAAGACCTTTAAGATTAATACACCCCTAAGCAATTCTCCCAAGGATTGCCCACATAGAGGCAAAAACTCCTGCAGCACATTTGTTTTCCCTTTTATTAGTAAGTCACTCTGTGAATTCAGCCTGCTCCCAGGGGACCAAGGGATTGAACACAATATGCAAGCCATGATAATTACACTCATTTGAAACTTTCAATTCTGACATATTCCCTGACGTTCTCTAAATGCTCGCCATCCCAGTGCATTTTCGTTAATTTGATTAGGGAATGAAATGCATTAAAGAACACAAAGTACAGCTCTGCAATGAACATTGTTAATTAAACTCTTGCCCTGAGAAAGTTCCAGTGCACGCTGACTGATGATTCCATCTGTTTTGACAAAAAGTTTCTCCAGATCTGATATCCCAAACAAGGAAGGGGCTTGAATTTTAAGGCATCCACCTGCTCCCTGAAGTGCAAGACAGAATAATTCATTTCTGCCAAGTCACACGAAGAAGTAGATAAGAATTGCCCAGCACAGCTCACTGGCTCTGTCTCTTGCCAGCTCTGGCTGAGGAAGAAATGCTGGGTGATTTGATGGCTCCATTGCACGAAGGCAATTTTTCTTATGTCAGCCTTTATTTCTTCCTCCAAGAGTTCTTTGTAATTCTGTCCCATAAAAGAAGGATCACAGATAAATATATAAATCATGGAACAGAAGCACTCCAGGGTGGCAAGGTCTGGAACCCACAATCATATCACACTTCATGCATTTAGCAACTATGTGTTCAGCCCCTAGTCTGTGCCAGACACTGGAAAAACCAAGAGGCATGCTTTGGAGCTCGGTTTAAATCCGAGCATTCTTTTTTTAAAGACAGGAGTGTTGACTCCTCGGGAACCTTAATTCTCAAGGGAGAAAACCTAAAGAATGCAGCTATAAAAATTTCAAGCCCCGCAGGCATGGCTCAGTGGTTGAGCATTGACCTGTTAACCAGGATGTCATCATGGTCGATTCCCAGTCAGGGCTCATGCACTGGTTGCAGATTCAATCCCCAGTGTGGGGCATACAGGAGACAACCAATCAATGATTCCCTCTCATCACTGATGTTTCTATTTCTCTCTCTTCCTCTACCTTCCTCTCTGAAATAAATATAATTTATTTTTCAAATTATCGTGATCTCAGCTATAACAACATCGGCCCCCACATATGTAGTATTTTGTGTTTCCATAAATTATTTTGGCCCCAAATGTGACTTCCTGAGATGGTGAAATGACCACAGCAATGCAGCACAACCCAGTGAGGGGCCATCAGGTGAGGAGACACGGGAGAAGCTGTGTATTCTTGAGCAAGGCCTTTTAACTGTGCTGGGCACCATTTCATTTTCCATAAAACATACACCGCAGGGCCTCCTCTGCCCCTCTCTCAAGGATGTTATGAAGATAAATCAGCAAAATATATGAAACAAGAAGGAAAGCACTCTATAAATTTTTAAACTTCTCATTACCAAACACAAAAGTCAAGTTTCTCTGAATGTAAGGTACTGAAAATCAAGCATCCTATATCACTTTCTGCCAAAAATTATAACATCATTAACGATGGGACTACACTGCTGTGCATTTTAACTGCAAACTTTATGGTAGAATTGTAATTTTACTGATATTTAAAAGGAGAAGGATGATTTAAAATGACAGAAGCCAAATTTCTTTGCTATCTCCTGTTGCAGGGAGTAAGTTGAAGTACTTAATTTTAAAAGGACATATTTATAATGTGTGTACATTCTGTTTAACAGCTAGTAATCTGAAAAGCTTACAGGAAGTAAGTTGGATGTAGGATTTCAGGAAAAATTCAGTGTAAACTTGAATCATTCTTGTTATCTTTACTTTGTGCCTTAAAAAGCAACAATAATAATGACACTATCCCATTATATCCAAAGATGAACCACAGAAACACAGTGGTTGCGCATCTTGGTCCCACTGAAAATTATACCCCTTTGGACTATGGACACCTGTGTGGGCCAATGGGCTAGAGAGCAGAATTCCATTGGTATATGGAACAGAATAGTAGAACCAATCACTTTCCCCTTGTTCTCCCATTCTGCCTTTGCCTCCATTATAGAACTTGCTTTACTGTGTTTAGTAATTAATTACTATTCCATGCCTCTAGTAGGACAGTGTATTCTTAGAAGGCAGGGCCACATCTTATTTGTATCTACAATCCAAGACTTGATGAGCAATGGACATTATTACTGCATTGTTTGATCAACAAGCTACTGGTATCTAGCATTCCCAACTCCAAGTGCCCTGGAGCATCAGTGTCCTCTCAAACCCCAATTCTGTGCACACAATTGACCTTGGCTTGGCAACATTTATTCCAACTTATAGAAAGGCTTGATTCGAAAGTTACAACCAATGCTTCATTCTCAATGGGGGGGGGGGGGGGGGGGGGGGGGAGATGCAGGTAAGCAAAAACAGAAAATTCCAACCAGGTATCCTACATTGGGTGCTCAGTTTATAACATCAAGAGCAGCACCTGCTTTTTTTATATATATATATTTTATTGATTTTTTACAGAGAGGAGAGAGAGAGAGAGATAGAGAACTAGAAACGTCGATGAGAGAGAACATCAACCAGCTGCCTCTTGCACACCCCCCACTGGGGATGTGCCCACAACCAAGGTACATACCCTTGACCAGAATCAAACCCGGGACCCTTCAGTCCGCAGACCCACGCTCTACCACTGAGCCAAACTGGTTTCGGCAAGCACTTGCTTTTTCTAGTACCCCAATATTCATGAACATCATCCATCGCTGAACTTTGATCCAGAAGTAGTTTGAATATTTTTATCCAGTTTTGAGTCTAAGTTTTAATAAAATAAAATAAAAAGAAAGAAAGAAAGAAAGAAAGAAAGAAAGAAAGAAAGAAAGAAAGAAAGAAAGAAAGAAAGGAAGAAAAAAAGAAAGAAAGAAAGAAAGAAAACCCTAAAGTAAAGACATAAAGGGTACAATCCAATAAGAAACCACCTCTTAAAAACAAGATGTCAATACTGGTAAGCAACTTTCAGGGTTATTTAAGCTCAGTTTTTTCAACAAAGTGACTTGGCCAATGTCACAGGGCCATGTAGGGCCAGAGCAAAAACTAGAACTCAGATCTCTACACCCCCAGGCCAGTTTAGTGCGATCAGCCAACCTCACTTGCCCAAGGTTCCCAGAACAGGGTACTTTCCATTTTTTCAGCAGAACAAGACCAGGCAAACTGTCTGTTTGCCTAAAACTGAGAGGCTTAGGAGATAGGACTTCCATTGCAAAAACAGGGAGAGTTCCAAACAAGCCAGTTACAGTTGGTTGCCCTAAATCCTTCCTTCATTACATATATCTGTTCCTTTTATCAGCTTAATAAAAATGTTACCAGTTCTGCCTCAACCAGGTAAGCCCAGCAAGAGCCTGGAGATAAGAAATTGAGCTTAACAGTTGTTGCACAGCTGTGCCCTCTGAGAGGCATAAAATTCTACCTATTAATTATAATACATAAGTGATCAAAACTAGAGCCTCGAGGTTCTCTATGAATTTTTTAAAAGAATGTTCAGGTCCTTAAATAATTAAAAGTTAAAAATAGTCAAAAGCAAGAAAATGAATATCATGAAAATGAGCATTATGAAGCCAGTCCTGTTTAAGTACCAGACTATTATTACATATCCACACTCATCAAGTTGTCGCTTCTGAGGAAAAAAGGCCATGGAAGGCTCACAGAGTTATGCTGATTAATTGTCCCCAGAGTCCATTCAGAATGCAATCATTACTCATGAGGCTCCTCTGACACTGTGATTAGCCTACAACTCCAGTGATCCAGGGAAGAGTTCAGAGTCTGTTTTTAAAAGGCATGCGGTGTTTCCCACAAAAGGGAGCTGGAATTGATATTTCAACTTCTTTGAGGGATTCTGGGGTTCTGGGTGCATTATATCTGCATTTATAAAAGGGTTAGTTTTTCTTCCCTCCAATTTCAATGAGCAATCTCAGAACACCAGGCTGTGGGGAAGATTTCACAGGAAAATACTGCTGGGTACACCCATGAAGTCCTACAATAGATTAACCATACAGACACTACACTGTGGACTTCATTCATGCTCACTCTCAACCTCACAATCAATGCCACTGTCTGAAGTTTCTAAGTGAGAAGCTGAAGCTCCTAGCACTCACCAGCTCCCAAGTCAAGAGCTAGTGAATGTAAGTGCCAGGTTGAGTCTGGGTCCCTCTAACACCCAATCCCAGGCCCTTTCCCTGGGTAGGTCTCCTCCCTGACATACCTTCACCTCCAGGAAAACTGCTCAACTCCCATGTTCTGTGAGGTTGGGTTTGTGAAGGATAATATGCATCACACTGTACATATAAAGAGACAAGTCTCATGGGGGGCGGGGGGGAGAGAATATCTAATAGCCCTATCAAACAAAAAGGAAATCCCACCTTGCAATTAGAGAGAAAGGCAAAGGTATTTGCCAAAATCCCATATAGTAGTTAAAAATAAATAAGCCAATTAAGGCATTTTGCAATATAGCCACAGTGAACAAGCTATGGAACACAATGATCTTCAATTCCATCTATTATAAGAAAATCTCTTCCCTGATTATGGGGTAGCTACTGGTAAGATCACTAAACAAATCCCTGCAGCCCATACTCCGCACAGGGGCAAAATCCCTTGCTCCATGAAACACAATTTTCTGGAGTTTCCTACCTTTAGGAAAAATATAATAGACAATAAGTTATACAGGGACAAGAATGGAAACCTGAAATATATGCTTTCCTAAAAAATACTGCTTACCTTTGACTTTTCCTCCTCTTTAATTCTCTCCCTTCAAGAAACGAACCGAAGGGTAACTTCCAGCAACTTCAGCTGGCAAACTAACGTTCCAGATTGCTTTCCTTCCCAAAAAGGATAGTCTGATTTACTGCCTCCCTGCCTGGTTTAATCAGCAAAGAACACTAAGTACGAGTTCTAGATATTTTCAACAACAATTTACTACAGAAGAGGGCAATGCTGCATGCAGCCAACGGCTTCCATGCCCCAACTATTAATAAATCCCCTTGAGTCTTTGAAACTTTTCCAGCAAGATCATCCAAACAGCAAGTTCCCAGAACCTTGGAATTGAGCACTGTGAGTTTCTAACCAGGGGACTTGTCCTATACCTTTTTTAGTGAGTGCACTGGCAAGGAATTTCTACTTCCTTCTCTCCTGCAGAGCTCAGAGTACAGTTCTCTCTATTATGTAGGGCCTTGCTCTCAGCAAAGAATCCCCTGGTGAAGATAGAAGCTTTTGGGGGAAGCCAGGAAGCATTCCTGCAAATTCTACCATTTTGGAGAGGAAGTACCTGACCATTTTTAAAAAACAAGGTTTGAGAATTACAAATATAGAGAGCTTTGAGAATTAAGTTAGAAGCAGGACCACAGAGGGAGATGTCATCCACTCTGAATAATTAGCAATGCAGTTTTACAAAATGGTAGCTTAAAAGTGATTTTTCTACTTCTCCTAGGGGCTCACATAAAAGCTCTTAAAAGGCCAACCTCCCCCATCCATTCCAAACACAATTTGCATTAGGATGCATTAAGGCAGGACATGTCAGGAATTTAACATTGCACTTCTACAACTCAAAACGTTTACACCAAGTTTGAAAGTCCTTTTTGTATGGGAACCCGTCTGACCTGAATGATGGGGAGAAGTGAGCCTGTGTGGCTTTGGGGACAGGAAAGAGGTGTATAAACTGCTCCCAGCATTCTGTGTGACACCAGCTGCTCCTCCAACTCAAACCCCAGGGTCCTGGCCCACTGGCTCCTCTCTCATGTTCTGCCAGCACATCTTTGCCCTCATCCTCTAGTTTATTTCCAGATTCCTTCAAGGGCAGAGGCAATGGGAACAAGACTAAATCAAAGCAATCATTGCTGCTGCTTTTGAATCATTCTGATAAAAGACTTACTACATTAGAGAGGTTGTTGTTATCAACAGCCACGATTTAGGGTTACAGGTGAATTTCAATTATCCATGCTAAACCTCTCTCTCCCTAGCTTGACTGCTAGAGTCTTCAATGAAGATAACCTGCTCCCTTCAGAGTCATTATCTCAACTCTTCCCCTTCTGCTGACTCTATTGGAAAACTGCTGAATCACTGCCTTGCTTTCCCAGCAAAGAGACAATCTGGTTGCAGATTCCCTAAATCCTATGAGCTCATCCCTTCAATTCCACCCAGCCCAACCTAATGGTGGTTCTTACCTATTTCTTTGAGTACTTTTTCTTCCAAATACCTTCTTAACTTTCCCATTACTCTTTGTCAATAAAGAGTCAGTCCTCGCCCCTGGCACTAGCTCTTCTCCAAAAAAGTAGTCTGAACCAAGGAAAGCTGAGGCTACCAGTAGCCATTCAGAGCCAGTCTTCTTCTAATCTGAGGCTGGACTACATGACCATAAAGTACTCACACAGTGTCTCCTCTTTTTTGCCAAAAAGCTCATTATTAATGGTGGTATGTACAGAGTACTCTAATGCATGAGGGACCCATATGGTTTGTGAATAAGCCCTCAACTGGCTTCAGTCTGAGATTCAGCCCAGCCTCCTTTAGCCCTCAACTGGCTTCAGTCTGAGATTCAGCCCAGCCTTTTTTCTGTTCCTTACTCTCCTCCAACTCCCAATCCTCAGTTCCTCCTCCTACTTCTGATCAGCCATTATCTTTGAGTGCACAGGTATGCAAAGCAAACACTATAGGAATCTATAGATAAAGAAACCAGAAAAGAGAGAAAAGGCAACATCTGATGTCTCAAGGCAATGACCTGGAGAGCAATGAGAGGGATGTGGTTAAAGATCTCATAAATCCCCAAAGCAAGAGAGCATGGACACTGACCCAATCGTGGCCTTATGGTCGCAGCTCTTCAGTAGCTGGAGTGGGACTTTTGAATCATAAATTAGCATTTGTCCTGGCATTCTGCTGTCTGGGAGATTGTTTCGACAGAGAAAATATACTGTAACTGCCCTTGAGGAAATTGCAGACTTATAAGCATTTATGTGCTCTTGTAGCCCCCAAGATTTATCCCAGAACAGGGGTCCAATGTCAGGGCAAGAGAAAAGAGTACTGTCATTCCTGGGGATGAGAGAAAGCCCCAAGAAACTCCTCCCACTGGCTTCCCACAAACAGTACAAGAAAGTTCAGGGAGGCTCCGAGGAAGGCTTTACCTAGAACTCACAATTGTAATTAGGACACTGTCTAGCACTGTGGGGGTTACAGATGCCATCCCAGCCATAGTCCCTCAGGATCACCGAAGGCCAAGCAACTGGGAAGAATAGCAATAATACCAGGATTATCGTCAAATCTGAGATATCACCAATTGTAAAATGCATTCCATTTTCAGAGGTAAAATTTGAAAGAATCAGCTTTGGTGATTACAAAATGATACTGATTATTCAATGTACCCCAATGTCAGAAATACAAAATGGAAAAAAAAATGCAACTTAGAATCAGTGAAATTCATCAATACCACCTAAAGTTCAATAGATTATTGTAGAATGGCACTTCTCTACCCCTCTAAAATTAGGCAAGACCATATTATCGGTGTTGGCCAATAAAATGTGAGGAAAAGTAGATGTAGTTCTAGGCCAATGTATGTAGTTGTCAAAGTGACTGTCCAGTGCTCTGCCCTCCTGATATAGTAATCATGGAAGCACATGGTAGCTACACATGGAAAGGGTGGCATCACAGAAGATGGAGTCTTCATTGGCTTGGAGCTCTGAGAAATTTCCATGAGAAGAGTCCCCCTGCTAACCCATTCAAACTATTTTGAACACGTACTTTAAGGAAAAAATAAAATTTATGGTTTAAAGCAACTGAAACTCTGTGATTGTTTGGGTACCACAACATAAACTAACATCTCCTGACTGAAACACCATCTTATCTACACTAATAAAAGGATAACATGCTAATTAGACCGGACATCTTCCAGACAAAGCACAGTGGCAGGGGCTGAGGCAGAGGTAGTTAGGGTTGATCAGGCCGGCAGTGGGGAGCTGTTAGGGGCAGGATCTGGCCTACACCAGCAGTCAAGACATCCCCTAAGGGGTCCTGGATTGGAGAGGGTACAGGCCAGCTGAGGAACACCCCCTCCCCCATGCACAAACTTCATGCACCAAGTTTCTAGTATTTGAATAAAGCAGTAACTCATTTAGTTCTCAAATTACATAATAAGGCAGGCAAATCAAGCACTATTGCCATGTTAAAGATCAAAGAAATTGAGGCTCAAAACGATGAACTGAATTGCCCAAAGTCATATAGTCAGCTCAGGTTATGTTTGGAACTAGAACACATGTCCTCAAACTAAAGAATGAGGTCCACAGGTAGTGCCCCTATCTATCTCTATCCTGCCTCCAAATCCCTGCTTCCTTATTCCTACAAATACACATACACGCATACATAACTTCTTTGAGCAAATGGAATTTGAGTCCCAATCTCTTTACTTTAAGCAGCAACAAAACACTCAAGAGTTGAAACCGGTTTGAGTGTCGGCTTGGGGACTGAAGGGTCCCGGGTTCGATTCTGGTCAAGGGCATGTACCTTGGTTGCGGGCATATCCCCAGTGGGGGGGGTGCAAGAGGCAGCTGATTGATGACTCTGTCTCATCGATGTTTCTAAGTCTCTATCTCTCTCCCTTACTCTCTGTACAAAATCAATAAAATATATATTTTTAAAAAAACACTCAAGAACCTGGCCAACAGCACACGTTAAATAGGGGTGTCGAACTCAATCAGAGAAGGGGCCAAAATCTAAAATCCAGCCTAAATCGCGGGCCGAATGGTTTACTGAACAGTCATAAACTGTCATTGTGATGGAAACGCAGCGGAGTGCAGTGATGACAGCGCGGTGCGGGCCACATTGCAAGGCCTGGCGGGACGGATTTGGCCCGCGGGCCTTGTGTTTGACACATGTGCAAGACTTAGAATACAGGTGAGCACTCAGGCCTGGCTGCAACACCACAGTGTATTTGCAGCTGAAACAGAAGTTGAGAAGTTCTGGGAAGCAAAAAGATAAATGCTGAGATGAGCATTTTCACAATCTGTAGGTAAAGAGTGAAGGAACGGAGAGAGAGAGAGAGCACAAAGTAGACATTCTTTTTTTTTTTTTTTTTTAATATATATATTTTATTGATTTTGTACAGAGAGGAAGAAAGAGAGATAGAGAGCTAGAAACATCGATGGGAGAGAGTCATCAATCAGCTGCCTCCTGCACACCCTCTACTGGGGATATGCCCGCAACCAAGGTACATGCCCTTGACCGGAATCGAACCCGGGACCCTTCAGTCCCCAAGCCGACGCTCTATCCAATGAGCCAAACCGGTCTCGGCCAAAGTAGACATTCTTCATGTCCTGCATTTCACTTCAGTTTCTTGAAACATACTTTACACCCTGAATGGAAAATCAGACCCCATCGCTGTTTGCTGTAAAGTCGCCAGCAATCACGAGATGACATCTAGGAAAATCTAATCTCTTACTAAAACACATAGGCAGGAGACTCAACAAGAACAGACAGGCTCCTGGGGCTCCTGACCCCATCACTGCCACTCTTCCTACATGCTGTGCTCAGAACCCCAAATTATACAAACCACAATGACTTCCCTGAGTCAACACCTGCTGAGAATTCAGTCACTTCATTTCTAAGCTAGGGAAAGGAGCAAGTCAGTCCCGGTGGCCAAAGAACAAAGCCAGCAGGTGTCAGCCACTGAACTGGCTTCAGGGCTTGCCCTTGGTGCCCCAAGAAACCCGCTGTGGAAACTTAGTAATTTCAGAAAAGGAAATGAACTTCAGGGAAACTCTCAGAGCTATTCATCTTTGCCATCACATTCTCTCCCTGGACAGACCCCAAGCCCTGAGCACAGTGCTCTCCCAGAGTGATGGTTTCATTCATGGTCCACGCCTAGCTAAGCACCTGGTTCTGAAAATGTCAGTGTGAAATGATTCCTGGGACAGGCATGTTCATAGCCAGCATTGTGATTATGACTTTGCCAAGCCCTCTGAAATTCTGAGCAAAGAAATGTTTATAAATTACTGCTCAAGTCCCAGTTTCCTTTATCTGATGGCCCAGCCACTATAGCTGCCTTCAGCGACTCAGTAAAACTAACCTTCCCACAGTATGGACATCAGCATATAAGATGAATGTTTTCTGAGTTTTATTCACCTTACCTGGGATGCATCCACAGGATTTTGTTAAGGCTAAGCATTGTCTTCTTAAAATGGCAGACTTTTCTTTATTATTTTTTGGAAAAATAGTAAATCTGATCACTGTGGAACCAGATGAACTCTCTGGGATTATAGAAATGGATATTCATATTGTTTTATGTAGTAAACATCCACAGGCAAAAAAATCCTGCCTAAGAAGATTGTATGCCCCTTTCCTGTTATAAAAAGGCACTATTTTCCCAAAGCAAGGCTCTGGACACCAGTTCCTTCGGTAGCATCCAAGATAACCTACAGCTATAGACACTTTCAATAATGGTTCTTAACCACATGAGGGCTCCTGGCGCCTTCAAAAATTGTTGAAAGCTATGGACTCTCTCCAATAAAAGGCACACCAGCACACATAAAGGCCATTTGGAATTTCAGGATTACCTCATCTCTCTGATATTCATTCATTTCTTCCCTGCTTCGGCCCTAGTTCTATCCCTTTTTCCCAGTGAAAGGAAGTAGTCATGCAGGAGGTGCCAACTCACTCCATCTGACAATGTTGTCCCCTTTTCCATGGAGCTTCTTATTCACCAAGAGGATGTTCTCCTTGATTTCCCTGAATGTCAGTTCCAACACAAAATGGAAACTATTATAATATGTGCCACTCCACTTCATGGGATACTATGAAAGTCAAATAAGGGAAGAGCCACCAATATGCTCTGAACCGTGTACCAAACATTGCACACTTGGGCAGTGCTGTTGGAAGAGGGTATGTGTGAGCTGCCAGGGGCCCTGTCCATTCTGCTTCCAAACTCCTCCATCTGTTTGCTGACCACACCAGATCGTTGATTTGATTTTTCACTGAGGGTTTCTGGGATTCATAGTGCTTACACATGCCTTTTTCCAAATGAGGGTTTGTGTGAGGGGAACTGCAAGATTGTCAATTCTTTAACGGCAGTGTGCTGGCACCTGGGGAATAGCCAAAGGTTGCTGCAATGCCCATAATTCAGAGGCCCCCATAAATCAGCCTGATGGGACAGAAATGCTAAAGCAGGGACATTGCTTTCTGCCGCCTGGAAGAGAATGAATGGCTTACAGGTTCCTTTAGGGGTGACCTACTTGTCCACTGACCCATTCCTCAAGTTGTCATGTGTAACCAAGGACCTCCAAGATGGGAAAATTAAAGATAATGTTGAAAATATTATCCTGTGTCTGTCTTAGCCTTTTCTGCATGTTAACTGCTTTAATAGGTTTAGAGTAGTTATTGTTACAAATGTCTTTGTAAGGTTAGGTAGGCTAACTGCTGTGACAAATACATCCAAAGATATATGAGTCTCAGGTGCAATAGAAGTCTACTTCTCCTTCACATGAACAGTTAAAGGCATATCCTGTTTGGTTCTGCAAAATTGTACAAGGCCCCAGACTGACAGAGGCTCTGCCAGGCTCAGTCCATGGCATTCAATATCGTCCTGGCATCGACATGCTGCAGACAAGCGGGTAAAGAGCAGAGAGAATCAGTTTGGGGAGTTTAACAGAGCAGACCTGGGAGAGACTCAACACTTCTGCTCACGTTGCATTAGCTATACTGCACTGCAGGGTAACTGAGAAGGGTGATCTAGCTGTGGACCTACGAAAAAGAGAAAATAGATTTTTGTGAGCATGTAGCTCCCTCTTCCCAGAAATCATTTTAAAAACTAATTAATTTTGAAATTAATTTTTGGTCAGCGTTTAGATGAATAAACTCAGCTGGTTGATTGATTCATCCTCATTCCCTTAAATGCATTTACCAAGTGTCATTTCTGGGCTAATCAGTCTTTAGGCACTGGGAATACAGCAGTTTTAATCTTTGCCAGCATTGAGCATATTATATTCTAGTGTGGTCAGACAGACCCCAATCAAGAAAAATCAAGAAAATATGTGGGACTTTAGTGACACGTATAAAGGAAAACAGTGAAGTAGGGAAAGGGACAGGGAATGTGGGTGAAAGACAAATGCAGTCTCCAATGGGACGGCCAAAGATGCAGACGCAGGAGTAAAAGAAACAGAGCTGAGGTCTCACCCAGGAGCCTTGCAGAGCACCTCAAACAGATGAGTTCAAGGCCCATCAGCAGAGTTCCAGGGCAGGGTCCTGCATTGCCTGAGGTCCATCATCCGCTGAGCTCAAACATCACATCAGATTTTTTACAAGATTATTGAATGATGACTTATTTTCCTCCTTGGTCACAACCTGAATTGAAATGATTGTACTCTTGGCCTACGGGTGAGTGGATAGTCTCTGGAAATCTAACAAGCTGACTTTTTTGTTGTTTGTTTGTTTTTTGTGGGAAGCATTTCAATTCAATGAGAGAAACAAGCCCCATCAACTTCAAGTACCAAAAGGAATACAGAGTGAAGGGCATTTACTTTCTGCTGGAACATTAATTAATCAAACAGAGCTGACAAGGACAAATGGAATCGCAAGGCAGGGAAGCAAGGGTCTTTGCTGTTTTCCAATTTGTCACATCAAGTACCGATCCTGCAGCCTGCTCAGGGGCAGTACTTACTTTGAGTGTTAATTCCCTTTCTGATGTTGCCATAGCAACATTCATGGCATACATGGGTTGTTGTTGTTGTTGTTGTTGTTGTTTGGGGAGGGAGATTCCAGGTGAACATTTGAAGGGAAAAGCACCTCCTTAGTGTTATTACTACAGACACAGAAAGAGGAGACTTTTATACCTTGGAAACAGAGTGATAATGTCTTCTGTTTGTGCAGCCCCTTCTGTAAGAGGATTTTGATATGCAGTTCCTGTGAGCCAGGAGAGGGCTTCTATCCATCTTTACAAATTTTGCAAGCAAGAAAACTGAGAAACAGAGGAGGGAGAACCATGAGAAATACATTAGAAGAGAAAAAATGGGGGTGAAATATAAATGGCCTTGAATTCTAAGCTACAGGGCATTAAGCTTTATTATTATTTAACTAGAGGCCTGGAGCATGAAATTCATGCATGAGAGGGGGGCCCCGGGGGGTGGGGGCGAAGAAGTGCCTCAGCCCAGCCAACACCCTCTCCAATCTTGGACCCTCAGGGGATGTCCTAGTCGCAATCTGGGACCACTGGCACCTAACCACTCCCCTGCTTTGCCGGCCTGGTCTCCTCCTAACCCACAGGTGCAAAGAAATGGGGTGGCAGCTGGTACAAAAAGTGGACTCAAGCTTTCCTATTTTGAGATGGGAGATATAATAGCATGTCCATAAGAATGACCCAGTAAAGAACAAAAGAAGTCAGTGATGTAAGAGAGAAGGGGAGAGTTGCTATAGTGATGTCCTGAAAGACCAAGTGGAGGATGGGATCCAGTGCACAACTAGAAGAGTTTGATATGAGTTTGAAGGGCAGACAGACACCTGACAGGGGGGCAGTCGGTGGAAAGCCCCTTTCCCTTGGTGTGACATCTAATCAGATGCACGGTCACTAGCCTAAAGCAATGTTGGGAGAGAAGGTGTTGGAGGCTTGAGAGGGGAGATGGTCAGAAACAATTATCCTTTGGTTGTAGGGAAGGAGGAGTGCCTCATTATAGTTTAGTTTTGATAACTAGTACTTCAAATTCAAATGTAATACAATTGCTTCTATTCCAAGTGTGGAAGGAGAGAAATATACACAGCTTGGATTTATTGGGACAATACATTTTGTCAAAACAGGTAGCTATGTCATTACAGAATATTTTCTTATGTAGCGGCTTTTATATCCAAGAACAAAATGAAATATTTCCAAGTTAGGAGCTCCCTAGCAATTATCTGTAAAAGGATAGGATAGCAGGCTCAAGGGAGAAAAACACGTAAAAACCCTTTTCCAGATGTTATCATTTAAGGCCAAATCAGGCCTTTCTCATCCCATGTCACTATGATCCTGGTGGCTGGAGTCAGGATAGAGTTGGAATGAATAATAAGTAAAACCATCAGTGTAGAAAGCAATTTAAAAAAAAATAAAAACGTGGAAGTAGCTTAAAAGGCTGGTATCAGAAAAGCACTTGGTTTGTGTCTAGGAGTAACAAAAACAATGTGATTAGTAATTTTTAAAAGCAGGGACAGCCGAAACCGGTTTGGCTCAGTGGATAGAGTGTCGGTCTGCAGACTGAAAGGTCCCAGGTTTGATTCCGGTCAAGGGCATTTGCATTGTTGTGGGCACATCCCCAATAGGGGGTGTGCAGGAGGCAGCTGGTTGATGTTTCTCTCTCATCAATGTTTCTAGCTCTCTATCCCTCTCCCTTCCTCCCTATAAAAAAAAAATCAATTATATACATATATATATATATATATATATATATATATATATATATATATATATATTTTTTTTTTAATAAAATAAAAAGCAGGGACAATTTGTTGTGGTGTAGTCAGAAACTGCAAGAGATGTTGTCTGGAAGTGGTCAGGAATGCCCCACCTGGAACAGAGCCCAGTCAAGAAGCATATTCCTATGGAGAGAAGAGTACCCAGTTGATCAAGGCTTGGTCCTTTTTTACCCTGGCCTGAAACTTGATCTTTCCACCATTAACCCATCCTTTTCCTCAATGAGTTCCACATATTACTGAAGCACAAACTGAAGAATTTTCATATCCTTTTACATTTAGGGACCCACAGATCTAATAGGCACCATCAAAAGACATTGAGATATTGGCTTCTCCAATCTTCTTTCAAGAGGCCACAGTGTTCTTGGCAAGGAGGCACTGAGGTCTTACAGACTCAGGAGCAGCAATGCCATATGGTCCAGAGTGATTACAGAGCATTCTTTTCCATCCTTCCAGGAGTATGGAGTGGTCATGGGGGAATTCATAGAGCTGCACTAGCCATCAATTCTGTGCCATAAATTACCCACAAACTTAAAATTTAACACACATATTTATTGTCTCATAGTTTCTATAGATCAGGAATCTGGATACTGCTTAGATGGGTCCTACGGCTCCAAGTCACAAGGCTGTGATGAAGATCAACACTCAGGCCACAGTCAGCTCAAGATTCAACTAGAGGAGGATTCACTTCCACACTCACAGGGCTGTTGGAACCATTCAGTTCCTTGAGGGCTGTTGGACTGAGGTCTCAGTTCCTCACTGGCTATTAGCTGGAGTCCTCCCTCAGTTCCTTGTCACGTGAGCCTCCAAGGGGCAGCTCAAAACATGACAGCAGATTCCATCAGAGAAAGTGAGTGAGAAGGCAAGGAGGACAAGGAACTGTAATAGGTACCATCACAAAGTGACAGTCTCATTTGTGGCCTAATCTCAGAAGTGATAGCCAGTACTCTGTCACATTCTGTTTGAGGCACATCAGTAGGTCTAGCCCACCCTCATGAACACTGATGTGAATACCAGTAGGTGGAGATCATTGGGGTCATTTTAGAGGCTGCTTGCCATGCCAATGAACCTTAATATTAACCTGAAGTAGCTCCTGGATGTCTTCCTTTCATATTTTTTACCTCCATTTCCAGCTCTGAACAAAATAAAGCACCAAAATTAAAGGAGGCCAGCTGTTCATCTTTTAAGACGTCATCTTGCCTGAGCATATTGTAGCTCCAGGGGTGCTGTTTTTATTTTTCAAGGCACACAAGCCTCTAGCTGTAGACTTTTGGCTCTGGGCCCCTGCTCCCATCATTACTTATGCTCACAGCTCTCCTCAGCTCATGGAGTCCCTCAAGCTGCACCTTCTTTGAACCTTTAGTTCATTCATTGTCAGCTGCCATCATATTATATTTCCTTCTCTGAGGGCCTGTGCCTACTACCAGTGACACAATGTATATTGCCTCCTGTCCAGAGATTTCCCCAGGAAGGCGAATGAATGACCCATACTTCCCTCACTCAAATTCTAACCCATTCTGCTACCACCAAGAAGGGAAAGGGAGGAAGAATTTAGTAGACAAGAGATACTTCAGAATGTTTTCAAGCTCCAGTTTAAACACAAATTTTCAAGCTTATGTGGAAAGAACTGAAAAGCCAACAGAGGAATTGTTCTCCTAAATGAGCCAAGGGATTTACATGGAACCAGAAACACCTGCCTTCCTGGTTAATGTTCAGACTTTACAGAGGACAGCTATACTCCTACCAAACCTACTGTGCTTGGGAAGCTGCCCCCTGAAGAACTGGGTACAAGCTGGTGCTGGTGGTCCAAACCTCTTCAATGGTGAACTTAATTCCATGGTCAAGGGTACCCTAAAGCTCAGTGATGAAGCCAACTAGCCACTTCTCTCCCAGGAAGTTTCTATAGCTGCAAGGGAGGTGGTGGCGTGGGGCAGTGACTGGTTTGTTCACATTGATGCCATACAAACTTGGGCTGAATCCTGGCTCATTTCCTTATTTGCAGCATTGGCAACCCTGGGCAGATGTCTGAGTTTTTATTTCACAGCCTCAGAAAAAGAATTAAATGCATAGAATAGAGGCCAAGAAGCTGAGCCCTTCCCTGGGTCCTGTGGAACAGAGGGATAATGTTTTCCCAGGGTACCCACTGCCCCTGATTTTCAAAACTGTCTTAACTCTCTTAGTAGTGCTCCTCATTTTTTTCTTACTCCTTCCCATGAAAACTTACTGTACCAGGAAAACCTCGTGAGTGGAAGGAAGCTAGTGAGCTCTCTTGTGTTGTAGCATTCAAAACTTTGAGACCTCTCCGTTACCCATGAAGAGGATCTCTGCAATTAAATATGGACACAGAGAAACACCTTGAAGTTCTCCTCCCCAATCTACTCCCAACCTATAATCTCTAAAATCTTATCAATTCCCAGCCTTGGGTAAATCCAATCATCCATTTTATCCACTGCTATTCAAAAGCTGGCTGACCAGCTCCCATTATAAATCTGTTTTTCCACCTCAGCTGCTCACTAATCTTCTTACTCATCTTTATTAACTGTCTATCCTGTTCCCTATGGCAGCAATTTCAATCTAGTCTAGTCTATTAGTTTTCAAATGCACCATCCCATTCTTTCTGAGTCTCCTACTTCATAGAAACACTTAATTTTCTCTCCCTCACTTCCTCCTTTCTCCACCCAGAGTAAGTTCATCACTTCTCTCACTCTTCAGTTTGCAAACAGAAAGAATCTCAACTCCTCTCCAGTGCTAATGGTGATCCATGGGCTTTAGTGCTCATCCTTCAGGCCTTCTCCTAGATTTTCTCACGTTAATCCAATCCCTCTTCCCCTCTTAAATGTTCACCACCTCCCTTGATGCCTTGGGCAGTGGTCGGCAAACTCATTAGTCAAAAGAGCCAAATATCAACAGTACAACGATTGAAATTTATTTTGAGAGCCAAAAACTGACTTCTGCGCACGGGCCATGAAGTTTCAATTGCACTGTACATGCGCACCCGCACGTGGTATTTTGTGGAAGAGCCACACTCAAAAGGCCAAACAGCCGCACGTAGCTCGTGAACTGCAAATTGCTGACCACTGCCTTAGGGTAAGAGGCCTTTCCTACTTGCTGTCCATCAACACCACACACTTCACCAGTTCTCTATCACTCATTCACCTCGTCACTTCCTAGAGTCAGGCTTCCCTACCAAGCCCTTCACTGGAAATGCTTTCTCAAATATCTCCATCTTTGTCATTGGAAATCCTATGGTCTCATCTTAGTCCTCTTTCTCTTAGACCCCTCTGCAACACTTAATGTAGCTATCCGCTCCTATGTGGCTTTTTTTTTTTTATCTTCTATGCTTTCTCCTCCTACTTTTTCTACTGTTGCTTCTCAGTCTCCATTGCCTGTGCACCTGTCTCCTCCTGGCCCTCAAATGTAAGCATTTCAGACATCCTCTGTGTGCCCCTTTTCCAGGCACACATCTCTCTGTGCATTCGGACCTACTCTCTTGGGTCTAGCCATTATCACATCAACATGAAAGATGTTAACACATCTCACTAGTACAGACCTCACTTCTGAATCTCACTTCCTTCTGAGCTTTCCAACCTCCTACCAAACATGATCCCCAAAATTGCCTACCTTCCTTACCAGCCCATCACCTTCTCCAACAGATCCCAACAATCTCCTTCACCTGTGTTTCCTCTTCTTATCCTGTTTATATAATTAGATTCTTTCTTTTTTAAAAAAAATATATTTTATTGAATTTTTCAGAGCGGAAGGGAGAGGAATAGACAGTTAGAAACAGCAATGAGAGAGAAACATCGATCAGTTGCCTCCTTCATACCCCTACCTGGGGATACGCCCGCAACCAAGGTACATGCCCTTGACTGGAATCAAACCTGGGACCTTTCAGTCCACAGGCTGACGCTTCATCCACTGAGCCAAACCGGTTTCTGCAGGTTCTTTTTTAGTTTACCTGAATAAACTTCAATTCCCCAAATAATTAAAAGCCATGTAATGATCAAGTCTGTTAATTCTTTCCCATTTCTATTAGCATCATTTTTATAATTCTGTCATCAGGACTTTATTGCTCGTGATTTGTCATAAATATCTTATATCCCCAAATGATGCATATAACAGAGCAGTAACAAAGCCAACCATCACATGGAATGAGATCACAGAACTACAGTCAGAACAAAGAACCACTGAGTGGAGGAACACCAGGTTCTTGATGGCTGCCACAAGCAAAGAGAGATGTGCCTCCATGTGTCTGGTTACAAAGGGAGAGACCAGTGGTAGGGATCGAAAGTCACAAACACATGTACTCTTCAACTACGGCCTCGTGGTATGGAGGCCTGAAGGAATAAAAGTTATATTTAAGGACACTGAAGAATGCCTTTTCCAAAAGAAGAAGGGCCTCGTGCTTTCAGGCGGAGCCAGCAGGAAAGAGAACATTCTACAGAGTATTATGAGAGTTCCCATAAATGAACACAATTGTCTCAGTTTGTTTTCCAGGGCCATGACTGTGGAAGTTGATACAGTGTGCCAGGGAATCCTTCTCATCTGAAAATCAGAGCTGCTTAATAACCCCTGTGCTGGGAAAGAGCATCCCTGTCTTAGTCTTGTCAGATGGAACCGGCTTACCAGGGAAATCTGATGCAGGACAGAGTGCAGAAGAGATACTGTCTCTCATCACCTGCCACTGATTCTATGGTTCTTGTGATTTATCAAAGCATCAAGCAGGACCAGAAGATGGTTGTAAGCTAAGTGTGTTTCTCCTACTGGCAACAGACTTATGAAGCAGATGGGAAAGGACAGAGACCATCAGATGGCCATCAGCCCAGAGAGACCAATGATTCAGACCAATGATTTGCTAACCACTGATTCAGACATGTTTGTCATTCCCCATCTTCCTGTGCAGGTGCTGCATCGTAAAAACTTGGGGCTGTTTCAGCAGCCCCGTGTAGGAATAAGCAGCCTGTTTCTACTTCCTTCCATGTTGCACGTATCATCTTTCTTCCTGATTTCAATGTGATTTAGAAGGGACTTGGGGAAGGGAAGAGTCAGCAATGATTAACTGAAGGAGATACCTCTAAGTCACAGATCAATTCACTTCCTTCTTCAGTAATCTGAAGAACTCTCATTTCTTTGTGGATATTTTATTACCTTTGAATCTCAGTAATAAATGACACTTCCAGAGCTCCCCTCTCTTCTGATGGAGACTTTAAATCTTGGCAGTTAGTAAGGAGAGAGGGCAAAAGAGAAATTTTGCAAAGGGCATCTCCTACCATCACACACCCCAGATAGCCTCAGCCAGCACCATAAAGACCTATATTGTTTTATGGATCATCAAAAGTTCTGCAGTACTTCTCAAGTTATAGGCAGAGAAATAGGTTTAAAATGACATATTTCATAACTCATAGAAAAACTACTTGAGAAGGAATCCTCAAACCTGAAGTTACCTTTTCCAGCTGAGGAAGAGAATAATCTAAATTTGTTGGAATGCTATCAGTTCCCCACGGCTATTCCTCAAGGTTATTTTTCAGCTCCTTCTCCAGTTCTGAGGAGCAGGCACCGGCAAATAAGACGGATACAGCCGGATCTTCTCTCTCTGCCTCAGCAGTGCCATTAGCAATAAAGTGTTCAAAAGAGCAAGGCAGCAGATCGGGTGGGGAAAAGAGGAGGAAAGAAGCACAGGAAGCCTTCCCTCATTAATTAGTCCATGAATATTGTCCAGCTGAAGGCAGAGCCACAACGGAATCACTGGGAGAGAAGGGACACTAGAAAGCAATAAATTTGACCATTCAACATGCCTCTGCTCATCACTTGGCTGCAATCCAACCCGAGGTAAAACTGCTCAGTTCTCTTTAAATGCCTCTAGAACATTATATCCTGGCCTCAATGGAGATGTGTGTGTGTGTATGTGTGTGTGTGTGTACATGTGTGTATGTGTCTTTGTGCTGCAGACTATCTCCAGGTAAAATATAGAAAAATATAGGTGCCGGGAACCAATCATTGTCTCACTAATAGAAAGAGGCTGGTCAACCTTGAAGCTCTGAAAAGTCAGAGCCAACCACACCCTATCTAACTGAGACAATAGTAACTGAGGCAACTTCCCCATCTTGTAATCATGTAAATCCTTACTGATATGATAATCCACTTATTACCTGCCTATGGGTGTTTCCCAAAGCTGCTTAAGGGTAATGGGTGTATCCCATAGGAGCCTCAATAAAAGGGATATCAAGACCAGAGCCTAGTGGAGTCTTCCCACTAGAGCACATGTGTCAAACACAAGGCCCGCGGGCCAAATCCGTCCCACCAGGCCTTGCAATGTGGCCCGCACCGCGCTGTCATCACTGCACTCCGCTGCGTTTCCATCACAATGACAGTTTATGACTGTTCAGTAAACCATTCGGCCCGCGATTTAGGCTGGATTTTAGATTTTGGCCCCTTCTCTGATTGAGTTCGACACCCCTACACTAGAGGTTGACTCCCGCCTAGCCCCCCATTTGTCCCAAATTAACTCTTTTCTAGTCTCTCTCTTCATTTTAGTGTGCGGCCTCCTCCAGAAACCGGGCCCTGAGTGGGCCCTGAATCATGCGGGTCGTGTTAAGGGTTCCCACATATAGGAATCAAATGCTGAAAATTATATAGTAAAATAAAATTACAAGGGTTCACCCTGATCATTTTCCTTCTTGACTTCCTCTGGTTGCAGAGCTTTCAGTGATTTCTAAGGAAATCTCAAAGCACCCTCTCTGAACAACAGTGCTGAAATCCCATGCCTACTTAAATAAGAACACAAGGGATATACATGTTTTGAGATTTTTCCAAGGCAGAAAAACAAGCACCAACGCAGATGTGGAAAGAATGTTTTCAGTTGACTGCCTACCTAGGATACTCTCATAAATGAAGTCATTCTGTGACTAAACAAGTATTTGCCTTTGTTTTATTAATTTTCCAAATAAAAATCACCCATGTTGAACCTAAGAGAGCCTGCTGCCCAGGAAACCCCAAGACCTCTTACTGTGTACCCCTTACCTGTAATGTTTGTATTCAGACATAGGTTCAGCTTCTTAAAGAAAAAGAGAGACAAAAACACTGCATCTCCAACAAGGTAGGAGTTTATTCCCCTCTATGGTAACAGTTCAGAGATGCCACAGGGGGTGAGGCGGCTCTGCTCCACATGAGCAACCGGGAACTCAGGCTCCTGCTTTGTTGTTCTGTGACATCCTACAGTCCCTGGAGCAGAATCACCCAAGACCCTGTCAGAAATACCAATTCTCAGGCCGCACCCCAAACCTACTGAGCCAGAAACTCTGGGGTCAAGACCCTGGAAGCTGTGTTTTGCCACGTCTTCTAGATGCTGCTCTTTTTAAAAAATGTATTTTATTGATTTTTTTACAGAGAGGAAGAGAGAGAGATAGAGAGTTAGAAACATCAATGAGAGAGAGACATCGATCAGCTGCCTCTTGCATACCCCCTACTGGGGATATGCCCGCAACCAAGGTACATACTCTTGACTGGAATCGAACCTGGGACCTTTCAGTTCACAGGCTGATGCTCTATCCACTGAGCCAAACCGGTTTCGGCAAAATGCTGCTCTTAACTATGTGGTCAAAGTGGACTTGCTGCCACTTCCATGTTCTAGACCAGTGTTTCCCAAAGTGCGGTACGCGTACCCCCAGGGGTATGGGAAGAGTTTGGTGGGGGTACGCGTTTCACTAGAGTTTGGTGGGGATATGCACAGCACCGTGCTTAGCTGTGCCTAATTCTACGTTCTCATGAGTACGAGGGGTACTCAGCATTACGAAAATTATAGAAGGGGTACACATATGTCAAAAGTTTGGGAAACACTGTTAAACCACGGGAAAGAGGAGATGAAAGACAAGGCATTTCCTATCCATGAAGTGAAAAGGAAATTACTCACATTGCAGATTTTGTTCACCCTCCAATGGCCAGATGCATGGTCCAAAGGAAACATTTAGCTGTTTCATGTGGTCTCTAGCGGGGTAGTCATGTGGCTTGGTGAAACTAGGGGAGTTCACTTTCAGGATAACAGAAGGAAGAGGGAGGAACTGGAGGGGGCTCTTCCAGTCCAAAATAAAGCTGTAAGGGCATCTCCCAAGGTGGCTCCGGCTGGAAAGAAAGAAGAGGTTGCTCCACAGAAGATGCTATGATTCTAGAGCCTCAGAGAGAGGGTTTGGGTTAAGTACTGGCAAAGGAAATATGCATCAGAAACAGTTAAACAGGCAAAGTAGGCTTAAGTCAAGACTTGCAATGGGGGAGAGAGACTAAACAAAAGGATAAGGTGGGAGAGTTGTTCAGCATTGGGATGAGATGGTGGAAAAGTACTAGAGGAAGGTAGGGGCGAAGGTGGCCAATGGAATCAAGCCATCTGTCTTCGCTAATTGATGCTTTTGGAAGTTAAGAGTCCTACCTGCCCAAAAGCCCAGGAGACAGAGGCACTGTCTTTCCTTATGATTACATTTCAAAGAGATGGCTCCCCATTCCTTGAGAAAGACATCCCAAGTCATAACGCTGGTGAGATGCTAGAAGATTTACCTCTCAGAGAAACAGATGAAGAATTTACAATGGATGGTTTTCTAAAGTTAGTGCTCTAAGAAAAGGTCAGAGCTCTAGAGTTAGGAAGGAGCCCTGTGTATGACTGAGCGGAACCTGACGGCGCCTTCCACATGACAGGTCCCCTGCACACCTTGCAGGCAGCCCTGCCTTTGTCCCCACTGCAGCGGTTCAAGCTTGCTTTTCCCTTTCGTTGGGATAAATGGCTTTTGCTTAGGAAAAGGGTTTTTTTTTCCCCTCCCTTCCACTTTGGCTTTCTTTTCCTCTTCTTTGGCATCTAAACTGTTAGGCTTTTGAAAAGCATATCATTTAAAGAGACAGAATTGAATAGCAAGGCTTTCTTAATTCTCAGCACTGCACCAACTTAGCTGACTTTGCATTTTTTTAAAAGCTGCCTAGCTTCCTGGAGAGCAAGATAGCAACCATTTAACCCGGCTGTTGCCAGCAGGCTCTCTGCTGCTTAACTCTGGGTAGCTTTTACCTGAATGGCGTAGGTACAGTTCTGCTCAGAGACAAGACTCTCCCATGGGATACCATTGGTGAGAAAGATTCTGAAACACTGGCTACAGCAATTCATGCAAACAAGAAGAAATGCTATTTCAGTGAAATTAACTCTGAGCATAGTTCACAGCCTTGACTGTAGACTGTGCCGATCTCTAACTCTAGACAAAGTCTTTCTACCCCTTCTGCTGGGAGGTGAAGGAGTCCTTCCGTAGCTCCCTATAATCAAGTCATCTAGTTCCTTTTCATCATAAAGCTCAGCATTTACAACATGGCATTTAAAGCCTGAAGTGTGGCCCTAGCCGGTTTAGCTCAGTAGATAGAATGTCGAACTTTGGACTGAAAGGTCCTGAGTTGATTCAGGTCAAGGACATATACCTAGGTTGCAAGTTCTATCCCTGATCCGTCAGGGTGAGTGTAGGAGGCAACCAATTGGTGTGTCTCTCTCATATTGATGTTTCTCTCTGTGTCTCTATCCCTCCTTTCCACTGTCTCTCTAAAAATCAATGGAAAAATATCTTCAGGGGAGGATTAACAAGAACATATTAATTAATCAATCAATTAACAAATTAATTAATTGATTAATTAAAGTCACTTCCTCACCTCACCTGCCCGGGAGAGAAAACCTGCCACAGTGGCAATGGTCCTCGTTGTTCATCCCACACAGCAGTTAACTTTAGAATTAGGAGTAACAGGGCTGCTATGGAGAGACACAGAAAGATTCTACTGTGAGGTCTATTTCTTCATCCTTTCTACTCAGCTGAAAAACTGATCCTTCTGGATCTCAGGAGACACCATCCAGGCGCCAGAAAGCATGGGCCCAGGGAGCCCATGTGGCTGGAATAGGCAGAAGTCTGGCCTATCTCCTCACCACCACTTTCATACAGTCACAGTTCACAGCATCAAAATAATAATCAGCACAAAACCATGAAATGAAAGAGACTTACCCCAGGAACTCATGGGCCAGGAGAGTCATTTCAATTCACTTTCAGTTTGGCTCTGAGATTTCTAGAAAACAAGGCCAAAAGGAAGACATCATGAGCTTCCTGGCTTCTTTCTTCTCACCAGTCTAAGAACAAATGGGGTCCAAATTTTCACCTTCCTCGTTTTATATATTAAAAAAAAACTCGAGCACAGAGAACATAGGAGTTTTGCACAGATTTACAGACCTGAGCTGAGTCTAAACTTGACCCACCATTGATGAAGCCTTGCTGAATTCTTGTGCCATATTGCACCCTGGTGTTTCCCTCCAGTTCTCAAATATAGCTCTTCCCTGAACTTGATCAGAAGGAAGGCACACACAAGCAAAAGAAGGCTTTGGCAAGAGCAGGATTCATACTTAGGAATCACTGGGTCATTCAGCTGGAGTATGCATCTGATTACGAGTGTACACATGTTCTCGCATCTTTCAAAGGTTCCTAGGAGGCACAGGATGGGGAGAACTGTGCTTTTCCAATAATGAGTTGTCTGAACTTGGCAGAGTGATAGAGAAGGATACTGCACCTGAGACCAGGCCAGCTGAGCTAGGAGCATTTGCATGTATTCATCTTATTTAGTACACCTGAACAGCTTGCAAGATGAGGGTATTGAGATTCAGATGAGAGCTGAATAGCTTGGTTAAGGTTGGCAACTATTAAGTCACAATATCAAAATTTTAAATCCAAGTCTATGTGACTCCAAAGCACAGGCTCTTCCCAAAAAACAAAATTGGCTCCAAACCCTACACTGTCTTTCTTCATTTACAGAATGAGGGCTGCATGGATGTTTATTAAGAAAAAACATATGTGTACATGTACATGTACATAAGCGTGTGTTCGTAGAAAGAGCCTTCAAGAAATATCCCCATGCCCTAACCAGTTTGGCTCAGTAGCTACAGATTCAGCCCAAGGACTGAAAGGTTCCATTTCAACTCCAGTCAAATGCACGTACCTCTTAATTGCATGCCTTGTCAGGACAACCAACCAATGTGTCTATTACATTGATGTTTCTCTCTGTCTCTACCCCACCCTTCCTCTCTTTCTAAAAATCAATGGAAAAAATACCCTTGGATGAGGATTAACAATGACAAAAAAAATACCAAAAAAAAGAAATACCAAAAAAAGTTAACAAGGGGTTTTCTCTGGGGTGAGGAATGAACATAGCAGAGAAAGAGGGAGGACAAGGGAAAGAGGAACACATACTAATACATAAAACTTGAATCCTTTACTATTAAAAAGTATTTATGTATTACTTATGCAATTAACAAGTAAATAAATAAAAGGGATTGAGTCAAATAATTCCAGAAGTTCCTTCTAGCTTTCCCACTGTACATTTTTCCTTACTAAGTAAGCAGCAGGATCAGCACCCTCCTGCAGACTCACTCCACCTGAAAATGCAGAGTGATTTTTACTAACACTAGAGCAATTGCACCATCCAGTGGCTACATTAAAAATTACAAAGCATCTTCACTTGAACAGGAACACATCATGTGTTCATTCACCATTCAGCCTTTGGGGAGGGATAGCTTAATTTTTGTTTAGTAATGGTAAGTAATTAATGTAACCTGATAAAAGTAATTTTATCTATTGTAAAGTTTATTATTCCCCAAGCCAGTCAAATCTGTGTTTTATAGAATCCTCATGTTGACATTTTTCACTCTCTTTGGTTCAGAGACTCAGTGTCACAGCCTGAAAGAAACTTAGGCATCCAGGGAACCTTCCCTCATCACTTTAGAGAGGAGGAAGTCTGTCTCTGGGCTGAGGACCCCTCTTCTCATCAACAATGCCATTCACCCCCAACTCCCACCCCAGCATCACCTCAAGTTAGTTACCAAAGGAATACGAGGAAGAAATCTCCTAGAAATATTTCACCGACAGGCTCTGATGTTGGGTTAAGAGGCAAGTCAAATCAAGCAGCATTTGAGGTCATAATCTTCAGGATGCATGCTTGGAATTATTTGGCACTACAGTGCCATCAAACTTTTCATGTAACTTGTCAAAGTGCAAAGTGAGGCCACTCGTGTAACAAGCTCCTTAAGTTCAAGTGAGAAGAAACCCCTATTTGTAACAAACTGCTGTCTAAAATTTTCTGCTGTTATTCTTAGATAAAATGTTGCTTTCTAGTCTGCTTTAGCCTGTTTGAAGACTAATGATAATAAACTTAGCTGTATGACCTTATAGGCCGGAGACTAAATATGCCCATAATCTTAATGCCATGCCAGGTGCATCTTTTAATTGGATAGAATTGTATTGTTTTCAAGGCCAACATCGAGATAACCACTAAATGCACACAGGGCTGGCTCTTTAATAAAAAAGGAAATTCTGCTTGTAGCTTTGCTTAGAATTTGAAAACATTTTCTCTAAGCCCATCGCGCGATGAATAAACTAAGTATCTGTGGGCATTTTTACAAGTTGCTATATGGATTTACATGACACCATGAGTCATCACAGTCAGCAGAAATAACAAATTTGAAAAATGCAAGGACTAGTGCTGCTCCAGGAAGAAGTGACATACTACATTATCTAAATTTTAGCTCTCTAATACAGATTTCCAAAGGATTCATGGAAAAGGAGATTTCTGAAAACAGAGAGAGAGAGGGAGAGAGAGGGAGAGAGAGAGAGAGAGAGAGAGAGAGAGAGAGAGAGAGAGAGAGAGAGAGAGAGAGAGAGAGAGAGAGAGGGAGAGAGAGGGAGAGAATGTGACCATAGATAAGAAAATAATTGAATAAATTCTGGTATTTTTACACTGGAATTTTATAGCACTGTTAAGAGTGAATTTGAATTACAGAAATGAATCTGAATAAATTTCCATGAGGTACTATTCAGGGGGAGTTAGATTGCAAAGAAAATTCCCAATGAAGATTAAAAATCCTTGTATAAAGAGATATGTATATGTTTATTTTGTATGCATGCTTTTATACCCTACTATAAGCATGAAAAAAAATTAGAGGAATACATGCAAGATAAATTAAAGAAAGGCAGCTGATATGGGCAAATATATACATTAATTTAGTCATCTGGGGAGAAAAATGATGATTTCTAGAAAACTCCAAATAAGTATAAAAGTCAAGTGACTGACCTGTTTGGAACATCCATACAGTGTTCTGTCGGATCTCCTGCACTGTGTGTTGGGCCTCTACTTAGAGGACGAGCAGGATACTGCCTCCAAGTGAAACACAAAAACTGAACTAGAACATGTGATGATTCCTGGATCCTTGTCCAATGGTGTCCAAGAATGAAACCACAAACAAAGGTGGCATAATAAAAGACAGAAATTTATTGAGAAACAAGCACAGACTCCCACATAGGGATGGGGAGAGAGACTCAAGAAGTCCCTTTTTTCCTTGGTTTATAAAGGCTGCCGTTCTCTGTGCTGACATCCCCTCTGACTGGTCACTATACCCTCTGATTTGGTCACTATAGCAACTCCAGAGCTCAAACCTCACGTGAGGTACATGAAGTGAGGTTCTCCACTTCTTCTCCCTTATTGTTTCCTTATTCCCATTGGACTTTCCTCTTCCCTCGCTGAATGAGTGGCTTCCTTCCCTTTATTCTGTAAATGTATACCTTCTGCAGCTCCCATCCCCCTTATTCTATGGAAATGCTTCTTCTGCAGCTCCCTCATTCTATGGAAATGTACCTTCTGCAGCTCCCAGCTCCCTCATTCTATGGAAATGTACCTGCTGCAGCTCTGTAGCCCTATGCTTTGTCCATGGACCTCCCAATTCCAAAATTTCCTAAACCCACCTATTTTACCTTCAAAAACTCCTTTCACAAGTACAATACATCCCTCTGCTCCCATCATCATCAGAGCCCTAGCAATGAGCATACTCCAGGGATAAGCACCATTGTTCCATTTTTGCCAAAGAAAAACAGAGGAAATATTGGCTTTGCTAATCACAGTTAGAACTGAGCAAGAGAAAAACTCCTCAAAGGACGTGAAAGAAGAAGAGTAAGAGGCATGTGCTCTTCCTCTGGTAGAGAGAAAAGTGAGAGCTGAGAGGAACAAAAATAGGAGTGTTTCTGGCCCTGTGGTTACATAGTGAATCTAAGTGGCAGATAGTCCTCTACTTTGCCCCAGATAAGAAGCAAGTGGGCGCTGGTCACTGGGAAGGGCAGTCCACTGCTCTAGGCACTCATATTTCCTACCACCGCTCTTGTGTTCACAGAACCTTGTCTTTGGAAGAGCAACGTGCTGAATGTATATTAAAAACGATGGTTGTTATTGATAATGCCATCTGTTTAGATCTGCATAATTCAATTCCTCCTAAGAATTTAAGCCTTTTACATATATAGTCTAATTCCTTCTCAGAAATTTTATTAGAAAAATGTTTCCAGGTTGCTACGGAAAAACATTGAAAATATTTAAAAACATTGAAATATATCTCTGCCTAATCTATATGCTTTCTACCCTACCCCAGGCTAGCACATTTCCATTCTGATTATCTGACTCTGAAATATCAATTTTCAAACCAGAAACCTAAAAGCAACTGTAAATCTCCATCTCTCACCGAGCTCTTGTTTCCTTTCCATACCTCAGCTACAAGGAATGTAGAGGAGGCTGTTCCCCAGAGGGCTTCAAAGGTAGCTCAGGACCCACCTCCCCCTTTCGTATTCATTTTGCTCCTGATATTATAAAATTAAGAGATGGAAACAATAGTTACAATGCATTGAGTGCCTACTCTGTCTGGGCACTGTGCTAGTTGCTTTATATACATTGTCTTATCTAATCCTTGCAGCAGAGACTTCTAGTTGTCCCCTAGTATCATAGTAATAGAAATTTTATCTGGATACACAGCTCTATTTCCCAGTTTCCATGGCAGCAAGGTGTGGCCACATGATTATCTTCTTGTGGAAGCCTCCAGAAACACAAGGCCATCCTCAAGCATGCCTCTCCTATCTGCTGCTTTCACACGGATTCTACTGGAATTTATAAGCTGAGAACCTAAAGCACAACCCACTGATTACCTCTGCTTTGACTTTTCCTGATTATGGTTCAGAGATTGCTCACTATTCCTTGATTTCTTCATCTTACCTCTTATATATTGATGGCAAAGACTTACAAATTCTCCCACAATCAAAACAGTTCATCAAAATTATCAGCCTGTGGAGGAGGAATTCATCTTTTTAAAATTAGTGAATGTGTCATTAAAGTGATGAAGAACTATAAGAAAAGGGGCAATAAAGCACTTATTCAGAAATAAGAGGTCTAAACTCTAATCAAAGCCACAGTAATTAAATCAACAATGTATTTAGCCAACATGGGTATTTATGAACTATTATGTTAAATATAACTGGTATACTCTTTTCTAAGTTATCTTAGAGCAGACAGGTTATTCACCAAACTAATACAAAGTTATATGTCAATTATCTAAATATATAAAAGCCTAAGCAATCATTCGACCATTTGATTGTTCGACCAGTAGCTATGACATGCACTGACAGCCAGGAGGAAGACACTCATCGCACAGGCATGGAAACACGGATCAGACTGATGAATGTCAGAGGGAAGTGGGGAGAGAGGAGGGTGGGAAGAGTTAATACCAAAGATCTTATATGCATACTAGCAGCCCGATGTACAAATCCGTGCACCAGTGGGATCCCTTGGTTTGGCCTGAGGGATCGGACCAAAACTGGTTCTCTGACATCCCCCAAGGGGTCCCAGATCCCAAGAGGGTGCAGGCCAGGCAAAGGGACACCACCAGTGCATGATCAGGGCCAGGGAGGAACACAGAAGGTTGGCCAGCCAGGGAGGAACAACAGAAGGCTCCAGGGCATGTCCGGCACATCTCACTCAATCCCAATCAGCTGTACCCCAGCGGCAAGCTAACCTATTGGTCAGAGCATCTTCTCCCTGGTGATCAGTGCACATCATAGCAACTGGTTGACTGGTCAACTGTCTGCCCCCCCCCCCCCCCTCAGTGGTCAGTGTACATCTTAGCAAGTGGTTGAGTGGCCTTAGCATATCATTAGCATATTACACTTTGATTGGTTGAACAGACAATCAGACAACTGGATACTTAGCATATTAGGCCTTTATTATATAGGATTAGAGGTCCCTCGATCTGGCCTGCAGAGATAGGACAAATACATACATCAGGCCTCCAATATCCCCCAAGGGGTTCTGGATTGCAAGAGGGAGCAGGCCAGGTCAAGGGACCCCATCAGTCCATGATTTCGTACACTGGGCCTCTAGTATTTTAACTAGAAGTAAATAAATAAACAAAGTGGGTTTATATATAGCACTGAGCCAATTATTCAAAATAGTGAGGTTTCTTTACCTTACTGAAATATATTTATACATATATGATAACTATGTATACATACAGTTATCCTAAAATGAGCTAATATATTCATTTTTTTCATAAAAAGCAATTACATTTTTTTATGCATCTTAAGCTAGTTAACTAAGCATTCAGAGTTTTAAAAAATAGCAAAACAACCACTTTGTCTCCTTTCCCAAAGTTTGACTTCAGGAGCTAAATTTTTAGTTGAGGTTGAAGCCTGTATTATTTTCCCAAGCATTCAGCATTTATTACCTGGGAGATTTCTTTGTCAGCAGAGCACATATTAAACGAGTTAGTAGAAGTATGTTTAGATTGTATATGTTAATTTACATTTGACAAACTTGCTTCTCTGGTGCCTACTGGGACGCTAGCTAAATGTGCAGCCTGGTTGTATTTAACCAAACTCATATAAACAGAAAAGCCAAATCCCCAAACAGGGCATAAAAACATGAATTACATGATCCAGCGAGGGTTCCTGAGGGAAATGGCAGCTTCCAAGAAGAAAAGAAATTATCCAGGGTAAGTCACAGTCTGATGACTCATGCATTTTCCACTATGTGTGAGGGATAAAGAAGCACTCTTAGTAAGCAAAAATATAGGTAAATACAATAGTCTTATCTTCTTTCCTTGAGTCTTCTAAATTATGTTTGATGATTAAAAGCAAAATTATGATACTGCCTGATG
Organism: Pipistrellus kuhlii; assembly: GCF_014108245.1. Classification (NCBI taxonomy): domain Eukaryota; kingdom Metazoa; phylum Chordata; class Mammalia; order Chiroptera; family Vespertilionidae; genus Pipistrellus; species Pipistrellus kuhlii. Next base: position 16,916,119 of record NW_023425438.1, read on the forward strand.
TGATTGTAAATGTATGCAGAGAAAATATTTAAGACATCTCTATATGAAAAGGAGAAAGAAAATGGATATAAAGAGAGGTAAAATTTGTATACTTTAGGCAAAATTGGTAAGATGATGAGACCAACAGTCTGTGATAAGGTGAGGGAGGGAGAGAGGGGGGGAAGGGAAGGAGGTTGAAAAGGAGGAAGGGAGGGAGGGAGGGAAAGAGAGAGAAGTGTAATGTGAAACACTATAGGTAAGTCAAAATAAAATTCTACAAACTGTTCAGGTAATTCACAGAATGACAGGAAAAGAAAACAGAAAACTACAAAAAAAATAATAAAACAGAGAGGACAAACAAAAAGCAAAAGATAAAATGACAAATTTAAACTTTAACATAACAATATTACATCAAATGTAAATAATATAGTTGAAAGTTAAAGGGTAGAAAAAGATACGTCGTGCAAACATTAGTCAAAAGAAAGCAGGAATAGCTGCATATCAGATAAAGTTGACTTCAGAGCAAAAATATTATCAGAGACAGAAAGAGACATTATACAATGTTAAGAAGATCAATTAACCAACAAAACATAGCAATCCTAAATGTGAATGTACCAAACCACACAACTGTAAAATATATAAAGCAAAAATTGGTAAAATTGAAAGGAGAAATAGACAATTCCACAAGTAAAGCTGCAGACTTTTAACACCCTTTGAGTAACAATTGATAGTACAACCAGACAGAAAATTATCATGGATAAAGGACTCGGGACCATCAATCAGCAGAATCAGCCTTTGTAGAACATTCTACCCAACAACAGCAGAATACAAATTCTTTCCAAGTGTCCACAGAACATATACCAATATAGACTATATTGTGAACCATAAAACAAACCTCAACAAATTTAAAGAATTAAAATCATACAGAGTGTGTTCTGGGACCAAAATAGAATTAAACCAGAAATTAATAACCAAGATAACAGGAAAATCTCCATACACTTGGGAACTAAACAAGACACTTCTAAATAAGCCATGGTTCAAAAGAGGAAGTCTCACTATGCCCCCACCCCCTGCACGTTGTCACCAAACGCTCTCTGTTCACTGTCGCCTCAGCTTTGAGAACCGCGCCCATACTGCACGACCTGCTAGACAGCTTCAGGAAGGACCTTGGGATGTCATGATTTCAGAATCCAGGAGAAAAGTCACTCCCTGTCCCACCACAAAAATAGTATTTTTCCTTGAGTAATTCTCAAAATTCCTTTATGGGGGGGGGGGGGGAGGTCAAAACTATTGTTTCTCAGACAGAGGCAAGTCAAAATACAAACGCCTTTGAAATTTATAGAAATAAACATGGTAAACCCTAAGTTCCTTAATTAACCATTGATTAAAATTAAAGTACTAGGGATCTAATTGTACAGCTTGGTGACTATGGTTAACAGTACTGTATTATATACTTGAAAGTTCCTGAGAGAGTAGATCCTATGTTTTCACACACACTCACACACACACACCAAAAAAAAAAAAAAAAAAAAAAAAAAAGGGAATTATGACCCCAGTTGGTTTGGATCAGTAGATATCGATAGATTATCAGTCCACAGACCGAAGGGTACTGGGTTCCATTCTGGAGAGCCCAGGCCCTGGTCAGAGAATGTGCAGGAGACAACCAATCTATGTGTTTCTTCACATCAATGTTCCTCTCTGAGTTCCCCTCTCTCTTCCACTCTATCTAAAAATCAATGGAAAAAATATCCTTGGGTGACTATTTTAAAAAAATTTTAATGTAATTATGTGAGGTGATGGAAGTGTTTACTAGTTTTATAATTTCACAATATATACATATATCAAAACACCATGCATATACCTTAGACTTACACAAAGTTATATATCAATAATATCTCAGCCGAAACCAGTTTGGCTCAGTGGTAGAGCATCGGTCTGCGAACTGAAAGGTCCCAGGTTCGATTCCGGTCAAGGGCATGTACATTGGTTGCGGGCACATCCCTGGTGGGGGGTGTGCAAGAGGCAGCTGGTCGATGTTTCTCTCTCATCGACATTTCTGGCTCTCTATCCCTCTGTCCTCCTCTCTGTAAAAAATCAATAAAATATATTTTTAAATAAATAAATAAATAAATAAATAAATAAATAAAATAATAATAATATCTCAATACATCTGGAGGGAAATAAAATCTTTAAAAAATGGCACCCACAAATTTTTCGGTTAAAGGAGTTTTGAGAGGTTGAGAAGCTTTGAACTAGTGCCATGAGACCTTGAGAATACTCTGCACGGAACTAACAATTACGCCTTGTTATATAAATAAAAGAAGAACTGTAAAATATTTATCCGTAAGTTAACTTGAAGCCACTAAAAATACAAACATAAGATAGGATGAAGGGTTAGAATACTTTTTTGTCACATTTATATTTTTTCGGTATTTTGTCATCATAAAATTCAGTAGTTCAGGCCCAGCAGTCTCATGGGGTTTTACTCTAACCACAATGGTTAATGATTACATAACCTCTAACCTTGAGATGATAAAATTTTTACTTAAATATCCATTGTAGAAAATCGAATTTACCAATCATTGTTTATTAGTTATAGGAAATTGCATTTTGTAATATTTAACTCCCAGCAATTTCACTGGGCTTGTTATAAATAAGTCAACCAGTATAAAAACTATTCAGATCCTCTGTGTTTAGTAAAAGTCACCTGTATTTCCCCTGGTACCAATCATTATATGAGAAAATATAAACAGTAAGTATGACAGAGACATTTTAAAACAATGCAAAATAATCCCAACTTTCTCCCTAGAGTATAAGTGGCTTAAAGTGGTGCCTTCCTTTGGGTTATAATTGGGGAGAAGAGCAGGAAGGCAGTAGAGCCCATGATCTCTCAAGGGAAAGTGTCCCACATGCAGAGTAAGATGGAGACCTGAAGTGATTCAGAAGGGGAAGAAGAGTACTGCTGTAGAGAGACACTATAGGATCGTGATACTGCATCCAGCCTTTGCTGTTCCATTTACCTGGGTTCAAGTCCTGGCTCTGCCTTCTGCTCATACACCTTATCATCAAACAACCTGCTTAATCCTCAGCCTCAGTTTTCCCAACTATAAAGTAATGATATTAATGGTCAACTCATGGAGGCTGAAGACTTCAGAGGTTTGTAAAGTATTCCTCTCAGTTCTTAGCAAGTAATAATGTTGGATAACTGCTAGTTTCTATTTTTGTTGTTGTTGTCAGTATTGTTTTTACCTTCCCATTTCACCATTTCACTTAGGTCCAGTCTTAGTGACAAAAATGAGACTCAGCCGAAACCGGTTTGGCTCAATGGATAGAGCATCAGCCTGCGGACTGAAAGGTCCTGGGTTTGATTCCGGTCAAGGGCATGTACTTTGGTTGTGGGCACATCCCCAGTGAGGGGTGTGCAAGAGGCAGCTGATCGATGTTTCTCTCTCATCAATGTTTCTGGCTCTTTATCCCTCTCTCTTCCTCTCTGTAAAAAAATCAATAAAAAATATATATTTTTTTTAAATGAGACTCAGTGGGGGCACTCTCCACCTGCCCTCTGTCCTGGGGTAGCCACAGAGTTTCCAGAGTGGCCTCACTGATGTAGAGGGTCTGCAGCATCTTGTCCTGGCTCATCTTTCTCACTGGAATTCTTCACCCAAGGCTCTGACATGACAGACATATCTTCCAGGCATCCTGTCAAGCATGGTCCAAGGCCAGACTAAAATGTCCCCTGCCATCATGGTGTGGTACCGTGGAGAGAGCACAAGATCTAGAGTCAGACATCTGAATATCACTTGCTCACTGTCTACGCTAGAGTCATCAACTTAAACTGGGTTTACTACCACCCACCTTTAAGATTCATTGTGAATATAAATTACTCTTCCCAATAATAGGTGACAAAACAAATGATAGCTATCAGTACTGTTATATTTGTGAGAGCTACTGTTAAATTCTCCCTCGGGTTTCAAGAAATATTGATGATTGGAGAACTGGAATCAAGTTCAAAGATAGTGTCTCCAACCACATCCACTTACACAGAAGCAGACTGTTTCAACCCACCTAAACTCACAAGGCTCCAGGCCTTTATCTTTTACGTGTTACCCTTTTCCAAGTTTTCCCTGTTTCAGGATGCATATATGTATTTATGACTTAGATGCGTGGGTGACCACTGCTGTGGTTTCCCTCCCATGAAGAGGAAATTTGGCCCTGCACCATAAGACCAAGTCCTTCTTCCAGTGAGAAAGTAACTGGTCCTTCTGTGTTACATTGGTTACGGGAGGAAGGGTCCTCGGCAGGTGCTTATTGATAAAGCACTTTAAATTCACAAACAAAACCACTTTGTCTTGGATGGCTGGGTCTAGATGAGTTCAAGATTCTGCTGCCACTTTGTACCCAGACACTTAACCCTCATTTGTTTGTTTTTTTTCTTCTTTTTTAAATCCTCACACAAGAAATGAGAATGTTTTTCCCATTAATTTTGAGAGAGAGAGAGAGAGAAACATCAATGTGTTAGAGACACATCGATTGGTTGCCTTTCACTCTCACCCTGACCAGGACCAGGAATGAACATGCAACCGAGGTATATGCCCTTGACCCCAATCTGAGATCCTTTGGTCCATGGGCCAACACTCCAACCATTGGGAAACTGGCCAGGACACTGAATCCTCATTTTAAAACCAGATTTCCCTTGTCTGATTCCTTCTTCCTTCTGTTGAGTTCTCTCTCAGTGACTTCCATCCCTTCCTAGAATAGGATTTCAGTCAGACACATATGCACATGCATCAACCCATCGGACATATCTATAAATGTCTCAACGCCCACTGTGGACAGCAATGAAGTCCTTTTTCTCCTAGGCAATTTGAAAATAAGTTGTTGCTGATAGTTACATGGGGTTAACAATGTCTCCTACTATTCACCATGAGTCCCAGCCAAGACCCACCTTGTTATAATAGATGAGGAAAGCTTAAGGGTAAGTGATTGCTCACTCTCCACACCACATGGCCCCCTTTCATTGCACAAGCTCCCTCCTCTGTGCTGATGCCTTTGATGTAGTCAGATGCTTGGCACATTTTTTGTGTGTTGTTGTGGGGTTTTTTGTCACAAAGATGATTTGCTTTCCAAAAACATCTTAAATTAAACAATTGGTAACTGTTTCTTAAGATAAAGAGAAATGAATTCTTAGAAGGCATTGTAGAAAGCAACTTGACAGGGCTGTGTTGTTTCTGTTTCCTATCTCTGGATGCCAGATGCCTGTTTTCTCCTGTCTAAGCACCTGGGGAGTTGTGATTGGGTCTGAATTCTGTTTCCTGGAAAAGACCTTAGAGCCACTGGTGTGTCTGGGGGGAAAAAAGGGAAAACACTTTGCCAACCCAGCATTGGCCTGCTCCTAGGCACTTTAGAGTCCTGAGCTCAGCCTTGAGCACTAAAAGTATTTTGGTAATTTCTGAGTTTCGGAAGCAAAGGGGAACTAAGACTTGGGGCTCTGCCTACTTAGGAAAAGAAAAAGAAAAAAGCAGTCCAAGGCTCCAAACCAACTGTACGAACCAGTGTCACCTTTCAAATTAAAACTTAAATCTGAATCATGCAGTTATATAGTGGTAGCAGAGTAAATGTTTTTTTACTAATATTTTACCAGAATTTTTATTTTCTAGGTGTTAAAGCATTTTGCAGGAATCTTCCATTTCCCCAAATAACTTAAGATAAACCAGTCCAAAGAAACACAAATGGAGATAAGCACACATTTATGGGACCACCTGTTAGAGGAGTTAACTCAGAGCTGACTATGTACATTCACTCTTCTGGAGAATAGCTAACATCATACCCTTGCCTTCTCAAGGAACCATAGCATCTCCAGTTGTTAATCTGGATTACTTTATAGTCAATTCCTGTTTCCAACCCTTCCCAGAACCACCTTTCATACATAAAAAAACATTTTTTGCAATATGGATTGCAAAAAATCCATATGCAAAATGGGCCAATCTCTCTATTAGCTCATGCTGCCATAAGAAAACACTACATATTGAGTGGCTTACAGCAACAGAAATTTCACACAGTCTGAAGTCCAGAAGTCCAAGATAAAGACATTGGCAGGTTTGGTTTCTTCTGGGGCCTCTCCTCTTGGTGTGCAGGTGTCTGTCCTCTTACTGTGTGTCCTCACATGGCATTCCCTCTCTGCACACGCCCTGTTGTGGATCTCTCCATGTGTCCTAATCTCCTCTTTTTATAAGGACATCAGTTAGACTGAATTAGGGGCCCTCTCTATTGGTCTCATTTTAACTTAATCGCCTCTTTAAAGGCTCTATCTCCACATACAATCCCATGATGAGGTATTGGGGGTTCGAGTTTCAGTATATGAATTGGGAGTGAGGGATAGGAGGACACAATTCAGCCCTGAACAGCTTGTCTTTGTGACAAGTTTCCACATTACATGAAACAATAAAGTAATCCATTCCTACTTTAACAAAGGCCCTGTGGTTTGGGGGGTGGGGTGGGGGGTGCTGTGCAGAAACACACAGCCAGATCTAATGTGTGGTTTAATTTTGGGGACTGACTGCCTCTCTGTCATGGATAAGATGATCTCTGTGGAAATGATACCTGAGCTGACACTTGAATATTGAGAAGTAGCCAGCCATGTGAAGTTTTTGAATATGGAAGCTTCAGGCAGGTGGAAAAAAACCAAAACCCACAAATGCAAAAGCTCAGAGGTGGTGTTTAAGAAACTGAAAGAAGGTTGATGTGGCTAGAGCAGAGAGAGCAAGAGAGAGCAGGAGGAGGTGAGTGAGAGAGATGGACATAACCGTGTCACCTTGGGTCTTCAAGGCCCTGGAAATAAAGAACTCTGAATTTTACCCTGAATTCCATGAGAAGCCCTTGGTGGGTGCTAAGATGGGAGGTGATATGACCAGATTTATGATTTATTTTGGCAGCTGTTCAGAAAAGGGATTAGAGTGGGACACAAATGGAAGCTGACAGAACAGTTAAGAGACCATTAAAATAGTCCAGATAAGGGATGTTGATTGTTTAACCTAAAGGTGACAGCTGTAGAAATAGAAAGTTAATATGTTTGGGATGTATTTTAGAGATGGAGCTGATTACCTGGGTGTGACAAATTGTAACCAGACAACCCAGGGGTCTAGGCTGCCTGTCACTACTCCAGCCAGTTCAGCAGAGACAGGGTTGACTCCTATATGAGCATTTATTCCAATAATGCCGGCAGTATGGGAGAGCAGAGGGTCATCCACAAAAATCTGCTCTGCACCCCACCATAAGCCAGCTGCTTATATTGGGTAGAAGGACAAAGATTACATGGGGAAGTAGAAATTACAGGCATAGAAAAGTAGGCATTGGATAATTATTACAGTTTACAAGTTATGCAAACGTAGTGGGGGGGGTGAAGGAGGGAGTCACAAGAGGGTGGGCACCTCCAGGCACCCCAGGACCAGATTACAGGTAATAGGGGGTTATAAAGAGCAGGTGCTTTCTGGACTAGATTGTTTCAGCCACGAGGCCATAAATCTTTCCATAATGATAGTCAGTTTTGGGGACAGGAGGCTGGACTGCATTCCGATGTTAGCTCCCATGTCCCAGGATATACAACTCCAAGCCAGGTGAAAATGGGCTTTTTCTAGTCAGAACAGAACCTTGATGGTTAACAAAGCATGATCAATATTTCTTATAATTTATCCGATCCCCAATATTCTATTTCTGTCCCAAATAATATGAAAAAAAGAATGGAATGATTCTCGGGCTTTTCTCTTAAGAAACTGGGAAGGGGTAATACCATTTCCTGAGAAAGAGACTGAGAGAGGAACAGTTTAGGGAGAAGAAAATGAAGAGAATAAAGAGTTCTCTGTGGGGCCCATTACTTTTAAGATGCCTATTAGATAACCAAGTCAGGGAGCAGTTTGCCATCAACAGAGCAGTTTGATTTATGAGCTTGCAGCTCAAGGAAAGGTCAAGACTGGAGATTTACATATGGGAGTCATCTGCATAAAGATGGCGTGAACATTATGAGACTAAATGAAATCTATCTACACTAGGGAAATAGTGTAGCTACAGAAAAGGACCCAGGAAAAAGGATGCCAGGAAGTCAAGCAAAGAAGATGGAGCCAGTTAAAACATTAAAAGAGCATACAATGAGATGAGCTGGAGAATCAAATCAATTAAAAAACTGCTGTTATAGAAGCCAAGCAAATAATAATAATAATAATAATAATAATAATAATAATAACTACCTGGGTTAACTTTACTATATTAGTACAGATAGTTCAGAAGGTTTGCTGAGTTGATTAGACCCTTAAGTCAATAATTTCTATGTCACTATTCCCCATAGAAAGAAAAATGGCAGGGTCATAGACACAAACTGCCTCCAAAATGCATGCCCTTCATCTCCTAGGAAGATGATGAGTATAATAATAGCTTAGCTTTCTCCTCTCTACCACTGGGTAAATCATGTCTCATTGGCATGAACTCACAGTTGGTTAGAGGGTGTCCTTGCAGGTTCAATCCCCAATCAGAGCACATACAAGAAGCAACCAATGAATGCATAAATAAGTGAAATAACAAATATATATTCTCTCTCTCTCTCTCTCTCTCTCTCTCTCTCTCTCTCTCTCTCTCTCATCATATATATAGCTGAGCTTCAGACTACCATCAGACAGGTCACAGATGATGAATGTGGGATGGTCTGTTTACATGCCCTTAGGGATGTATTTTAAATGAAATATTGTTATGGCCATAAGCTTATAGTTTGACTGGCTAAAAATACTAGCTAATTCAACCTACATGACTAGCCACTTGCCTATTTATAAAGACATCATGGCTAAGAACACGTAAAAAATCAAATAACATATGAAAAAAACTCATTGATCACATAAATCACCTCATTTCCCACATTAACTGTGTCTATAATAAGACACTGTTTTAGTAATATAGTTTCCAAGAAGAGCCATTTGCAATTCTGCACCAACTTTAATAGACCTCCATCACAACACTTCAAGTTATGTCTTGAGATGTCACAGTTGGAAAGCTTCAGAGATTGTTTGCTTACTTGTTTTAATTAATATTGTTATAGTTGAAGTGATGCAGATAGTTGTTAGGTACTTGAATAACAAGAAGGAAATTAAATAAAATTTTCAAGTCATCCACACAAACTTTAATAAGTCCATCAAAGTACATAAATTATACATAAAAGTATACAAATTAGTTGATTCAGCATATTTCCATACTCAAATGGAGAAAAATTTAATTTCCCCATTCATTAAAATATATTTACATAATATTTCTCACAAGTTTTGCACACAGGAGGGTGTCAAATCCTCTAAAGACTACCTGTACCCCCTCTATCCCAGAGTTTCCACGTTAAGCACTCTGGACTTAGAATATGTTTTCCTATAGAGCATACTCCTTCTCCTTATTTGCCATGAGGAACTAGAACTTTCCGTTTCCTAGAGTGTAGTCTTAAGAGACCTGTTTATGTTGTTGCTCTTCTCTAGGAAAATGGGCAAGCCCCATTGAGTTCATATCCCACAGTACATAGGGCTGGAGATGCTGGGAGCTGTCCCACGTCCTGAAAATCCCGGGCCAGCACCACCAGGAGCTGTCCAAGGTTCTAAGTGTCTTAGAAGAGTGCTTCTCAAAGTATGGTCTACAGACTACCTGTATCAAAATCAACTGGGTATGCGTGTTAAAATACAAATTCTTAGTCAATCCCAGAACTACTGAGTCAGAGTATGTATAGGCAAGGCTCATGAATCCGCATTTTGAGATTCTTATGTCACCAGCGAAGATGATGTCTCATAAATGTCAGTACCACTTTTTTAGGACTGAGGACCACTTATTCGCATTGAACTCACTGATCACTGTAAATGTTTCTGATACATTTAATATTAGATCTATTAACACTCATGAGGAGTGATTATTCCTGAAAAATACATCAACCAAATTTCTTCCAAATGGTTTCCGTCACAATTTGGCACCAAACAAATATAAAGATTCAAGGAATCTCAGGAAAGGCAAACCACTTTTTAAATCAACTTCCTTGATCTTTTAGCAGGTCTTTCCTATTCATCCAAACTAGTAATAAAAATCACTATAAGCACAACCAATATGTAATGATCACTCACTCTGTGCCATCTATCAAATCCATGACAGTGGTAACAGTATTCAAAACAATAAAAATATACTCATTATTTACTACACACCCAATACTGTTCAAAGTTCATCACATAGTTGTCTCATTTATTCCTTATAATATAATATATCCATGATACCAAAAGGGCAGGAAAAATTGCACCTGGTTGGTAGCCATTTATAGGTGTTGTCATATAAATAAATGATACTAAAGCTAATACTTTGAGAGTTTTTTTAATGTTTGGAAATGGGGGGGAATATAAATTTCCTTATTTATTACTAGTACTTGTTGTATTCCTGGCACTTTAGTATGTTTTCTTCATTAAAACATCACAAGTGTTTATGAATGTGCTATCCCTATTTTAACAGCTTTATTGAGATGCTGATATACAATATACAGTGGGTCTACACATATTTAAAGTGTGCAACAGGGTTTTTTATAGATATATACACCCATGAAGCCATCACCAATAGTTTCCTTGTATCCTTTGTAATCCTTCCTCCTATCCCTCTTTAGTTGATTGTCCCAGACAACTAATAGTCCAATTCTGATGCTATGGACCAGTGTGCATTTTCTAGAATTTTATATAAATGAAATCATATAACGTGTACTCTTTTGTCTGCCATATTAAACTCAGCATGATTATTTTGAGACGATCCATGTTATTGCATTTATCAGTAGTACATTCTTTTTTACTGCTAAGTAATATTCCAATTATCTCCATTTTATAGATAAGGAAAATGTGAAAATAAGAAACTCTTCTAAGATCACACAGTAAAGGACTAGATTTAAATGTAAATCTGCCCAACACAAAAGCCCCAGATTTTCTCACTAAAATGACAATTCTCGTTTTTAACTGAGAGATAATTTTATATGCATCTTCAGCATGGGAGAGATATAACCTCTAGAATGAGTAGAACATACTGGCCACACACAAAAATAGGTTGTTGGATGATTAGAGAGGATGTCAACTGTTCTACCCACCATGCTAACTTTCAAAACCTCAACCCTTGGATTTCCCATTATTAATAAATGACCATTATTAAGTCATTCACACACACACACACACACACACACACACACACACACACACACAAAAAAAAAAAAAAAAAAAAAAAAAAAAAAAAACCCAGAATTCTAAGGCTGCCAAAGTATATGGAGATCACCATATGCATGGCTGTAGTTAGAGTCCTGACTTATAAGCCAAAAGGGAAGGCAGTATAGGGAGCAGTCAGATTTACAGTAGTTCTGAGAAGCATCCAAGGAATTCTGAAGACCTCATTAAACTGAGTCATCTGTACGGCTGCCCCTGCTACATAATCAGAAACAGAAGGAGAGATGACAACTAGAAAATGGAAAAGAACAGAATGGTGAACCACCCTTGCCAAACTCCAAACCGCTCATTGGTGATCTCAGGTATCCATAACTCATGGAATATAAAAACTTAACATTACATTTTTCCCAGGATCCTCAACATGTTTTTGAGGAGGGATTAATAACTAGTATTTAGAGAATGCTTATTATGTGCCAGAATCTTATTCCACATCATTTCACTAACAAGGAAACTAATTCTCAGAAAATATAAGTGACTTGTCCAAAGTCACACAGCCAAAGACTAAACTAAGTCATAGACAAAATCCAGATCTGAGTCTTAGTCCAGTGGTCTTCCCATGACTTACAGGGACTTCAAACTGCTCTTCACTCAGCCATCTCCACACTCTTTTACCATTGGTCTCATCATAGGCATGCCCTAGAGTAGTGTTTCCCAAACTTTTGACATAATTTTTGTAACGCTGAGTACCCCTCGTACTCATGAGAACGTAGAATTAGGCGCAACTAAGCACAGGGCAGTGCATATCCCCACCAAACTCCGGTGCAACGCGTACCCCCACCAAACTCTTCCCGTACCCCTGGGGAGTACGCGTACCACACTTTGGGAAACACTGCCCTAGAGTATATGTTGACTCAGGACATTGTTTCACACCCACTGTCACCTTATCTTACCCCATCAGAGTATGTCATTCTGTGTGCTCTGCCCTGTGAGCCCAGCCCTCAGAATACTGTTCAACACTAGAGTCAACTTAAAAGACATTCCAATATCTTTTGCACCAAAGTGCTAATTATTGGGTCTAGTAATAATTAATGTCGTTTTTAAACATTCGTTTAAAATCTTGCTTGGCGTTGACTTGTAATGACATAACCTTCAAACACGTGGTATCTACAGAATGTGTGAAGTGCAATTAACAAGTTTTGCTTGAAAAAGTTTGTGTTTGGTTTGGTTTTTGTTGCAAAACTAGGGCTAAGAAGATGGCAGATGAAGAGCATATTTGGCACTGCATGCTTTACAAGTTCCAATTAGGAAGAAAAGCAAGTGAGGCTGCAAAAAACATCTGTAGTGCTCTTGGTCAAGATGCAGTTAGCACCAGAAAATGCCAGCATTGGTTTGAGAAATTTCGCGAGGGAAATTTTTCATTAGATGACAAGAGTGGTCTAGGCCGTGTGTCCAATTTTGATCAAGAAGCTCTTCAAGCTCTTTTGGTGCAAAATCCTCAAATTACCCAAGAGCTTGGGACAACTTTAAATTGTTCACAAAAAACAATTTCCAATCAATTGCGTGCACTTGGCAAAGTCCAAAAGTTTGGAAAATGGGTTCCTCATGAGTTGACCGACAACAACCGTAATCAAAGAGTCACAATTTGCAGTTCGCTCCTCTCTCGTCAAAACCGTTTGCCGTTTTTAGAGCAAATTGTTACCGGAGATGAACAATGGGTGCTGTATGTTAATTTTAAAAGGCGGCCTCAATGGTTGGACAAAAATGAGGCTCCACAGCCCATGCCAAAACCTGACTTGCATGCGAAAAAAGTGATGTTGTGTGTTTGGTGGAATTTTAAAGGAATTCTTCATTATGAACTTTTACCATCTAACCAAACCATTACAAGTGCAGTGTATAGTGCCCAATTGGAAAGGTTAGCTCAAGCTTTAAGAGAAAAAGAACCCGCGCTGATTAATCGGAAGGGCATAATTCTTCACCACAATAACGCACGACCGCATACTGCAAGAATCACTGCGCCAGTTGGAATGGGAAGTTCTTCCTCAACCTGCATATTCTCCTGATATTGCCCCTTCCGATTACCATTTGTTTCGTTCTTTGCAAAACTTTCTTCTTGGAAAAAAATTTAATAATGAAGAATGCCTCAAAAATGCATTGACCAAATTTTTTGCATCAAAATCACAAGAATTTTACAACAGAGGGATTAAAATGCTTCCTGAGTGTTGGGCACAAGTAGTAGAAAACAACGGCAACTATATTGTTGATTAAATTTTGTTGTATTGTTTAAATAAATTCTATTTAAAAAAGTATTAGAAAACGACATTAATTATTACTAGACCTAATATTACAATGCTAAGCTTTTCTGGGCTGCCAACGGGGCTTAAGAAAAGACTGATGAAAATGGTGGGCAGGACTGTGATGCAGGACCAGATTTTCCAAGCCTGGTTTTCACACGTGAGACTGCACAGATTTATAGACTCTTATTCTAAGCACAGTTAACCACTATTCCTCTTTCAGAGGGGCCAACTTGGGCTGAGGCAGCCTTTTCCCTGGAAGAGAAGGGTCACAGTGATTATTATAGTTAAATAATAAGAGTAATAATAGGAGCCAACATTGACCAATTGCTACATGTTGGGTGGTTTTACTAGAATTGTCTCCATTAACCCACAATTCAATGAATGGAGTGCCAGTGCTGGTCTCATGTACAGATGAGGAAACTAAGAGACAGTGGCTAGGAAATCTGAGAATCAACAGCTGTTCTTGCAAACTACAGAACACTCACTCTTAACCCGTTCATAGATCCCCAGCAGTTAGCTTTCATCATGCACCCATGATGTGCCTGGCACTGCATGAACTTCAGGCATGTCAACTGATTGAAACTTCACAACAGCCCTGAGGGGGTATTATTATTTATCCCCATTTTACAGATGAGACGCAGTCGAGAGAAAAAAAAAAAGTAAAGAAACTGAGGAAGTGTACAGCTGGAACCTACCACAGGCGGTCTTGCCCCGAGAGGCTCCGCTCTCATCCAGCATGGCTCCTTCCTATAGGAGTCTTTCTCTTTCTAGTTTAAAAGTCTTTGCATTTGCCCTAACTGGATAGAGCATCAGCCTGTGGACTGAAGGGTCCCAGGTTCGATTCTGGTCAAGGGCATGTACCTTGGTTGCAGGCACATCCCCAGTGGGGGGTGTGCAGGAGGCAGATGATTGATGTTTCTCTCTATTCCTCTCCCTCTCTGTAAAAAAATCAATAGAGTATATATTTAAAAATAAATAAATGTCTTTGCATTTCAGATGCCAAAAAGCCAAGCACAGCATCACAGCAGCAGCAGCACCAGGCGTTGCCCCTGCACACCACGAGGGGGCGCCTCCGTCCTGGAAGGGGGCTGGAAGCCAGGCCCCGCCCCTCTCTGCACCTGACTATGCCTGCTCAACTGCGGGAACCGTGGCGGAGGAAGGCTGGATAAGTCCCAGGGGCATCTGGTTTCCAAAGATGGAAAGCAAAGCGAGGCGTGCAGGACGGGAAGTCTACACAAGAGGCTGTGGCTCTGCAAGAGAGGGCTCCAGGCATCTTTACCTGAAAACGTCCCCATGTGGGAGTCCGAAGGCGGACAAAGCAACATCCAATCCTGAGTGTCCGCTTTCGCATTTGTTGCTTCCACCAACCATCGCTCTACCTCCTGAGCCTATCAGGAGCTCGGATTTTCCGCTAGCCAGTCACGTGACCTGAGTGGAGGGGAGGCGGGGTTCAGGGTGACCAGAGCCCAGAGGGAGGCAGCACCCCGCCCCCCCAGGGGGTGAGAGGGTTCTTCTGCAGGTTGGGTTTGTCCTGCAGGCCTCTGACAGTTCTCACCGCGTTTTCTTTGGCAGGCGCTGCCCTGGGCATGGGGCTTGGTTCTGACCTAGGAGGTGAGCACCCCTGTTTCCCGGGGCCCTGCCTGTGCAGGCCCCTCTGCTGTCATTGTGCCCTCCTCCACTGTCAGGATCCCACACAAAACGTCCCCTGTGCCCCTGGCAGGGATTGTTCCACTCTGCGCATCTTCGGAACTTTGTGGATATCACCTTGCAGCATTTGTTGCATTCTTCTAGTTCATACTCCCACACTGGATGAGAGTAAGACCCTATCTTAAAGAACTTTGCATTGGGCGAGTTGCTTAAACTCTTTGCAGCACTTTTCTCAACTATAAAAGAAAGAGAATGGTACCTTCTGGCCGAAACCGGTTTGGCTCAGTGGATAGAGCGTCAGCCTGTGAACTGAAGGGTCCCAGGTTTGATTCCAGTCAAGGGCTTGTGCCTTGGTTGTGGGCACATCCCCAGTAGGGGGCGTGCAGGAGGCAGCTAATTGATGACTCTCGTTGATGTTTCTATCTCTCTTCCTTCCTCTCTGTAAAAAATCAATAAAATATAATTTTTAAAAAGAATGGTACCTTCTGCATGAAAGCGTATGCATTAAATTAATTCTCATAAAGCACTTAGGAGGGCGTCTTGCACATAACAAGTGCTCAGAAAATGTTAGCCACTATTTTCCAGTGCCCGGCACAAGCATAGTAAGTACTCAATAGTGTTCAGAATCAATTTCACAGACTACTTCTTGGAGGTTTAAATCTCAGCTTCCTCAGAACCCTTGCAAGAATGGGATGGAAAAAAGCTATCTATATACTTGACTTTGAATGTGTCCAGGGTTATCGCAATGGAGAACGGCACTCAGGAGTTCAAGTTCTGACTGCAGTTTGCTAGCTGAATGACCTTGGAAATTAACATAAAAATTCTCTATACTTCCTCAGCTGTAAAGGGCAGATAATGATGATGATGATGCCTACTTCGCAGGATTGTAGAAACAGAGGAAAGGGAGAGAGGATCCCGGAGGGGGACATGCAAACATCACATGCAAAGCTCTCAGCAATTGAAGCCGGAGGTAGGGGTGGGAACTAGGTCAAAGTCCTGCATTATCTTCCTTGGGATGGAAGGAGCTGGTCCTGGAGCAGAGTTCAGAATGGGAGTTATCCCACCTCCCCAGCCTCCTTCCTGGAAGAAGCCATGAAATAAGATATGTCTCAGGACATTGATCATCTCAATGCTATTGCTTCAGGCTGTCAACTGAGATTTCCCTTGCTCCCCTCCCCGCCTGGAGGAGTGCCTGTGCAGAAGAGGCACTTGGTGTGTATTTGTGGAAAATCAAAGAATTCTCACACAAGCCCCCGTCTCATGAGTCAGTCCTACCTGCTTTCTGAAAGGACGCCTGAGTAGGTAAGATCAGTTCCTAAATTAAACACTTGGATTTTTGCAAGGCTCGGCATCTCTCCAAGCCTAAGTTTTCCTGTGTGAACCTGCAAGTCAGCAAGCCTGGGACAAGCGCCATGCAGGGAGGAACACAGTCCTGTTCCTGCTGATCCCAGAGCAGGCACCAAGGAGGGGCACAATAAATGCTGTTGTTCACACAAGAGCAAAGATGCCTTGTCCCTATGTGGACAGCTGGCATCTAGGTAAAGGGAAATGGGATTGAACCTGGTCACCAGGAAGGTCCCAGGCATGAACTAAATCTCTTCATTGCTTAAAAGCTTTAGGAGAAACTTAGTCTGATGGCTACAATCCCCGACAGCAGCGCAGCCCTGCCCTCTCGTGGCCACCAGTGCAGTGCCATGGAGGAAAAGCTAAGATCACAATTTAGAGACAGTGGTCAGCAAACTCATTAGTCAACAGAGCCAGATATCAACAGTACAATGATTAAAATTTCTTTTGGGAGCCAAATTTTTTTAAACTTAAACTTCTTCTAATGCCACTTCTTTAAAATAGACTCGCCCAGGCCGTGGTATTTTGTGGAAGAGCCACACTCAAGGGGCCAAAGAGCGGCACATGGTACTCGAGCCACAGTTTGCCGACCATGGATTTAGGGGAACCATTTCTCATTATACAACTTTTGTGACTCCATTGTAGACAACCGTGATGACATAAAAGAATAAAAATAATCATATCGCCCTAGTTGGTTTGGCTCAGTGAATAGAGCATCAGCCTGCGAAATGAAAGGTCCCAGTTTTGATTCCAGTCAAGGGCACATGCTTGGGTTGCAGGCTCAGTCCCCATGGGGGACTTGCTGGAGGCAGCCGATCCATGATTCTCTTTCATCATGGATGTTTCTATCTCTCTCTCCCTCTTCCGTCTTCTCTGAAGTCAATAAAAAAATATTTTTAAAAATAAATAATCATACCAGTTGAATACCCTCGGCATTACTTGACCTTCCAGTCTTATGCCTATTTTATGCCCAATTCATTGATTCAATTGTGTCTATGGAGAGCCTACCGTGTCCCAGGCCCTATTCTCGGCACTCAATGGCTGTGAAGAAAACAAATAAAAATCACTGTCTTTGTGCCACTTAGATTCCGCTGTCATCAGTCTGTATTTATCCTGGTATTTTCACTTTTATCAGAGTATGTTGCCGCATACTCTTCATAAAAAGCAGTGCTGATGGCTGTGATTTTCCGGTCTCCATTTCCTTGGCACTGGATGTCTGAATGCTCCAAGCCTGAAAAGTCAGGGCACAGGATTGCTATCTAAATCCGGCGCCTTCACTCAACAACTACCACCTGTTGCCATTATAGTCTAGGTCAGGAACTGGGGATACAGCAGTGAGGAGGGCAGGGAGAGCCCTGCGCCCCCTGTGGAAAAGCAGCGTGAAATGCATCGTCACAGAAATAATTATAATTCCATCGTCATACATGAGCGTATTGAACAGATGCCCAACTTTATCTGACATAATCTGAGGGGTCCACCTCCCCGGGAAGGTCTCCTTTCAACTCAGAACTCAAGGAGTCATCAGGCTGGGGCCGGGCAATGGGAGAGCAGGTGGGGCACCCGGAGCCCAGGCCTCACAGGACTTTATAGGCCAGCGAGGAGGTAGATGGGTCCTCGGGGCAACATGAAGCCATTGCACAGTGTGAGCGCTTTGTGTGAGATCCTGTAACAAACATCACCTGGAGGGAGGGCCCATTCATACGAGTAACACAATGAACAAACTGTTTGGAAGTCACTTATCAAAAAACATGTGATATGTAGCTAGAGAAAAGCTGTAAGCTTCCCTGAGGGACAGAGAGGAAGACTTGAATAAATGGGAAAAACACATCTGTTGTCTTGAATGAAAGAAGTCTTGTGAAAATGTGCAAGATTCCTTAAACTGACCTATGAATTTGCCACATACATATAATAAACCCTTCTGAATTGTAAGGCCCCTTCCACAACTCCCAGCTTTCTCCTGCCCGCATAACACATACAGTGAGATTAAATTACTTTTGTAATTATGTGTTTCAGGATGCTTACCCACTACACTGATAAGCTAAGTTCATCTATAAAATATAAAAGTGAAAATAGCCTGAAGTAAATTACTAAAATATAACCTTATCAGGTTATAAAAATATAGGGTGGGGGCAAAGGTAGGTCTACAGTTGTTTGTATGGAAAATAATACAGTAATTAATAAATAATACAAGGATAAACTGTGCTTCACATATCTACTTTTGCCCACTCCTATAATTAAGTTTTACATGAAATCTAAGATGATATTCAAACAGCTACTCGGGTCTTCTCCAAAATAAAACTCTCTTGGTAATATAAACAGAATCTTACTTTCAAGCATTCTTACTTTTATTTTAAGATGGCAATTGAGAAATTATGTAAAAAACAATTAAACATTTTCCCCTAATACAATACACATTTAGAATAAATCAATCCATTTATTTGGACAAATTTTTTTAGACATTCTATTAACATTATCAGTAAATGCCATTTGTATACTATTGGCCATGTGTCAAGATTTTCAAACTATCTTTTTTTGTTTGTTTGTTTGTTGCAGGAAGTGGACAGCTTTTGTCTTTGACACTCCCTCTTCCTGATTTCACTAAACAATATAAGAAAGCTGGTAATACATTCCAGCTGCACTTCTGAAAGCCACAAAACATACAAATACTAAGCATCTCGCTACTCTTACTGTCACCACAGCAAAAGGAGCAAAATAAAGGAACTTATCCAAGAGCTTTTCTCACAGCGAGGCAAATTATAGCATCATATAAAAAATGAAATGTTCCTTATGAGAAAATGAATGTTTTAGCAGCCCCTGAAGTATCAGGGATTAACTGCCAAGCGTAGGCCTGGCTTAACCTGCAGGGCAAGCTCTGGGACTGTCCGCACTTACCCTGGAACCATACGAGGGTGGGAGGTTCCCAACTGGCTCTATAAACCCAGAAAGTTCTTCTGGATGCAGTGGGGTGAGCCCCAAGTGTGTTCCCACTGGGCAGAGACTCCAGCAGGAGGGGAGATGAGAGGGGCCGAGTCTCCCTAGAGCAGGGGTTCTTAACATTTCTAATGCCGCGACCCTTAATTTTTTATTTATTTATTTTTTAAATATATATATATATATATTATTGATTTTTTACAGAGAGGAAGGTAGAGGGATAGAGAGTTAGAAACATCGATAAGAGAGTAACATCGATCAGCTAGCTGCCTCCTGCACACCCCCTCCTGGGGATGTGCCCACAACCAAGGTACATGCCCTTGACCGGAATTCAACCAGGGACCTTTCAGTCCGCAGGCCGACGCTCTATCCACTGAGCCAAACCGGTTTCGTGCCTCGACCCCTTAATACAGTTCCTCATGTTGTGGTGACCCCCGGCCATACAATTATTTTCATTGCTACTTCATAACTGTAATTTTGCAGTTATGAAGTAGCAGTGAGACCCACAGGTTAAGAACCATTGCTGTAGAGCACATGTGTCAAACACAAGGCCCGCGGGCCAAATCCGTCCCGCCAGGCCTTGCAATGTGGCCCGCACCGCGCTGTCATCACTGCACTCCGCTGCGCTTCCATCACAATGACAGTTTATGACTGTTCAGTAAACCATTCGGCCCGCGATTTAGGCTGGATTTTGGATTTTGGCCCCTTCTCTGATTGAGTTCGACACCCCTACTGTAGAGCCTAAGACCATCGGAAAACACAGATATTTACATTATGATTCATTAATAGTGGCAAAACTACAGTTATGAAGTAGCAGTGAAAATAATTGGTTGGCTGGGGGTCACCACAACATGAGGAACTGTAATAAAGGGTCGTGGCATTAGAAAGGTTGAGAACCACTGCCCTGGAGGTTCCTGCATCGTCCAAGAGCCCGTGACCCTGCTTTGCTTCAGGGACCTTATCCCCAGCCAGCTATGTGGGGATAGCCACCATTCCCACCTCTTCTCCAGGCCCCTTCCTACTAGCTCTGAAGTCCTGGAGTCTCTAGAACAGTGGTCCCCAATCTTCATTCAGCCTGTGGATCTTCTTCAAGCACAAGATTTCTGATCCAGTAGGTCAGGTCTGGGTGAGGCCTCAGAGTTTGCATTTCTAACACTCAGGTGACGCTGCTGCTGCTGATCAGAGACCACACTTCCAGAGCCACTCCCCTATAAGTTAGAAGGTCGGCCAAGTTCTGGCCACGCACAGTTCACACCCCACATGTGCTATGGCCTCCAGTTCCCAAAGCACGCCTCAGCCTCAGATATCAGGGCTTGGGGGCTGGGATACCCCAGGACAACAGGAAGGAAGGTGGTAGCTTCACTAGAGGTCCTGAGCCAAAACCACCTATTCCAGGAAAATGCTACAGTTTACAACACGATGATAATACCCACCAGGGGGCAGCAGATCCTCATGAGAAGAAACTTCCCTGAAAGGAAAGGAATCCTCAGGGCCCCTGACTGAGGACTCTTAACATCCCACGGAGGACTTAGGTGTTTGTGGTAACAGAGGACACAGTATAATAATTCTTTATATCCTGTTACTGTTTCATGGGTGTCAACATTTCTCATACATCACTACATTGGAACTACACAACATCCTGAGGCAATGAAGCAGGAACACTACCTGATGGACAGATAAGAAAACAGGCTCAGAAAGGTTAAGTCCAGGTGACTTATTCAAGGTCAGAGGGCTGGTCATTTATCAGACCAGGAACTTGGGCGCAGGTGGCCTTGACTCCTCATTCGGTCCCGCCCCTCATGCCTGGCTACAGTCCATTTCTTTGATGGTTTACCACATGTGCATTTCTTCTTGTTCTTCACAATAACCTGTGAGACTTGTACTCCCATTATCCCCACTTTACAGACCAGGGAAGTGAAATGAAAGACAGTAAGTAACTTGGCACAATTAGGAAATAGTGAAACTAGGATTTGAACTTGGGTTCATCAATTCCATAATTCACCCACACTACTGCTTCCCTATCACCACTGGTAAACAGCAGCTCTTTGTTGAGCATTTGTTGAGCAGTACTGTGCTAGTCAGGGGCAATGCCAAGTCTTAGCCTCCAGGCAGCATCCAATCTAGGAAAATCTAAAACACCCTTACTAGGTACCACAGGACACCCACCAAGGTGAGTTACCAGGGACCCCATTTCACAGATCAGACAACAGTCTTTAGAGAGGTGAATGAACTTGCCTGCGGATGCAAGACAGTTTCTCTGTAGCTGCCATCACTGTCCTGCCCTTATCATGGGAATGACCGCGTCTGGGTTATCATGACATTAAATGAAGTATCATGGAAAGCACTTTGAAAACTCCTAGTTGCTACACAAACATTAGTTCTCTGCTTCCTGCCTATCAGTGTGGAGAGGAAGGGGAAGGACTTAAAATGTGGATAAAATACAAATTCTCAGAAAATCATGGAGGATGCATTGCTCTCATCAATGAAATAATAAGACAGTTGAATTCCACGTGCATCCTCCCACTCTCCCTCTCATTCCTTCTTTGGAAGGAAGCTGATTTCTCTTTCCCCCATGTCCCTCCCCATCCCAGGTGTTTGGAAATTTTACAATTTAAAGTAACTCTACAAAGTAATTAATGGGTCAAAGTGAATTCATGAGGGAAATTAAAAATATTTTTAATTGGAATAAAAATAAAAATAGAGTCTATTAAAATGGGCAGGTTGCAACTAATGCAACACTTATGGGGAGATTTTAAGCTTTTAATGTTATATTAAAAATAAGGACGTCTGTCCCTAACTGGTTTGGCCTACTGGATAGAGCACTGACCTGCAGACTGAAGGGTCCCAGGTTCGATTCCGGTTAGGGGCACATGCTCTGGCTGTGGGCTCAACCCCCAGTAGGGGCTGTGCAAGAGGCAGCTAATCAATGATTCTCTCTCATCATTGATGTTTCTATCTCTCCCTTCTTCTCTGAAATCAATAAAAATATATTTTAAAAAATAAATAAGAAAGTCTGAAATCAATTATCTAAGCTTCTACTTTTAGAAACTAGAAAATAAAAAGAACATTAAATACAAAGCAATAAGGAAGTAGTAAAAATTAAAAAAAATATGAAATTGAAAATAGAGAAAAATCAAAAGACAAAAGCTGATTCTTAAAAAAAAAAAAAAGTTGATAAATGTTTAGCCAGACTAACCAAGATAAAAAGAGATAATTGACAATTATCATTCTCCAAAATGTAAAAGAAACATTATTTTCTCTTAAGAGAAATGTGCTTAAGAAATAAAATCAGAAGTTAGGTTTATGATACTTTGATTAATCATTAAAAGAGGTCCCTGGAATTGATTTTCAAATAACCTCTTTATTTGGTGCTTCTGAGGTTACACCCTGAGGCAGCCCATCACAGGAAGATTCTGAAAGGTCTAGAAGTACTGCTTTCTTGTGAAAAACATGAAAAGGGATTGTGGGTGGGGGGGAAAAAATCAGTGTGAAGCTGAGAGAATCACCTAGTGTTTTTTGTTTGTTTGTTTGTTTGTTTGTTTGTTTTTTAGCAGTGAAATCTTAGAAAACAATACATATGGAAATTAAAATCTAGAAGTAGATTCTATTCCTTTATCATGTTGTCAAATCTCTTAGAAAGCCCTCCTAAAACCCCAGTTTGAAGATACTCTAAGACTGTGGTCTGCAAACTGCGGCTCTCAAGCCACATGCAGCTCTTTGGCCCTTGACAGTGTGGGTCTTCCACAAAATACCACGGCCTGGGTGAGTCTATTTTGAAGAAGTGGTGGTAGAAGATGTTTAAGTTTAAAAATGTGGCTCTCTCTTGCCAAAACCGGTTTGGCTCAGTGGATAGAGCGTCGGCCTGCAGACTGAAAGGTCCCAGGTTCGATTCCGATCAAGGGCATGTACCTTGGTTGCGGGCACATCCCCAGTAGGGGGTGTGCGAGAGGCAGTTGATCGATGACTCTCTCTCATCGACGTTCCTAGCTCTCTCTCTCTCCCTTCCTCTCTGTAAAAAATCAATAAAATATAAATATTTTTAAAATCTGGCTCTCAAAAGAAATTTCAATCATACAGTTGATATTTGGCTCTGTTGACTAAGGAGTTTGCCAACCACAGCTCTAAGATGTTGCTTAGGAAATAAAAGAGGTTCCAGAACAAAAAGAAGTCAGCCAGTCATTCTAGCATTGGATTCCCACATTCCCATTTCCCCTACTGTGTCTGTTCCCAAAGGCCCCTTCCCACTCTCCACAGGCCTGGGATCCACACTCTGCCCAATTCCAGAAGCCTTTCTACAAACTCCTGGTCCTCAGCCCCGACAGCCCCCTGATAAGCCCCTGATAATCAAGGCTCAATTTAGACTCCCTTCAGCTACCCTTCCTTTCTTCCTATATGAAATTGTGCCCCATATGTACTTTTACCATAACATAATGCTTTATTTTGTTTCCACATCTGTTCCCATTTTGGAATTAATGTTTTATTGCTCTGTGTATCCTCAGTTCCTAAAATACTATAGAAGCACAATACATGTCAGTTGAATGAACCTGAAGCTCACCTGTCCAACCTCAGCTTGACCCAGGCCTGACATCACATAACCAACATTTGGTCGCAGTGTGTGGACCTGACTAGGAAGCTCATTGAAGTCTGTCAGGATGTTGCTAACTGGGCTGCTCTCAACCTTGAGTGCACTTTAGAGTCACCTGGGGAGCTTTTTAAAAATACTGATGCTCAGGCCTCCACCTAGACCACCGAGTTAGAAGCTCTCGGGAGTGGGGCCTGGGCACAGCATTTTTAAAGCTTCCAGAGGATTCTAATGGGCAACCCAGGCTGAGAACTATCTTAGCAGAAAGGAGCCGTGGCTTACACTACCTTCAGATGTGGAAGAGTTCTCAGTTCAATAGCAAACTCATTTCCTAATCTTCCCTCCAGGTGTGGGCTCCCAAAGCTTTTCCTCATGCATCTCCACCTGGAATTAGGCTTACCATTCAAGCCCCCCCCTCAACATTTCATCTGTCTAAATATTTAAAAGGGATAAATCAAGCTAAAAGCTGTTAAATACTGAGCGTCCTTTCCTTTTTCCTTGACAAGTATAACATTTAAAACATCAAAATTTGCCTAACTTGAATATGTTTCATCAAAATGTAAAGAAGGAAAAAGTAAAATTATTTCCATATGTATTTTAAATCTATTCTAATGACTTTTAAGACTTAAGATTAAGTGGCAAATTCCAAATTATATTAGTACAATTTTAAATAAGAGCAACATTTTAATTTGATTTTCTGAAAATTTAATTCTATAAAATAAAAGGCTAATATTCAAATCAACCAAACAGCAGAATGACCAGTCACTATGATGGGCACTGACCACCACTCAATGTGGGGCTCCCCACAGAGGGAGCACGGCTCAGCCAGAAGCCAGGCTCACAGTTGGCAAGCACAGCAGTGCTAAGGATGTCCAGCTGCCAGCTTAGGCCTGAGGGATCGGGCCTAAGCCATCAGTCAGATATCCCCCAAGGGCTCCCAGACTGTAAAAGGGTACAGGGCTGAGGGACTGCTCCTCCCCCCTTCCCCCCTCCCACCCAGTGCACAGATTTTGTACACCAGGCCTCTCGTATTTTTATAGTTAGCATCTTTATAAAAGTAAGGCATTCTTTATTTTTAAATTTTACCTGGTTGCTTGGTAATGTTCCATCCAGATGTGCATATATACCAATAAGAGTAATATGAATTGTTATGGATGTCTAGCACTTCTTGGAAATGATATTTAGGAAGAATTCATATGAAAATGTATGCTATCTGTGATGAACATTTTAACAAGTTCATTAGTTTTTTCTCTACCTGAGGAACCTGCCGCTGAAATCCTTGCACTTTGCAGGAGTGTCCTTTTCTGATATTGGTGGCAACACAACTCCCAAAACTTCCAAAACATTGCCACCTTTTGTTCCACGGACATACCACTCAAAACAAATGGAGAAGCATTTGCTGGAGCCTGACTTCTGTAAAAGAGTAGAAATCTGACGTTACAAGTCACACCATGCCAATGCTACGGGCCACACCTGGAGTGACATGTTTCTGTGGTATTTGTGGCAGGTGGGGCCCTCTTGAGCCCTCCTGCCCAGGCACAGCAGCTTCAAGTCCCACACTGGCCCCTGGCCCCACCCCTTGATGAGAAAGGCACTTCCTTACGTTGCCCCGAGAGCCCCTTCCCTGGCTTCACCACTTACTCCCTAAGTCAGCCTCCTTCAAGACACCCCGCCTGGGAGTCTATGGATCCACCAGAAAACCCTGCCTCTTTCTGACCTGCTTATTTTGCCTGGACAATACTCATTCTTCAAAATCATTCAAGATATGGTCACATCACCAAAGTGCTAGCATTTCTGCCAGAACAACACATGCAGACACCCAGGGAGGCTGATAATATGACTACTCCTCAAAGGAATGTCTTGTTGAGTTTTGTTTTGTCTTTAATTGATTTTGTACAGAGAGGATGGGAGAAGGATAGAGAGCTAGAAACATCGATGAGAGAGAATCATTGATCAGCTGCCTCCTGCACAGCCCCTACCGGGGATGTGCCTGCAACCAAGGTACATGCCCTTGATCGGAATCGAACCTGGGACCCTTCAGTCCACAGGCCGACTCTCTATCCACTGAGCCAAACCAGTTTCGGCATCTTGTTGAGTTTTTTAACATTTGAAACTGCATTCTTGGGTTGGCATTCCAGCTCTGGCATTTACAAGCTGTGTGACCTGAGTCAGGTTACTTGTCCTTTCTGAAACTTAATGTTCTGCTCTATAAAATGGGACTATTGCCTACCTCAGCATTGCTGCAGGTCATATATTGCAATGACAAATGTAAAGAACTTGTCCTTGACCTTATTTTACATGAATAAAAACACTATCCCTTTTTCTTCAGGCTTATCACAGGTTAATTCTCCAAACCAAACAATCTGTTGCAGTAAGGACAAAGCATATTAAACCATCTTCAACTTGCATAATAAAGTTGATCACTGCTAACTAGCAAATCTATCGTGCCAACTTGTCTCAGGATTGGAGCAACCGTGAAAGCCAGCATCAAGCACTGTCAGTGGCTACACCCACGGTGAGCTGTGCCATGCAGAAATAAGGTTACATTTGCATATGTAGGAACCTGAATGCAATACTGTGTCTTTATCGCTGGTCCTGGCTGAGCTCCCAAAACACTTGGAATTTCATAAGTGATTAGAGAGAAAAAGCTGTCTTGATATTCATAACAAACTTCTTTCAGCCACACCTAAGTTTATATTAATGAGTTGACTTTGGAAAGCACCTGGAGATTGGAACTAGTTGCCATGGGAGCCAACCTTGTGATTGGAGAGCTGGACCTTTCGGTCCCACCTTCCCAACGCCTCTGGGGAGGGGACCCACGCTGGAGATTGAGTTCAATCACCCACATCCGGTGATTTAATTAATCGTGCCTATGCAATGAAGCCTCCATAACAACCTAGAAGGCTGGGGTTCGGGGAGCTTTGGAGTTGGTGCACATGTGGAGATTGGGGGAATGTGGTGTGAGCTCAGTGAGGACACAGAAACCCAGCACCCTTTCCCACACACCTCGCCTTACACATCTCTTCTATCTGCCTGTTGCTGAGTTACATCCTTTTAAAATAAACCAGTAATCTAATATGTAGAATGTCTTCCTGAGTTCTGTGAGCAGTTCCAGCAAATGAATCAAACCCAAAGAGGGGTGTCACTGGAACCTCTGATTTATAACCTGACCTTCAAAAACACCTGTAATAGCATCTGAGGTTGAGGGGTGCATGGGGGGTTGGGGGTCACCCTTGTACAATAGTTCTGAGCCCTTGACCTGTGAGATCTGAGTATATCTCCAGGTAAATAGTGTCAGAATTGAATCGTAGAATAACCAGCTGGTGTTAGAGAATTGGTGGTATGGGAGGGAAAAAGCAACCATTGGAGTTGGGAGCAGAATGACTAGTATACTGCGTTAACTGGCACCATATTTCTGATGTGTCAACCAATGTTCGGATGCTCCCTAGAGACTGGCTCAAGCAGGCCCAGACCAAAAGCCCCTCACTCATGGCCCCTCCTCCGCAGCCACTACCCATGACCCCAGATTAGCATGGATCACATCAGCACAACACCTTCCCGCCCCCCGCCCCAACAGCCCTTATCCTTCTGAATCCCATCACCAAACTCCATTTCTAGTACCTCCCATGTAGGTTTGAAATGCCGTGGTTGGTGGTTGCTTTCTCCAGCCCTAACTCTGAAACCACAAAGAACATCTCCTTACAGGTCCACTATATCTAAATACCTTATACACACAGGGACTAGCTCCAACTACCTCCAAGAAAAGGGAACTGCTCCCTCACTAAACCCTCGATCCGTCTCCAGGGAACATCAAATAGGTCAGTCTCATCCATTTACTGACACAAACACCAGTCAAACCAGTTGTTTGGCATCATGTGGGCCAAGTACAAATAAACTAGAAAGCAGATGGAGACCAAAAGAGAGGGCTTCACATTTGCATGAGTAATGGGGCCTGCTCTGGGCCTCTCAGCTGGGTGGGCTGCAGGGCACAGGCATGAAAGCTCTAGGCAGTGAGGCCAGTCTCCCCAGTCCAGGTGATGTTGGGTTTCAACCAAAGAAGCCCTAAACACCTTGAGGATGCTTGCCCAGTAAGAAAAGATTGTCTCTGTGGTCAACCAGGAAGCAATTGTCTGTTTCTTCCCCTTTGTCCCAGAGGTAGAACCTGAAAGGGGATCTTGGTTTGATCTTTAGGATGGAAGGACACTAAAGACATGTTCTCTGAAATGCTAACATGCAACCCCCGGACAGCCAGGAGCACCAGCTCAAAGTTTGCCCATGTTCATCTAAAGGACAGCCCTCATTCTGGGTCTTCTTGTCCATCAGTGGCCTAGGTCTCCAGACTGTTCCCTGCTTTTCTGTTTCTCTCACTTAGTACCAGACATCACTTCTCCACATGACAAGAAATGTTGATAAATGTTCATGTTGGTTCTTTGAAAAAGAATGATTTTTTATCTCTATTGTATATGTAAACACACACACACACACACACACACACACACAAAATCTTATCAATAATTCCTATTGAATTGCTATTCCTGCATACTATTTTTAAAATAATGATTGTTACAAGGGAAAACACTATCCCTAATCATAAATTTACCTTAGCTCAATTTATTCATCCCATACTTATTTTACAGGATTTTTTTGGGGGGAAAGTATATCAAGCTTGAGGTTTGTCTTTCAAATCTCCATATTTTAAAAACATATCCAACTGCTTAAAGGGAATATTACATACTAGAGGCTTGGTGCACGAATTAGGACTGCGGGATGGGGCCGAAACCAGCTCTCCGACATCCCCTGGGAGGGTCCCAGATTACAAGAGGGCACAGGCCAGGCCAAGGGACCCCACCAGTGCGTGATCAAGTCTGGGGAGAGACGCAGGAGGTTGGCCAACCAGAGAGGGACCACAGGAGGGCTTCAGGGCATGTCGTTCAGACCCTATGGGCCAGACCCCAGCAGCAAGCAAATCTACCGGTGGGAGTGTCTGCCCCTTGTTGTTCAGTGCACATCATAATGAGCAGTTGAGTGGCCTTAGCATATCATTAGCATATTACCCTTTGATTGCTTGAACGACGACTACAGGACACTTAGCATATTAGGCTTTTGTTATATAGGATACTCCCCCTATTGTTTTGAGCTATCTCTTTTATAATGAAAATCTTACCAAAAATATAAAATAGTGTTATCACAATGTTTAAATCTACTAGTTTGGAACTAGCATGACATGGTTATTCAAATGGACCGCACAGATTGAGCCCCCATCTTCTCACATTTTAAGTGGTCAGATTCATTATAATGTAGAGAGTCTCTAGGGTTCTCTCCTGCTCCAAGTTTCGTCTGTTCTTGTTCAGTTCGCTCTCACTGGGCAAAGGCAGCCTCTCTGGGGGGGGAAGAACCAGAGGTCAGATAAATCATTAAACCAAGAGAGGGAATTAGAAGTGTAGCAAACAGGAACTGTCCCAGATCCATATGAGAAATGCCTGGGTGCCCAGCCAGTGTGGCTCAGTGGCTGAGCATCAATCTATGAACCAGGAGGTCACAGTTCAATTCCAGGTCAGGGCATATGCAGGTTGCAGGCTCGATCCCCAGTGTGGGGCATGCAGGAGGCAGCTGAACAATGATTCTCATCATTGATGTTTCCATCTCTCTCTTCTTCTCCCTTAAAAATATGTTTTGTTTTGTTTTGTTTTTTAAATAAATGTCCAGGGTGAGCTGCTGCTCTACCATCCACTCCTCATAGCCATAAATAGCACCACACATGCCTGAACCACACACATTCTCACACACACACACACACACATTCCCCCTACCTCTACCCATGAACACCACACACACCACTCACTCACCATGAACACACCTCATATACAGACATCACACACACTCTATCCACCACACAGACACACACAGACACACAGACACACAGACACACACACACACACACACACACAAAATCAGCACCACACAAAGAGTTGGCTGTGACCACTCCTCCTTAATTTCCAGTATTATGTCTGGATTTGGAAACTGCTAAGAAGGTGGGAGTTGCGGGTGATCAGTAATTAGAAAACAAAAATGGGCTTTGTATGGAGGTCCCTTGGGATCTCACAAGATGTCTTTTTAGGCCTGGAATGGTTTTCTGTTTCGTGTGGGGACGAAGATTAGGGATGATGATCTGGGGGAGGGCAGAAGCCAAGGTGGGGAGGGGGTAGGGGAGGAAAGCCAATGAGGACACCTCGACCCCCAGGTGGAAAGGATCTCTTGGGTTCTGCTCTAGGCTGGGATGTCCTTTCCTGAAACAGAGAGTCCTCCTAGGCCCAGAGGGAATCTGCTGCCTGGACTGGCCAGGACTGTGGGAGGGTGAGGGCCGAACGCCATGCTCTGCATGCATCCCCCTCTGCAGTCACAGCCACACACATTCCACAAGTGACCGTTTCAGTGAGAGCTTTTTAACACGTGGGCTCTAGAAACTTAAGAAATGCCCCACCCTTCCACTTCGAAAAGTAGCTCTCGCTTGCTCATTTTATAAAAGGTCAAGACGCTTTGCCACCTCCATCAGACATGGAGCTTTTCTTCCCCCCTCTCGCTTTTGAAATGATAGCCAAACCCCAGCGGTTTCGTTGCCTGGGAGAACGCTGTGCCACATGCAACATCTGTAAGCAGTTAATTTTCCGAATGGGAGATGGTCACCACAGATGCAGACCTTTTCAAAATAAACACCAGAAAAATATTACTCCAGCAAAAACGCAAGCTTAGGATCCATGAGAGGGGGTGCGAGGCAGGCGGTGCTAGGACAGGACCCAGTTTGCATGGATAAAAGCCGCATCCTGGCCAGCCCAAGGTGCAAAAACAAGAGAATTGGAACCACAGAACTGCAGGGCAAAGGGAGATCTTTCGGGGGGGTGGGGGGGGGGCAGAGAATTTTCCAATCTCTGCTCAGATGGGGAAATTAAGGCCTGGGACAGGGAGTGAGTGCTCATCTGTGTCAGAACTGGAACCCAGGCCAGGAGTTTTTTTGCACTGTATAAGAAGCCTCGTTTTTCTTTGAATATTTCTAGCTTTTTCCTTTTTAAGAAAATAAAAGTCCTCTCCCTTTTAACTATTGCCATTAGGCCCAATTGGGAGAGGAGGGGGATTCCCAATTCTGGCCTCAAAGTGGGTACTTCTTCCCACACCATGCACACCTTGCTCTGTAGCTGATGGCGAGCACAAGCAGTGAGAAGACAGGACCCTACAGAGCCAAGGTGAGGGGGAACTGATGGAAGAACAGACACAGAACTCTGTTTCTTATCTACCTTACTGAGGGAGAGGGCCAACCTTGAGGGCCCAGGCTCTGAGATTAAAGAGAACAAGGTCATGTGACCAGAGTGAGTTAAGGGGGGCCGCTGGGGGCAGGCAGGCTGGAGATCCAATTGCACCAGGACTGTGGTGCCTCTGACCAGGACCAAGAGGAGTCAGGGCGCGAATCCCCAACCTGGAGACTGAAACTGACTAGGCATTCAGACCTCATCATTGTTGAGGGTTGGAGTGAAATGGAGGAAATTGGAAAGACACATGTGCATTGAAAGAGATCAACTGAAGGACTTGTATGCATGCATATAAGCATAACCAATGGACACAAAACGCTGGGGGAGTGAGGGCATGTGTAGGAGTGGGGTTGGGGGGGCAGGCAATGGTAAGATATGTACACATATAATACCTTAATAATAAAAAAATGGGGGGGGGAATTATAATTCTATGCCCACAAGACAAATTTTAAAAATTGTAAAAAGCAATTAAAACTGCATTCAAAGAAAAAAAAGGGGGGGGGGGAGTATAATTGCTCCAGCAAGGTGCACCACTGGACAGTGCTAACTTGTGAGACTATCAGCCTTATTATTAATAGTTTGTCCATCTCGGCCCTATGGGATGGTTCTCTGCAGCGAGGTTTCTAAAGATAAAAGCTGACTTCTGCCAGGAGAAAAGAGAAGGGAATAGATACAAGAAAAAGATAAAAGGGCAAAAAAACAGTGGGAAGGAGGGCATAAGCAGTGGGGCTGCAGGGAGAGAAGGTCGGATCTGGGAAAGAGGTAAGGGCATGATGGAGGAGAGTCGGGCATGATGACCACCAGGGGGCGCTACTGCCCCACTATCACCCTGGAATTCAAGGGGGTTTTCGGAACCTCAAGTGGGCTTCGCTCTCTCCCCCACCACACTCTAACTCCGGGTCTCTTCTGAAGGCTTTGATGTTTCCCCTGTTAGGTCCCTCGGGGTCGTTTTAGGGGAGTCCGAAGGGGCCTCCTTCTGAGAGCCTTTTCCTGAGGCACCAGGTAAGGAGTGAAGAGGCCCCTGGATTGTACCCTAACTCTGTTCCCCCTGTTTGAGGCCAGGGACCGCTGGGGGTGGGGAGAGAAAGGCACCTCTGCTTGCAGGTGGCAGAGGGATTGTTTCAAGCCGAGGACCTGACTGGCAGCAGAAGCCCCCTTACGTGCTCTGAAGCTTTGTCTTCCCAGTGGGGAAGGACTCACCTGGCCCTCCTTGTCAAATGGCAGGCTCAGAGAAGACTGAAAAGGTGAGCAAAGCCTCAAGTGAACCCCTACAATGAACGCAGGGAGGAGAGGGAAGGCTACTTCTGGCCAGCAGTGGCTGGGACATCCACTTAGAAGCCCAGAATCTGAGCCCGGGCACTGCATGGTCTTGTGGCCACTGCAGCCACCCCTGCTCCCCTCTGTCTCAGACCCAGCACCTGTTGTCTAGAATCAGAACATACTGGCCTCTGGGCAGACACTCTGACAAATCCTATAAATTCTACATCCTCCTCCGGCTTCTCTGTTTTCAGTCTGCTCCTCAGTCACCCAAAGCTCCCCAATCTACAACCTTCCTCATGTTACCTTTTCCAAGATGATGGCTTAGCAGTTATTAGTTACAGTTCAAGTCCATGGATGCCTCTCGAGAAGATTTTCGGGAGACCTGGGCCTCCCAAGTCTAAACCACATCCCCAGATGGTTCTCCCACAAACTCATTCTTTCAAGAGGTATGTATTGGTCTTCTCTTGCTTTTCCAGGGGCATGAAAGAAGCAGGCTTAGGAACCAAGTGTGCTGGGACTCAGGGCTAAGTGCTCCAGCCTCTGAGGCCACTCCTGTGAGGGCGCTGAGCCACGCAAGGCAAGCTCAGGTGTGATTCTTGCAGGTGACAACTAAGGGGCTGGCCCTGCTGAGACAGGAAGAGACAACAGCAGAATCTGGGCACGGTGGGGCCCTGAGCAGCCCATCCGCAGTGGGACCCTGCCCCCCGCCCCTCCCTGCTGCAACCTGGAGAGGCTCCAGCCTCAAACCAGGATTCAAGGAAGAGGAGCAGAGTCAGAATCCTAGACAAGACGATGAAGAGATTGTGGATTCAGGTACCAGAGCTTATGCCATTAGAGGATGGGAGTGATTGGGAAATTCTGGAAGAGGGGCCACCCGCCCTGGCAGCCAGGCTGCCTCTGACATACCCGACCCTCATTTGGATTTGAGCAAAGGAGACCTGAGAGGAGGAGGGAGGCACCCAGGAGTCTGTGAGTCGTGCCTAAGCCTCTGGATCCCACATCTGAGGAGCATGACTTACTATCAGCTTTGAGCGGTGGTAGCACCGTCGCCTCCTAGGTTTAACCAAGGCACGATTGTTCCTGATTGAAAACATGAGACTAAATTCCAGCCCCTCCTCCCTCCCGTGGCAGGCCAAGGCTCCACATCCATTTCCTGCCTTGGTCAGAATTGGCTGGGGAACGGGACAAGCCTGCTGGTGGCTCCTGCCTGTGGCTCCAGCCAGGAGAGGCTGAAGAGAAGAAAGGCAGACGCAGAGGAGTTTCAAAGGAAACAACGCGTGGACTGGAAGAACTGCCTCCCTCTCCCACCTCACCCAGATCCTTCTGGAGCCCAGGCACATCCTTGCGAGGGTGTGCAAGGTCACCGAGAGCCCATCTGGTGGCCCTGAGGCCACGATGCTATGAGGCTCAGCTACCCGGCCGCTCCCCACAGGAAGGCAAGTGTCTTTTCGCAGCCACATTCCCCTGAAGATGGTCATGCCTGCAGCTGGAGAAAATCAAAGACATACAGAATATTACTGGGGGAATTCCAGCCAATGTCAGGTTTAGCCAAAGCCCCCACATTGTGTAATCAGCGTTCAGAGAGGGTAAGCAATCTCAGAGATAAATCTAGTCTGTAACTCTTGATTCCTGGCTCCTTCCTTTTTGACACCAACGTTTTTCCAGAAAGTCTTTGAAAGAAATCAAGAAATAAGCACCTCAAAAATCAGCCTCAAAATTATGATGGGTGAATGGTCAACATGGCCCTTTGCTAATAAACACCCCACCCCACCATTCACTTAGCCGTGGTCCTGAGGCCACGCCTCCAGGAGAACCGCTACTCACACTTTTCTGTTTTTCCTGAGGCTCCCTCTCTGGGGAGTGAAGCCACATCCCTGCACTCAAGCAGTAATGTCTCACCAACCCTGAAATCACTTCTCCAGCCTATAGTCAAGAACAAGGAAGTAGAAAAGACCTGGAAACAGCCAAAGTAGGCATCGCAAAATCCAGATTCCAAAGTTTAGGCCCCTTGCTCACTGAGAAGCCCCTCAGACTCCTTCAGATCCCTTTAACTCTTGTTTTACAGATAGTTCTAACAAGTTTACTTTTCAGGCTTATTACTATTATTATTATTTATTAATTTTTTATCTATGGAATATCAGAAGCAGCCAAGAAATTAGAATAAAGAGGTTGAATTGCTAATGATAGGCATTCTGAGAATTGCAGAAGTGATAGCTGTAAGACACAGGGTGGAAAACACACACACACACACACACACACACACACACACACAAACACACACACAACTAGTAGTCCCCAAAACATTGAGACCTGGAATCATTTTTTTTTAACATTTTTAAAAAAATATATATATTTTATTGATTTTTTTTTTTATAAAGAGGAAGGGAGAGAGAGAGTTAGAAACATCGATGAGAGAGATTCATCGATCAGCTGCCTCTTGCACACCCCCTACTGGGGATGTGCCCACAACCAAGGTGCATGCCCTTGACCAGAATCAAACACAGGACCTTTCAGTTTGCAGCCGGATGCTCTATCCACTGAGCCAAACCGGTTTCAGCGAGACCTGGAATCATTTTAACGTAGGACTAAATAGCCAGGCATGTCTCAGTAGATCTGAGTGTGTTGCTGTGTGCCGGAATCACACATACAAAAAAGGAGTTCTTCAACCCATCTTTTGATTCCAAGAATAGTGGGCCAATTTCACCCAGTTCAAAGGTCTCCTCTCCTATAAGTCTCTATGTAATTGCAAATGTCAAAAATGAAACACCCTTCCCTGCTCAGGAGCTGGGTCCCTGTGTTAGCACTTCCTCTTCCAATGCATTTAACATGTAACAGACAGACGCTCTCAGCATCTCCACCCCTTTAGGAGAGAAAAATATGACTGTGAGCTGGCATAAGGATTCTTAGGAGACTGTACAAAGAAACAGTATGCATGATATTGGAGGAATGTCTAAAACCTTTAAGAACAAGTGATATCCAAGCTCCCATAAGCAGCTTGGAAGTTTCTATTTATCCACAAATAATTGACATGCTCCAGATAATCTTTCCTTCTGTTTGTTAACGGAGGCCCTAAGAGCCCTTCTAGGCCACTGTTGAATGACTGGATGAATGGATGGATGGATGATAAATAAATAAACCTAGAGTTATTTGGAAAACACAAATCATCTTTCTTTAAATACAGTCCTCTGCAAACTTTCCCCGATTCACACATTTCTCCCAAGGAATCTGCATCTGTAAGGCCTGAATATATTGACATATTTCAGATCTTTTTTTTTTCCTGTTTGTATCCTAGGAGGACATCCAACATTCAGATGAAAAGTCAAGAATCAGAGGATATATAAAGAGCTTCCCAGACAAGAAAAAGCTAAAGGAGTTTACTACCACCAAATCAGTATTACATGAAATGTTAAAGAATTTTTTTGAAGAAAAAGAAGACGAAATATAGAAATATGAACAACAAAATGGCAATAAATACATATCCATCAACAATTGAATCTAAGAAACAAAATAAACAAACAAGCAGAATAGATACAGAGAACATTTTTACAGTTGCCAGATGGGAGTGGCATTGGAAAAGGTAAAGGGATTGAGAAGTACAAATTGGTTGTTACAAAATAGTCATGGGGATATAAAGTACAGCATAGGAAATACAGTCAATAATATCCTAATAACTATATATGGTGTCAGATGAGTATGAGATTTATCAGGTGATCACTTAGTAAAGATATATAATGTCTAATCACTGGGGTGTACCCCTGAAACTCATATACTATATGTCAACTGTAATTGAAAAATAAAAAAATGATTTTTTAACAACTGAAAATGTTAAAGGATATCAATGTCACCTTGAAAAAAAAAAAAGAATCTATTCATTTAGAAGTTTCTAAGTATCCAAATGGCTGGCATCAGTAGATATGAGCATTGTGTATGCATTCATTGAACAAATATTTATTAAGTGTGTGCTCCGTAGAAGTCCCAAAAGCTTGTTTTCTACTAGGCTCTGAAAACCCCAAACTGAGTAAGATTGACTATTCAGTCAACTTCACAAAACCACATCATCTTAAAGCAGAAAGAAGAAAGAAAGCATGCATATAACTTGCTCCATATCTAGCACTGTTTTAGCTACCTTTCTAAGTTACCACTTTTGTTTTATGACAACCCTCAAAGGTAGGTATAATCCTTTACCAGATGAAGGAGCTGAAATTTGTAGAGGTCAAGTAATTCATTCAAGCCACATAACTAGCAAGAGTCACAGTGGGAACTGCAGCCTATTGCTCTGCATGGCCCAAAGTAGGGGCCTGTGATGAGCCTCAGAGAGCAGACTAGACTGACTGCGGCTGTCTGCTGCATCTCTTCAGGAAAATTATAAGCACTTATGAGCCTCAGTTTCTTCATCTGTCTAATGCACATGTGTCAAACACAAGGCCCGCGGGCCAAATCCGTCCCACCAGGCCTTGCAATGTGGCCCACACCGCGCTGTCATCACTGCACTCCGCTGCGTTTCCATCACGACAGTTTATGACTGTTCAGTAAACCATTCAGCCCGCGATTTAGGCTGGATTTTAGATTTTGGCCCCTTCTCTGATTGAGTTCGACACCCCTAGTAATGGGACCACAGTGCCTCTTTCAGAAGTCACTGTGGGAATCAAAGGAAATAATATATATGGGGTCTTCTGGCTTTGGATCCAACACACGTTAGGTATTCAGCAAATGCTTATTATGTGGGTACAGTCATCAAACCCTCTTCCACACTCACCTTCCATCCCCAGAGGTCCTTGATACCCGTGTCTGCTGACAGTGAGCATCCCTAAACACTACCAGATGCAAGCACTCTGCTCTGGACTTGGAAGTCCTCACTCACCTGGCACCCCTGTGTGCCCAGACCACACCAGGTGCGAAGAAGACAGGAGGAGAAGACACAGGCCTCCCTGGAGAGGTGACCGTTTAGCTCTGGGGACAAGGTCTGTCCAAGAAGCATTTGAGAACTCTCCCTGATACGTCATCTTTCAGAACAGGAATGGGAGGCAATGGAGACGTGACAGCTTCTCTTGCTCCCTCTACCCCATGTTAAGAGGGAACTAAGCGGACACCACACAAAACTTCCTGGATGAGGGTGGCAGACTTCTCCCTGGACCCTAATACCCACAGAACTGACTTTGTGTCCTCCAATGCCCTCCCTCTCTTGCTCAGTCCCCTTTTGAGCTATTGTCCTGTGTGACTCATAGCCAGCCAGATATCTCCTAGCCTTGTGAGAGATCAGTTTTGTCCTAATGTTTTTCATCTAAACCACCACCATGAAAAAAAAAAAATCAAAAGGATGATTTTGTAAGTATGTTAAACCACAGTCAGAAGAAGTAAGGTCCCCGCACACTCCACCACTCTAACTAGCAGTCCTTGAAGTGTAGGTGTTAAAAATTCAAGCTTATTTCTGGCTTTTGGGGTTATATTCCAGCTCTACAACTTCTAAACGGTAAACCTAGACAAGTGAGTTAACCTCATTAGCCTCGATTTGTTCATCTATAAAATAGTTCCTCCTTTAAAGAGTTGTGGTAAAGAACCAAGGTCAGCAAATGATGGTTCATGGGACAAATCTGGCTCACTGCCTGATTTTATAAAGTCCTGTGAGCTAAGAATGGTTTTTGCATTTTAAATGGTTGGGGGGGAAATCAAAAGAAGAATATTTTGTGACACATGAAAATTGAAATTCAAATTTCAGACCCATAAATAAATTTCTGTTGGAAATTAGCCATTAATGTTTGTTTACAAATTGCCTATGGTTGCTTTTCTGCTACAAGGGCAAAGTTGAATAGGTACAACAGAGACATTATAGCGCACAGCCTAAAATATTTAATATCTGTTTTTTTCCCCCATAAAATATTTGTAAATCCCTGGTAAAGAGAAAAAGGAAGAAATGCATGGAAGTGCTTGTATAGTTTTAAATACCTAAAAACTCGGTTATTATTTTCTCTTACTGCCATCTAGCACCCATTTGCTTTTGGAGATACCCAAGTAATTACAACGATTTTCAAAATTATTTTTAAAATCACTGCATAACACACATTTTCCTGGAGGACATGTGGTGGTATCTAGTTCTAACGGGCATTATTAATACAGAATACACATATCAGCATAACCAATTGACACAGACAGTAGGGGGGTGAGGGCCTTGTGCTGGAGGATGGGAATGGGCCAGGAGAGGTCGATGGAGTAAAAGGAGACATAAGTAATACTTTCAACAATAAAGAATTTAATTTTTTAAAAATACAGAATATACGGATCGTCCTGAGCACACAGAAAGACAATGCAAGAGAGGTCCAATCCTCCCAGTGTCATCCTCTAGACCAGTGGTCGGCAAACTCATGAGTCAACAGAGCCAAATATCAACAGTACAACGATTGAAATTTCTTTTGAGAGCCAAATTTTGTTAACGTTAAACTATATAGGTAGGTACATTGTTATTAACTTAATTAGGGTACTCCTAAGCTAGTCTTTGCTAAAAACTCAAGGGGCCAGCTGAGACCGGTTTTGCTCAGTGGGTAGAGCGTCAGCCTATGGACTGAAAAGTCCCAAGTTCGATTCTGGGCAAGGGCATGTACCTTGGTTGCGGGCACATCCCCGGTAGGGGGTGTGCAAGAGGCAGCTGATCAATGATTCTCTGTCATCGATGTTTCTAACTCTCTATCCCTCTCTCTTCCTCTCTGTAAAAAAATCAATAAAATATATTAAAAAATAAATAAAATAAATAAATAAAAACTCAAGAAGCCAAAGAGCTGCATGTGACTCGCCAGCCGCAGTTTGCCTACGACTGCTCTAGACTTACTCTTATTGGAATACATGGTGGAAGGACTTGGGAGCAAATAACAACAAAGTCTCCAGATTTCTTTGTATCACAGCACAGGGAAGGGAGAAAGGGCCTTAAAAGTTGTTTTATAAATGAGGCATTGGGGCCCTTATGAACGAAAGGGACTTATCTAAGAGCTAACCCATCTCTTTGACCACTCCCACATGTTGGTGTCTCTCCAGTGTGTACTTCCTTTCCCTTTAAGTCATTGGCTCCAATGACTATCATCTGATATGACCTTGACTAAACAGTTTACATGCAGGTCCTGGTTTATTAGATGTTCATAATCTTTTTTTTTTAATTATTTTATTGATTTTTTACAGAGAGGAAGAGAGAGGGATAGAGAGTTAGAAACATCGATGGATGAGAGAGATTCATCGATCAGCTGCCTCTTGCACACCCCCTACTGGGGATGTGCCCACAACCAAGGTACATGTTCTTGACTGGAATTGAACCTGGGACCTTTCAGTCCACAGGCCGACGCTCTATCCACTGAGCCAAACCAGTTTTGGCAGATGTTCATAATCTTGAAAGCAAATCAAATCCATTATTTAAAATGTATTTTATGTTTGTAATTGAAGTGTAATTGACATATAACATTATATTAGTTTCAGGTGTACAACATAATGACTCCATATTTGTACACATTGGGAAGTGATCGCCATAATAAATAGTTAGCATCCGATGCCACACATTGTTACAAAATGTTTTTTTGTGATGAGATCTTCTATGATTTGCTCTCTTAGCAACTTTCAAATATGCAATCCAGTCTAATTAATTATAGTCATCATGCTGTACATTCTATCCCCATGCGTTTTTTATCGCTGGGAATTTGTATCTTTTGAGGCCCTTCGCCCATTTCGCCCACCCCCAAGCCCCTCAAATCTATTTTGAAAACAAAAGAACATTTACCCTGGCCCAATCTTGACATCCATTCCCCAGCAAATATAGGCTCTTAATCAAGATCTGTCTGTGTTTACCAAATCTCTGCACAGGGTCCTGGCACAGCCTCACTCAGCTGCCTGTCAAAGGTCCAGAACAGGAGAAAAATGAGAAGGCCCTGCCTGGAGCAGTGGATGTGCCCCTCACAGCCTGCCTTTCATACAGCAGGACAGAACAGGCATTCACTTTCCTTCTTCCTGTCACGATACCAACCGAAATTACTTTTGAATAAGGAAGAGTGTCATTAGCTCATTAATAGGGTTGCGACAATTGAGGAAAATTTGTCTCCAGTGTAAACAAGTGGACCGTCTTTGCGCTCTATGAAAACAAGGTTAAATTACTTGCAGATCTGGGCGACGAGAAGAGGTAGGAAGTGAACCTGAAGCCCGACATATTCAAGGTCTGGGAACTGAAAATAAGAGGAATTGTTCTGATTTTTCTAGTGTAATCGAGCTCAGAGATGGGTATAAACCTCTGCACAAGCAAGAATTCCTGTGCTTTCCCCTTAGCTTGAAGAAGGGTTGTAACTTCCTTCTGTGACCATATCCCTTACTCGTCCACCAGGAAGATAGTCAACACACGCCCAGGCCCTGGGTCACCCCAGCAGGGATCTGACAAGCCCTAGGCCACCGGCTCCCTTGCCTCCTCTGGGAGAGACTGTGGGGGCCTGGCCAAGAGAACAAGAGGCTGATCTGCTGAGCAGAGTTCCACACTTTAAAAAAAAAGAAAGAAAAGTAAAATTAAACATAATTAACCTAGGAAGAAATAGAAGACCTCTCTA
Source organism: Pipistrellus kuhlii (assembly GCF_014108245.1). Taxonomy (NCBI): domain Eukaryota; kingdom Metazoa; phylum Chordata; class Mammalia; order Chiroptera; family Vespertilionidae; genus Pipistrellus; species Pipistrellus kuhlii. Next base: position 16,957,213 of record NW_023425438.1, read on the forward strand.
GTTGCCAAAGGGACAAATTGGACAGGGAGGCCGAGCAAATGTGAACGCCTGGGGAGCAGGTCAGAGGAGCCCCGGATGGAGTAGACTAGGCTGGGGGTGATGGGACGATATATCCGGGCCGGGTCAGATGGGGAAACCCGTCAGAACGCTCCACAGAGCTCAGCACAGTCTGCCCTTTGTACGGGTATTTATCTAAGTCGTCAATTTTATAGCCACATTACCTTCCCAGTCAGCAGGAAAGCAGATATAGGTGCCGTCAAGAGGCCTGGCTGTGGTTTGCACCACATAATGACAGATGCCAAAAACAAAGGGGAGGGGAGAGGGCACTTGGGAGAGACCACAAAAGAGCCTTTATAATTATGCCTCTGCCTCCCTGGGGGGCCTGCTGCTCCCTCTCCTCCGAGGCCTGGGGAAGGAGGGAGGGCTGGAGAGGGGAGGGGGAGGGCTGCCTTCCCTGGACGTGCAGGGCAGCTGCCTAGCACGCGTCTATTAATAACCGTGCAGGGACTTGCAGGGAGCTATTACGTCGCTGTCTCTCTTCTCCAGGCTAAATAGCGGCAATCCCTTTAACCTTTCTTCATGGGCCTGATTTTCCATCCCTTTAATCATCCCTGTCACTTTCTGCTGTATGGCCTCCACTCTCACCACATCCCTCCCCCAGAGTGGCTGGGGACTCGGAGCCAACTGGAAGAGCCGGCCTCGCCTGAGCAGTGCTCCCTCCCTCTGTCCTCCTACCCCCTCACTCTGCCTGCCCTTGAGCCCACAGGGCCTGGGAAGCCCAGGGTGGTGGCCGGCACCAGAGGCCAAAAGTTACCCCATTCCTGACCCATTGGAGCTCTTCCTCCTCCCCGTGGGGATATTCCCTGGGGCCAGAAAGCCTGTAAAATCCAAGAGTCCCCTCTGAGCTGATGTGTTCTTCCCTGCCAGACCCCAGCCTCTGCTGGGGACCCTCAGAACAGCCAGCTACCCTGCCACCATCTCCCCCGCCAAAAACACTTACAAGCCAGCTTTAAAAATGATGTTTCAAAGCAAATGTCATTTTTATCACGTCCCTCCCCTGCTCAGGGGCCCTGAGGTGCTCCCTGTTGCTTTATGGTATTGCATATGTAAACATTCAACGGATACTGGGTCCAGAAGGCTCTTCCATGCTCCATCCTGCCTGTGTCCAGATACTCCTTGTTCACAAGCTTTCCCTTAGTTACCCACTGGGTCCACACCTTGACCAGCGCCCAGCCGCACAACATTTTGTTAGACACTCTTTGGGCTGTGCTGTTATAAACATATATACAGGGCTAGGATCCTTGGACAACAAACAGCAGAACCCCACCCTGACTGGTTTCAGAATCAGGAATAAATAGGAAATAATAGGCATTATTTGCAGATTTAAAAGGAGAGCTGAACTCCCAGCCTAGGGAAGGACCAAACAGGGCAGCTCAGAGGTCTTTCTAGAACATTGCCATCAGATGTTGGGCTCTTCCCTCTTTATTTATTTATTATGTATTATTATTTTTAATATATTTTATTGATTTTTTTACAGAGAGGAAGGAAGAGGGACAGAGAGTTAGAAACATCAGTGAGAGAGAGAGAGAGAGAGAGAGAGAGAGAGATCTATCAGCTGCCTAATGCACACCCTCCACCAGGGACGTGCCCGCAACCTCCACCCTTCAGTCCGCAGGCCAATGCTCTAGACATGGAGCCAAACCGGTTTCAGCTCCTCCTTATTTATTTTTGCTTAAGATTCAGAGTTTGGGGACCCAGAATCTAAGACAAGCTTTGTGATTGCCTGCCCCTGTGGAACCACACATGGTGGGAACAATTGCCAGATTTAACAAATAAAAATACAAGATGCCCAGCTAGATTTGAACTTCAGATAAACAATGCATAGTTGTTATTATAAATCTAGCCCGGGCAGTAGTTCCTGGGTTCATCTTCCCATTCTTTCTTTCCCCCATTCTGCAACTCGTAGGTGAGCTGGCATCCCCTCTGATGGCCACAATTCTCTGTTGTTGCTCATGTCTAACTCGTGTCTTCAATGCATCCTCAAGGTTGCAGTGGATTTTATTTCTTTCTCTTTAATTTTTAATCACGAGCTTAAAATGCCTCAAAACTATGTACGGTAACTGACACAAATAAAAAGGCTCCTGTGCCCTTTGGCAATCATTTATTATTTATGTCTTCTTTTACTTGGAGGGAAAAAAAATTTCTTTGCCTTCTCTTTTTTGCCAAATACTTCAAAAACAGGCCTAATATACTTTATTGTTTGTGTAATTTTTTAGTTTAACATGCATTTTCACATTTCACATTTTATTTACTATCGTAAATTATCATAATTAGTGAGTTAAGGGTTTGACACCCGTGTGTCTCCCCCCCCCTCCCCCATTTCACAGATGAGAAGACTTTGAAAGGTCAATTATAAAAGTGAGTATGGATTCAAAGTTGTGGATCTAGGACTTAGAACAATGTGTTCTTTCCTCTCTATCAAAAGTCAGCAAACTTTTCCTATAAAGAACCAGAGAGTAAATATATCAGGCTTTGAACACCACACGATCTCTATCACAACTACTCAACTCTGCTGTTGTAACACAAAAGCAGCCATAGTCAATACATAAATGAACAGAGGTATGTTCCAACAAACAATATTTACAGAGGTCAACAGGCCACATTTGGCCCATGGGTTGTAGTTTGCTAACTAACACCTCCTCTATGCCACACAATAAGTACCTTTTAATGTTGATAAGTCTATCAAAGTTTGCCTCCCATGGGGATACCATGATTTTGACCCATATTAATATTAATTCTTTCTTTCCTTCTTACCTCTTACGCGTCAGCATTATTTGGACAATAACTGATTTGGCTTTCCACTACACCATTGGAACATCCTGGTCTGTAGCAAAGTTTTCTCTGGTACTATGAACATGCTAAGCATGTCCTTCCTCCCCTGGATTGTCCTTGACCTACATGTGTGATCAGTTCTGACAGCCTTTGTGGAGGCGCCTTTCCAGTACAACACATTTCTTAAAGCCCCAGAATTAACCAGGATAAATCATCCTAATGGTTTCCACTCACTCTGAGTTTCATGTGCCTCCTCCCTTGGGTCATCTCCAAGCTTATCCCAGGGAAAGTCATGCCCTGGGGATGGTAACTCCACTAGGAGGTCTTCCTGCAGCCCTCTTCACCTCTGGTCCAAGGAACAGAGACTATTAGTTCTATCGTCTGCCTGCTGAGTGGGAAGACTGACTCAAATGCTCTTCCCAGGGAGGGCAGGAGCTTCCTAGAGCAAACCAGCTTGTTTGGCTTCTACCCTTTGCTGTTTATAGATCCTAGGACAGTGAAGGTTGGGGACTGTGTGTAAACAGCATCCTCCTGGGCAAGGGCTCCAGTTGCTTGTTGATTGTCCACCATCATTGTGCAACCATAATTCTACCATGTAGGAGTCAATGGAACATGACTAGCCTCACTTTAGAGATTCCAGGTCTTTAAGTGATGTGTGTATGCACACCACTCATAAAGTCAAAAAAAGATTTTAGAGTTCAAAATTGCCCAAACTTCATATTTACAAGTAAGGAAACTGAAGCCCAGAGGAATCACCTTAGTGTATCATGATACCGAGGCATAAGGATTCCTATTATCTTTATAAATAGTAGCCATAAAGGTGTTGATAATTTGGTCAATGAAACTGAAATTTATAACTGTAAAGCTTTCCTGAATACCAACGTATTTTGTTTTAAATAAGAGTCAGAGAATGTGCTCAGCCCAGCACAGCCCAAGAGCCATGAATGAGATCAACTTCTACAAAAATACTTGAGATGTGGCCTTTTCAAGGCTTCCATGTGTCCCAAAGGCACAGTCCTCTGGGAACACTCACAACACCCTCTAAATTTCTTCATAAATTCTCCAAAGGAGTGAAGAGTGGCAGCAAAGGGTAGAGGATACAAGGAACACTAAACGCCCTTGCTCTTCCATGTTGAAGTTATATGACTTGTAGCAAATAATTCCATTTTTCCTAAGCCACATTTTCTGATCTGTAAAAGAAGTATAATAACAGTACTTATCTTATGGAGGTGATGTGATAATTATATAAGATAATGTATACAGAGTACCTCACATCAGCTGACTTAATAGTAAGTACACAAATATTCACTCTCACTGGAATTCTTGTTGACAATCCGGGCTTTTTGCCTTAAGTCCAACTCTAATGTTGAGTTGACCTCTCTGTGCTACTTTCTCAGCTGTGAAACAGAGATACTGTCTTAGCTGGAGAGGTGGGAGACAGCTCTGCCTTTTCGCCCAGGGCCATGACCTGGCCCGAATGACCTCCAAGCTAAGAGACAAGATGCTTTTCTGAGCTGGGTCTCCTCTGAGGAGGTGGTCTGTAGGCCAGGACTTGGGCTCTCTAGAGAGGTAATGGGCAATCGCAGGTCAGAGGTTCAAAAAAATTTAGGGAAACAGACAAGGAAATGTCAAAAAGGCTATCTCAGATTGTTTTGTTGGTAATCTTTCTGGCATTATGGCTTTTTAATCCAATTGTGTCATCTTTTGAAAGTCCTGCAGATTGAGGGCAAGGAAAATAAAGAAATTTCTACAACACAAAGGCAAAGGACTCGGGATAAATCCTGGATAAGGCTCATGTTGCTAGGGGTACCTCAGTGGATCTAACTGTAGTATTTGCAATATCTCCAAACCATTACAAAATAAATAAAAAAAATAAAAGACAGAGAGAAAAAGCAGACCGCCTAGAACTTCACTTTCCCAGTGGTAGAAGAAACATGTTAGACAAAACAACTCTTTCTCCTTTTCCCTGGGTTAATTGGCAACAGCAGAAAACACTTCACAGAAAGTTCCAGAAGGGCTTGATACTGAATTTGTAGAGTACAAATTCCCACAACAATCAATGACTAAAGTAGCAATATTTTAGCCCTTCACAGGAATCTGGTTATTATTACCATTAATGCCAAGAATCTTGTTTCTATTCTTTTTGATTTAAGGTAATTTTCTTTGTAAAAGGCTGCTTTGTTAAGCTCTGCGCAGTTACATGGGTTTTAGGAGAAAGAGAACCGGGCATGTTGGAAAAGTATCGTGTTGTACTGAAACTTTAGAGGTCCCGGTTGTGAAGAACCCCTTTGTTTTTGCTCGGAACCTGATGCAGTTCTTCAGACTTCGTTTTCTAGTTCAGTGCACTAATTTCAGCATTGTCCACTCTGATGATGCTATTTCTTTAAACATGACAATTTCTGAGAAAGGTCTCCTGGTCAGGCCTGGCTATGACCTAGCCAAAGGAGACCCAAGTTAATGTTCGTGTCTAGAAAGTGATCACGTGACTCAGGGTCCATCTTGTAGACACTGAAGAAGCACAGATACCAATGAGTGAAATATCTACTAGCTCGGTGGCTCTCAACCAGGGGCAATTTCCACCCCTGCCTCCAGGGGACATTTGACAATGTCCAGAGACATTTTTTTATTATGACAACTTTTGGGGAGTGTTGGTTCTATTGGCATAGAGTGGGTAGAGAGCCAGGGATGCTGCTAAACATCCTACAAAGCACAGGACAGGACCCCCAACAAAGAATTATTCAGCCCTAAATGCCAATAGAACTGAGGTTGAGAAACTCTGAGACAGAAAGAGACACCAGAGAGCTCTGCATGGGCTGGGCCCCACCCATTTTCCCTCACTCCCTGAACTCCGGCACACAGGCGCCTTCCACTTCCTGACAGCATTGTGTTCCCTCCACATATTCTGTTCCCTATGCCTGCCAGTCTCCTCCCTTCTGTTTCATCTAGTTCAAGCATGTCAAACTCACAGCCCGTGGGCCATATGCCTCATTTATTTGGCCCATGTTAGCCTTTGAGTTTGACACGCTTGATCTAGGTAATATCTTCCCATCCCCAGATCTCAGAAGCCTTTCCATCTAGACTAAGTCAACCCCCCAATTACATGCTCTCTTCCCTTCATTCTTGCTTTTTTTTTTTTTTTACAGGTTTTGAAAATGTCTTCATGGCTGTTTTCAAAACTCCCCAAGCTCCCTGCATCTTAGCTCTTAAGTGTATGGGCTACAGCACTAAGTCTAGAGTCAGATGGGTAGTGTGGGGATCCCCACTCTGGTAGGGTCTAATTGGGTGGCCTTGGGCAACTCACTTAACTTCTCTGTGTCTGTTTTCTTCCCTGAAGCATGAAGATAATAACTATACCTAGCTCATAGGAGAGCTGTGAGGATTAAATGAGAGATGCTTATAAAGTGTTTGGGAACAGTGGGCACCATATAAAAGTTTGCTATAATTACTTCAAAATTAAAAAATTATTAAAAGTTATTACTTCAGGCCCATCGTGAGCACCATATAAAAGTTTGCTATAATTATTATTTCAAGAATTAAAAACTGTCCTTCTGAGACACGGAGCTACATGATAAGAGAGATATGAAGCATTTTCTCTTCTCGGCCGCATGGCCCTGCCTCCCTGACTTTTCTCTACCAGAGGAATCAACTCAGATCAGCTGAGTCCATGGAGTCAACGTCAATGCTTTCTATTTAGAGATAAAGAAATTGAGACCCAAAGAGGTCAAGGAGTTTGGAAGAATCACATAGCAGGTTTTTTTCTACCTGATCAGACTCCCCTAACCCACCCCCCACTCTTCTCTCCACTCCATCCCCCTTTGAAGTTATAACTAGTGCAATTCCTGATCTACACTAAATGAATATCCCATAGCAACTATCTCTCTCTGTCTGACTACAGGTTCCTGCTCCCCAGCTTTTCTACAAAAAAACCTGGGAATTATAAAACCCAAGCTTATCAGAACAAAGCACACTAAATAGAGCTCAGCAAGGTTGCTAATCAGAGATTTAAGGTGCTCACACAACAGCCTGAAGGGAAAAATAAAAAATGTAGAACTGGGGAGAAGGGGGAGAAGGGGGGGAAGTAGACTAAGGGTAAATAATAACCTAAATAAATTAAGAAAATACTGAGGCTGTCTCCTGAAGTTTTCTGCCATTACATCATTGATCCTGAGACGGGGCTGTGGAATGTCTCTGCAGGGCTATACAAGCAGGGCCACACCTCATTTGTTTTAACTCCCTCAAATCCTGTTTTACTCTTTGACACCTTCCCAGCCTCTCACGGCAGTTCTCTTTTTTTTCACCCCGTATGGATTTTTTTAAGCTCATTCTTTGCCAACACTGTGGTGTTTGAGCCCAAAGAGTTCCTGGGACCTTAGATCTCAGGAAAAGGAGTGTTGTGTCCAGAGCGTGGAGGGACACTGGCCTCTGACCTTTTGGTCTGGCCACACTTCAGAAACCCAGCCCTGTCTGAGGTCCTAAAAAGACATGAATAAACTGGAATAGCATAAGAGGAGTACAACCAGGAAACAACACTTTATTATGTAAGGGACAACTGGGTGAAGAGGGCTTAAAGCTGTCGTCAGCAAATTTAAAGGCTATTGGGTTTTCAAGTTCCAACAACATTACAGAATGAACTAATGTGACTTCTAAACCCATAAAAACACTGGTAAAGTATACCAAAATAAAATTGTTTTACAAATATATCTAAGCTCATAAAAATGAAGAAAAATCTCTAGGTGCCAAAAAAGAAGGGAGAGAGAGAGAGAGAGAGAACACGAGAACTCATAGTCAGGGTGGCAAACTTCAGCTTATGCCCTGATGGCGCAAGGAGATATTGACCCAAATATAGGCCCAGATGTGTAGAGGTTGGGCTTTTAATGCCCCTAAAAGAGCAAAAGGTGGAGCTGAGAGCCCTGTAATGAAGACTCAAGAAATATTAAGTGAAGACCTTGGGAAGACAGCTGCTTCAATGTAAGTTCCACTCACAGGCCTGGGGAAACCACTGTGATATGGGTTTCAGGTAAGGAAAAAAAACTATGCTGGAGAAACAAAACTTCATGTCATCATCAAACACATGTGTGCTCACAAAATTTAGGCTCTTTATCTGGTGTATTATTCAGAGTTCTCCAGAGAAACAGAAACAATGGGATATATAAACAGAGAGAGAGAGAGAGAGAGAGAGAGAGAGAGAGAGAGAGAGAGAGAGAGAGATTTTAAGAAGCTGGCTCATGCAATTATGGGGACTGAAGAGTCTGAAATCTTCAGGACAGGACAGCAGGTTAAAATATTGACCTTTCCAGAAGCCCTTGCAGCTAGGGTAGCAATGCAATATGTTGTAGCTCTAGCCAATGAAATATAAATATACCAGTAGGCTTCTAGGAAGAACACCTTCCCCTTTCCCCTTTTCTCTTCTATCTAGAATGAGGACACATTACTTAGCAGTCACCTTGGGACCATGAAGGGAAAACAAAGTCACATACTAAGGATGGGAGAAACAGATGATGAAAAGAACCTGGGTGCCTGATAGCACCCTTCCTAAGAGGTGCACTGGCTCTGGACTACTTACCTCTGGCCTTCTCGTTACAAAACAAAACCCCTGATATTTCCCTGATTTTCTATTATTTGAAGCCAAATGCAATCCTAAATTGCACAACATGTTAAAAATTTCAGGATAAGTACTAAAAGAAGAGAATTTGAAAGTGGTGACTTTTAAAACAGTAAGAGAGAAAAGGATGAAATAAAGAAAAACTCAGTCAATATAATAGAAGGCAGAAGAGAAGTAAAGAATATAAGAGATTAAAACAAAAACATTAAGATATTAATATATACCAATAATAAGTAGATTCCAATAGTAAATATAAATGAGAGGATTCAAACTACCTCTTAAACGATATAAATGCTAACATCAAACAAGAAATCCAACTTTTTGTTTCTTTCTAGTAAATCCACGTTTTAATTGTCCACTAGCTATAATACAGGAAGATTGAGTGTAATGAGATTAGGAAAAATACACCAAGCAATCATTATCCAAAAGAAAAAATGATGAAGCAATATGAAACTCAGGGGAAAAAAATAAAGGATATGATTACAAAACAATAAAAAGAAGAATTCTGCAGGAAAACACAATAATGCCAAATTTAAATATACCTAACAACAAAGCAGAAAGAAAGAATAAGAAAAGGAAATAAGGAACTGAACAAATCCACCATCATTGTAAGAGATTTTATCTGAAAGCAGAATAAAACAAATGAGTCCAAAATTGAAATGGACTGCTTTGGGTAGAAGAGCTTCATAATCATGGAGGCTTTGCAGAATCTGTATGACCCTCGATGAGGCTATTGCTGGCATGTGCAGGTATCTGACCCTTAGCTCCATGAGGGCAGGAACCATGTCTGTTTTGTTCATTTCTATTGACTGAATACTTAGAGCAGAGCCTGATACAGAATAGTCATCAATAGGTGTCTACTGAGTGAATGAATGATTCAGCCAAGAAAATAGATAAATCACCGCTAAAGTTCTCAATTCGAAAATGTAGTGATTCTGACATGCCCATTCCTCTTCTCTTTGTCCTTACTCCATTCTGATGCCCAGCGTCAACAAGAACCCAGGAGACTGGAGGCGGCCCTGAGAGGCAAGGGTGGAGTGAAGAATGGACAGAAGAGTAGTAACTTAAAAGCCCAGAGAATGGGAGCCAGCTCTGCAAAGAGCTTCCAAGAGTTTCTGCCACAGAAATTCCACTTGGCCACAGTTACTGCCCTGGCGAAGGGCCTGGAGGGAGACGGGGGATGGCCTGCCATGGAGGGGCCTTCCAGTTAGCACATCTTGCCTGCGCTGCCTACAAGGGTAGAGAACCATGACAGTGAGTAGGTCACCCCATCGGCCAGGTCCATAAACCAAAGCTTCTCCTACATTCTGGGTTGTGGGCCACATCCAGAAAAGGGGATGAGCTCCCTAGCTACAGAGAGACTTTAGGTCTAGAAAGAACAAGGTCCCGTACTTGGGGATCCTCCCATCGGACAGGGAAACACAGCCCTACCCTCATAGAGCCTGTTACGGACTGAAAGTGTGTGTCCCCACCCCTCCAATTTCACATTAAAATCTTAACCCCCAATGTGATGGTGTTAGGAGGTGGGGTCTTTGGGAGGTCTTTAGGTCATGAGAATGAAGCTCTTGTGAATGGAGTAGTGTCTTTATCCCATTGGATGAGAGCTTCCCCCAACCCCCCATCGCACCCCATCATATGAGAGCACAAAGAGAATGCAGCCATCTATGAACCAGACGCTGCATCTGCTAGGATCTTGATCTTGGACTTTCCAGCCTGCAGGGCTGTAAGGAATAAATTTTGTTGTTTATAACAAGCCCATCTATGCTTCTTTGTTAGAGCAGCCCGAATGGACTAAGTCAGAACTGCTAGAATGAATGCTACAGTCCCTCTCCTCAGGAAGTAAATCAAATCTAATGGAGGAGCCTTGCCCCTACCCTCAGAATGCCCTGGTCCGAGTCAGCTATATCTCTTGCCCTCCCACCCAGGCAAGACCAAGGAGGAGGGAAATGGCAGGCCCAGGTTCGTTCCTGTGATGAATGGAGGCTGTGAGCACTGCTGCCAACAGGCTCTCAGGGGACATTCCCACAGCCCCGCCATCAGGGTCGGAGCTCCCTTCTCTTCGTTCCCTCCCCACCATAACGCCTGACCCGCTGGAACGAATCCTGAGCTCTGAGCCTATTTCTAGCACAGGAATGTTGGCCCCTTTGTCATGTCCTGCTTTCCCTCCGCTCTGTTTTTGTTTCCTTTCCCACCCTGTCTCCCCCAGCTCCAGCCCCCATTTCCCAAGCTCGCTCCTGGGAGACCAGATTGCCAGCCCACGGGCGATCTTGTTTTACATGAGACATTTCCAAAAAAGACCAAGAAGTCCTTTCCAGGAAAATGCCATTTTTAAAACTCAGCTCCAGACACTGCGGCAACACTGGGAAAACAAAGGGCTTGGCAGAAAGGATTTCTGCAGCGGGACTTGCTCAAATACCTTTTCCAAATTGCCTCCAGTGGGAATGCCTCCAGGGGTCAGTTCTGGAACACGGGGCAATTTCAGACGGACAGTGACTTCTGGTTTTTACGCAGCCAGCCTTTCCTTCCTGGGGATCACCCTGGGATCTCCTCCCAGGCCCAAGCAGAGCCCTCTCAAGGGCTGCCAAAGAAAGCAGCTGTCTCCAGAGGGTCAGGAAATGCTGCTGGTTCCTCCCTTCAGAGGGGCCTGCTCAGCCGCTCTCTGGCTGCCATCACTAAGCTGGGGAGGAGGAAGGGTTGTGGGGGGCAGGCTGGAGGCCTGGGGGACAAATAGTGATTAGTAGGGAGCTACCTTCTCTTATCATTCAAATGGCAGAAATATACAATTTCGCCTGGGGCACACACAGTGGTGTTCTTCCTTTTGCACGTGTCAGGTATAATCATGTTGATGTCATACATGTAACAGTCATAGCCATTATTTATTAAGCACATTCCATGTGTGCACCAGCAACCTATTCTTTTTAAATATATATATATATATATATATATATATATATATATATATATATATATTTTTTTTTTAATTGATTTCAGAGAAAAAGGGAGAGGGATAGAAAGAGAGAGAAACATCAGTGATGAGAGAGAACCATTGAACAGCTGCCTTTTTCACGTGCACCGCCCATGCGCCCCCCTCCCCCCCAACTAGGGATCAAGCCTGAAACCTAGGCATGTGCCTCAACAGGGAATCGAACTGTGACCTCTTGGTTCATAGGTCGACATTCAACCACTGAGCCATGCCAGCCAGGCACTAACCTATTCTTTATATTTGTTTTACTGCATTTGATCCTCATGAAAACTCCTACAGGCTGAGTTGTGTCCCCATGCCACCCCTCTCTCCCCACCCCTCTCCACGTCCCTAATTCTAAAATTCATGTTAATGACCTAACCCCGAGGACAGTGATCAGCAAACTGAGGCTCAAAAACCAAATGGGGCTCTTTGGCCCCTTGAATGTGGCTCTTCTACAAAATACCACGGCCTGGGCAAGTCTATTTTGAAGAAGTGGCATTAGAAGAAATTTTAAAAATTTGGCTCTCAAAAGAAATTTCAATCGTTGTACTGTTGATATTTGGCTCTGTTAACTAGTGCGTTTGCTGACCACTGCCCCAGAACATCAGAACATGACGGTATTTGGAGACAGGGTTTTTAAGGAGGTACTTCAGTGAAAATGAGGTCTTTAGGGTGGTCCCTGATCCAATCTGGAGTCCTTAAAAATAGAAGATCTGTAGACACAGACAGATGTGCCCTTGGAGCAAAGACTTTGTGAGAGCATAGCAAGGAGGCAGCCATCTTCCAAGAAGAGAGGCCTCAGGAGAAACCAAACACCTTAATAACACCGTGATTTGGAGCTTCTAGCCTGCAGAACTGGGAGAAATGTTTTTTTTTAAGCCTAGCAGCCCTCCCAATGTCACGCAACAAACAACCCATAAGATTAATATTGTTATTATCATCATTTGCAGAGGGCAAAACAGTCTCAAGATGTTATGAGACTTATCCAGCAAACACATAAGACAGCTACAGTTTGAAAGTCACTGGGTTAACTCCACAATACATGCTCTTAAACACTGTGTCCAACTGCTTCTATGTCTGTGCATGTTTTATTTATTTACTGCCGCATAACAAGCAACCTCACAATGTAATGGCTTTAAGTAGCAACACTTATTTTGTTCATTCATCAGTAACCACACAGGGCTTTGTGGGGACAGTTCAGGCATGCGCCACTTGGTGTCAGCTGGGATGGCTCCAACACTAAACCAGATCATCTGAAGTCTAGTTCCCTCATTGTCTGGTGATTAACACTGGCTGTCAGCTAGGACCTTAGATTCGGCTATTGGTCCAAACTCTTCATGTGGCCTCTCCATGTAGCCTGAGCTTCCTCCTAACATGGCAACTAGTTCCAAGGTGAGCATCCCAGGAGACAGAGCCGGGGAAAGCTGTGTCACCTTTTCTAGACCAGCCTTGGAGAAAGAAAGAAAAAAAGACACCATCACTTTTTACCACATTCTCTTCCTTAGAAGCCAGTCACTAAGGTTGACTCATGTTCAAGGAAAGAAAAATTTGATGCTACCTTTGATGGGAGGAGTGTCAAAGAATTTGTAGAGATGCTTAAGAATCACTTCAACATCAGGAGCATGTGCCATTCACACGGTTGTCCATATTTTGTTGGGAACTTGTTTACTTATCAGCAGCAGCGTATCACTGAAAGAGCATTAAATTGGTGTTCAGAGCCCTGAGTGAGAGCCATTCAGCTGTAAGGGGCCAGGATTCCACAATCCATGCATGAAATGAGCAGGACCTGCTTCTGGTTTGGCCACCTTCCTCTGTATAGGATTGAGGCCACGTAGCTCCATTCCAAGTAATATTATGATTCCCACTTACACACGAAGAAACTGAAGTTTGGGGGATGTAAGTAACTTGCCTAAAAGTTAGCAGAGGCAAAGCCTGAACTCCAGGCTACGCCTTGGCTGGTGCCATTTCCTCCAGAGCCAGGCATCCTGCTCCTGCATCCTTGCCCAGCATCCAGGTTCTGTTCCCTGTTGAGAAGCTTTCTGCACAACCCAACTGTCTGCCAGGACATCTAGTGGCACCGGGATTGTCCATCTCTCTGCTCCACTCAACTTTTGGGGCCTCGCCATGCTTTCTGTTGCACCTTATCCTTGAGTCTGTTGTGAACTATTCTCTGAGTCCTACCTTGGGATGGGCCACCGCACTCCAAATCCATGCCTCAGTCCTTCATATCTGCCCCAGCCCATCTTGATAATAGAATATACTTTGGCATGGCCAGAGCACAAGACCAAGCAAGACAGCATCGTGAATCTGAGGCCCCAGAGTCAGTCAGACCAATCTAGATGCAAATCCTGACTCCACCATTTATTACTCGTATGTAATAATGAGGCCCACATTGCCTCAGAGTGAAGATTCTCCATGAATTAATATGTGTACAGAGCTTGGCACCATGCCTAGCACATAGTAAATGCTTAATAAATATTAGTCATCTTTGTTGTTGTTATTATCAAAAATATTTGTAACAGATACACTAGAAAGCCTAGCATATGGTAGGCATTCAAAAATTATAACTGTTAATCTCATTGTTTGAGTCCTGGAAGAGCTACAGGAATTCAGAGAACGGCCAGATAACAAGGTAGTGAAGACAGAAAACAGATTTCCCAAGCAACTGTGCAGATCTGAAGATCTCTATCTAATCCTAGAGCTTGGGTATGACTTGCCTTGATTAAGTGGGAACACCTTTTTGCAGAACTCCCATCTTCATCTGCCTCAATTAGGATATGACCAGAGCTTCCTACACTTGGAAACTCCTGGAGGGGAAAATTCAAGAAAGAAAATTAGCCTGGCCAGTGTTCTCAGTGGCTGAGCATTGATCTATGAACCAGGAGGTCACAGTTCGATTCCCAGTCAGGGCACATGCCCGGGTTGTGGGCTCCATCCCCAGTAAGCGGCATGCAGGAGGCAGCTGATCAATGATTCTCCCATTATTGATGTTTCTATCTCTCTTCCTTCCTTTCTTAAATCAATTATTTTGAAAGAGAAAATATCAAAAACATTCTCTGTGCTCCTGCCCAACATCCCCTGCTATGGCAATGCAAATCACTGACCACCACATTCTGCCCTCCTCATCCAGTTATCCCACTGGTCTATAGTTTCACAGACTTCATTTGAGGCTGTAAGTTCTTAGACAGCTGGTGAATATGATCAGGATATGTAATAGTTTCCCAACCTCATTCCCACTGAGCTGCTAGCAAGAAAAGAAAGCAACTCTCAGGTTTATAAAAGACTAAAGGCCCTGTGAATGAATTCATGCACAGGTGGGGTTCCTCAGCCAGGAGTTTGGCTGTGGGAGTGCATTGACCACCAGGGGCAGCTTCTGTGTTGGCATCTGCCCCCTGGTGGTCAGTGTGCATCATAGTAGCCAGTCAGCTGGTCATAACTATAAGTATAGATGAGCCATCATAGATCGACACACACACAAATACACGCACTTCTTTAAGCATTGGTGCTGGAATACTGGTATTATCCTTCCCCACCACATTTTTTCTGCTACTACTTCCCAGGATCCTCAGAGCTACATTCACCTGTGCTCATAGCACCTGAGTCAATGCAAATCAAGCTAGGGAGGGAGGGGTGTATAAAGTTGAGCAGACTCAATGGCTAACAGGCGTCTTCAAACTACGGCCCGCGGGCCACATGCGGCCCGCAGAGGAGTCTGATCCGGCCCGCCAGGTTTTTTGGGCAGTGAGCGCAGCCGAGGTGTTACAGTAGGAATTAGTAGTTCATATAGTCCAGCCCTCCAGCTCTCTGAGGGACCGTGATCTGGCCCCCACTTTAAAAAGTTTGAGGACCCCTGGTTTAGAACAATGTCACCAGCTCAGTTCTTAATGCTTGGCTCTTATGTTCTTCCTGATTTTCCTTCTAGCCAGATGATCAATGAGGTGACAGCCATTTCCCCCAGACCATTCTCATTTCCTTCTTCCAATCAAGACATGGGTCTGGTGCCCTCTGCAATGACCTCTAAAAGTCCACATCACAGCTCATGTTGCCTCTGATTCTGAGTTCTCCTCTCCCCACTCCAGGCTTGGTCCATTCTGGTGCAACCAAACTTCTGCCTTGACTCCTAGTTCCTAATTTTACCTAGAATCCAGTTCTCCTCTGTATTAGCCCACTATTTCTGTGATAATACTATGTAATAAACAATCCTCAAACCCTAGTGGCTTATAAAAAACAAACAGTTTTTTTTCTTGCTCATAGTCTGTTGGTTGGGTGAAGTAGCTCTGAGTCAGGCTGTGGGTTAGGTACAGATGAGTTTCACATGTCACTTATTCTGAACCCACCAGCTAGCTACCTGGGGCATTACACAATGGAAGGAGCACAAGAAAAATGTTAATGAGTCTTTTTAAAATATATATATTTTTTATTGATTTCAGAGAGGAAGAGAGAGGGAGAGATGGGAACATCAATGATGAGAGAGAATCATTGACCGGCTGCCTCCTGCACACCCCACACTAGGTATTGAGTCCACAACCCAGGCATGTGCCCTGACTTATAATCTAACTGTGACCTCCCAGTTCATAGGTCAATGCTCAACCACTGAGAACACTGGCTGGGCTTTCCCGTGACGATTGATACCTCATCTCAAACCTGGCCATTATCAAGTCCACTCATATTCCATTGGCCAAAGCAAGCCAACTGGCCAAACCCAAAGTCAAATGGATGAGAATATATGCTCCACTTATTCTAGTGGGCTGTGTGCAAAGTCCTATGGCAAAGGACATGGATGTATAATTCTATCACAGGGAGGGAGTGAAGAATTGGGAATAATTATCCAATCTCAAGCATTTCTTAAACCAGAGCCCTGTTATGAGTTCACTTGAAGGAACTTCTAGCTTCTGCTTGCCTGCCAGGCTTCCTCCCTACTTATCCCAGATCAGGCTTAGGGCTGGCTCTGTGTGGACAGAGCTGTCACATGGTGACCAGAGCCTACTTGATTGTCAGCCATTGTCTGTCACCTGCATCTCTTGCTGTGATTTACCCATCAGATTGTTCCTCCTGAACTCTTAGAGAAGCTTACATGCCTACTTAGTTTCTCAGTCCCTAGCATATCCTTTCTGCAGAGGGCGTAGAACCAAGAATTGGGAAACTTGAAAGCTATCGGTGAACCAAGGAAGCTTCTCCCATTCTCTTACTCTCTCTTGCCATGTTTTCTCTCTGTACATCTGCTTCAGTTTTCTCTCTGGACACCAGCTTTATCTCTTCCTAAATTGACTTGGTGGGATAGGGCCTTCTCCAGCTCCAGAGCTACAGAAGCTCCCACTTTCACACCATTACCAAGCTGAAGAGTCTTCCTTTCAAAATCCCAGAGAAAGACCCCAGTCAATCATGATTGGGATCATGTAGCTCACACATGGTTATCCACCTCTCTAGATGGAGGAAGAGTGGTTTGGGCTGTCGAACATAAAAGAAATAAATAATGGGGGGAAAAACAAGACTCCCAACTGGAGTCCTCTGGGCTGGCTCTGGTTAGAAGATATATTTAGTTTGGCCACAGGGTTTTTTAAATGTTTTGAATTACTTGACAAAAGTTAGAAATTGAGAGTAGACATATGAATCCAGAATTTTTTTTCTTAAGAAAGTAAATGATCTCAACTCTAAGAAAGTGTGAAGGTATCCTGTGGGGCCTGATACTGTTCTGTTTCTTGACCTAGCTGTGAGTTATCCCTCCATGTTCCATTTGTGAAAAATCCATCAAGTTATACACTTAAAATAGATCCACTTTTGAATATGTATATTATACTTTTTTGACGTTATAAAAATTTAGGAGACCTGGCAACACCTGAGCCACATTCCAGCAAGGGATAAATCTACTAGAGCTGAATAGTTTTCTACAGTGCCCTACTCCCACTTTGCCTCATTCTCTTCATGTCACTGAGACTGAGAGTCAGTAGTCATTTGTCATCACCTTGAATATGGTTTTTTTATAATAGGGTTAAGAGGAAACTTTTTTTAAAAACAATATATTTTATTGATTTTTTACAGAGAGGAAGAGAGAGGGACAGAGAGCTAGAAACACCAATGAGAATTATCGATCAGCTGCCTCCTGCACACCCCCTACTGGGGATGTGCCCGCAACCAAGGTACATGCCCCTGACTGGAATCGAACCTGGGACCCTTCAGTCCACAGGCAAACATTCTATCCACTGAGCCAAACTGGTCTAGGCAAGAAGAAACTTTTTAAAAATTTCCATAACTCCATCAAAATGGAGGGACAGCCCAGATAGCATGGCTCAGTGGTTGAGCATTGACCTATGAACCAGGAGGTCATGGTTTGATTCCCAGTCAGGGCATGTGCCGGGTTGCAGGCTTGATTTCTAGGGTGAGGCATGCAGGAGGCAGCCTACCAGTGATTCTCTCTCATCATTGATGTTTCTATCTCTCTCCCTTTCCTTTCTACTCTGAAGTCAATAAACATACATTTTTTAAAAGGGGAGGGACAAAAGAGAATATGCTCTTTTTCTTAGAAAGACTGAAAGTAGCCCCCCTTTTTTTCTCTCTTTTCTTTTTTTGCAGACGTTAAAATCACTCTTCTGAGTTGACATGCAAATAAAATGTGTCAGCATCAAAAAAATCCAGTGACCAGTTTGTGGGAACTTCATCTAAAAGCAAAGGGACCGATGGTTTAACATGTTTTATTTTTCAATGCAAATAAAATAAGCGATGCAACTGTGACATGAAGTTTTGGAGTAAAATCGTTGAGAATACTGCTCAGGCATTGAAATCTTTCATGAATGGTAGGTTTGTAAGAATATCTACTGAGGACAAAGGAAATTCATGCCTTGAACAAAAACAAGTATTTGCAAATGGAAGACTAAACAGAAATGCTGTTGCTCAGCAAGATGATGACATGGCTGAGAACTTACAGGACAGGTTGTATGAAAAAGTTCAATCATTTGTGGCATTTCCTAGGGAAGCCTATGAGAGCCCAGTTAAAATAATACCACCCAGTCAGCTATATTTATTTATGGTTCCAAAAAGACTTGGACATGATTGGACAATTTTTGGGCATGGTGTCCATCACAGGCACAACTTCAGGAAATGGGTTAGCTTTGTGTGTTGAGTAGTCATGAAAAATTTAAAGCAGACAGGTCAAAATTAGTAAGCCAGGCTATGAAACAGAGCTCCTGAGATGATCAGTATTAACACTGATCCTGTTTTCAAACTTAAATCCAAAGTGGCAAATATTGCATGGAACCCAATGATTTACCGGGGATTGCTTTGTACTAATAAGTTAAAGTAGGACATATCATAGGCCTAGTAAATTGGATTTACTCCATGACTGAATGTATAGAAATGTCAATGCCATGCTGGATACTTAATAGTCATAATATACATATATTCTAATAAATTAAAGGTAGTTGGTATATAATGTTAAAGTCTTTTATTTGTAGCTGGAAAGAACAGTTCAAAAATTATTAACTGCCCTAGCTGGTTTAGCTCAGTAGACAGAGCGCCAGCCTGCAGAATGAAGGGTCCTGGGTTTGATTCCTACCAATGGCACATGCCCAGGTTGCAGGCTCGATCCCCAGTAGGGGGCATGCAGGAGGCAGCCGATCAATGATTCTCTCATCACTGATGTTTCTATCTCTCTCTCCCTCTCCCTTCCTCGCTGAAATCAATAAAAAAAAAGTATATATTAAAAAAAAATATTAACTTATTTTTGGTATCCAACAAAATATTTTTACCACAACTTACCAACAAATATTGGATCAATGTATTGATCGTTTCAGTAAATATCACAAGCCATCTAACCATTTAGGTACTTCTCTGCAAGAATCGTCACAAGTATGCAAGTGGGCTATTGAGTTTGTTCATTCTTAGTGAAATTATATCTTTGGGAAACTCAGTTGGCAAAGAGTAATCTGGCCCACTTTCTAGTGCTGAAATCAATTTTCAGAAATGAAAGAGATCACTTAAACTGCTCTCCCAACATTGTGGGGTTGAAAAGAGGATTCCAAAAAGGTCCTAATTTTATGAAAATAAACTCCTGTTATTTGACTTGCCTTCCTTTATTAATATTGTGCCATTAATGGAATTTTTGAACCACAATTGAGTCCCCAAAACTAAATTTTACAACATTAGAATGCCAAAATTCTACGAATATCTCAGGAGTAGTTACCCTAAATATAAAAACCATCACACAAAGATTCTATCCATGTTCAGCCATGAACATCTGTTTTCCATTATGAAACCAAAAAAAAAAAAAAAAAAAAAGAAAGAAAGAAAAGATTGCTCTCAGTTAGAGGATTCAAGGCTGAATTCTATGTAGCACATCGCAACATGAAATACAAGACCAGACATTGACATGTGGGGCAAAAGAAAAAGCATCACATTTCTGTTTCTAAAGCAAAGAAGTAATGAGTTATGAAAGAAAAAAATAATTTAATATTCCTATTTTCTTCAAATGCTATGTTTTTTTATTTCAAACTTAATATATAACCCACCAATATCATATATGTTTATGTTATGTTATGTGTTTATGCCATGGTCAAGTAAAAATGAAAGAAAGTTTGATTACATTTCTGGCAGTTGATTTTTCTTACACCAAGCCTACTTCACTCATTTTTGTTGCATTTCTGGATTCTGCAAGAATCTGGCTTTGCAAGCTCTGGTGTAAAATATGTATATTTTTTCTACATTTTTACCATTGAGCAAGTGAGCTTGTATTGAAAAATTATATATAAAAAAAATCCAGAATAGAAGAACAAGCTCACTTATTATACCATTCTGACAGTACCTACAAAAACAAAAACATGCATTTATAAGAAATATATATATGTGTGTAATGTATTTTAATTAAAATGGAATCATACCACACATAAAGTTTTATAGGTTTTCCATATTGTTAAGTCTTCTACAACTCAAGATTTTAATGGCTGCATATGATCCTATAATATATTTAAAATGTAACTATCTTATTTGTCATTGCTTGCATATTTACCAGTATTGGGCTTGTGTCCCCTGACTGCCCCTGTTCCCAACCCCACTCCCACCACTATTTGTATTAATCACATATGTCCAAAAATCTCAGACTTCTTAGTCCTAGAAGAGATGTCGCAGTAAACAGAATGCTTCCAGCCTGACTGGGGAGTCAGTGCTGTCAATAAGGAAGCCTGCATAATTAGGAAATCGTCATTCACATGCTTGGGAATCCCCCAGTTTGACAAGGTGACTCCACCATCAGGAATCCTCAAACTTGATGAAAGAAACCCAGTTTGCTGCAATGATCAAAGGCTCCCAGAAAATGTGCTGATGGCATCAAGTTGGCAGTGCAAATAAGCACATGAAAATAAGCAAGAACTTGCAAGTTGGGGAAAAGACTTGCAGACCACCTGCTTAGATGGAGCCCCGGGACTGCAGAGAAGAGACTAGTGAAGAGGAACCTATCTTCCTGCAGCTGAACAAGGGACATCTTGAGCTTACTAGAGCAAAAATCTATAGAATAATTATCTTTAAAAGGAATGAAAAAGATCCAAATTGAACAGCACAAGAGCAAGTTTTTAAGAGTCAAAATTTTGTGATTTAAGATTTCAGAGAAGCTCATGCATTCACCTTCTCTCCTTTATAAGAACCCATTCAAAAACATTTGTTAAAGATGCCAACCTTCAATAAGGATAAAATGGGAGGAATCCTTCGGCAAAGGAAGAATTTCAACACATTTATGAAAAGCTAAAGGTCAATTAAAGTGAATGAGCTAGCAAAGCAAGCAGCAGAGGAGGAGTCTTGACCTCTTAGAATTTTCTGGAGAGGGTCACGACTTGGAGACAAGGTGGGTGATGAAAGCACAAAGTAAGAAATGAATTCAAAATCTACATATAGAATGGTGAAGGACACTCTAAGATCCTCCCCCTCCTAAGCTGACAAAATGGCCTGCAACCAGGCTTTTAGTCCTGAGGCTAGAGAGGGGAGAGAGAAAGAGAGGAGAGAGGAAGAGGAAGGAACCAGGGGAGATGAGATGAGAGTTGAGGAGAGCTCTTTGCTAGGGAAATCTCATTTCTAGAACAGCCGAAACTAGTTTGGCTCAGTGATAGAGCACTGGCCTGCGGATTGAAAGGTCCCAGGTTCGATTCTGGTCAAGGGCATGTACATTGGTTGAAAGCATATCTCCGGTAGGGGGTGTGCAGGAGGCAGCTAGTCAATGTTTCTCTCTCATCCATGTTTCCAGCTCTCTATCCCTCTCCCTTCCTCTCTGTAAAAAAAATAAAATAATAAATAAATAAATAAATAAATAATCAATAGAACAATAGCAGCAAGGGTTGTTGATAGTGCCCCAGCATCCTGGCATTTCAGAATCCCATCACACGATGGCCAGCCCCGCCCCAGCTCTTATTGTAACTCTAACCAAATCCTCCCAATGACCACCCATATAGACTTCTTTGTCCTTCATTCTCATGTATGAATGACAACCGAGGAGCCCCAGACACCGAGGAAACCTGCAACATGAAAGAGAGCTGTAAAGAGCTAGAGCCTCATCCGTCATAGCCAGAAGTCAGAAGATAATGTCTGAAATGGATAATTCAGGGAGAAATTGTCTAAGAATATATTTAGAGATGCTTTAGAACTAAAAGTAGAAAAAAAGATAAAAATAGATGTCTCAGTAACAGAACAGCAGGTGGGGGTGGGTGGAAAGGGCAGATGACTGTTGTTTTTCATCGTAAACCCTTCATTACAATTTGGTTTGATTTTTTTTTTCATTATAAAATTTTTTATAAGAAAAGGTTACATGGTAAAGCTATTGCCATAAAAAGAACCATCAAAAAAATTAATGACTATGCAATCTGAACTTTTTGCTCTTGAAATCTTAGTTTTTGTCCTGAATTTTGTTTAAGCAACCAATGCAAATGGAAATTCTCTAGCAGCTATTTCCTATTATGTCCATTCCAAGCAGTATGTTACCTTATGTTTCGGGGAATTGTTAAAGAGAAGGAACCCAATTACATTACTGCTAAGTGATTTTGTTTGTTCGCTTGTTTGTTTGCCAATTAAATCAAGGAGAAAGAAGAAAATTAAGACCTAAAGAATCAGGTCAGACTCTCCCATCACCCCCAATATTTCTTCAGAACATACTAGTACTGTATGCCAGACAATATTATAGATGCTGGAGATGTAGTAGTGAACAGGACAGACAAAGTACCATTCTGGAACTAACATTCTCATGGGAGATGGGAGACAAACTATAGACTAAGAACCAAATAAATAAAAGGGGGCAACATTAGATTGTTTCGAGAACTATGCAGAGGACTGAAGTAGATTGGTGACACGGAGTGGCTGAGTTAGATGCCTTACTGTTGATGATCAGAGTTGTTCTATTTGAAAGATTACAGTTAAGCTGAATTCTAAATTGGGGGGTGGGGTGGGGGGGGAAGAGCCAGCCTTGTAAAGACTGGGGGAGAGAGGTGGGTTGGAATAGGCTGGGGAGAGGAAACAGCATTCCAGATAAAAAATCTCTAAGACGGAGGGAAAAGACCTTTAATATGACATATGTACATGTTTTAAGAACAGATAGAGGGTCATTATGATTGACCTTAATATGTAAGAGGGGTGAGAAAAAATAATGGGATGATGTAGGAAATGAAGGGACCAGATCATGCTGAGTTTTTAAGCCAAAGTAAAGAATTTATATTTTATTGAAAACATAATAGAAAGCCTTTGAAGACATTTAAGCAAGAGAGGAATTTGATCTGATCTAAGTTTTCAGATCACTTCCTACCTGGAATGATTGGAGGCCAGTTATTTCATGTCTTTAGATATTAATCAAATAAAAGGGGTTAATGAGAACTCAAATCAAGTTAGCATGACTTCTTTTAGGAAGCTCAGTTTTCATTCATTCATTAATTTATTAATTCACTCAAAACTACTTATTGAGCATGTGCTATCTGACCAGCACTCCGCTGGGAGTCAGGGATATACAAATTCTTGTCAAAAGGAGGCTGCATCGAAGATTGGCATGAAATAATATCTCTGAATCACACAGTCGATGAGGATAAGATCTGGGTGAGAAACTGCAATATTTTTTTTCTCTGAGAAAGTTGTCAGGCCATCTGGATTTTATAGAAAACAAGAAGGGACACCTCCTTTCTCTGTCCTCAAGAAATGTGAAAAGCTTACAAAGATGGTCTTTTCTTGCATTATTTTTAATATGGCCTCATGCCCTGACTCTGGGCTGGCCTTGTGATTTATTTTGGCTAATGAAACAATAGCAAGCGTAACATAAACAGAGACTTGAAAAGCACTGCACATTGGGGTTTGTTGTTCTCCTTTCCTCCTCTTAAGAACCTTGCAACCACTACCATATGAATAAGCCCAGGCTGGCCTGCTGGGAGATGAGAAACATGTGATCATGCATTCTGCATTGCTCCATCTGACCTGCAGCCAACCAACAAACATGAGTGGGAGGCTATTCTAGACCATCCATTCTGAGTGAAGCCAGTCCAGACCAGATAATATACTTAGCCTACCCACAGAATGATGAGGAAAAAAAATACTCCATTAATTTAAGTCAGTATGCTTTCGGAATGGTTTGTTACACAGCAAAAGCTAACTACTACAAGAATACAGAAAAATCGTTTTACCTCTCACAAAAGAAAGCTCCTCAATTCATATACTGCGTGCTATGGCCTGGCTCCTTCTTTTTAATGATTTCTAAAATGTGTCCATCTTTTTCCTCCAAACATGTCACACACCTATTGATTCTCCCTTGGTTGACCCTAGAGGAAGGGAAATTAAGGGTCCTGGTCAATATGGGAGCTGACCCTATCAGAATTACGTACAAAGGGATCTGAACAAGTTAAGCATATGGTGACAAGGAGTGGCTGCACTGCAAATACAGGGTGAGATTGACAAGATTGTAATAAGGGAGATACCACGGAAGAAAACACCATGAGCAGATTTTCTCTGAACTCTGCCCTGTCCAAGACCTCTTCACCCAGCCAACAGATCCGAACTCAATGGAGATTCCATGAGCTCAGTAAGAAAGAGTTTACCGCTTCCTTCCTCAAAAAGCTCCAAGATAAACAGAATAAACCAGTTGGTCTCAGCTGGTCGCCCATTGGCCTGCCTGGAGGAGGGGAATGCCAGAGATAGCTTCTTGAGGTTGCTTCCAGGCCTGCATTTCTAGGAAATAGACAATTATGAACAACATGGATTTTATTATCGTGACATCTCTAAGGTCTCTGCATAAAGCCTATATTTAAAAATATAAACATGTAAGTGAAAAAAATGTCAGGGGAATAAATATTTGTCTTAAAAGAGACCATCTGTTTCAAATTTTTATTTAAAAAAAAAAAAACACCAACATGTGTTTTACTTTAAATTTGTGTGTGTGTTGTTATCCTTGGGTTAAGTATTAGGTAAATAGACAGAAGCATTGAGAATCCATTTTCCAGCAAATTTTGGTTAGAAATCCTTGCACACGTGACACAGGAGATAATTTGGGGGCTAATTGGAGCTTTGTGGGCAGCCAGTTCCTTGCAGCCCTCTCCCCTGACTCAGTTCCTATGTGACTGGCATGAGAATCTCCCTGGCACTAGCGTTTGTTTTAGACAAGATGGCATTTTATACCTCAGCCGACACAGCATGGTACAGACTGGTCCAGCCGACACAGCATGGTACAGACTGGTCCAGCCGACACAGCATGGTACAGGTGTCACCAGCATGGCAGGACCACAGAGCCCACTTTTGTTTAGGCCTCAGATGCAGACTCAAAGCTGTCAATTCGAATGTAAATCCCATGTGGTGGCTGTAACCAGGCTGGCTGGGGTGAACGTGGGGTGTCCAAAAAGATGAGTGTGCGCTGGTCTTGGTGGGTAAGTAGGAGGAAAGCCTGAGAGAGGTCATTTCAGAATGGGGGTGCAGCATGGAATCTTGAAGAGGTCTGGTATATTTGGGGGAACCGCATCCATTTGGGCTGGCTGCAAGTCAGGAATGGCTCGAGATGAAACTGGAGTGCTGGGAATAGTGGACAACTTTCACTTTTTGTTTTTCATCCCTTCCTGTTAAGTACTGCCCCTTCTCCTTACATCATGCCCCCACTTACTGCAGGTGATTCTGATGGGTCTGTGAAACTCTTCACTCAGAACGTGCCGCAGACACAGTCATTGGCCAAAGAGTGGTCATATGACCACTGCATAGGGCCAAATATGGTCCTTTTGGGGGACTGATAGAAATCTGTGAGACAGTGCTCTCTCTTTTCTCCTAAGGCATGCGCTGAAAGGACCTACTAAGGCAACTTCCTTTTTCCCATCATGTAGAGTGTTTCTGTCTGAATTAAGACCAGTATAGTGAAAAGCAGAGAGAAGAGAAAGATGATTGACATTATTTGAGCTCCTGGGTCCAACTACACCTAACCAAAGTGTTTCCATTTTTACCAAAACTGACCAGAGTTGGGTTTCTGTCTCTCGCACTAAAAAAAACCAAAAAACAAAAAACAAAACAAACAAACAAACAAAAAAACAACAACAAAAAACTATTGGCAAATATACAGTGGAGTCAGAAGCCAAAATTAAACTTACAACGAAAGGTAGACAACCCTATCTGATAAAGGCAAAAGCTCAGGAACTCCCTGTGATAGAGAGTACTAGCTGCCCGCCAAAATATATAGCCCCACTCCATCATATAGGGCAGTGGTCGGCAAACTCATTAGTCAACAGAGCGGGAAACCATGGCTCGCGAGCCACATGTGGCTCACAAGTCACAGTTTGCCGACCACTGATATAGGGTTGTTCCTGGGAAGTGGATGCCCAGCTAAGGATTACATTTCCCAGCCCCTTGTGGTACAAGACAAAGTCCACCAATAGAATATGAGCAGACGTGATAGGAATCATTTCCAGACCAAGACTTTAACAGTGAGCAGGCAGGAGGTAGGCCCACTTTCCCTTTGTGCCTGGCTGGGGAAGGTAGTGAGAAGCCCTGAGGGATGATGAGCCTGTATCCCTGAAGCATTACGCTAAGGACAGCCTCTACTCTAAAGGAACACCTATTCTGGAGAGTTCGTGTCAGCAAGACATAAATTTCTCCTGAGTTTGAGCCTCTCTGCAGTTTGGGGATCTAGTTGTGACAGAAGCTTGGGTTACCCTTCAACATTTTGGAAGTTGCTTGCAATCCCGACCTCGGCCACTGAGGGCTTCGCTCGCCAATGCTGCAATGACTCAGATCAGTGGCACCTGCTGGTGAAACCCTCCCCATGGTAGTTTATGTACTCATGAAGCACCGACTGCATCATAGGCGGTGGACTAGCTGTTTAAGGATACACAGGTAAATTAGATGAGCCACAGTTCATTAACTAAGTCAAGCATCTATTGTGAGATGTACCGTTATTTTATGTACAACTGGAAAAATATATGTGCCACTGGGGGGAAAAAAGATACTGCCAATTAAACCATGACATGCCATCAAAGTCTATCCTCATTTCAGAATTGTAAAAATGTGGAGGGGAGATGTGTATCTTAAAACTAATGAAACCCAGTATTCCTGACCTTCAGTAAGCTGACAGTCTTGGGGGAGAGGCAGATCAACAAATAAACATGGGTCGTGCAATACAAGTGCCATAACAGCTATGTAGACCATTCAGCTGGAACCCAGAGAAAAGAGTATTGATACAGAAATGGGGAAGTCTTCACAAAGGTGACAGTTGAGCCTGATCCTGAAGGGGGAAGAATAGAAGTGACTTCCAGGAGATATTCCAAACCTCCTCTCCTCCTCCTCCCATCCCCCTCTCCCCCCCAGTCAATAGGGCTAGCAAATCTAGATGTGATCTGTATGCCTTCAGCGAGGCTTTCGTCAATCTCCAGAGACTACCATGGTTTAGCAAAGTCTCAAAATACTAGCAATAAATTCCAACCAGACAGCTCCATTTTCTTGATAAATGGAGGCTAATCCTTTAGGTGCCAAGAGATCATTTTAACTGGTTGGTTTTCTGGGGGAAATCTTCCAAAGTGTGTCATAGTAAACCTTTGGCATCTGCTAGGGGTACATCAAGGGAGCAGACTCCTGGCTTGCTCAAGAATCACATTTACATGAAAAGCCACAGGTATCCTGTGTGTAGCCTGGCACCACACATCACCCTCCCTTCTCACTGCCTCTAAGGTTTTGCCTCTTGCTTGATGAGCAATTATATGTAACCGGTATATTGACCACGCATGACTTCTGATGTAATCAAAGCACAGTTTTATTTTCGTCTCTCATTATCTCTTTAAACCTGGTTCCACTTGGGTAGTCTCCCTCTTCCACTGACTAAAAACTCCCATAGGTCCATAACTCTTTAGTTCACTCTTGGGTGGTTGACACACTAAGTCACTTGAAGTGACACACACAGACCTAATTCTGTAACTTGAATGCTCATTTCTGAATAATAACTCAACTTGATTTAAGAGCGTGCCTTCCCCCTCCCCCCAGCTCCACTTTGCTTTAGGCTGGAAGCTGCAGTGGGAGAGAGAGGGTGGCTGGTCTCTCTATCTGCCTTGTGTGTCTTTTACAAACACACAAACACACACACACACACACACACACACACACACACACACACACACATACACATTGCAACAGCTCTCTCTAGAGAAAGCTCTTTGCTGATCTATTTTCCCTCTTCATTTCCTCACCATTTTATACTCTCAAAATGGGTAAGATGGTATCCAGAGTTCAATTTCCTCTCTGTATCCTGCATGTGGTGATCTAGCTATGTAATTTTACATCTATTGTACTTGGTGGTCTCTGTTATTTTTTTAACATCATATGTGGCATAGTATTATTATGGACTGGGTATTTGTGGGGGCCCCCCAAAAAAATTTATATATTGAAGCCCTAAACCCCAATGTGATGGTCTTTGGAAGTGGGCCTTTGAGAGATCATGAGGGGAGGACCTCCATGATGGAAGTAATGTCCTTATAAGAAAATGAAGATCTCTCTTGAGATATCTTTCTGTCTCTCTCTTCTTCCCTCATTCCTTCCCTCCCCTCACTATGTGAAGGCATAGCAAGAAGGTAGCCATCTGCAAGCCAGGAAGAGAACGCTCACCAGGACCCAACCATGATGTCAGACTTTCCAGCCTCCAGCACTGTGAGAAAATAAATTTCCATTAAGCCACCTAGTCTACAGTATTTTGTTATGGCAGCCAAGCTGACTAATACTAACCAGAGCATTGAATAAGATTGTTTTAGAGATCCAATTTCTCTAGTTTCTCTATCAGGCACATAGTAGGCACTCAAAACATTTATTAAATGGATGAGTGAATGTATAGCAGAATGACAGCATCATTCACTTTGGATGTCCAAGCCACTGTGAAATCCCACAGTTCAGTCTGTGTATGTTATTTTTTCTTATGTGTTTTTTAAATATCCAAATAATATACTGTACAAACACACACATGTATATGTGTTAAGCAACATACAAGGTAGAGAAAAAAGAAGTTCCCCTTTACCAATCTCCTCCCTGGTTCATCATACTTCCTACTAAGAGGACACACACGCACAATTAGTGTGACCTGTTTCTTACAGACCTCTGTCTTTGCTTCTACATGCCTATGGAACAGTATCACATGGTGTCATGCTGTGCATGTGATACAGCAATCTACACTTTCTCCTCTATTTGGCAGCCCTCTCTATGCAAGTATTACATTCCTCGTTCTTTTAAGTGCTATATCATGGCAGGGATATACCTGTGAATGGGCATCTCAGGTGTTTCTAAAATTTCCCTCATATAATGCTGTGAAATACCATCCTTCCACATGCCTCCTTGGGCAAACATGACTTTGCATTGAAAGTTTTGATTGTCTCTGCCACCTTGCTGTCCTCAGGATGGAGGTTACACTCCACTCCACCAAAAATTTCCCCTACCCCATTAATGAAGACTAGTTTAAACCTTTCCAATTTTTTATTAATCTGCTATTAGAAGAACATCCCATTGATAACTTTTAGTTCTATAAATAATAGTCAAGTTTGTGTCTTTTTTTATTTTTGCCTGTTTCTACTCTGTGTCTATTTTTCTATTGGGTTGTTTGTCTTTTAATTGCTCTTTTATAGAAACTCTCTCTATTCTGTGGCTATTAGCCCTTTGTCTTTCAATTTTGTTTGTGGTATCTTTTTGTACAAAAGTTTTTATTTTTATGCAACTACAACAAATGTCTCCTTTGTGGCTTCCGTTGCTACTTCTGAGATTAATAAAATATTCATTTATATTTTCTTCAAATATTTTGAAAGTTTTTGTTTTGTTTTGTTTAGGGGAAAATGGTAAGTTTAGCTCTTTATACCATCTAAAATTATTTTTTATATGTGGGGAGAAAAAAGAGAGCTAATTTTTTATGAAATTTTGATGGACCCAATCTCATTTATTGAGAAATGTACTCTTTCTCCCTCTTATTGGAAATGCTACATTTATCATATACTAAGCCACCATGCATATATATGTGTGTGTGTGTGTGTGTGTGTGTATATATATATATATATATATATATATATATATATATATAATATTTCATTCTAATTTCTCCAAAATGTATTTTGTCTTAAACTTCTTCAAATTCTTTCACTAGCAACAGGAGTTAGCTTTTGAGGAGGAT
The DNA here is from genome assembly GCF_014108245.1 of Pipistrellus kuhlii. Classification (NCBI taxonomy): domain Eukaryota; kingdom Metazoa; phylum Chordata; class Mammalia; order Chiroptera; family Vespertilionidae; genus Pipistrellus; species Pipistrellus kuhlii. Next base: position 16,987,219 of record NW_023425438.1, read on the forward strand.
CTATTCCTCATCTGCACATACACAGAGAAGATTCTTTTCACTTCCATTATGGAAAACAAAACACAAAATGCTTGAGACCATTAATAAGAGGCTCGTTCCCCACTCCAGGTTTGCACTGTCAGCAAAGCAAGTGCATATTTCAGCAAATATCAAATTCTTACACTTTAGGGAGCATGCAAGCTTCAGACCCAGCCATTCCATCCACTGGAGCACTCAATCAATCACTATTACAGTCCATCCTTAGAGCATATTAGATTATGTGCAACTGTTGTTGACCTGGAGCGGACCCTGGCCTAGGCATCTACTCAGAACTTGGACTGTTGATGCCTCGTTAGACTAGCTCGAAATGTTGGGAACCACCTCCCACATCAGGGAGTTTTAACTTCTAACCATAAAACATGCCCAGACAAGTACAAAGAGGAATATGTTCTGGGATCTTTTTTTTTTTTTTTTCTAGCTCATTTCCTAATAATCTTCTGGAGGTCCTAAATGCCAATCCCAACTTCCCCCAACCCCATGCAGTGCAAAAAGACAGGCATTCCTGTATACAGAGATGACATTTGATTATCTCAAATTATAGGTGACCTGAAAATAAATGGGCCATGCCAGCCAATTATTTCCAGAAAGAAAGCCCACAGATCAACTGTCCCAAGTGTAATGTGCTATCTCTGAATGGTATTCTACAATTTAACCGATTTATAAATAAAAGCACAGTACAAGTTACTTCATTTAGTTACCTTGGCACTAACAGAGAGTTTGTTTTGGACAAGGTCCTGACAGTAGCATTGCTCAAAGCCAGGCATTCTCTGGTGCTTTGCCAGGATTTTATTTGGCTGTGGCAAGAGTCTGGTTTTACCAATCTTAAATATTCCTAGCCATGCCCAAGGACTAAAGGGTCTCAGGTTCGATTCCAGCCAAGGTATGTACCTTGGTTGTAGGCTCAATCCCCAATTGGGGGCTTGAGGGTGTTTGTCGATGTTTCTTTTTTTACAAAGAGAAACTCTTTGTAAAAAATCAATTAAAAATATATTTTTATTGATTTTGTAAATCTCTTCCTCTTTGTAAAAAATCAATTAAAAAATATATTTAAAAAAAAATATTCTTTGTCGTGGGCACTGCTTCCACCATGGTCAATGGGGGAGGCTTTTGCGGCCCAGCTTGCTCATTCATTTATGCATTGGATTGAGCTCAAGGCAACTCCAGGAGAGAGTCCTGGTCCTGCTGGTGGACAGTGATGGGAGGGGTCAGCTTCCAAAGGGATGCCAACCTCATCCCAGCTGGATTATCCATTAACACATGTGGCTAGGCACTCAGAAGACAACAGAGAGTGCTGCTTGCTGCCCTTCGGGTCCAGCTAGGAAGCATGGCTTAAATGCCTCACCACTAAATATTTATTTAAAAGCCTTGCTGAGAAATAACACCATTCGGAGAGGATTGCTTGAAGGGTAAGCAGTTCATCGACTCTCCCGGAGTATCTAACACCGAGCCCTGGATCTTGCCAGAGTAGCTGGAGCACCGATACCTGGAGTGCATCACACTGGCCCCAGCAGAATTGCTTTTGCTGAACTGTTTTTGGTGGGATGCCATCAGCATTTTTTAATGTAATTACAAGAAACAGTCCCATGAAAAGCATCATTATATTTGGGGGAACGAGGCTGTGGAAGACATTGCTCATTACATCACACAGTGTTTTCATTATTAAGTATCCTCAGGGGTAACTCTGTCTGAATGTAGCACTAAAAATAATAGTACTTCTCCCGGGCAATCAGTTTACTTCTCTGTGGCATAATTTTCTAGCGGGTGCTGTGAGGAACACCAGAGCTAAGGCAATTGATTGGTGTTCCATGAAAAGATGGTTCCCTAGTTTAAAAAAAAAAAATCTCTAGGGGAAAACCGGTTGTTTTTTGTTGTTGTTTATATGACAGGACTGCTCTGAGTCACTGATGCATTTATGTGTATTATATAGGGGTGGGCAAATGTAGGCTTTCAGTTGTAATACACATAAATAATACAATAATAAGTAATAATACAAGAATAAACTATGTTTTGCATACTCACAAGTATAAACCTACTTTGCCTACTCCTGTATACTGTGATTCAAGTGTGACACTTATTTGGTGTCTGGGAATGATTCTAACAGGGCACAGTCTTTGTGTTGGTGCCTTACCATAGAAGCTGCTGTAGATATTTATATGCCAAAACCATCCTTTCCTCCTCACCCCTGAGACTTCTGACTTGCACTGCCCAGCTGTCCTTCAGCCTGGTGCCAAGGCCTTAGATGTCCTCAAGTGTGACTCGGTGACTGTTGGGTCTTCTCTATTTCTCCCTCTCCCCTCTGCCTCACTCCACCCCTCCTGGTAATACACCAACACAGCACCCAGACTCAGCAGAGATGTCTGCATCTTCAGCCGCTCCACCGCCGACCTGGGGGGCTGCTGCTTCTCTCCATTCTCCCAAAATGTCTGTTCCTGTCCCCAGTCTCAACTGCTCCAGCTTCTCTGGGTCTATTTCTTTGTTTTCTCTTTGTTACTTGGTTATTTCTGGCAGATTTCAGAAGACTTTGAGGGAAAAGGCTGGCATTTACAGACATCACGAGGTAGTCAAGATTCTGCTTTCCTTTTATATAATATAAAAACCAGACTAATCAGGGGGCATAATTTCCTCTTGCAGTATTTATCTTTTTTTTTTTTTAATGTGTGTTCATTATTAGAACTCCAAGTTGGCCACCTTACAAACAAAGAGGTGTTTTGTGCCCAACGCCACCATCATTATATTCTAGATCACATGTGTCAAACACAAGGCCCGCGGGCCAAATCCATCCCGCCAGGCCTTGCAATGTGGCCCGCACCGCGCTGTCATCACTGCACTCCGCTGCGTTTCCATCACAATGACAGTTTATGACTGTTCAGTAAACCATTCAGCCCACGATTTAGGCTGGATTTTAGATTTTGGCCCCTTCTCTGATTGAGTTCGACACCCCTATTCTAGATCAAGGCTACAGGAAGATTCTAGAAAACTGCATTCTGTTTGGGGCAGTGATCATTACTTATCAATTCCCCTTTATTAGCAAGAGAAGCTTACATTTTTGGTGGGCATCTAGCCACCCAGAATGAATACTATATTTCCCAGCTACCTTTGCAACTAGAAGTAAACATGTGATTAAGTTCTCATCAGTGAGATGTAAGTGGAGTTGGCATTTGTAACTTCTAGCAAGTATCCTTAAAGGCTTGCTTTCCTCATTCTATCTCTTCTTTCTGCTGGTCACCATGGGATGAAGCTCTTGTAGTCATATTAAACCATGAGGTGGCATGCCAAGCTGGTGACTATGAACCTACCATACAGTTCTACACCCCCTAACTCTGGGCCTATGTATGTGAGTGAGAAATAAATGTGTACCTAGTTTAAGCTTCAATTATTAGGGTTTTTTTTTCCTGTGACTCACAGCCATACTTAGTCCTGGTTAAAACACTGGCTAACTGGAGTCTTTCTGGAAGAAGAAAGAGCTTAGGCTTCATTGTCTAAGGTTGAAGGGAACCTCTAGAATCAAGGAAACTGAAGGCTTATAAGAGTTATAAATCTATCTGCATTAGCGTTAATAAAATGATGGATGTGGGATTTCAATTCGGATAATCTGACTCCAGAAACCAAATGTGTGACCCCTGGATTAGAAAGGTTTAGGTTCTATACAGTGATTAAAACAAGACAGGTGTTTGTTGGTGTATTGTTTTTGTTTTTGTTTTCTAAATTTAAAAAAAAACACACACACTAAAAGCTGACAATCCAAGGCTATTTGGCATTCCTTCAATCCTTTAGGTCCAGCCTATCTCTCTGCTATGCTACAGTATGTCCCTCATTCTCATATTCTACGGTTGCTGCTAGAGTTCCAGCCATCACTCTTTCCAGTCATCACATGTGTCTTTGGCCCAACACTCTTATCTCAGTGAGCTGGGCTGGACCAAGTATGAGCCCAGTGCAGAGATGGTTAATGCCTAGATTATGATGAAAAGCCTAGTAGCCTCCCTGTTTCCTTTCCATAAAGCCTGTCCTGCCCCAGCTGCTGTGTAGGAAATAGCAGGAGGAAACGCCCCTATTTGAGGGGCCCAATAAACATCATTGGTTGTGCCCTGCCCTTGGGAGAAGAGTGATGAAGAACAGTGTTTAAATGTGTCTCGTCTCAAACGTTGCATGACTTGGATTTGAACAAGGGTTGACTGACTCCAAACCCCTTGTTCTTACCATAGCACCACACCACCTTACCCAACATTATCCTTCAGTAGTTACTCAAATAAATAAATGGGGCCCAAAAAGGTAAGTGGCAGAGATGTTTCTAAAGCTAGGCCAGTACCCCAAGGGTCCCTGCCACCTGATCCAGGAGTCAACCTGGCACTGCAGTGAGAGTAGGTGCTCTGAGTGACTCAGTGATGGAGGGAAATCTACAGGACCCGACCGACAAGAATGACTTCATGATGAATCACACTGGGGCCTCACTTGGGTGGTTAGAAGAAGGAGACTGCTCAGAGGGATCTTTTGAATTCGATGTCTCCACTTTCCAATCAACTTGTGCCCTTTCTAGGGAAGGCACAACAACCCATGGATGGTGGCCACTTCCTTTCACTCAATAAGGGTTCCTCCTACCCCAGACTTTCTCCTGGTGGAGCCAGGATATTTTGACCCCATCACTATGGACATTCGTCCCCCAAGAACATTTGAATGTACTGCAGGCTTTGTCTCTTCTCCCTTTCTGTTTTATATTCACTCTGCATCACAGCCACCATAGAAAACTTCCTATGGCAGAAACAGTTGATAAGGATGTTTTTAGTGAGGTGAAAACAAAAGAAACTGATTAATCTTTTGAGGAATCAGCTCTTCCTGTACTATTTACACAAAGTTGAATTGACCCAGGTAGAAATATTTTTAGAAAATGAAAATGGAATGAGTTAGAAATGCTTTCATGTGTCATGGGTAGAAAATTGATTACAGGAGGAGAAACATACCCATGCCTCCAGAGGAAGGAAAACTTGCCCTAGCACTTAGCGCTCAGGTACATTTCTCACATGGAAGCTCCATGTGCACCTCCAGGGCTTCTTAGACATTGGAAGTCACCAACTTCTCTGTGGATCTGATGAAATGTGTGAACAGGCTCCCCAGGAAAAAGCATGTACAACCATCCAATCACATTTTTTTTTTTTCATTCAATTTCTGAAAATTCGCAGGCTCTAAAAGTTTACCCATGGATTCCAGTTCAAGAACCGCAGTCACTTCTGACAGGGACACTTGCCTAAATCCATGCCAAGTGAGAAGGCAGAGAGGGAGAAGAGAGGGGAGATTTCCTACAGCCTAATAAGGAACTACATGAAGGTATCCCCAAGATGTGGCTGGGCTGAAATCTGGTATCATGTGCCTTTAACTCTTACCAAACATTCAGAATTTGAAATTTATAAAATCTTCCTATGGTATCTTTTTGTACTTCTCTCCCTTCCTCCAACTTTTTAAATTAAAGACCCGTTTTAATATATTTAACTAAAATTCAAGAGTGGTGACAAAGGGAATTTTGCCTTGATGTAGACCAAGCATGTCAAACTCAAAGGCTACAAATAAATGAGGCATGTAGCCTGCAGGCCATGAGTTTGACATACTTGATGTAGACATAATGACAAGGGCATTCCCACAGGCTTAGAGGAGCTGGGGAGTGAAAGACAGAGAAAGTGAGAGCAGAAGTACCAGGCTGGGGTAGGGTGACACACTCTGATCCCTCTTCTTCCTGAGTTCCTGAACCCTCACAGCAGAGGAATGAGAAGGGCTTTGACATCAGACAGCCATGCTTTTAAATGTCATTTTGTCACTGTGTCACATGCTGCCTGCATGGCTTGGGCAAGTCATCACATCTGACCCACACGTTCCGTGTCTAGAACAGTGTACATTCCAAATAAGCAAGGGCTCCCTTAGAGAACTTAGGTTTTAGGGATGTCTTAGTCCATTTGAGCTGCTATAACAAAAATCGCCCAGTCTGTGTGGTTTGAAAATAAACTTCATTTTCTTTCTCACAGTTCTGGAGGCTAGAATTCTGATATGAAAGTTCCCACAGATCAGTGTCTGGTCAGAGCCCCTTTCCTGGTTTGGAGTTGACCATCTTCTTGCTATATTCTCACGTGGTAGAATGGGAAGGAAGCTCACTGGGGTCTCTTTCAACTATTCATGATGACTCTACCCTCATGACCTAATCACTGCCCAAAGCCCCACCCACCCACCCCCTACCCCCCGCCACCTACTAATATCATCACTTTGTGGATTAGTTTCAATATAAGCATTTGGGAAGGACATAAAGACTTATTCTGTAGCAGGGCCCTCAAGGCTGTGCTCTGAGATTCATTCAGGATGCTGGGGCCAGAGTGGAAATCTCAGACTTGTTCACAAAGACCTGGAACCCAGCAGCACAGCCCTGAACCATCCTCTAAGCCTAAGGAGAGGTTTGAGGCTGGCATGGAGGCCATGCTCCTGTGGAAAAGGATGAAAGAAGAGATATAAAAATAGTAGCAAGAGATGGAACAGAGAGTACCAAAGACAAGGCATGGTGCTTCGGGGAAAGGGTGCTGCTCTTGGCATGTTGATGCAAGAACAATTTCTTAGTCTCATCTCCACCACTAGAAGGCAAATGAGTCCTGCCTGGGGTGCCAGAACCTTTCCACTTGCCTTTCCCTATGTCCCGTCTGACCCTCCAGGAGTGGAGGAGGCTGGGTCTCCATGCCCAGCAAGGACAGCAACTACCACTTAAGGGGAACCGCACTAGCCCAGACCTTTCCCCAGATGAGGTCATTTCCAGAAAGAGAAAATATTGCCAAGAGATAAGGAGAGGGGAGGATGGCATATTGGGGCCATGTGGGGAAAGTTGAGTCCTGGTGCTGCTGACACCCCCAGATAAAATCCCCAAATCCCATGCACAAAGTAGGGGTACCTTCCTTCACAGCCCCCACCCCAAGGGCATTTATTCAGAAAGAGCACTCTATGATCTCTAAAACCCAAAGGTACCACACTGGTCCATGCTGAGGACCCAGACAGAAACAAGGCTCTCCCAGGCCCCCCGTACCTCCTTGGGGAAGCCTTCTCCCTGCACATCTAACTAGCCTGAGCATTAAATCCAAATGCAAGAAAAGGGTACGTCAGCAAGGACTCTCAGTGCCTCTCCATGCTGATTCCTACCCCACCCCCTCCTCTCAGGCTTGCCCTCGCCTTGGCAGAGCTCAAGACAGGCTTATTTCCCCCAAGGTTGTCACAGACCAATTTTCTAAACTGCGTGAAAACAGAAAACAAACAGAAAACCAAATCCACCAAAAGCTTGAGTCCCGAGAACAGCTTGGCAGGCGGGAGCAACGTGCTAACAATTTCATGCTGTTTTAAGAGTCTCTAACTAAGCAACATGTACCAACAACCAGATGTGCCCTGATACCAAAAGAAGAGAACACGGACTTCTAGAGACAGACAAAGATTGGTAAAACAGGAAAACACTCATCAGGAAATGGAGCTTCCAAGCATGCTGGGCCTGCGGTTGGGGGAGGCATTCTCACTGGGCCTGCCCTGCAGACTCGCTCACCCAACTTTTCATTCAGATCAGTCACGGGTTTTTTGCCCAGCGCCTTCTTTGTGCTGGTCACTGAGCTGGGCACTTGGGCTAGCAAGGAGATGCTCAGAGCCTGTACCGGCCCAGGGCAAGGAAGCAGACATGACTGCAACACAAAAGGATTTAGAATAGAGGAAAGAGCCCAGCAAAAGGAACCTGACTTCATTTGTGTGGGAATCATGGCACTTCTGTTCAATGTGTTTCAACATCTATTTACGGAGTTCTTACTATATTCTGAGGATGCAGGAGGGAAAAGTCAGGTATAGTTCCTTTTCCTATTGAACATGGAGGGCAGCTGTCATCCAAGAAGTGAATAGAAACATGGTAATTTGTGGGGAGCCAGCACGGCCAGGGCATACTCACCCTCAGGGCGCCTTATGTACCAAGCCAGCTCAGCCAGGTTCAGTAAACCCGAGAGGGGGCGGTGAAGGATTAGAACAGACAGGCAAGAGAATGAAAGCTGGGACTCGGTGGGACGTTGCTTCCCTGATGGGGACCCAGCAGTGCCAGTGCCCACAGCCAGATTTCCACGAGGCAAAATAAGGGCGTGGTCAAGATGTTTACAGCATTCTCGTGTCAATCCTACTCTATTCCATGCACCTGATCAAGCTTTGTTTACTTGCAGCCTAAATCACTGAGGCATGTGGGGCCGCGTGTTCGGACCATCGGTTCTAGCTTACAAGGATACCTGTTGGCTATCATTGTGCAGGGAAAGCTCTGTCCTCCAGAGCTGGGACTTGCAGGTGGCCACGAGAGGACTGTGCCCTCTCATCAGACCAAGGCTTGAACCTGTCCACTGTAGCCGCCTCCCACAGAAACTGTGCCTGCAGCAAGTGACTCCAGAGTGTTTACTCAGCACCTACTATGTGCAGGAGGCAGAAGCCGGCATGGCATAGAGGCACACTAGCCACAAGCTGTGCTGCCTTTGAAGAAGGCCAGCCCCACCTCTTGTTTACAGATCTATGGCTTGTGAATGGGCCTCAGTTTCCCAAAGGGATGAGTCTCTGTAATCAGGGCCCCACCTAACTCTGAGAACCACAGTGCCCCACCGAGGCCAGGGCCCTCAGTTCTGCACTGACCCATAAAACCCCATAGCATGGGATAGGGACTGCCCCCCGGACAGACACACACACCCATCACCCTACTTTAAATGTATATCTCATTAGCTTAGCTTATCATCTGATTGTTTGCAGTGTACAACAATGAATATTTGTATTAGTCCTGAAATTATTGTGAAATGACAGTTATGTGGCATGTTGGGTTTGGACTTATTCATCTGATACATGTAAACATGTAAGTTAATAATCTCTGTAATGCTCTATTTTTTTTCCCTTTATTATTCTTATTTTTAAGCTTTTTTTTTTTTTTCTCAAAAAGTAGCTGCTGGCCCAAGCCTCCCCTGGCCCATGAGGTCATAGTCCTCCTGCAGCTCAGGGAGTCCCTGCTCCCCGGCAAAGTCCATTAGCTGAGGCTTAATGTCTCCTAAGGGCAGGGGCCCCTCTTTACGAGGGCTGTGTTTGTCACCTGGTAACTTGTTTATTGCACCAGCTCGGGGAGGATGGGCGTGAAGGTCACAAGTAGGTGGGAATTGCACACCTCAGGCCGAGCCTCCCCTTGGTCATTATTTTACCAGAATGACCTCTGCGGGTGGAGGGATTGGAGCTCTCCCTGAGCTAACACATGACAGCTGGTACAAAGGAACTGCAAACAGGCCCTAATTAATGGGTTTGCTTAGAGCTATTTCCCTGTTTAGGGACTTCATCCCAATAATTGCAGGCTCCATAATCATGAATCAGTCACTGCCACTTTTCTGGGGGCCAACCACAAGCCCAGCTCTGTTCCAACCACTGTGAGGAGAGGAGAGCGCAGACCAGGAACCCAGACCTGTGCCCGGGGCTTTGTTGCCATGAGCCCACCCATCCTCATAGGGACCCGAGAGGAGGCATGAGTATCATTTTTCAGATCGGCAAACTGAGTCCCAGGGAAATGAAATAGCTCAAGGTGATCAGCTCATAAGCAAGAGAGTCAGAATTTGAACCTGGGTCTGGCTGGCTCCAAAGCCTGGGCTCTGGGAGGCAGCAGACTAATTGCTCATGATGGGGCTGTACCAGGTACACTCTTTAGACCCTAGGACTCCCGGCATGATGTGGGAACACAGGGCCGAGGCCCCAAGGGAAGGTGCCCCAAAGGAGTGGCAGCATGCCTGATGGGTGTGGAGAATCGTACATGTTTAACAAATTGTACTTGGACACTTTCTCCAACCACTAAGTCCAGGGTTGGAAAGGATTGTGGAAACTGCGTCTCACTTGGGGCCAATAAATGATTAATCAAATGTCCAAGGAGGACGTGTAGACACACACATACACACATACATATACATACGGTGCCTGCAACGGGCACAAGAAAAAAGGATCTCAGCGGGCAGTGGCACATTGGCATCAGGCACTGGTGGGGATTAGGGTGAGGGCCAAACCAAGAGGAGGAGACATGGAGCCAGTGAGTCCTGTGACCACCCTGGACCTGGAAGGTTGGCAGCTCTTGGGGAATGTCTCATCCAAGTGCCCGAATTAGACCTTGTCCCAGAATATGAGAAATGCCAGGGGCAGAGGAGGAGGGCCAGGAGATGATGAAGAGCAGGGGCTGACCAAGAGGTAGCTGGGCCCTTTCTCCTTTACCAGCCATCTCAGCTATGCCCCCACCTCTAAGCTCTCTCTCTTTGACTCCTAATCCCACACAAACCAGGAGTTCAGACCCCCAACTCCATGGAAAGAAATGTACATCACAATCCCATACAAGTTCAATAACCATGAACTTTCCCCACTGAGGTCTCCCCTCGGCAAAGACTCGGGGTCCTCAGGCCACGTCTGGGCCAAGCCAGAGGTAGACAAGTAAGAGCCGGCCAGATCTACACATACCAGCTGAGTGGGGTACATGTACTAGCCAGGGGGGCAGGCTGCTCTTTCCTAGGCTGGATGAGAATGTGAACCTGGCCCCAGAGGCCACCAAAACCCATCTCCCAGGGTTCCCAGGACCTGACACCCTGTCCAACAATCAGCACACAACTTTGCCAACAGTCTGTGTTTCTGAATTAGATTCCAGAGTGAGCTGCTGGCCCATAGGACCAGGCCAATGCTTCCTCTAGTGGCCAGGCCTCTCAGTCTCCAAAGCAAGTGTACTCTGGTCACAGAGAACAGGCTTGGAGCCAGTGGCCAGGCCCTAGCCAAGATGTGATCTGTCAAACCGCTAGCAGTCAGCAAGGCCCAGCCTGTCTCCATCTGCCTAGTCAGTACCGATCATCTGGAACCCTACTTCAGCCCTCCACAAAATCCGCCCTGCTCTGAAGCTCCTCCTTCTTGCTCTTCCTCCCCTCCCCTGGCTTCTCTCCCAATCTTCCAGAGAACCTCTGACTATTCCTGCCCACAACTAAGTTGTCTGGGAGGCAAAAAGCCCTTTCATCGTTGTAATTTACCACCAGCTACCGAGGTTTCTCTTGAGAGTCTTCCCCACACCATGTCTAGGGTGCCTGTGGGGAAAGACGCTCTGGAAAACCCAGTTCTCCCCACAGCAGCCCCTCAGGAAGGAGGCAAGAGAGAACAGAAAACAGAAGGAGACGGAGAAGAGCTTGAATTTCCTGAGACTTGAATCCCAGAAGAAACACAAAACCAAGTCCGTGACCTTTATTAAGCTTGCTGTGATTTATTATTCTGGGAAGACAATGGTGTCAGGAAGGAGAGGGGGAGGGCTTCCCGCAGTAGATATTGTGAGTGCTCCTCCTGGGGGGAGGGGGGGTGCCAGTTCTCCGGCCTCTGCTGTGCCTGCAGTGTCTGCCCAGCACATGGCCCGGAAGGGGGCACCCAGAGAAAATGAGCATGACCTCGGGATTTGGCTCAGCCTATTCTCCAGCCTGCACAAGCCCTCCTGGGCTTTCCTTGAGGTGAACTGGGTGAGAGACTCTGCTTCAGGGAAGAGACCGGCACCAGCTTAGATCTTCAGTGGGCCTGGCTAGAGGGACGAGCAAAGGGTCCTCCTCCTGATCATCCTGAGTGTCTCTGACATCTCCAGCTACCTAACCAGGCCTCTGCCTCCATTCCTCCCTTCTACATGCTCTTTCTCTCCTCTCTCTCTCTCTCTCTCTCTCCCTCTCTCTCTCTCTCTCTCTCTCTCTCTCTCTCTCTCTCTCTCCACCCCCCCTCTGCCCCTCTTCTGCACATCTCATGTGTCTGTGTCTCTTGCTGGCAGCTGGCTTTTCCCACTCGGCCTCCCTCTGCCCTCCTTCAAGGCCCCACACGCTCTGAAGTCAGCAGGGGATGAGCTGTTTGGAGCTGAAGGAACAGGAAACTGCACTTTTGACTCTGAACACGTTTCAGTGGAGCAGCGTCTGCAGAAAGCCAGACACCAAGCTCAGACACTGCACAGCCACTCCGGGGACATGCCACAGCTGCAACCATGAACCGTGCTTTCCTCTTCACCCCCCTTTCCCTATTATGTCTGAGTCACCCTGGCTCAGCACGGTCGCCTCCTGCCCATCCAGGCCTTTCAGCTCCCTTCCTCTGGGACACATGCAGCCTAAACTGGGCAGGAGACAGTGAGAGAAGAGGGTACCTCTGAGGAACACCCAGGAATCATCTCAACACCAAGGACTGCAGGTGAGCTGGAAGAGGTGAAGTGCAAGGATGTCATCCATAGGCAATCCCCCAGACCCCTGCCAGGGCCAGGTTGGGGGTATTGGGGAACCCCTGTAGGACCCTGGATGGTGCATCTCCTAGGGACAGGGTTCAAACACTCATGGACCTCACATCAGATGGCAGGGCCCTACTGAAGCCCTGGGGAAAATCTCAGGGCAGATGTCCTAACACTGAGAATTTAGAACAAATAAAACATAGGACAGCCACTTAAAATTGAATTTCAGATAAATAACAACTAATTTTCTATTGTACTATACTAAGTATATCCCAAATATTGCATGGAACATACTTATATTAAAAATGTGAAATTCAATTTTTTACTTGGCACCCTTGTGTGATTTGCTAAATCCAGCAATCTTCTATAGAACTACCTGACTCACAGCCATGTTGGCAATGGTGAGACAGAACCTAGCGTCTAAAGGACAAAAAACTCACAATCCCTGGCTTCGTTGAGCTGTCTCGATCCCTCTTGCCTCCATCTCATCCGATTCCTCAGCTGCTCCCAGCTCCTGTGTTCCAGATGTGACCAATGCTTTTGCCTCTTATTTCAGTTAAATTGAGGTCGAATTTTCAAAAGGAACTTTATTAGAAAAGTAAAGAGGCACACAAATATTTGAATTCATAAAAAAAAAAAAGTATAGTAATTGTCACATGTAAGGAGATCAAATATCAAAGAGCCCTGAGACCAGATAAGTCTAGACATGGTCTGGTCATTCCTTCCTTTTAGGTGTTCTTGGACCCCATTGACTTGGAGCAAGGTTTTTAAGCTGGCTGTTCCTTCAGTGAGTTGGGCCAACATTCTGGCACAGGGGCTCTCCCTGGCTCTATATTGAAATCACCTAGGAAGCTTTTTGCTGCCTATTCAGACCAATTAAATCAGAATTTCTGAGAGTAGGGCATTTAAAAGTCCCCCAGGACATTCTAATATGTAGCCAGGGTTGAGAAACCATGCACATCAGAATCACCTGAGAACCAATAAAAAAAACTATTGGTGTTTGCATCCCACCCTCAGAAATTCTGATTTAATTGATACAAGGTGCTGCCTGGGCACTGGGATTTTCAAAAGCTCCCTCGGTGGTTTTAATGTGCAGCAAAGTTTAGAATCATAGCTCCGCACACTTTAATAGACTTAAAATCTCCCAGCACCCTAGCCAGTTTTGCTTAATGGATAGAGCATCGGCCTGCACACCCAAGGGTCCCAGGTTCAATTCCAGTCAAGGGCACATACCTTGGGTTGCAGGCTCCTCCCAGGCCTGGACCCTGGTCAGGGCGTATGCAGGAGGCAATCAATCAATGTGTTTCTCTCACATCGATATTTCTCTATGTATTTCCCTCTCCCATCTTTCCTAAAAATCAGTGGGGAAATATCCTTCCAGAGAACTTCCCAGGGTAAGGACAAATATATATATATATATCTCCCAGGAACCTTGCTAAAATGCAGGTGCTGATTCAGTAGGTTTGGGGTGGGGCCTGAGATTCTGCATGCCTAACAAGTCCCAGTTGATACAGTGCTAGTCCTTGGGCCATATTTTGATTAGAAAGTCGTAGATCAGTGGGGCCTCAAGCCTGCCTATACATTGGAATCACCTTGGGAGCCCTGAAAACTAGTCCCACCCCAGAGATTCTGATGTAATTAGTCTGAGGTGGAGCCTGGACATCAGGGATTGTAAAAGCCTCACCCCCACCCCACCCCTTCCAGGTGATGCTAATGTGCAGCCTTGGCTGTAGACCAACATCTAGGCATCATCTTACAAATGGCCCTGTGACCCCCTGAGGGGAACACCACTCTCCACAAGCTGTTCTGACTCACCTCTATACCCTGCCCTAGCTGGAAACTTTCTTCCCTTGCCTCAGAAGGCCATGCCCTCTAGTAAAAATTCCCCTTTTCCCACTGAATAATGCCTCTAATTCCCAGCTCAATTGCAAAAGAGAGATGATTGACACAATCCCTGAAACCAAGGACTGGTCAGAACCCGCCTACCCTGCTTTGCTCCGTTACCAATGGTTCCCTTTGCTCAAGTAGCCTTCTCTGACGATGCCTCTGCCAGAGGAACCATGGGCCAAAGTCACACACTCTGCTTGGACAGGACATAATCAACCAAAAGTGCTGAGCAGTTTATACTACATGGCAGTTCCCAAGCCAGGCTAACACACAACCTCTCCCTTCTCCTCCCCCATCCTTTGCAAATGAACTGTGGTGACTTGTGGGAGAAGCAGCAGCCCACAGAGAACCCAAAGGACAATGTGGAATTGAGAGAATGAGTACTCCCTCTTGGGTGTGATTTCCATGAAATTATTCACGAATTTTTCCCCCCTAGGGGATGACCATAAATACCATCTGTAGTGCATCTCCATGAGTCACTATCGTCTTCTGACCGATGCCTTTTGTTAGGAGGTGGATGTTGCTGATAGAAATTCGAATCCATGTCCTGGATGTACGGCGTTTGTATAAAATATGAACTCCAATGTGTAGAATTTGCAGGTCGCTGAAGTGTCACAGTCTACTGAAATGGGTCTGGAATCAATAAGGTACACATCAAACTCAATTGTGTTTAATTTTCATTGCTACCTAGAGGAAAGCCTCGCATAGCCCTACACGAGCGAAATTAAACATGAAAGCCTGTCTGAAGTGTAGAAGCGGTACTTAAAATGACCTGTAAATAGAGTAAAACATGGCAGCCCGGCCCATCACAACATTACCGTTCATTTTTCTTTCCATAGTGGAGGTGACGGCCGCCATAAGAAAATCAGAAGAGACGTGAGCACATTGCAGATCTGAAGGAGAACAAAGTGTTTTCAGTTACACACCAGCAGGACTTTCCTCTCTGCACAACCCTGGGGTCTCTTCCGAGTGCAAAAATCACACTCTGCCCTTCAGCCGGAGAGCAAAGAAAGAAGGTAAGGAAAACAAGGCCCTCCTGAACTCGGCCAGCCCCCACACACACGCAACCCCACCTAAGTTCCACGGCCAGTGAGATAATAGAAGGTTCAGCTCTAGCAGCTGACATGGGCGGGGGGCAGACGCCCACTCGGGGCACTTCCAGCTAACACTGACCTTTCAGTCATGGAAACATTCCCCAGACCGACACTAATCGGGGGCACATCTGGCGTTTGGACCGTGTCCAGATGGGGTTTGTGTTAGTCGAGTCAGCAAGATAACCCGCTGGGGAAGGAGGGGAGGGGAGAAGGCAATGCTGCTGAGAGCAATAAACATCTTTGGCTGTGTGTGCGCGTGACACGTGGTCATGCGATGGCCAGTGAGTCACACATAGACTAGAGACCACCGAATCCCTGTCCATCCACTCTCCCTGCCCCCGCCAACAGAGGAGGAAACTGGTGAGCCCAGAGAGCCAAAGCAACTTCCCCAGGGTTCCACAGCTGGTCAGGGGCAGTCTAACAATCCCAGTGTTCCGCTCCCACTGTCACACACTTCCCATGTTTCTACACTCTTTCCAAGTGTAGAGTAGTGCATGGTGTCTTAAGATAATGTGCCAAGAGCTAAGGTGATGACAAGAATCCAGCTGTTTCTCCTCTGCCAACTTCCTGTGACTTGTAAATGTAGAGGACAATTTTCCAAAGCAATGACACATCTCCACCCCAATTCTTTCACTGTGGCTTCTTTTTTTTTGGATCTGAAAAGAAGGGCTGCCTTTCCTGACTTGTTTCTGGACTTTTTTCAGAAGTAAACAAATTCCTCCCATCCCCAGCATCAGGGACTGCAATGGAGAAGAAGACCTGTCGGTATTGAAGGTGCAATCACATGCATCAGGAATGGCCAGGGATCTTGGTCTGCTCTCCTCATTGGCGTATACACAGTCTGACACCTGTGGCAGTCATGAACAGAGTCGCTAAAGAGGCAATTAGGAAAACCAAAGCCAGGGATAAAAGGGATTATGTCCCCACTCACCCACACAGAAGGCTGTCTCCAGCTGTCAGAAGGAAGTTCTTTCCATGCCTACCCCCCCTGCTGTGTACATCCCATTCATAGACACCATGCTTCAAGTTCACACCCATGATCCTTTCCTGTAAAAGCCTCCAGGCACACATAAGATGGAAATCAGGAATCTCGTTCACCTGCTCAAATCAAAGAGACTAACTGGGTCTTTTCATATAAAAACTACAGGGATCAGTTCATCCTTCTCTCTCTAGCTGTTATAAACACATAAAGAAACACAAATAATCCAGGTACTAGTAAGACCCATATTGCCCTGCTGAGCGGCTCAGTTGATTGTTTTCCTGTACACTAAAAAGCTGAGGGCTGGATTCCTAGTCAAGGCACATACCCACATACCTAGGTTGTGGATTCAGCCCCTGGAGGCAACTGATCTCTCTCTCTCTCTCTCTCTCTCTCTCTCTCTCTCTCTCTCTCTCTCTCTCTCTCTTTCTCTCTCTCTCTCTCAATAAATAAATAAAAACATATCCTCAGATGAGGAATGAAAAATAAGCAAGTCCTGGACAGTGTACTCAGTGGTTGGAGCATCGGCCCACACATCAAAGGGCTACAGGTTCAATTCCTGGTCAGGGTTGTAGATTTGATTCCTGACCCCCGTCACAGTGTGCAGGAGGTAACCCATCAATATTTCTCTCTCACATCAATGTTTCTCTCTCTCTCTCTCTCTCTCTCTCTCTCTCTCTCTCTCTCTCTCTCTCTCTCTCTCTCTCCCCCTCCCTCCTTCCTTTCCATTCTCTCTCTCTCTAAAAAAAAACACAAAAAACAAAAAACTGGGTGAGGATTAACAAAAGCAACACCTATATCAATGGTCAGCTTCCCAAAGTAAGTTTGAGCTCCCCCAGTAAGTCATCAGCCTGCAGAGTTCTCCAGCACTGTTCTCTTCCTTCTCCATCCAGCCTCCATACAAAAGGCAACTACCACCACCATCCAGTCAGGGTTGTCCTCCCCTGGAGTAATCAGAAAGGAACACTATCTTCACTCCCACCTACCTGAAGATCACCCTACCCCAGACCCCTCACTTCTGTTGTCCTACCTGAGAAATAGTCTTTATCCCTCCCGATGGGCAGTCATCCTGAGAAAGAAGGATGATCCCCCCTTAAGGGGACAGCGTATCAGTTTCCCCCTCCTCAGGAGGACTTTGTCACATTCCGCCAGCTCTCCAGACCTCTGAGAAGGAGCTCACAAGACACCGTCCCTCTTTTTCTAAAGCAAGTTGGGGTCCCTGCTGATACCAGCCCTTTCCCCCCCCTCCCCCCCATGATCTGCTCTAAAGCCATTCCATGTTCCAGGCCAAACCAGTCATTCACAGCACTCCTCGTCCACTGACTCAGCATTCCCGCCTTGGGAGCGGAGCCAGCCTCCCTAACACCCTGACATCCTGGCCTTCGGCATCACTATTTACATCGCACGAGAGCTTTGGGCTTAGAAAGCCCAATTCCACTTGGATAGAGAATGCAGATGACTCATCCGCTCTGAAAAGACTACACACCCTGGTTCTTAACATCCACGCCAAAAAGCTCCTGAGATGGGGCTCAGAGAGGACGGAGCGGGGAGCCCTGTTGCTATGGGAAGCTGTATGCCAGTTTCCAAGTGAGAAAGACTGGCTGTCCACGGGGCACTGCTCTGCCAGGCCTCCCGGCAGCAATGGAGGCAACGTTCAGCCAGGGGCAGCTGTGGACATAGCCTGGGGTCACCATGGCGCCTCGGGCCTCACTGACAGCTCCCCATCCCCTGGTCTAACCCCCTCTCACGCTGAGAGACCTGACCCACCACAGACATTCCTTCTGGCCTCCCCAGAGGTTTCTCTGGCCAGGCTCTCCCGCCCAGTGAAACGTTCACTCTGTGCCATAGACAAAAAGGGTTTTGACTCAGCTCTGTGTTTTAGAGTGTGCGTTAAATTCCACTAACTTTGGGGGGGGGGGGAAGGGGAGGGAAGGGGGATGACAAATAACAACTTGTCTGAACTTTTTACATTTCTCCTCAGAGCCTCAGTGAGGTTCACAGCGAGGTCATGGATGATAAGGAGGGAGGCCTCCCAGCCGGACTGTCCCTTAGCCCCTAGGGGACGCTTCACAGGGATGAGCTGATAGGACTTAGGCACTGATTCACATATGGGGAGGATCATGGAGCAGGGACCAGGGAAGGTTGGGGCGGGGGGGGGGGGGGGGGGGGAGTGTGTGTGGGGGGGAGTAAGAGTCAAGGTCCCAGGGCAGGGACAGAATGTCCAAAGTGGAAATTAATGTAAGGGTCATCAAATGCCCTACAGTCAAGGGGGATAGGGGGAGATAAAGAAATAGTCTCCATCAGGTAAGATGTATAATGGGGATGGTAAGATCCCAAAAACAGAGGCTTCAGCTGCTAGGAGGTTCTGGAAGCAGAGATAATAAAACTAATAATAGATTTTTAGGGCTTACTGTGCACAGGGCATCTATGCTATGGATACTATTACATTTATTACTTTAATCCTCATAGCAACCCTATGAGGATAGAAACCATCACATACCCATTTTACAGATGACAAAACTGAGACTTTGAGAGGCTAGCTCAGGTCTCATAAATAGTAAATGAAGGGACTGGGACTCAAACCAAAGCCTATCTGACCCGAGTGCACACTCTTGAGCACTACTCTAGAGCAGCAGGCCTTAGACATGGTGACCATGTCCATTCGCCTATGAGAAATGAGTATATGGATGGTGTGTGGAAGGCTTTTAAGATTCCAGAAGACAGCTGTTGCCTCCATTCTGACCAGGATATTAGTCATCCCCTTCAGGCAGCACCATTTTGAGGAAACACGTGTCATGACACTTACCAGAAGTGCCTCTTTCTAGGGCCAGATCACCCAGTGTTTGACCACTGCCTCTTCAACACTCCTTCCAACAAAAATCCAGCCACACATGGTGAGCTGAGCTGAGACTCTGGAAGAGAAGCCCCTGATGCCCCAGCTGGTAGGTGGGATATCAATCCAGGATTTCTTCACCTTCTGGAGGTCTTAGGGGAGAGAGTAGGCCCTCAAGCCATAGAGCTGGAGCAGGATAAAGAGGCCCTATCCACCTCATTCTTGTCCAGGAATTTCCTCTATCTTCCCATATTCTGATCTCCCCGAATTACCCCCCGCCCCCCGAATTAGGCCAAAGGCCTCAGGAGTCTCCAGGGAACGGTGAGAGCAGGGGTCAGATTTTTCTCTTTCAGTTGCTGTTTTCTGAGTACTTGAGGCTTGGTGTAATCCAGCTGAGTCCACCACCGTGGGGAGGTACAGATGTAGAAGTATGTCTAGGATGTTCAAAACCTTCATGCAAAAAGAAAGACCTGGGAAGCAAAACCCAAAGGAGGAAACTAAAGAATCCTGGTAGATAACCTGATGGACCATCGTCCTCGTCTGTCGTAAGAATTGTAAGTGGTGATCGAGGTAACTTGCCATCCAAGAAGACATATATGGCTAAAGAAATGAGTGAAATTAACTTTTTCCTCAAGCCACCAGAAAGGTGAATGGCTACCAGATGGTCAGACAGAAATACCTGTCCACAGGCTGCCCAAGAAAAAAAAAAGAAATGCAAGAAGAAATCAGATCCTCTACTGAGCAGGTGAGCAGGAAATTAAAATATCTGTACGCTGACCACAATGCAAGACCACACATGTTTATGAAGAGGCTGTTAGGAAGACAGTGTGCGTGTGTGTGCGTTAGTATCTATCCTGTCTGCCACCCACACCCAGAGAGAACATCCAGCAGTGTCAACCAGGCTGGAGACGGGACATCAGAGACCAGGGCCACTGGGGGGAAACCAGCACACGTCCCAGACCATGTCCCTAGACCAAGTAACAATATCTTTTCCTAAGCACTTACTGTGTCCCAGGCGTTCTGCTGGCATCTTTGTGTCCTGGCAGCTTCTGAAATGGCTCCCATGATTCTTGCCTCCTATAAGTAATCCTTCCCTTACGTGTGGGCTAGCCCTAGTGACTTGCTAAAGACAAATCGAATATGGCAAAAGAGATGGGTTGCCATTCCTATAAAAAAAAAAATCCCTCTGAATTTGTGCTTGTACACTCTTCATCCTCTCTTTGAGTCATCTTCTCTGTGCCCTTGTTGCTATGTGCCTCCTAGACACACAATCATACATACACACACATACACACACATACACACACACACACACACACACACACACACACACACACACTGAGTCCCTCCAGGAGAAGGAGGGAGCTCAGCCACCTCTCTTGTCATTGTTCAGCTCCTTCCCAATCAATCTCCTGCCAACCACAAATTAGCATTACACAGGCATTTACAGTGCAGCCCCAGGGGGCAGATAGAAGCTGCTAATCCTTAAGAAGAGGCACTGGTACAATAGCAGGAGGCCCGAAGCCTGGCCCCCACCCTTGGGATGCTCCTTTGTGAGCCGGCCAAGCCAACCACAGATGGGGAGGTTGCTGGGCCTGGAGCAAACAGGAGACAGTAGGAGCCCGGGGAGCAGAGAGAGCTTTGCAAATAGCTGCTGCATGACACGCGTTCCTGAAACTCCAACCCTGCAGAAGATGCTCTTGGGTTGGATTCCTTCTCAGAGCTTCTAGCCTGGTCCTTCCTAGTTGGCACATTTTTCCTGGTTGGCTCTGAGGGGGACCAACCTGGAGCAAGCAATACCGGGGGGCCAGGCCTTACTTAGACCCGCTCTGTATAAGGTTCTCCCTCCTCCCACCTGGTGGGCGGAGTTATGACATTACTGGCACCTGTCACAGAGACATCTCCAAGACATTGAGCCTTCAATCAGTGCCTGCCAAAGTGTCCTGGAGCCCACCCTTTCCTGTTCTGCCCTGGGTCCAACCCTCTCCTGTTCATCCCCTTAAAAAGACCCCCAGACCAGCCACGTGCTGCTGATCCTCCATGTCCAGGTGGCAGCCCGGCTGGGTCCATCCCCCCTCCCAACTCCTTCAATTCTGATTTCTCTACCTCCGTAATGAGTCCCGCTCATTACTGGGGATTAAAACTCCTTGGTGGTCAGTTTCCTGCGCCTCAAACTTTACACTCTGCTCCCTCAGCAACGTGGATTAACAAACCCCAAGGTTATTTTTTGTGAGGTTTTTTTAAAAAATATATATTTTATTGATTTTTTTTACAGAGAAGAAGGGAAGGGAGAGGGAGAGAGAGTTAGAAACATCGATCAGCTGCCTCCTGCACACCCCCTACTGGGGATGTGCCCGCAACCAAGCCCGCAACCAAGTCACGTGCCCTTGACCGGAATCGAACCTGGGACCCTTCAGTCCTCAGGCCGAGGCTCTATCCACTGAGCCAAACCGGTTAGGGCAACAAAGCCCAAGGTTTTATTTGTTTTCTTTCCTTTTTCTTAAGGGACTGAGTTAGCCTTATGAAGTCTGACTGCACTTCCTGATCCCAAAGGAAAGCAGCCCTGGCTGGGTTCCCAGGGTCAGATCCCCAAGCGCTGCTTTTCTTCAGGCCCCGGGGCCCCTGCAAATGCAGCCCTTCCTGCCGAGTCCCCACGGCTGGCTCCTGCAGCGGGGCCTCCAAAGCTCCCTGTGTCCTCACCCCGCAGCTGGGCCTGGAGAGGAGGGGAGCTTGTGAGGGGGGAAGGCTCTTATCACAAACATTTCCTGCCTATTCCCTCTTGACCCCGCATACCACAGCCCTTCCCTGACCACTTGGGCCACCAACGGAGGCCCCAGCAAACTCCTCCTAAAGGAGCCGCAAGGCAGGGCCCCCCAGCTCTGTCTCTGCTCCAGATTCTTCTCCATCTACTCCAGTTCCCTTCTCTGGGGAGCTCAAAGGTTCTTCACAGCACCCAACACGGCTCAGTCACTGAAAAACACGGAAGGGAAGTCAGGTAGAACTGGGAAGAAAGAGCACAAAAAAAAGCAGAAGAGGATTTTTCGGTTCCAGTAGAAAAGCTCACAGCTGGAGCCGGGCCTCCCGCCTCCAGGGCCCTGCGGTCTGTCTCTGACAGAGGGAGAAGCACAGCCGGAGGCAGGTGTCCCTGTGCCAGGCTATGCCCATCCCCATCGCCCATTGAGTTGAGTGCCTGTGTGGGCTGCCCGTGGAGCTGCTGACATTTGGGCTATTGCGGGTTCATGCCCTGAAGAACTGGGAGCAGGGGACCGGGGGGGGCCTGGGTCCAGCCCAGCCCAGCTGTGCTCAGCAGGTCACTGAGTTCCCATACTCCTCTCTCCTCCCCACACCTGAGGCACCCTCGTCCCACTCCTCCCCACAGCCTCCTCTGGCCTCTCTGGCTCCTGCCCCCAGCTTGCTGTGTGGTCCGAGCCCTCTGCCATGCAGAGCAGAGCGAGGGAGGGAGGGATGGGCCGGCATGTTTACACTCAAGCATAACTGAACCTTTATTTTAAATAAATAAAACTCTTAGCCAGTTTTTATTTCCCTTCGCTTTCAAGACACTTTTTTCTCCCTCCTCTTCCTTCTCTTCCTCCTCCTCCTCCTTCTCATCAGGGCTGAGCCTTTATCTGTGGGGCCACCCAGGGATTGGCTGTGGGAGGAGGGAGGAACAGAAGCCAGGCTGACCCTGGTATTTAGTGTCTTCTCAGGTCAAGTGACACTCCCTTCCCCGCTCAAATGCCCACAGAGCCCCTGGGGTTCTTCTGAATTCAGGGATGTCCAGGCCTGAGGAGCAGAGGCAAAATAGGAAGCCCAGGTCCCATCAGCAGCATGTTGTCCATCTGTTCTCACCAATCAGAGGGCTGCCTGCTCCCCAACCCCCACCCCACTGTGAAATTGCCATCCATCTGTCTTCCACTTGGGCCCGTCGTCTCTGTGCCTCCTCGTTGGGCCCTCATTCATCTGTCCCTCCCACAGGACAACCATCTCTCAGTATCTCCTTTGGCTTGTCATAAATCCACCTTCCCCAGGAGATGTTCCATCTGTCTGCACCCCCTTGTCCATCTGTCTCCCCCACTGGCTATAGTTCTGCCCATCTGTCTTCCTGGGTAGAGCCAGCAATCATGGGTCCCTGGGATATGGGGACAGTGGGATTCTGTCCTAACGTTGATCCCGGCAATAATAATAGTAGCTACCCTCCATCGAGTGTCTACCATGTGCCAAACACTCTATATCCTCTAACAGCCCTATGAGTATGTGTTTATTGTCCCATTTTACCAGTCAGGAAACTAAGGCTCAGAAGGGTTAAGTATCTTCCCCAAGGTCACACAGCTACTAGTGGCGGATGCAGGGCCCAGAAGCAGGTCTGCCCATACCGACTGGGGGGTGAAGACTCAGTCACCTTATTCCTACACCCCCAGCATGTAGGACTCCCCTCTCCTGGCCTCTCTGCACATTTAATTTACACTTTGCTGCTGGATGTTTTCAGGCTGATGAAGTTTCCTCCCTGCCCTGACTCTACACACAAAAAATAGTGAAGGAAGAAAAGCAGCCAGATGTGAAAGGCTTCAGAGGTCTTGGGAGTGGGGGGTTGGGGGGGTGGGGAAGGGGATGGAGAGTGATGTTAAATAAACACCCAATGATATTCTTTCTGCAAAACAATCCATTTTCCTGGCACCCAGGAGTTCGTCCAAGGGTCTGTGGGTCACCGGGGAAAAGCGTTCCGTGTGTTTTGGCTCCATGTTCTTCCATTGGCTACAAAGAGCTAATTCTTCCAATTAATGAAATCAGCACTGCTGATGGAGATGTACTGACAAATTATTTTCAAGACGCAAATATTCACACCGACGGCGGGGCTGACAGGCCTGAAGGATTTGGAGGGTACAGCGCGAAGGTCCCCGACCAGCCAGAGACACTGAGGTCATTCATGATGGCCAGGATGTTGGCCACCGCCTCAAGGGACACCTTTCTCCACCCGGAGCCATGGAGGCTGGGCTGGGTTGTCTGTGTTGAGGGGCTGCCTATCAATGGGCTTCTGTATGGTCCTGGCAGGTCCTGGCACTCCTCCCCTCTTCATTCTCCCCCAGGGCCCCAGCCAAGTCCCCTTCAGGACCTTGTCTGAAGGGCCTATTCAGCATTTAGGATTCCCCTATGGGAAGTGAAAAGGAGACAGACAGATGCTTCTGTGGAGCTGAGAAAAAGCTGAAGGCCTGGAGGCAGGAAGGGAAGCCTGAAGCCACAGAGGAGAAAGCCCAGAGCGAAGAAAGAAGGAGGTCCCGTGGGATGAGAAAGGAAGAAGGAAAGGGAGGAGGGGAGTCTCGGGGAGGGGACCCAGAGTGGGAGGACCAGATAGGGAGGGGAGGAGGCCGGAAGAAGGCCCCCAGGCAGAGAGAGAGAGATCCTGTGGGGAGACTGAGCAGCAGCGCCAGAAAGCAGTGTGGGATATTTTTTAAAGCCACAGATTTAATTTCCTGATGACTTTGTTCAGGCTGATATGAGCAGCATTTTTCATTCTCCGAGCAGATCGGCCTGTGTGGAAAAGTGATCCAGAACGTGCCGGGTGACGGAGCCCAGCCTTCACCGAGACAGGCCCAGAAGGATCGCCCAACATCAAGCCAACATGTCAGCTCCTTTTTCGAACCCCGAGAGAACAGCACAGATTTTGCTTCCGGCCAGTCCTGGAGTTGGGGAACAGTTTCTAGACAGCTCTGATGGATAACCGGCGATCAGAAGTCAAGGGCAAAATTAACCCTGATAAAGTAGTAAGGGTGGTTTCCGTTTTCCTGCCTGAACCCAAAATGCATCAGTGGATTCTGAGCATTGAGAGTTAAAAGTTAGGAGCTAAAGGAACCAAAAGCCAAACTCCCTCCAGAGCATCTGATATTACCACCAAACAGCTTTCGGAAGCCTTATTTCCCTGCTCAGACTCCATCCGGGCAGTCCTGGGCTGGCCAGGTAAGTCCACACCACAAGCCAGGAAAGCAAGATCCTCAGAACACCAGGGTGATCCAGCTGCCAGGGCATCCTGGGGGCCGGCACCATAGACTCTAGAGCGGAGCTGCATTTAACAAGTCCCTTGGGTCACCGTGTGCACGTGACAGTGGGAGAAACCCAGCTCCTGGCAGCTTCCAGCCCACCCCCGCTGATCTGCTTCCATCGAAGAAAACTGCTTCCCCCAACAAACGGGATTTGGAAAAGTCTCCAAACACATCGTCCACATCTCCATTTCTGAGCCCTGGCTTATGTCATCGGCTCCATCTTGAAGCTGGAGCCCCTAGGCCCACTTAGGAAATCTTGCCCACATGTTAAGATGGAACTCAGCGGAAACCGGTTTGGCTCAGTGGATAGAGCGTCAGTCTGCGGACTGAAAGGTCCCAGGTTCCATTCTGGTCAAGGGCATGTACATTGGTTACAGGCACATCCTCAGTAAGGGGTGTGGCAGGAGGCAGCTGGTCAATGTTTCTCTCTCATCAATGTTTCTAGCTCTCTGTCCCTCTCCCTTCCTCTCTGTAAAAAAATCAATAATAATAATAATAATAATAATAATTATTATTATTATATAAAAGACAGAACTCAAATGTTGAAGATCTTCCCACCATCCCCTTCCCTTGCCAGATGCTGGGACTCTGGCTGCCATTTGTTTAGATCACCCATAGAGTGCTTTTCACTTTCTGTCTTGTATTTTGGTGACTCATATACTCATCCAGGGGCAGTCCTATGTAGTGGTTAATAGGACTTTCTAGATTCAAATTCTTTTCCCACTGCTTCCTACCTGTAACACTCAGCAAGGGCTTCACCTCTTTGGAAATCAGTTTCTTTATCTAGAAGATGGGGCTAATAAATATATGTACTCATAGAGTTGTAAAAATTTTAAAAATATAGTTATTGCAGGTCAATATGCAATATAGTACGTGCTCAGTAAACAATTGCTAATTGAATGAAGTGATCCAAAGAACAGTGTCCTTGATCACAGAGGAAATAAGAGATACTATCCACAAACTTTACATGGCATAGTCTTCCCAAGGCTGGCTGATTGTCTCATGAACCTTTTCTAGCACCATAATTTGTTTTTATATATAATAATCAATAACTGTTGTTGCTTTTCTAGTAGTCACTGAGGAAAAGTCCTGCTTCTTCAGTTTGGTTTCCATGCTCTCCTCTGATTTGGTTCTTGACTTCCTAGTTCCACTCTGAAAGCTCAGTATTTTCTTCTTTCGGCATCTTTTTAAATATTTCAACTGGTCCTAAGTATTTATTTTATTTTCTACTTTTTTATATAACTTTATCAAATGTCTCATTAACATTCTTTTGAGTCCCCCAAAAATATTTCTTAAAACACTTATTCTCTGTATTTTTTTCTCCAAGGGAATAGTTTGGCTGGGTTTTCTACCAGGAATGACACAATTCTTTCCACATCAATGCAGAGGGGAAATTTGAGAACCAGTAGATTCACATCATCTGATCCTCTACCCAAAGAATTGCTCAAATGCACAAGTCCTCAACTCTCCTACTGGCCATATTTCTCAAGGCTGTCTCTACCAAACATAAAATAAAATAAAAATTGTTCTGGTTAAGTCCTAAGGGAAGGTGAAATAAATACCATAAAAGAAGCTCACTGAAGATGGAGGTCATTCCAGAATCCAGTTACCTTCCATTACCATGGTGCCTGACACATAAATATTCTCAGGTAGATTTATGTAATTTTTAAATTTCAATCAATAAGCATTTTTCATTTCCTTTCAGAGTTCCCTATGGGGGCCTGGTTCAGTTACGATGCAATTCAAATATCATCCGTCTCCCATGCTGTGTCCCAGCTATAATTTTTATGTCGCAAACTGCTTTTATTACCCAGGGGCAAAATATTGACCAATACAACCAGGCTCTTCCCACCCCAATAGAAGAGTTTCCCTCTTCTTGCCACACTCACCCTAGTCTTGAGAAGGGGGGAAAGAGCCAATGAAAGCCACTAGTTTGAGATTTCAAGGAACTAGGGAGAAATGGGACCTCCGGCAAGTTGGAATGTGAGCTACATGGGAAATCTCGGAGAGGACACCTGCTCCGCCATCAGTCTTTGTCTCCAAGGCTCCTGGAGGTGCAGCCCCATGGGAGTGGCTTCTTATTGGGAAATGGGGCCAACGAGCACATAACACCAGCAGGGACAGAGGGCTCTGTCTGTGGGAAAGGACAATCGGTGAACTTTCAAGCCCAGGGGGTTGGGCAAGGCTTACAATTTGAGCTCCATGTCTGGAAACCTAATATTGCCCGGAGTATCGATTACCTCACCGACTCAGATCCTTTCCTGCTCAGGGGCCAGGAGTAGCCGGGCAGGTCTCTGACACGCAACTCTCTGTGCGGCTTTTAATTAACTCTAAGAAATGCGCATCAGAGCCTCCTAGAAAGAGAGATTGTTTTTCCTGGTAGAAGGACACAGGAGTCATCAAGATAGGAATTTGAGTATGACAAAAAATATCAGGAGGTTCCCATGTCTGCCTTGGCCCAGGGAATGAAACAACAGCAGCTTCATTCTTTAAATCACAGGGTTGTGACCATTGCCTCACACCAAATTCCTGCTCAGGGTCTCTTTCCCAAAGAGAGTCTTAAGAACTTTGCTTGCCCCGTCTGCTGTTTTGATATCAAACATCCATGGCACTCAAGCATCAAAATGTAAGGAACTGTCTTAATCCTAAAGCTGCTGGAAATTCCAGATACATGGCTGAATTACAGAATCCTACTTAAAGTTTGAGTGTGAACTCTCTCTCCTTTCAGTCTAAGGCTAACACTAGACTAGCTTCTCCAAGCCTTCATTCAGATTTTCTGCATCAACATTTAATAAGGTCCTACCAGCACGTTGGACACTACTCAAGGCACTTGGGATATAAATAGCCAGGACATATCACTACTCTCAAGGGGTTTATTTTCTAACTAAAGGCCTGGTGCACAAAATTTGTGCACATGGGGGGGGGGGGGGGGCATCCCTCAGCCCAGCCTGCACCTCTTGCAGTCTGGGAGCCCTCCATCAGTTAGATATTCTTAACACTGCTACGGAGGTGGGAGAGGCTGTCACTGCTGCTGTGCTCACCAGCCATGAGCCCAGCTTCTGGCTGAGCAGTGCTCCCCCTGTGGGAGCACACTGACCACTAGGGGGCAGCTCTTGCTTTTAGCATCTGCCCCCTGGGGGTCAGTGCACATCATAGCGACTGGTCATCCCACCGTTCAGTCAATTTGCATATTAGCCTTTTATTATATAGGATAGAGAAAACAGATGTGTGAATTAATAGTAATAGCAGCTTTTGAAAAAATTGTTTTTTTAATTTATTTTTACAAATAAAATCTGTATCTATTTAAAGTACACAATGTGATGGTTTGTCATATATATACATTGTGAAATGATTACCACAATCTGTCAGCAAATTTCAAGTATATAATGCATTGGCTATTCTCACCTAATGCTATACATTAGGTTTCTTATTCATCTTATAACTGAAAGTTTGTACCTTTGATCAATATATTCCCCTTACCCACATCCTCACCCCCTGCTGACCACCATTCTACTCTCTTTTACTATGAGGTTGACTTTTTTTTTCTTCTTTTTTTAGATTCCACATATAAGTGAGATTATGTGATATTTGTCTTTCTGTGTCTGGCTTACACTTCATGTAGCAAAGTGTCCTCCAGGTTAACGAGCGTTGTTGCAAATGGCAGGATTGTCTTCTTTTTTAAGGCTGAATAATATTCCATAGTGCATATATTCCACATTTTTAAAAATCCATTCTTCTGGCAATGGATATTTATGTTGTTTTCACCTTACGATAGGATATGCTTTTGATAAACACTGGGCTTCAGGATGGATAGCTGGCTTCCAAAATGGCCCTCATCATTCTCATCTCCTGCAATTCATATACTTATGTAGTCCCCTCATCCACTGAAGAGGGGTGACGGTGTAACTAATAGGACTTGTCAGGGGGGCAGTATGTGATTCTTGAGGCTAGGTCATAAATGATATTGCCTCTCCCACCTTGCTCACTCTTGGATCAAGTCACCCTAAGGCCATGGTTGGCAAACTGTAGTTTGTGAGCCACATGCAGCTCTTTGGCCCTTTGAGTGTGGCTCTTCCACAAAATACCACGGCCTGGGTGAGTCTATTTTGAAGAAGTGGTGCTAGAAGAAGTTAAAGTTTAAAAAATGTGGCTCTCAAAAGAAATTCCAATCATTATACTGTTGAAAGTTTAAAAAATGTGGCTCTCAAAAGAAATTCCAATCATTATACTGTTGATATTTGGCTCTGTGGACTAATGAGTTTGCCAACCACTGCCCAAAGGCAATCAGCTGCATGTTGTGAAGACACTCAAGAGCCTATGGGCCTTCTGGCTGGGTAGCTCAGTTGGTTAGAGCATCATCCCCATACATCAAGGTGGTGGGTTGGATCCCTGGTCAGGGCACATACAAGAAACAAACAATGAACACATACATAATTGTAACCAAAAAAACTGATCCCTTCCCCTCTCTAATATCAATAACTAAACATTTTTTTAAAAGAAGAAGGCTTAAGGGGATGTCCACATGGAGAACTAAGCCCTCCCACCAATAAACAGGGAGAAACTGAAACCTGCCAACAGCCATGTGACTCGACCATCTTGGAAGTAGAGCCTCCACTTGCAGACAAGCCTTCAGATGACCGCCCCCTAATGAGAAACCTCAAGCCAGAACCATTCAGCTAAGCCCTTCCCAAATCCCTGACCCACAGAAACTGTCAGCGAGTGTTTGCTGGTGGTTTGAGCCACTAAATTGGGGGTAATTTGTTCTGAGGCAATAAATAACTAATCCCATGCTTTGTGTTCATTACCTACTGGCTCCTTGTGCCAGTCCTGCCGAGTATTTATTCTCGTCCCCGTGTCCCAGGTGAAGAAACTGGGATTTGGAGAGATTAAAATAAGCAGCAGGGTCAGGGCTGAAATCTAATCCTACTGGATTTCAAAGCCCGTGGTCTTTCTTCTGTATGACTAAATGTTTTGGGTGCATGCACAGACCTCATACAGGCAACAGAAGGTCACAGTGGGAGAAGGGAGTTCTACCTGCAGAGCCTGGATTTAGAGGTGAGGAGGAGGCAAGCAAGATTTGTTAGAAGATATAAGACTCGAAGAATGAGGAGATGTTCACCAGGTGGGCAGCAGGAAAAGGCATTTCACAGGGAACAGCATCCACAGAGGCATGGAAGCTCAAGCAGACTGTGGCCTTCAGAACCTGCCTGGAGTTTCTACATCTAGAAGAATCAAGGCCCTGTGGCTGGTTCTCGAGGGCAAAAAAAAAAAAATCTTGGTCCTAGTCCAAGATCTACCCTTGCAGTCACAGGACCCACTGTGACTAGAACTTCTCCACCAACTGCTGCTCTGCTTTCGATGAATTCAGATCTCCTTGAAATTCCCCATTCCTCCTCTGGGTCAGTTCTCTTGTACGGACCCTGCTCCCTGGCATGTCTGAAGCACATACCAGTTCCTCCTGGCAAGCCATGCTGGCTCCTTATAAAACTGTAGTTACGATGTTTGCATTTGCATTTATAACTTATCTCTTGCCTACTGCCGAATATCACGCAAGCCTCTCTTCCTTCTTTAGCAGGATTACTAGGAGAGCAAGTCAAGGAGATTCAGGGGACCAAGTATATTGGATTTCAAAAAGGCTTGTACCTTTCCTTGCGGTAGCCTTCTGGATGCGTTAGTGGATTATACTAAATTAGAGGAGCACAGTGCAAGAGATTAATAACTGTATTTTAATAACTACACCCAAAGGATACTGGCCACCCTTGGTGTCTAGTTCTAGAAGACAGTCTGCATTTGGTGTGACCAAAATGGCTCTGCCCTCAGCCCGCTCCCGGACAACAGCTTTTAAGTAAATAACTTGAATGAAGATACAGAAAGCAGGTTTATCAAATCTCCTAATAGCCGAAATGGAGACGAGTTAGTAAACAGGTGGGCTGGCAGAAATGAAAACAGCATGATTCTCCTGAAGGCAGGCATAGGTCAAATCTGCCACAAGGAATTTATTTCACCCAAAAGGCAAGCTCTTTTACTTGAGTTCCAGAAGTCCCTGCACAAGTACACAATGAAGATTTCTGACTCGGCTGGGGCTAACTGAAAAAGAAAACCATCGAAGGGTTTTAGCCCATGGTGAGTTCAGTGAGAGCGAAGACACAGCAAGCACTAATCCGGCCTTCTGTGGAGCGGGGTAAAGGGGGGAGGGGGGAAGAGAAGGGGCACTTTGACTCAAGGTTTACTGCTGAGATTCTACAGCCCCACACCACCCCGGGGCTGTATTTAGTAACTCACACTCTACTCCATTAAATGTGTTTGGGTTCCCAGCGCCTCCAGCCTCCTCCTCTCCCCCCCCCCCCTCCCGCCCCCCTTCCCCCCAGACTGAGAGCCCTGGAGCCCTTAGAAGGTAATGAGAATGCTGAGAGCTTGGAGTCTGGGAAGAGCTTGGAAACTAAAGCTCTCGGAGCCTCTCCCCTCCACCCTATCCCCGCTGATAAGGATGAGAGAGAAGCTGGCTGTCAAGTGATTGGAAACAGAAGTTCCCAAACCCTTTAACCCTTGCCTTGCCTGCCCATTCCTCAAACGCTGGGGCCCATCTCCTTGTGGTTTTTTGCTATGTACTGGTAGAGGAAAGCTATCTATATAATCTTCCTCTGCCTTTGTCCTGACGGGCCACTGAATGCTGTCATTCTTCCAGGAAAAGAGTTCATTCCACCACTGAACGCTATGGTGCGGCCCTCCACCTTTAGGTCTCCCCAACAACTCAAGCTAGAGTCTCTCCTGCCCACCCATCCCCAGCACCCTTAACCACCACCCCTCTGCCTGTCCAGGGCCCCTGTTCACATCAGGAGCCAACCAGGTAAATGTGTGTTCTGTTTGGTATTTGGGGGTGCTGGGAGCAGATACCCCAGGCCCAGTGCCTACTCCCTGAGCCATTCTTGGCTGCCCTGGCCAGCTATGGAGCTCTAGGGGGACCTGCAGGGCTCACCCCTGAACTAGACTTGACTTTGCTAAATCATCTCAAAGGCCTTCCACCCACCTAGGAATTGCCTGGTGCATTGAGACAGAGACTAGGGGGTCTGTCCCTGGCGGTGGCCAGCGTGGCTGAAGCTGACAAGGAAGCGATTTCCCTGGGGAGGGAGAGAGGGGGAAGGAAGGATTAAGGAGAAGCCAGGTTTAGGGCCACAGTAATTAAGTGTATAAAAGCTTCCTTTAGTAGAACAAAACTCAGATAAACTGCCATTATCATACAAATCAGCTTTGCACCTAAAAGCCTTTCCCCAAACAGGGAGTTTAATTAAATCCCTAATCTCCTCTGGCACGCTATGACCCTTTCCCCACACCCCCTGGCCGCCACTCACTGACTTGGCAACTTCAAGATTCCACTTAAAATACTTAAACTGGAAGCTTGCAAAACAAACCCAAAAATGGTGGGGATCTGGTTGCTGTGTCTTAGGGTGTTCATTCCCAGAGGCTCAGATAGTCCTGATAGGGTGCTGGGTGCCAGTGGCACGGGTGAGCATGATGGCAGGGATGCCCACAAGGGTGAGTGAAGTGAGGGCAGCGGGCCTGGCCTGCTCGTTCCCGGCAGGCTGGTGCTCATCCCTGTATGGGAAAAGTCTGCGATCTCACCACCCACAGAGAATGTGTGGCAGCTGTAACAGACTTGGAAGTAAGGACCCCGGTGTTAAACAGAAGAGCCAGGAATGGCCAAAGTGACCTGTTGGGGGTGGGAGGAAGAGGGGGGGCCATTGGCCATTTCTTTGAACCACAGAAGGATGGCATGAGAACCAGGTTCTCTGGGAAGAGCCTAAAGCAATGAGGATTCCCAGTGTAGGTGTCGGCTGTACATAGGGCATCGATTAGGGGAAAAAAGGAGTGGAATTGTGGAGAGGGGCCAAGGCTGGGGAGAAGGCCCAACCCAAGAGCACCAAGAGAGAGCAACCCAGCCAGTGGCTTCTGACATCTGCAGAATGCTTTGGAAGTTATGCCTTCAAGTAGGGAAAGAAGGAAAGGAAATCAAGTATCAAAAGCCAGAGACCCTGGCATATGTTATCTCTTTCATTTCAGCCTTGAAGGGTAACTGTCTTTTTTCAATTTCAGTTGATGTTCAATATCATATTAGTTTCAGCTATACAGCCTAGTAGTTAAGCAGTTATAAAGTGATTCCCCCAATAAGTTTAGTATCCACCTGGTACTATACATCAGTGTTTTTCAACCTTTTTTGGGCAAAGGCACACTTGTTTCATGAAAAAAATCACGAGGCACACCACCATTAGAAAATGTTAAAAAATTTAACTCTGTGCCTATATTGACTATATATAAAGTAATTCTCTTGAATAGGAATCAAATAAACACAAAGAAAGTATTTTATAATTACTTTATTATGAAATATTAAGTAAACAAAATAGTGAAAAATTATAAAATTCTTGTCTTGTCTGCACCTACGGCACACAGGCAACATCTCGCGGCACACTGTGCCGCGGAACAGCGGTTGAAAAACGCTGCTATACATAGTCATTACAATGTTATTGACTATACTAGAGGCCTGGTGCAGGAATTCATGCACTGGTGGGGTCTAGTGGACCCACCCCAATGGGGGCCATTGGCGGCAGGCTGGCTGGGGTGAGGGGCCATGGGTGGGGCCAGCCAGAGCGAGGGGCTGCAGGAGTCCCAGTCATCCCGCTGTTCAGTCGATTTGCATATTACCCTTTTATTATATAGGATTCCCTATGCTGCACTTCACATCCCAAGGTAACTGTTATTCTCTCGCCCCCTAACTCCCCCCGCCCCCCCAGGGAGAAAACTGAGCTGCAAGATGGTGAAGGGACTTGCCCAGGGTTACCCAACTCGTGATTGGCAGAGCCAGGATTCAAACACTGAAAAGTCGATGCTCTTTCTGCTAAACCTCAGGCCAGCCACAAGGATTATAATGTTGGAGGAGGGATTAACCACCCAGGAATACTCAACACACCTCCCATCCCTCTCACAGCAAGAACCCATTTGTTCGGAGGGAGAGCAGGAAGGTCTTTGCAGGGATGAAGGAATCAACTCTCAACCCTGAGGATGTAGCACAAGGGAGCTGGGCTTGTGTGTGTGTGGGGGGAGCTTCTTGGGGTTCAAACCCAGAGGAAGAGCCCAGAGGAGTGTTTTCTCCATAGGAAAGAGGCACCGGGGGCTATGGCGGGGGGAAAGGGGCATCTGTAAGTCATAGAACAAACGCCAGGCCTCTCAAGTTTATACCTCATTCCTTTGGTGGGGGCCGGCAGAGGGGCCTTTCTCTCTGGGAAACGGAAACTCAAAGCACCCTGAACCCTGCACTCTTTCTGTTCATTGTGAGGACTTCATCATGCCTGGGGAACACATGGACCATCGTTAGGGGGAAGTTCTATTTCTGGAGAAATGAGACTCTCTGGATTTGGGCAATGTCCCTGTTTCCTGGGGGATTCCCTACTTCCTTGTATGGTGGGTTTTCTTTGCAAAGCGGAGAGGCCCTTTATTTTTTTATTTTTTTATTGATATTTTTTTACAGAGAAGAAGAGAGGGATAGAGAGTTAGAAACATAGATGAGAGAGAACCATCGATCAGCTGCCTCTTGCACGCACACCCCCTACTGGGGATGTGCCTGCAACCAAGGCACATGTCCTTGACCAGAATCGAACCCGAGACCTTTCAGTCCGCAGGCCTACGCTCTATCCATTTAGCCAAACCGCTTTTGGCGAGGAGAGGCCCTTTAAGGAGGCTCCCATAAACCTAATGAATAAATGAATAAAGCTGGGGGTGTCTGAGGCAGCACCATACCCAGCCCCGGAGGGAGTTCCCAAGCCCGTTAATCCTCAGCAGGTTCTGCCCAGCCAGATGATGGTGGCCACCCCTCTCAAAAGCCAGGGGTTCCCCAAGGGTCACTTGGAATCATAGGTGCTCTTGTTTGGATTCCTGAAAGACAGTCCAGGGTTCGTGTGGAGGGGTTAATATGGTGAGGTTTTGGACAAGATCTATTACAGAGTCCTTTGTCTCTCTCATGGCAAAGACAACAGAGAAGAATTTTAAAAGGCTGCCCGGGTCCCCAGAACCCCTCTGGAAGCAGATGTCATGTCAACAGGTTCCAGGGCAGGCCCCAGCGGCCTCAGACCCGGGAGCCTTATTGGAATGCAATTACCCTAAGTGCTGGCCGTTAGGATGAAAAGGCAGGAATGCAATTACGGAGGGAGCACACTGGTGAGCTTTCATTGGTTAACCTGTCCTGTCTGATTCCATTCCCCGCTGGGGTGGTTTGGGAGGGCCTTGAGGGCTGCCCTGTGCCCTTAGGTTATCAGAAAGAAAAACAGTCAGTCCCTACGGAGTTGATGAGCACCAGGGAAGGTCTGCGGACCCCCTGACATTGTCTGGGAAACGGGCAAAATGGAAAATGTTCATTTTTATAGAAAGAGGTTATCACAGGCAATTGCCCTAAGTGCTGGCTGTTAGGATGTTGGGGGGGTGGGGGGGGCTCTGTAGTGAAGAACCAAACAGTGAAGAACCATCGGATCAGAGGAGTGAAAGAACAGTGGGGTGGTTAGAAGAGGCCTCTCTCAGTTTTCACCTCCAAGTGGCCATGACCCACCTGGGTGCAATTCTGAGTCAACCACCCGCCAAGTTGCTTAGCCTGTCCATGCCTCAGCTTCGCCTGTGAAGTGAGAGTAAAACCCCTCCGTCCTGCTGGGGTTGATGAGAGAATTCAATGACCTTTGCCCTTAGCCCAACCTCTAGCCTTCAGTCAGTTTTCGATGCTTGGGGACAGTTTTCATCGCGATGATTTACTGAAGTCCAGAAAATAAAGTGGAACGTACATGCGTACTCTTCTGCGTGGTCTTTTGACTCCAAACTCACAGTCTCGATTCCATGGGCGTTCCCTGGAAAGACCCTCCCCCAAAACCGGGTGGGACCAGGAGACCGGGGGGTCTCCAGACACTGCTTTCCCAAACCCTCCCCCAGCAAGGCACTTCTCCCCTGGAAGGCACCAGGATCTGGGCTAAGCTGACCAGACGTCCCGCTTTTGGAGGGACAGTCCTGATTTTTAACAATTTGTCCCACGTCCCATGGCGTTTTAAAAAAAAAAGTCCCGATTTTTAAAACAATTTGTCCCACGTCCCATGGCGTTTTAAAAAAAAAAGTCCCGATTTTTAAAACGCCGCGGGAGGTCACACCAGCCTGCTTCATGGAGAGACCTTCTGTAAACTTTAGTTGCCAAAATCTTCCTGCCTGTTGGGGTAATATAGCCACACACTCAGTTGAAATATTTGATTTCTCTATCCTGACAGACCCTAGGGTAAGACTAGCCAAGGCTTAGCATCATAGTGTAAGAAAGAAGGGGGGGGGGGGGAATCTCTCTTTCCTCCTGTATTAAGCATGTATTTTTAGTGTGTGTTTGTGTGTGTGTGTGTGTATCCTCACTTGAGGCTATTTTTCCATTGATTTTTTAAGATATATTTTTATTGATTTCAGAGAGGAAGGGAGAGGAAGAGAGAGATAGAAGCATTGATGATAAGAATCATTGATCAGCTGCCTCCTGCGCGTCCCAAACTGGAGATTGAGCTCACAGCCTGGGCATGTGCCCTTGACCAGAATTGAACCTGGGACCCTTTAGTCCATAGGCCAACACTCTATCCACTAAGCCAAACCTGGTAGAGCTCCATTTATTTTTTTAGAGAGAGTGGAAGGAAAGGGGAGAGAGAGTAATCACATCAATTGGTTGCCTCTCATACGCGCCCCAACCTGGGTGAGGAACGGGAGCCTGCAACCAAGGTATGTGTCCCTGACTGGACTCAAACTCAGGGCCCTTCAGTCCGCAGGCCGATGCTCTATCCACTGAGCCAAACCAGCCAGGGCTATTTTCTTTATTTTTGATGCTTTGACACTTGAGGTCTTGCTGACACTGGAGGGACTGCCTCTCCCAGGGTTAGCCAATTCCTGACGAAAGTAAAGGACTCATCTGCCCTCATGCCTTTCAAATGCAAGCCAACCAATCCAGAGTCCACATCCTCAACCGCCTCCTTTATGAGAGCTCTCCCACCAGGATCACTATTCCCCTGCCCAAACCCCTACCCAGGCCACGGACCAGACCGCTAGGAACAGCCCCTAGCCCGAGAGCCAGCTGGAATCACTCACACTGGCCAATCCCAACTGCCGAACCTGCCTCGCTGGTTCCTGTGGAAACCAGACTGAAGGCTCTTGCCCGTGTTTTTCCCTCATTCCCTCTGCCCCCTGACCAACCCTGATGCTTCCCTGTGTGAACCCCCCCCACCCCATGTGTGCCCTACTCCCTTCTTTGGGATCTATAAGTATAACAAACTATCTTTTAATGACAATTATCTCCTAAATTGTTGGTCTCACCATACCCAAATAATAATGAAACCTAGATTTTAAAGATTTTTCATTGATTTTGAGAGAGATGGACAGGGAGAGGGAGACAGAGACACATCAGTCAGCTGCTGCCTGCACACCCTAACATATACCTCTCGCCTACCACACACCCCCTACCAGGAATAGACGGGCATGTGCCTTGAGCAGGAATCGAACCAGCAACCCCTTGGTACACACAGGACAATGCCCAACCAATTTAGCCATACCAGCCAGGCCTAAAACCTATATTTTAAATCACTCTGCTCCCCACCCCTTCCCCTCCTCTGGAGATCCTCAAAAGCTTTCCTCCCTCAGAACCTTCCGGCTGCCCAGGCATCTTCCGTGCCAGCCCCCATTGCTCAGGCCTCCTTTCTCCGGCCCACCTAGGCAGCCCCAGGCCCCTGCTCTTCAGTCAGAGCTTTCACCACCTCTGAGGCCAGAAGCAGGGCCACCCCACCTCCAGCAGGGAGTTGTAGGGGTGAGGACCACGGGAGGATCTTCGTTCCTGGGTTCCCAGGAGAGAATGCACTCCAAGAGCAGAGAGGAGGAGCTGGCTGCGGGCCACGCACTTGTTTATTCATCAATCATTCAGGGATTCATTAATCATTCATCTCCCCGCCCATCAATCATTCATCTGCTTATTTATTCATCCAGTTTGTTTGTACCTCTTTCCTTGCTTTGGCGGCCACAGCTGCGGGTCCTCTCCGGCTTTGATCTTTCCCGTCTCTGTGGCAGCTGCACAGCAGAGGCCTTCTGACGTCACAGTGCCGGTTACCTGGCTGAGCGGGTGTCCCTCTCAGAGGAGCCTGAGAAACCGAAGTAACGGTGTAGAGCTGTCTGTCCCCAGCCTGGGAGCCTCTGTGCATGGCAGGCTCTGGCCTTCTGGTCCATGGGTCAATGGGAGGGGTGGAGGGGGGGAAGTGGAGGGGGCCAAGCAAGGAATAGCGGTTCTAGACATGCCTCACAGCTGCTTGAAAACTGCTTTTCTGGGTCTCCAGGGGGAATTTGGGGATAGAGTTTTAGAAGCCTAAGTTGTTAGTCTCCTGACAGGTCTCCCAGCTTCTACCCTCCCTACCCACTTCACCCCAGAAAGTGTATTCTCAGCCAGCAGCCAGAGACCTTTCTGTGTAAGTCGGATCATGTCCTGCTTCTGCTTAACACCCTACTATGGCTTCCCACTCATTTGGTAAGATGTTCCTTGGAAATGAATGAATTGCCAAAACCGGTTTGGCTCAGTGGATAGAGCCTTGGCCTGGGGATTAAAACACATGTGTCAAACACAAGGCCCGCGGGCCAAATCCGTCCCGCCAGGCCTTGCAATGTGGCCCGCACCGCGCTGTCATCACTGCACTCCGCTGCGTTTCCATCACAATGACAGTTTATGACTGTTCAGTAAACCATTCGGCCCGCGATTTAGGCTGGATTTTAGATTTTGGCCCCTTCTCTGATTGAGTTTGACACCCCTAGATTAAATAAATGAATGAATTGCCAAAACCGGTTTGGCTCAGTGGATAGAGCCTTGGCCTGGGGATTGAAAGGTTCCGGGTTCGATTCCAGTCAAGGGCACATCCCAGTAGAGGATGTACAGGAGGCAGCTGATCTGTTTCTCTCTCTCTCATCGATGTTTCTAATTCTCTGTTCCCCTACCTTCCTCTCTGTAAAAAATCAATAACATGTATTTTTTTAAAAAATGAATGAATGGATGGATGAATGAATGGTTTCTGGGAAGCTCTGAGGGTGATGCTTTCAAAGCCACAAGCTGTTGGGCTTGGGGCTTCCGGGGATAGAATTGAGAAGCTCTACGGTGGCCTCCATCAGCTGTGCTGAGACGGAGAGAGCCAGGGAGTCCCAGCTGCCAGCCTCCTCAGGCAGGGAGGTAGGTAGCAGCCTCGGCACAGGCTGTGCTAACTTGAAATGCCAGCTCTGTGCCGCTCTGGGGCTGGCCACTCTGGATGTCATTAGCTGATTTGTTCTGCTCAGCGGAATGTACTTTTCGTATTTAGGCAGGAAAAACAGCTTTCGGTCCTCGTGGCCTTTCTTCTGTGAGCTGTAGCACATGGCCTGCTTATTATGAATTAATCCTCTAAAGAGCATGTTCATTATTCTAATTTAATTGTGCTTCATTTCAGAAAATAACTAAACCCAGCGCGGAATAAACTCCCAACGCTGATCGGTTTTCAAGACGTTAACCTAAGACAAAATACTGCTAGAGGGCAGCAGCAATTTGGAATCATTAAAGGGAACCCGTGTAAATAATAAAAACAAAACTAAAATGCGGAATTAAATTAAGGAAAAGGAAATTAAATTTGTGAATCTGATCTGAAATGAAGGCCCTGTGTGCACAGGCTTGCCCTGGCTCGGCTCTCTGCTCAGGAGTGCTGGGGTGGGGAGGGCTGCAGAAGTTGCCAGGCCAGGGAAGTGCCACGTTGGGGAAGCTCAGAGGCCTCCTCTCCCTGGTGGCAGCGTGCTATCCTGGGAAGAGGGGTGTGGTCTGGAGGTGGAGAAAGGGAGCTTTCCTCCCACGGGGGTTCCCTCAGAGGAAGATGGCAACCCCATAGTCACAGCTCCATCTGGAGGACTCCTGCGGAGCCCTGGTGAGTGCTGAAGGAGAACCCACTGCCTGAGCCCGCAGCCAGGAGTCTACGCTGGCTGCGGCTTGCTTGAGGATGCACAGAAAATGAGGCAGCC
The DNA here is from genome assembly GCF_014108245.1 of Pipistrellus kuhlii. Taxonomy (NCBI): domain Eukaryota; kingdom Metazoa; phylum Chordata; class Mammalia; order Chiroptera; family Vespertilionidae; genus Pipistrellus; species Pipistrellus kuhlii. Next base: position 17,027,399 of record NW_023425438.1, read on the forward strand.
TGGCTGGTGTGGCTCAGTGGTTGAGCATCGGCCCATGAACCAGGAGGTCACCAATTTGCCAAGACCGGTTTGGCTCAGTGGATAGAACGTCGGTCTTCAGACTGAAGGGTCCCAGGTTTGATTCCGGTCAGGGACATGTACATTGATTATGGGCACATCCCCAGTGGGGGGTGTGCAGGAGGCAGCTGGTCAATGTTTTTCTCTCATCAATGTTTCTGGCTCTCTATCCCTCTCCCTTCCTCTCTGTAAAAAAAAATCAATAAAATTTATTTTTAAAATTACATAAAAAAAAAAAAAAAATAGAGGTCATCAGTTCGATTCCCAATCAGGACAAAAGCCCAGGTGTCAAGCTCGATCCTCAGTAGGGGCCGTGCAGGAGGCAGCTGAAGCCAATACGTGTGTTTCTCTCTCATTGATGCTTCAATCTCTCTATCCTCCCTTCCTCTCTCCCTAAAAATCACTAAAAACATTAAAAAGGAGAAGTGTGCATAGAATTTTTTTAAAAGAAAGAAAATGGGGCAGAGGGGTGCAGGGTGGTCATGGCCCTGCTGTTGAGACCATTCACCCCAAGCCTTGCAACCCCTCTAGCCCTGCTCTACCCTGTGCTCCAGGCCCCTCCTACAGGTGTCCCAGCTCAGGACTGGGGAACTTGCCCTCACCCTGGCAGTGGCCCTAGGCAGGGTCCTGACCTCTCCACCAACACTGTGGGAACCCAGTTCCAGATGCAGGGACCCACATTCCAGCAGCCGGAGGATCATCTCAGCAGGTCAGGCCTCTGTCAGTCAAGAGGAGGAAGGGAGAGAAGTGGGGTGGGGTTGGCAGAGGGCAGACTTACAGATGTTATGGTATCTGGAGTTAGGGGTACCCGGGGTAGAGTTAGTACCATCGCTCAGACTGCATTCTGCAGTTTGCCAGGACGTTTAGCCCCTGTCCCTGGGGTGTCTTCTGGCCCCTCCTCTCCACACTCCCACCTATTCTCTTCTTCTCTTGCCTCCGCCTCCCTTCTCAAAGTGAAAAGAGCCCAACCGACAGAGTCAGGCAGGCTTGTTTGGGTCACAGTTCTTTCTTTTACTTTGTACTGGAGCTCGGGAGAATGATCTTGCCTTTCGTAACCTCAGTTTCCTCGGGTGTAATAATACCTGTCCACTCGGTTTGTTATGGGAAATAATTAAATAAAGCACCTAGCACAGAGCAGACACACTCAGGCACTTCTGTGGTTTCATTTCCTGCTTCATCAGCGCATGCTCATATGTATGCTCTACACACAAATACACACATGTGCACACACATGAAACACACACACACGAAACACACACACACACACACACACACGCCTACCAAAGGCCTTAGGCTGGTTTCTAGGACATTACAATTAGTTTAAAAAGTAATAAACTGCCTGACTTGATCCATAAAAGCAAACGTTCGAACAGATGGTATAGCCCAGTATCGGAGTGAAGTTCACCATTCCACGTCTTCATTTTGGGGTCTACAAAGACAAATTAGCCACCTTCATCCCCTTTTTTGAAACAAAGGCAGAATATAAGCTAGCAAAAACAACAATAAAAAAGTCATTGTTTTCTCATTTAACTTGGATCCTGAAGTCCCCATCATGCACATAACATAGGCCCCAGTGTTGTTGCCTGGTCAGCTATTAAACAGCGATTGTACCTAAAAATGCCAAAGATGGTGATAACAAGGGAGAAAAGAGGTAAGAATTCTCTTGAATTCCATAGCTGTTTCCCCCAGCCCCACTTAACTCACTGCCCCAGAGAGCATTGGAGATCTCGTGCCCATCCCAATGAACTGTGCCTATAAATTGGAGCACCATGACATACAGCCAATCTCAATTCTCCCGGGACCAACCCAGCAACCCCTATTAAAGAAAAATTCGTGGCACTAGTTCAAGCTGGTAAGACCAATGTTCTTCAGGAGAGAGTTGCTACCGTGGGGTTTTGTAGTGGGGAGGAGAGACAGAGCTCACCTCAGAACATATCAAAGGCAGAGCGGGAGTTTATAGCCAAGGAGCAGGTAGAAGGACTGGTGGTCAGTGGATAAAAAACTACTAAGAGGAAGCATCAGGGCTAAGGGAGGATTCTATCTAAACTGACCTAGCAGGATTCTTGCTAAAGGCAGGCCGGCCTACCAGACAATACCTGAGGAAAAGTGGAGGATAAGGAACCCAATCAAATAGCAAGGGTGATCAGATATCAAGAGTGAGGAATTCTAACTAAAATGACTTAGCAGAATTCTTGCAAAATTGGACAATGTGGAGATAACATGGAAGCCCAGAAGTCAGCACCTATTTGAGAAGAGAGTTCAGAGGAGCCTGAGTTTGGTCAAGGAGAGAATCTCTGTCATTCTAGAGCAGCTACATGGCTGAAGATCCTGCTTCAGTCTTAATGGAAAGGAAGCAGAAGAGCAAGGAGGCAACCAGGGACCAGGCACCAGGGACTGGGGGGGTTAACCTGAAGGTAAAACAAGGGGCAGGAGGGTCACAATAGTGGCCTACTCCTAGATCTAGGGAGAAAAATGCTGCAGAATGATCCCTCAGTCCATAAAAGTTAGTTATTTTCAAAGCCACCCAAATCTTTTAAATACACAAAATGCATGATATAAAAAAGTTTTCAGCCCTAACCAGTTTGGCTCAGTGGATGGAGCGTCAGCCTGCAGACTGAAGGGTCCCAGGTTCGATTCTGGTCAAGGGCATGTACCTTGGTTGCGGGCACATTCCCAGTAGGGGGTTAGGGGGTGTGCAGGAGGCAGCTGATTGATGTTTCTCTCTCATCAATGTTTCTAACTCTCTATTCCTCTCTGTAAAAAATTATATATATATATATATGTGTGTGTGTGTGTGTGTGTGTGTGTATATATATATATATATATATATATATATATATATATTTAAAAGCTTCCAAAGGGACCTTGTCCCACAGGACCCACCTGACAGGAATAATGTCTAGGAGGCTGGAGGAAGCTTAGTCAGTTGAATGGTTTCTGTATCAGAGGATGAACTTGTCTACCCAGGAAGACATCTGTGTGGGGTCAGTTTCACCATTTGACCATGAAGTTTCAAATCATGCCTCCCCAACAGAAGAGTTTCCAAGATGGCTGCACCTTAAAGAGACAAATTGTTTTCCCTCATCCAACCAAATTCCCTTCCACATAAAGTCTATATTGCTCAGGCTTACATGACCTCTATACACACACACAGAGACACACACACACACACACACACACACACACACACACACACAATCACCCACGGATCCCTTTTCCCACTAGCTAATAATATTGTTGATAATCCTATATAATAAAGGCTAATATGCAAATTGACCAAATGGCAGAATGACCAGTTGCTATGACATGAACTGACCACCAGGGGGCAGACAATGCAGGAGCACTGCTCAGCCAGCAACTGCAGCATCACTAAGGATGTCTGACTGCTGGCTTCGGCTCATTCCCCAGGGGAAATGGGCCTAAGCCATGAGTCAGTTGTCCCCCAAGGACACCCTCCCAACCCCCCCTTTCCATGCACTGGGCCTCTAGTAGTGGCAATAATAGTCAACACTTATTGAGCATTCACTCCTTGCCAAACATTTGTTCTGAATACTTTGTAAGAACTTGTTCACTGAACACAACAATCATGTGAGATAGGTATTAGTGTCCCCATTCTATAGATGAGAAAACTGAGGCCCAGAGAAACGAGGCAACTTTCCCATTATAACAGTGAAATATAGCAGCACCAAGGTTTGAACCTAGGCAGTACAACAGACTCTGGAGCCTCCTACCCATGATACATCACTTCCTGTTGGTCACCAACTCCCCATCTGCAGATCTATCCACAGTGACCCTGAATCTAAGCCACATTAAAAAGAGAGAGAGAGTGAGAGAGAGAGAGAGAGAAAGAATTCACTGATCCTCAGTGACTCACATCTGAAAAGCAGGCCCATGTTTTCAGAATGCCTTTACACCACTTTCTCCCCCGATCCTTCACAGACATTTTTTACTTTTGGCAAATGCTGTGGCCTGGGCTCTGTGAGATGGATGGTTTATAGACAGGAGCATGCTTTATTCTGTTTCACTGGTTGGCTTCTTCCAGCCTGTGATGGCCACGCAGGCCTGGCATCTGGGAGAAGGTTCCCAGAGGAAACTGCCTCGTCAGGACGCAGGTACTCGTTTAAATTCCAGACCCTGGCTTTTAAGACACACATCTGCCGTGGCATATGCATCGAGATAGATGAAAACAGGAATGGCTTTCCATTGTATCTGTGTTTATTAGATTTGACCTACCATCCAGAAAGCATAGGGAGAGTGGAAAATTAAAGGTGATTTGATATTAGCCTCCTATTCACATTAGAAAAAGTAACTGCTCTTGCGGTTTTCCTCACAGGGGCGTCTTTATTCGTTTGACATGCCTTTAATAACTGATTCTAGTTGTCTGGTTGCCAAGAAAGATTTCCTACAGGCAGACTTGAAAGTGACTCGGAACTCTTTGCATGCCCGGCTTCAAATGATCCCAGAACAGCAAACATTCAGCTTCCCTCCAGACTTCTGAAGTGTGGGAATAACATGAAAGAATGAGCGAGAATCATTCCGCAGCCTGCATGTGCTGGGACTGGAGTTGTCTGGCACAGGTTGCCGCTGGGTCTACACGGACCAGGCAGAGTGCGATTTGGAAATAAGCTCGTGAATTTGATCCGTGGAGTCGGCCAAACCAAATGATTTATTTCAAGAAAATAAATCTACTTTGGGGCTAGAATGATCCAGGTCAGTCATAAACAGACTGTTTTCCTCTGTCTGTGTAGCCCTGGAGTGGGCAGAGGAAGACAGAGAAAACCACCATGATTATTCTCAAAGGGTCATAACCAAAGATTACACACTATGAATATGTATAAATGTTCAATACAGTGATTATGGATTCATCTCCATGTGCCAGGTGATTATTCCCATTGTACGGAGGTGAAAACTGAGCTTCTGAGATGTTAAATGACTCACTCAGGACATACAATTTGGAGTTGGGGTGGGGGAGCAAATTTGGCTAGCTGTTCATCAAGTATTTCCCTTTTCCTTCTGGGCACACAGCTAGATGCCATTTCCAGGATCACTTGTCATTCGATGCAACCGCATGACTCCATTCTGACCAGTAGGAAGTGGGTGGAAATGATAAAAGTCATTTCCAGGCTCATAAAACCTGACTGCACACAGTCATCTCTTTTCCTACCTAATAGCCAAACAGAAAGGATGCTGAGGACACAAAAGAGGATAGAATCTGGACATGGAAGGATCCAGGACCCTCAGGAACTGCTTGGAGAAGTGCCCCTTCCTCATCACTGCTCCTGCAGTTGGACAGTGATGTGACTAGAAATAACCTATTGTGTTAAACCACTGAAATGTGGCGATTATTGGTTCCAGCAAAAAGCCTGAACTAACTAATATAATACATAGGGCTTCCGAACTCAAGGACTCCAAAGTCCATGCTCTTGCTCCTTCTTCGCCAGGGGACATTCGGACCCTCTAACAACTTCTTCTTCTTCTTCTTCTTCTTCTTCTTCTTCTTCTTCTTCTTCTTCTTCTTCTTCTTCTTCTTCTTCTTCTTCTTTTTTTTTTTTTTAATTCTTCCTGCCCTACTGGGCCTAAAGTGGCAATGTCTTAGTTTTCCACTTTTCTATCTATGCAGACACATTTCTTTTTTTTAAGAATCTGCTCTAAACTACTCTTTCTATCTCTTGGTCGACCCCTCCTCATAGGGGGCGCAGGGCCTATGAATGTCTTGGATTTCTCCTCTTCCATGTGGACACGTCTAATCAGTTACCAGTGTCTCTTTCACCTTGCTCTTCCCTCCCATTCCCTGGCCAGTGCTCTGTTCTGGTCCTCATCATATCTCGCCTCATGTTATCATAACACCCTCCAAACTTGTCTCTTCCCATCAGCCTGTTGCCTCCAGAAGAGCCTTCCTAATATTAGATCTAGCCCCAGCCTTCCCTGCATTCATTTCCCCATGTGGAGTCTATCAATGTTTAAAAGATGCAAATGCTCTCTGACCACGCAATTCCAGGCCTATGAGTTTACAGATACATGCATAAAGGGATTTACCAACAAGAACATTCACTCCGTCGTTGTTTGAAGTAGCAAAAGACTGGAAGCGTCAAATGTCCATCAATCGGTCTTATTAAATAAATAAACGATGGAACACAATGTGCTTCATATGAAAATCTCCAAGAACTATAATTAAGGGTCACAAGCAAGGTACAGGTAAGTGTATACCATGTGTTAATATCTGTGTTTAAAAGGTATTGGGAAGATATTCACATTCATGTTTGCAAGGACAAGGACTATCTGGGAAAGAAAGCATAAGAAACTGGTCCTAGCAATTGCTTCTGCAAAGGGAGCTGAGTGACTGGGCACCAGGGAGACACTTCTCACTGAATACTGTATACGTTTGTGCTGTTTGCAGGTTTTGCGCTTTGGGTGTATCATTTTAAAACATTAAAATACAACCTGACTCTCCCGTGCTTATTTGACACACATTTTCCTGCTCATACTTCCACTCTACAGCACCGTTCTCGGAACATTCTGTGTACTCTCCATTGCTGTGCCTCTGTTTTGGTCTCTCTCTGTCCTGGGAAGCCTCATTTCTGCTTGGCGAGAGCTAATCTCATCACTTTCGTTTTCTTTATAAGATTATACTACTGCCCTTTATCCCAGCTTACTGTACACTAGAGATAGGTGTCTTTCTTTCCTATATGATGGTATGATGTCCCATAAATAGAAAGTATTCAAAATATACCAATGCCTTGAACCAAATTGACAACTCTACATGTCTCAGCCACAGTGTCTGAGAATGGCTGGGAAGGGGGTCAGGGATGGGCTCACCCTTCCCTCCAGGTAAGGAGCAGGATCTGGAATCTGCTCCTTCTGGCTGGATATGGTCAGCAATGCATTTCAGCTTGGGACATTCTGCAAGAACAAGCTTCCTTCCTCTGGTTCCCTCCCAAAACCACCCCAAACCCCATTTCTCTGGCACCAAAGACCCACCAAATTCATGGTGCTCCTATGCTTAGGCCTGAGCCCTGGCCGAAGGAATCAGGCTGGAAACAAGAGACGTCCCTTGCCCTGGACCACAGACTAGGGTTTAAACTCAGTTGTCATAATTATTTGAAGCCTATTAAGTTTATTTATGTTCCAAAGCAGGTCCACTAGAGAAGGACCATCATAGTCGTAAATATCAGGGCTGCTGTTCTCCAGACACAGCTGGGCCTCGGGGCCCCTCCCCTTCTCAGCTCTGCAGGCCCTACTTATAGGCATGAGCCATGCTCTCAGAGTCAGTGCAGTACCCAGAAAAAAAAATACATATATTTAAAAATAATTAAAAAATTAATTTAATTTATAATTACCATATAATTTATAAGTTTTTATATTTATTTTCTTGCTCCCCCCCTAGAATATAAGCTCATGAAGGCAGGGCTTTTTCATCTTCTTTGCCCTGCTCTTTCCAGCTTCTGCCTCAATACATATTTATTCAACAAATGGCCTTATCCCAAGGAGGGGGGTGGAGGGCAGCTGCCATGATTCAACACAATTTCACTCCAAACTTCCTGGGAGGCAAGGAGTTATGAATATCTCTGCATCTAATAACAGGAAATCAGACACTCCTGCAAAGGACAGAATCAGCAAAGATCCTCCTTTTAGCCCTGAGGGCTTCTTGGGTGGATTATTTTTTTAATTGATTTCAGAGAGGAAGGGAGAGAAAGAGCATAGGGACATCAACAATGACGGGGAATCATTGATCAGCTGCCTACTGCACGCCCCATACTGGGGGATCGAGCCCACAACCTGGGCGCATGCCCTGAAAGGGAATCGAGCCGTGACCTCTTGATTCATAGGTTGACAGTCAACCACTGAACCACACAGGCCAAGCTAGAGATCTTTTCTTGGTAACAGGTCCCTGAGGGTTCTGCCTCCTATGACTGATGTCAGAGCTGAATCCAGAGTCCAGCCGTTTCTCCTTTCTCTCTCTAGTGAGAAACGGGCAGACTCCTGCCCACAGATGTCTGCACTGAACCCGTCTCCTGGCAAGAGAAGCAGAAGGGCACGGGTTACAGGAAAACGTCTGCTGCTTCCATCAGCTTTGTAGGTTAAGTGTGGCAGAGCCGAGGGGAGGAGGGGCAGGGCAGGCACTGGACCATACCGAGTTCTTTTCCAACAGACCGGAAGGCGAGCCCCACCTCGGGGAAAATGTATCCAGCCCTGATAAATTTATAAAGTATTTGACCTTTAATCAATCCTAATATTTTCAATCCGCAGAGCCTTCTTAAACGCCTGCAGCCCTGCCCCTGGACCCCTATTCATCACAATTACTGCTCCAACTGTCGGAGGCAGTGCATGAAACGGCGCACGCTGACGTCCAATATTTTATCACTAATAAAGAGAAACATCCCAAGTATTTGCACAGTTTTGATACTTTCCAGCCCCCAAGCCCAGGAAAAGGGGGAGCGTGGTGATTTATGCTCACTGCCCAGCCTGGTTAATTGGCCTTCTCGGCTGGAGCCTCGGGATCACTGCTTTTCTTTGTGTCACAGCCAAGGACATGGACGTGCAGGGAGCCTGGGAGAGCACGGCAGGCGGCCTGGGAGGGGCCTGCGGAGCACACAGTAGGCCTTTGCCGGGCATCTGGTTAGTGGTGGAAGCACTAACAAGGACAATTAAAAAAAAAAAAAAATCACGGTTTGGCAAGTGTTTCTCTACTCTCGTGGCTTTGTAAACAGAGCCAACGTTTATGAAGAATCTTCCAGTTGTTTGCCACGGCGGTGATCCACCCCCAGTTCCATGCCTCCTCCCCTTGCGGCCTCCTTCCCATCCCTAAGAAGTGTCTGCCTTCCAGCCTTCCAGCCCCATCCCATCTCAGCTGGAGGCCCTCCCCCTTGGCCTCCCAGCTTAGTTTCCAGCCACAGCATTCAGACAGCCCACAGGCTTCTTCTGCATGGCACCCAAACATCTGGATGAGATGTAAACAAAACAAGCAGATGTTTCTTCTTCATTGGAGCAGGTGGCTTGGCAGAACCCGGGCCTCGAGCTAGGAGGGAAGTGCTCTCTCTACAGGCCAGGTTCCCGGAAGGGGTGGGGAGGGCTTATGAAGGAGCTAGTCACCTGGACCTCACCGGGAGGAGCGAGCACAGAAAGCCTGACACGCCGAGAAAGTGGTGCAAGCAACAGAGGATGGTGTCTGTGTGGACAGGAGGAGAGGGTTGGGACCTGAGGGGCAGGAGGAGGAAGAGGAGGAGAGAAGTCTGTTGTGTATTGGTTCAATATGATTTCAAATATACTTGTTTATGACAAAGATGCTAAGAAAGTAGTTTTTAGAAGTAGTGCTGTTTTGAAGTAAGAACGAAGTACATTGTTTGAGGGTGTTATAATTTCATCTGTTGTCCTTGACTAGCACTCAGCAGCATCACTGCTAAGGGGCCGCTCTAGGGCTTATGGAAAAGGGCAAGTGGAGCCCTGACCGGTTTGGCTCAGTGGATAGAGAGTCGGCTGGTGGACTGAAGGGTCCCAAGTTCGATTCCGGTCAAGGACATGTACCTTGGTTGCAGGCACATCCCCAGTGGGGAGTGTAGGAGGCAGCTGATCAATGTTTCTCTCTCTTCGATGTTTCTAGCTCTCTATCCATCTCCCTTCCTCTCTGTAAAAAAAAAAATCAATAATATATATATATATATGTATATATATAATTTTATTATTATTTTTTTAAGAGCAAGTGGAAAAGCAACTCTGGCAAGGTGACAGTTAGACTACAAATACAGAGAGTTTGTGAGGACTACGTGAGAGTTTCCGTTTGGGTAAGGCAACTCGTCCCCAACCTAAAAACTCTCCGAACACCCCTGTGGCATTAGCTCCGACCATGATAAGGGCTACTCTCTTTATAGGTAGTGGCTGAAAAGTCCCACCAGGAAGTCAACCTGCCTTCCAGCACCAATATCTTCGTTCCATAGCAACGCACTCTAGCAACAAGGGACTTTTACTGTTGCTCTGGCAGCTGGAAATCAGGTCTCGGTGGGTCACTCTCTCTCCCGAGGGCCTCCTCGTATAAAAAGGCACACCTTATATTAAATTTGGACTTCATTCCTTTATCTCCCTCCGCCTGGAATGCAGTGTGATTAATCTGTCATGGGCTTGTGAAATTATTATAATTCCCACAGTGAACCTGTGCTCAGCAAATTGTTGGCAAAGACAAAAATCAGTTTATGGAGCATAATTTCGCTGCCTACCCACCCCCCCCCCCCCAACAAAAACAAAAACAAAAACAAAGCAAGGTCCTAATGCAAACCAGTGAGGACAAGTTGATGCCATATCCCTCTTTAATTCCATTGTGAGCAAGGGTTTTTGAGCCTCCACTTTCTACACCACTGCCTTCCAGGACAAGGGATTGTCCTGAAAAAAAAAAAAAAAAAAAAAAAAAAACCAAGAAATATCCTCCTTCTTGCCCCCAGGGGCTAATTCGCAAAAATAGTTGGGTTTTGGGGACTGAGGAGGTCCTGAAGCTTGGATGACCTGGGGCACGAAATTCCCCATTTCCACGCCATCTTCTGTCTAATAAGAGACCGAGGGGTGGTCACACCTGGCTAATAAAGAGGGACTGAGATATCTGTGAAAGGGACCATTGAAGAAGGACAAGAAGAGAGCACCAAAGGCAAAAGGAGACAAATGAGTTATCACTTGCCTTCTCTTCCCTCCTTCCATTCTCCCTACCCTGGCGCTGTCCTCCACTCTCCCAGTCCTGTGAGTAACACGAAACACATTCCTTCCATCCTGCAAACACCCCCATATCTCCCCCCCCTCCCCCGCTCCTGTAGTTTTTTTTGTGTGTGTGTGTTTTTTAAAAATATATTTTATTGATTTTTCACAGAGAGGAAGGGAGAGAGATAGAGAGTTAGAATCATCGATGAGAGAGTCATCGATCAGCTGCCTCTTGCACACCCCCTATGGGGATGTGCCCTCAACCAAGGTACATGCCTTTGACCGAAATCGAACCCGGGACCCTTCAGTCCGCAGGCCAACGCTCTATCCACTAAGCCAAACCGGTTTCGGCAACTCCTGTAGTTTTGATGTGACACTGAACACAACTCCCCAGTCCGTCCTTCCCCAGCACATCCAGGTCTCGACACACTCTCAACTTCCCCATTCACCAGCCAGTGTGTGTGACACTGCAAATTCTCCCCCATCTTCTGTCCCCCTCCTCTGGCCCTGGGTAACATTGGCACACGCTCCTGTCCTCTCTCCCACTCCCTTAGTCTCTGCATGTAACCCTGAGCACACTCCCTCAGTCCTGTCCCCCACACTCCCATCCGGGGTACACTCCTCTGGTGCCCACACAACCCCCTGTGTCCAGCCGAACACATTCCTCAGAGCTGCCTTCCGTGGGAGCAGCTTTTTTTACCCAATTATCTTCCGAGATACTTTCAGGGCCCTACAGTGCCCCTTTGCCCCCTGGCCCAGAGCAAACAAACACGCATTGGTGTGTGTGTGTGGGTGTGGGGGGTGGGGAGGGTGGTTGGAAATTGCAGCGATCCGAAGGTTGCTGCGCCCATCCATCCACTTATTGGATTTTGTGCTGAAGGCAAATATTTCCCTTAAACCTCGGCGTCCTTAGCTGCGAAACTGAGCTACAATTCCACATCAGTACCTGTGGGAAAGGTCTGATGTCCACAAGGAGCTGAGAACTCAACAACTGGACTGGGGTTAGAGCCAGGTGAGGTCCAGTTTGGGGAAAGGAGATGACACTCAGTTAGAGAAGTAACTGTTTCGTTGTTTTTCTTTCTTTCTTTCTTTCTTTTTTTTTTTTTTTTTTTAACAGGATGAGCCACATAAGGCTCTGTGTTTTCCAAAGGAAGACTTTCCCCTGATAACCACAGCAATCCCCCGAAAGAAGTGAGGGGCTTCCTTCCCCATTCGGGCAGGGCGGGCAGGTAGGAACCAGACACAAAGAAAACCGAAGTATGGGTGATCCGAGCCCCCCTCCCCCAAGTAGCCTTGCTCCTTAGCATCCTGGGTTAGAAGTTTATAAGAATTCTGGATCCATGGTTTCCTATGGCTCGCTTTTACAGATCTTGTTAATTTATTACCCGTGGTTACACTTTTAATGGAAATCATGAAGAAATGGCAAAGGAAACATGAGCTAATTTTTTTCCAGTGACACATTTCACTGCTATTTAAATAGCCGTTTTGCCAAACCAAACACGGCGCTTACAGCCAGCAGTGACACATGAAGGAGATCGCTGTGGCCGATCCCGCCCGCGGCATCCAGAACAGGCGAGACTTTCTCTCCGCTTCCCCAAGGGCCGGCTGCCAAGGCGGGTGGACTGGGGTGGGGTGGGGGGGAGGCGGGAAGAGCTGGAGCCTGGGGCACAGCTGGAGTCCCTGAGCTGGGGGTGACTGCAGCTCCCTGCCCCACTCTCCCAGGCAGGGCTACTTCCCTCTTTCCCGGAGCCCACTCACTCCTCACCCCCCAAGGGGCCCTGGGGTGACCATTTCCCAGCAGCCAGGAGGCCCCCCAGAGCGGGCCACTGCCTGGCTGTCGCTGCTGCTGATCTGCTCAGACCTCTAACTGGGAACATGATCAAGCTGTACACAGTCGGAGATAGACTTCGGGGAGAGCCGCGCCAGCCCTGTTGCAGTTCTGCGGTGGCAGTGGCCATGACCGTGACCACGCTCGCACAGGGCGCCTTTGTTGGGCAGACCCCAGAGCCTCTGACTTCTCCTCACAAACACTGGCCTCCCAATCGCTCTCTGGCTCCCGGCTCCCTCCCGGGGCTGTGATGTCACCGAGCATTCATTAACGTTTCAAGAGGCCGATTGAAAGCTGTGGCATTTGGCAAGAGAGAAGCCAGGGCCCAGAGAGAGAGAGGTTGGAGGGGGCGACAGGCCCACAGAGGCCCTGGTGATGGCTGATAGGGGGAGGCAGTGGCGGGGGCGGCGGGGGGCGGGGGAACCCCTCTGGATGCTGGCCTGGTCAGAACCTCCCGGGGACTAGAAAATGCAGAGGAATTGGGGGAAGGAAGGGAAGAAGCTGGCCCTTGGGGACCTTGGATGGGTTGTCAACCGCAGGGGCCCGTGAGAGCCCTGTGGCATCGCCATTCTCATGGCGAGCTCCGCGGATGACAGTATGTGTATGTGTGCGTGGAGGGGGTTAGGAGGTAGGATCTCGAGGGGAGGGGAGGAAGTGATCCAAAAAGGGACATGAAATGGGAAGAGAGCATCCTGGAGGGAGGAGCCTAGCCAGCAGGAACTAGGGTTTCAGCCCCACCCAGGCCCCACTAGATCTTGCAGGAGACAGGTCACCTCTCTATTCCCCACAGAGGGATGCTCTGTAGCCCCGAGAATCCCCTGCAAGTGTCAAGGTGGGCAGAGCAGAGGGGCTCTGACAGGATTCGGGCAGCAGGCCTGCTGGCATGCCCGGGGAAACCACTCTCCCTCCTCTGCTTTCCAGGGAGAAAAGCCACTTTCGCGAGGCTCCGGAGAGAAGTTAACTGTCGTTTTCCCTTTGCCAAAAAGTATATTAAATTCACTGACCACATTTTTCCAGACCCAAGTGCGGAGGACATTAGATGCAACACACACTGGCTGGGCTCTGGTGCGCCGGGCACCACACATATTTCATTTTGCATTATTAATATTTAAACCAAAGCAGCTGTTCTCCATACACACACGGAGCCCGGCGCCTGCCCGAGGCTCCGAGGGAGGCTTCTCCCTGCGGCTGGTACCCGCTAGGAAGCCTCGCATGGACCCTTGGGCCTCGGGCCTCCTGCGGTGAATTCCTCCGGTGTCACCATTCACTGATCTGCAATGACATTCCTGAGGCATTTCTGGGCAAGAACAGGTTCTGTTGACCCAGTTGAGCTGAGATTCAGCAGGGGCTTGCCCAGAGCAGATTTTTGAAGCGGGCAATGTATCTCCTTGGAGCTCCAGCCTCCCTTTCCGAGCCCTCTGCCCAGGGCTGGGGACCCTGGACCTTCACTCTTCTCCCCAATCTTCCCGCCTTCAGAACTTTTGCCCCTTGAAGCCTGGAGTCCTCCTCCTGGGTAGCTGCACCTCAAAACCTCCTCTCTAAGCCTGGGCGGGGAGACTCTTGCCTGATCCGGTCACTGTGACCAGCACTGTACCTCAGCCTGGCAACAAAGTCCCTTCCCAATCTCCTCAACCCTTTCTCCCCAAGGACCCTAACGCCAGTGCCTGGGGCTGCTCTGTCTCCCAGACACACCGAACACTGTCCTTCCATAGACCAGCTGCTACTCCTACCTGCCTCTGCAGTCCCAGGGTAACAGTCAGCTCCTCTCTGCTACACCCCCACCCCTATCCCCACCCCCATCCCCACCCCCAGGAGGAACTAACTACTTAATCTTCTCTCCTCCAACAACCATTTATGTCCCTCTCTGTTTTGGCTTGGACCACATGATATTGTAAACCTTCCTTTGTATAGGTATAAACACTAGTGGTTATTGAGTACTCTCTATGCACATGATGCCTTAGGTCAAATGATACGTTGGATAATTCTCACGATAACCTTATGAGATGGGTTCTATCATCATTCCCCGTTTACAGATGACAAAACTGAGCCTGAGAGGCGGTGAGTAGCTTGCCCAAGGTTACATAACGAGGAGAATCTGTTTCCCTCAGAGACTACAAGCTCCTCAAAGAAGAGGCCACGGTCTTGTGCATCCGGGGTGTGCCTAACAGGCTGTCTCCTTACAGGTGCTAAACACATGTTTGTGGTGGTAAATTTAAATAAGGCAAGCAGGAAGGTTTTCCCAAGCAGGATCTGTGGAAATGTTTGTGTCCCCATTTTCTTTAGGTGACACCCCAGCTCTAGCCCCTGGGGAATGAAGAGTAAAAACATTGTAGTAAGCCAGAGCATTTTCAAATTCCAGTTCCACCTGAATTTAAACTAGCTGTGTCTCCATTTGCCCATTTCCACATTGGTGAAAATAATAATATCCACCTTTTGTAATCCTTGCCACAACCCATTCCGTCCTGCCTGGGCTGGGAGTGAGGAGGAAGGAGTTACAGGGCATGGAAGCGCTGTAAGGATTAAGAAGTGATTTTCGGAGCCATCTAACAACCCCGCTCTTGCCATCTTGTAGACGTACACATGATGACATGAACACACACGCTGGGTTCTTTGATTGCAATGATGATGACAATGTATTGTAAGTATACAGGCTCCACAAGGCTCTGCCTCCGGGATCTCGTCATGTAACCATCACAGTTTTTATAAGGCAAATGTTATTACTATTATGATCCTGTTGCAGACATCTAGTGCTGTGTCACAACCTCCCCGAAACGCAGTGACTTAAAACAAGAACAGTTCTCTCACTCACAGACCTGCAGGGTGGGCAGACTCCGTGGGGAAGGCCCTCCTCTTGCTGCATCCAGCGCCAGCTGAGGCAGCTTGGGGACCAGGGGCCAGAATCCTCTGCAGGTGCTCATTCATCGGGCTGTCCTCTGAGGCCTCAGCTGGGATTCCCAGCCACAAACTTACACATGCCCAGCCACTGTCCTGGACTTCCTCACAGCATAGTGGCTGAGCTCCAATGTGGGGGGAGAGTGAGAGAGAGAGAGAGAGAGAGAGAGAGAGAGAGAGAGAGAGAGAGAGAGAGAGAGAAGCCAGCCAGTGGAAGCCATACTTTTTATGACAGCCTAGGAACTCCACGTGTCACTTCTGACACATTCCGTTAGTTGAAACAGTCACTTTGTTGCCTTCAGGTTCAAGGCGAAGGGACATAGACTCGGCTCCCGAATGGAAAGTGAGAGGTTCAGAAGAGCATGCGGGGATGGAAACAGTGCCCCAGCCTTATTTGGGGAATATACAAAGTCCCGGGTTACAGAGGTGAACGCTGAGGCGAGGAGGCCACCTGACCTGTGTGAGAACAGAACGCCCACGAGTGGCAGAACCTGGACTTCAGCTCAGGTCTTCTGTCTCCAAACCCTGCCTTTTCCCACGGAACCATGTGCCTTCCAATCCCGCCTGTCAGGGCTTCAGAAAGGCCCAGCCCTCCCCACGTAATGGGTCTTGTGGTTGTTGTTGTTTTCAGAGTCAGCTTGTCCCTTCACACACACACACACACACACACACACACACACACACCACACACACACCACACACACACCACACACACCACACACACACACACACACACACATACACCACACACACACACACACACACACATCACACACACACACACATCACACATACCACACACACAGCCACCTCCACCCATCCTTCCAGCAGTCACTCTCCCCGGACCTGATGAGGGGAAGTGCTCCTAAGTGGCCCAGACCCCCCCTTGCTGCCTCACTGCCAGGCCAAGCTGAGCTGGGGACCCAGGCCTGCCAGGAGCCAGAGCTGGGGAGTCCTGATGCTCAGGGGGGAGGAGAGAATGATGGGACGGGGCGGGGGAGAGGTGGGCAGCATCCAGGATGTGTAATTCCAGACGACAGCAGGAGCTAAGAAGACTGTGGGTAATTTGGGGGAATTTTTGGAAAATGTGAGTGTGATGTCAGCCTGAGTGAAAGGAAAGCCATTGGGGGTGGGGGTGGGGGAGTCCTGGGAAGCCAGCAGGGGAAGGCAAGTCATAATGGGAGGCATAGTTATTAGTCTAGAAAAGTTTAACTTGAAGCCCTTAGCCTACTCGCTTTACCTCTGCCCAGCACGGGCAAATCACACGATGTCATTCAAACCCATGCTGGCGAATCCTGGTTGAATCCAGGGCAAGAGTTGGGTTGATTTCTTCACAGATTATTGAGCAACTGAGCACAAAGCCAGCCCCTCACCAGCCCAGGCCGGGGAGGTGGGGGGGTAGGGGGGAATCAAGAATCAGCAAGGAGCCAGAAGAAATCCCTGCGCGCAAGCAGGTGGCAGAGGTCATGGTTGGGCAGTCCTATCGCCCAGAAACCCTGGGGTATTTGCCTGGTGCCTCTAAGAATGCTCTGATTGGCTAGTTAAAGGTCCATCTATCTACAATAGTTAAAGGTCCATCTGCAGCACTGGGAGCTCTCCCAACACCCTACCCAGAGGTTACCTCGGGCCTGAAGGTATCGGGAGCTGGCTGGCATTTGAGAAATGCTCACAGTCTTCGTGCACTAAGCCAGGCAGCACGAGCACACACTGGGACAGCCTGCTTCTGAGGGCAACGCATCATACGTTTGCAGCCAGACCCAGCTGCAATCGCAGCTCCCGTCCACAGCCTTCTGTCCATGCGACCTGTGGCAAGTCGCCGCTTGACCTCATGAAGACTCAGTGAAGTAGCAGCAGTGCTGTCTCCTGGAACTGTCGTTGTGAGCCTTAACTAAGATTGCAGAGGCCAAGTGTCTCCCCACGGGTCTGGCACATAGGGTTCAGTAAGTGATCCTTCTCATCTCTACCCCTTTTTCTTCTACACACACCCAGAACCGCGATTCACCCCAAACCTTGTCCAGTCCAGACTAACAGAACCAAAGAGAAGCAAAGCTGATAAAGTGTTGGGGTGGGGGTTGTGGACGGAGGATCAAATGGGCTCTTTCTGCCTTGAGGCACTGGGAAAGCCCCACTGGGCAAAGGTAGGAGAGGAATGGGAGAGCTAAGTCCAGGCAGTTCAAAGTCTGTTCCTCAAGCATCCCACTCCATCAGGCCCCAGTAAGGTGCCCACAGAAGAAACAGCACAGGCACCAGGAGAGGGGCTCTGTGGTCCTGAATCTCTCTGTACCCCTATTTCCAACCCTCTCCCACCCCCTCCCATCAGGCCTCACCCACACAAACCACGCTATCAAGAGGGAGAGACGGGGTGGTGGCCTATGACGATTTCTCTGAAGTCCTTTTTGCGGCTCTGACTTTAAGCCCCCGAGTTCCTCCTTTCTAAGCCAGGACTGGGGTTTGGGTAGGGGGACCAGAGCCCCTGGCTTCCCTAGAGGACTCTGATGCTATTCTCACCCTTGCTTGTCCCTTGCGGGTTTCCATCCTTCTGCGGCTTTTGGAGGGTCTCGGACCACCTCCCAAAGTTACTGGATTAAACCTGAGGAAGGAGGGTGGGAAAGAGCCTCCAACCTTGCCTGTGGCTTTCTTTGGAAACTACTAACAACCTGAAGCAACCCTCCCCCTCCCTCTCTCCTCTCCTGGCAGCTCTTGAATCCTCCAACTCAGTCCTGCCTGAGCTGGATTAGAGAAGGGAGGAGGTTATGGCCCATGGAAGAGTCATACCCTGAATTTTATGGGGTTTGCAACAGCCAGGTGCAGAGCTGGGTCACGCCCTTTCTCCAAAACAGCCAGAGAAATGAAATGCAGGCTCCGTGGTGCAAGGAGAAAGGGAGGGGGGTGGGAAGACAAAAGGGGGTTTTTGTAGGGGTGCTGGGGAGGGCCTGCGGGTGAGGAGGAATAAGAGGAAGTTATGGGGGGTTGGTTGTGTCATAACCAATAAGTGAGGAGCGATAGGAAGTTTCCATGAGTTACTGCCATGGGAACAGGTTTTGGGCAGGTATCGGGCGGGAGCTGGCTGGCATTTGAGACGTGCTCACAGCTCACAATCCCCTGAGGACCTGTGGCCATAATCTCTCTGAAACCCGCTCCTGCCTCCCCAACCTCAGACCTTCTGCTGCAGGGAAGAGCATTGGGGCAGCCGGAGCCCAACATCGCTGAGCTCTTCCAGCCCCAGCATTTATCTTAGGGTTATTTTCACTCCCGAGAACAAAGAAGCTTTTTATTCGGCAAGTGGCGAGAGCCCACACCTCTGACAAGCCATAGATCACCCTCGGGGAGGTCGGAGGGGATGGTGGCTAGCACGTGAGGCTTCTCCCTCCCCCCAGAGCCACAGAGCGGGTGCCTGGTTTATGGCTTGTGGTTGGCTCCCAGGCAGAAGGCGAGAATTGTGCAGGACAAACTGGTTCTGAGGGTCGAAGGCCAACTCAGGGCAGGAAGATGGAAAAGAGAGGGGATGATTAACTCGCAGGAAGGAGCCCTGAGCAATCCCTCAGCCCAAACTCTCTGGGCTCAGTCTCCTCACCTGAGACACATGATGATCAACCAAATCACCTGAGGAGCTCTTATGGAAGAAAGGGAACACATTCCCATGGTCTATAAAGGGCAACCGTATAGAAAAGGTATAGTGCAGTGGTCAGCAAACTCATTAGTCAACAGAGCCAAATGTCAACAGTACTACGATTGAAATTTCTTTTGAGAGCCAAATGTTTTAAAGTTATGCTTCTTCTAATGCCACTTCTTCAAAATGGACTCACCCAGGCCGTGGTATTTTGTGGAAGAGCCACACTCAGGGAGCCAAAGAGCCGCATGTGGCTCGCGAGCTGTAGTTTGTCGACCATGGGTATAGTAGATTCAACACACCCAGTGGCCACCATTGTAGATAAATTTACTGTTTCCTTCAATAAGTATATTGGAATACACTAGCATATATAAGTATAGACATACACACTTATTGATATGCACAAATATATCATGAATTCGTGCATGGGCGGGGTCTGGCTAGCCTGCCCCAATCCGGCCAGGCCAGCCATGGGGGAGGGGATGCAGGAGGTTGGCCAGCTGGCCCTGCCCGCTGGTCAAACTCCCGATCCAACTCCTGATCAAGGGGACAATTTGCATATTAGCCTTTTATTATATAGGATACATATGCATATAAAATCTGTTTTTACATATTTGGTAGGAAATTAAATGCATTGTTCTACAATATCTCTATTACACTTATGTGGTTGTCACTCATATTTGTATATAGAACTGTCTTCTTTTTACTGACTTAATATTTCATTGCGTGACTATTGATATTTATGTAATTGACCATATTTTCCTATTACAAATAATGCTTCAGTAAGTATTTATGTAACAAACTTCCTTGTACATAACTGTGAGTACAAGACAAGTAGGATATATTCTTAGAACTGCTAGGCCAATAAAAGGACATGTGCATGGGTTTTTGTTACAATGGATTTTGCTAAATTGCTCTTTATCCACATGTGGCTCTTTGGCCCCATGAGTGTGGCTCTTCCACAAAATACCACTTGCGGGCGCACATGTACAGTGCAATTGATACTTCGTGGCCCATGCACAAAAGTTGGTTTTCAGCTCTCAAGAAAATTTCAATCATTGTACTGTTGATACTTGGCTCTGTTAACTAATGAGTTTGTCGATCACTAGCTTAGGCTAATACAGTGTTATAAAACATTTTGATCCACATTAATTTTAGATGAGAAAAATAACATTTCACTTGGTTATATTTTGCATTGTACTCATTATAAATAAGGTTGAGAAACTTTTGATGCGTTTAAAAGCCATATGCACTCATAGAAGCTTTGAAATGCATGGATTCCCCAGGTCCTCCACTTCAAAATCTAGTTCAGTAAACCCAAAAATCAGTATTAAAAAATACTGAAGTGTTTGGAGTAGATTTAAAAAAAAATTTTTAAGAGAACATCATAAGAAAAGCACTATTCATATAAGAATAGATTGATAAATTGCACTTCAATTAATATTGTAAACATCTGTTTATTAAAAGAGAATGAAATGTCAATCAGAGCGAGAGAAGATATTTGCAATTCTGCAATGAACTCAGAACCAGAAAATATAAATAGCTCCCACAAATCAACATGAAAATGACAGTGACAAGGCAAAGAATGGGACACAGTGAGTTGGTATCAACAGACTATTACCAGGACATGTGCTCCTGGGGATAGGGACTTTGTCTTGTTCGCCAGTGAATTTCCAGAGCCTACCATGATATCAGGCACAATAGCAAATATACAGTAATGTTTGTTGGATGAACTAAGAGGAGTGACGAACAGGAAAGAGACAAAGATGACACTTCTCTTCCTGGATTAAAATATAAGGGAGTAGGAGGATGGGATGTCAAGAGAAGATGGTTTGGAGAGGAGAGAGATGATGGGTTACATGGATACTGAAAGCCTAGCAGAACACCCAGCTGGAGCAACAGAGTAGGCAGTTGTAAAAACAAGACTAGGACTTGGACCAGAAAGCCCAAGTAGCAATTTCCCCTGTGAGGTCTCCTCTGAGAAGTGATTTCGAAAGCTGTATGACCAGCTGTATGGCATGGGCAAAAGAGAGAATAGAGAGAAGATGGGTGAGGACCCTGCCAAGGGCTGTTTTAACAGGAAAGTTTGCAGGATGGGGCTCGAGAGCAGATGCATCACTTTTCATTCGTCAGCAGCAATCGGAAAGGGACAAAGCTACCACTGAAGGAGTAACTGCAAAGCTTGACATGTCCTTGGGTTGGGAACAACCTAAAAGATATGAGGGAAGAGATGGGAGAAGGCAAAGGATATAAGCAAGAAAAAGTCTGGTGGATGGAGCAAGACACTCCAAGTGAAGGGCTCCAACTCAGGGGTGATCCAGGTTGAATGACCCGGGCATAACTTGAGGATGGGGGACTTTAAGAGAAAGAAGGCAAATTTATGAATACAAAATTGATAGGAAAGTGTATACCAGTATTTGTTCAGAATAAGAAAATTAGTCACAAGAAAATAAAGTGCTATACTGATAAATATCACAAAACCCAGAAAAATAACATTATTAATTAATTAACTCCTGACAAACCCCTATAATACTTTTTTTGGGAAAAATATTTCTTTTGCTTTGTACCTTTATTGATTCTTTTCTATCAAAAGTTTTGTGGTATTTTTTATAGAGAGGGTGGTAAAATAACTCAGTCTTTCCTCTAGCATGGTTGATCAAAACTTGTTTTTATTGTTAATGGTTTAGAACATTTTTTTTTTTTTTTTTTTAGCTTCACAACTTGATATTGGTAAGGTCATAGAAATGTTTAGGATTGTTGTCATATTTCAAAAAACCACTATCAAGGTCCTTTTATATATGAGCTATAGTATTTCAGGGTGTGCCAAGTTTTCTTACACAGTGACTCATCTTATATATTCTTAAAATTGACAATATTTGTTAACCAGTTTGTTGATTTCTCATTTTAGTGGTTTGTCTAAAAGTTTTGTATTATCTCACTGATGTCAGAATTTCATCTCAAATGAGCAATACATTTATATATTTTTTATATGATTCAGTGATAAGTTCAGAATCACAAACACATGACTTTACAGACAAACATTCCAGCTATTTGTAGCATTAAGGCAAATGTGTGCCCTACAAACACAGGAATTCTGATTAAATTGTAATTTTTTTGGTGAAAAAATGAAAAATATATGGTGCGTTTTCAATTGAGTATATTCCTGGCAGGAGAGGATATCCAACTTGGCTTGGTGTTAATGAGAACCAAATCTTGTTTGCAGTTTTACATTTCTGATGAATGAAAAAGAGATTTTCCTAGACTAGTTTATGTTCTGATGCCTATTGGCATCTAAATAGACATGCCCGTGCCAAAACCGGTTTGGCTCAGTGGATAGAGCATCGGCCTGCGGACTGAGAGGTCCCAGGTTCGATTCCAGTCAAAGGCATGTACCTTGGTTGTGGGCACATCCCCAGTAGCGGGTGTGCAGGAGACAGC
This sequence comes from Pipistrellus kuhlii, assembly GCF_014108245.1. Classification (NCBI taxonomy): domain Eukaryota; kingdom Metazoa; phylum Chordata; class Mammalia; order Chiroptera; family Vespertilionidae; genus Pipistrellus; species Pipistrellus kuhlii. The sequence goes on from NW_023425438.1 coordinate 17,049,901, forward strand.
TGATCAATGATTCTCTCATCACAATGTTTCTAACACTCTATCCCTCTCTCTTCCTCTCTGTAAAAAATCAATAAAATATATTTTAAAAAATAATAAGTAAATAAATAAATGGACATGCCCATGTCCTGACCTCCAGAAGCTGTGGATTTAACCTTATTTGGAAAAAGGGTCTTTGCAAATGTGATTAAATTAAGGCTCTTGCAGATGTGATTAAATTAAGGATCATCCCAGATTAGCCAGGTGGGCCCTAAATTCAAAGACAAGCGTCCTTTTAAGAAACAGGCAAAGAGGAGACAGAGACAGAGAGGAGAAGGCCACGTTAAGACAAGAGGCAGAGATTGGAGCAATGCTGCCACAAGCCAAGGATTGCCAGGAGCTGAAAAAGGCAAAGAAGTATTGTCCCCTAGATACTTGGAAGGCAGTGCCAAGCTGTGCACACCTTGATTTCAGACTTCTGGCCTCCAGAACTGAGAGAGAATACATTTCTGTTGTTTTTAGCCAACCAGTTTGTGGTGCTTTATTTCAGCAGCCACAGGAAACTCACAGCATCATTGCCCACTAACTTTTCTGCCTTCCTGCCTCCACAGGAGCCAAAAGAGATCCACCCCAACACTGGGTCACACCAGGCTTCCTAGGCCATGGAGTTCAAATGTGGCATTTCACCCCTAAACACACCCAGACAGAAAATAGTATGTCTTTATCTTTTTCAGCCCAAAACTGCACAGCAGGAGAAAGGGTTTGGTCCAAATGAGCATGGAAATTCAGCATGACCCCCAGCCCAGGCCTCATCTAACCCAACACAAACACTAAATAAAATAATTCAATTAGCTCAAATGCCAACTTCAACTCCAATCAATCCTATACCAACCACCTCGGCCCCAATGTTAGTTCCAATTCCAACCTCACCTTAGGTCAAAGGCAAGATGGAAAGGAATGATCTCTGGGGAGGGAATCACCACTGCCCCACAATCTGATAGCCTTGACCGACAGCTGTCTGCAATTTGTAGCCTGAAACCTGCCTTGAACCACTGGTTTAAAATTTGATAGGAAGCTATTGCCATTATTAAAGGATTTAATACTCAGAAATCTATTTGGAAAGAACCCGACCTTAGAACTTCATAGCTGAGAAATAGAGGCATTTTAGTTACTTCCTCTACAAACAGCAGACTAGGATGAAAGTTCTTAAGAAACTCATCTCCCCCCACCCTGGTCTGCCAGCAGTCATCAGGAAATGGGATTATCTTCAATTTATAAATGATAAATAATTGCCAGCTTCTAAGAAGATGGAAGAATCCACAGGGAGACGCTAGATTTTTTTTTTAAAGAGACACCAGCATGTTTCATTACGACATATATCCAGCCTCCTCCTGACCCTGGAAAGCTGGTTAGGGGTGCCAGTCCTCTGGCCTGCATGGTACAGGGTTCACTGTGAGATGGGGAAAGTGGGGATTCAGAGCATGAGGCCCGAGGTAAGCCCCAGAATTGTGCTCTGTCGGAGAAGGCAGAGGTCAGTCTGGAAATGTGACTCCAAAATGACCTGTCAATCAAGGGGAAACAAGACAAATAACCGAGGCTGAGACACAAAGCCCCCGGGGCTGGTCAGCAGGAGCAGCGAAGGCCGGAACAAGAAACTGCAGGTTGGGGCACGCCATCAGGGGGCCAGCGGTCTGCACTCACCCCAGGGTCCAGCGACCAGCACCCCAAGCAGCTTTTACACCCTTAACCCCCAAATTTGCATGGAAAAGACAGATTCCTTTTGTAATAACTCTTTTTTTATATGATTAAAAAAAATGGAAGCCTATTTAGAAAGTATAAAAAGTTTGTAGAAACAAATTGAAATGAACCACAACCCCTTGACTTGAGTCATGATCATTTAAAGGGCTAGGGCATTTGCAGCACTTAGTTATTTCAAGAATTTATCCTTTTACCCTCTAGGTTCAGTTACTAACATCTAGAAGAAGAACAAAACGAAACTCTCCTGTTCCCTTTCTTTGTCCAAGAGGACAAAACCTGAAAAGAAACCAAGGCCACAGCTAATGCTGACACACCAGATCCTATTTCCTGCATTGCTAGGGAGGCAGCTGTCCATTCAGAACATGTGTGTTGACCCTTTCCTAGGAGCCCGCGCTGTGCTAGGCACTGGGTTACAGCACAGCAGAGACCATCCCTTCTCTGGGCTCGTCCATCCTTTGCAAAGGCTATCAGGGGTGCCCCAGGCCAACCCCCCAGCATATCACTGACACACACTCATGTGCCCCCAGCCACATACTCCGACATCACAACATCATACACATACTTTCACACTCACAAATACATTCAAGCACACAACCACTGGCACACCCGTATGGTCACATAACCAATATATACTTACACACACACATACACACTCACACACATATGCTAGACAGTTACCTGCTCCTTCCTTAATACTCTCCTAGACCCTGGTGGCATTTACCATATGTAATGTGGTAAACTCTACACTGTCTCTTCTCTGCCTCAGCCTGGAAATTCTCTAAGTTCATTTCTATAAGCCCATCTTTCTTCACAGTACCTGACACAGAGTAGGTATTCAATAATCTATACCGTATGAACTTTGAATGCCATGTCTAAGGACTTTGACCCAAGGAGCAGGGCAATCTCTCCCCAGTCAATCTATCTCTCTATCTCTATCTACTTTATATATCTATCTCTCTATATCTCTCTCTGGCTAAAGTTGAAATTGGGTAAAAAAATAAAAATTAAAAAAAAAATCTAAGGGAGTGAAACTGGAAAAGTTGGCCCGTGTGCTACCTGTCACTACCAGAACCATTAATCAGAGACAAGCATTGAATCTTGTTGGGTGTTTTATTCAGATGGCCAGCGATTTGAGAAGACAGCGGATTATGTACTCGAGAAAGACCGTCTTCCATTCCATCTCCAGCCAACTCTTTTTATAAGAAGAAGAAATGTACAGGTAAGGTGTTTGGAATTCAGGGAAAAGGGTTAATCAGATAAAAACTGCAGTTCATGATTTTCTGAGCATCCCTTCATCTGCTGACCCGTGATTCCTTATCTGCATCCGGGGCCCAGGCCGTTCTCCCCTGGAGCACCGTGGCTCAGATACCATCTTGGGCACTTGCAGTCCTCCTAGGGCACCAAGGTCGAATTGCTTGCGGGTCTCCTGAAGTCAGGGCAGGTCCAGTCATACATTCTAGTCCCTGAACAATAGATCTCTCCACACTTATTTCCAAGCCTATTCACTGTACATCTGAAGCTAAAAACGTTTTAAGTTGAGTGCCCCATCAGAAACTCCTCAGAAAAATGCCAGATTCTATTACAAGGCTTCTTCCTCTCAGCTCTAGACTCATCCTGGCTCCCACTCTGAAGCGGACACAGACAGACAGTACCCAGAGGACCTTCCCTGCTGCTTTGTGCGTGTGTGTGGAACCTGTGACCTTGTGAAAAGAGGCAGAAGAGACTGTCCGTTTTTGCATCATTCTCTCAAGACTCTCCTTGCCCAATCCCACTGCCTCCCCCTGTTCCTTTCACAATATTACTCCTGAATAAACCTTTTTCAGACTTAATTCTGAAAGGAGGAGAACAGGGGAGGGAGAAGGAGAGGAGAAAGGCGAGGAAAATGGCTGCATCTCCAAAGTGTGAAGCCATTGGTGAGACCACCACAGGCCTAGGTCCGACCCTCAGCTTTGAGGAGCCAGAAATAGGATTCCTTGCCCCTCCAAAGGTTGAGCAGATGCCAGGAGACTGAGATGTATTCCCCAGTTTCATGCAGGATGGAGGACAAACTCAAATGGTTGATAAACTTCAGAAAAGAAGAGACAGACTTGATGAGACTTGACTTGATGGGAATTGATGAGACTTGAGGGGACGGGACTGTATGTGATTGGCCTGGACAAGACAAGGAAGCTTGGGATGAATCCTGGAGCACTCACCCCAACTTTTGGCAGAGCAGACAACAAAGGAGCCCCAGAGAAGCAGACCAACTTCCTGGCTGCTGAAGCCCCACACAGTCACCCTTCTCTTGCTAGGCCAGCTCCAAGCCACACCCAGGAACCAAAACAACTGGCGGAAGGATAGTCCATCCTACACACACACACACACACACACACACACACACACACACACACAGGGCCTGCAGAGCTAAGGCAGCTCCAGGACCCGTGGTTCTCTTGGCCTGACAACGAGGGATCAGGGCTGGGAGCTGGGAAGAAGGCTGCCATGGGTCAGGTGGGGCTGTGTGACCTCTGTGGTTAGAGCTGAAGCTCTGAGCTTCTCCCCTAACAAGAGCCTCAGATTTGGGAAAGGATGGAGGATTGGGGGTGGTGTGAAGGCATTTAGGGTCAGGTTTGGCATCATCACCCCTCCCAAGTGCCCCCACTGCATAAGCACAGCCCTGGAGACCTGGCCCCATAGTACAATACCTGGGGCTCATGGAGGTGGGAGACCGGGGCCTGCCACCTCCCCACCCCCATCTCAATACACAAACACCGAGTCTCCTCATCCTTCTGCAAGGCCAGTGAAATCTACTACCACCTTCTACTCTTGGGCTGTTTCCTCACTACTAGCACGCCTGCAGCCTACTCTCTACCCAGGGGCCCATTCGCCTTGTTTAGGTTCTTATTCCCTTATACATCCTGCCCTGGGGTTGTCCTCTTCCTTGAGGCATTAGCACCTTCCACAAGCCTTTTATCACCCCAGCCCTGCCTGCCTGGGGTCAGCCTTCAATCCACAAGTGTCTGGGGAAGAGCCCCGGAAGCTTGGTCACACTTCCCAGGCAAGCTTCACAGTCCCCTCCCTTCCTGTCTTTGGCATGTCCTGAAGTCCTAACCCCCTCCTACCTTTTCTCCCTCCCCCGCAACAAGAGGTGTTCCCATAATCAGTAGGCATCAGTCGGCTCTAATCAACCCCCTGTTTTGACTATTTTAGCAGCAATAAAAGGGCCATAAAGAGAAAGTCAGGGGCCCCTCGAGGAGCATGGATCTCCTTCGCTGTGATATAATGAAAAACACCAAGGGCTTCCTCAGAGCCCTAAGTGACAGCCCTGGCAGAGCAGCTATTGGAGGAGGCCTAATTATGCTATAAATTAAAGGGCTTTTTCTTTTTTTTTTTTTTAACCCCAACATTATGACCTTTAATAAGATTGTTTTTACAACCAGCTGTCAATAAATCATGCAGGAGCACCAGTGAGAAGCATTCTCCGAGAACTTCTGCGAATTTCATTAGCTGCAGTTTATTTGGTTTTTTGGCGAGCTATGATGTTTTTTAAATCTCAAATTAAAGGCTCTGAACCATAAAAACTAATTCAGAAAAGTTCCTGTTTCAGCCTCTGAAAACAAGCTTGCCTAATTGCAGAAATTAGCTGAGATGTGGCCAGGCCAGGAGGTCATTAGCTGGGAAGCGGTGACGAGTGGCTAGGACTTCACCAGGCCTGGTGGCCACGAGCCCCCTAGAACCTGAAGGTGACAATTCCAGGCGCCTACAGTGGCCATCCCTGGGAGGTCCAGGGCCTGAGGGCTGCTGACCTCAAGAGGGACAGGCCAACTCAGCAACTGGGGCTGGAAAGGGCTAGCCCTGCCACAGCACAGGGTCCATGGACCACCAGACTGGGGATCCCACAGAGCTGTTGAACCCACTGATCGGAACGTCTCCCCACCCCAGCTTTCTCCGAGTTCTTGTCTTCCTTGCACCATCACCACTGACTATATCAGTGTTATAAACTTCCTGAAATACATACAATGAGATATACGAAGAACAGGATAGGGAAGTGACACATTCAGAGGCATCACTATGGCAAAGGAGTACACAGCATTAGAAAACACGGGGCCAACAGAAGCAGAGATGATATGAGGTCTGTTACCCACTTCTTAAGAAGGCAGGTGGACTGGGTTGAAATTCCAGCCCTGCTGTTAATTATGGAGCTGAAACTAGAAAAGCCAGCATTCATGCTACCTACCTGTCACTACCAGAGCCAGTGAGTAGAGACAAGGATTGAATCTCTACGGATGCTTTATTCAGATGGCCCGTGATCTGAGAAGACAGTGGGCTATGTATCCTAAAAAGACTCTTCTATCTCATCTCAAACTGACCCTTTTCATAAGGAGGAGAAAAGTGTAGGCAAAGGGTTTGGAATTCAGAGAAAAGGGTGAATCAGATAAGACCAGCAGTCGGTGATTTTGTGAGCATCCCTTCTTTATCTGCATCCGGGGCCCAGGCCGTTCTCTCCTCAGAGCACATCGGCTCAGATACCATCGTGGGTGCTTTCAGTCCTCATAGGTCGAATTGCTTGCGGGTCTCCTGAATCAGAGCAGGTCCAGTCATACATTCTAGTCCCTGAACAATAGCTTTCTACACACATTAATTACCAAACCTATTAACTATATATCTGAAGCTAAAAAAAAAATAATAATTTCTTGAGTTCCCCATCAGAACCTTGGGAAAGTAGAGTGTACAATGAAGACCCGTGAAGCCAGGCTGACCTTGTTCAAATATTAACTTGACACTTGCTAGCCAAGTGACCTGAGGCAAGTTACTTCATCTTTCCGGGCCTCCGTTTCCAGTAAAATGGGAGTGTTAGTGGTACTGCCCCCCAGAAGGCTGTAGGGATGAGGGAGTAGAGGCAGACAAATCGGTTAGCACAGTGCTAATGTTTATAAGCTCTCAAACAATATCAGCTAGTCACAATGGCAGTAAGAGGAGTGCTGGTATTTCCTTCTCTGACTCTGAACTTCATCTTCTAAAAAAAAAAAAAAAAAAAAAAAAGAGCAGGGGGCCGAAACCAGTTTGGCTCAGTGAATAGAGTGTCAGTCTGTGGACTGAAAGGTCCCAGGTTCGACTCCGGTCAGGGGCATGTACGGTGGTTGCGGGCACATCCCCAATAAAGGGTGTGCAAAAGGCAGATTCTCTCTCACCGATGTTTCTAACTCTCTATCCTTCTCCCTTCCTCTCTGTACAAAATCAATAGAAAAAAAAATTTTTTTTTTTTAAAAAAGCCGGGGACTGAAGGATTTTTAAAGCCAATGTGTAGAAGTAATTCAGAGAGGTGTAGCTCTCTGCTTAAACCCTTCAAAGGCTTCCCCTCGCCCACAGATTTAAATCTAAGCAACCGGGAAAGAGCCTGCATGGCTGGGTCTCTGCATGTCCCCTCAGGTTCTCATCTCCTGCTAGGTGCCATCCTGCCATTCAGTATAACTGACATTCCTAGTACCTCTGCCTCTGAACCCAGGCACAGTCTTCCCTCTACATGGAGTGCCCTCCTGAGCCTCTGTAACTGGTTAAGTCCTATTCCTGGCAGGCACCTAAAGTCGCTTTCTCCAGCAAGCTCCCTAGTCCCTCATCCCTACCCCTCCCCTTCCACAGGCGTTTCTGTAACACCTGGTGCTTCCGCTGTCAGAGACCCCATCAGCCTACACTGATGGCTTTGTCCACACGCTGCCCCCACCAAAGCAGGAAGCATGGTGGTGTCTGTTTTCGCTTCCTGAGATTCCCAAAGCCTACAACCAGCCCAGGCATATGTGCATAAAATATCTGTCAAAGGGATGTTAAACATACACATAAGACCTAGAAGAATTATAGAATTCAGAAGCATAATACCTAGAATAATTACATGTAGAAATAGAACGTTATCTTGAAAACATATTTAATTTGTAACTAGGAGTTGGTTTCCTTAATTTGAATGAAGTGAGTCTATTAGAAGATTGTCAGAAAATAAAACTATTAATACATCTTACCGTGGTCTCCTCGTCAGACCTTCATCTCCTTTTTCTCAGAGAATGAGGAGGGAAGAAGGGAGGAACAAGGGACTGAATGGGGTGAGGCTGGATAAGAAAAGAAGGGCTTTGAGAACCAAGAGAAACAGGGGCTAGGACCCAGGAGGGTCCCAGTCTCCACGCCCCCAACTCCTTTCCTCCACACTCCCCCACCTGCCCAGCTTCCACAGCTCTCCCAGGGCAGGAACATCAGTGGTTCTAAAATTTCCGAATGAAAACCATTCGTGAAGTCGTGCGTGGGAAATGAAATGCCAGCACATGGGCGTCAGTGACTGTGAAGAAATCATGGCATCTACCCTCACCTGGCCTTCCTTTGGTTTGCCTCATTAATCAGCTCCCCAGGTCATCGGGGTGTCTCACTTCAGGCTCACAGGTCTGGTTTTTGTATAATACACATTTCCCCCAGTTTTTATTTCATCTGCTTTTTTCAAGCAGCCTTTCCATTATTTCTGAACATTTGAGTTTGAGAAAAAAAAAAAATGTAAATTACAGACGCCTGTGGATTGACGTAATGTGAAAAGAAGGCAGCTGTTTTCCCTCCCTCCAAACAGGGGACATAGTTTTTAAAACTAATAAACCCCCTAAACCTCATGAAGCCTCTTTCAACCTTTTTAAATGGCCATTTTCAGAATGGAAAAGGGAAAAGAAAAAGCAGGGAAATGTGTTTGGGGCAATGTCTTGGCAGAAGGGGGAACGGTCCCAGCCTGTGCTGATGGAGTCTGTCTCCTCCCTCAGGTCCAAGGTCTCAGACCCTGGAAAGCCTGGGAGGGGAAGGTCCAAAACGTGGGCATGGGTCTCAGAAGGCCTGGTAGGGAGGAGAAACTGGACAGACACAGGAGATGGGAATTTCATGGAGCAGGGAGGTCTGGAGAAGGTGAGAGTGAAGAGATCAAGAGGGAACTAGGAGGGATCACTTTTGACAACCAGGCTGTGGGAGGGTGGGCACTGGTAGGAGCCGAGAGTCTGGCTATCAGCCAAGACACATACTGAACATTGTCTGTCTTCTCTAGAAACAGGAATTGAATGTGGAAGAGGTCGGGGAGTTGGGGGTTAGGGACAGTGGGAGAGCTGAAATGGCACTGTGAGGAGCTCCAGGGAGATAAGGAAGGCCACATGTGAAGACTGACCTGACCTCTAGTGAGTGCAAGACTCTCTCATTTTGAATGCCCACAGAGCAGGGTCACTCTGCTCTTCCCAAAGGGCTCTGGTTGACTGTGTACTCAGACATTGGGTCCTGTTCTGCCTACAGCCCTAAACTAAACGCCCAGCAGAAACTCATAGAAGGCACCTAGGAATATTTATGGAATGAATAAATGAACTGATATGTAAATGGATCCATGAATGAATAGAATTAGTATCTTCTAAGCAGCTGTATTCCTCTGGGAGGAAGTATGGGTACATCTTCTCCACCAACACCAGCATTACACCCCAAAAAACAAGGCTCCCATGGACAGTTGCACAGGTTATAAGAAATCCAAATACATTTTTTTTTTTCTTCCAAAGTGGCTAGTCATTCAGAGAGCAAAATATTCTAGCAATCGTTGAGAAGTTCCCTTCTTGCTCTATCTCCCTCTTTTGGGTTAAACAGGTTGGGATTTGAAAATCAGAGAAGGCAGAAGAGACAGCAAAATCGATTTTGAAGTGTTCAGCAAGAGGCTATTGAGACACGCCCTGTGTTTCCCACGTGGGCTGCCGATTCATGCTATCTAGAAGCCTCAGAAGGCAGACAGTCCCCCCAGCCACCCGAGGGATGGGTCCAGCTCTCCCAGTTTCTGGGGTTGAAACAGGTCTTTGGAGTTTCTCAACTTGCCTCCCAGGGTCAAGAGAGATTCCCAGCAAATTAGCCAGCACTTTCCCTGTATGGGGTTTGAAGTTAATTTCTGGTTTGAAAATAATTCCTCCAATGCCTCCACCTCCCAATCCATTGAGGAAGCTTTCAAATGTCTCAGATATAGATCCTTCCCCACCACACTCACACCAAAGGACACTGCGAGGGAACTTCTCCTTCTAGGCAGCTGCTATGGAATAGAAGGGGTGGGTGAAGATGGAGATCTTGTGAACCAAAAGGGAAAACTCAGGCCCACCAGTGTCCCTTCCTGGGCTGAAGCCAGGGAGATGTGCATGGGTTGCCAGTCAAAAGACAAATGTCAGTGATCCTTGGCATTTGAACTGGCAGGGGAAGAAGAAGAAAAAAAAAAAAAAAAACATGTGTTTCACCATTACCCTTCTATTCTGGCTTATAATTTAGGGATCAAGGGATAAGGCTCCAGCTAAGAATCTTGAGTTAAAATCTTCAAGCTAAAAGTAAAATCACTTAAAAAAAAAATACAACTGCTTGTCAACTTTATTCACCTCCTATTTAGAAGTGAAAAATGCTCCAGGGGGAAGTTTCCTGAGAAAAAGCCAGAATTGACTGTGTATTTCTCACAAACAGAGCTCCCTGGTCTGTTCTGCGAGAAACGAAACCCATAAGACCCACCCAGCAAGCCTCTTGGGCAAAAAGGAGTCTAAGCCAGAGTTGAAAATCCACTTCAGGACTTTTTTACTGCTGGGGTGGGTTGGAGAACTGTCAATGAGCAGGGAAATAGCACATCTGGGATATGGCTCTGTCCCCTTGTTGGCTGGTATAACTCAACATGTACGTTAGATCTTTCTCTTTTTTTAATGGCCAAGGTTTATCTGGCTTCTATTAATTTTTTTAAAGTCCAGGGTGAATATGATTGTTAAGTTCTATAGGTTTACATTTGTGTAAATGAAAAGCCATATTTCACTACTGGGCAGATCTCCTGCTTGCCTTAAAAATAAAACATGGGAAAACGAAGCACTGCCATCCAAGACACGGGTTACCCAACTCACCCAGAAGATACTAAAAGACAGGGGTCTTGTGATTTTCTTCACTAAAGCTATATCCCCTGTGTGCCTTTATAAAACCCGGTTCTGGAAAAGTCGGCGCCAAGATGCTCACGCTGAACGTAGACTTTTGGATTAATTTAGTCAGTCATGTTCTGACCATGGCAACACGAGGCTATTATAGGCCTTATTTTGCAGCAAGCAAATTGGTTTGTAAAATTGATATAGCCATATTAACTCCTAAAGGGATTTGGGAAGAAAGTGAGTAGACCCTTCTGGAGACAGTGATCTCTTTCTTTTTCTTTTTCTTTTTTTTTTTTTTTTTCCAGTCGAAGACTGACATCAGTTCTGACCAGAAGGGAATGTCTTTTTCATGGAAGTCCACCCTTGGCATTGGCTCTTGAGTTAAAAGCAAGAGCAATGTAATAAATGTTTGGTAACAACCCCCCACATACTTAGATTTATTGGCTAGTTAAATCTTTAACGGTTAAAGTTAAAAACCTTTTATTTCAATGGCCTGGGGATTTGCACAGCTGGAAGGTTGTATTTTAATATATTCAAATTGGAATGGGAAAACCAAAGTGATCAGGACTTTCTTGGATACTCCCAAGCTGCTAGGGAGCAGACACAGCCTTGCCCCCAGGTCCTCCCTCCTCACCCCAAGCCAAGTTCCAAAGGGAAGAGGGGAAAGGGAGAAGGAAGCATGCTTCAGGCGGAAATGTGGGTGGTTCCTTTCCTACTTTCACTCACCTGCTCTGACTTTCCACTCAAGTCATAGAGAAATCAAAGAGCATCTATAGTCAGGTTTTGCCACCCAAGTGATGCATCTTGGTTGGGTCATGCCTTGCCAGCTCCACCCTTCTGTAAACTCCCTAGTGTGGTGGCCTGGATTGGAAAGGTAGTGTCAAACAGTGGTAAAGGGGCTGGGGGTGACTGAGTTGACAAGGGCTGATAATGTGATGAAGGGATATGGAGGAGAATGAAAGACTATTATGGCATAATGGAAGTACAGAATTTGAGATAAGAGGTTAGAGTGATGAAAGTGATAAGAGGTAGTGCTTATGCCATCTAACCAAATGCTTACTCTGTTCCAGGTAATTTCAAACAGCTTTATGTGAATTATTTTGTGGATTCTCCAATTTGGTATTTTACTCTCCCTTTAAACTGAGATATATAGTGGTAAGGAACTTGCCCAAGCCCATCAGGCTAAAAAGAGATGAAGCCAAGATTCAAAACTGGTAATCTGACTCAAGAGTCTATAGTATTTTTATTAAAAAGAAGTACATTTTTATTGGTTTCAGAGAGGAAGGGAGAGGGAGAAAGAGATAGAAATATCAATGATAAAGAGAATCATTGATCGGCTGCCTCCTGCACACTCCACACTGGGGATCGATCCTGAAACCTGGGCATATGCCCTGAGCAAGAATCAAACCATAACCTCCTGTTTCATAGGTTGATGCTCAACCACTGAGCCACACCAGCCAGGCAGAGCCTACATTCCTAATGGGGCCTTCAAAGAATTGGGTATGGGAGTATTCAATGTCTTAGAAATTAATGGGGATGAGTATTATAGTCACTGGTAAAACAAAGCCAGCAACGACATCTCCATCATGTTCAGGAAACATGAGAATGAGGAAATTCTCCATCTCATGCACATCCCACAAATGCACACCACCACTTCATCCCAGCAGTTTCTCATGCACCTTAAGACAGAGAAACAAATTTGAAAAAAAGGTATGTTATTCACTCATCTACTCACTTCATAGGCACCTGCTTCAGAAACACACCCATCATGGCACCAGTGCTTTCACACAGATGCACTAACATTCAGACTCACATCTTCTGGCACCACACAGTGCACAAGTTCACACACACACACACACACACACACACACTCTTGTGCACACCAAGGGGTATTCCAGATGCAGTTATCTCTTGTTGAATTCTTGGAACTCAACCATGCCATTGTTTTCCAAATGTTGACTGCTGGCTGTCCAGCTGACAATCATGCACCTGGCCAAGATTGGATCCTGAAGGGTGATGGGTAACACATATGGATCAGACTGCCAGAACTATATGATGATGCAAAGGCACCCAGGTCAAAGTGGTGATAAATAGGATTATCTAGCCACCACTTCCAATCTTCCATCCTAAGAGCCCTGAGCTCTCACCTTGAGGAAAGGTCAACCAGTTTTGTTAGTGACCTTTGCAAGGTCAAACCTGGGTCTTTAGTCACCAATAGCTATCGCAGCATCCAGAAGAAAGGCTGCAAGCACAGGTCATTCTTTTTCTTTTCTTTTTTTCTTTTTGTTAATCCTCACCGAAAGAGTACAGAGGGATAAGAAATTATTTGTTTCTTATAATATAAGAAACAAATAATCCAAGGATATTTTCCTACTGATTTTCAGAGAGTGGAAGGAAAGGGAAGAGACAGAGAGAAACATTGATGTTAGAGAGACACATCGATTGATTGCCTTCGGTACATGCCCTGCCCAGGGCTGGGGATCAAGCCTGCAACCAAACCAAGTAGGGCTGGGTCCCAGGGAGAGAAGACTCTTGATGGAAAATGCCAGGTTCCCAGTGACTTTTCTAGTTCTAAAACGCTAATATTTCTCATCTGGAGGCTCACAGATTTTCACGGGGTTTTCCATTTCAAGGCCATTTTGTTTTTTTATGGGGTTTGATGTTCTCTGCACAAACATAGGTTTAATAATTGACGGAGTGCCAGGCTGTCCACTTTGGCACTCCTAGCCCTGTCAGGCAGGACAGTGAGGCCACTCAGCTCACATGGCCCGAAAAGCCAGGACACTCTGCTCTCTGGCACAGAGACCTTGCCAATTGCAGGAAGTTGGGAAATAAAAGAAATGTTTCAAATAAAAAGATGTCAATTTAACAGGGACCTGAAAACAGATGTTCCTCACAGAGCCCCAGAGCCGCCTACCCGCCCGCCCATCCGTCCTCCGGGTTTTCAAAGTCACTTCTTGTCAGGTGCCCTGGTTAAGAGGGAGAATTAATGAGCTGTGCTCCATTTTACAGCTGCCGTCTGATGTGGGAGCCCTGTGCGGAGCGCTGGGCGGACTGGCCAGCCTGGCCCCCAGCCCTTCCTCCAGCAGCTCAGCCTGGATCAAAGAGGAGAGCAGCTCAGCTTTTATAGCAAAATGATTAAAACCACGTGGGGCTTGTTTCCTCACACGTGACCTCCTGACAAAGTGCAGAGGGGGGAGCAGAGGAAAGGTGAGCCCAGGGGTCTCCGGGCTCAGGGGAGAGTAGGACCCCAGATGCAGACACTAGAGAGAATAAGCACAGACAAGTGTGTGCACATGCACACACACTAATAATGCCTCTTCCCGGAAAGTTGAAACCTAGCTTGAGAATGAGCACGTGGAGAATCTAATTGGCCAGGACCTCAGATAGATAAATAGATAAATGATAGACAGATGATAGATAAATGATAGATAGATAGATAGATGATAGACAGATAATAGATAAATGATAGATGATAGATGATAGATAATAGATAGATAGATGATAGCTAGATAGCAAGTGATTTGATTAGTCCTAGTCCTTGTAGAAAAGTACAACTGCATTGTATGACAAACTACATCTCAAATGTCCCTGCTGCACCTGCACAAATAATTTCTTATCCCTCTGTACTCTTTGGCAACTGCCACACCTGGAAATCACAGCTTGCTGGAGAACTTCTGTTCTCCCAACGTTCTCCCTGGTGATTCCCCTCCCATGGTATTCTGGTATCATCGCCTTCTCCTCCAGTGAGAATTGAATTTGGTGACCTGTTTCCAGAGAAAAGAATGAAGCAGAACTCATGAGATATCACTTCCAAGATCACATCATTAAAAGACCGTGCCTGCCCTGGCCAGGTGAGGCCCAATTAGTTGGGCATCATCCCTGCATTGAAACGCTGTCAGTCTGATTCCCAGTTAAGTTGCACACACCCAGTTGCATCTCGATGCCTGGTGAGCAGGGTGCAGGAAGCCAATCAATGTTTCCTCCCACACTGATGTTTCTCTCCCTCTCCTTTCCTCTCTTTCTCTCTCTCACAAATATCTTATGTGATAACATGCAACTACGCACCTGAAAATCATGGCTCCTTAGGCCTCTTTTCTTTTTTTTTGGAAATATATTTTATTGATTTTTTACAGAGAGGAAGAGAGAGGGATAGAGAGTCAGAAACATCAATGAGAGAGAATCATTGATCAGCTGCTTCCTGCACACCCTCTACTGGGGATGTACCCACAACCAAGGTACATGTCTCTAACCAGAATCGAACCCCGGACCCTTTAGTCCACAGGCCGACGCTCTATCCACTGAGCCAAACCGGTTTCGGCTCAGCCTCTTTTCTTCTCCTGAGATATCCCTGTGCCCCCAGGCAAAATTTACAGCAGTCTTTAAGTGGAGCGTCTATCATCAGCCCCTCTGCTGCCTTTACCACTCTGAGCTCCTCCCAGCCACCCCGGCCCCCTTGCTATGCCTTGAGTACACCAAGAATGCAGCCACCTCGGGGCCTTTGTATTTCCCCAAGGCTTCCCTCCTCCTTCAAGACTTCTCTTGAACAAGGCTTTTCCCCACCACTCTCCTAGAAAAGGAAATCCCTCCTGCTCCACCAATGATGCTCCCTATCTCCCTTCCCTCTTGGTGTTTGGCATAGCCCTTTATCAGCAGCTAGCTTACAAGAGATCTTATTAATTTTGTTTCTTATTGGACCCCATTCCCAGACCAAAGGACAGAGGTTTGAAGATTTTTGTCTATGTTGTTCACTGCTCCATTTCTAGTGTCTAGCCTGGCACATTGTAGGCATCCAACAAGTATTCACTGAATAAATTAACAAATGGACTTATAGAGCTCCCGTTTTCTGAACACCTACTATTATATTGTCAATAATCCTCATAACATTGTCATTAGAACTGATAACAACTCTACAAGGTGGACACTGTTTCTTGTTTTACAGAATTTAAAAGCTGAGACCAGGGAATGATCTGTTATTTAAAGTCCCATGGCGAGTTCATAATAGTGCTGGGATCTGAGACTCCTACATTCTTTTTATTTAAATTAAATTTATTGGTGTGACATTGGTTAGCTACACTATTTAATTTTTAGGTGTACAAGATTACAGTCTGACATCTGCATCCCTACATTCTTATCTCTACACTGATTCCGTCGCCTCGGGTGAAAGTACTCTCCAAAGCCATGACCTGATCTATCCTCAACAATAACCCTGTGAAAGAGCAATTGTAATTATTATTTCCATTTTGACAGAGATGGGAGTCAAAGCTCAGAGAGGGGAAGGCGTTTGCCCTGGTTGGCACAGCTGGTAAACAGCAGAGCCAGAATTTCTTTGGCTCATCCAAAAGACCTTGTCTGAGCAGCTCCCAGGTGCCAGACACCAGGAATAGCAGAACATGGGTCCCCGCTCAAGTCTTCAGGTTCCGCTCTCTCCGCCATCCTACGGGAGTTTCATGCTGGTGGTGTGCTGAGTGTTTATGCGGGTTAAATGTGGATCTCGTAAATGTTACCTTGCACAGGTCAGACAAGTCTTGAGAGAGGCTAATCTGAAGGGAGATGACAAGTGAGGGAGGGCTGGGGTCTTTGGAAAGAGAGAAGGGTTTTTGTTTTGTTTTGTTTTCGGTGTTTTTTTGTTTTTGTTTTTGTTTTTTGTGTGTGTGTGTGTTTTAAGTTGCATTAAGCAAGAGGAAGTTAAGGTATTGGAACTTTTTAAAATCCCCTTTTGTCCCCATGCCTCCCTCCCACCCACCCACAGGCAACCATCTTAATGTGCTGGGTGTGTATATATCTTTTGGGTGGTTTGTGCTTTTGCAAAGTGCTTATCTTTCTTTTGTATAAAAGAATATGCAAATAGTGTTACGTTATATATCTCCTTTTGCTTTTCACTAGTCCACTCAGCATTATGTTTTAAAGTGCCATGCATGTTATTGAGTGTACATATAATCTGTTGTTTCCAACTGTTGCATAATACTACCCCAACTATCCCATCCACTCCTCCATGGGTGACACCCAGATGCTCACCACCACCACCACCACCATGCTGCGATGCACATCGCCACAACCTTCCAGTCCTTTGTGAGTGAGATTGCTGATACAAAGAGTATAAACAACCTTAATTCCTGGCCTGCTTATTATTCTGATAAACTCCCATTGGCAGAGCATGCACATTATTATATCCTTACTAGAGGCCCGGTGCATGAAATTCGTGCACGGGGGCAAGGGGGGTATCCCTCAGCCCAGTCTGCAACCTCTCACAATCTAGGACTGCTGGATCCCAACTGCTCACCTGCCTGCTTTCCTGATTGCCCCTAACCACTTCTGCCTGCCAGTCTGATCAACCTAATCACTCCCATACCAGCCTGATTGATGTCTAACTGCTCCCCTGCCAGCCTGTTTGTCCCCAACTTCCCTCCTCTGCTGGCCTGGTCAACCCTAACTGCCCTCCCCTTCAGGGTTGATCACCTCCAACTGCTTTCCTTTGCAGGCCTGGTCCCTCCCAGCTGCCCTCCCCTGCTGGCCATCTTGTGGTGGCCATTTTGTGTCCACATTGGGGCAGGATCTTTGACCACATGGGGGCAGCCATCTTGTGTGTTGGAGTGATGGTCAATCTGCATATTACTCTTTTATTAGATAGGATATCCTAGCCAACACTTGGTATTATCCAGCCTTCTAATGTCTGCCATTCTAATAGTTGTAAAGTGATATCTCAGTATTTCTTAATTTATATCTCTCTGATTAGTAATTTACATCTCTCTGATTACTAATATTATTCAGCATATGCAGTAACTCTACACATGCTTGTTGGTGTTTAGGTTCTCTTAAGTGAGCTAATCAGATTTGAGTGAAAGAGAGAAGATTAATCTACTCAACTCGCCCACATTCCTGAAAAAGGGGGGAGGATTTGGCAGTTCACCAGGCATAGGAAGCAGGGATGCTCCAGCATCACTTCCCAGTGGAAAAGGCTTCAAGGTGAACAGTTGGGGTCTGAACTATGAGGTTTTCCTTGAAAACCATTTCCCCCCAAAGAAACACAGGACAGAACATGGAAAACAGATGACGCAGAAGGGGAAAATGGAGTTAGCCAAAAAGATAGAATTGAGGTTCAACCTGTCAAAAGCTATTTCCTGGAAACTGAAATAAATTGGATACTATTAAAAGGAAGAATTTCTGTTCTTCAAAAGACACAAGAGACTGGAAAGGCAATCCACAATGTGGGGAAAGATATTTAAAGGAAATATGTGCATATATATATATATATATATATATATATATATATATCGCAAAGGACTCAGATCCAAAGTATATAAAGAACTTCAAATTGATAAGAAAAAGACAAGCTACTCAATAGAAATATAGGCAAAATACTTGAACAAACACAAAAGAGGCCAATAACCATATGAAAACATGCTCAACTTCTTTGGGAATCATAAATACAAATGGAAACATCAGAGAAATAGCACCACACTCCCACCAGAAAGGCAAAATGAAAAAGACAATTCCAAATGTTGGGTGGAATATAAATCAACACATCTTCTTTGGAAAACTATTCAGGGAAATCTTCTGCAGAGGGTAGGCATACCCTTTGACCCAACAATTCCATCCAAGGCATATATCCAACACAAAAGCATTCACCAAAATACATGTACATGGAAACTATCCAAACACCCATCAACTAGAATAGATAAGTGTAGCATATTCACATACTGAAATACTACTCTACAACAAAAATGAAAGAACTACTACTCCATGCAACAATATAGTGATTTTCACAAACATGATGCTAGCAGAAAGAAGCCAAATACAAAAAGAGTACATATATCTAACTAGAGACCCAGTGCATGAATTCATGCACCAATGGAGTCCCTCTGTCCGGCCTGCAGGATCAGGCTGAAACCAGTTCTCTGACACCCCCTGAGGGATCCTGAATTGCAAGAGGGCACAGGCCAGGCCAAGGGACCCCATCGGGGACCCAGAAGGTAAACCAGATGAGGAGGAACCACGGGAGGGCTCCAGGGCATATCCGCCCAACTCACTCAGTTCTGATCTACCGACCAGACCCCAGCCGCAAGCTAAACTACCAGACAGAGCATCTACCCCCTGATGGTCACATCATAGGGACTGGTCGACCAGTCAACTGTTGGCCCCCTGGTGGTCAGTGCATGTCACAGCAAGCAGTTGAATGGCCTTAACATAATCATTAGCATATTATGCCTTGATTGGTTGAACGGCCTACCCATCGACTGAACACTTAGCATATTAGCTTTTATTATATAGGATTATATATGTTTGTATAAAGTACAAAAACAGGTGGAACTAATCTGTGGTGAAGACTGTGATTAGCCTTGCGCTGGTATCAACTGGGAAGGGGACTTCTGGAGTGTGGGAATGTGCTGTTTCTTGATCAGGGAGCTGGTTACACAGATGTGTTCACTCAGACATTTCACCACGCTATATGCTTATGCTGTCTATGTGTATATGTGTAAATGTCACGCCTCAATAAAAAGTTCAAAAAATATTTCTTGAGTACTTACTGCCTTGCCCCAGCCCCATACTGACAGATAAGAAGTAGGGGATGGCGGAGAACAAGTGCATACACAGCCATGAAATACACGCCTCATGAGATTCCAGGGAGAACGAGGTAGGAGTGTTTCACAGGTGGGCAGGGCTTTTTCAAGGACCAAGCACTTATATATGGAATCTTAAAAAACAAATGAAGGAACAAACAGAACAAGCTCACGCATAGATACAGTTTGCATTTTCATCCTCGCTGGGCACCGGGCACTGGTTGCCAGGTGGGAGTGGGTTGGTGGGGGTGAGAAAGGGGATGGGTTAAGATATACAAATCGCCAGTTCTGAAAACAGTCATGGGGATGTAGAGACCAGCATGGGAATATAGTCAATGATACTGTAACCACTAAGCATGGTGTCAGATGGGCACTAGACTTATCGGGGTGATCACCTCATAAGTTACACAAATGTCTTATCACTACACTGTACACCTGAAACTAATATAATAGTGTACAATTACTATAATTGAAAAAAAAAAACTTTCTTAAAGAACCAAGCACTTTTCTGTATTTTATCCCACTCGGTGCCCTTTGCAGCTGGCTGAACTGAGATCCCCAAAGCCAACGTGACTTGCCTTAGGCCACACGCCACTAAATCCCAGAGCTCCATCTGGTCTCCTGGCTCAAGGATCTTTCTCTCAAGCAACAGAGCCAGCTCTATCTGAGCTGGAGCAATCATGGGAGGCTCCCTGGAGGAGGAATGCATTACATGGGATGTTGAAGGATGGAGACGATTCATGAAAGCAAGAAAATGCCAGGTTGGGGGGAATTCGGCTTCCGGCAGAGCTGCCAGAGGTGCTCCTGGGAGACAGGCAGAGAGAACAGCCAGGGAAATGCGGCCGGCACCCCCATCCCTCTCGCCCATGCCCCTTCTTTAAAGCCCTGGGAGTCTGTCCTCCCAATAGCTCTCCATACCCCCGGATTTATTTTGCTTTCTTTCGCTAAATCAAACTTTATCAGACAGTTTTACTGTCAGCCGTTAAACCAAAATGTGTTTGTGCAACAGTAAACACCTTGTTACGGCAGGGAAGGATTACATAAACAACAGCAGCAGAGACAGGCCTGACTCACTGTACCCAGGAGCCCCCGAGCTGGAGCTCCGTGCGGATGGAGGAGAGCCCTCCAGGGGCATCCCGGAGCCCAAGGGTGAGGAGAGCAGCCCAGGGCACTGCTGTCATCAGAATGGAATGGCTGGCCAACATTCCTCCGGCCAGAGGCAGGGCGTGTCCTCAGAGGGGCACTCAGAGCCTCACTGAAGCCCGGGGGCGGGGGGGTGGGGGGGCCGGGGGGGAAATGCTAGGCAGGGGTGGGCTGGGTCTGGATTTGTACCCGGTGAGAAAGGGCAGGCTGAGAGCTCCATAGGGGTGGGGAAGAAGATGGAGCCTGGAAGGAGTCAAGAGAGGAGAGGGCACATTAGGATTGGGTTGAGGAGACAAAGAATGTGGCCGTGGGGCTGACTGCTGGCCTGAGTTGTTCACTCAGGAGTGGAGGGATTGGAGCCCCTTTTGAGGTAGATGGGAGCATGGAGGTTTAGACCAGCCTGGGGTGCATGCTGATAGAGATACCCACTAGGCTTCCCTCTCCCTCCGTCTGCCCCGTCTGCCCCCGGTCTCAGGTCCATGGCCTTCCCTGAGGACACCCTTCTTCCTCCTCTCATCCACACGCAGGGCCCTCTCCTCAGGGCTGCTTCCTGGGCAGAGAGCCACGTGATCCCCGCCGTCCAGGGTCCAGGAGAAGTTGCAAGATAGGCTCTAAGGAGGCCCCAGTCCCTGGAGGGACACGGGGTTCAGCTGGAGACAAGATAAACAGTTTACATTTTTGTCCGCACTGGGCCCTGGGCACTGGGCACCAGGCTAGGAGCTTCCGTACCGCAGACACTATTTTGAGTCTCACGCCTACACTTTGGAACAGAAATGATTATTATCTCCGCACACCACGCTGCCGGTTCACATTACCTTATTCCTCCTGCACTCCTGACTCACAGTGATTTCACTGGACACTTACCACGGGGCAGGTACTTTGGCCATCGTTTTTTTCATTTCATCCTCACGTCGGGTGTATGAGGCAGGGACTTGGATCATTCATTCTCTCTTACAAAAGAGGGACGCAAGACTCTGAGAAGCTGAGTCCTTTGGCTGGGGTCACACCACTCGTAAATGGCCGAGTCAGAATGAGAGCTCAGCTCTCTCTAGCGCCCACACCTGCGCTCTCCCTGTCTGTACCTGTGCTGAGAAGAGGGCCTGGAGGGAGGGGCAGCATCATTGGGGGTTGAGGGAAGTGGAAGGGTTTGCCCTGGACCCAGGGCAAGCAGAGGCCCCCAGGGAAGAGAGAACAGCCAGGGCTCACTCATGGTCGAAAGGAGTGGTGCTCCTGGGATGGCTTTGGCCGTAAACTTCTTCCTCAGAGACTAGAACATTTCCTCCGGAGTCCTAGAGCCCACTGGCCATTCCAGGATTTGAGTCCATCATGCGCTCGCCTGTTTCCTGAACTCCTGGCCTGAGGCATTTTAGCCCTCAGTGCTCTCTTCCTCTTCCCTCCAAGGTCCTGATCCCAAGCAGCCCCTCAGCCCTGCCTTTGGCCTGCCAGGTGCTGATCCGCCCATCCCCACTCCACCATCCCATCTCCCTACCCTCTACCTCACACAGGCCCCCTCAGCCAGGCCACAGCCCGGGAGCCTGCGGTTACTGTGACCTCAGAGCCTTACATCATGAGGGCTCAGAGTAAAAATTAGAAACTATGTAAGTCAGGAACAATTCCTCAAGCACCTGCCACGTGTCACACACTGTACTAGACACATATCCTCTGGGAGGCCTCGTTTCACTTAATTTTTAATATCAACCTATGAGGTGGAGATTGAGGCTTAGCGAGCAGGCCCTGTCCAAGGATGGAGAGCAGGTGAGAAGCAGAGCTGAAATTTAAAGCTGGTTCTGCAGAACGCCAAGCCTTCTGGGCGCCACTGCCTACCCCTCTTTCCCCCTCCCCCTTCCCCACCCTTCCAGCCCCCACCCCTGCCAGGCAGTATGATGCTGAGCTAGGGATGTGCGTGTGGGTTCAGTCACACGGATCTGTCAGTGAGAAGAGTGTTCCAAATGTAGACAACATCCAGGAGGGCCTCTCATGAACTATCATTTAAAATCCCTCTTTTGGGGAAAAAAATTTTTTTTCTTTTCTAAAAGGAAAAGTATAATTAGAGGCCATCCATGCTGCCTCCATGGAGCCTGCCATGCCTCCCCACCATCCACCGCCCTCTGAGACAGAACTGAATGGATGCCATCACGTCTGTGAAGCGAAGGATGCTGGGATGCCTGCCAGCCACCCAGGCTCTCCCATAATCCCATTCCCATTGCATTTAGTGGCTTTTTCCCCACTAATGTTTGACGGCGGTATAATTTACATAGTGAAAGTGCAAAAATTGCTAAGTAGATAGCTTGATGGATTTTCACAAATCAAACACACCCACATCACCAACCTCAAGAAACAACATTCCCAACATCCCAGAAACGCCTCTGCTGTTCCCTTAGAGTTACTACCCCACTCCACCCCGCCCCCAAGGGCTGACTTCCAGCACCTCTGATTCATTTTACCTAATTTAAAACTTCATATAGCCGGGACCGGTTTGGCTCAATGGATAGACCGTCGGCTTGGGGACTGAAGGGTCCCAGGTTGGATTCCTGTCAAGGGCATGTACCTTGGTTGCGGGCACGTCCCCAGTAGGGGGTGTGCAAGAGGCAGCTGATCGATGACTATCTCTCATCGATGTTTCTGACTATCTCTCTCCCTTCCTCTCTGTATAAAAACAATAAAATATATTTTTTTAAAAACTTCATATAAATGGAATCAAATAGTATGTGTTCTTCTGTCTGACCTCTTTGTTCAATATTGTGCTTGTGAGTCTTCTGTATTTTTCCATGTACACAACTGCAGTTCATTCATTCACACTGCTGTATTGTATGCCTTTGTGGAAAATACGCCACAATTCACCTGTTTGGGGCATTTGATTAGTTTCCAATGACTTAAAGGTTTGTAATGTCATGATTTTGGATGGCTAAAGGTCAGGCTCTCCAAAAGACTGTAAAAAGTAGTAAGGTCATGTCACATTACTGATGGGTTTTTTAAAACAAGGATGGTGAAGGTTTCTCTTCTCTGAAGTTTAAGCATCAGAATCAATTTGTGTGGTGTTTTCAGCTCCACCTGAAGTCCTCGAGACATAATATCTAAAAAAGTCACTTGAAGCCAATATCCCTCAGGGAGAAGGGCTGGGGAGACCCTTTCAGCTGGCATGTGATTGGCATTTTCCCCCCAAAAGTATGCGAGACACAAATGTGATTTGTAATTTCCCTTGCCATGAATTTCTCTGCTTCTCAGTTGCCATAAATTAAAGTAGTTATATTTCTGAAAATGCCTGAGAACTCACAGGACCCCAAAGTATCACTAAAATGTTCATGGTTGCTCCAGACTTTTTTTTAGAAAAAAGAAAAAGAAAAAACAACTATCTTTCCACCACAGGGGCTGACATTTTTAATTGCTAATGAGATGCTGAAAGCAATGGAGGGGAAGCTAGAGATGAGGCAGCGCCTGTGGTAAGGGCTCACGTTACACAGCTGAAAGTGAAAATTTGGGTTCGATTACCTGTGATTATGGACCGATTTCTACATGCCAAAAACAAAAGTAAATTTTTCAAATACATTTTAAACGTCTTCAAATGAGTTTATTAGGCAAAAAAATATTTCCCTTCCCCCCTTTGTTTAAATCAATGTCATCGTTCAAGTGTAGATTCAGTCTTCTGTAAGCTTATCACAGAAGGGCCCAAACCACTTTTTAATTTTCTCTATTTAATTAAAAACGATATCCAAGATGTTACTACTGGGGGAAACTGGAGGCAAGATACAGGACTCCCTGCACATTTTTCTGCATCTTCCCGTGAATCGACAATTATTTCAAAAGTTTAAAAATAATAATAACAATGCCGAAACCGGTTTGGCTCAGTGGATAGAGCATAGGTCTGTGGACTGAAAGGTCCCAGGTTCGATTCCGGTCAAGGGCATGTACCTTGGTTGCGAGCACATCCCCAGTGGGGGAGGCTGCAGGAGGCAACTGAATCGATGTTTCTCTCTCATCGATGTTTCTGACTCTCTATCTCTCTCCCTTCCTCTCTGTAAAAAATCAATAAAATATATTTAAAATAATAATAATAATAATAATAATAATATTAAAATAGCAAATAACCTGTTCGGTGGAAGATGATGTGTTTAACCTGCCCCGGGTGTCATCTGAGTGCTCAGATGGCAGTGTGGAGACACTGACGTTTGTTTTCATTCCAGAGGGCAATATGGAACTAGAGCCTCCAAAATGACTCCAAATTACAGACATTTGCAGCCCCTCAAGACTTCGAGTTTATAAACGTCTCCTTCCCTCCCATTTGGAACTGCTGGTGGGGAGATAAAAGCCTTCTGGAAACTTTTCTCCCCCAAAATGATTACACTGAACAGTGTGGCCTTGTTCTGCCTCCTATGTGCACTTTGGTTCCATTTACATCTGGGAGTATATATTTTTTTTCTTCCATACTACATTCTACAGACAAATATGGAGTTGGGTTAACAATTGTTCATTTAGGCAGTCCCAGTCTGTAACTAACAAGAAAAAAAAATCTCTAAATATTGAAAAATTGCTACCAATTGTCGAAAACAGTGTTATCTTTTTGTTCGGGAACCACTAGCAGGTCCCTAGAGATCCCTCAGAGTCCCTGAGGCAATGCCTCCACGTCAGCCCCTCAGTAAGAGTCTCGTGTGCCACTTACATGCTAGGCACTATCAAGAGCGCCATTACCTTGAGAGGCCATGTTCAAGTTCCAGCCCCTGCCTTTCAGGACAATTGGATGTTCTGCCGGTCTCTTGGCAGCAGACTCGGGTTAGCAGGAGCCTCTGTGGAAACAAGAGTTTCGATTTATGACATTAATATGGGATTGACCACTCACTCCCTCACCAGGGAAGAGAATACTACATCCCTAACTAAAACCGCCCACTAGGTAGTCAAGTACAAGGAAGGGGTTAAGAATTGAGGACCTGAGAATCTAGGTTTGAATTTCAGCTCTCTCCCTCTGTGACCTTGGGCAAATTAATGAACTCTGCTGGGCCTCCCTTCTATCATCTGCAATATCTGGAAAATAACTGCAACACACATCACGGGTTATCAAGACAATTGAATGAGATAATGCATGTAAAGGGTTTAGAAGAACGTTCTCTATTAATGTTCTCAAAGTGTTTAGAAAGTGTTCTCACTGAAACCGGTTTGGCTCAGTGGATAGAGCATCGGCCTGCAGACTGAAAGGATCCGCGTTCTATTCCGGTCAAGGACATGTACCTTGGTTGTGGGCACATCCCCAGTCGGGGCTGTGCAAGAGGCCCCTGATCGATGTTTCTCTCTCATCGATGTTTCTAACTCTCTATCCCTCTCTCTTCCTCTCTGTAAAAAATCAATAAAATATATTATATAAAAAGAAAAGAAAGTGTTCTCTATTATTATTAAACGGACTTGATCACCAGAAGGCTGCTTGCTGTGCTCAGAATCAGAGCAAAGGGCAACGGAGGGGATGGTTCCCCTTTAGGTCAGGAGACCTCAGTGACGGATCCCCTGCCCCACTCCAGCCCTGAAACAATAGGTACCCTCTCGTCATTAGGTTACTCATGCCTTTCACAATCTCTGTTGCCCTGCTCTGGGCCAAGCTGGAGAAGCTTGACACCTCTTGCTTCTCTCAACCCCTTTTTCTATGTGAACGCCTCTTGTCTACTGCCCCATTCCCCCTCTGTTTAAAGAGCAGGGTGATCTTTCCACAGTCCTAGCACATCTCCCCCGACTCCCTCCCTGCCTGCGGGGTGTTGACTCAATTAGAACCACTCTCCGAGCTTTGCCTGGGCCCCCCAAGGTCAGAGCCCATGTGCAGAAATCACATTACCTCCCCTATGAATCACAACCCATCATTTCTTATTGGTGTCAGCAAGATTTAAATCTTTCAATAAGAGCTACACATGCATTTTACAATTGCATCGTTCCTGCTCTTTTTTTTTTTTTTTTTTTTTTTTTTTTTTTTTGTAAGCGTAATTAAGCTTAGGGCACATGTAATTTTATGTTAGGTTCCCATTTTATTTGCTTCTCACAATGGGTTCTATATATGTTTGTGTATTTTTTTAACATGACAAATAAACATGCTGAGGTAGTCTGGGTCAATTCCTTTGATCTCAGCTTCCTTGCTTCACTGAAAGTCGACTACTTCCATCCTGAGCATCATGTTTTCAGATGACTGGCTTCGGAAAGCTCCTGGCCCTGGAACATAACTGTTGATCTGCCATTTTCCCTCTGAATGCCAAAAGTACCTTATGTTCAATATATCTAAGGCTGACTCATAATCTTACCCAAAAAAAACTAGGCCTTCTTCCAAAGTGCCCCATCTGAATGATGGCACCTCCATCAAAAGTAGCAGCTGAGTAGTCTTGAAGAAGGGGAGAGAGTGAGACAAGCCTGGAACCTAGAGGTCATTCTTTGTTATTTATTTATTTTTTATTTTTTTATTTTTTTATTATATTGATTTTTTACAGAGACGAAGGGAGATAGAGAGCCAGAAACATCGATGAGAGAGAAACATCTATCAGCTGCCTCTTGCACACCCCCCACTGGGGATATGTCCGCAACCAAGGTACATGCCCTTGACCGGAATTGAACCTGGGACCCTTCAGTCCGCAGGCCGATGCTCTATCCACTGAGCCAAACCGGTTTCGGCTAGAGGTCATTCTTGATGCCTCACCAGCCATATGATTTCCATCTTCAAGATTTTAGTTTCTGAAAATCCCCTGAATCCATCCACTTCTCTCCATCTCAAAGGCCTCAACGCTAGTCAAAGCCATTTTTGTTTCTGAGTTAAACTATAGCAATGGCCTCCTGACCAGTCACCCTGTGCTCCTCTGTGATGCTCCATTCTCTTATTGACCATTATTGTTCTCCAGATTGTCCAGCTGTGGTTTCTAATCTTGGTGCACATCAAGTCACCCTGCATCCTTGTTAAAATGCACATCCACCTGTGGGGATTCTAATCCATTTGGTTTGGAGTAGGATTCCAGAATCTGTGTATTTAATACACGCCCCAGAATTATTCTGATGTAGCTGGTCTGTGAATTAGCCTTTAGGGCACATGTTCTCAAACACAAGGCCCGCGGGCCAAATCCGTCCCGCCAGGCCTTGCAATGTGGTCCGCACCGCGCTGTCATCACTGCACTCCGCTGCGTTTCCATCACAGTGACAGTTTATGACTGTTCAGTAAACCATTCGGCCCGCGATTTAGGCTGGATTTTAGATTTTGGCTCCTTCTCTGATTGAGTTCGACACCCCTACTTTAGGGAATCGTTGGCTATAGGTCGCCAGGAACATACCGGGCCCATTTTAGAGATGGCCAAATACGTTTCCTAAATGAATGAGCACCATCCGCAAATATTTACTGAGCTCCCACTGTGTGCAGACTGTTTAGGCGAGAGAGATATAGTAGTCAATAAAATAGACAAAAGTCCTTCTTTTCGTGGAGCTTATATTCTGGTAGTAGGAGACAAATCAAACAAAAAAGATAAAGAAAAATATTAGAAATGTTAGATGAGCAAAAGTGCTCTGGAGAAAAGTAAAGCAAGTCAAAGGATGGGAAACAGAGCTGTGGAGGGAGGGGCCGGCTGCCATTCAGAGAGGATGGTCAGGGAGAGCCTGGCTGGGAAAGTGGCTATTGAGTCAAGAAAGGGGAGAGAGAGAGCCAGTCAGATAACAGCAGAAAGCACTTTCCTAGATGAGCTCAAGAAGGAAGAAACACACTCTGAGAAAGATATTCTCTGCAGACCTTATGGTCATCCTCCTAGTCCTCAACTCCAAACTGGACAAGATAATTCCCAGTAAAACGTGATATTTCTCTCCTCTGTGTCATTGCTCAGGTATTCTATCTTCCTGAAAACCGGCTCTAGACTAGACCCCTCCGTGTTGAAACTTGACTAACTCAGCTCTTCGATGCTCCACCTTTTCTGGACATCTTCTGCCACAGCACCTGAGATGCTGTTTACATGCTTATCTCCTCTATTCTGTTATGGTATCCTTAGTGCACAGCAAAGTATTGGGCCAGAGTAGATTCTTGATACCTGTTACATTCAGGTAAGAAAGAGGGAGGAAGGAAGACCTAACTTTGTGTTAAATGCCAAAACAGGTATTCCATTGTGGTAGATCGGCAAACAGGGACCCCTTCCAACCAGTCCCTGTGGCAAGTCACACCCTCATGCTTCTAGCATCCTCCAATCTTCTCTCTGGAACTGCCTTCAGGTGCAGGTGAGTGATTATAAGGTATGGTAATAACACCTGTCACCTGTCAGATGTACATTGTGTGCCAGGCATGACACGAAATCCTTTACACGCAATACTGCGTTATCTCGTTTAATCCTCACAACAGCTCTGTGGTATAGAGCGGTTCCATCCCCGGTCAGAGCATATGCCGGGGTTACGAGCTCGATTCCCAGTACGGGGGCATGCAGGAGGCAGCTGTTCAATGATGTTCCTCTCTCATGGATGTTTCTATCTCTCTATCCCTCTTCCTTTCAATCTCTCTCTCTCTCTCTCTCTCTAAAAAGCAATAAAAGCCTATTTTTAAAAAATAAATAAGGTGTCCAGTGTCTTGGCCAATGTTTCCCAGCGTGTAAGGATTCAAATCCAGGGTCTGTGACACCAGAGCCCAGATGTTGAACTTCTGTTTCTGAGTCAACGGAGCAGTCATTTCAAGGGGACCCAACTTCTGGGTGAGGAGAGGGGGAGAGCAAGTGAAAAAGAGAAGAGGACTGATGGTCTAGTCCAGAAGCAAGACCTGCTTATAAACAGAGAGGGCAGGTCAGAGGTCCAGGACTTCGGAACACACACACACACACACACACACACACCCTCCCCCACAATTCCCTCATGAGCAGCTCCTCGGCAAAGCTCTCCCCAGAGCAGAGGATCCTCTGAAGAAATGTGAGGAGGGCAGCCACACGTGAAACTGTACTAAGCAAGAATCCGGAAATCAAGAGGTGCCAAGGGAGATGTGTCTCCTGAGTTGGGCACAAATGGACGGAGGGCTGCTTGGCCCTCTGGAGCTGACACTAAGCCAGAGCCACCTCATGGCACAGTCCCTGGGTCACCATTCATGCCAGGCTGCAAGAGGCACTTTTTCCACTGGGCGAGCAGAACTGAAGGAAGTGCATTTGGTGCCTGTGTTCACAGGGCTCCTACTCACCCACAGAGTTTCCTTCTGCACAGCAGCTAACTGTCCTCCCCACCTCCTATCCTACATGCTCCCCAGCCCCAAGCCAGCCTTCCTTCCATGGGATTTTTCCACTACCTGAATCACAAAATTTCACCACGGGGCCTGGGTCAAGGGATAAAAGATGCAGGAAATGTGAAATGGAGAGAGGTGAGGGGTCCAGACTGAGCTCAGGCAGGGCTCTAATTCTGGAAGCTCTGGAGAAACTTGACACCAAGGCCAGGTCCTGAGCCAGGGGAGGGGAGGGAGTAAACCATCTTTCCGGAGCAGGAAGTGAGGGAGAGAGTGAGAGTGAGCTGGGGAAGCGCTCTGTTTTCTTTGGCCTCTGCCAGCCCAGGGAGGGAGAGGGAGAGGGGCCAGAGGGAGGAGGATGGGGCTGGTGGAAAGATCCGGCCTTTGTGTCCTACCCTCCCCCAGGAGGTAGAGGCTGGAAGAAGGTTGGGGAAGGGGGAGGGAGGAGGAGGTGGAGGCCAGGCCACAGTGTCTCCCTGCCTGCTCCCTGTGAGATGCGCCAGGGAGCTGGGGCCACAGGTGAGAATGTGGGGTGTGGGGAGGCGTGGAAGAGGGCTGGAGGTGGGAGGACAGAGCATAACAGTGTTGGAGGTATGGGACTAGCCCAAAAGCAAAACCCAACCATTGTGGGAGGTGCCACATTCTCTTTAGCCTTAGTCTCCAAGCCACCCCAACAGGCCTTAACCTCCTACACTGCTCTCTTCAGCAAGGGCGGAGGTCATCCTGGGAACAGTTCCAGGCCTAGGCAGGCCAGGCACCCCACTGGGAATCTGGTCTCGCAGAGTCCCAATGTCTCTGGAGTTTATGCTGGGATGTAGTTAGATGTAGTCATTCTGCTCCTAAGAGAAAAACTTCCTTAAAAACAACTCCACCCCTAATCCTAATTCTCCCAACTGTCATCCTAATCCCCAAATCCATCCCTCACTAGAAACCCAAGCCGGTCACAACCCAAACACAATTTAAAGTTGTTGAATTTAACCCCATACCTTTATCCTCATCCCAACCTTACCATAGTCCAGCTCCAGACCGACCCTGAGTTACGTACATCATAAGCCTGACTGCACTAGGCTGTCTATTGTGGGGTGGGAATTAACAAACAGGAAGAGTGTGTGTGCATTGAGCAGTTAGAAGGTGTTAGGCACGGAAATGGACTTTTCCCGTTTATTGCTGTATTAATATCAACCCTATGAATTAGGCATTACTATTACTACCATCTTATAGAGGAGAAAACTGAGGCTCAGGAAGGTTAGGCGAGTTACTCTGAGAAAGTGCCCCATGCCCGGATGTGATGGGTAGACTTACTGCTCCCATCAGCAATAGCTCACAGGGTAAGTGGAGCCCCAGCTGGGATCCCTTCTGTCTACACGGAGAACAGGAGAACGGATGGCTGCTCTAGAGGCCAAATCAAGTGCCATCATTTGAGATCCAGATGGGGTCTCTGTTCAGATATGAGTGAGAGTTAGCGCTGAGGTCTCAGAGCCTAGAAACGTACTGCAGAGTGATGCAAGAATCATAGTGTGGGTGGAAAGGATCTCATTTAGGAAAACAACCCCAAACCTCGTTACTTTCCAGCTCTGCAGAATCACTGAAGACCTCACCACCATCAGCCCACTACGTTGGGGGTGCTCTTCTTGATCAGCCAACTCTCATTTCAGTTCAGCTAATATTCTGACTCTTCCTGGGAAATAACCCCTAGAGTCTTCCGGAACTCAATAAGGGGAGTCCTCAATCAGGACAGGGATGATGACCTTCTAAGCTTAGTGGTTTGTCTTTCACACACACACAAGCACACACAAGCACACACACACACACACACACACACAAGCACACACACAAATACACACACAAATACACACAGTCTTACAGATGGGCTTGTTCATACACTCACCCACTGTCCCATTTAGGACCTTTCCAGTTTCTTTCATCTGCCCCAAACCTTGTATTTTGTTTTAGTCCTATGAGGGAAGCAAATGAGAGATATACTTCATTCTAAAGGACCTCACTTGGGGACACTGGCCTACAAAGTTCCCAGAACATCAGTAGGTCTGGCCAGACCAAAGGAGGGAGGGGGGGGTTACTGGCTCTCTGGAGTCCTCTATTTGTTCCTGGGTTAGGTGCTGTGTCAGGGTCTTTTTGTTGTTATGTGTGTTTTTAAATATATTTTTATTGATTTCAGAGAGAAGAAGGGAGCAGGGAGAGATAGAAACATCAATGATGTTTGTATCATTGATCGGCTACCTCCTACACACCCCACACTAAGGATTGAGCCTGCAACCTAGGCATGTGCCTCACCAGATATTGAACCATGACCTCCTGGTTTACAGGTCAATGCTCAACCACTGAGACACACCAGTTGGGCATGTCAGGATTTTTATGGCCAGGTATCTGTCTAACTATGAAGGACCACATCAAGAAATGCTCAGCGCACCTCCCCTCTACCACTACCATTCTAAGCAGTCTTGAGAAGATGACCCAACCAGGGAACTCTGGCCACAAACATGCCAGATCAGAGAACCAGCCGAGAGACCCAGTTTCTGGCCAAGGTAACTTGGCTTAAAAGCCAGAAAAGTCCTTTCATGGATACTTCAAGCCTATAAATGAGAAGCATCTTGGCCACACAATCCTTGCTTGTGACATGTTTACCTTAGCTGCTGCCTTTCCAAACCAGACCAGGAGCCCTGAAGTAGCTCACGGTGGCTCACTGAAGGTCCCTGTGCTCAGTCCCATCTTCTCTCTCTGCTCCCATCCCCCACATTATCTCCCTCTCATGTACAACATGAGTGTTCTCTTTCTTCTGCCACCATCCCCCATTGTCATTTGGGAGACATAATTAGAGTGGTATACTAAGTGGGTAATATTAAATGACCCACTTAGTATACCAATGAGGGGGAATCTGAACACAGAATCAAAACTTAATCAATTAGTATAATTCGCTCCTGGAGGAGAAGGGACATGTGGCATAGGCAGAGTAGGACCAGGGAAGGGAAAGGGTCTGGGGAGGGAGGTGTGAGGCTCTGCCAGGATCACTCCCAGCTGTCTCTTCCTGGAACCGAAGAGCCAGGAATCTATTTGCCTGCAGAGAGGTAGGAGCCCAGGCCCACAACTACAGCCTATCTCAGCAGAATCCTCTGGGCTAGGTGACATGGAGTCCTCCCCAACCCTCCCCTGCAAACTGACAGCTCCTGGGGCTGGGAACCCACCATCCCAAGACCCCCTCCTGATCCCACAGATGCAGATAAAAGTCAGAATAGAAATAATCGGCACTGAGAGGGGCGAGTGGAGATGTGACCATGAGAGCCCCAGATGTGGCTTGGCCAGGGCCGCCAGGCTGCTGGGGCTGCGCACAGGAATGCAGACCTAGATGGGGCTGAGGCTGGGGCTGGAGGACAAGGGGGGTGGGGGAAGATGATGCACAGAACAGCTTCTTTCTGGGCTCTAGGAGGAGTGCAGCTCTGAGGCAGAGAGAGGTCTAGCATCGGACTTCATGAAAAGGCTCCGTCCGGTCCTAGGAGGATAGATTCCTGCAAATGGGTATTTCACCCTCATCTGCTTCAGGCCTAATTCGCCTCATTCTGCACTTTCCTGCAACTTCTTCTGCCTTTCCCTAGCTCAGCCTCCATCTACCAAATCAACCGTCATTGGGACCCTTATCTGCAGATGGCCCAGGGGTTCTCCATGGGCACTTCATGCTACAGGCTGGAGGGCAGCAATGCTGCCTCTCTTTTTTTGGGAAATGGGGGGAAATGTCATTGTCAGCCCAGCAGGTCAGCCTCTGTCCTAAGCCCCACTAATACCCGGCATTCAGGATGCCATAAAGATGAAGGAGCCCCTAGCCCTGCTCAGGGGGCCCTGCACATAAACACCCCCAATGATAAAGCTCCCTGGCCATTTACTTCCCACTTTGTTTTACATTTTCATCTCCAGAGAAGTTTGCAAATCACTAACAGCAGGAACGTTCCAGAAATTGCAGAGTATAATCAGTGCATTCTCAGCCTTGCTATTCACACTCAGACACAGCACCCCCAGGCCACTGCCTACCAATGAGTAGAGGAGGCAGGAGGCTGAAGGCAGTCAGGAGTCTGGGCTGGGACCAGGCCAGGGAGGCCTTCCTTGCCCAGCACCGCCTCCGGGTGAGCTTGGCCTGCACTCCAGCCAGCCCCCATCCCCGTCCTGTTTGTGAAAATAAGAAGACTGGCCCACACTCAGCTATTCTAGGAGGATTAGCTAGCTCAACACAGAGCGTCTCTCCTGGGCAGGATGTTTTCTTTAAATACACCCTGTGCCCCACTCACTGCAGAATCCGTCATTGTCTCTGGTCATGGCCCAGGGAGGAGAGGTGGAAGAAGACAACTGTCTCTGTCCTCTTTCAAGGAGCCAGAGCCACAGCCCTGGAATTGCCAGATCTCCCCCCACCCCCATCCCTGAGCCCGTACTGCTCTTTAGCAGAGCTCAGCTCCAGGATCTGGGTGGAAGGCCTAGGACTGGGTTTCTCGGCATCACGCTGTTCCTCCGATGATATCTACTGCATTGACTGCAGAAAACAAGGCCTCTTTTACAAAATTCACCCCCTTCTTCCAGTCTCCTCCAAAGAGCCACACTAATGCTTCCTGGGTGCCTCGTACATGCTTCTCGTGCTTTATTTAGCACAGCTAATTTCACCTTCACAACCCCACGCGTGTGGAAATGCCACCGTCCTCTTACTCATGAGGGGCCAGCCTCAGAGAAGGTAAACAAATTCACCTGCGGTTCCACAGCTAATGGATGGCAGAACAGGGCCAGCACATGAACCCAGGTCTGAGTCCTCCACCTGTGCTTCCTCCCCCAGGTCACTCTCCACCTGATAAGGCAGGGGGTTGGACCCTGGTGAGCAGAAGAAAGTGACAGAGGAGATGCAAGCACTTGCCTTCAGGCCTCACTGTCACACGGCATCTGTGACTCACCTGGCTGCCTTCGTGACAGGCAAGCATCCTGGCTTCACACCTGAGCTCACCTTCCCATCGCTCAGGCCCAGGGCTCCCCACAGCCAAACAAGACCAAGAGGGAGCCAGAATCATCGCTTCCCCTCCTCTACCAGAGGAAAGTGAAAAGCTTTCTGAGTTCCACCTGGAGCTATAGGTAGATCAGGATTATCAAGGGCCTGCAATCGAGGCAGACTCCCAGGAAGAGGGCAAATCCTGGCCAGCTTTACAACGTGAAATTGCTTGTGCAGAAAGGAGAGAAAAGAAAGCCCCCGTGCAGAGAAGGACCGACCAAAGGTTGGAGAAGTGGGGTGGGGTGGGGGCACGAGGAATGACACGCTAGGTGGGGTTCAGCGGCCATCTGCAGTTCTCCCATCCAGAGCCCAGAATCCAGGATCGTGGTGGGGGCTGCTGCAGCCCTCCTCCTGCGGTCTACGCACATTCCTTGCATTCTTTACGCTCAATTAAGAAGAAATAATCAGAGGAGCAAGCAAGGCCGCAGCAGGGCGGCCATGCCCCACGCAGGCGGCATCACGTGTGCGTGTGCGGAAACAGCCAGATTAGACCTTGAACCCAGGGACCTTGGGGGATTCAGAAAGCAGGCAGTGAGGTGAAGGAAAAGGGGAGAGGGGGTGAGCTCGGGAAGGCACGATTAGAGCAGGGGCAAGGTGCATAGCCAGAAGACCTCAGCCGCTTTACCACGACCACAGCTCTGTGTCACCATTGCCATCTGCCTGCATCATCAAATGGCCTTTGAGACACTCCTGGATGCTTAGAGCATTCTCACCTTTATCCGTTAGTGGCATGAGTTGATGAATTGATGACATGAGAAGAGTACCTGTCTGTGGTCTTCAAAATACACCATCTATGGTGGCGGGGCGGGGGGGGGGGGGGGGGGGGTGAGTGCTATTCTTGACCCCAGTGGAACATGCATGTCATTTCCTCTTCTTGGTCACAACAGGCCTGGTTAGCCAAGCAAACTCCTACCCCCTCAAGCCTCTATCCACGGGGCTGCCTCCACTCCCACCCCCAACCTCCTCCTTCCCAAAAGCCTTCCCTGACATCCCCAGCAGATTCAGTCTCCTCTTTGCTCCCTTGGTACATGTAACCAGAACAGTTCTTACGCTGTTTTATAATTTTAGGTATGTCTGTCTATATGTCCACCAGAATGAAAAATAACTAAATGAATGATCGTAATTATTTATTGAGCATGCTCTTTGTGCCAGGCACTGTGTTAGCACTTGATAGATAATCTCATTTAATTTTTTTAATATCCCTAGAGGTCATTATTATTGTTGTTGTTATTATTATTATTATCCCCAATTTACCCATGAGAAAGTTGAGACTTGAAGAGGTTAAGTAACTTGTCCAAAATGACCCACTTAGTACTCCAAGGCGGGGGAATCTGAACACAATATCATAAAATGCCAAAACCACACCAACACTGAGATGTTTGAGAACAGAGTCTACCGTATTTTCTGGTGTATAAGACGACCCCCTAATTTTTACAGTTAAAACATAGGTTTATGCCTATATTTGCTGTATAAGACTACCCCCCACTTCCGAGGCAACACCGGTTCTTTTTTGATAGACCGCCTCTCTAACTCAGCCAATCCAAGCAGGCTTTTTATGCATGCAAATTATACATGTTCTGTACCCGAAGCTACACTGTGTTCTAGTAAAAAGCCTGCTCAGATTGGCCAGAGTCAGAGAGGCGGTCTATTAAAAAAAGAACTGGTGTTGCCTCGGAAGTGGGGGGTAGTCTTATACAGCAAATATAGGCATAAACCTATGTTTTAACTGTAAAAATTAGGGGGTCGTCTTATACACCAGACAATACGGTATATTTAGCCTCGCTAACCATTATATGGCAAAGAATAGGTGCTCCGTATAGGATGGATGGATGGATGGATGGATGGATGGATGGGTATTGTGGGCTCTACAGAGTTTCACCAAAGGAAGTAAGCCAAAAGCTCTCTTTCCACCTTGTATATCAATGGATCAATTTTGTGAGATGATTTATTAGAACAAAGACCTACTCTATGCTCTTTATTGGATCTATGGGTAAGGAACCCTCTGTGGCCACTTTGGAGCTTCAGCCTTTGACTGTATCTACACTCAGTCCCTGATCACTTTGGGGTCCCTGTCTGTGGTCAGAGGTAGTGGCTAGTTTATAATGAGGATGGGAATCAATCTGGGCCCAGCGCAGAGGATCA
The DNA here is from genome assembly GCF_014108245.1 of Pipistrellus kuhlii. NCBI lineage: Eukaryota > Metazoa > Chordata > Mammalia > Chiroptera > Vespertilionidae > Pipistrellus > Pipistrellus kuhlii. The sequence goes on from NW_023425438.1 coordinate 17,086,597, forward strand.
GTCTTTGGCTGGTGTATGTCAAATGAAGAGACCACCTCACTGCCAAGCTGTCTTACAGCTCAACAGAGAATATTTCTCAAGCCAGAGCGCCTTGTTCCTGGGCATTTAAAGGTGGAGAGATGATACGTGTGAGTAACTGGGGATGTGGGACAGTACAGGCCAAATTGCCCTGGAAACAGGGGGCGGGGATGTACCCATTAAGCGAGCACCATGTCCTCTTTGTGAGTCCCACTTCAGTGTGAGTGTGTGTGTGTGTGTGTGTGTGTGGTGAGACAACAGGGGCTGGGTAGGGTGTGGGAGAGACACACACACACCTGTAATAACATTGGCTTCAGACGCTAAGAGAGAAGAAATTCCCCCAACTGTTTTATCAGAGCCGAAGTTACCAAATTACATTGTTGTTTTAAATTTGAGCTTCTCAGCCTGCAAATGGGGGGGGGGGGGGGGGAATCTCAGGTTCATGAGCTTAATGCTTGGCTGGGCCTGGAGCTCTGCCTCCCCACCCAACCAGGCTCCCAGAGCTCCCAGGCCCAGGAACAAAAGTCTTCTCTCCCAGCGCTTTGAAGTGGAAACACTAACTGCTTCCTTTAATTAGAAAGAAACCTCCTATTGTTCCTGCTTTATTACTGATGGATGAAGACATGGGAAGGGGGGGGGGGGGTTGGAAGAACAGGAGTTGGGGGAGGAGTGGAGGGGACACGAAACCAGTATGGAGAACAGAGCATCTCCACAAAGTCTCCACCCACCAAACCAGGCCTCCTTGTCCACCCTCATCGGCCAAGACATTCCAGGAAAGATAGAAGAAAGCATCCCAACCCTCAAGGAGTGTATCATCTAGGCAAGGGAGGCAGGGCAGGAGGACAAGAAATGGAAGCTAGTTGGTACTAAATCATTACTACCAATAAGAGCAAGAAGAAGTTAGAGTGGGGAGATAGTCCCATCGACAACCTCTTGGGAGCTTGAGCTGAACGCTGCAGGTGGAAGAGAATTGACAGAGAGGAAAAAGAGAGTATTCCCACTCCAAGCAGGTGAGTGGCCTTTGCAAAGGCACGGAGATCGGAACAGACACAGCATTTCTGGGGGGCAGTAGAAAGTGGGTCTGGTTGTAGAAGGGGGGGAGGGGGAGGGAGAAACTACAAAGAACCAAGCTGCCTAGAGCAGATGTAAGAGGCGTGGAAGACTCTGAAAGCACACAGGGGGGAATGGACTTGATGAGACCATGAGGAAACCATTGGGCTTCCCCGAGCAGGGGCGTGGCCACTGGAGAGAGTACTCTGGCAGCCCTGTTCCAGAAGGCACGGAAGGGAGGAAGAACAAAGGCAGGGAGACCAGTTGGGGAGCTTCTGAGGAAACCCGGGTAATGATGGCTTAGACTAAGGTGATGGCAGTGGGGCAGGGAAAGAAAAGGTGAGGGGTAGATTTCAAAGAAAGGACTAAGATGTGTTGACAGAATAGATATAAGGGGATAAAAAGAATGGGAACAAAGACGCTTCCAAGATCTCCATTCTGGAAGAGAAGGAGGGTGATGGGGAGACAAGTGATGGGGTGAGGGGGAGAGAAGGGGAGGGGGAGAAAGTAGAAGCCCTCTAGAGGAAGGGAGGAGTTAATAAACAAAGCTCCTCCCCCACCCCAGCAGAGCCCAAAGATGCCTTGAACCCAGTACTCAGAGGATAGCAACTCCAGAGCCAGAAAGCCCAGTTCCCTCAGATGGGGAACACCAGCATGAAAACAACAACTTTCATACTGTCTTTTTTCATGCACTTCAAAGAGATTCACACCTGTGCCTCATTTGATCCTCAAAACAACCACAGCAGGTATCATGATCCCCATTTTGCAGATGAAAACACTGAGGCCTGGAAAGACAACTTCCTCCAAGTCACACAACTAGTTAAGGGTAGAGCTGGGAGCAGAAACCTTCTGACTTTCAGCTCAGGACCCTCCTCAATGCCTGTTGGCACCCCAGGGGAGGGGAGGCAGGGGCCTGGAGCTGTGTGTGCCCTGAGTCTCTGGGGCAAGGAATCTGGGCCTCAGAGAGAAGGGTCCACCCTGGACTTCAACCGCACCTCCAGCCTGCTCCTCACACTCACATAGGGCGTAAGTCGGGAGCCTGGGGTTGGAAACGCCAAATCTAATCAGACCTCACAAGCCCACAGATGGTTTGAATCAATGTGCTACCTTGATAGGAATAATGAGGAGTCCTGAAGACAGTCTTATGCCAGCTCCATCCATCCGGACAGAGAACCACATCTCCCACAAGCATTTCCCCATCCGGGGTCTCATCACCCTCTAAGCTGGACAGGCCCTTCGTGAGGAAGTCCCCTGGTCCCACATCACAGTTGCTCCCCAGGCCCTGTCAGCAGAACCACCCACGACTTTCCCAAACACTCTGGCCTCATGTTCTAATTTGACAAACTCGGACTTCTTAGGCCTTTCTTGAGGCTGAAAATGGTTCCTAGGGAGAAATGGGTGACCACGGGTCACAAGGCCGGGCCAGGGGTTGTGAGGCAATATGGTGGGGCGGATGGGCCTGGATCCAGACAAGCAGAACCAGATAAATGCCCTCTCTCCCACTTCCTGGCAGAAGGGGCATTCCCACTGTTCATTGTTTCATTCATTCAACATGACAAATGTCATCGTGACATTTCCTTTGATGGGACACCTGACCTAGGGCATCCTAATCTCATGAGGTCCGGAGTTAATCAATGTCTGAGGTCACAGGGTCCCGTGAACAGAACCAGACCTATGGCTCAGAAAAGCCTAGCCTTGGACTGGGGGAGCCCCTGACAACCAGGCCTCAGAATGGCAGCGATGGCCTTTCCCCAGGAAAAGCCCAGGCTGGGGATTTCAATCCCCTCAAGGGTGGCCTTGTGAGCGGGGACCTGCTTTAATAAAAATTTGGCCTGCCCACCCTCTTGCCTAGCAAAGCTTAATTTGAAGCTTAAAAAACAATGAAGTTAATTTTTAAAAACCTTTCATTGAGTTCCATGAGACCCCTATTAATTTTATTGTTTCAATAAAGCATTTATTTAATTGTCTCCAGAAGGGTCCTGTTAAATGCACAGATGTTACCTGAGTCAGAAGGGAGGGAGCTGGGAGCCTTTTTTTCTTCTTCTTTTTTTTCTTTTTTTTTTTTTTTTAACCCTCTCTCTCGTTAGCACATTAGCGGGATTCTGTTATTGGATTAACTGATTGTCACCTGTAAAGTCACAAAATAAAGCCCTGAAGGAATGAGACACAAGACAGGTGAGTTGGGGGGGGGTGGGCAGTTCAGCTCACAGTTGCAGGAAGCAAAGAAGCCAGATTCACGATACAGAGGCTGGGTTTGGTGAAGAGGAAGAAAAGAAAAGAATTTCTTTTCTGTTGATGAGGAGACATTTGTTAGTGAGCCTCTGGCACAAAGCTGATATTCCTTGTGATTAAGCCCCTATCCCAGTGGTTTGCAGACCACTGGTCTAGAGCAAAAAAAAGGAGGCAAAGCACAGTGAAAGGGTAAGAAAAACAAAAGGTAAATAATGCTATAGTATGTGTGGTCTCAGAGAACAGAAACCAATGAGGATTTTATCTTCAAATACTCGAAGAGCTGTCTTGAGTAAAACAGTGTAGATTTGCTACCATCAACTAATGTCTTAGCAACCTGTGAGAAAGTGAGTTTGCCAATCACAAGCGTGGGGGATGGGATGAGTGGGTTATTTGAATGGCAGAGAAGAGTTCTACTCTGGTCAGGAGAATGCACAGGATCATTGACTAATCTTTCATCATCAAGGATTTCTTTTATTCATTCTGCTGCCCCACAAACCCTAGACTCTTTAAAAGAGTTTGCCTACTAGGGTACATCTACATAACGTATTTCCCCACTACCACCACTACCACCATTTTCATTTAAAAAAACAAACCAAAACAACAACAACAAAAAAAAACATTGATGTCATTTATAAACCGAAGACACTCAGTGCATGATATAATTTTGGCCAAAGCAAAGAAGTCAATGTTTTTCTTGACTGGGCAAACTTACTGTGAAATATGTGTCCTTTCCTATGAGCTTTCTTAAATGTTGACCTAGCTCCCCTCTTTCTGACACATATTTGGGCTCCGGGCTGGGAACTACTATCCTATGGTAAGACCCAACATCTCTTCCAACCAGGGGACTCTCTGAACCATGAAGTACAGCCTAGTTTTTCAGGCATTTGTGGAAGGAACAGTGTGTGTGAACTAATGCAGTTAGGGAAAGCTTTCTGGATGGGGGGGGGAAAAAAAGTCTGGATTAGGTCCTTGAAGGATGGGCAAGCTTTGGATGGGTGAGGAAAGAAGGAGTCGCAGAGCATGCTCTAAGATTGGCGAAGCAGCCAGTCGGGCTGCAACATGGTCAGGAAGTGCTTGTGGGTACAAGAATAGAGTGGGGAGGCTGTGACCGACGTGGAATGCCAAGCTGAATTATTCCCCAAATGACGAGGAATCATCAAAGGTTTCAGAACAGGAAAACGATGTGTTGGAAGCAGTGTTCTTGGCAGACGAATCTGGTGCCCATACATGCTTTGAGGTGGGAGACGAACACGGAGGGGACCCAGTCAACGGACCAGATGTGAGAGCGAGCGCCTGAACTGGGGAGGATGGCAGCGAGCACATAAAGGAGCAAATCCAAGAGACAGTTTTTTGTTTTGTTTTTAAAGCACAGGACTTGAATTTGAGTGTGGAAGCATCAAAGAGACTCCGAAGAGCCTCGGAGCCTGCTGGTGCAGAGATGAGACCGTCACCAAGGGAAGCTCGTGGGGGGAAGGCCATGAGGAATGCATGGGGCGTCTTAGAGAGCCTTCAGCCAGTCAACCCTCCGCCGTGGTTACCTCTGCAGGTGGGGTCGGAGGGGCGGGCAAGGTGGCTTTCACATCTTAGGGTATATAATCTCTTTTAATGGAGGGATTTTGTGTAATTTTTACTTCCTTTTTGTACTTTTTTGGAATTTTTCAAATCATTATTTTCATTCCGTGCAGACTCCCGGAGTCTCGTTAACCCTTTGTAAACCATCCCTCCTGATTTGTCCCCTCCTTCCTCCTCCCCACGCTGGCCCCGCTCTTCCTCCACAGTGAAAAGAAAAGAAGGAATGATTTGCAGGGCCTGCTGGGGTCTGCAAAAACACTTCCTACGGGTTTACTCTCAGCTCCTGAGTCTGTGTTTTTCCCATGGTGGTGGTGGCGGTCTCCCCACGGCCCCTCCTTCCCTCCTTCTCTTCCCGCTGCCCCCTCCCCCTGCAGGGCCTGTCCTCCAAGACTCAAACATCATCAGATCCCCATCTTTGAAGCCAGATTGCAGTGCTGGGCTTGGAAAGACTGACCTTGGGGTTTTTTATAGCTGAGATCAGCCCAGCCCATAAACCAGGCGGCGGGACAGACCATGGAAGAACACAAGCTCTGATGTCAGAGGCATCTGCGTCCAAATCCAGCTCTGCCACAAGTTACCGAACCTCTGCATGTCAATTTTCTCATCTTGAAAATTGGAGATAATAACAGTATTTATCTGCTAGAAGTATTAAGTGGATTAAACGATGATGAAAGGCGTTTAATAAGCGTGCTCTATCATTAGTGTTATTAAGAACAATAAAATAATAAATCTTTATGACCAAACTTTGTTGCTTAGAGGCAAAAAGAACCTTTAATACGCTTCTATCTTGGTTCCCATTGGTGGCATCTCTGTCTTTCCCTTTGACTGGAGGTTTGTTGTGTGTTTTTTTTTCCCTAGACCCACAAAGAGCTAAGAGAAGAGCTGAATCAGGGCCTGAGTCGCCGCTTTCTGATTCATGGTGGTCTACTCTGCCGCTTACAGTTTCTGTGACATGTGACAGGTTTCTTAATCTCACGAGCCTCGATTCCCTCATCTATAAAACGGGTGTCATACTACTGACCTCACACCCTGTATCAACAGGTTAGACGGTTCCTGGCACACAGCAGGCTTTCAGTACGTGATAGTCCTCCAGCGGGGTTCCGGGGAGGGGCCAGCTCCTTCCTGCCTGTATCCTAACCCCCAGACCCTGCGTCATCTCCTTGGTGTCCATCCACGATGGTTTTGGGTAGGCTCCTGAGGGCAGAGGCGAGCCAGGCCTCCTTAACTGTGAGGAGCAGTCTTCCTCCTGGGCCTGGCTCCAGGCCAGCCTCCTGGGGCAGCTGGGGAAGGAGAAAATTGTCAACCCTCTGAAGGTCCAGAACCAGATGCACACACTCAATAGTCTCTCTTTCGTCCTCTCTTCCCTGTGCTTTCCAAACCACAGCCCTGAGGCTGCTCACACAGAACGGGCGTTGCCTAGTTGACCATGGCCTACAAGAAAAGCTGCCCCGTGGACTCAGGGTGCATTTGGCTTGGTCAGATGTGATGGGTCAGACCCAATCGCCTGGCCCCAGTGCTCCAGGTCTCTTCTTCCCTCTCCCATGCAAAGGCCTCTGGACAAAGACAAAAGCCTCCCCTCCACTACCACTACCAGAGTCCATCCATCACCCCTTGATCCACCTGCCAAGTACCTGACTCTCCATCTGCCCCGGGGAACAGAGGCCCGGGGGTGCGGTCCTCACTGCTCCCCTCCCCAAAAGGGTCTTTAGGACAGAGTCTCTATTCTGGGCGAGGTCCAATGTCAGGTGATGGTTCTAAATAGGTACCTCTCAACCTTCTCTGCCCTTAGCCCTACCCCACCCCCAGCTCCTCCAATCAAAGGAAACAGTGATGGAGACAGGAAACACAGCTCAGACAGTCAGGAAAGGGAGAGACAGAGCAGCGGTCATAGAGCATCCCTCTGGGCTGGTGGGTGAGGCTGAGCAGGAGGGAGGATGAGAGAGCCAGGCAGGATCAGTGGCGGGGGGGGGGGGGGGGGGGGGGGGGGGGTATGAGAGGGACACACTGCATCACAGACCTGGAGGCCCAGACAGATGGAGAGAGGCCTGGGCAGTGAGAGCTCTGGGAGCCCACAGAGCCTTTTGGTTTCTGGGGTCCCAGCGGGCCTCACCCTCCCTCTGCCAGGGTCATGGAGCCACAATGGCTCATGTTCCCATCCCGAGGCCCACGGAGAGGAGCTAAGCTCTTTTCCAGAGACGGGTAGAAAGAGCTCTCCTGAGCCAGGGCTTTCTGCTCTGTGTCTGACTAGCCTTCTTCTTCTTCTTTTTTAATATATATTTTATTGATTTTGAACAGACAGGAAGGGAGAGAGAGAGTTAGAAACATCGATGAGAGAGAGTCATTGATCAACTGCCTCCTGCACACCCCCCACTGGGGATACGCCCGCAACCAAGGTACATGCCCTTGACAGGAATCGAACCCGGGACCCTTCGGTCCCCAAGCCGACACTCTATCCATTGAGCCAAACCGGTTTCAGCCTGACTAGCCTTCTTGAGATTCAGGGGGTTTTGTCTGTCTCCCTGTTTCTGCATCTTTGTCTAACTTCTCTCTCTCTCTCTCTCTCTTTCTCTCTCTCTCTTTCTCTCTCTCCCCATCTCTGTCTCAGATAATTTTTTAGGGACTCTGCCTCAGGGCTCCCACTCCCCAGTGTGTAGGAAACCTGACCTTCATCATCTGTTTTTTATATTTTGGAAACGTCCACTTAACTTCCTACCTGAGGGAAGTGGGGGTTGAGGAGCCGGCTGCCTGGCTCCACCCCTTTCCCTGTCCCCTCCTTTCTGAATGCGTTCCCCCCCCCCCCAGCTCCTTGCCCCCGGGGCTCTCAGCTGAGGCCTTCCCTGCTCTGGGTCCCTGTGGCATCAGGAATCAGGTCCTGATTCATGATCTTCCCTCCCTCCACAGCTCCCCGCAGGGTGGGGAAAGCAGGGAGGCCTCTTCTGATCCAGGGCTGGTTTGCTGAGTTGGGAAAACGTGAAAAATTCCGGGCACAGAGATAGCCCAGTGGAAACTAAGATGGAAAGTAAAGTCATGTCTGCCTCCAGGCAGCATTACAGCCAACTGGGTTGCCTAGCATGCCGCCACAGGTGTTTACTTAATGTCATTGTTAATACCAGCAATAGATTACACATACTGAGGGTGTGTCCCATGCTGGGCACTTTATATAACTTTGCCTATCACCTACTCGACAGCTTTATATGGTAGGTACTATTATTATCTCCCATTTTCTTTCTTTTTTAAAGAAATATATATTTTATTGATTTTTTACAGAGAGGAAGGGAGAGGGATACAGAGTTAGAAACATCCATGAGAGAGACACCGATTCGACTGCCTCTTGCACACCTCCTACTGGGGATGTGCCCGCAACCAAGGTACATGCCCTTGACGGGAATCGAACCTGGGACCTTTCAGTCCGCAGGCCGACGCTCTCAGGCATCTTCAAACTACGGCCCGCGGGCCACATGCGACCCGCAGAGGAGTCTGATCCGGCCCACCAGGTTTTTTGGGCAGTGAGCGCAGCCGAGGTGTTACAGTAGGAATTAGTAGTTCATATAGTCCGGCCCTCCAGCTCTCTGAGGGACCGTGATCTGGCCCCCACTTTAAAAAGTTTGAGGACCCCTGCTAGACACTGAGCCAAACCGGTTAGGGCATCTCCCATTTTCTTAATGAGATACCGAACACTACTTGCATGACGTAACTCCGCTAGTAAGATCTGAATCCCGGTTTCTCTGACTGCACATTTACTCTGCATCAAGTGTTGCAAGACCTGAACAGTTTCGTGCATTTCTTTATTAAAGAAAATAAATTCACAGAACTCAGAGTAAACCTCCAGGATCTCAGGGAGCCAGGAGCCCCGGTTGGAGAGGCCTTGTTTGGGACGCAGTGCTTCTTGGGAGACCCTGAAGAACCAGCCTGCAGAGAGCGTGTGGAAAGGCTAGCAGAGGGCATTTCAGGAAGGAAGAAGTGGGAGGGGAACATTAAAAAAAAAAAAAAAAAAAAAAAAAAAAAGCAAACGATGCCAAGACTGGTTTGGCTCAGTGGATAGAGCATCGGCCTACGGACTGCAGGGTCCCAGGTTCGATTCCGGTCAAGGGCATGTGCCTTGGTTGCGGGCACATCCCCAGTGGAGGTTATGTAGGAGGCAGCTGATCGATGATTCTGACTCTCTCTCTCCCTTCCTCTCTGTGAAAAATCAATAAAATATATTAAAAAAAAAAAGCAAAGGATGGCTGTGAGTCAGGAGACAGTGCAAGTACCAAGTCTAGGGAAATGAGAGGGTGGAGGGCAGGAGCCCTGTCACAGAGGCCTGAGGTTCAGCTCAGTTTGTGCTCCAGGTTACTGAGCTAGAGAGCAATACAGTCTGCCCTCCACATCTGCAGGTTCAGCACCCACAGATTCAACCCATCATGGATAGAAAATAGTTGGCGTGAAAGCATTGCATTGTAGCTGACGTGTGCTATTAGGCCTGCAATAGTTGTGTCTGTATTGAACATGCGGACTTTGTTTTTTTTCCCATTCTCCCCTAAACAATACAGTATATCAACTATTTACCTAACGTTTACATTATATTCGATATTATAAGTGCTCTAGAGGTTATTTAAAGTATTTGGGAGAATGTGCGTAGATTACATGCAAATATGGTGCCATTTTACAAAGGGACTCGGGCATCCTCAGACTTTGGTATTCACGGATTCCTAGAACCAATCCCCCCGTGAATACCAAGGGATGACTGTTCTCCAAAAGAAGTGTTTGAGATACCATAATCAATAAAGAAATAAAAATAAAGAAGTGTTTGAGACCTAGGCTGGAGGGAAAGGTAGACAATGAAGAGGGCTGCTGAGCCCGGCCGGTGTGGATCAGTGTTTGAGTGTAAATCTAAGAACCAAGAGGTCCCAGTTCCATTCCCTGGTCAGGGCACATGCCCGGGTTTCAAGCTCAATCCCCAGTAGGGGGCATCTCATCAGAAGTTTCTTTCTCTCTATCCCTCTACCTTCCTCTCTCTCTAAAATAAAATTTAAAAAATTAAAAGGAGGGCTGCTGAAAGGTTGGTATCACAATCTAGGCAGGTAGGATGATCTGACAAAACATGTAGATATTGTTTATCTAAAAGACATGTCCAAAGAAATTTAGCATTTTGGAGCCATCTGCTCCTTCCCAAGGATTGCTATCTAAGATAGCCTTTGGCGGGGGTGGGTTGGGGTGGAGTAAGCAGAGGGAGAGAAGGGAAACACCGGGTGTCTGCAGCTCTGAGCCTTCCCACTTGCAGATGGACCCGACCCTCTGGTCGGATGGCGGCTGGGCCCTGAGTGAGAGTGCTCGGCTTGCTGAGCTGGACACTGGCCTGAGGACTTGGGTCTGGGAGGCCCAGGGTCCTGGCCTGCCAGTTCTTTGGGGTGGGGCAGGTGGACAGATTGTAGACCTGGAGCCTGAAGCAGCGGTTTTTGTGTCTTTTTCAATTCTTTCCAAAGGAAGATTCCTCTCCCTGGGTGGCAAAAAAAAAAAAAAAGCAAACGAGCAAAATTTGGTTAAGAACTCAAGAACTGCCAATTCAGAAACTCTAATCTGCTCAGAAAGTTAAGTCCTTTTTTTTCAGAGGCCAAAAACCTATTTCCACGGAAGACTGTATATGTCTGTGTGTCTGAGAGCCGGTGAGGGAGACAAAGTAGTGTGAGAAGGAAAGAGTTGAGACTCCTTTGTTCCTGTGTGTGAGGCGGCCGCTCCGGGGCTTGTGTGTGCGCAGATGATTGTGTGAACATTAGTGCCTGTTTCTCGGGCCCCTGTGTGCGTTGAACTTTCAAACCATAACAGAAACACTGAAGCTTGGCAGAGAATAATTATCTAATTTTGGAACGTGTTATTATAATACCTACATGATGTGTAACGAACTTAACAATGTTCGCGTTATATTCACCAACTCCGAGTTACAGACCCACAAAGCCAAGTCCTACCGACTTCAGAGGCTGCTTTCTCCAAGACGCAGGCGCAGAGCAGGCCCTAACGAAAGCCCTGGAAGGAATATGGCCCCCCCACAAGGGCCTCCTCTTGGATCCAAAGGGGAAGGGGTGGGCAGAGCCTAACTTGGGATAGCGACTCTGTTCCTCGCAGAATCCCCCTTCCTCCCCAGTAGGGGACTCTCTGGAAATGGGAAGGGAACAGCCATATTGGGGTCACAGAGGCTGATAGGCTTTTCCCTGACTCAGCTGTGGGCCAGGAGGCCTGGTGATCAGCCAGGCTCTCTCCTCTTCCCCAGGGGGGCTGGATTGAATTGAAGCTGAGTGTGAGGGGGAATGTTTGCTGTTTGCTGCTGCTCCCTGCTGACTTTAGCCAGTAGCTCTGTTTACAAACCCAGGTTGGTTTTCCCAGCACAGTTAATTAGACCAGAGACATCTGGTGTGAGGGTTGGGGAGGGCATCTGCTCGGAGCCTTCCCCCCACACCCAGCAGCCATGGGCCAGTGCAGGGCAGAACGGCTAAACTGAACCAGACAGAACTCCAGCAAACCCAAGGTTCTCAGGAGAATCGTGGCTTCTTCTCTCGTGCTGCCTCCCCCATGCTTGCTAAGTCAGACGGGACCCCACGAATCAGGGTCGGGTGCTCCAACCTCTGGGGGATCACAGGCTGGAGATCAAGGACTTGGCTCTCTCCTCTGCCCTTCCACGTCCAAGAATCTCTGTCCTCTCTCTCATCGCAGTAACTCTGTTCTGGAGGAACACCGATTTCTTTGGCCCCCTGCAGGAAAGTCTCCCCTCCCTGGCCACGCCCTCAGAAAGGAGGTTCTGGGCCCTCCTCCCCGTCCCTGACACCTCTTCAGGCAATCTCTGACACTGCGGGGGAGGAATGTGATTGATCAGTCCAGGACCGGGGGCGGGGGGGGGGGGGGGGGGGGGGGAGGAAGGGCGGGAAGGTGCCCAGGAAGGTGAGAGGAGCTAGGTGGACAGTTCCAGGGCGACGGGGAAGTGGAGGGCCGGGAGGGGGAGGGGCAGCGGCTTATCTCTCCCAGGAGGGGGGAAGTTCACTCCAAACAGCTAATGCACTGGCGTGTGAAAGCCCCTCAATTAGCACTAATGATGCAATCAGGGAGGGAGGAGGAGGGACCAGGAGTTCTGGTGGAGTCAGCACCAGCTTACACACGAAGTACACACACTCCCTTCCTCCGGCACAGTGGCCCCTTCAGACACGCCAATGCGCGCACTCCACAGACGGTGTGGACCACGTGCATCCGTGGGTTAAAAAAAAAACCGCCCTCTTTGCAGAAACTAGCTAGCATGCACTTGGTTCGGGATCCGCCGCTGACCGCCTCTGAATGCAGGGATCCCGGAGTAGGAGAAAGGGTTGGGGACAAGGGAAAAAAATCAGACATCGGAAAGACTTGTCAGAGGAGGTTGCACGGTGCATCTCCGAAAACATGATTCTTCCTCCGATCTCAGAGTTCCCGTCCCACGCGCGCTCGCAGGTGCAAGCCCCTCTGCGTTCTCCCCCCTCTCCAATCCCCCACCCCCACCTCGAATCCGGGCCTTGGGCTAAAAGCCGTCTCCCCCAGCCTCACCGGCGGGAGGCGGGACCCTCGGGAATTTCCTGCGGGGCCCGTCCGACCTCTGGCCCCGGGTCCCGGGAAGGGCGCTCTGGGGTCACGCGGCTCTCCAGACCGACCCCAGTTGCTCGCCCTCTCCCAAGTCCGTTAAGCGCGGCCTCGCCCCTTTCCTACTCTCCCACCCCGCCCCGCCGCGCCGGCTCCGTTATCCGCCTCCCGGTCGGTCCCGTTATGCGGCAGCCGCGGCCCCGTTATCCGCCCCGGCGCTGGGCCGCCGCCGACCCCTCCCCCGCGCCCCCGCCGGAGCCCGGGGGCCGCGCGCTGGGCAGGGCCAGGGCCGAGCCGCCTCCGCGCCGCTTCCCAGGCCCGGCCGGCCGCGGGAGGAGGTCCTGCTGTCAGTCAGCGGGGAAGGCCGGGCCGGGAGGCCGGAGGAGGCGGCGCCGAGGACGGCTCGGGCCGGGAGCGGGAGGCGGAGGCGGAGGGAGGCGGAGGGGGCGGAGGCGGGGGCGGCTCCGGGCCTTATAAGCGGCGGGGGCAGGGCGGGCCTCCGGGAGGGAGGCAAGTGTCAGGCCGATGTGCCGCCCGCCAGGGGCCGGGGTCGGGGCGGCCGGGGCCATGCGCACGAGCTGGGCAGGGGGCCGGCGGGGCGCGCCGCGGAGCCGCCTCGGAGCCTGAGCCTCCGGGCCGGGCCGGGGAGCGCGCGCGGGGGGCGGCCGGCCGGCCGGGGGAGGGGAGGGGAAGGGAGGGGAGGGGAGCGATGCGGCGCCGGCGGGCGGCGGTGGCCGCGGGCTTCTGCGCCTCCTTCCTGCTGGGCTCCGTCCTCAACGTGCTCTTCGCGCCGGGCTCGGAGCCCCCGCGGCCGGGCCAGCCCCCCGGGCCGTCGCCAGCCCCGGGCCCGGGCCGTCGCGGGGGCCCCGGGGAGCTGGCCCGGCAGATCCGCGCGCGCTACGAGGAGGTGCAGCGCTATTCCCGCGGGGGCCCCGCGCCCGGGGCGGGCCGGCCCGAGCGGCGGCGCTTGATGGACCTTGCACGGGGCGGGTCGGGCCTGCAGCGACCCCCCCAGCCCCCCGGGGCCCGGCCCCTGCCCGACGGCTCCCCGAGCTGGCCCCCGGCCCCGGGCCCCGGCTCCCCCGGCTCCCCCGGCCCGGGGGGCCCGCGCCTGGGCTGCGCCGCGCTCCGCAACGTGTCGGGCGCCCAGTACGTGGGCTCGGGCTACACCAAGGCCGTGTACCGGGTCCGCCTGCCCGGCGGCGCCGCCGTGGCGCTCAAGGCGGTGGACTTCAGCGGCCACGATCTGGGCAGCTGCGTGCGCGAGTTCGGGGCGCGCAGGGGCTGCTATCGGCTGGCGGCCCACAAGCTGCTCAAGGAGATGGTGCTGCTGGAGCGGCTGCGGCACCCCAACGTGCTGCAGGTACGAGGGCGGCATATGTTGGGGGGGTTGGGGGGCGAAGAAGGTGCCGGCTGGACGTGTCAGGCTCGGGCGCTCCAAGAAACGGAGCCCCAATAACGGTGCCCAAGGGAAGCCAGGGGCAGACTCTGTACCGTGGTCGCTCCCCAGGACCCACCCGAGGTCCCAGTCCTGGGTGGGTGTCCCCTGGCGGAGGGACTCCTGGGGTTCTCAGCTTCCACGCTGTTAGTTCTTGAAGACAGAGGCCAGGGCAGAGGATCCCAAGCTTGGGGTGAGGGCCCTAAACTTAAGGTGGAGGTCCGTGCGCACTTAGGGCCCTGTTTCTCACTGGGGCTAGAGGGGGGTCAGCACCAGGAAAAGGACCCTCAAGCCAGGACTCGGGACAGCAGTCATCCCTGGGTCAGGATCCCTCCTGTGGTCATAGGGTCCCCTTTCGTGATGGAATCCGGACCCCACTTCTCTCGAGTTCCAAATAGTGTGGTTTTGGAGATGGGGTGGGACAGCAATGGGGATGGGTAGGGCGAGAAAGAGACCTTATGTCCAGCTTGATTCTCAGAGAATACCCCCACCCTTTTCCCCACCCAGAGACCACTGGAAGGATTGAGGGGGTTGAGCAGTAGGCCAGAAAGTGCACAGCCCTTCCCAGATGTGGCCCTGGGATTCTCGGGGCCTTCACGTGGGCCCTTGAACCCCTGGAGAAGGAAGCCCCAAGTTCTTTCTTAGCTCGGTGCTCAGGGGGCAGGCTGAGGGCCCGAAGGCCTGAGGATCACATTCTCTGAGCAGACGTGGGTAAGAGGCTGAAAGATGGAGAAGGCTAGATGCCCACGTTTCTATTCAATGGGACTCTGTCTCTCCTGTTCACTGGGGCAGGGGGGAAAGAAGAGATCTCACACACACACACACACACACACACACACACACACACACACCTTGTCCCCTCCAGGCCAGACTAAGAGAGTGGGCCTCTCCCAGCCCCAGCACACTTCCTCCTCTCCTCCAGCTCTCTGTCCTTGAGTCGGCCCTAGGAGTAGACAAACTGTTCCCTTCGCACATGTCTGAGCAGCCTGAGAGGGAAATCCCTGGCTGCTTTTGGCCCACTGAACTAGGAACCTTGCCCACACGTTCCACCTCCTCGCCCATTCAAGCTAACCTTTCTGCAGCCGGCAGGACTGACCAGAAACCCAGGGTCCCTTCCCCCTTCCCTCAGGAATGAGCTGGCCTCCCAGGCCTATTGCAGAAGAGGGTAGCCAGGCAGGGAGCTGTGTCGGGTCCTGCTGGCTCCCAGTCTCCCCAGGCTTCCCCAGCCCTGATCGGACACTGACCGAGTTCTGGGCTCTGACCTGGTTGCTGGAGGTCGGGCAGAGCCAACCATTGTGAGTGGCTGTGCCTGGTGGCATGGCTGACACTGTGTCCGGAGCTTAAGGGAGGGAGCGGCAGGTTACGTGGCCATTCTCACGGAGAGGATCTTGTTGTCTTTGCTTCTAAGGGGCTCTTGGAAAGCTCCTAATTTATGGAAACCCTGGAGTGTCAGCCAGATTATGAGTTGGTGGAGGTCTTTAGTGACTTAGGAGGACGTTAGTGTTAATTGACTCACAACACACACACACACACACACACACACACACCCCTTTGGACAGGTTAGAAGTTGTATGTGCTTTCCTCTCTCTTAGGGAACTTCTCACTTACCCCGCAGACTTCCAGACAAGCATCCAACTGACGGACACCCCCCCCCCCACACACACACACACATCACAGAATGGATCACCACTATAATGTCAGGTCCCCGGCCCAAGAACACCAAAGAAAAAAGTTACAACGGAATGGTTTTCACCCCTTCCCTCCAGAGACCAAGATTGGTTGTCTGGGGTTGGCTATGGGACTCTCATGAGTTCCAAGCTGGGGTTAGCTGCCCTAGGGCACATGGTATAAGGTGAGTGAGGTCCCAGGTCCTTTCTGTTGGATGCAAGAAAAACTACCAGAGGCAGGGGCCGGGACTGTGAGCTTAGGGGCTCTTTGGGAGTTGGTCTCCCGCTACATTCCCCAAGCCCCAGGCCAGTGTCCCTCTGGCTTCCCCCGCAATGCCACCTCTGCTTCCAGGGAGCCTGCGTGGGGTCTTGTTCAGGAGGGTGTGCAGGGAACTAGAAATAACGTTGTTGTAATACCTCTGAATCATTTAAAATTTGAAAACCATTTGACTGTTTGCTGAACTGGGGAGGAGCCAGAGAATGTTTCTTAGATTTCCGGCTCCCCCAGACCTCCAGAGGTCCCTCCCCCTGCCTGGCAGCCCCCAAGTTGGTGCAGTGTTCTTTTAAAAAAAACAAAAAACTTTTTTATTGATTGATTGCTTTTTTTTTGAGAGAGAGAGATGTGGGGGGTGGAGGGGGAGAGACTGACAGACAGACATTGACTTGTTGTTCCATCCATTCACTGATTTGCTTCTTGTATGTGCCCAGACCAGGGATCGAACCCAAAACACTGGTGCTTCCAGACAGTGCTCCAACCAACTGAACCACCCAGCCAGGTCATTAAACGCGCTGTTAACAAGATATTAATCAACACCCCTCAGGAAAAAATAAAAATTCCGATAGAAAATGTCCAGGATAGCATGTCCCCCAGGGTACCTTCCAGTGCCTTGCTCTGGTCTCATGGGACTGCGTGAGCGAGATTTCTCTATCCACCTTCTGTGACCCCCCTCCCCAACCAGCCCCGATACACACACACACACACACACACCCTCATGTGATAGATGCCTCTGTAGCCCAGGGTCAAAGGGCACAAAGGTCTTCCCTCCAACCCCCCTCCGTTGTCCCCGGAGGCCCCAGGCCTGCCTGAGCCCTGATTCTGGCCCTGCTAGAGAGGATATTTCTTCTCCCAAACGAACAAAAGATACGGCTGAAATGCTCAGCCTCGCGCTTCCTGGGGGGGTTAATGGTGTCTTTTTATTTTTTCCTGAGGGGTGTTGATTAATACCTCGTTAACAGCGCATTTAATGACCTCCGGGTGTTTAATAACCTTCAGAAGTTTCCCACAAAGGCTCAGACTCCGGGCAAGAAAATGAGAACCAGGCCCCGGGGCTGCTCCCCTTACCTTCCCCCGCCCCACCAGGGTCTGGGGCCTCCCTGAGCTGATTGGGGAGGGGGTGGGGTGGAGAGAGGGTGCCTGGGACTGGCCCCGGATCCCCCAAGTTGCACGCAGCCCTAGCGATCTGATACGGAGTGGAGTGGTGCCTTCCCTCGTGCCAGCAGGACTGGGACAGCTAGCTTTGGGGTCAGGGAGCTGAAGGGCAGCCCTGACCTGAAGGGAGCCTGCGAGGGCCTGGTGTGGAGCTGGGAGGGGTGCGAATCATGGCATGAAGGGTGACAATACGCAGGGACACCTAGCTTGTGGACTTGGCTCCCCCTGCCACCCCCTTTCCCTCCCCCCATCGTGCTGCTATCTCTTCTCCCTGGAGAACTCTGGTCTGGACCACTCGGCCTCCCTACTCCGCAGGGTACTGGTTGTTCGGAGCAGAGTTTGACCCCAGCTGATGTGCAGTGTGACGGAGAGGCCGGGAGACGCGGAGTTCTGTGCAGATGCTGGTTTAGGTGTCAGTGACAAAGTCAGGCTGGGCTTCCCAGAAGCCCCTGGCCAGCCGAGCTGCACCAAGCTCCTCCCCAGATCCTGAGGCGTGGGCAGACCCTTGTGATCAGGCTCCCCAAGAACTGACCTTTCCCAGGAGCCACCTCTTCACCGCCACCCCCACTGATGTGGGTGGCCCCCCGCCCACCGACACAGGCAGAGAACACCCAAGGACGCGCCCTCAGCGTCTTTGTTCTTGGAGCTCGTTACCAGCGCTGAGGGAGCTGGCTTCTCCTCCTCCCACAAGACCCGAGCTGAGGAGGGGGGAATGAAACTGCCAAAAAAAAAAAAAAAAAAAAAGTGGAAATAATGAGAAATAAACAGGGATTGGAGCAGGGAAGGAGGTAGAGGAACCGTTTGCTGGCTTGTCGATTAGCACACGATATTCTCGGAAAGAACCAGGCTGTGTAGAATCGGCGTCATACATGCGAATTCCAGCTCCTGGGTTCGCTAGCTGTGCGGCTTTGTGCAAGTGACTGAAACTCTCTGCGTTGGTTTCCTTACCTGCGAGCTGGAGATGATGATATCGATAATAGGACCTCCTGTGCCATGCGACGTGATTATAAGGCGTGTGCTGTGCCTGTAAAACCTTTAGCACGACGCCTGGCTCAGTGTTAACACGTGGTGGCCAGACCGGCCCATTTGCCTGAGCAGCAAGAGGTGAGGGGCGATGCAGTCGGGAGGAACCCGGGTCACAGGGACAGAGGGCAGGCTTCGCGGGCAGCGCTGCTCTTCTGGCTCCAGCTGAAGCAAAGGCCTGGGGCACGCCAAGGAGGGGGGGGGGGCTGGCAGCAGAGGAAGAGGGCATAATAGTCATCCCTTCTCTGTCCTCCCTCCCACCCTGGGACCTAATGACCCTCTCCCCTGGACCTCCCCCAGCTCTATGGCTACTGCTACCAGGACAGCGAGGACATCCCGGACACCCTGACCACCATCACGGAGCTGGGCGCCCCTGTCGAGATGATCCAGCTGCTCCAGACGTCCTGGGAGGACCGATTCCGAGTGAGCAGGGAGGAGGGCCGGGCCCTGGGCTCTTGGCTGGGACGGTTCACCCTTAGAAGGCCAGCCTACTGGAGCAGCTTCCACCACTCCTACTCCTTCTCCTCCTCCTCCTCCTCCGCCTCCTCTGCAGCTGGGGAGGGCGGGAGGGAGCAAAGCTGACTCGGCCATCAGCCAAAGGGTTAAAGAGAGAAGCCAGACATAGAGGACCCAGACTTTCTCTCTGCTCCAGCTACACACACACACACACACACACACGCACGCACGCACGCGCGCGCGCGCGCGCGCGCGCACGCTTCCCTCACAAACACTCTCAGCCTGGTTGCAAAAGGGTCCGCGTCCTCCTCCTCTTTGCACACTCTGGACTGAAACCACACGCAAGATGCAACTTCAGGGAGGAGATCCGTTGTCCCCAGACATCCCTGCTGCCCACGTGTCACTCACTCCGTGTTGCTTTCAGGGTCAGGTCAGCCAGGGGTTAATAGAAAAATCACAGGTGTGCTCTCTAAGGCCCCTGGCCTCAGCCCTCGGTGAGCACTAGGATTTTTAAGTAAAAGTCAGCCCCCCCCCCCCCCCCCCAGCTCAGTCCGGAGTTTCCCAAAGGAGGGAGCCCTGGAGCCCTGGAGCCCCAGGAGAGAAGCAGTAAGCAGCCTTGTGTCTGCCCCTCAGATCTGCCTGAGCCTGGGCCGCCTCCTTCACCACCTGGCCCACTCCCCGCTGGGCTCCGTCACGTTGCTGGACTTCCGCCCCCGGCAGTTCGTGCTGGTGGACGGGGAGCTGAAGGTGACGGATCTGGACGACGCCCGAGTAGAGGAGACGCCGTGTGCCAGCAGCGCCAACTGCATCCTCGAGTTTCCGGCCAGGAACTTCACCCTGCCCTGCTCGGCCCAGGGCTGGTGCGAGGGCATGAACGAGAAGCGCAACCTCTACAACGCCTACAGGTGACCTCGGCCCCCTGCGCGGAGGGCCAGCGAGGGAGAGTGGGCCGGGAGGGCCAACAGGAGGCTGGCCAGGGTGGGAGGCTCAGCCTTGACCAATGGATCAGCAGGAGGGGAAAGGCTTCCGCCCTGTCAAGAAGGGAACATTCAGGCTCCTGAGGGGGAGGCTAAAAATAGCCAGCTCCAAGGAGAATCTGGGTTGGGGATGGCAGCTGGAGGCTTCTTAAAATAGTGTCAGACTCAGAGCTCAGGGCCATGACACTGACACTGCAGCCCGCCCCCCCCCCCCCCCCCCCCGCCATTCACCTCTGGAAGCTCCTCCCCGGGCCCCAGCCACGGAGCTGCTTTCACACTGGTCCGTCGGGGTAACCTGGGGCTGAGGGGTGGGGAAGACTGACTTCAGACTTGTTTGCTAAGTTTGCTGTGGTCTTAGCATGTGCCCAAACCCCAACCCTGAGTCTGAGTAACTCCGTCTATCTTCTGGGGATGTGCCTCGTTGGTAGGCCTGGGGAAGTAGACTCCCTAGAGATCATCGGGATTCCATCCCACATTGGCATAGTGCAGTGTTTCCCAAACTTTTGACATATGTGTACCCCTTCTGTAATTTTCGTAACGCTGAGTACCCCTCGTACTCATGAGAACGTAGAATAAGGCGCAGCTAAGCACGGTGCAGTGCATATCCCCACCAAACTCCGGTGCAACGGGTACCCCCACCAAACTCTTCCCGTACCCCTGAGGGTACGTGTACCACACTTTGGGAAACACTGGCGTAGAGGAAGGATGTGTCTCCAGAGGCTGGACCACTGAGCCCCTGGTTTCTCTCTCTCTGCTCCAGGTTTTTCTTCACATACCTCCTTCCCCACAGTGCCCCACCCTCACTGAGGCCTCTGCTGGACACTATTGTCAATGCCACAGGTGAGCTCCCCGGAGCCCGTCTGCTTCCCATCCCCGGGCCCCTCCCCCAGCAGGTGTGGGGACTAGAATGACCCAGGGCAGCACAGGGCCCGGAAACCATCATTTCCCAAAGCGGCATTCTGGGGGGAACCTCCTCCCCACTCCACCAGTCCTCGGGGCCCAGAGGGAGAGAGGGAAAGGCCACTGCCTGCCCCAGGAGAAGCAGGAGCCCATGGCCCTACTCAGCGACACTGCCCCCTGCAGGAGAGCTCACGTGGGGGGTAGACGAGACGCTGGCCCAGCTGGAGAAGGTGCTGCAGCTGTACCGGAGCGGGCAGTACCTGCAGAACTCGTCCGCGGACAGCAGAGCCGGTGAGTGGCCCCGGGCGGCAGGAACCCAGGGGCTGGGAGGTGAGAGACGGGTGGGAGGGGGACCAGTCCCCCTGAATGGACTAAGTAGCTCCCGTCCCCTCTAAGGCTTACGTGGTGTGATACACAGGCTGCTGACCGTGTAGCCTTCCCTTGGAGGTCTCCTCTCTGGCTGAACTAGAACTTGACCTTAAACCGGGGGGTGTGGGGGGTTGGCACGGACACTCCTCCTCTGGGTGGCTCCACACTGCTCCCCGGGCTGTCTGCGTGACTGAGCAAGTTCCACCTGAGCTTCACTTTCCCCAGCTACGAATTGGGCTCAGCATTACCTGCCTCACAAAACGCCTAACGGGGCGTAAAGACCAGGTGACGTGTGTGCCAGCCGTTAACCCGGTTCCCGTTCCACAGCTGGAAGGCGGCATCTGTTTGCCTCTCTTTCCTTCCGCTACATGTCAGGGGGCTAGGAGGGCGGCTGGAGGCGGAGGGGGCCCTCACGGAAACCCGCGGGGAAGCCCTGGAGCAGGGGGAGGATTCCGTCACTGCTCAGGGTCCCTCAGTCCCTCGGCGGACGCCCTGGAGCGGAGTGTGGTTGGCAGGGGAGCCAGGGGTGGGCAGCCTTCGCCTGCAGGGAGCTCTGGCCAGTCGCAGGGGCTGGGGAGCCCTCGTTAGCCCTGTAAATAAAGTTTAACGAGGTGAACAATGGCTGGCTCTGTCCCTAAGGACGCCGTTTATGGGGCTGTAAATCACGCCGCCTGGACTTTGGTCGAGTCCCTGGTAGAGGGAGGCAGGAGGGCGGGGTGACCAGAGGCCCCGGACTCCTGCATTATCAGGCCGGGGCTGGGCTCGCCAGGCGGTGGGAAAGACGGTGACCCCGAAGCCTGCCACCCAGCCCAGCCTGCTTCCCGATCCGAGCAGGTTTCAGAAGCTCTTTCTGTATGATGGGGAGACCTCAGATTCCTCCTCCAGCCTCCTCCCCAAACACTCCACTGGTGGATTCCCAAGTGGTGATTTTTTGTGTGTTTTTTGCATTCGTTTGCACGCCTCTTCCCTTCAAGACTCCCTGACTGCCCCCTTCCCCAAGGGGCTGGCCTGGCCTCTCTCCCCAAGCCCAGGGGGAAGGCCACCCTAGGCCTCGGGCGTCAGAATCGTAGGCACAGCGATGTCTGAGAAGCCCGCTCTCCATCCATATCCGAAAGGCTCTGACTTCAGCAGCCAGCCTGGACGGCCAGTGACTCTGGGTGTGCATTGCTCTTACACCTGTGCCCATCGTCGTGCGCCTCCTGGGCCAACTGCATGCTCTTGGATTTGGGGGACGCGTGTCTCCCCAAAACTAAACCTGAGCCTTGCCTTTCAGAGGCGTCAGAGTGCTGGCTGCATCCATCTCCGTGCTACGGGGCACTGGGCTGGATCTCAGCCCCTTGAGTCCTCCTGTCCTTTTCAGAAAGCGACCGAGCCCTCCCCCAGGGGCACGCAAAGTTCTCATTCGCGCTCCGTCCCCCGCCCCCAGAGTACCGGCGCCTGCCAGACAGCACCATCCCCGAGGAAGACTACCGCTGCTGGCCCTCCTATCACCACGGCGGCTGCCTCCTTTCCGTGTTCAACCTGGCCGAGGCCGTGGACGTCTGCGAGAGCCACGCCCAGTGCCGGGCCTTTGTGGTCACCAACCAGACCACCTGGACAGGTGAGAAGGGACGTCAGGAGGGGTGTGGCTGGACTTCCCAGAAGAGATGGCTAGGTCATGTTCCCCCATCAGCAGCCAGAGATGATGAGACGGCAAGAAGGCTGAGATGATAAGAGACACGTATATGTGTCCTCAAGGCCGTCATCGTGGGGGGAGAGCGGCCCTGCCTCCAGGGAGAGAAGCATCCAGACCCATTGACCTCTCACCCCCGCCCCCAGGTCGGCAGCTGGTCTTTTTCAAGACGGGATGGAGCCATGTCGTCCCCGATCTCCACAAGACCACATACGTGAAGTCCTCTCGCCGGCCTGTGTGAGGGCCCAGCTGACCACCCCCGCCGGCTGGGCTTGCCTGTGAAGGGAGAGACTGGCCTTGGCAGCATGGCGTGTCGCCAGGAACCGCCACGGAAAAGGCTGGTGTCCCAGACAGACGAAGGTGCCCAGGACAATGTGCAATAATGCCAAACGTTAAAATGTGAGTTTGCCGGGCTAGGGATGGGTCTGCTGGCTCCAGGGCTAGAGACTCTGGGGGCAGGCGGCCTCTGCAGCCCTCTGGGCTGCCAGCAAAGCTCAGGCTGGTCTCCGCTCGAGGGCTCTGCCCTCCCTGGGACAATTCCGTGGGCAGCCCCATCACTGTGTCCGTAGTGTGAGAATGTAGCAGAGCCCCGGCTGCTGCTGCTGCTGCTGCTGCTGCTGCTGCTGCTGCTGCTGTTGCTACAGGTGCCATGGCCTGGCGGGGGGCTGCGGGGGTCACAGAGTGTTCTCCCCGCTGAGCTCCAGATGGGAGACTTGATGGGATGTCACAGGAAGTCCATGATGCTGTCCTGGGGAGGCCACCTCCGGCCACCGGACCGGGGTTTCCTGTGGGCCAGCCCGGGGCCCGGGGCAGAGGAGCACACGTGGTATGAGCCAAGACGTGGGGTCGAGGAGCAGGTTGCGGTTTGAGCCAGGACCCGGAGCGGGGGTGGGGCCAGGGCCTTTCTGCCTCATTTGCTTTCAGTGAAAGCCGACAAAACAGCCAAAAACAGCCTCTCCCTCCTCCTGGAGTTTGTATATCCAGAAGCTTTTGTACTTCTTGTTCATTGAAATGTTTATTTTTGTAAAAAAAAAAAATCAATCAATTAATAAAATGACATTTCACAGGAAGGCCTCTTCCCACGCCTCAGTTTCTCGGGCTGACTTACTAGTCCTCAGAGATGTCTTCGGCGTGATTGCCGGGAGGGGCGACGTGTCGTGAGGGATGACCTCTGAGGGAGTGAAATCCCCACGGCAAACCCTGAGAGCAGGCCAAGTGTGTCTCCAAGCCCTGGTCTTTTTTTTTCTTTCTTTATTAAGATATCACATATTCGTCCTCAACCCCCCATTCCAATCCCCCACCCCCCTCACTCATGCCCCCACCCCCTATTATCCTTGACCACTGGTTAGGCTCATATGTGTGCGCATAAGTCCTTTGGTTGATCTCTCCCTTTTATCCCCTCCCTCCCTTTGAGGTCCAACCGTCTGACCCATGGCTCCTTATCTCCGGGTCTGTCCTTGTTCATCCGTCTATGTTGTTCACCATTTCCCCTAGATGAGTGAGATCGTGTTCTACTGGAAATATACTAACAAGAAGCAATAATCGTTATGCTGAAAAAGACCCTGCTCTTAGGGTGCTCTCCTCCCTACTTGGCCGTCCACCTCCATATCCGGACAAAGGACAGGAGAGAGGCCTTCCCCTGAGGAGGTTCACATACTCAGACACACCAGCTGCTTCCATGCAGAGCCATACCCAGAGGAGCGATGTCCAAATGGGGGCATGTTGACCACCTCAGGGAACCCCAAGCTGCCTCCCGTCAGGTCAGCCTTGCCTGCGGACAGGGTTGGTCCTCGCCATCACCACCACTGCCTTCCACAAGGTAATGCCCACGTTTCAGAGTTTTCCTCTGAGCAAGAAATATACAGAAAGCAAAGCAAAAGGAAGGCCTGGGAAGAGACCCAGCCCCATCTTCTGGGTTGTAGGAGGGACAGTCTAGCAGGGGAGACTCCAGAGCAGAAAGATGACCTAAGTGTTCAAGATCACATACTGAGGCCAAAGAGAGTCATGTAGGTCATCTCACCTGGAATCCTACCTCTTCTGCTTCTAGAACATTCCTAAAGTGCACTAACCTTAGAGAGTTTTAGAAATAATAACCAAACTTTTAATCCAACTCGATTTCTTCTCAACAGATGTGGCTGGTATAATTTCTCAAACGCAAAATGTCCATGTAGCCCTGGCTGGTTTGGCTCAGTGGATAGAGCATTGGCCTGGGGACTGGAAGATCCCAGGTTCCATTCCGGTCAAGGGCACATGCTCAGGACGTGGGCTCAATCCCCAG
Source organism: Pipistrellus kuhlii (assembly GCF_014108245.1). Taxonomy (NCBI): domain Eukaryota; kingdom Metazoa; phylum Chordata; class Mammalia; order Chiroptera; family Vespertilionidae; genus Pipistrellus; species Pipistrellus kuhlii. Next base: position 17,111,253 of record NW_023425438.1, read on the forward strand.
TAAGGGGCGTGCAGGAGGCAGCCAATCAATGATTCTCTCTCATCATTGATGTTTCTCTCTCTCCCTCTTCCTTTCTCTCTGAAATTAATTTTTTTTAAATGTCCCTGTAGTTCTAAATGATGGGGGAGCCGCTGTTAGTTCCGGAGTCATCCTCATGGACGTCACTTGGACCATCCAGTTGTACCTCACCACCGTTATAGCTGACCCACACACCCCACATCTTGCCTCTGGCTATTTCGGCTTGGTGATTGTGGTTGGAGGAGGGAAGTCAGGGCCTCCACAGAACCTCACACCATGACTCAGCCAAGTCAGATTGCCCCCATGCTCACCACCCTCAGTCGCCACCTCTACAAGGAGGCCTCAGCTTCCACCAGCCCCAGAATACTACTACTTCTTTTTTTTTTTTTTAATATATTTTATTGAGTTTTTTGTTTTTGTTTTTGTTTTTGTTTTTTTTTTTTACTGAGAGAAAGAGCAAAGGATAGAGAGTTAGAAACATCAATGAGAGAGAATCATCGATCAGCTGCCTCCTGCACACCCCCTACTGGGGATGTGCCCGCAACCAATGTACATGCCCTTGATCAGAATCATACCTGGGACCTTTCAGTCTGCAGGCTGACGCTCTATCCACTGAGCCAAACCGATTTCGGCAGCCCCGAACCTCTTTCCGCAGCTGCATTCATGCACAATGCGCCCTCTTATTCTCCAACTACCAAGCAGTCAGTGGGGTCCTGAGAGCAGGAGGAGACATGGCACCACCCTGGGCCTAAGGAGATGCCACGGGGAAGGCGTAGGCAGGGCTGTGGGGTCTGTGCATGCCAAGGGAAACAGAACCTGGTTCCAGTCAGCAGAGAGGGTCCCAGGGCTCGGGCTGTGGGACCCGGTGAGAAAAGAGAAAGCTGAAGATGAACCCTGGCATTGCCTTGTGAGATTCCAGAAGTTTCCAGACAATGGGTTCACTGGCAGTCTCTGGCCTCCAGGAGGAAGGGTTATCATTCTGATTTTAGATTTCTGGACACTGAAGCCCATGTCACCACTGAGCAACAAAATCCAGCCCTCGCTTCCAAGCCTGTCCCGGAGAGGGGGTTGCTACACAAGGAATCTAAGAGTTAGGGAGCCCCAGCTTATGTTGAGTGTGTGACAAACTAAGACGGAGGGTCCCAGCCTGCTTTCTCAGTGGTCAGAGCATCGGGCTGCAGACCAAAGGGTCACCAGTTCAGTTCCCTTTCAGGATCCTCAGCCTCAGTAGAAGTAGGGGTTCCTGCGTGAATGTTTCTCTCTCTCTCCCACTCCACCCTCCCTCCCACTCTCTCTGGAAATCAATGGGGAAAATATCCTCAGGTGAGTATTTTAAAAAATAAGAATGGAGGTCCCATGCACAAAAAACCTTTTTAGAAAGATGCACCCACAGCCAAAACCGGTTTGGCTCAGTGGATAGAGCGTCGGCTTGGGGACTGAAGGGTCCTGGGTTCGATTCCGGTCAAGGGCATGTACCTTGGTTGCGGGCACATCCCCAGTAGGGGGTGTGCAGGAGGCAGCTGATCGATCTCTCTCTCTCATCGATGTTTCTGTCTATCCCTCTCCCTTCCTCTCTGTGAAAAATCAATAAAAATATATATATATTTTTTTTAAAAAGAAAGAAAGATGCACCCACAGGTGGCTGAAGGGGTGGTGCATAGCTCCTTCCTCCAGGGGAGAGTCTTGCCTCCGAACCTCGGGCAGTCTTGGCTGGGTCCGCCCTGCAGAGCAGGGAGAAGGGCATGGCAGCTGGGAACGGACGGAGAGGTGGTGGAGGGCCCTGGAAGGAAGGGGACAGTGAGTGAACGCCTGAGGTTAAATCATGACCCGCCCCCCACCCCCAAGATGGCCATTCACGTGAAACCACCCGTCCCATTCCTGGGTCCTTTGTCCCCTTCCTGTGGGAACCAGAACCACCCCCCTGTCCCCAAGCCCAGGTTCTTTCCACTCCCCTTCCACAGCCAGCATGGAAGTCATAGTCACCTGGCTGAGGCCTCCGGGGATGGTGCCAGGGGAGGGAAGCCGGAGCTGGGTCCTTCCTAGGCCTGCACACGAGAGGCCACGTGGCTACTGGTACCCGTGAGAGGCTGGGGGGACTCTGGCCACTCCTGCCTTTTGCTCCCTGTGTGAGCTGGCCGGTAGCAAATCCCCGAGCCTCCACGTCCCCGTCTGCAAGTGTGAGATGAATAGTATCTGTTCCACCGGAGTGTTAACAGCAGTTGAATGAAGTCATGATGCAAAGGTCTTCGCCAGTGTCCACAAACAGCGAGGGCTTGGGAAATACCGGCTGGCACTGTCCTTGTTATTGTTAGGAGGGAGCGGAGCCCTGAACATCCACCCGCAGCCTGGAAGAGGACCCAGGCTGGCTGAGGAGAGCCAAAGCACAGCCAGACTGACCCCGGACCCACCTCTCGCAGGCCCGGCGGGGAACACTGCCACCGCCTGGAGGAGGTGGAGCCCGGCTCTCAGGGTCAGTGCCCCGAGAGGGGAGTGCGTGGCAGACAGAAGGGGGAAGAGGATTAACATGAAAGCAGAAAATGGGATTAGGAGGCCTTAGGGTAATGTGCTCACCTACCCCCCCCCCCCCCCCCAGCCATGACAACGGCTTCTTGCTTTCACTTTATGGCTTCTGAGCCCGAAGCAGAGCGTGTCAGGCTTAGTGCCCCCCTGCTCCCAGGGGCAGAGCCGGGAAGAGGCGTGGTAGACCCAGAGCATGAGGCTACCCAGTCTGCTAGGGAGAGGGGCGGGGATGCCACGCTTTCTCGTTTAATCCTCGTAGCAGCGGTGTGAGAGGGGCGAGAGCCCAGAGGTGAGGAGCCAGGAGTCAAGCCTAGACGGTTGCCTCTGAAAGCTGTGTTCCTTCCGCTCTACCCACGGGCTCACACAGGAGCACAGGGTCCCCTGGGCCCGAAAGACCAATGACCCACGCAAGCCTTCCCCTTCCCTTGGGAAGGATTTCAGACTCACAGCCTGCCTTTGACAGGAAGCCCAACGGGCAATTAAAGGAGACTGTCTGCCTTTCCAGCATCATTTCCTATAAGGGTGAGGGTGTCCCAAGAGCCTGGCCATTTAAAAAAAAAAATATTTTCATCATTCTGCTTTTGTGTTTAATTTTTAGAGAGAGGAAGAAGAGAGAGAAAGAGAGAGAGAGAGAGAGAGAGAGAGAGAGAGAGAGAGAGAGAGAGAGAGAGAGAAGCATCGATCCGTTGCCTCCTGCAGGTCCCATACTGAGGAATGAGCTCACAACCTGGGCATGTGTCCTAACCAAGAATTGAACTGGTGACCTCTCGGTGCATGGGTCAGTGCTCAACCACTGTGCCACACTGGCCAGCGAGCCTGACCTTTACAAAGGGTCCCTTTGAGGTCTGTCATGCAGGACTTTTTTATTTCCCCAGTTCACCGCTCTGCGACTCCAGGCCGCCCCCTTGGGTGGCAAAAGCACTTCCTCTGCCCAACTATGGAGAGCTCCACAGGAGATGGAGGTCTGGGGAGGAGGGAGAGGGTGGTGAGAGTAGATGTCTCCTGGCTTCCTCCTTGTGAGGTCACCCTGCCTGGCTGTGTCCTTGGGCATCTGAATCCTTTTGAGTTTGGGGCAAACCTCCTTTGGAGCTAGAGGGAGCTGGATGCGGGGTCTGTAATTGTCAGGCCACCAAGACAGAGAGCAGGGGAAGAATAGGAGAGACCCAGCACACCACCCACTTCTCACTTGAACGTGAGGGGAAGGCAAGAGAAGAATTTCCCATTTTGTGCCCAGTTGCATTCTCAGCTATTCAGCCACCTGTTCTGTTTGAATGGAGGGCCACATTGGGTCCCGCCTTTCAGGGCGTCCTCTATAGCAGAGGTTGCCAACCGGTGGTCCATGAGGTCCGAAAGGCTGGCAACCGCTGTTCTTACAGCAGACATTCTCATCCGGGGCATGGTCATCCCCAAGGAGACAAAACTTGGCTCTTGGGAGATGAAACATCTTAGCAATCACAGTGGTTTCTGGCCTTCCAAATGGCCACAGTACATAAACAGGTATTCAGTACGTCCGTGCTATTAAAATCACATGAAGGTGGTAGCAATTGGGGGGGGGGGAGGGCAGGAAGAAAGACCCACAAGAATACTTAGCAGGGAATGGGGCAACAATGAATAATAGAAGCACTGGGTTATAGGGACTCATAACTCTTCCTTGGGCTGTCACTGAGAGCTTTGAATCTGCCACCCTCAAAAATGCAGTTTCTACAATAATTTTCTGAACGAGTCTCGTAAGATCACACGCTTCGAGCCGTTCATAATGAAAACAAAATGCAATTGGAATTATTTTTCACTTAGTGCTTTCCTCCATTTTCCCTAGCCCCATGGTCGGCAAACTGCAGCTCGCGAGCCACATGCGGCTCTTTGGCCCCTTGAGTGTGGCTCTTCCACAAAATACCACGGCCTGGGCGAGTCTATGTTGAAGAAGTGGCTTCAAAAGAATTTTAATTTTAAACACTTTGGCTCTCCAAAGAAATGTCGATCGTTGTCCTGTTGATATTTGGCTCTGTTGACTAATGAGTTTGCCGACCACTGCGCGCTTAGCCATGGTGAGCATCTTGGGCCATCCTACATCTCCCTGAAGCCTACAACCTTCACTTGCTAATTTCCTGCACAGAAGGGCTCGGGGTCATTGGCAAGCCAGGGGGATCCAATGTGCACTCACTCTTCTCTCAACAGTTCAAGCCACAAAATATTTCTTGAGTGCTAATCACTGTCACGAATACCGAACTATCAGGCATGCCCTGCCTTCCGGGAGCTCACAATGTCGCTGGAGATGTCACCAAGCAGACAAACTCAATGAGGCGATCTATGAGCTGTGACTATAGGGCAATGAGGCCAACTTCCCCATGTGGCTTGTGAAAGCAGAGGGCTTGTTGGCCACCTCTCACATCACTCAGGGTCAGTTAAACGGGTCCCCTGAGAGCATCCATTCCCCACCAGGCACCCCATGGCTCACTCCTTTCCCTCCAGAGAAAGGCTTATTTATCCTCACTCTGTATTTCTTATCTGTAGGCCAGCTCCCTATTGTCCCCAAACATTCCCTCCATTTCCATGGCGACTCCACAGGCTTTGGTGTGGAGCCCGTCAGAGACTTCTTGAAAGTGTAAATAGAGTGTGTCTACTGTTTGCCCCCCTTATCCATACACTTATTTGGCCCTTCAAAGAGCTCTAGTAGATTAGAGAGGCATGATTTCTCCTTTCCAGAGACAGGCTGCCTTTCCACCCGGGGTGGAGTTTGCTCAAGTGCTTGGTAATCCTGCCCTTAGAGGTTCTGCTGACTCGCCTGGCATGGAAACAAAACTTCCCAGAAGCCCCCTGGCGCCCTTCCGTTCTTCAGCACAGAGGTCAATCTCCAGGAAAAGCTCTGCCAAAACCCGTTTGGCTCAGTGGATAGAGCATCAGCCTGCGGACTGAAGGGTCCCGGGTTCGATTCTGTCAAGGGCATGTACCTTGGTTGCAGGCACATCCCCAGTAGGGGGTGTGCAGGAGGCAGCTGATCGATGTTTCTAGCTCTCTATCCCTCTCCCTTCCTCACTGTAAAAAAAAAAAAAAAAAAAAAAAAAAAAAATCAATAAAATATATATATTTAAAAAAAAAAAAAGAAAAAAGAAAAGAGAGAATCCAAGATGGCTGCACAGGTAAACACCTAGCCGCAGCCACACCCAACAATTTCAACAAAATACAACTAAAATATAAAATGGATATTACCCAGAATTACAGGAAAGTCGACTGACTGGAAATTCTACAATGAGAAGCAAGGAAAAAAACAGAAGGAAGAACGGAGGAGCTGTAAAAGCCTAAGGTACGGAGACACGCGGCATGCATGGAGAGGCAGTCCCAGAGGCCCGCACATTGTGCGCAGAGGACGGACTGTTGACTCTGCTGCCAGATTGCCCTGGCGAGAAGGAGACAAAGGCTCTGGACTGTGCTGGGCCCCAGTTCTGACTCCTCTGAACCCCAGTTCTTGGCCAGACCCCGGGGACCCAGGCTCATCCATAGGGAGCTGGGCTGTAAGGTGGAACCCCGGGGTAGCGGCGAAAGGAGGTCCCAGAGGCGCACACATTGAGCGCAGAGGGACGGTTGGCTGTGCCGCGGGATTGCCCTGACGGGAAGGAGACTGGGACTCCAGACTGCTCTGAACGCCACCTCCAACCCCACTTCCAACTGAACTGAACCCCAGTTCCAGGCTCATTGGGGGAGAGCCTACACTGTTTGGTAGCAGGCGAAAATCGAAGACACCTTTCTCTCAGAGGTGCTTGCAGCGAGTACTGAAGGACTCTGGGGATTACTGACACTCAGGAACCGCATAGGGCATGGCTGACGGAAGCCAAGCCTGTAGGCTCCACCCTGAAACTCCGCCCCATCAGGGAAGCGGCAAAAATGCCAAGACAACAAAATAGATCACAAACGAAAGAAATGGAGGACAAAAAGCGACTGGATATAGAGTTCAAAACCACACTTATAAGGTTGTTCAAGAATCTCCTAGAAAAGGCCGATAAAATAAACGAGACCTATGAGGATATGAAAAGGGATCAACTAGAAATAATAAGGGATCAACAAGAAATAATAAGGGATCAACAAGAAACAAAGAATACATTGTCTGAAATAAAAAATATTATACAGAGTCCTAAAAACAGAATGGAAGACTGCAAGAATCAAGTCAAAGATTTGGAACATAAAGAGCCAGAAGACACTACTCCGCAGAAGCAAGAAGGCAAGAGAATCCAGAAAATTGAAGATAATGTAAGAAACCTCTGGGACAACTTCAAGCGAACCAACATCAGAATTATGGGGGTCCCAGAAGATGAGAGAGAACAAGATATTGAAAACATACTGAAAGAAATAGTGTCAGAAAACTTCTCCCACCTGGTGAAAGAATTAGACTTACAAGTCCAGGAAGCACACAGAACTCCAAACAAAAGGAATCCAAAGAGGACCACACCAAGACAAATCATAATTAAAATTCCAAGAGCAAAAGACAAAGAGAAAATATTAAAAGCAGCAAGAGCAAAGCAGGTAGTTACCTATAAAGGAGCACCTATACGATTGTCAGCTGATTTCTCAACAGAAACCATGCAGGCCAGATGGGAATGGCGAGAAATATTCAAGGTGATGAATAGTAAGAACCTACAGCCAAAAATAATCTACCCAGCAAAGCTATCACTCAGAATCGAAGGCCAGATAAAGAGCTTCACTAATAAAAAAAAAAGCTAAAGGAGTTCATCACCACCAAACCAGAATTATATGAATTGCTGAAGGGGGTTCTTTCAGAAGAGAAAGTAAATAAAGATAAAAATTATGAACAACAAATATGTAACTATCAACAAGTGAATCTAAAAACCAAGGAAAGTAAAAAAAAATCTGATGAACAATATTAACTGTTGAATATAATAGAATCAGAGGTATGGAAGGGGAGTGAACTGACGATTCTTGGGGAAAAGGGGAGAGGGGGATATGGAAAGAGACTGAACATAAACTGTGCACCTATGGATGAGGACAATGGGGGGTGGGGAAAGGGCAGAGGGTGGGGTGGGAACCTAGTGGAGAAGAGCAATGGAGAAGGGGAAAAAAGAGAAACATTTGTAATAATATGAACAATAAAGATTTATTTTTTTAAAAAAAAGAAAAAGAAAAAAAGCTCTCGTTAGGTCCTGCCCTTCCCTAATATCAATCTTCTCGTTTATTTAGGAAGGACATGCAGGCAAAAATAAAAATAAAATGCCCAGTATGCTTTGCTTCCCCTTGCCTGGAGATTTAAGGCATTGTTATTCATCTGAACTCCTAACAGCACGTAATAGTGAGGTTATCTGTCTCACATTTCATTTTATGACATATCACCTTGTTTACACAGCTCTTTAGATTGTTTATGGAATATAGATTACCTTTAAATGCTGCGGTCTTATTTAGCTGTTTTTCCCCCCTCCTGTCAATAAAAAATTTTAAAGGCCACCATTCTTCTTAGAAATGCCTATTGTGCTTAGGGCACAAAGATGCTTTAATCGGGAAAGACAGTTTGTCTTGTAGGTTGGCCTCCCGTATCTTTCTGAACTGGGCTTTGATGCTGTGTGGAGGTTTCTGACTGCATCGTGGAACTATGCAGCATTTTGCAGTTATTAAGAGCAAATGAGTTTCTTCTTTAAACATAGGCCTCTGCTTAGCACATTTAGTACTATTTGACTTGGGTCTCCAGATAGCGCTATTCCTGGAATGGACTTCACATGCTGAAAAAAAAAAGTTACTTTTAATTACCCACAATCCTATCACATATGTTAAAAATGACCTTTTCTTTCCTATAGCCCCTCCAACAATTTGCTGAGGTGAAGAGATTTATACAGGGCACGTTTGGGTTAGGAATTTACAGTTTAACTCTTTAATGCACAAGTCTGTTTATCAACCACTGGCACTACTTCTGGAAATGCATTCTGAGCTAATGATTAAAAAAATAGAAAGATTCAGCCGAAACCGGTTTGTCTCAGTGGTAGAGCGCCGGTCTGTGGGCTGAAAGGTCCCAGGTTCGATTCCAGTCAAGGGCATGTACCTGGGTTGCAGGCACAACCCCAGTACGGGTGTGCAAGAGGCAGCTGGTCGATGTTTCTCTCTCATTGATGTTTCTAGCTCTCTATATCTCTCTCTTCCTCTCTGTGAAAAATCAATAAAATATATATTAAAAATAAAATAAAATAAATAAAATAAAATAAAATAAAATAAAATAAATAGAAAGATTCCAACGCACACAGATGTTCCTCGAAACAGCATTTAGGGTAACAAAAAGTGAGGGTTATATATATATCCATATGATAAGATATATAAATTAGAATGTTAAATGAAAAAAAGCAGGGTATATACCCATGTATGCAACTATGTAAAAATATACTAGTATGTGAGAAAAAGACTGCAAGGGATACAAGTGACTAATTTGTCAAGGATGCCAAACTAATTTAGGTTGTTTTGTGTGTGTTTTTTTTAATTTTCTAAACTTTTCTTGTATGTTGTAATGTTGCCTGATTTTAATTTTTAAAATGAAATCATTAATTTGTTTGTTTTTAATCCTCACCTGAGGGTATGTTTTTATACTAATTTTAGAGACAAAAGAAGGGAGAGAGAGAGAGAGAAACATCCATTAGTTGCCTCCCTTACCTACCCTGACTGGGGGGTCAAGCCTGCAACCTGAGCATGTGCCCCAACCGGAAACGAACCCATGACCTTTCAGTGCATGGACGATGTCCAACCAGCTGAACCACACCAGCCAGGGCTAAAATGATTTTAACTTATTCATTCCCCCCCCCCCCCCCCCCGATAGATTAAAGGAGCGCAATCATTTTACCTAACGTGGCACCAACATCCCTCTCCCATTTTTAATATAACCTTTTTATTTAAATTGGATTTTTGGAAAGTCAGTCCCATTCACCCCCTGATCCATAAGAAGGGTTTGATGGCTTAATTCAGGAGCCGAAGTTACAAATGGCTACAGGAGCCAGCAGGGGAGGCAGCAGCACTGCCCGCCGCCATCTGGAGAACTTGGGCCTGAGTGCATAGGTATGTCAAAGGAATCCAGAGTCTTTTTGGTGATTCTCCTAATTTATGCATTTTTGCCACTAATTTAAATTCGAAAATAAAATAAAGACATTTGTGAGCCAAACAGAAAATGCCTCAAGCTGGATTCAGCCAGCTGGCAGCCAATTTGCGACTTCTAGCCTAAAACCCATTTCTGACATTACAGCCAACTGCCTCATTTCTGAGCACTCGGGCCACCCTCCCCCGTGTTCTCCCGTCCGCTCTTCCCCCGCTAGCCTGGCACCTCTTCCGGCCGTTTGATAGGGTGATGAAGGATATTAGTCCTCAGAATTATGAAGGCTTGTAAATCTGTCCCTGGTTGCATGCGTGTCTCTTGCCAGAATGTGAAAGCTGGCGACATTTTTAATATTAATTTGTTTCTTCATCTGTCGCTTACATTTAATGTGTCTGCGAGGAACGGAGTTGATGCTATTTAAATATGTTCAGTTTTGTCTCTGAGCCTCCTCCTAGTTGTCAGATGGTGCCAGCTGGGCCCAGGCTCTGTTTCCAGCTCCTTGTCAATCAGACTGGAGCAGTCGATGTGTTCATCCTTGTTTCTCCCAATACCACTGCCCGGGCGCCACTGACCACCTTGCAGGGCTGACCTCACGGTGTGGCCACCTCTTCTGCCCCATCTCTACTTCTCTCTTTCCGTCTCTCCCTCTCATCCTTGGAAGCTCCTTTGGTACCACATCCAACCACTGAGCGGATCCTACCTGCTCCCACACTGGCAGCTCCTCCTCTGGAAAATGAGCCTTTTCCCCACTGTTCTCAGGCCCTTGGATATTTGACCTTGAACTTGCTGCAAGGTGCAGCTGGCACACCAGGACTGACCATCATTTCCTTTCCTTATTATCCCATGGATGGGCTGGCTCCACAAGTTGCGTGTGATGGCCCCGCTGCCCGGGGACCATGGCAAACTGCACCCCCAGGATCTTCTAAGACAGAGGTCGGCAAACTGCGACTTGCGAGCCACATGCGGCTCTTTGGCCCCTGGAGTGTGGCTCTTCCACAAAATACCACGGCCTGGCGGGTCTATTTTGAAGAAGTGGCATTAGAAGAAGTTGAAGCTTTTAAAATGTGGCTCTCCAAAGAAATGTCAATCGTTGTACTGTTGATATTTGGCTCTGTTGACTAATGAGTTTGCTGACCACTGTTTTAGGAGCCTGTGCATTGATCAATGAATTAACCACCCATCAATAAACAAATGGGGCCGAAACCGGTTTGGCTCAGTGGATAGAGCGTCGGTCTGCGGACTGAAGGGTCCCAGGTTCGATTCCGATCAAGGGCATATACCTTGGTTGCAGACACATCCCCAGTGGGGGGCGTGCAGGAGAAGGCCGATTGATGATTCTCTCTTGATGGCTTTGTTTCTAACTCTCTATCCCTCTCTCTTCCTCTCTGTAAAAAATCAATAAAATATATTTTAAAAAATAAATAAATAAATAAACAAATGGGTTGAGGCTCCCGTGGTAGCAAGCTTTCGCTTCCTTTCCCATCCAGGACCTACTGGGGGTACAAATGCCTCCTAGGAGTCCCTGGTTTGTTTGGGGCAGTGCAGATGCTGCCAGATGTCTACTTTTAACGTGAGGAGAGTTATACTGCCTTTGTGGTTGGGGATAAAAGGGGGGGGGGGTTCAGGCAGAGCTGGCAAGCCCCTCCACATCCCAGTCACTGGGGGCTCCTTCCCTCTCCCTTCCAGATGTGGATCGCCTCCCCACCCCACTCCCCCACCCACACCCCATTTTGCTAAGTCAGCAGATCCAGACTATTCCAAGCATGGAGGGCCCTGCAGGCTCCCGGGCCCAGGCAGCAGCACACATGGCCCGCCATGTGGGGCGCACATGTGGAACCGAGGTCAAGCCTGGGCTCCACGAGCCCTCGTGGCACCCTCCTCACCCCGACTCCCCTTTGAAACAGTTCCCTCCTTGACAAGACCAAAGGCAGAACTCCCTTTTGAGTGACTGGGACTCTATGAACATGACACTCTGGGCAGTTAGGGCCATGGTTGGACCCCCAAAGACTAACCTTGGAACCCCACAAACCTTGACTCATTTTGCAATTACAGCCCTGTGGCCTGATCCCACCCCAGTTTGTGGTGTCCAGTAGGATTTGTGGGGTCTTGTGATCCTAAGGGGAGAGGGGGCTAATGGCAAAGGCCAGCACAAATGCAGGTGCTTCCCACCGGGTTCCAAAGTCTTCCCCAGACACATCAGGCAGTGACCTCCAATCCATGCCCTTTGAAGAAAAGTTCCCACCATTATCTCTGCTCCTCCTTTGTCTGTCCATCAACCAACCTGTCAGGTCCACTCTCCTTCTCCCTTCAGTCTTCTAATAACCGAGAGCCTAAAAACATCTCTTTTTTTCTTTTTTCTTGCTGATGCTCAGAGAGCAGAACCAAAACCCAGAAGCTCAGAACTAGCCTGTACTCCCAAACAGAAACGGACCTGGAAGGAGAGAGAAGTGAGCAGGGGCTCCCAGCCCAGAAGGCGTGAGGAGCCACACAGAAAGGAGGCCCAGGGCAGAGCCACACGTTTCTATTGAGGACTTACTATGTGACATCATACAAGTAGGAGTGTGACTGAGTTGACTACAATCCTCATGCTGGAATCCTCTCAGAATTCCTCAGAAATATACTTCTCTCATTTTTTGAGCATTTATCCCAAACTCAGCCATGACTGGCAGGAGAAGGGAGACTGCCTTGATAGCTTTCCCAAGAACTTGTTTTTTTCCAAGAATAAATGGGAGGTAGAATCACAAAGTGATGCTTTCATATGAAACTATGAGCTTATTCAATTCCTACCTATATCCTGCCCGCCCCCAATCCCCGATGCCCATCCTTCACCATCTCCATCTCCTGCACCCCTCCTCAGACTATAATTATTCAAGTGGTAATAGGAGTACTCCTAATCCAGTGCTCATCCTTCCTTCTCCTCTCCCCAAAGCTACTCTGGGGCAAAACTAAAGCCATAGTGAGGCCCCTCTATCTTTGTCTTCAAAGACTCCTGCACGTTCATTCCTGCTTGTCCTCATGGGGTCTCTGACCCTTCTGAAGAGATAGATCTGTCAACTAATAATTGTTTAACCCCATACTATCAGGTGACTGCCCCTAAAAACTTTAAGGAGCCCAAGGGAGGAGGCAAAAAGGGAAAAGGGGTTTGGGGGGACTGAGGAATGTGTGACTCTGATGGCCCACTCCTGAAGGTGACCAGGAGTGACGTCATTCTACCATTCTTCTTTGAAGAGTAGCAGGAAGTACCCAAAGGTTTGACTGAGACTATAGCTTTAATCTCAACCCTACACCTCTGGGTCAGTTGACCTCCAAGCAGGGAGGCGTAGTTGGAGAGTATAGAGAACGTTGCCGGGGTCTTTGGAAAGAGGTCAGGGGTCACCAAGGAGGCACTTTGGTCTCGTGGTTATGAACTGAGCTCTGAAGTCAAGCACCTGATTCTGAATCCTAGCTCCATAAATTATGCCTTGTGGAACCTTATGCAGATTTATTTACATCATTTAGCCTTGGATTCATAATCTATGAAAAGGGGATATAACAGTATTTACCTTATAGGGTAATTGTGAGGCACACGTGGAGAAATGTTGGTAAACCATGGAGCAAGACACATGGCAAATCATCAATAAGCTGAAGGATTGTTATCATTATTGTCTTTTATTATTGAGTTCCAGACCTGGCTCTCTCCAAGAGGTCCTGAGGGAAGATGACCATCTTTCTGGGGGTCCATGTGTCAGGGTCCCATCCAGGCTGTCCCAGCTCAGTATTAAGCCACATGTGGCTCAGTCTGTGCATTGGGTGAGGCAGGCTGGGGGGCCTGGGACTGAACAGGACCACCCATCGAGATGGGGAAGATGCTGGCAGGACAGCCTCAGTTGCAGCTACCAGGCAGCCATCCAGGGTGACAGGCAGAATGCAGTGTGCAAGGGTGTGGAAACAGACAACAGGTGGCAGCTCAGCCACAGTCAGCAGCACAGTGAGGAGGGGAGTGGCAGGCCTTCTAGCATATGGTGACAGGGCATCCCTGCCAGCAGGCGGGCCCCTGAGATGGGCAATTCCAGAGTGGTATTCTAAATACAAGCAGGCAGGCAGCATCAGGAAGGCCTGCCAGCAGATCTCAGCATCCAGCAAAGGCTCGATCTGGTGGAGAGAGGCCACAGAGAGCAAAACATGGCCCCAGGCCTAGAAGGAGACATGTTACCAAGACGAGGCTGCAGGCCCAGGACGGAGGGAGAAGTGGCATTGCCAGAACACATCCTCCAACCGCAGGAGGGGCTGACAGTGGGGCAGAGCCTGATGTGGTCCAGCCGGACCGCCCCCTGGCCCTGGGCCAGGCTAACTGCCAGGGCCATTGGGACAGGCCTGAGACTGTGCTGTCCCCACGATGAGGGTGCAGGAGAGGGAAGCTGGATGTCAACTTGGAACAACTTCTCTCTCTCTCTCTCTCTCTCTCTCTCTCTCTCTCTCTCTCTCTCTCTCTCTGTCTCTCTCTCTCTCCCTCCAGCAACTACTATACTTTTTCTAATTCTTGCCCTTTGGCATATTTTCCCCCCTAGATCCTACTTATTGGTAAGGAAGAACCAAAATAGGTAGGATAGACTTTTTTAATGAAATGCCCAGTCTACCAGGCTTGTAATTGTCTCCCTGGTGGTCATTTGGCAAGTGACATGTCACCAGGCCTCTGCTCTGTGCCTCATCTGTAGGGATATACACAGGTGGAGGGAGCTGGACCCTGATTAAGGCTCCCACGTGTTTCTTTCATAGGCTCAGCTAGCCTCCCAGGGAGCAGCATCCTCCCTAATCCTCTGCCTCTGATGCCCGTGCACAGTCAGAAGGTTAGTTTGCACATTCATCACAGCAGGAAGACATTCCTAAAGGAACCCGGACACTGGGAAGAAGTGTGCCCACCCTCATGGCCTTTCTGGTTTTGTGCCCTAGTTAGGGCTGGGCTGGATCCAGGCACTAGGGGGCCCTTGGAAGAAGGCATACCCTGTGCTTCTGGGAGTGGTGAGGTATCTGGCCGGGGACTAGGAGGGAGGCATTGACTGGGCATCAGAACACTCAGTATGCTCCTTAGAGGAGATCAGAGAGCCCCTTCCTTACCTCCGTCTACCCTCTCCCCCAAACCCACAGCATATTTGGCCCAGCTTCAGAACTCTTCCAGTAGCCCACCCAAGATCTTCAGCCTGAGCTGGGCACATGTACCTCTGCATCTCCCCCCATCCTCCCATATCCAAGAACAGTCCTGATATAGGATTCCCCCTCCCTGCAAGACCTTAAGTACAAGGGTCCTGGGAATAAGGGTAAGAATGCAGGTAGGGTGAGGAAAAGAACATTTATATGATCTCTGGAGGCTTTCCTGGCTTCCAGAAGGAAGACTTTGCCCAGCATGGGTTATGAGACTGAGACAACATGCAAAAAGAGACTCTGCCCTGCCCCACCTTGGCCTTCCTTTGCAATCGCAGCCTAACTTCTGCTCCGACGTTGTCATTTATTGGCCTCAGTGTCTGCCATAAGTCTTGTGTTCTCAGCTGGTCTACAATTCTCCAGAGGCAGGAGGTTCCTCTTCATAGCACAGAGCCCAGCACGAACCCCAACCCTCCCCACTCTGCACCAACCCTTCACAATGGGCCTATGTAGGACCCGTTAAAGACTTTGCAAAGCCCAGTGCAAAATGAAACTATGGGATACTTGTTAAAAATGATTAAAAATTCCAAGATGAAGACAACAGAGCATTAAAGCAAGCACAGGACGCTTCCAAGCACGGGGCCCTGCAGGACGGCACCGTTCGTACCCCCATGGAGCTCCTGGGTCCTGGGTGGTGTGAGTGGCAGCTTATCTCCAAAGATGCCACCATCAGCTCTCTTGCCCCCTAGCCACTCCCACATCACGAGGTGGAACGTAATTCCCTTCCGTTGAGCCTGGACTTGACCAATGGAACACAATGGAGACGACATTCCTATACTTCCACCACTAGGTCATAAGAAGCCTTGCAGGTTCTGCCTGGGCCTTGTGAATGCCTAGACTTGGGACTCGCCCCCTCAGATGAAGCCACCATGCTATGAGAAATCCAAACCACCTGGAGAAACCACCAGTAAGTCACTGGCCCAGCCAAGCTCCAAGGGGGCAGCCCATCATGTGAGTGAGCCACCTTCGTCATCAGCCCCATTAAGCCTTCATGTGACTGTGGCCCAGTGACATCTTTTTTTTTTTTTTTAATATATTTTATTGATTTTTTACAGAGAGGAAGAGAGAGGGATAGAGAGTTAGAAACATCGATGAGAGAGAATCATCGATCAGCTGCTCTTGCACACCTCCTACTGGGGATGTGCCCACAACCAAAGTACATGCCCTTGACCGGAATCGAACTTTCAGTCCGAAGGCTGACGCTCTATCCACTGAGCCAAACCGGTTTCGGCCCCAGTGGCATCTCACTGCAAGCATATTAAAAGCCCCAAGCAAGAACCACCTAGGCAACCACAGAACTATAAAAAAAAAAAAAAAATAACCATAAATTGTTGTTCTTAAACCACTAAGTTTTGTAGTGGTTTGTCATGCAACAATAGACACCTGGGACGTGCTCCAAGGAGCGACAATGGGAATGGCCTGGGTGATATGTCATGACAGGACTGGCTGAGCACACAGTAGGAGCTCAAGAAAGGCTGGCTGCCATTCCTGACCACCGGGGTGTTGGCACCAGACATGAGGACCTCCTGAACAAGGACGGTCCCTCCCACTGATGGGTGCCTTTTGTGATAAAATATTTGCCATCTGGTTTCAGCCTGACATCTCCCCGGCCGATGAGGATACGGATGCTGCTGTCTCCAGAGATTCATGACCAGGTCCTCCCACCCCACTCCTATCCTTCCTATCTCAGGAAATGAAAAGCAATTTTTCCCCCTGGGGCCTGTTTACCCATAGCAACATAACAGGATTTCCAAAACCAATCTCACAGCCAGTTCCAATATCTGTCTTCGCTCTAATAATCACACAGATGCTGCACCTGCCTCCAGATTCCGTCTTCGGCTCTTGTGTTTGTTCGTTTGTTTCTCCGGGATCTTTAAACATCTGATTAAATGTCACGCTTCAAATGAAAAGTTCTGAAGAAGAAAGATTATCAGGCTTTGTAACTTTCATCAGCCCTCCTCTCTCTGCTCGGCGGCTTTTGGCAGCCCCTGATTTCTCCCTCCTCACCCCCGGCCTCCCAGAAGTCCTCTGTGCCCCGTGAGTTCCTCTCCCAGAGAACCCTGGCGTGGGCAGCAGCAAGAGGAGGATCTCACCATGCAGCCTGAGGCTGACCAAAGGTGCAGGGGACAGGGCCCCCTCTATGTCAGCTGGACAGAGAAGGCTCTGAGATTGCAGGCTACCATGACACTTCCTCCCTATGATGGTCCTGACCACTCTTTATAACACCATCTCCTCCAAAAGTCACCCCTCCCTGAAGTGGGGAGACAGTGCAGGTAACAACAAGTGACCAGAGGCCCAAGACACTGAGGCTGGGATGTGTAACCACAGGGGGTCCTAAGCCCGAGTCTCCACTGGAAAATGAAAGCACACAGTGGGACCCAGGCCATGCTTAGCCTGCATAGCTTGATCCTTACTTTCATTTTGTGAACAACATTTTATTTATTTTTTAATATATTTTATTGATATTTTACAGAGAGGAAGAGAGAGAGGATAGAGAGTTAGAAACATCAATGAGAGGGATACATCAATCAGCTGCCTCCTGCACACCCCCCACCAGGGATGTGCCTGCAAACAAGAATCGAACCTGAGACCCTTCAGTCCGCAGGCCCACACTCTATCCACTAAGCCAAACTGGTCAGGGCTGTGAACAACATTTTAGAGAACTTGGTTGCCAAGCTAGGTCCCCAAGTAGTTCTCATGTACGACATGACTTGCAAGTAGCATGTTCCCCTACCAGGTGATGGTGGTCATAAGGCCAACAACTATATTGCAGCAGGAAACATTTTTGAGATAATGGCCAATTTTTTTCCTCCCTTCTGTCCTCCCATCCCTTCCACCCAAGCCCAAGCCATGGTCAAGCAATGGTGGAGGGGTGGGAGGACAGAAGGGAGGAAGTGATGGTTTTATGCTTTCAGCTTCAAGGGAAGGATGTGTTGGGGACCAAAAGGAAAATACAAGCTTTGATGTCTGTGCAAGAGTAAGATATTTAAGAAAACATCTTGACTGAAAGCAGGGCCTTTTTCCAACTATCCTCTATGCTCCCCCAAGATAAACATGGAAGATTCCTCTGAAATAGTGAGGAGAGGAGAGACAGAGAAGGAAGGTAATGTGAACAGAGAGGCTGGTGGGCCCCTGACCTGAAGGGTGCACACAGAAGGGACAAAGTACATGCCAAGAGCCGAAACTGGTTTGGCTCAGTGGATAAAGCGTCAGGCTGTGGACTGAAAAGTCCCAGGTTTGATTCCAGTCAAGGGCATGAACCTTGGTTGCAGGCACATCCCTAGTAGAGAGTGTACAAGAGGCAGCTGATCAATGATTCTCTCTCATCGTTGTTTCTAACTCTCTATCCCTCTCTCTTCCTCTCTGTAAAAAAAATCAATAAAATATATTTAAAAAAAAAAAAACATGCCAAGAAAGGACTTCTGTGAGGGATACCACTGGCACCCAGAACTTGGGCAGTGCCCACCACCAGCACCCAGGGACCCTGTGGCTGTGTTTCCCGGTGGGCCCAGCAGTAACTCTTCTTTCCACAGAAGCCAACAAGGATGGGAGCCATACTTTTCTGTCTCCCCGTCCACCCAGCCCCACCATGTCCCAAAACATCTGAATTCTCAAGAGAAGGAAGCTGGATCCTCAACCATCAGTACTGTTACCATCCCACATATATCTCACCAACCGTGAGCTGGGAGAGGCCCAAACCCTACCTCAATTACAACACACACTGACCGCTTGGTAGGTGGAGGCATCTACGTAAGGCTTTGCATGCCTTCACTTATTTGGTGATAGAACAGGCCTGCAAATTCCTCCCACCCACCCTCAGAACCTGGACTCACACTTGGCCTCCCTGCCGAACCTTTCTGACAGCACTCCTCAGCCTCCTAGAGCAGTTCATCTTTCCTTGGTGGTACATCTGCAACCTTTTCGTCCTCCTGCCATCCCCCTATCACTCAGCCTTGTCATTACTTACTAACGAGTCTACATCTATTACTGGACTGGAGCATCTTGGGATCGGGGCCCGTGTCTTACTCATTTTCGCATGCTCTGTAATTGGCATATAATAGGCACTAAATTAATGTCTCTCTAGTTAAATTGAATTGCCTACCCACTTCTCTTTTCAAAATTAAAAACAGAATTCCTCGTTACAGCAGCTCCAGCATAAAGGAGATATCGTCCTAAGGAGCAAGCCACAGGGAGGACACAATTTGGTACATCACCACCAGGTTTCACCTGCTCCTGGGTGCTGCTTCGTTTTTCCTGGAGCCTACGCAGCTTGATTCTGCTCTCCTGGAGCCCTCGTCTTACTCAGAGGCCTCATTTCAAACTCTGGCCAAGGTCACTTTGATTGGTTGCCTCCTGCATGAGCCCTGACCTGGGCCCGGCCAGGGAGGAGCCTGCAACCTGGGTACATGCCCTGGATCAGAACTGAACCCGGACCCTGCGGTGGTCAGGCTGAGGCATTATCCACTGAGCCAAACCGGCTAGGGCAGGATATGACATTTCTTAGCCCTCCAGCAGCAGAACTTCATTTTCTCCTCCAGGAATGTGGTGGAAAAAGTCTAGATCACCTTCTCGGATTCTTATTACCCAAGTTACTAAGAATATTACTAGTGGCATAAAGGAAGCTTAGCCAATGAACAGTCAGAAAAGGTGTTTCCTCTGTAGTTCACACCAATCATGGGCTGGGCAGGGCAGGGGATCCCCAGCCCCCTCCAATCACTGGCTCTGCCCCCGCCCCCTCAGCTGTGATCACAGGCTTGGCCCTACCCAGGATCCCCCAGCTCAGGCCCTTCCCAAGCTGCTCAGGGCCCATGTGGGGCCTATCTCAGAGTGACCTTGGTGCCAGGATGTTCCCAGACCCAGGCACTAGGCGCCTGTATATGGAAATAAACCGACATCTTTGTTGGGTTAATTTGCATACTCACGCTGATTGGCTATGGACATAGCATATGTATGATCAATTTACATGTTTGTCTATTATTAGTTAAGTTGTTTAATGACCACTGTATTTTTTCCTGTGAACTGTCTATTCATATCTTTTACTCATTTTTTTTTTCATTTTTTTCTGAACTATAAAAGCTCTTTATATGTTTAGGAAATTAACCTTTTGTCATTTATGTAGCAAATATTTTTCCTAGTTTGTCCTTGTCTCTTGACTCTATTTATGGCATTTTTTGCCATGTGGGCATTTTTAACTTTTATGTAGTTAAATACGTCAACTTTTAGCCGAAGCTGGTTTGGCTCAGTAGATAGTCAGCCTGCGTACTGAAGGGTCCCCGGTTCAATTCCGGTCAGGGGCATGTACCTTGGTTGCGGGCACATTCCCAGTGGGGGGTGTGCAGGAGGCAGCTGATCGATGATTCTCTCTCATCGATGTTTCTCTCTATCCCTCTCCCTTCCTCTCTGTAAAAAATCAATAAAATATATTTTTAAAATAATAATAAAAATAAATAAATATGTCAACTTTTTCTTTTATGACTTTTGAACTTTCATTTAGGCTCCAGATACATCACACTTCGTGAAGTATGAGTGAATCAAACCTAGAACCACTCCTGTTCACATTCTCTGCCTTTCCTCCCCTTGCTCCCTCCCTGTCCTGTGAATAAGGCGAGGTTATCTCCAATACCTCTTCATGGGCTTTTCCACACTCGGTCTCTCCTCACATTCATCGAAAGCAGTGGTCGGCAAACTCATTAGCCAACAGAGCCAAACGCAACGATTGAGATTTCTTTGGAGAGCCAAATTTTTTTAAACTCAAACTTCTTCTAGCGCCAATTCTTCAAAATAGACTCGCCCAGGCCATGGTATTTTGTGGAAGAGCCACACTCAAAGGGCCAAAGAGCCGCAGCTTGCCAACCACGGATCTAAAGTCCTTCAAGAGTAACTCCAGGCGGGGCACTTCCCCGCTCAAGAGTGTTCAATAGCATCTCATTTTGGATGGAACTAAGAGCTAGCTTCTCTTTGGAGGCATCTGCCCAGATGACACCAACCTACTCTGCCAGCTGGTGATTCTTCTAATGTCTCTTATCCTCCATTCTTCAATGTTCCCCAGATATCTTTTCCCTTTCCCCCTGACTTTCATCACACTATGTCCTCTGCCCGTAACACCTTCTGCCTATCTCAGTCTACCCAAATTCTCCTCAGCACACAACCCCTCTCCATGAAGTCTCCACTGGTCCCCAACAATCAGGTGTGAGCCCCTCTTCCCTTGCACACTCAAAGCACCTTGTTTGTTCTTTTCCTGAGCATACACCTCAAGCTGCCTTAAATAAACCAAGAAATCTCAGGGAAGGAAATAGGAATAAACCTCATGTGCAAATAAATTGCAGACACACGTAACCAGAGGGATAGGGAAGGGGGTTGTGAGAAAGTTACTTTCCTCTGGCTAAACCACCACATCCAGACAGCTGGGCGGGAGGCTGCAGGAGCTGCCTTCCCCAGTCTGTCTCCCCTGCTGTGTCCAGTGGCGGGTATTGGCTAACCTTCTTCCCGCTGCAAGTAGAAGAATACCCAGCCCTTAAACAAAAGGAGAACTTGTTGGATAGATTCAGGGACTGTGATGTCACCAGGAGCCAGTTTCTCTTGCCAGTCCTCAGCCTCACTCCCTGTGTATTGACTGGCTCCATTGCCAGACAGGCTGTCCCCGGGTGGAGGCAAGATGCTGGCAACAGCTCGAGTGACCAACTGTACTCCCACTTCATCCCAAATTCAAGTTCAGTGGGAAAAGGCGGCTGCCTACTTCTTAGCAGGCCCAGCAAAGATCTTATTGCCTTTCTCTGTCTCCCTAATAGGTTAGATGCTCACCTTCGGGCCAATCACCATAACCATGGGAATGCATTGCTCTGATTGGTCGGCTCTGAGCACATGTCCACTCTGAGAGCCAAGGATCCAGTGGATTCTACGAGCGTCTGAGAGCAGCGTTCCACAGAAGGGAAGTGACCAAAAGAAGGAAAAATAGATGCTGTTGACCAAAACCACCAAATAGCCACCACACAGAAAGCAGACCACCACTGCCCTTCTGGCGGAGGGAGATGGGCCCAAAGCCCTGGCGCTGAGCTGTTTCTCTCCTGCCTGCCACTCTCTCCGGCCCTGGAGGCAATGGCTCCCGCTTCCAAACACAACACGGTCCCCCAAGGTCTGTGGCTCAGCCGCAGGACCAGTGTGAACAGATCCTAACCAAAACCCCAGACCAGGCGATGGCTGGCGTGGTCCAGCCGGCTCCAAGTTATTAGAACCAGGAGTCCCAGCCCTAGCCCCAACAGTTGTAGGGATTGTTTATCTTTGTTGGGGAAAAACTGCAGCCAGAGCCATAAATCACTGCCCAGCTGGATGGCTTCGCTGAAATGTTTGTTTAAACAATGAAATCTCCTGACGGACTGAAAATATAGGATGGATCACCCCGTCCTCCTCGGGCCTAGTCTCTCACAGGCTGGAGCCTGGGGCCTGCGAAAGGGGCTCGAAATGGGCTCCCCACCCCGCCCCCACCCTCCGCTCTCCATCCTCTCCCCACCCCCAATATCAGCCCCGAAGAACGAAGCCACAGCATAGCTAATCTGAAACAGCAGATAATGCAAACGCCGTGTCTATCAATCTTTGAAATGCAATCTCTGGAGTGGTTTGCATTGGACGTGCCTTCCTAATGGAAGTAGCATTTCTTGGCTCAGTGTGCACAGAGAGGCTGCTGAAGGGGTGGTCTCTGGATGGACGCTGCAAGGAGCGAGGAGCGTGGGAGATCTGGCTCTGTCCTGCCAGCTCCTGGGCCTTGGTCCCCTCACTCATGACGTGGTCTTTTTTATTTCTTTATTTTATTTTTTTATTTTTTTTATTTCAGAGAGGAAGAGAGAGGGAGAGAGAGAGAGAGAAACATCAATGATGAGAGAATTATTGATCGATCTGCTGCCTCCTACACACCCCCTACTGGGGATCGAGCCTGCAACCCGGGCACATCCCCTTGACTGGAACCCTTCAGTCAGCAGGCCAACGCTCTATCCACTGAGCCAAACCAGCTAGGGCTCGTTCCATGGTCTTTATGTTTCTTCAGTTCCTGCCCGCTGCGAGGGTTTGCCTTCCCAAAAGAAAGACTAGATGAGAGGGGGAGGCAGGGAAAGGAGAGGGAGACGAGGAAGAGGAAGGTGCTGATTTCCAGGATTCCCTGAGGTCCCTTCCAGCCCCGAAGTCCCTTTTGTGGTCTCTGGCCCCTCAGAGGAGAGAGGGGAAGCCCCTAAGGGACCCCTAGGGCCCAGCTGACAGGCCTGTAGTTAAAAGCCTGGTGCACTCTGAGCAGGAGGTAAAAGAGGGACCACCCATGGGTGTGGGTGACACAAACCAAGGCCCGTGGCCACGCAGAGCCTCGCTTGTAGGGGAAAGGAGGGAGCCTGTCTGGGCTGATGGGGCTTGATGGGGGAAGGGGAGCATCCAGAGAGGAGCAACTTCCTTCTCAGCTCCTTGGTAAAAAAAAAAAATAAAATAATAATAATAATAATAATAATAATAAAAGTAGCAGAGGCCTGAGCCTTCCCAGTCTGGGGCTGTAACCCGGGCTCTGTAAATGGGAGCCATGACAGGCCCGTGACAGAGTATGTGGCGCGGGGTATTGAGTGGTCTGGTCGCTGGTCTGCCAAATATTTTCAAGAACATATGACTTGCCGAGTACTGAGGGAGGCTTTGGGAATGCAGAGATGAATGCAATGGGGCGGGGAGGGGGGGGGGGGTCCTTGGAGAGCCGTGTGGGGATGTTCCGAAGGGGTGAGTGATAGGATTTACAAGGATTGGAGGATTGGGTAGGAGACGAGGAAAGGATTGTAAAGGGACTTGTTAATGGTTATGTGAGGGGGGTGTAGGGGATGGACTAGGGGCTGTAATTAAGGTCCCCCGTGGTGTCCGTGGGATGGGGAGTGTGATGGATGTTGGGGGGGTGGGGGAGGCCGTCAGCTCTACAATGGGAATATAATGAGGTGTGTGATGGAAGGTGTAACAGGGTATGTGAAGGAGTGGGGGTTGTTAGGACACGGGATGGTTTATTAACAAAGCAGATGTCCCTGACAGCCCAGAGGAGATCAAATTCTTCTTAATATGGTCTCAACAGCAACTTGACGTTTATCATTTATAACACCTACCACCACTGAAATGAGTTCATTGTTTTATAATCATTTGCCTGGTTCTTGCCTCCCTCACGAGTCTGTTAGAGCCGTGGAAGGTGTAGCCTTGCAGGAGGATCCAGAGTCTTGCTCACTGTTATACCCTGCCCTTACCCAGCCCCAACCCAGAGCCCAGGGCTGGGCACAGGGTAAGTTCTCCATAACGGTTAACTGAACACATACCTGCATGACAGTCAGGGTGGTCGAGCCCTTCCCCACATCCTGCAGGGCAGCTGAATGTTCTCAGAATAAATAACTTGGGGGGGGGGGGGGGGGGGAGGAGGGAGAGAGACGACGGTGACTTTGGTTCTGTTTGAAGGGAGGTGTTGCCATCTGGTGGCCAAAGGGAATAATACACTGAGAGGAAGCTTGCATCTAGCTTTCACAGCCCAGTTCTAGCTTTCACCCCAGCAGCCAGCAGCCACCCCTCGGCTTGAGGCCCAGCCCCCAGCCACACAGAAAGCAACCCCACCGGGTCCAGCTTCCCCCACTGCCTCAGGAGCGGAGCAAGAGGAGGCTAGAAAGTGGAGATTGCGTGGGCCCTGTGCTGGGCTGCCCCTTGTCAATCAGTTCTCAGTTCTGTGCATCATGGCCACTCAGCCCTGAAAGCCGCAGGCTGGGCTCAGCCCCCTTCCTCCTAACTTTGAACTTAACTTTTCATGCTCAGAGGCAACTAGCCCAGGAAGGGGGCGGGGGCGGGGGATTGCAAATAAAGCTTTGTTTCAATGGCTTCCCTATGAAAATTTCGTGTCCGAGATTTCACTTGGGACTGGAACTAAATCTCGTACAGAAGTAGGATGGAGGGAGGTAGTTTTAATTAGGACTCACTCCCCATCACATGAGCCCAGATGCTGCCTTTTTTGTGTGAAACTGGGTTGACCCACTCTAGACAGTGGGTGCTTGTGAGGTTGTTTGCAGGCACAGGACTTGTTTCGGTGTCCTCTCACTGACATGAGCGCACTGGACATTACCCTCTTCCTCTCCTCTATCCATCCTTAATACCAAACATCAATGGGCTCACATTTAACTGACCCAGACTTTATACACACACACACACACACACACACACACACACACACGCATACATACATATACATACATACATACATATATATATACATACATATAGATATATGCACTTTTTTTTATTGATTTCAGAGAGGAAGGGAAAGGGAGAGATAGAAACATAATGAGAGAGAATCATTGATCAGCTGCCTCCTGCACGCCCCCTACTGGGGAGTGAGCCCACAACCTGGGCATGTGCCCTTGACCATAATCACACTTGGGACCCTTTAGTCCGCAGGCCCACACTCTATCCACTGAACCAAAGCAGCCAGAGCTCACAACCCAAACTTTTTAAAAGTCCAGAATTTAGACCAAGCTTACGAAAGAGCTCTCTGTGAAAAATCAATAATTTTTTTTAAAAGAAAAGAAAGAGAAGGAAGAACAGCTGCAGCAGCAGCCTAAAACAATTTAAAATATTTGCCAACCACTTCCTTCAATCTTATAAAACGAGTTGGTATTTCCTCCTCTATTTTCTGAAAAAGCTTGTGACACATTGATTTTTTTTTTTTTTTTTTTTTTGATTGTTCACCAGAGAAGCGTGGTGTTTAGGGTTTCTCTGTGGGAAGGCTTTAAATGATAAATGCAATTTCTTACCAGATATAAATCTATTTAGTCTTTTTATTTTTTATTTTGTCAGCTTTGGTAATTCATCCCTTTGTGTTGGTTTAAGTTTTCATCTGGTAAAATTTCCCTTCAAGTTGAAGGATTTTCTTTAACATTTCATGTAGTGCATTTTGCCAGTATTGAGTTCTCTCAGCTTTTGTTTTGTTTTGTTTTTTTAATTCCTTTATATCACTTTCATTTTGAAGGTTTGTTTTGTTTTGTTTTGTTGGTGTGTTGTTGTTTTTTGGCTGGATATAGAATTCTAGGCTGACATCTTTTTTTCTTACAGAACTTTAAAAATATCATTCTCCTATCTTCTGGGTTTCATTGTTTTGGAGGAAAAGTCAGTGTTCGTTCTTTGTTTTTTGTATGTGATCTGTCTTTTTCTTCTGGCTGCTTTTGCAGTTTTCCTCTTCATTATTAGATGGTATCAATTTGATATAATGTATCTTGGTGTGGTTTTCTTTGTGTTTATCCAGCTTGGGGTTTATTGAGATTCTTGGAAATTTAAGTTTATAGTTCCTATCAAATTTAAAATTTTTCAGACATTATTTTCCAATATATTTCTGCCACATTCACTCTTTTTTCTCTTTCTGGAACTCTAATCACATGCTTATTAGACTTGCTGATATTACCCCACAGGTCACTGAGTTTCTAGGAGCTGCAGTATGGGTAGCTTGCACATTCATAGATATTTTCTTCTGCAGTGTCTAATCAATGTGCTATTGAGCACATTCAGTGACGTTTTCACTCTGGATATTGTATTTTTCAGTTCTCAAAAAATACAATTTTTCAGTTCACTTTTATATTTCTCCTCTCATTATATTCATTTTTCTGTTAAATCCCTAAACATCTTTATAACAGCTTTTTTAAAAGTATTTGTATGCTCACTCAATCATCTTTGCTATGTATGGATATTATTCTCATAATTGATTTTCCCCTGCTCATGGGTCATGTTTTCATGCTTCTTAGTATGCCTAGTAATTTTTCATTGGATTCTGCTGGACATTGTGACTGTCACATGGTTGAGTGTCTGAATTTTGTGTCACTCACTGAAGAGTGTTGTGGTGAGGGGGAGGATCAGAGAGCTGAGTTACTTCCAGATAAGCTAAATGCTTTCAAGGCTTGTTTCTGTGCTTTGTTAGTGTAGGGTAGGTTGGGTAAAATATTCCCCTTGCCTTTACCCCCAGGATAGTCACCCCCCCCCCCCCCCCGAAAATATATTTGGTTGCCACAACCAAAAGGGTGATACTTGCATCTGGTGGTTAGAGGCCAGGAATGCTGCTCACTAACCAGCAATGCACAGGAAAGCCCCCAAAACAAAGAAGTGTCCTTCCCCCAAAGTATTGATCATGCCAAGGTTGATAAACCCTGTCCAGAGTACATTAGCCCTAGGGCCAGTGTTACCTTACTACTAAATCCATTTGATGTTCTAGATCACAGGTGTCAAACACAAGGCCCGCGGGCCAAATCCGTCCCGCCAGGCCTTGCAATGTGGCCTGCACCGCGCTGTCATCACTGCACTCCGCTGCGTTTCCATCACAATGACAGTTTATGACTGTTCAGTAAACCATTCGGCCCGCGATTTAGGCTGGATTTTATATTTTGGCCCCTTCTCTGATTGAGTTCGACACCCCTATTCTAGATACTCAGCACTATCCCTCCACTCTCCGGTCTAGCTAGTTGGAACAACAACATCTCAAAACCTGGTGTGAGTTCTGGAAATTGTTCAGCTTGCAGCATCCTGGCAGTTGTTCTTCCAGTAGTTGCACTTTGCCTGGCTTAGTGGAATCTTACCCCACACTGGGACAGCTTAGTATCTATCTATCTATCTATCTATCTATCTATCTATCTATCTATATATATATATATATATGGCTAATATGCAAAGTATACCCTCAGGAGTTTGACCGGGAGACTTACTATGATGTGCGCTGATGGCCAGGGGGTGGTGCAAAACAAAGGAAGGCCCCTGGGGAAGGAAGGCCCTGGCCAGCAGCCAGAAGGCCCCAATCTGCTCTGATCACTGGCCAGGCGTAGGGACTCTACCCATGCATGAATTTCGTGCATGGGGCCTCTAGTTTAATAAAAACTGAAAGGAATTAATGCAAATTGCTGAAGCTCTTTCTCCACATACCTTCCTCCTCTCCATTACTGTGTCACACAAATTCCAGCTACCTGACCCTTCCTGACCTCTAATCACTAACATTTCAAATAAATGAAATCTCTAGGCTCTGTTTGGGTTGCCCCTTCCATGTACTTGGTCTATACGGTGCCTCCAGGCAGAAAGCTTGAGTCATTGAAGAGTTCTCCATGTGACTCTCCCATTTCTGCAGATCTTTGCAAGCTAAGGCACTAACTGTCTTTGTTTCTGACTGTCTTTTCAAGAATGTTGGAGTAGTGAACAGCCTTGGACGATAGAGATAGTGTCTTACTCTGGAGCAAAGTGCAGGTTATAAAGATAAGGTCTCGCCGAAACCGGTTTGGTTCAGTGGATAGAGCGTTGGCTTGTGGACTGAAGGATACCAGGTTTGATTCCGGTCAAGGGCATGTACCTTAGTTGTGGGCACATCCCCAGTAGGGGTTGTGCATAGAGGCAGCTGATGGATGTTTCTCTCTCATCGATGTTTCTGACTCTCTATCCCTTTCTCTTCCTCTCTGTAAAAAAATAAATAAAATATATTAAAAATAAAAATAAAAAATAAAGATAAGGTCTCCCTGCAGGGTGAAGGTCAAGTAGGCTTACTCTTCATTATAAATGATTCTGGTTCCCTAATGGCAGGGTTCCTCTTCTGTAATGCAGCCCACTACACGTGCTTGTGTCACCTGGACCTCTTCACATCACCCCATGAGAACTGGGACCTGAGGAATCAGTGCAAATGCCGAGACTCTGGCCCTTACTATTGTATGAGTGATAAAGTCCTTTGTCTGTGACCTAGAACTCTTGTGTCTTCTGCCAGAATCTATGGAACAGCATCAAGATAACTGGTTAACTTATAAGTAGGGTAAAGTATCAGACTCCTTCACAGTTCTTGACACGTCTATTTTGTACTCAGCTCTCAATGTAAGAGGTGGGCCACACACCAGAAAAGATGTGATCTGGTCCTCTGCAGTCCATAGTCTACTGAGAGAGACAAAGATTTAAAAACACAAACAAATATACCATTTTTAAATGGCAATGAGTATTTAGAAGGAAATTCCAAGAAAATGACAAGGAAGACAATTTTAGATGAAGTGGTTAGGGGAGGCCTCTCTGAGCAGGAGATATTTAAATGGCGCCTGAGGATAATAAAGAAAAGAAAAAATAGAAGGAGCCAGGGAAAGATCTTTCCAGACAAAAGAAATAGCATCTACAAAGATCCTCAGGCAGAAAAGAGCTCGCTCACTTGAAGAACTGAAAGAAGACAATACAATTAAAGCACAGTGAGCCACCGTCATGGTGGTGCTCCTCAAGGATGGAAAAACAGGCAGGGTCTAAATCAGAGGTTCCCAACCCTGGCTATCCTTCCACATCTACTCCAGGAACTAATTACAAAACCAGGGCCCCAGGTCTCATTCCAGACCAGTGAAACCAGAATGCTTAAGATGGAGCTCAGCCTTGGCCAGTGTGGCTCAGCTGGTTGGGTGTCATCCTGTGCATGGATGAATATCAGTCTATGTTGTTCATCAATTTCCCAGTCAGAGCACATGCCCAGGTTACGGGTTTGGTTTCTGGTTGGGGTACATGCAGGAGGCAGCTGGTCAATGTTTCCCTTGTGTGTCAGTGTTTCTCTCTCTCCCTCTCCCTTCCTCTCTCTCTAAAAATCAATTTCTAAAAAGAGTTTTTTTAAAGAGTGAAGTTCAGCCACTTGATCACTTTAAAAATATTCCAGGAGATTCCAATGTGAGACGGGTTGAGGACCACTGATCTTGATCCTGCAGAAGTTTGGGTTTTATTGAGAAGTTTGGTTTTGAATTGAAGTATAATAAAAAGCCATTCGAGGGATTTAACCATTTAAAAAAAAAAGGACATTTGTTTTTATTTTTATTTATTTGCTTAAGAATCTCTGGCTGCTGTGAGAAAAATACATTTAAAAAGGTCAATAGTGGGAGCAAGGGGAAAATGTGGGAAGTTATTGAAATTGTCCAGGCAAGAGATGATGAAGGCTTGGTCATAAAAAGAATACTGAGAATACTGGGAATGGAGGACGGGTGAGTAGAAAGAGACCAGATCATGAGTGCTCTCCCACAGGCCCTTTGTACATGCTGCTACTAATGTCTAGAAAGCTCTTTCCCTTGCTCATTCTATGTCTGTTTTTGTTTGTTTGTTTGTTTTGTTTTTTTCAGGCTCAATTTTTAAAATACCAGGCTAAGGACATTAGACTTTATCCTGTGGGTATTGGAGGAAGGAGGATATTTAAACATCATAAGTTTGGAATATGACAAAAAGAAAACATGACTTGAGACTTAAACAAAGGTTTATTTTCTCATGTAAACAAGGAATCTAGAAGCAGTAGCATTTGCTCAACGGCTCGGCTCGATGAGGTCAGGAGCCAACAGCCTGGTCTTCCCCTCAGGGTTGCAACATGGCTGCTGAAGCTCCTTTGTATCCATCTCCGAGGGCGTGAGGAAGGAGAACAAGGCCATTAGCCACAGGTGTCTCTTCTCACAGCCAGGGACGAAGTTTCCCAGAGACCACTTCCACATACTCCTCACTGGCTATAACTGCAATTCCTTTCCCTAAAGGGAAAGTGGAAAAGAAAGGATTTTAACTTTTTCAAGACTTTATCTTGCAAGGCAGCCAGAACTGCTGGAGTTCTTGAGCTAGGGAATATCATCAGAGAGTGTTTCAGATAAGTGCAGCCTGGGGCAATGAAAAGTGGAAAGGCAAGATCTAGAAATAGAGA
The DNA here is from genome assembly GCF_014108245.1 of Pipistrellus kuhlii. Classification (NCBI taxonomy): domain Eukaryota; kingdom Metazoa; phylum Chordata; class Mammalia; order Chiroptera; family Vespertilionidae; genus Pipistrellus; species Pipistrellus kuhlii. Next base: position 17,141,726 of record NW_023425438.1, read on the forward strand.
TAAGAGGCTATTGCTTGCACACAAGTCCTTAGGTTAATCTCTCCCCCTTATCCCCACCCTCCCCTACAGTCTGAGGTCCAACAGTTTGATCTATGCTTCCTTGTCTCTGGGTCTGTTCTTGTTCATCAGTCTATCTATGCTGTTCATCATTTCCCCTAGATGAGTGAGATCATGTGCTCCTAGAAATAGACTTATAAGAACCGAAAATGAGACAAACAATAATGGTTTTGCTGAGAGGCAAATGAATCAGTCTGTAGTGAGTTTCTTTGTGGGCCAACAGTTCTTTTGGGTCCCAATTTCAATGGACTTGTGTGCATGCATATGAGTCTAACCAGTGGTCACGGACAATAGGGGGGTGGGGGCATGCGTGGGAAGGGATTTGGGATGGGAATGGGGGGATGAGGACAGATATGTGATACCTTAATCAATAAAGAAATTTAAAAAAAGAACCCCCCCCCAAAAAAAAAGAGGCTATTGCTGTCTGTCAGTGTGCTGAATCAGCAGAAATAATAAAGGACTTAATTTAAGAGGTATGTCTAATCAAAATATAAGCATAGATATGCGTGTTTCAGTGCTTTCATTGCATCATGTTTTCAGAGACAGAGAAATTTGTGTAAATAGACCTACATTTTCTGTACATTATCTGTGTTTTCCTCTGTGTCCATGACTGTGTCATTTACCCATTCATTCAGCAAACAGTAAGCCCCAACTTTTCAAGGCAATGTGCCAGGCTCTATGGGGGAACACAAACATGAGTCAAGCCAAAACCTACTCTCCAGGAGCTTGCAGACTTGAAAGGGAGAAAACACATGTCCCCAAATAGCTAAAATGCAAATATCATCAAGCTATAAAAGTTCAGAAGGGGATTTCATTAACCTTTGCTGGAGAGATAGGGTAGAAGGTGGCATTTGAACTTGGTCTTAAAGAATTAATAGCATGTGGGAAAGAACGTAGGCAGAGACAAGTGACCATGGAGAATTCTTAGCCAACTGGCTAAAAAGGGTGGTGAAAAAATATGCCTAAAAGAGAACTGGTCTAAAGAATGTGCATTTTATTTCGTAGACTACCAACAATTCATGGCACTCTTACCACGGGTGAGGTACTGTGCTAGATCCTGAATGTCTACACATGATTATATCTGTGTTTCCATATGTGAGTGCCTGTGTGTAAACATGTGTATATTTCATAGTGTGTGCACAGCTGCGTCTCCATTTTAATAGTCCATTTCTGTGTGTACATTGATATTATATCTATGTGTCTACATGTGGCCAGCAGATGGTGCCACAAAATCATAACTAGCAAGGATGATTCTGCCTCTTCCAGCCAAGTATCATCTCAGATCCTATCAAGCCTTGGAGAGATCTCCTTGTAAGGGCTGGGGATTCATTTGTTTATTTATTTCCATCATTAGCATTGCTCACCATTGTATTCCCAGGCCCAGCAAAGAACCTAGCAAACGCAAATACTTAATATATAGGGATAGTGAATTGATGAAATGCTAACCTGCCCCATGGGAGAAGTAGGGCGTAGGGGGAGCCAGGGGAAGGAAAGAAGTACAGAGAAGGCAGCCCACCGGTAAAGACTCCACAGGAAATGGGATTCCAGTCACACCCATAAAAGTCACAGAAGGGGTTGCAGGGGTTTGTGTAGTAAAACAATATACTCAGCCTTTGCTGTCACTTCTAAGACGTCCCCTTCTCACAATGTGGCATCTGACCCTGATCCTTTCCTTCAGCCTAGTGAGAATTAGGGCCTTTGGGAAATACCACCTCTGCTCTCTAGAAGCTTACAATCTAGAAAGATAAATAATCTGTGTGTTTTTTTAAATATATTTTATTGATTTTTTACAGAAAGGTAAGGAGTGTTGTTTTTTTTAATATATTTTATTAATATATTTTTTAATATATTTTATTAATATATGTGGGTGTTTTGTTTTGTTTTTTAATATATTTTATTGATTTTTTTACAGAAAGGTAAGGAGAGGGATAGCGAGCTAGAAACATCGATGAGAGAGAAACATCGACCAGCTGCCTCCTGCAGACCCCTACCAGGGATGTGCCCGCAACCAAAGTACATGCATTTGACCGGAATCGAACCTGTGACCTTCCAGTCCGCAGACCGACACTCTACCACTGAGGCAAATGGGTTTTGTGACGCGCGCGCACGTGTGTGTGTGTGTGTGTGTGTGTGTGTGTGTGTGTGTGTTTTAAAAGCAACCAATACAATTCTCCCTCTGCCTATTGCTGAGAAAGTTTCTTCCTGTCCCGTATGAGAAGTACACACAGAGCCAGAGGAGGGTCCAGCTGGGTCTGTGCAGGGACCTTGTGAACCAGAGACTTCTGCCTAGTAGCCCTGCGGCTCCTGGTACCTTTTCCCCAACCTCTTCCCACCCCAGCTGCCTCAGGAGACGCTCTCTGTTGTCCCCCATCTGTGCTAGGACAAGGTCTCACCCTGGGCTCTCTCCCACTCACCTTCCCTTCGCAGTCACAGGCGCCCCTCACTAGCCTGTCCAGACCACAGTGACTGTGACTCAGGTCATTGGACACAAGAACACAGAAACCACCTTCCATAGGAGAGCCCATAGGAGAACCGAGGCTCAGTGTTTTGCAGCAAAAACCTTTGACCAACAGAGAGCTACTCAACAGGACCAATTTCAAGTCAGCTGCACCTAGGAGGGGCTGGGAATGCAAAACACTTGGATGGTCTGGCTGCTTCCCCCTTTCTCCCCAGTCCTCCCCATTGCCTCACTCCGTTCCCTGAGCCGCCAGCCGCATGTGGTGCCGGATTTGCCATGCCATTGCCGATCACGGCCTCCTCGTGGCCCTCTGAGCAATCCCACATACCTCGGCTTGGCACTCATGCCCTCTACACAGCGGGCCCCACCTCCAGCTCCAGCTACTTCCCCATTGACCCCTTTGTGCCCCCGCGCGCTCTGTACTCTCCGTGCCCTGGATGTGTGAGCACGTTCCCTCCCCTGCACCTGTGCCCTGGGAGGTCCTCCTTCCCGTCTCCACCTGGCAAGCGCCCAGCTGCCTGCCGAGGTCCACTTCAAATGGCACCTTCTTCCTACGGCCCTCTCCTACTCCGCTCCAACCTGATGTCGCTCTCCCCCCTACATTCATGCTCTCTCTTTTTTTTTTTTTTGAAAGCCTGTTCCTTCTATTCTCTTTGCAAGGAAAACATGTCTCTGACTCACCCAGCACCTAGCAACTTGCTTGACATGTACCGGTAGTAAGTGCTTAGTAGATGCAGAGGAGACAATATACCATCTTTTTCCGGCGTATAAGACGACCCCTAATTTTACAGTTAAAACATAGGTTTAGGCCTATATTCGCTGTATAAGACTACCCCCCACTTCCGGGGCAACACCAGTTCTTTTTTTAATAGACCGCCTCTCTGACTCAGCCAATCCAAGCAGGCTTTTTAGGCATGCAAATTATACATGTTCTGTACCCGAAGTTACACTGTGTTCTTGTAAAAAAGCCTGCTCAGATTGGCCAGAGTCAGAGAGGCGGTCTATTAAAAAAAGAACTGGTGTTGCCTCGGAAGTGGGGGGTAGTCTTATACAGCGAATATAGGCCTAAACCTATGTTTTAACTGTAAAATTAGGGGGTCGTCATATACGCCGGGAAATACGGTAAATGTTTGCTGTAAGACACAGATCCAAGGAACCATCAGCTCTGAGACAGGCAATGTATATATCCTTCCCATGAGGAGTTGAAAATAACACTGAGCACCTGACCCCATCCCCATCAGGCTCCAGGCCTCCTCCATCCTCAAGGACACCCACTTCAAGAATATGTCCCCCCCTTTCTCCTCTGTTCTGCCTTTCCCCCTCTCCCTTCCCTTCCCTCCCCTCCTATTCCATAAAACCCCGGGGCTGCTGCCCACAGAACAGGGGGGAGAAAAATAGAAGGGCTGAGGGAACCCACCCCCTTTTGAACACGGAGATGAGGAAGTGATTATCAGAGGTCATCGTCTTGGACAGTTCCTATTTCTGGAGGAAAGATGCCAAAATCTGTTCCCTTTTCTCGTGAAAAAAATGTAGGGGTTTTGCCTTCCAAATTTCCCAGAACCAATACTGTCACTCTGAGCTGTCTGTGTTTCTGTCTGTCTGTCTGTGTCTGTGTGAAGGGTGTGCCAAGGCCTTCCGGGCCTGCTTCTCGTGGGTGAGCACCCAGGGGAAGCCTTGGGAATTCTATCTCACTCCCTGCCCCTCCCCACTGACAACCCCACTCACCACCACCCACCAGGCCTGTCTGAGGAGGAGCAAGTGCATTAGGACAGGCTGTCTCTGGGCTCCTACCCTGTTTCCCCGAAAATAAGACAGTGTCTTATATTAATTTTTTTCTCCCAAAGTTGCACTAGGTCTTATTTTCAGGGGATGTCTTATCTTTCCATTGCGTTAGGTCTTATTTTCGGAGGATGTCTTATTTTCGGGGAAACCCTGTATCTCCTCCCAGGGCCTTGCAGGAGAGTCCCTCCTCGGGCCTTCATCTGGCTACTCAGAAGCCCCTGGACAGGGCGGAAATTGAAGCTGGTAACTTGGACTCACTCAGAGGTGATGTGGATCCATTTGGGAAACTACGTCCCTGTCCTGCTCCTGAGCTTGAAGTCATCCCACTCTGGGAGCAAACAGATCGCCACCCCCATCCTTGCCCCCAGCCTCGGGCCAGGGCATCCTCTTCTGTGCCCCAGTCTTACGTGGAATGGGAGGATAACACCCCTTCATGTGGAATCAGACCCTCCTGAGCCCTGGGTGGAGAAAGGAGGAGGGCCAGCACAGGGACTATTGGAGGTGGAGGTGGGAGAGGGTGGGAGAGGGAACAGGTATAAATAAACTAAACCAAGCTCAGAGACTAATGGAAGCCAGGGTCGGAGTGAGGAGGGGCCTGGGGGTCAGGTTAGGAACAAGAGGTGAAGGTCAGGGTGCTCTTGGAAAGCAGTGGTGTCCAGCCCTCCGCACTGGCTGAGAGAGAGGCCTGGACAGGCCGTGGTAGCAGATTCTCTCTGTAAGAAGCAAAAGTTCGAGCTTTCTAACAAGATCCACATTTGGCCTGCTTTTCTTTTGGTCTCTGTTTCTGTTTCTACTGTGCCTACCCAATTCCTTCCTCTTTCTCATTCCTTCGTTCAACGTTTAAATAGTGTCTTTGCTATAAAGCAAGCTACTGTGGAATCAGTGGTCCACAAAGATACATAAGATTCAGCCCTAACTGGTTTGGCTCAGTGGATAGGTCGTCGGCCTGCGGGCTGAAGGGTCTCAGGTTTGATTCCCGTCAAGGGCACATGCCTGGATTGCAGGCTTGATTCCCAGTGGGGGCATGCAGGAGGCAGCCAATCAATGATTCTCATCATTGATGTTTCTATCTCTGTCCCTCTTCCTTCCTCTCTGAAATCAATAATATGTATATATTTTAAAAGATATGTAAGATTCAGTCAGTCTTCAACAGTGTGACACTATTATTGAAGTGGAGAGACCAATGTCTAAGCAACTATTTGTGATCGATCCGGAATGAAAGGTGAAATGATGGATGCTGTGGAAGTAGATGGGGGGGGTGGGGGGGAGGGGATAAGTAATAGAAGGTGGTGGGGGTCGAGGAAGAATTCACAAAGAACAGAAGATATTTGAGCTGAAAGTGGGACTCACCAGCCAGAGAAGGGAAAGGAGGACCTTCCAGGGTGATGACAAACAAAGGCTGGAGAATGAATACAAAAGGCCAGGGCTGCCACCCTTTGGGAGAATGGGACAAAGGTAAAGGTCCTCCAATGCTATTCTAGATTGGACCAGGCACCCCAATGGAGTGGAGACTGAAGAAGAGAGATCTGAGTCAACCAGCTCTTGTTCTAGCACCACAGGCCACTGTCCTAGCAGAGGTTATATGAGCCCCAACCTAGGGTCCCCTATTCACCTTCCCCACCCTCACCCCGATTCAGTGTTGGTCTTGTCCAGAGTTACTGAGGGGAGGTTTTCCTAAGCCAGTGGTCGGCAAACTCATTAGTCGACAGAGCCAAATATCAACAGGACAACGACTGAAATTTCTTTTGAGAACCAAATTTTTTAGACTTAAACTTCTTAACGCCATTCTTCACAATAGACTCGTCCAGGCCATGGTATTTTGTAGAAGAGCCACACTCAAGGGGCCAAAGAACTGCATGTGGCTCGCGAGCCGCACGCAGTTTGCCAACCACCGTCCTAAGCTGTGCTGACCCCAAGGAGGTTTTCTGTCCCCTCCTCAAGCCTCCACTCTCTGCAGCAGTGGAGGAATGGCCATCACTCAGGCCCAGGTCCCTCAAGCTCAGGCTTTGATCTAAGTGGCGTTTTCCCACTACCCTGCACTCAGCTCCTCCACCCTCATCCTGTACCATCCGCTGCAGGTGTCAGCCAGATGGAGCAACCAGAGGGGTCAGCCTCGCCCTCCAAGCAAACCCGCTGCCTTGCTCTCAATGCCTGTAGTAGAGCAAGGCCTGCTCACCAGCCACGAAGGCCAGGCCTAAAACAACTGAAGACACCAGTGGCCAGGGCTTTTCAAAAGCGTAGGCTGGGGCTAGCAGAGGCCTCACTACCCTGAGTGCGGGCCTGATCAGCAGGAATGCTGGACGGCTCCGCAGATGGTGGACCCACAGGACCTGAGCCAGAGCCAGAGGGGGGGCAGGGAGGGGATGGAGGGGGAAACAGGAGGCTGGGCAGGACCAGGGAGCCTGCGGGGGATCCCAGATGCTGGCAGCGGCTGGGGGTGCGCTGCCAGGAAAGGGGGCCCCCACCGGCGCGCGTGGCGGAGAGCCCGGGCAGCCCTCCCCAGCGCCCCGCAGCGCCTGTGCGCGGCCCCGGCCCGGCCCCCCGCCCCGCCCCGCCCGCCCGGAGCCCGAGCGCGGCGCCGCGGGAGGAATCCCAGCCATTTCCTCCGCGCCGCGCGGAATGCAGGCTGCTCGCTGCCCGACCGCAGCGCGGCCCCAGGTGGGGGCCCGGCGGCCAGGCCAGCCCCCGCCGCATCTGGCAGCTGTCCCGGCCTCGCCATCCTCCCCAGGATTCCCAGATCGCCGTCCTCCCCCTCCCAACTCCTGGTCCGGGGTGACCCAACAGGCCTTTCCAGCGCCCCCGGCCTGCCTGCCCCCCCTCACCCGGAGCTCCCACCCCTCCCCGCGCGGCTGCCACCGGGACCAATGCCCGCTCCGCGCGCCCACCCTCCGGCGTCCTCGGTCCCCTCCCCGGCCACGCGGACCCCTGCAAGCCCCCAGAGTCCGAGTCTGAATCTGCAGTTGGCACTGGCTAGGTCATATGGGGGCAAGTGAAGTCCCATAGCCGTTTTGTTGCAGAGTTCCCGAACAATCAAACAATGCAGGAGGAGAGTTTGGAGAGACTGACTTTATTCATCGCGCGCGCGATGGGCTCAGAGAAAATTAATTCAAATTCTAAGCAAGGCTACAAGCAGAACTTCCCTTTTTATTCAAGAGCCAGCCCTAGGTGCACTCAGTGGTTATCTCGATGCTGGCCTCGGAAACAATGCAGTTCTATCCAATTAAAAAATGCACCTGGCATGGCATTGAGATTATGGGCGTATCTAGTCTCCGGCCTACAAGGTCATACAGCTAAGTTTATGATCCTCATTTTACAAGCGGCCTAGAAAGCAACATTTTATCTAAGAAAAACAGCAGAAAATTCCAAATAGCGGTTTGTTACAAAATAGGGGTTTTCCTTCTCAGTTTCCCCTCCGTGCAACGGCTGCTCCAACTGCAGTGCAACCCCATGTGCGCTTCCCTGGGTTAAAAAAAGAGAAAAGGAACGTGCTGGGCCCGAGTTTCCTGTTCTCCAGGAATCGCCTTCCTCGGCTTTCCTGGGCCCTCCCGCCCAGCCCACCCTCTCCATCATCTCCCTCTGCGGGCGGGGCCGTCCTGGCCGGCTCTGCAGGAGGCGCAGGAGGTGGCTGCCTCCGCGGGGCCTGCTCCAGCCTGCCCTCTCCCCGTCCAAAAAAAATAAAATTAAAATTAAAATGCCTGAACCTTCTTCAGGATCAAGCATTGCCCTCGAGGTTCTTGAAAAGCCTGAAGGAGGGTCATTAAAGTGTTTATATGATGTCATCGCGGCCGGAGAGCCACCGGACACATGGGGATGGAGCAAGTTTGATGTCGGACCCGGGATGACCGGGGCGGGCGCGCAGAGATGGACAAAGGCCGGTCTGAGCAGAGGCTGGGCCGCCACGTGCTCTCCTCTCCGGCTCCCCTTTCCAATGGGCAGGGCTCCCGGGAGAGGGAGCATTCTTTCAGTCTCGAACCCTTTGGACGAGCATCGCATCAAGGAAACGGGAGAGCCAAAGCCCTGGGGCAACCGGGAGGGTGGGACCCGCTTCCCCCGCCGCCCACACCTGCCTCGCCCACGCCCACGCCCACGGCGGCTGGAAATGTCACACGAGGTGGGGTTGGAAAGCCCCGGGTTGCACAGGCCTAACCGCCGCCTGCTTTGCAGACGCAGCACGGAAGAGCCGCTCTGCCTCGCTCTGCTTCGGTGTTCCCCGCCGAGGGCCCCTGGTGTTGCTTTTGTAACTTCCACCTCCAGCCAGAGCCCCAAGGCCCAGAACCAGCCTTTGCAGCAAGATGCCTCCCCGCGTCCCCCCTCGCTCCCCACGCCGCTGCAGCCACACGCTGCACGCATCCAGGTGGAGGCAGGTCCCCAAGCCCAGGTGCTATAAATATCCCGGTGCAGCCCGAGGCCGCTCCCGGCAGCCCTCCCCACCCGCCCGCCCGCCCCGGAGCCCAGCGCTTCCGGCCATCGCGGCGTGGCGGGCGGGCCTCTGGGCCTGGGGAGGGGCGGGCTTGGTCTGTAACAGTGGCCTGGCTTCCCCTTCCTCACCGGAGCCCCCCTCACGGCCCAACCTGAGGATTTTTTTCCCCCTTAACTCAGGATGCACCTCCCTGACTCCCCTTGCAGGCCACTCCCTCCCTCCCTTTCCTGGTCCCTATTTTTAGAAGGCTTCTCCCAGGGACCCCAGTCTGCTAGGAAGGCAGCATCCTCTCTGGAGATGGAGGAGGGAGGCTGCCTGTGGTTGGAAGGCAACCCGGAAACAGATTTACAATTTACCATTTGATTCTAACTTTTTTTTTTTTTTTGTAGCACTGTTAGGGGCAAGGTGGGGGAGGGGGGGTGGCTGGAGGCAGAGTGGGTCTAAGGGGAAAGGAAGAAGCTGGGAGTTGGTGCAAAGAGGGAAAGGAGCACACTAACCAGGCTTTCCCCCGCCCTGCCGGCTGTATCCCAGGAGCTCAGGAGGGCTTTCTGAGCCTGAGGGCAGCAAGAGCCTCCACTGGGGAAAAGGGCTCTTGAAGTTCCACTCCCTGGGGCTAAGGATTCAATCGCTGTCCACAGGAAACAAGAGATCTGATGGCTTGGGGCGAGGGTAGAAAGAACAGGTTTGAAGGTGATGAGTGAGACAGAGCTGAATCACCAGTCTTCAATATGTCTGCTGTAAACATAAGCTTTCAGGAAATAAATGAATCCCTGTTTTAAAACATACTGGGTAATCCTATAAAATGAAGTCTGATCTCTCTTCTCATTTGGGGGCTTTCTCTTCTCATTTGGGGGCTATCCCATCACTGTGCTAGGTTAGGGAAGCACTTTGATATCTCTAGCTGGCTGAGTCCTATTGAGAATGTACTACTAATTCCCCATCTTACTCATGAGGAAACTGAAGGCCCAGAGGCTAATTAACTATTGATAGCTCAAGGACACCCAGCTAGTAGAGGTGTGGTTTGAACTCAGGGACCTGACATTAGTGGTCAGCTGTTGAGCCTCTGCTGTGGGATTATCAGCTGTTGGTCTCTGACCAGAGGTGGACATGACTCCACTATAGCCTTCGCTGCTTTTCACGGTGAGGATGACCTTTCTGTAGCAGACCTGAGTGATTGCAGCCCCGTTGAACTTGATGGCTTTCCTGAAGGGCCCTTGCAACCTACCAAAGGCCCCATAGGAGCAGGATTCCAAGTGGACTGGATGCAAGTCAACAAGATCAGTCAGTCCTGGACCAGCCCTTGCTGTGTGATTGCCCCAAGTGGTCTTTTTCCTCAAAATCAACCATAAAAGAGCCATTGTGCTTAACACGGAACCAGATGTGTGCTTACATTTACCCAGGTCACTGGATCTCACCTTGGGCCACGGGCCAAGGTGACCCAGAGGTATGTTTTGCCTCGCTTTCCTAATATATATTTTTAAATTTTTATTTATTGACTTAAGGGAGAAAAACATCTATTTGTTGTTCCACTGGTTTATGCATTCATGGATTGATTCTTGTATGTGTCCTGACCAGGGATCAACCTTAACACAGTTAAGGACAACACTCTAACCAACCGAGCTACCCAGCCAGGGTAGCATGCTGACACCTGGGCTACTACCAAAAATAAAATATCTAAGTTCAAATATTCACTGAGCTGCCCAGGCAAGGCCCTAGCATATTTTGGTAAGTTGTATCAATTACCAAATATTTAACATTGGAAAATTACAAGGAAATATCTGGATTTTTTTTAGCTTCTCCCCCAAGACCTGAAAATCTGGCCACACTGACATGTACACTGCAGTCCACCACTGTCCCAGCTATCTCATCCTTTTTCTCCCACCCTACTGGTTGGACCACAGGCTTTTTAAATTTGCTGACCTTCCTCACTAAAACACAGATATTCACCAAAGAGGTATTAATAACTATTGAGCCTATAACAAGTCACATTCCAGCACGGATATCTTCTTCTGAAAGCTGGTTAAGGGAGAATTATTGAGGTTCGTTAAGGTGAGGATAGGAGAGAAAGTGGAGCTCCCCCAGATAAGGTGTCAGGCCAAGCCAGAGCAGGGCAGAGAATATTTGTAGGGTCCCAGAAGACCACAAGATGAGAAATGGGTGTTCAAATAGCTTTCATGTACATGCAACAACAAAAAAGAAACATCACCTGTTTCCCAGGAGCTCATCCTTTTATTTAACTTAGCAAACACCAAGCTTTCGTTAGCATCCTGGGCTCCCTTCCCCAAACCTGCTGGAAGTGCCTCTTGGGTAGGGTCCAGAAACAAACCCTGGAGGTGATTAGAGGGGCCGCCAACTCAGGCTGTGAGTGAGCCCAAAGGAATGGCCCTGGCTTCAGGCCAGGACACAGCTAAGCCCAGAAGAGGAGCTGAATGGAGATGAGGACCAAGTGATTAACTGGGGTTCGGGCAGCCAGAAACTGAAGCACAAACTCATTCACCAAGATGGTGAGCAGCTGTGTTTTCTGAAATGTGGATTACGTGAGGGAAAACCATCTTCCCCGGCTTTGGAAGCTTTTCCTGCCAAAGCAATTTATTGTGTGGGCAGAGAGGGGAAGAGGTATTGGATAGAGGTATGTAATGGATGAAATGGCCTTAGACAGACTCTCTGATAGACCTCAGGGCTGCCTTAACTTACCCAAATGCACAGGTGGTGGTGGGGGGAGGGTTCAGCTCGGCGAATGTTTGAATTCAGACCTTTAATTGTTGGCAATAGCTCATGTGTCAACAGAGCCCCAGATGTGTACTGTGGGGCTAGGAGGAGGGTAAGATGAAGTACTTTTAGGGCTTTTGGAAAAATGGCCAGTTCTGTCATCAGAGAGAGGAAAATCTATCTGACCTCTTTTAAAGCTGGTGGGTAATATGGCAGAATCAGAATTGTCACAATTGCTGGGTGCAGCCTTTGGAAAGGTAAAAAACTTTAGCAGGAGACAGGGAGTTGCCAGGCTGGGTCAGGGCACACTCAATTCAGAGAGCCTCCCCTAACTTCTCCCCATCCCCAGATGGAAAAGAGCCCCTGAAACCCTTTCTGAACCCCAACATTCAGTCTTATCACTGTCATCTGCCTTGCATCCAATGGGTCTAATCTCTGTGTCTTTGTGTCCGTCCTAAAATCTCGCTAGCTCTCAGGTCACCTCATCTCCAGTTCTCTATTCCCCTTGAGCCCCTATTTTTTCCCTATTCTGTGGGTTCTCCCACCCTCCTCCAAGTCCTGAAACTCTTCCTCTCTGGCCACTATACCGTGTTTCCCCGAAAATAAGACATCCTCCGAAAATAAGACCTACTTACAGGTTTCCTTCTGAGTGAAATATAAGGCATCCCCCCGAAAATAAGCCCCCCCCCCCAGGCTAAACATGAGAGATTTGGTCCACTGATTCTGAAAGAAATGGAGTCACAAGAAATTCACCAGGAAATTCAGGAATTGGATTGTTATGATGATGTTCCAGAAGATGATGACATGGTTGTCATTGAATAAATGAGTAAATTCTGAATACTGTAGGATTCACAGTTTGTCTGGTTTGTGTTGACAATTACTGTACTACCGTACCATATACAGGTAATAAATTTCCTTTATTTTCATTTAACAATAAATGTGTACCGTATTCTTCATGGAAAATAAGACATCCCCTGAAAATAAGACCTAGCGCATCTTTAGGAGCAAAAATTAATATAAGACACTGTCATATTTTAGGGAAACAGGGTAGTTCAGAATCCATGATTTGCAAAATCTCCTTCATCCTCAACCTATTCCCTGAGCATTCTCTTCTTTCCTTTCAGGGGACGCCTCCCTCGTCCATGAGTTCACTGCTATCCCCACAACCTTCTCAAGCAGGGCCTGGTTTTTCTCTGACAGCCCTCATCATTAGGCATGGGGCAAAATAAGTGTCTCCACACCCCTCACTGTCACTTTTAGTATTCCCTTCCTCCTGTTTAAACTTTTGCACTGCACATTGAATTTCATGTCATCATATTATATTGATCACTCTCTCCTTCTGATCCCATGGGTCATTTTTCAGTCATTCTAGATCTTAGTTCACCATCACTCTCTTCAACACTGTCTTAACTCTTGGTGGTTTTTAGTAGGCACATAGATAACCCTTCCAGTACCCAGGCCTCTCAGGCCCTTGAATTCCTCCCCTCCAGTGATTTTCCCTCCACTCAATTCATAGTTGTGATTACTCATAGCTGCAGCCTCTCCATAATCTCAATTTTATGAATCCCATTCTCCGACCCCAACCTCCTATTTTTCCAGCTCACCTCCATGCCCAAATCCAACCATCCTTTGAACGCACCAGAACCTCCAACCTGTTGATCCCATCACCCTTCACTATTGCCCCTTAGATGTTCTTACTCTCCTCCTGACCCAGGGTAAAGTTCGTGACCAATCATTATAATCATCCTTTCACATACCCTCAACGCTTTGCTTCTTATCTTTGTTATTCTCACCTGGCATGACAATAGACGTGGTCAATTTCAAGTCTCTGACTACTCCATACCTGGCCTCAGAAAAGAGGATTTTGATCCCACTTTAAGTTCATGATGGTAAGTGGGCTCTTACTGCTGCCCAATAGTCGTATTTCCCTGCTCCATTCACTCAACCTATGCTCTTAGATGAAACTTTTATACCTTTCTTTCTCTTCTCAAAGTCAACATTTCCTTCCCATCCTCTCTCTCAGCTGCTAATCGGACTCTTTTTTCCACTTGAAAAATAGAAGCAACTGGAAGAGAACTGCGGGTCCCCACCATCACAATTATCCCCTGCCCAGCAGCTTGCATTTTCATACTTTGTCTTTCTGCCTATTATCAGAGATGACCCATCCACCAAAAGCAAAATCCTCCACTGTGCACTCAGTGTCATTCTTTTCACCTTCAGCAATTCTCCCTTACACCAAATCGTCACGCTCTACTGGAGCATTTCCATCAGCACACAAACATACTGGTACTTCTCTCATATGCAAAAACAACAAAGCCTTGTAATGGCTGTGCTTCCCTTGGCAGACTTTACTCCATTTGTTTGTTCCCCTTTAGAGCAAACTTCTCAAAGGAATCACCTATGCTCTGTCCAGTTCTCCTCCGGTTCTCTCTCAACCCAGCCCCAAGTCAGGTTTATATGCCCCTCGTGCCACAAAAATTGTCCTTGTCAAAGTTACTGTGACTTACATGTTGCTAAATCTGATGGTCAATTCGCAGTACACATCTTATTGATTAATAGCATTTGATGTAATTGACCACATCCTTCTCCTTGAAACACTTTCTTCACTGGGCTTCTAGACATCTCACCCTCTGGGTCTTCTCCTCCTATCTCACTGCTCCGATTGCCTTGGTATCTTCTTCAGATTCCTCCTCTTTTCCCTGACTTCTAAATATTAAAGTGTCCAGGGCTAAGATCCCAGTCCTCTACTGTTTCTTATCCAACTCTTTCGATGATCTCATACAAGTACCTGATTTGAAATACTATCAATTCCACTCATGACCCACATTTATATCTCCAGCCCAGCCTTTTCCCCTGCATTCTAGACTCATGTATCCAATTCCAAACTCCAGATGTTCAAAACTGAACTCTTGATATACTCCCTCAAACCTGATCTACAAATAGCCTTTCCCAGCATAGCTGATGGCAACTCTATTCTTCCAGTTGCTCAGCCAAAAAACTCTAAGCCATCCTTGACTCCTCTTTTCCTCTCACATGCAGACCAGGTCATGCAGGAATTAACTCTAGCTTCAAAATACATAAAAAATCCAACCACTTCTCACTTCTTTTGTTTCTACCATCCTAGTCAAAGTCGTCATTGCTCTCACCTGCTGTAGTCTCCTGCCATGTCTTCCTGCTTCTACTCTGACCTTCAATATAGCAGCCAGAGTGATCCTTTACAAATATACCTTAGACTTAGATCATATCACTCCTCTAATCAAAACCCTCAGTAGCCTCCTTCTCCATTTCTTTTAGAGTAACTCTTTAATAACTCCTCACTTCTTTCAGTATGAAAACCAGTCTTTACAATGACCAAAAAGGTCCTGCATTATCTACCCACTCTGCCTCTCACCTCTGTCTCTCTTCTGGTACACTCTTCCTCACTCATTCTGGGAGTCCAGCCTCCTTACTGTCCCTCAAACACACTAAGCATGTTTTCACACTGAGGTCTCTGCTCTACCTGAATGCTTTGCCTAAACACTCTCACCCCAGAAATCTACTTACAAACTTTTTCACTCCTGTAATCTTTAGATCTCATCTTTTCAAGGAGGCTCACCCTATCTAATACTAAAACTTGCCATTTCCCCTACACCCCAAAGCTCCTGATCACAATTAAACTGCACCATCTTGCTCTTTTTTGATCCACATGGCAATTATTACCTTCTAACATACTATGTAATTTATATATTTGTTATGTTTATTGCTTATTATCTATCCCTCTCTGCCCCCTTTAGGGATCTTTGTCTGTTTTATTCACAAATATAATTGTTCAGAACAGTACTGGTACATAGTAGAGAATGTATATATACATGGAGAGCGGCTACAGCTTTTGGACAGGTTCAAGCCTGGGACTAATGAGAGGGCATGATCCTCTCATGGCAAAGCCACATGCAAGTCCCAGGACAATTATAGCCAAAGGCAATAGTTGTAAGCTTGACTTTATGGTCCGAACCTGTGGTCCCAAATGGCTGAGTGATATAGCCTCAGGGAGGTGCAGCAAGTAAACAAAGCTTGATCAGGTGCATGTAATTGAGTAGATTTGAAACCCATGAGAACGTTGTAAACATCTTGACCATGCCCTTACTTTGCCTCTTGGAATCTGATTATACCAACCCACCCAGCCTCAGCTTTCTTGTCTGTCTTTTCTAAATCCTTCACTGCCCCCTTTCAATTCACCATGGCTGTGCTGGCTCCAGATATATATATATATATATATATATATATATATATATATATATATATATATATATATATATAATTTTTATATTTTTATATATCTATATATATTTATATAAATATATATATAATTTTTATATTTTTATATATCTATATATATTTATATAAATAAATCCTTCTCTGTATGGAATATAAATCCCTCTCTGTATGGAATATATATATATTCCATACAGAGAGGGATTTATTTCTTTGGCCATCAGAAATGGCCAGGCCAAGAGTAAAGAGGACAAAACTAAAAAGAGCAACTGGAGCCAACTGTAAACACATGATTCATGAGCAAATTCAAGTCAAGTTGAATGAACAACCAAACAGTATACTTAAAATTGCCGGATGGATGGATGGATGGATAGATAGATAGATAGATAGATAGATAGTATCTTCTATATAGTAGGTAACAAAGTGACTTTATTTACTGCCTATAGAGTAAATAAAGGCCTGGGCCAATGACCCTGACATAATTCCCTTCATATCCAGTTGCTTTACAGCTGCTCTACTAGCCATGAGTGAGCCAATCACACAGTTTGACGGAGAGGCACCAGAGAGAGTAAAGGCAGGCCAGGACCCTTTGGAGAAAAACAACCTCTCTCTCTTCTCCTCTTCCCCTAAGTGCATTCTCAGTAGAGGATATTGCAGTACCAGATATTAGGGGCTGTCCTGGGCCATTTCGTCAGAATTCTGCAATCACTGGATGCAGATGGATTAACAGTTCTGCTTGCCTGGCCCCCACCATGTTCCCTGTAACAGGCCTTCTGGAGGCCATGCCTTCCTTTCCCACAGGGATTTCAGCCTCAAGGCAGACTGCCAAGATATTCTTTCTCCAAAGAAGCCAGTGTTATGCAAGGAGCCTCTGCACCCATGATAAACCAGTTAAATAAGGCTCCTGAAGCCTTCCAGTTATTCAGATGGGAGACCTTGGGGCATCAGCCAGGTGGCTGCCCAGGGGCTTTAGGCCAGTGTGGACTGTAAGGCTGGAGGCTTCACCTGTCCTGGGGGAGAAATAGAATCCCAGAAGCCTTCACAGTGGAGGCTTCATTTCACAATATGCCCAAAAAAACCCAGGCATCTTTTAGTTTTCAAAAGGCTCTGGGCAGAAGCTCTGGAAGATCCCTTTTGATCAGACGTGATGACAAGACCCCAGTTCACAGGAGGAGACCCTTAAACCATTTTGCAGAGCCCTTTCCAGAATGGGGCACGATCAGTTGTACCTTGCATCATAAGGCATATATGTTGGAAGAACATACTGATGGAAGTTACCTGGTGCTAAGAGTGAGGCCGATAGGCATAGAAATATGTCCTTTTCTCCATAGCATGGATAAATTTATTCATAAGGAAGATATGTTTGACATGAATGGGGACCTCCTGTGGGGCCAAAAAGATATTTGATAATTCTTTTAGATATAAATGTCAAATTTTATAGATATTTCTCCTTGTACTGGAGGTGTTACATCAAGAAAGGAAAGATTAAATCAAACAAATTCAAGCGGGTTTTTTTTGTGTGTTGTTATTTTTGGGTGGTAGCGGGCATGATTTATAAGCAGAACTTCTCAAGTCTTTGTTATTGCTCATAGATGTGAAGGGGAACTAGGATTTCCCGGAGGCCTTTTATCATGCATCATGTTTTCTGGGTGCTCCACAAGACACAGGAGCTAGCAAGCCATTGAGGATTTTTTAAGCTGGAAAAAAAGCACATGGGGGGGGGGGGAGGGGAAACAAACTTTTATAAGATTGATCTCATGGTAGAAGGTAATGTGAACAGGAAAGAAAAGAGCCTGGGTTCAGGCAATACAACTCAGTGACTGGATAAAGACTCAAGATAAAGTGGAGAGGGTTGGAGCACACCAGGGCAGAGAATGGAGAGCAAAAACAGTCTTTGTTGGACTCTGGAGAGATACAGAGGTGTCCAAGTTCCTAAGCCTTGTAGGAGTTTGAATGAGCATTAATCAGGATTTTGGTTACAAGGGGCACACATCAACTTGGGCCAGTTAAGCAAATTGAGGGTGTTTTTCAGGAAAGAGGCATGCTTCATGAAGAACTGGGTCCATATACTGGAAAGCTGGCAAAAGGCCACTGTCTCTCTGGTCTCAGCTTCTCTGTTGTCCAATTCACATTCTTTCTGTTTTATCTCTCTCTTCTCCTCTGCTCATCTTTCCTCTCCCTTCTTCCTCCTCTCTCTTTCTTCTTCTCTCCTCCCCTTCCCAATCCCTGCTCTCATCTGTGGAAGAAAATGGCTTCCCTACAGTTTATGAGTTTGAATGTCACACTAAGTTTGCACATCACAATTCGAACCTTATTAGAAACCGGCTCTCCAGCTCTCCTTCCCAGGTTCAGGATTCCAGGAGAAAGGATCTTGTTGACCCAGCTTGGTACTCATTGCACTCTGACTAGAGGGGCAGGTTTTAAAACACAAACATGGCTGCAGAAGACTTAGACCCTGGATTAGTGTGGAGGCCACTTTCCAGGGAAAGGTGTCTGCTCTAGAGTGATACTATAACCTGTAACTGAAAGTGTGCTTCTGGGTTCGTTGAGCAGAAGCAGACTGCTGTTGAATAAGTAAATAGGTGATGGTGAAGTTTTAAAGCAACTTCACGAGAGAGTCCTTATCCTTGTCCCTCACCCAAACTCCTTTAGTTCCCAAGTCCTGGAAGACTCTACGGATGAGGGAGGCAGGATAAATAGTGATTAAGAGTACGTTTTTTAGAGTAAATTGTCTGTATTTTGGATCCTGGCCTTGGTGACTTACACAAGTTATGCAACCTGTCCGAGTCTCAGGTTTCTCACCTGTAAAATGGGTATCAAGAGAATTAAACAATTTCGCTGAAATCGGCTTGGCTCAGTGGTAGAGGGTCGGTCTGCAGACTGAAAGGTCTCAGGTTCGATTCCGGTCAAGGGCATGTACATTGGTTGCGGGCACATCCCCGGTAGGGGGTGTGCAAGAGGCAGCTGGTCGATGTTTCTCTCTCATCGACGTTTCTAGCTCTCTATCTCTCTCCCTTCCTCTCTGTAAAAAAATCAAAAAATATATATAAATATATATATATATATATATATATATATATATAAAGACTTTTTTTAAAAAGAGAATTAAACAATTTCTATAAAGTACTTAGCACAACACACTCAATAATTTAGCATAATTTTTAAAAATATATATTTTATTGATTTTTTACAGAGTGGAAGGAACAGGGATAGAGAGTTAAAATAATGATGAGAGAGAAACATCAATTAGCTGCCTCCTGCACATCCCTCACTGGGGATGCGCCCGCAACCAAGGTACATGCCTTTGATGGGAATTGAACCTGGGACCCTTCAGTCCACAGGCAAAGTTCTATCCACTGAGCCAAACCAGTTAAGGCTAGCAACATAATTTTTAATGAAAATTAATCCATGGGGCTGAAATTTATATCAGCAGATCCAAATATCTTTGATCAACTGGGCAAAAGAGAGATGAACTAGCAGATGGGCAAGTAGTCAGTTTGGTTCTCCAGCTATCCCCATGAATGCGATCTCTGAAATAGAAGGTTTGAGAAGAAGAATAAGCCACAAAGATCTTATGGCACCAACAGGGACGATAACAATCCCAGGTCTTTTTTGCCAGTCACACTCCCTCTTGTTCTTAGAGATTTAATATCTGCCTATTAAATGGTCATGATTTGGAGAGATGACAAGAAGAGGAATTGCTTTCAGCTGGCCCTAGTCTTTAACCCAGGTACAACATTTTTTAAACACAAAGAAGACCATGTGTAAAACATTAGTAAAATTCATATATAAATCTAGTTTTTGACGAGTCCAGAGCTAATAATCAATATGCTTTTTTTACTGCCTTTGAACTTTGAGTTTTCTGGCAACAACAAAAATCCCAAACCTCATCCAAAACCATCGTCCAGACAGCCCAACTTCTACGTTCCCCTCCCTCATGTCACATATTGTTGACAGAACTACTCTCGTTACCACATTCATTCCAGTGGTGATTCAAATTCTTCTGCAGAAATGGACTTGAAAGTCAGAAAATTGCTCTTGTAATCACTTAATAAGCAATCCTGGACATGGAATACAGAGCTATAAATATGGATATGCTCTTCGCTTTTATGGAGGTATTTTTCTCAGTTATTTTCACCAAAAATCATGACGAACTAATAATTTAAATAGCAAAGTAAACTGAGATGGAAAATTACCCATAATAACAATTTTGATGAAAATATACACTAGTCTGGTTTCAGGCACATCACAGACACTTTGTTTAAATTGCAAGTTCGCATATATCTGAAATGTGTTTGTTAAATGTGTCAGTTTTATTCCTTCTAAAAAGTCTCGAATTTGCTTTTGGGGGAAAAATCGTGCAGTTTGATGTACAAAGCAGAGAGGGATGAAAGTAAGTAATGGGCAAGAAAGACCCACTCAAGGGTGACAGCCAGCAACTTTCCTAGGAAGATTCAGTACCCTGCCTCCGTATTGTCTTGTAAGTCTTCCCAATGGATTTTATTGTACTTCTAAATCTTTAGAAACAACTGCTTCTGTTACCAGGACTATCTTTACCTCAAGAAGAGGAAAATTCAGGACATGCAAGATAATTCTCTATCTAAAAGAGAAACCAGCCTCTTTGTCATAGGAACTGAAAAATCCACTATATAGTATCCTAAACATTAGTTTCATACCTCAATATTACATATCTTTCATAACAAAGTAAACACACAAGAGAGGTGGTTGGATGTGACGGTGATAAAGTGGCTGAAGTTGGGTGATCTATAACCTACAAAACAAAACCCATTCTATCTATTGCAAATCATTAGGACAAGTGAATTCTGACCCTTACCAGATGTATAAACATTTCTGTAATGCAGGAGTTTTGCTTCATAACTTGGAGACTGCCATCAAAGGCAGTGCTAACAGTGTTCCTCCCTTTGACTTGAATGACTCCTTCCCTACTAGGGTCGTTATTGCTTCATGGTGTCCCAGGGATGATAGGACTTTGAAAGGTCATTTGCCTTGCAACCCAACTAGCAGCATCTGCATTACCAGGAAGAAGCTGGTCAGAAATACAGAATCCGGGTCCACCCTGCTCTTACTGACTCTGAATCTGCATTTTGGCAGGATCCCCAGGTGATTCATGTGCACATTGAAGGTTAAAATATGCCCATTCTAGGTCATTCCTTGCCTCTGAGCCAAACTGGGCACAATGAATAGGCAAGGTCTCATTTGGCCAATTTCAGGTCCTTTGTAGCTTGTTCTATTTGAGTCATTGAGAGGAAAGGGGAAATATACTAATTTAAGGAAGTCTTGCAGAGCATAACAAAGTTAGCAACTTCTCAAGTATGTGCAAGCACTGAAGCCCTGCAGATTAGGTCAAAGGAAAGAGAAGCAGAAAATGGAATGAGTTCAAATAACAAACTCTGATAAAGTAAGGGTAGCACAGAAGTTGAGTACAGAAGGGATGGGAAGAGCATTTTCACCAAATTACCAGTTCCAAAAATCATCTCTGGACTGTGAGTGATTTACAGCCCTGGAAGCTTAAAGGATTGCGTCTCTTGCTGTATTTCATTTCAGATTAGTAATGTTTTATTTAGTATTTCCTTACGGCTTCTCATGGAGGCCCTGGAACCACTAAACTGACTTTATCTGGTGATTTATATATTCATTCTCTGATTATCCTATAGGCTTGAGATTTGTAATACAATGCAATCTGAACAATAGAAAATCCTCTATGGGTTAATAGCAACCCAACCTCTACACCAGAGACTGAAGGACTTAGGGTAGTTATATATGTGCCCCAGTGGTCCTCAAACTTAGCTGCACATTAGAATCATGTGAATAACATTTTAAAAAACAGCATTTTGAGTTATAATCAACATACAATAAGCTGCACATATTTAAAGTATGTTATGGATGAGTTTTGATGCATGTTATATACCTGTGAAACCAACACCACAGTCAAGCTAATCACACACAAATTTTCCTCCTGCTCCTTTGTAATCCCTCCCTTCATCCTGCAACAACATATCTCCTTCCTGCCCCTATACATTAGTTTTCATTTTTTAGAATTTTAGATAAATGGAACCATACTGTTGGCCAGGCCAATGTGGCTCATTGGTTGAGCATTGACCTGTGAATCAGGAGGTCATAGTTCAATTCCAGGCTGGGGCATATGCCTGGGTTGCAGGTTCCAGGAGGCAGCTAATCAGTGATTCTCATCATCAATGTTTCCTTCTCTTGCTCCCTCTCCCTTTCTCTCTCTCTAAAATCAATAAAAACATATTTTTTTTAAAAAAAGGAAGTTATATACTTTGCTGAGAGTTGTTTTTTAAAAAAATCAGAGATGGATCTTGGATTCTGTCAAATCCTTTTTCTGATTCTATTAAGATATTCATATGGTTTTTATTTTATAATAAGTCTGTTGAATAGCATTGGCTAATTTTTAAATATTGAACCAAGCTTACACTCCTGGAGTAAACCTCGATTGGTTATTACTGTTTTTTAAAATATATTGTTAGGTTCTATTTGCTAAAATTTGCTTAAACTTTTTTGTATCTATACTTATGAGGGCTACTGGTCTCTAGTTTCTTATAATGTCTTTGTCTGCTTTTGGTATCAGAGTAATGCTGATATCATAGAATGAGTTGGGATATATTCCTTCCTCTTCAATTTACATGAAGTATTTGTGTAGAATTGCTATTATCTAAATGTTTGATAGGATTCACCATCTGGGACTAAAATTTTCTTCTGGGAAGATTTTTAACTACTAGACTCAATTTATTTAATAAATGTGGAGTAGAGCTATCTAGGTTAGCTATTTCTTATTGAATAAGCATCAGTGATTTGTTTCTATCTGCCATAACCTTTTGCAGCTAGGATTCAGAATCAGGAGAAGGGACTGTGCACAAATGAATATACTAGACAAGAGATATAAATTGGGAGGCAGAGAAGGCCCTTCTCTAGTGGAATGGCTCCCTGAATGAATGGACCCATAGCTTTTTATCGATATTTACTAGAATATACATTTGCCCTTTGGCAAGCAAACAGACATCAATAATAAAGCTTGGTAAATAATAAAAGATTATCAGGAATTATAGGGAATGGCCTTCAGCCATTCAGCCAGTAGCGAGGTAATACAACGCCGATTCTCAGCCCTTGCTGAATATCAAAGTCCATCAGCCTTCTGACAGGTTTCGTGAAATTTATATGTTAACTACTTGTTGGTCTTTGCCTCCAGCATCTATCAAGAATTTTTCCATTTCCTCTAAGTTGATCAATCTTATTGGCATAAACTGGATCTTAATATTACCTTATAATATTTTTAATATCTATAAAATCTATAGTGATATCACCTCTCTCATTCCTAATATTACTAATTTTTGTCTTCTGTCTCTTCTTTTCCTGATTAGTCTGGCTGGAGGTCTATCAATTTTATTGGTCTTCTCCAAAACATTCTTTTGGCCTTAGCTGGTTTGATTCAGTGGATAGAGTCTCAGCCTCTGGACTGAAGGATCCTGGGTTTGATTACGGTTAGGACACATGCCCAGGTTGCCGGCTCAATCCCAGGAGGGGTTTTGTGGGAAGCAGCTGATCAATGAGTCTCATCATTGATGTTTCTGTCTCTCCCACTCTGAAATCAATAAAACTGTATTTTAAAAAAGCACACACCTTGAAATTTCTCTATTGTTTTTCTGTTTTCTATTTCACTGGTTATATTATTTACATTCTTCTACTAAGTTTAGATTTAACTTACTCTTTCTCTACTTGTTTAAGGTGGAATCTAAGGTCATTTATTTGAAACCTTTCTTCTGTTTAGTACTATAAATTTTCCTGTAAATATGTACGTAATTCCAAATATTTCCTAATTTTTCCTTTTGATTTCTTCTTTGACTATTGAGAAGTGCATAAGGTTTCCCTCCCCCCAAATAATTGGATATTTCTCAGATATATTTTAGTTACTAATATCTAGCTTAATTCCAGTGTGGTCAAAGAACATACTTTACCTGCTTTGAATATTTTTAAATTTCTTCAGGCTTATTTTATAACCTAGAATATAATCTATATTAGAATTTTTTCTATGCACATTTGGAAAGAATGTGTACTCTCTACATTAAGTAGGATGTTATTAAAAGGCCAATTAAGTCAAATTGGTTGATAGTGTTGCATAAGTCTTCTATAGTCTAATTTCTTATCTACTTGTTCTATCAATTATTGAGAGAAGAATATTGAAATCTCCAACTGTAATTGTGAGTGGGTTTTTCTTTTTTCTTTCCTGCTTTATACTTCTAAACACCTACTGCCAAGGCCACACATGATACCAATTAATTTAGAATCTCTGAGGGAAAGGGGTGACTCAGGCATCACTGTTTTTGTTAACTCCCTGAGTTTTCCCAAAGTGCAGTCAAGTTTGAGAGCCACTACCTTAGGCAGTCCACGATGGATTCAATAGATTCTCAAATGCATTAGCTTTTTTAATCTTCATACCTGCTTCGAGGTAGGCATCATTCATTCCCATTTTACAGAAATTGAATCTTGGGCACTTGTCCAAGATCACACAGTTGATCAGAGAACCTATCTAGAATTTAAACCCAGGTTTCCTAACTCAAAGTTTAATGCCTTTAAAATATTTTGTTCTATGAGGTGTTTATGGACTTGAAGTTTTCTTCTATCTTATTCTCCTAATATACTGTTTTGGGTTGTGGGCAGGAACCATGTCTAACCAAAACCTTATCATTTTCACTGGACCTACCACAGTGTCTGCCCCCTGGAGATGATTCTAAAGTTTTTCTTTTTCCTCTTGAAAGATCTAAGTATTTGGGATCATCTGACCACATAGAAGTCACTAATCTGCCTTTTTCATGGTCCACCAGCAACCTAAGGCTTATATCAGGCTGTGATTAACCCTGGGCTCTTCTCCAGAAACCTTCTGAGGCTGCAGATTGTCAGCCTGCTTCACTCCGTTAATATATGATGTTGGCAACCAGGGATCAGATTTTGCTGTGAGCTACCCACACAAGTTTGGAGCAAGAGCATCTTGAAGAGGATGAATCTCCTTTGTGTAAAGGCTGTTTTGTTTGAGTGCTTGCAAGTTCTGCTGCCTTATCAGAAATGATTTAAATTATTCCTCTGGGCAAATGCCTTCAGAGAAAGGATCAGTTAAAAAAATGGACTATTAATGTTTTTAAGATAATGTATAATACATTCCAAAGAATTAAACAGAAAGAAGTGCCTCTTTTTTTCTGTCTTTATCTCTTATCTACATTTTATTATGTTTTCCCCTTCAGGTATCATCACCCTCAGTATAGACTAATGAATTAGAGTGTGCTTGTTCCTTTTCATAAATATTCAACTATCCTTTCCCCAAAACTGCCTTCGTAGACCTATTTTCTCTGTTATTTTCAGATCTCCTCACCTGACTCCTCTTATCAATAAGTTGCATTCTGAGTTGTTGATGTGACTTCCTCTGTTTTGAATGTTTTCTCACTTATCGCACAAAGTTATAAACAATCACAAGTTAGGGAGTCTGGGCATTCTTTTGTAAAAAGGGAATTAGTTATTACTAAGACAAGTCTACAACAGTAGAGGTATTTAAAAAAAAAATCACTCTTTTTATACCACTTAACACAACCACTTTCTGATCTCCCAAATTTCCTCCCAGTCTTTAGTCAGATATAGAAATATTTATGTAATTATAAAGTTTATGTAATTTTGTGTTCTTGGTTAACATGACTTAATAACACTTTATTGATCTTGCGGTGTTCCTAATTATCATCTCTTGTGGCTGATAGTTTCCCCTAGATATATCGTTATTCCCCTGCTGCTGTAAACAAGTTGTTTCGAGGTTTCACTGTTATTACCCTGTTTTCCCGAAAATAAGACAGTGTCTTATATTAATTTTTGCTCCCAAAGATGTGCTAGGTCTTATTTTCAGGGAATGTCTTATTTTTCCATGAAGAAGAATACGGTACATATTTATTGTTAAATGAAAATAAAGGAAATTTATTACCTGTATACAGTACGGTAGTACGGTAGTTGTCAACACAAACCAGACAAACTGTGAATCCTACAGTATCAAGAATTTACTCATTTATTCAATGACAATCATGTCATCATCTTCTGGAACATCATCATAACAATCCAATTCCTGAATTTTTTGGTGAATTTCTTGAGACTCCATTTCTTTCAGAATCAGTGGACCAAATCTCTCATGATCTCTCATGTTTAGCCTGGGGGAGGTGGGGGGCCTTCTTTTCGGAGGGATGCCTTATATTTCACTCAGAAGGAAACCTGTAAGTAGGTCTTATTTTTGGGGAAACACGGTAGTGATCCTCCCATAAACATCTAAGTATATATAAAGATTTGGCCACTTTTTCATTTGAATTTTCTCCTTTGTAGAAATTTCCAAGAATTTCTTTTACCACGTTGAAGGGTTTGAATGACGTTAAGGGATGATGAGTCCCTTAAGAAGGCAGTACTAAAAAAGCTCATAGCCCATATCATGTCTTGAGTTTTAAAATTAACTACGACACAGAAAGGCCAAGGTATTTCCCAAAGCATCACTCTCAGTCCATTCTCATTTCACAGAGTGGTCCAAGCAATGCGTGATGAATGTGTCTCCATCACGCCCACTAAAAAAAGCAAAGCAATTCCTCCCACATTCTAAGTGATGAACTTTTGGAATAAGCCTTTAAAACCTCCAGAACCATGGGGCAAATAAAAAATACGCTTCCTAGGGTAAGTGCTGTCTTAGAAATGAAATGAAGACATAAAGTGTGTGTGTGGCAGGAGGGTGGTGGTGGTGGGGGGTGCAGATCAGATATGATTGGAACGCCAGTGTCACAGTTGTCCCCTGCAAATTGGTCTCTGGGAGCTGGGTCAAGGCAGGCAGCCGAGTTGAAAGGCAAACACAGACAGCAGCTGTTAAGGATGTAAAGTCTTTGGCCAGAGTGGCTAGGGAGCTGGGTGTGGTCACCCAGAGGCCAGTTTCCACCCCGCCCTCCAGGCCCGAGTGACAGGCTGAGAAGAGAGAACTTCCCGAGTTGCATTCCAGTCCTCCTCTGTGGGCTTAGAGGGAATGCCGGTAACAATGCCGGAGGCTGGCCTGCTCGCCCTGCACGCAGCTCCCTCAAGGGTGTCCACTTCCTGAAAGACTCCTGAGCAAGTCAGTGTCCTGAGAGGCTGGAAGCAGGGTGGGCCTGAGGCTGGAAGCAGGGTGAGCAAATCCCACTCCCAGTGATCCTCCAGGGGCTGAGCCAAACTGCAGAAGCATGCGGGTCCTTCGGCATTGCACGAGGAAGTGCCAGCGACATGGGCCACACCAGCCCAAGGACTTCCCAGAACATATGACGGGAGCCCACCCACCCAGCTGCATCCCTGAGCGAGGAATCTGCATTATCCATTTCAACATCACTTTTTCTGGAAACCCCGACCGCTCCACTCTCCAGAAATCATCCATCAAACTTTCTCTTGGTGGAAGTCATACTGTGAAAACTCCCATAATCAGACTTCCCCCATTAGGATCCCCGCTGATAATGACAGAACGACCGAGTCAAGAGGGGAAAGAGTGGATTGAACACGGGCATCTTTTGTTTCTGTCTTTTAACTTTTTATCGTGAAAACTTTCAAACACACACGAGATCAGGAAGGATGAGCTAAGGAACCCCATGCCCCCACCACCCTGCCTGAGCCATCTCCCTATGGGGCAATCTGGTTTCATCTATCACTCCCCAACCCACTTTCATCCCCCCTCCCCACCCCCACGAATATGCACAATTTTCTTTTTACTGGAATTTTTAAAATCAAGTCCCAGACACTGTCATTTCCCTCATAAACACTTCAGCATGAGTCTGTTACTAACAAGGAATTTTTTTTTTTTACATAACCTCTATTGGCACTAGTATTTATTTATTTTTTAATATATATTTTATTGATTTTTTTACAGAGAGGAAAGGAGAGGGATAGAGAGTCAGAAACATTGATCAGCCGCCGCCTGCACACACACACACACACACACACACACACACACACACACACACCCCACTGGGGATGTGCCCACAACCAAGGTATATGTCCTTGACCGGAATCGAACCTGGGACCCTTCAGTCCGCAGGTTGGTGCTCTATCCACTGAGCCAAACCGGTTTCGGCTGGCACTAGTAATTATTAACTACTGGTATTTGTTTAGCATTTAACTTTTGGTGCAAGGTGAGATTCTTCACACGGTTTATTTCACGAAACCTCGGCGTGGCAACGAGTCGCCTTAGACATTCCCAAACCCCAGGAGGAAGACACGCTCTGGCTTTAAGCACATCACTGTTTGCTCGTGAGGAGAAGTGCTCAACCCAGTCAGAGTGAGCTGTGGCGAGGCTGCGGTCTGGGAACCTGCAGAGCTTGGAACAAGAGGCATGTCAGAGCCTGCTGCGCTCCATCCCCTGGGGATTCAGGGCATTAAAGGGATACTGCTTCCTCGTCGGAAAACCGCCTTCTTTTTTTTTTAAGCTACTTTACACCTACCACGTGAAGTCACATTGCCAAGACAGAAACACCCTGCTTCTTGCCAAAACCAGTTTGGCTCAGTGGATAGAGCATTGGTCTGCGGACTGGAAGGTCCCGGGTTCGATTTCGGTCAAGGGTATGTACCTTGGTTGCGGGCACATCTAACTCTCTATCCCTCTCCCTTTCTCTCTGTAAAAAAATCAATAAAAAATATTTTTTTTAAATAAAAAATAATAATACCGCTTCATATATTTGAAAGTTGCTGAGAGTATATTTAAAGAAAGAAGAAAGAAAGAAAGAAAGAAAGAAAGAAAGAAAGAAAGAAAGAAAGGAAGGAAGGAAGGAAGGAAGGAAGGAAGGAAGGAAGGAAGGAAGGAAGGAAGAAAGAAAGAAAGAAAGAAAGAAAGAAAGAAAGAAAGAAAGAAAGACCCTGCTTTTTGAAAAGGTTGTGCCTTCTGTAAGACATCATTCAGCAACAGAGTTGTGAAAATCTCATGTGCATTTCTCCTCATCGGGTGTATAGGCATAGAGAGCACATGGGGAAATGGGGCTTCAAGCAAAAGCAACCTCCAAAGAAGCATTTCTGTCCAGGAGATGTAGGCCGAGTAGCTCCATTGGGTTGACTCACCCCGGTAAAGGTGGGGACCCCATCAGCAGAGCCTTGGGATGAGTCTTCGCCTGAAGGACAGACTGATAAGCCAACCCGCTGTCAGTCACGAAGATCCTGGGCTCCTGCCGGCAGCCAGGCCTTCCTCCTTCAGCCTCCTGTACGTCAGACCCCAGGCCGGCCCAGATAGACAGCCACAGTGTACTGCTGACTTCCTCTCGCGGTTCCCTCCTGCGGGTTCTCGGCACCCTACAAGATTGCTACAACCGAGTCTGCCCTGGGTTCTGATTGGATGTTTGGATGTGATGATCTCTCTCCTCGGGTCCAGTCAACTGTGGCTGGAGATCGGGACGTGCTGTACCAAGAAGCTACCAGGAACTACAGTTGTGGGGAAGGGCTGTACATAAGGAGAAAGATGGGTTTTGTGAGCCTGGCCAGCACTATGCCGAGGACCCACTAAAAATTAAAAAAAAAAATGAGCTGTGCCAAAACCTGTTTGACTCAGTGGATAGAGCGTTGGCCTGCAGACTGAAGGGTCCTGGGTTCAATTCTGGTCAAGGGCATGTATCTTGGTTGTGGGAACATCCCCAGTGGGGGGCATGCAAGAGGCAGTTGGTCCATGACTCTCTCTCCTTGATGTTTCTAACTCTCTATTTCTCTTTCTCTCCCTTCCTCTCTGTAAGAAATTAATAAAATACATATATTTTTAAATGAGTTATTTTTATATGCTTTGGTAGAGATTCCCTCCACCTGGACCATCCCTCAGAGGTCTGTGTGATTTGCCTCTTCTCTCAGGTCTCTGCACACGTGCTCCATTGTCAGGGAGGCCTTCCCAGCCAACTCTGTCCAATCGCACACACCCACTGCCACTCTCCAGCCCTTAGTTCTTCTGCCTCATGTGTCTCTGTGCCCTTTGTTACAACCTGACACATACTTACTATTTGTGGTCTGTTTTGGTCACTACGGTATCCCCTGAATTTAGAACAGTGCCAGACATATGGCAAGGGTTGGTGCAGAATGAATGGCCTACTTAAAAGTACAAGGTCTTCTCTTCTACCACATGTGACTGATCAGAGCGGGCACTGATGACAAAGAGGGGTTCCACAGGAAATCTACAGGGAGATAGATACATAGGAGCTTTCAAGAGCCAACACTCACCCCCTCCCCCCATTCCTCATGGTTGTGATAGGAATATCCGTTTCTTAAATCCGTATCCTGTGTGACTACTGGAGAGATGGCGACCGCCAGCTCCTACGCGGCTCTTGCCCATCAGGGTCTCCTCGGAGCTTCCCAATGGCCTGTCTGTAAACCTTCAAGCATGGACGCTTTAAGAATAATACGTCCCTCTCGGAGCTCCACCACTGAAAGGTGTGCCTTCAACAACAGAGAGATTTATTACGTTCTTCCCCCACAGAGAAACCACAGGAATATTTCCTTCTTGACTGCAGCAGGGAGTTCCAAGCCTCATTACAGAGCCGGCCAGATGCTTCCTCCTCGCTTGTGTGGGAAGAAGTTCAGATAAAGAGCATTTGAAACTCTACCTCGGCACACCTGCCTCATACCTTATTCCCTTCTGACAGGTCTTCCTGTTTTTCCCCGAGTTCAGAGCCGTCGGGCCGTGTGTGTGTCCTGCCTTCCCAGACAGCTGGGGCCCTGGGAGCTCCTGGCCCCTCTCCTTCTGGTATTAATAATAGACGGCTCTCCTTGAATTGCACACCTGCCATATGCCAGGCCCTGCACCGTGCAAATTGTCTCACATTCTTCACCCCCGAACTGGAAAAGAGCTGTAACCGGAGAGTCTGCAGTCTGGATGGCCCTGTATCTATCTGTAATAGCAGAATCTGTCTCTCTGCCTCTGTCACCAAGAATCACTTTCCTCCAGTATAATTTGCAGAGAGGAAGTGGGTCTCTTATCTCCAAAGCCAGTCCAGGCTGCCGGAGCCCGTTCCTCCGCTTTTACCTGCTCCAACACTCTTCAGCCAAGGTCGCCGCTCTTGTGTGTGAGTCCTGCTCTGTGCTCCGGGGCTGCCCTCTGCCCCTGACCTGGCACCGATGTGGCCTCAGGGGTGCGGAAGGCAGAGTAATGGCCCCTGGGCATGCTTCCATCCTGGAACTGTGAACAGGTTCCCTTACAAAGGACTTTGCAGATGTGATTACATTAAGGACCTAGCGATGGGGAGATTATCCTGGATTATCTGAGTGAGCACCATGTAATCACAAGTTTCCTTTTATGGGGAAAAAGGGAGGCAGGAAAATCAGAGTCAGAGGAGGAGATGTGGTAATAGAAACAGAGGTCAGAAGGATGTGAGGAGAGGCCGAGGAATGCAGGTAGTTGTTAGACGCTGAAAAAGGCAAGGAAACCGATTCTCACCCAGAGTCTCCAGCAGGAATGCAGCCTTGCAGACACCTTGTTTTAGTCTTCTGACCTCCAGGCCAGTGAGGTAACAAAAGTGTGGGATGGTAAAACCTCAGTCTGTGGTCATTTGTTACACCAAAAGCAGGAAACTAATACAAGGCATGATTCGGGGGAAGCCACTTTGCCCTGTTGTCTTGCTCCTTAGTTCCACATCTATCACATACATGTAAGCCACCTCATTAAAAGTTTGGCAATAAGGCCCATTCGGTTTGGTTCGGTGGATAGAGCATCGGCCTGCGGACTCAAGGATCCCAGGTTGGATTCTGGTCAAGGGCATGTACCTTGGTTGCGGGCATATTCCCAGTGGGGAGTGTGCAGGAGGCAGCTGATTGATATTTCTCACTCATTGATGTTTCGAGCTCTCTATCCCTCTTCCTTCCTCTCTGTAAAATAAAAAATAAAAAAATCAATTATATATATATATATATATATATATATATATATATATATTTTTTTTTTTTTTTTTAAAGTTTGGCAATAAGTAGAAGGCAAAAAAAAAAAAAAGAAAGAAAGAAAGAAGGAAGGATAGATGGAAGGAAGGAAGGAAGGGGCTGGATATTAAATATGATTGTTCCCAGAACCCAAGGGAAGAAAGAAAAACCTTTAGCGGGGCTGTTTGTGGGCATCCTCCATTTCCCAGCCTTGCTGACCAGCCCCAAGGCAGACCTTCTTTTTCTTCTTCTTTTTTTTTTTTTTTTTTGGGGGGGGGGGCTGCTTTCTCTTCTTCACGGCAACATGAATTCATTCGACATTTTTTTTTTTTTTTAAACTGAGTATCTACTGTGTCCCAGGCACTGTTCTAAGGTGCTGGAAATTGAGCAGAGAACATAGAAGAGAAATAATGCAAGCTATCACAGTGCTTACATTTCATGATATTCCCACCCAACACTTACCCTCTACCCCAAATAGGCCAATCTGAAAAATACAGATAATCCACAGCAATACATTTCTCAATGCATGAGCTACTCAATTACGGATCATGCTATGTAATTAGATGGCTATCAGAATAATCCATGCAGGCTTCATTTCTCCCATTCTTGTTCTCTTCGGGGTCCCTCCACTAACACAAAGTCAAGACGCCTCCTCATTCTTCCTAATGCCCCCTGATCTCCCGTGAGTAATCATTGGGTCACACCCCCCAAAGACAAACCATCAGTGTCGGTCTAAATGCACGTTCAAAAGGGAAGAGGGGGCCTGGCAGGTGTGGCTCAGTAGTTGAGCTTTGACCGAGGAACCAGTTTGATTCCTGGTCAGGGCACATGGCTGGGTTGGGGGCTCGATCCCCAGAGAGATGATGTTTCTCTCTCATCGATGTTTCTATCTCTCGATCCCTTTCCCTTCCTATCTCTCTAAAAATCAATTTTAAAAAACATTAAAAAAAAAAAGAGGTGAGGAGGAATCTTCTAGAAGGCAACATATCCTGCCCAACGAAATAAGGACTGGCCTTTCCTTTTTTTCGGCAGAGCAGCTTCAGTTCCCCTTTCCTCAGACCCCATCCGTACACTCTGCCCATCACCGTGTCTTTCCCAGCAGAAAGACCTTTGCTCATTACTGTCATCCTCAGAGAACTGGTGGAAGCTTGATAGATGCTGAGCCCCATCAAATCCCTATCCAGGGCTTCCGGTACCAACAGACTCCACCAGGAAGTGGATCTGTGCCCTCTGTGCCCCATTCATAGCAAGCCCTCAAGAGTTGTGGCACTTTTTTTTTTCTTTCTTTTTAAATATTTTTTTGGTTTTTTTACAGAGAGGAAAGAGAGATAGAGAGTTAGAAACATCGATGAGAGAGAAACATCCATCAGCTGCCTCCTGCACACCCCCTACTGGGGATGTGCCCACAACCAAGGTACATGCCCTTGAACGGAATCGAACTTGGGACTTTTCAGTCCGCAGGCCGACGCTCTATCCACTGAGCCAAACTGGTTTCGGCATGTGGCACTTTTCTTCTAGTTATAGAGAGGAACCCTCCGGAGTAAGTACCTCTTTTTAATCCCTGATAAACGATCCTCTCCTCTTCTCTCATGGCCTTTCCCAGCAAAGAATGCACAGACACCATCCAGCAAATGCTTTTGATGAAAGCAAACGTGAACTCTCTGGGCACTGGGAAATCTCAGAAGGAAGAATTGTGAGCTGCAGGTTCTGATGAAGCTTGCCACCGGTAGCTATACGGTCATGCTGGCTGTAGACTAATTATAAAATATAAATATTAATATATTAATTATGTATTTACTAGGTGCCAGGGATTTTGTTAAATGGTGTTTTTTCTTTCTTTCTTGTGTTAGCTCATTTAGTCCTCACCCATCCAGTTAGGACTGCTTTTACCCATATCTCACAGATGAGGAAATCAAGGCTGTATGGGTTAAGAAAACTGCTCTCAGGTCACACCTCCAGTTGGCGGCAGAGGCAAGCCTCAAACACGTTTGCCTGCGTGTCAGACCCTAACCACTCTGCTATCCTGTTGAGCTTTGTTTAGCAACGGGAAGGCTCTCCAGGGTGGTACCTTCACCTCCATGTCCATTTTTAAGTGACTACGATCCAAGAGGAAAAGACAGGTTTCATGAGCAGATTTGACCACCCTGAAAAATTAAAGATAGAGGAGGAGAAACCTGAAGCCAGGAATAATAAATACTTTCAAGTCACAGCTAATTGAGCGAAGACGGGTAGGTTTGGAAATGTGTGGGTTTAGCGTCAGGGGCCGTGGAGGGACCGGTGGCAACATTTATTTTGAGAGTGTCAAGGGCTGCCACCTCCATTTAGATGCCTTCAATACATGAATCTGAACTGCTCCAAAGAGAATCCCAGCAGCGATGACAAGCCAAGAATCCTTGGCTTATGAAAGCATGGGGGCCGCTCCTTCCCACGTTACCATGCACAGAAGCCAAACTTGGCAGGACCTGAAACAAAAGGATTTTGGTCTTGTTCCTGCCGTTGCTTCCACAGAAGGGAGCAGAAGAGCCCACTTGGTTACTTCTACCCCGGCTCCTGAGTACCAAGGCCTGCTGGGCGCTGCTTGGGAGAGAGTCCCACCCTGCCCCGTGCCCAGAATCAGCCCCTCCGGTGCCCTCACAGACCCACAGGCAAGGCCGGAGTCTCCTACCCCAGCTTCATGCCGGCAGACTTTTGTTCCTGGAGGGAACGTTCCCACACGTCTTCGAACCGCTGCTCTGACACCATGTCCATTGAGTAATTCCTGGTGATGTCACACCAGCCAGGCTCAAGGGGAAGCCCTGCTTTTTTTTATGGGTTGGCTCTTAATTTAGAAATTTTTTATATTCTGACTCCCCTCCCTTTTTTTTTTTTTTTTCCGGACGCCACTGCTTTTGAGCAAGATGCCTGAGCGGTGAAGTGTTGCCTGCTTTTGCGAAAAGGAATTCCTGTTGGTTGGAGAGGCAAACGGTTGAGCGAAGGCAAGTTGTGTGTCCCGTCATCGTATGTCTTAATTGGAGAGCTGGCAGGAGAGGGATGACGTGTGGGCCTGGTGGGGGCTCGGTGGCTCCTAAGGGGGTCCTTGGAGCTCAGGGGAGATGGGCTGGGGGCAGTAGGACCCACAACCCCTCCCTGGTGCTCCAGTCCTGGGGTAACCTGAGGAGCCCCGAGGCCTCCTGCTAGGCACCTGGGCCGCCACAGGGAACCCACATCCCCACACCTTCCTCCCCCGCCTCTCTGCTGCTCTGCCGGAGCAGTGAGCCGGCAAAGGCCAGCTTGGCAAGCCTCGCCTGCAAAGCCTAATCCAAACAGCATGTCCGCTGAGCTCAGCGGGGTGACTCATGCGCAGTGATGTGTGAGGCCAGCAAGCAGAGAGATTAGGATCTGGCCCGCCCGCCGGCCTGCCCCGCACTTCCTTTGATCCACGCTGATGGTTTTTAATTCTGCAGAAGCAGCTTCCTGCCAGCGGAGAGGCGAGCGCGCCTCTCTCGGGCGCTGACCTACTTGTCAGAGGGGAGGCCGGTGTGTCCTGGAGGCATAGGGACTGACACCCTGGGCTCAGGGCCCGCGCGCGGCGCCAGGGAGGGGAGCCTCCGCAGCAGAGGTGCCCGGGGTGACATCAGAAGCTGGCTCCTGTGCCAACACCAGCAAGGCCACGCGTGGGAGCAGCCTGGGTGCTGGACCTGACGCTGGCATGGGTTAGAACCACTGCGTAGTCAAGCAAAATGGGATTCTCTCTCTCTCTCTCTCTCTCGGGGCCTTTTTTAAAAAATATATATTTTTTATTATTGTTATTATTTTTTACAGAGAGGAAGGGAGAGGGACAGAGAGCCAGAAACATCGGTGAGAGAGAAACATCAATCAGCTGCCTCCTGCACACTCCCTACTGGGCATGTGCCTGCCACTAAGGCACATGCCCTTGACCAGAATAGAACCTGGGACCTTTCAGCCCGCAGGCCGGCGCTCTATCCACTGAGCCAAACCGGTTTCGGCACTACGGGCCTTTTTGCGGCCTGCTGGGGCATACAGGGCAGTGCCTGGCACACCACGAAGTGCGCTCCCTGGGTTCTTCAGAAGTTCCTTTTCACATCTGTTTTGCTCGAAATGGAACACCTCCAGAGTATATTGCTTTCTTGAACTCCCCCGCCCCCCTCCCGCCTCTGCTTGAGTGGAATGTGTTTGGCTCTGGGTTCCCCCACATTCCCTCAATGACGGGTGCCGAGCAGAGCACCTGAAACCAGGTCTCATGCTCTCTCCCTCTCCTCTCCCATCTCGCGCTCTCTCGCTTTTCTCAGGAAGTAGAGGCGTGATTCTCCGTCTCAGCTGCACGCTAGAATGACCCTTGAGGAGCTGGTGGGGAAGGAAAACAACACAATGACTCCCAGAATAATTCACGCCAAGCCTCCGAGGGCAGGACCAGACATCAAAGCTCGCCATTGTGCAGGCAGAGCTGGGATTCATTAAAATGATGGGGCCCTATGGCCTCAGCTGCGAGTCCTCAGAATGGTTCCTATTTCCCTGGCAGCCCTCCCGACCACCATTCAACGGAAGGGCCTTTTGAGACTGGTGTGTACTTTCACCAGGGCAAGGTAATAGGACGTTATCTGAGTGGAATAGCTAGCCCACTGATGAAGAAGAATTTGTTCATCTGATGCCAAGTATTTACTATACTGCCAAGGCTTAGCACAGAGAAGGTACTCGAGGCGCTGACATGCAGACGCGGTGGCTCTCACAGGAAGTAGGGCTAGTTAAGCACACGAGCCATGAGCAACCCCCCTGGGAACTTCAGGGAGGCAGGTTCGGGTGGGGGTGGTTGTGATGAGAGCTTCCAGATAAAATAAGAACCACTGGTTGCATGTGAGTTCCTGATAAGCAACAAAGAATGCAACATCTGGGACAGACTAGTACTTATTATACTAAAAATTATTCATGGTTTATTTGAAATTCCAATGTAACTGGGTGTTCTGTGCTTTATTCGCTACACCTGGAACTCCCAGTTGCAGATGACAGTCTAAAAGAGTACTAGCATCTCAGGTGTCGAGAGAGTGGTAGCTCTCACCTGGGTGGTACCTGCCCTCCAGGGGGCGTTGCGGAAAATGTGTAGGCATCTGGGAATGTCCCAATGACTGACGATTGCTGCTGGCATTTCGTGGGTGTGAACCAGGATGCAGGACTAGTCAGTAGGTGGAAGAGTTCCAATGAAGAATTGTCTCATCTAAAATGCCAGTGGCACCCTGGCCAGTCCCACCTACGTCACCATGTTCCTGAGGACTGACCCTATCACCTTCACAGCGCTGCTGCCTAGAAAGCAATGGCCACTCAGAGGAGTTCGGTATTTGCCCCCAGGAAAGCGCCAACCAGACACAGTCCCAGGTACTTTCCCCAGTGCCTCCTGGAGCCCAACGAAACCACACAACTGGTCCAATTGAAAGAACCCCTGAAATGAACACCAAGCCTTCCACACTTACCAAAAGCACGACTTCTTTCAGGAAGTTTCCCTCAACGACTCCAGTCTTCACTGA
Source organism: Pipistrellus kuhlii (assembly GCF_014108245.1). Lineage (NCBI taxonomy): Eukaryota > Metazoa > Chordata > Mammalia > Chiroptera > Vespertilionidae > Pipistrellus > Pipistrellus kuhlii. The sequence goes on from NW_023425438.1 coordinate 17,178,858, forward strand.
CATGCCTCCGCAATCCCTGAAACCATTAGTCTTCTCACTTAAAACTTGAACATGTTCTTCTAATAGCTGCACGGGTGCCAGCTTGTGAGTTAGTCTCTCCGACTAGCCTGGAAACATCAGGGAAGGGAGATCAAGCTCTGGGCGACCTTGTTACGGATTTGTTTGTTGCACCTTATCTGCTTTTTTAAAAAAAAAATTCTGGTGGAACCCTGGCCAGGTGGCTCAATTGGTTGGAGCATGGTCCCATACACCATAAGGTTGTGGATTTGATTCCCAATCAGGGCACATCCCCATTTGGAGGTGGGGGAGGGGGTTGGGGGTGGATATAGGAGGCAACCTATCCATGTTTCTCTTTCTCTCTCTCTCAAAAATAAAAAAAAATAAAAAAAATCAACAAAAACATATCCACAGGTGAGGATAAAAAAAACAAAAAACCACCTCTGATGTAGCCAAAATTAAACATACAGATAAGCGAGGCAGTTAAAGGGAAGATGAAAGAGGAGATGAGCAGCCACATAGAGGAAGGGGAAAACCAGGAACCAGAGGTAAGATAATTCTGTGAAGGGATATTACATTGAAGTCTGGGCTCCCTGTCAGTCAAAGCAAAAGGGGAAACAGAAGATTACATCACTCTTATTGTCCAGGGAGAAAAAAAAAAAAAAAAAAAAAAAAAAAGAAGTCATATCAGCTTATGATGAAATCATCTTTTTTTCTCATGATAAATTCTAATTGAAATGTATCACACAGATCCTCAAAGACAAGACCCTGAGACATGGGTAATGTCTTCAATTGAGTTTTCAGAAGATATAAAAACATGTGGTGTGGTGTGGTGTGTGTGTGTTTTTTTCTATTTCTTGTAGTTGCCTTATTGAACCTTGACTCTGTGAAGACATTTTTTACCAGTATAAGGAGCGAGGCTAATCTATTCTAAATGTACCAGATTCTAGTAATCTGATGAATACCGGGGCACTCAGAAGCTGTGACTGTCCAGAGCTCTGGTGAAGGCTTTCTAAGTGGCTCCCCAAGGAGCGGCTGACGGCCTTGCGGAAAAGGCGGGAACGCTGTATAAAGGAGGCTTGTGGTGAGGGGTAGAGGAAGGACAGCTGGGTATAGCCACATTTCACTTCCCATCCTCCTTTTCTCCCCACAAGCTAGAAGCTGACCTTTGGAATCACCCACCCTGCCCAACAGCCACTTCCAGCCACATCCCCAGGAAAAGGATAAAGGAAAACAGTGTGTCACCGCGGGCCCTCCCGGGGGGTAGGACTCTGAGAATGACTGGAGGGACAGCCTGACCCTAGGTTTCATCCTTTCATGAGTGCTAGCTACACTTTGGGGTTTGCTTGTCTCTCTTCTAGAGGCAGGGAACGAATAATTAGATGACTCAAAAAGAGTTTCCTTTCTTTGGTTCCATTCGGGCCTTTAAAAAACAACAACAACAAAAAAAACCTCCCTAAATGGGTGGGAGACTAAGATAAACAAGAAATAAACCTCAGTCTCCACCCCCCACCTCCTGGGCTGGACAACATCTGGGAGAGGAAACTGCGGCCTGGGGCTCAGAGGGGTTGCTGATTAATGCACACTTCCTCTCCCTGCCCCCACCTCCAATGCCAGCTCTTGTGCTTGGTGGCGAGCAGCAGCGACAAAACCAAACTGAATCACAGTATATCGGGGCCCATAGTTAGCAAAAGTCTAAGCAACCCTGGCCAGTTTTTCTTAGTGGCTAGAGCATCGGGTTCTAATCCCGGTCGAGGCACATACCTCTGTAGCAGGCTCCATCCATCCCACTCCAGTTGGAGCACACTTGGGAGGCAACCAATAGATGTGTCTCTCTCTGTCCCTTTCCCCCCCTTTCATTCTGTCTGAAAATTAATGGAAAACATATCCTCAGGTGAGAATTAAAAGGAAAAAAAAAAAAAAGTCTAAGCAGCAAGCAGGTCTGGGGTGAGAGGTCAAGGCCAAAGGTAAACATCATCTCTGACTCAGGCTTTGGTCTTTTGCTTTTAGATGGTGGCAGCTTCAATCTCCTTTCTCAGCCGGTGCAAAAGGCTGGCTGGAGTAGGCAGAGCCCATCCAGTGCTGGTGGAGAGGCTGCTTCCTGGGAGTGACTGCTCCTCTCACCTTCAAGCTTCCCCAGCTCCCCCTCCTTCCCCCACTGAGCTCGGAGGGAGGGGTGCGGCCAGGAGGGGAGAAGTCTCCCTCCTTCTGTGAGTTGTTGGCCTTGCTTACTTTAGACGGCTTCCTTCTCAGGTCAGTGGATATCGGCCGTAGTACTGGGATGAGTACACTGGACTTGTTTTCCATTCTCTGTCAGGCCAGCAGTGTTGACCCAGGCCCTCCTCTTCCTACGGGATTAGAGGAAAGCGATTTTATCAGGGTCATTTTGGCTACCCAGCGTCTGAACTCCCTTCCCTCACTGAGAATGGTTACCACTTTGTGAATCCTAGTGCCCTAAGAGAGATCCCCACGGCCCAGATGCTCTCCTCTCCTTTGCAGCTAGCACATGGGCACACACACTCGAGATGTGGCCAGTCAGGTGCACCTGCTGCAGATGGAATCCAAAGTCACTGGCACCAAGCAACAGAGACAGTGGAGAATCCTCCCTAAGGGGAGGCCCTCAGGGCAGTGGTGCTCGTGAAGGTAGCCAGTGTCCAGGGCTGAAGGTGGCCGGGCAAGTGGTGGTGCAGCCTGGGGCAGAAGCTGCGCTGGCATCCTCCCCTCACCCTTCCTTTGCTGTGATTGATGGTGCCTGTGGCCTTGGATGCAACCCTGAGTTCCTGGTTCGTGTTTTCTTAGCCCGTCTCTCCAGCCTTCTCGGTGATTCTGTGAGTTACTCGACAGCCTTTCAACAAATCCGTCAGAGTTGGTTTCTGTTGCTTGCAGAAGAGAACCCTGACTTTGTCCAACTCCAACTGGCTTCGTTCGGTCAATCACTTGCAGATGCTTTTCTCTTTCTTTCTTTTCTTTCTTTCTTTCTTTCTTTCTTTCTTTCTTTCTTTCTTTCTTCTTTCTTCCTTCCTTCCTTCCTTCCTTCCTTCCTTCCTTCCTTCCTTCCTTCCTTCCTTCCTTCCTTTCTTTCTTTCTTTCTTTCTTTCTTTCTTTCTTTCTTTCTTTCTTTCTTTCTTTCTTCACTGCCTGCCTTCTTTATGCCTCTGACTTCCTGGCAGTTCCACAAATAATCCAGAAAAGGAGGAATGAGCATGCAGAGAATTTGACCACAGCTGGGAAGGGAGCCAAGAGAACGCTGAGGAACTTGAATATTAGATCCCTCACTTTGTAAGGTGGGGTGGATGCAGGATTAACAAGACAGAAGGCTGTGGGCTTGTCTATCGTATTTTATTTTTTAATCTCTAACTTGATTATACGAAGATTACCCACAGCACTTAAAGATCCCTTGAGGGCGTGGACCAAGTCTGCCTTGCTTCCCCGCTACCTATGTCATACTGGATACTCAGAAAACACCAGGATAAGGGATGATGATGGACGTTTGAGAAAGATAATTCATGGGAGAAAAAGCTTAATATATTCTTAATGTCTCTTTAAAAAAAAAAGGATTGTCTCAACTATGTGGGAGCTGAAGATTAAGGCCTGCGAGCCGAGCCAGCATTGCAAATATTTGGTAGTGTTGACTGAAGAGCAAAAGCCTGGCTCTTTAAGCCATCAGACTATCGGAGACAGAGACAGCACACTTCCAGGCAGGCAGAGCCTGTCTTGGGTGCAGCCCAGACGGAATGCCGGTCATTTTCTTCTTGGAAAGCCTCCCCCCACCCCCACCCCCCGCCCCCGAGAGTGCCTGCGAGCTGAACTGAGATTGCTCTCCAAAAAGCATTTTGAATCGATTTCAAATGCATTGATAGCATTTGGTCAAAACCCAGAACTGGGGCTGGCTGGGGGGCGCGGGGGGGTGCTGGGCAAAGCTAGTCTGAATGGAGAAAACCAAAGGCAGATTTCCCCATCAGCCACCTTACCCATAAAAGAAGGCCGGTGTGTCTGTGCAGTGAGGCTGGTTTTGAGGAGCACGCACATTTGGATGTGGGGTCACGAGGGTGCATGTGCTACACACTGACCCTGGTTCTCATTCTTGTTTGTGGGATGAACCAACGAACCCTCACCTTCGGCCAGTCGCTGAACTAACTGGCCCATGTTTTCATATCCCAGTTTTAAAAAATCCCTGGATTTAAAACAGAGCGTTTGGGACTGTCTCGGTCACCGATTCCCTATCTAACATGCAGTATTTCTGTGATTTCCCTTAAGGACAAGAGTCCTGTGTTCTTCTTCACTATATCCTCCCGTCCAAGTCCAAAGCTGGACACGGCAGGCACAGACAGCCAGCAGTGTGGCAGTATTCCGGAAAAGCCTGGGCCAGGCTCCTCTGAGAACACGCTCAAGCCAGGATGTGGTGCTAGCGGTGATAAAGTGAGAGGGAGAGCACTGGATTCTTTGACCTGTAGCTACATTATGTAACCAGTTACAGAGCCCTCTACACTGCTTGTGGCGCTCAGGCTTGCTGCTAGATTTCCAAGGCACCGACGTCTAGCCCAGGCTTATCTTTACATTCACATGGATCAGGAAGAGATGGTTAAAGCCAACACCTCCCATACAATCTGGGATTAGAAGAAAGAATTGTGGCATTTTATACACATGTACATATGGTGGATATGTGGTGTGGTATGTGTGTGTGTTGTATGTATGTTTTATTTTTTAAAAAATATATTTTATTGATTTTTTACAGAGAGGAAGGGAGAGAGATAGAGAGCTAGAAAAGTCGATGAGAGAGAAACATCGACCAGCTGCCTCTTGTACACCCCTACTGGGGATGTGCCCGCAACCAAGGTACATGCCCTTGACCGGAATCGAACCTGGGGCCTTTCAGTCCACAGACCGAAGCTCTATCCACTGAGCCAAACCGGTTTCGGCTGTATATATGTTTTAAACCTGTACGGTGCAACTTGTTTTTAGACTGTGGAATCCGGTCCTGGTGGAGAATGATAAGCAGATTTGAAAGTCATTCCTGATAGCAGACCAGGATGGTCATCTTTTTCTTTTTTTAAAAAATATATTTTATTGATTTTTTTACAGAGAGGAAGAGAGTGGGACAGAGAGTTAGAAACATCGATGAGAGAGAATCATCGATCAGCTGCCTCCTGCGAACCCTCTCCACTGGGGATGTGCCCGCAACCAAGGTACATGCCCTTGACCGGAATCAAACCCAGGACCTTTCAGTCCTCAGGCTGACGCTCTATCCACTGAGCCAAACCGGTTTCCACCAGGATGGTCATCTTAATCTGTTTGCGTCCTCCCTTGGGGAGAGGCAGAGGACTCCACCGACAAGAGGGATGGGAAGGGAAGCAAGGAAGTCCCAGCAGGGAGGAAAGAGAAGGGCCACCGACGTGAGAGCTCAGCTGCCAGCAAACGATCTGATGCCCTGCATTGCTCCGAGGAGAGGAGGCAAGTCTTCCCAAATCCAGGTGCCCCAACATGACTGGGAAGGCCACACCCATCGGCCCACAGGCTGCCAACGCTGCTGCAGAACCAGTGAGGCACCTTAGGGAGCTGCCCGCCTTTCTGGAGGCATCACTGCCACAGCTGCCTTTCTCCTGGTGGGTGTTTGAACATCCTCCGAGCTGCCACCCAGAGCTGAAAAAGTTGTGTGTGTGGTGGTGTGATTTTTTTTTTTTTTTAAGGCAAAGTTAATTTCAGAAATCTGGTCCTAGGGCTACCAGCCAGTTCCTTCTCCCACCACCAGCCTGCAGGACCGACTGAGCAAGTGTATATAGAGCTTTGATGTCAACAGAGGTAGGCAGGGCAAGCCCCGGTGGAAAACTGTTGAAGTCAGCAGAGTTATCTCCGGCGGCACCCCTCCCTTCCCCCCAGCTTCCCCTCTCTCCACCCATTTCCCCCGCTCCCAGCTTCCAGCGCCTCCTTTCCCAGGGGACCTTGGGACGCATGAAAAACCCGCCATCAAAGTCTGCTTTTCTGCCCCCCCAAGACTAAAGCAAACAAAGGCGTGCATTCCATACATTTCCTGGGAAAAGGAAAAGAGTGCGCGCAGAGACCTGGTCTTGTGTGCTCCCTCCCTCGGTCTCACCCCGGGTCTGAAGCTGCCTCCCTGCCTCCTGGGGCTTTCCAAAAAGATTCCAAGGGGCCTCAGACCCACCCAGCTGCTGGGTCCGCGGCTCCAATGCAAACCACAAATTAGAAAATGATAAATCCCTGCTCGAGCCTCTTCCAGGAAAGACCATGTTGTCAAGATTAAGTTACAACCTCACGGACGTATGAGTGGGTCTAGCTGCTGACTAACTCTCACACTCCTTTTCCTGCTGGAGATGTGTTTTTTTTTCCTGCTTCATGAACTCTCCCTGTTGCTGAAAGAGCTGGAAACAAAGAAAAATGACTTGAAGGCAGGAAAAAAAAAACATCGGGGACTTTTTTAACCCATGGGAGCTTGTCCCCTGCGTTCTTATGTAACTGGCTGCTCTCTTTCGCTTTTGGGAAAACCCAAGGAAGTTGGACAAACCTCTCTCCTCCTGAGCACTTCACTGCCAGGGAATGGCGTCACGTGGGCAGCTGCACTCAGCTTCGAGCTCCAGATGGAACGTGTAGTGGGTGGTAAATCAAAGCTGCTCTGAGGAATGTGGGTCTTAAAGTATTTGCTCAGTGATTCGGGCAGGGATTGCAACATGCGTTACTGTATTTTGTTCCCATGAAAATCGATTCTTTGGCATTCTCTTCCCCTGACAGGGTCTCCCGGCCTAGTGGCAGAGGATGTGTGACAGGTCCTGAGGCCACAGGCACATGTTCCTGGAAGGATGTATGCTCCTCTAGGCCTCAGCTCCGGCAGGCAGGAGCAGGGGAGGGGACATACATGTTGCAGGCTCTTATCTCGCCTCCCCACAGGGTCTGTCAGGAGAAGCTCAGTGGTCCCAGGATACTCCAGTCTTGAGGACCATCAGACTGGGAGTCATCCTCATGGCAGCATTGACTCCTAAACTCCCCCTCTTGTTTATTTCACACGTCGGACCCTCCCCTGGCTTTCTGGGGACGGGGATGGGGGGGTTTGTTTGCTGATGTCATTTTGGGGTATCGCCCACGCCAAGCCACTGCGGGCCCTGCCCCGGCCACTCTTGTCTCTCTTTTTCTGAAGTCAGCCCTGCCGTCGTTACAGCTGCTTTTTCTAGGATACTTCACGTGGTAGAGAGAGAGTTATTTTCCTGTGATTATAGCTCTTTCTTCCAACGTTAACTAGTCTGGCGTCTCTATGATTATAGCTCATTAGGACTAGAGGGCACTTTTTTACAATACAGCCTTGTTTTTATTTATTTATTTATTTATTTTAAATAACATATTCTAACTTTTTTTTTTTTTGCACAGAAATATAAAGATGGAAACAATAATGGTTATTAATCCCATGGTTTGGATAACCCCTAAGAGTATTTCTTAAAGTAAAAATAACATGTACACAGAAAGAAAATTTAAAAGGCTAGTAGCTGGTAGATATAATAGAATTCAAGTCCATGTTTGTGTGATTCCAGAGCTTACACTTCTGACCACGTGACCCCATTCAATCCCACTCCCCTCCTTAGGGGTTAATGGTTAGTGTCTATGCTTCCAGGCCTTGCTTGAGATATATATAGTAATTATATGTCTATAGTTTTATTTGTACACAACTGGGATTATACCACTGGGAGAAAAGTTTAACATTGTGATTAATTAATGGACATTGGAGCAAGGCCATCTGAATTTAAGTCCCAGCTGGGTGACCTTAGACCAGTGGTTCTCAACCTTTTTAATGCCGCAACCCTTTAATACAGTTCCTCATGTTGTGGTGACCCCCAACCATAAAATTATTTAATATAATATAGTTCCTCATGTTGTCGAGTCCCACAGGTTGAGAACCACTGCTGTAGAGCCTGAGACCATCGGAAAACACAAATATTTACATTACGATTCATAACAGTGGCAAAATTACAGTTATCAAGTAGCAACGAAAATAATTTTATGGTTGGGAGTCACCACAACATGAGGAACTGTATTAAAGGGTCGTGGCATTAGAAAGGTTGAGAACCACTGCCTTGGACAAATTACCAACCTCTCTGAGACTCAGTTTTCCACAATGGGGGAAAAACTAGTACGCTCATTGTTATGGAAATTAGATTAGTTAATATATGTTAAGCTCTTTTTTGTTGCTGTTTGTTTGTTTTTTGTTCATCCTCACCCTAAGATATTTTTTTAAATATATTTTTATTGATTTCAGAGAGGGAGAGAGAGATTGAAACATCAGTGATGAGAGAGAATGGTCGATTGGCTGCCTCCTGCATGCCCCCCACTGGGGATGGAGTCCACAACCCGGGCATGTGCCCTTGATGGAATCAAACCTTGGAAACTTCTGTCCACAGGTGGATGCTCTATCTTCCACTGAGCCAATCCAGCTAGGGCCGAAGGACATTTTTTCCACTGATTTTTAGGGAAAGTGGAAGATAGAGGGAAAGTCAGAGAGAAACACTGAAGTGAGAGAAACACACTGATTGGTTGCCTTCTGCACACACCCTAACCAGAGCCCTGGTTAGGGGGGATCCTGAAACGAAGGTATAAGCCCTTCACCAGAATCAACCTGGGATCCTTTGGTCCATAGGCCGACTCTCTATCCACTGAGCCAAACCAGCTAGGGCTATGTTAAACTCTTAAAGTGATGCCTGATGCATAGAAAATGCTCAGTACCTGCTAGTTCTCCTAATTATTTCTACCCATACGTTGTACTGGGACTTGCTGTCTCCCTTACCAATGTATGTTAGGGTGGTATTCTACAGCAGTCTATGTAGACATGCCTCATTTTAAAAGTGGCTAGTATGGTCTTTCTTAAAACAATCACACCATGGTTGACTTACATGTACCCCAATATGGGTTGTTTCCAGTATTCAGCCCTTTCCCCTTGAGAATACAGAGTACTGGAGTCCATCAACATAACGGTCACCAGATATCAGTATGTTTATTCTACATCCCTATTTAACAAACACATATCTTGTTTACTATCTGCCTCACAATGTCCTCATTGCCTTTAAAATGTTAATTCATGTAATATTCATAGGACATCATTGAAGTAGGAACTATGATATTTCATCCCCATATTATAGATTGGGAAACGGAGGCACAGAGAGGTTAAGTAATTTACCCAAGATCTCAGAGCCAGGAAAAGCAGCCAGGGGTGGAAGTCCAAGCCAGGCAACCTGACTCCAAAGTCCATAGTCTTTTTTTAAATATATTTTATTGATTTTTTTTTTACAGAGAGGAAGAGAGAGTGTCAGATACATCGATGAGAGAGAAACATCGATCAGCTGCTTCCTGCACACTCCCCCACTGGGGATGTGCCCAAAACCAAGGTACATGCCCTTGATCGAAATCGAACCTGGGACCCTTCAGTCCGCAGGCCGATGCTCTATCCACTGAGACAAACCGGTTCCGGCGCAAGTCCATACATTTAACCACTCTCTACCTCTATGTTCTAAAATCTGTGGCAGCGCTTACATAAGACCTTGACCCTCATTCCTGCCTCACAGTTTACACCCATGTTGCGAGTGGGAAGTCAGCCTCTCAGGAATAGACAAGTAATCTAAAAGCAACATGATTTGCTAAATCAACCTGACTCCTCCAACTACCAAGAGCCATTGTTTCTAAAGACTGTTCCTGACACTAGCCAGGGCGTTGAGAAAGCCCTTCAAGTGATAATCCCAGCACTTGCCTTCAAAGGCCCCTGGTCTGCCTTTTTGTGCCAGGCTGGCCCTGAGCAAACCCACAATGCGCCTGCAAAAATAACCAAACATGTTTGTGTCGGGCCTGTGTACGGAACAGTGAACTTCAAATTAGGTGCTGCAAAACTCATGCAAATCTTTTCTTTTTCTGATTCTTGCCATGTCTGAGCCTTTCATAACTGACTTGGCCAACTCAAATTCCTAAAATGCTAGGATCAGAAAGTCTGGTCAAAAGTTTGCTAATAAAGTATAAAATCCTGGCTCCTCTGTTGTCCTCCTTTACTGCCCCATCCCTACCCTCAAGCTACTTTAGCTTTTAGACGTGTGTATACTAAATGCCTTTTTCTTTAGAGATATGGATGAGATATTTCTTTTGGAGTATGTCCAGACAATCTGGCAAATTCACACTTGACATTAACCACAGGGAAGCATATTTAAAAAAAAACAAAAACAGAGGAACAAGAAATAAAATTAGGGCAGATTGTGGGCCTACCCTCTTTGGGAATCAGAATATCTTTTTCAAATGAAAGATTTCATAAGACGAAATGGGTTTTGTTTTTTTGTTTTGTTTTGTTTTGTGTGTGTGTATTTAATGTTTTGCTTGCTTTGTTAGGAAGAGTTTAAGTTTTCATTTCAAAAGTTATTGTTCATTCTAACATTTATTTTCTTTTATAAATAGAGTTTATAAATAAACTTCTGTCTCTGGGTTCTGTCCTTATAGAAAGTACTTAAGGCCAGTTTTCTACCCATCTTGAAGCTTCAGTTTGGGCTCAAGGACCCTCCTATCTTGTTCTAGACAGGACACGCTGAAAGCAGAGCTGGCAATTGTGCATAACTTGCTATACTTTTTGAGCTTTTGCTGTGGCTCTAGCCCTTTAAGTTTTAGGAAACAGGGTGGGAAGTAGGGAGATCATGAAGACTGGGGAGAGGGGCTATGATGGGAACAGGAAATAGAGTCTTCTCAGGAACTCCTTTCTGCTCATTTACTCTCCAAACCGCATCTGTACCACATGTTTAGCCTAACTCCTCTCACAGGGAGGTAGTTGAGCAAGGAGTTGACTGGGTTGGGATGGAACCATGGGCTTGTCTTACCCTTAATTACAATGCATAAAGCTGGAGATTGAATATAAGAAACTACAGGGTGGGGGGAAAGTAGGATTACAGTTGTATGTTCATGAAACACAGAGTTTATTCTTGTATTATTATTATTTATTAATTGTTGTATTGTCTTCCATGTGAACTACTGTAAATCTACTTTTCCCCCACCCTGTATATACTGGCAGAATTAAGTTGATTGAAAAAGAAGCAATCCATTTTTTCATTAAAAATATATATCACACACATACAAAAAAAATATCTTTCACACACACCTGTTTCCCAAAATCAATCACCATATCCACCTGCCCCAGTGGCATCTAATGGGAACTGCTCTAACCCCTGGTCCCTGATGAAGAAGTACTGGTAGGTCCAGTAGACATGCTTTGTGTCATATGATCCAGCTCCCTGATCTCTGATTTTCTTATAGCTGATTGGATTCTTAAAAACTAGCATCAGTTCCTCAAAATGTTAATCATAGAGTTATTACCATATGTACCATATGACCCAGCAATTCCATTCCTATGAAAACATATGTGCACATGAATACCTTTACACCAGTTCATAGAAGCATTCTTCATAATAGCTAAAGAGTGGAAACAACTCAACTGTCCATCAACTGATAAATGGATAAACAAATCAGTATATCCATACAATAAAATACCAGTAGGTCATAAAAAGAAATGAAGTTATGATACAAATGGATAAACCTTGAATAAGTGAAAGAATAAGTGGAAGAATCTAGACAAAAAAGATTATTTTTTTGTCTGATTCAATTTATATGAAATGTCTGAAATAGACAAATCCATAGACACAGGAAGTAGATTAGTGGTTGATAAGGGCTGGGCAGAGTGAGTAATAGACAATGACAGCTAATGGGCCTGGAATTTCTTCTGGCAGAGATTTAAAATTTTGGAATAAGATAGTGATGATGGTTGCACTACTCTGCATATACTAAAATATTGAGGATAGTATTTACTTTAAAAGGTTGCATTTTAGGACATTTGAATTATAACCCAATAAATCTGTTATTATAAAAATTATATATACAAAAAACATAGCAAAACAAACAAAGAAAAAGTGGTGCCATAAAGTTGAAAACCAAGAAGAAACCACATAATTCTCTCTCTCATCTTTGCTTCCCTGTGGACATCTGCTTCATTCTTGTCTGTACAAATCAGCTTTCCTAGCTTTTACATGCGCATAATAAACAGACTATGAACCCCACAGTTCAAAACTTGTATTTTGTGACTAAATAGAGGGCCATATATATATTTTCTTTTCTTTCTGGACATACAACTAGATTACATTTCCCAGCATCCTTTGCAGTTCCATAGGGTCATGTGATGAGTTATGGTCAGTGGACTGTAGGCAGAATTGATGTATACTACTACTTCTAGGCCTCACCAGTTAAAAAAAAAAAAAAACCTACTCTGCACACCTCTATCTTCTCCCTCTTCCTTTTACTAAGGCCTTTGAGAATAGATGAGCCACTAGATTGAAGAAGCCAGGGTACTTGATAAAATTTATGCAGCATACCATTTCCCCACCTCCAATGACCTACATTATACTGCGATATGACTGAGAAATAAAGTTAAACTCCTGAAATTTGGGGATTGGTGGTTCTAGCAGTTAAACTACTCTGATGATATATGTCCTCTCACCCACAATGATTGCCTGGCTCTTGATTCCAATTGAAATCTTCAGGTAAGAAAATTGTATTGGTCCAAAGTGAGTCAGGTAGTCTCTTAGTTCAGTCAACTAAAGCCAGAACTGAGACCCAGCCCCTGGGGGCCTACTAATGGAAGTGAGAGGCATTGTTGCAGTGTTTCCCAAAGTGTGGTAGGCATACCTTCAGGGGTACGGGAAGAGTTTGGTGGGGGTACGCGTTGCACCGGAGTTTGGTGGGGATATGCATTGCACCGTGCTTAGCTGTGCCTAATTCTACATTCTCATGAGTACGAGGGGTACTTAGCGTTACAAAAATTATAGAAGGGGTACACATATGTCAAAAGTTTGGGAAACACTGGTTTAGGGAAAAGATGGCTACTGTGGTGGTTAAGTAGGAAGGGTCAGTGTGAATTAGGGCGATGAATGTGTGTTGTGCGGAGCAGCTTTTTGTTTCTCTCCCCAACAGATTCGTAGATATACAGTCATGTGCTGAATATAGTCATGCGCTGCTTAACAATGGGGATATGGTCTGAGAAATGGGTCATTAGGTGATTTCCTCATTGTGTGAACATCACAGAGAACACTCACATAAACCTAGGTGGTCTACCAGTGGTCGGCAAACTCAGTCAACAGAGCCAAATATCAACAGTACAATGATTGAAGTTTCTTTTGAGAGCCAAGTTTTTTAAACTTAAACTTCTTCTAACGCCACTTCTTCAAAATAGACTTGCCCAGGACGTGGTATTTTGTGAAAGAGTCACACACAAGGGGCCAAAGAGCCACATGTGGCTTGAGAGTCGCAGTTTGCTGACCATGGGTCTAGCCTGTTACACACTTAGGCTCCATAGTATAGCCTGTTGCTCCAAGTCTACAAGCCTATGTGGCATGTATTATAACTATAGGAAACGTGAGATCAAATCAAGTACAAGAAAAAATGATAGACGTGGTAAACATGAGATGTATGAGACTGCTGCCAGCATAACATCACACATGCTTTTACAGTAAGAGTACACTCTAACATACAAAAAAGTAAATACATAAACCAGTACCATAGTCATTTATGATCATTATAGAGTATTATGTTCTGTATATAATTGTATGTGCTATACTTGCGTACAGTATATATAAATGGTTTGTTTACACCAGTATCACCACAAACTTGTGATAATGGGTTGCATTGTGAAGTTACAATGTCATTGGGAAATAGGAAATTTTCAGCTCCACTGTAATCTTATGGGGCCATTAGCATGTATGCATTAACCAAAATGCTGTTATATAGCGTAACACTGCAGATACAGATGTGGGTATGAATATAGATTATACACATATAGACATTCTGGTTCCTAATTCTGAAGGTAAAGTTTCTTTTAGGCAATTTGAAAAATATTCCCCAACTCCCCAAAGATCAAGTCACCATTTTGCATACTTCCTTCTTTCCTTTACTGTCCATTTCTTTCCTTCCTTCCATCCTAAGAGGCAGTATAATGTGGTTAAGAGTGGTTAACTTTCTAGAATGGGACTAGCTGGCAATAGCCTTGCTTCACCACTTTCTGGCTCTATGACTTTGGGCAAATTATTTAACTGCTCTCTGCCTAAATTCTCCTACCCACATGAGATATTAATGATAGCACTTACCATAGAGAAGTTTCATGAAGGTTAATGAGGTAATACGTATGTTCAGTGTTTAGTATAGTGCCTGGTACACAGTGAGAACTTATTTACTACTTGTTGTTACTGTGTCTAAAACTGCATCCCCCAAATTTTTAATTTTTTTCTTGTATGTTCTAAGGATGGAAGGTGGACTGTTTGTAGTGACAACTTTTTATGTTCCTAAGGATCCAAAAGACGTGTCAACCAGTTGTTCTTGGGGACATCCTGAACTGGTGGAGGAATCCAAGTACAGATGTTTTAGATGGAGATGCTGAGGTTTCTGTTTAATAACGCAAGCAGCCATTTTCATTGGGGGCAGGTATACCTCTGTCTAGATTATTTCAACATCTTGCTTCTTCTATTGAAGGACAGAAATAAGAAGTTGGGGTCCCAGGACTTGGATCAAGAGTATGAGAGGAGCTGAAACCGATTTGGCTCAGAGGATAGAGCATCAGTCTGAAGACTGAAAGGTCCTGGGTTCGATTTCTGTCCAGGGCATGTACCTTGGTTGTGGGCACATCCCCAGTGGGGAGTGTGCAGGAGGCAGCTGATCGATGTTTTGAATTCTCTATCTCCCTTCCTCTCTGTAAAAAATCAATAAAATATATTTAAATAAATAAATAAATAAGAGTATGAGAGGAGGCTGCCATCCAGGAGGGTGGGGCAGGCTCCAGCATCACCATGGTTGGCAGAGAGCTAAGGAGAGGGCCTGCCAGATGGGAGCTCCTGGAAAGAGCTGTGAGGGGGAGCTTTAGGGGCAGTGATATCAATATCCACTTGGAAGCTTTCTTTTTCTGCATGGTGATTTTCTTATGTAATCCTTAAGGCTTCATTAAGTTTGTTAACATTGCATCCTTATGTTAGTTGCTTCTTGGGAAAATAGAAGGTTTTCACATTTCATGTAAGGTAGATATGAAAGAGTGACCGTCAGCTGGAAAAGCCATTATGAGCTTGGAGAGTCCTGGAGCAGGCCTGCTGAGTGTAAGGTGACCGCTGCAAACCAGCGTGGATTAGCGAATCTGAAACACTGCTGGAGGTGTTCAGAAAGACCTGGAGAGATGATGGAACTTCTTGTAGTCATACAGGATGGAGACTAGAGTTATAGTGTATGGAAGGAAGGTAATCCAGGAAGGCTTGAAAATCTGCTCTATCTATCTATCTACCTATCTATCTATCTATCTATCTATCTATCTTCTATCTATCAATCTACCGTGTGTGTATATATGTATGTGTGATATATGTGTGTATGTGTGTTATGTATGTGTATGTGTGATATAGAAGAGTGGGTATACACACACACATACACACACATATGTGTGTTTACATGTGTATACAGATTTCCCCTACTATCTGAAAGTAGAGAGTTCTTATGAACACTTTTGTAAGCCAAAATGGCATAAAATGAAGAAAAAAAACTATCATTAATTTATATGGAAAATATTTTGAGCATTCCTAGACCCAAAACATAACCTACCAAATCATACCAAATCCGCTTAATAACGTCCAGTTTTAAGCTAAGTGTAAACACTTTTATGAGCTTTCTTAGGCTTTTCTGGTGCTTGGGACACATCTTGCTAACAGATGCACAAAGTAAGTCGAGATAAAGCACAGATGCTCACAGACACAGTTCAAAGCCACGGCGCTTAACGCTGAGTGTAGTTCCCAGGGAAGGAGCTGGCAGGGCTACTCTCTCTGCCCCGGGTGGGTGCTGCCTCGATAACAGCTGTTGCAAAACAAAAGCTGAAAGCTATTTGTGCTTTTCACCTTTTTTTTTTTTTTTTTTTTTTTTTGTAAAAGTGAAAATCCCCTTTGGATATGTTCGGGTTATTGAAAATAGGTACTAGAGTAGGTCTTTCGTAAAAGCAAAGTGTCACGATGCAAACTTTCAAAAAGTGGGGGATACACATATATATACAACTGTGTGTTGTCTGTGTATAGAATATATAGTATATCACCATTGGGTTTATAGTATACTAGAGGCCCCGTGCACGGAATTCATGCACTCGGGGCCAGAGGGGGTCCCTCAGCCTGGCCTGTGTCCTCTAACAATCCGGGAGCCCTCAGGGATGTACAACTGCTGTCAGTGAGGCATCCTTAGCTCTGTTACGGAGGCGGGAGAGGCTCCTACCACCACCGCTGTGCTTGCCAGCTGTGAGCCCAGCTTCTGGCTGAGCAGTGCTCCCCCAGTGGGTGTGCACTGACCACCAGGGGGCAGCTCCTGCATCTAGTGTCTGCCCCATGGTGGTCAGTGCTCATCATAGAGACTGGTCGTTCTGCCATTTGGTCAATTTGTATATTAGCCTTTTATTATATAAATTATTTTTTACTTAACTTTATATCATGAAGTATTCTTACATATTATTGAAATACTTAACAAGTATATACTGAATATATTGAAGTATTGATACTTAAGTATATACTGAATAATGTCAACCTATTATATGCCATGATTTATTTAACTAATTCCAATTACTGGACCTTTTTTTTTTTTTAGGTTGTCACTGCTGTAAATAACACTGCAGTGAGCATTCTTACATAGTGTTTGCATATTTTAGAAACTGTTTCTCAAAAGAAGTTCTCAGAAGAGTATTTTCTGTGGCTAATGGCATGAATGATTTTAGGTTTTTTATATAGATTGACAAATTGCCCGCTGGAAAGACCCCGCTCAGAAAAATTCCGTAACTTCCACAACCACTGCAGCCCCCACCCTCTCAGAATTATAAGGGTGTCCATTTCACCCCATCTTTGTGAGATAACTTGTACATTTGAGAGATGAGCTGTGCTCACTTGAAGAGCTGAATCCATGAGTCTTTTTTTTTTTTTAATGTATTGAGGTGACATTGGTTAATAAAATTATACAGGTTTCAGGTATACAATTCTACAATTCATCTCTACAGACAGAACTCTCTATTTTCCCTTAAAGACAGATTTTTCTTAATTCTCCCCTTTTTACTTTGAAGGCAAGGTGAAATGATCCATCTCTTGGTGGCATGACTGAGGGGAAGCTTTGTCTCTGACTCAAATTTACCGCTACATTTACCTAGATCCTGGCTCTAGGTAAATACCTACCAGGCTACATAACATATTTACAGTGCCCATGTCTTTAAAATATCATTCTGGGGAATGTTAATGAAAATGTGATGGGGGCATGGAGACCACTTACAGGACCAGCCTGCCTTCTCTAATGTCGGCTAGTGAAGAGTCTCAGGGCATATTCAATGTCATAGCCATAAGAGGAATGTTACAAGTGATGTGCTTACACCAGCTGCCCTGGCTCTCCCTTAAGTACACCCCTCAGTTCAAGTGTACTCATGAGCAGCTCAGCATCCCCGCACCCCAGGTGGGCAAGAATGAGTACGGTACAGTCCACTGGGGAACATCTACCTTTTTTCTGGCCCTGCTTCCAAATGGGGAAGTGGGGGCTCAGGGAAAGCATCTATGCAAGCTGTTCACTTTCCCTGACTTCATTACTTCATGGGAAGTCATTCTCTAGAAGTACACTGGGGCTCTGTTCTGCACTTTAAACACGTGACCTCACACATTCTCCACTGAGCAGATATGAAAACTAAGCAAGAAGTTTAGCTGCATCCCTTGAATCATACTGAAATCATGAAAGAACCTGGACTAGTACTGTACATCTCCTTTTATTTTTAAATATATACATTTTATTGATTTTTTACAGAGAGGAAAGGAGAAGGATAGAGAGTTAGAAACATCGATGAGAGAGAAACATCGAGCAGCTGCCTCATGCACATCCCCCACTGGGGATGTGTCCACAACCAAGGTACATGCTCTTGACCGGAATAGAGCCCAGGACCCTTCAGTCCGCAGACCGACGTTCTACTCATTAAGCCAAACTGATTTTGGCCATTTCCTTTCATTTTTTAAAAAAGAAGATTGTATCTGATATCCAAAGTAATGCATGTGTATTGTAGAGACAAAAAAGGTACAGAGAATAAAATAGCAATCATCCAGGATCCCAGAACCCAGAGATTACCACTATTAACATTTTGGTAGGTTTTTATCCCCATTTCTTTATACATAGATCTGTCTACAACCACCTCTTTTGTAATCCTGAGCTCATACAGAATTATTTTATAATCTCCTTTGTGTGTGTGTGTGTGTGTGTGTGTGTGTGTGTGTGTGTTGTAGGTGATATCTGATTTTGCACCATTAAAAATAATATTGTGAGAAGAGTTTTTGGCAGATACAGCTTTGTATATTTGAGCTAATTTTTCAAAGTGAAGTTGCTGAGTTAAATGTTGTCACATTTCTACTATTTGGATAAATAGTGCTAACGTGCCCTGCAGAAGTGTTGACCATCTTACATACCTATTAATTATATACACTGAGTGGCCAGATTATTATGATCTCTGAATGTATAATAAATAACCTCTGAATGTATAATAAATAATCTGGCCACTCAGTGTGTGTGTGTGTGTGTGTGTGTGTGTGTGTGTGTGTGAGCTTCTTGTCCTGGCTGGTTTGGCTCTGTGGTTAGAGCATCAGCCTGTGGACCAACAAGTCACGGGTTCAATTCCCAGCCAAGGGCATGTACCTCAGTTGCAGGTGCCCCAGCGGATGCCTGAGGGAAGCAACTAATTGATGTGTCTCTCTCACGTGGATGATTCTGGATGTTTTTTTCTCTCTCTCTTCTCCCTCCTCTTCCTTCTCTTTCTCACTCTCTCTAGAAATCAATGGGAAAATTATCCTTGCATGAGGGTTAAAGAAAAAAAAAGCTTCTGTATCACCTATCTGGAGACACACACACATATGTACACAGACATGCAATCTGCTTGTGTGTACATGCATGTAAAATTATTAACAAAAAAAACCTAAGCAAATTATTCATTTTCTATTTCTTCCAGTCTTTTTCCAAAAGTAATTTCCGTCTGCCTAAAAGCAAATTGATGCAGTAACATCCTTATGGCTCCTCCTGTGATGAACCTGTGATAGGCACTTGAAGATTGCCTTCCTGAAGTTTGCAAGCAAAAGGGAAACTGCTTCTTAAGCCCATTGGAAAGGCTTTATGTGCTTTAATTACATCCACGAAGAACCAGAAACTTGGGATGGGAAACGTCCAGATCTTTAATCTTATTATTATAGTCCAAGTATCGATATATTGCACTTGAAAACTGCTTATGACTTCTTAAATTTCTAGTTGCAATTTATTTTTTAAATGCCTGTTCTTTGCTCAGAGACTTCTAACCTTTGGAAAGAGAAACATTGACAGTAAAAAAGAATAAATCTTACATTTTATTTTTATGATTATTTAAATCAAAGGCCACTCAAATGGTATTTATAATAATAAAAGGGTAATATGCAATTCTACCAAACAACCGAGCAGTGGAACGACCATCCGAACAACCTTCCAGACAAACTTGGGGCTGAGAGGGCCAAGCCCCTTGCATGAATTTCATACATTGGGCCTCCAGTGCTTTTATAAGATACTAGAGACCCAATGCATGAAACTCGTGCACTGGGGGTGAGAGGAGGGGGGAGGGGGGGAGGGGGAAGCCCAGCCTGCTCCCTCTCATAGTTCAGGAGCTCTCAGGTTCTGTCCGACTGATGGCTTAGGCCTGCTCCCTTTGGGCCTTTCCTCGGTGTAGGACATCAATTATTAAAAATAATAATAATAATATTCTGAGAATAAGACATAAATAAGGATGAGAAATTATTTAAGGAATGTTGATTATATTAGCTTATAGTATAAACAAACTAGTGGAGTGAGGAGGGTAGTAGTGGGGAAGAAGTATCCAGCAGGTAATTAGTGGAGGATCTAGGAAATCAGGTTCTTCAGCTCAGGGAGGAAATGCAAGAGAGGATATATTGATAGTAACCCTGGCTTGCAAGCATAATCAGGTAGCCCTGATTCTAAAAATTTGCCCCTTTACCATAGTTTAGCTCCAGTTAATTTTTTCTGCTTCTGCTCTTCTTTGTCCATTCACTTCACAAATACGTATTGAGATTTTGCATATGCCCGGGACCTTTCTGGGAGCTGAGAATTCAGCAGTCAACAAGACAGTCAAAATCCTGCCAAACGTCTTTAAACTGTAGCCTACTTGTATATGTTCTCCTCCCTCTTTCACACCACCCTCTCAGCATTTAAGCCCTGAACCCTGATTTCTTTTCCCGCCATCATGATCAAAGAGCTCTCTAAAAATCAGTGGTTTTCTAATCATTGTATCTAGGGCTCCATTCTCCATTCTTATTTTCCCTGGACCCTCTACTATTGAATAGCATCTGATTTCCATAGTATTTTTTCTTAAGTCTTGGTTTCTTTGGGTTCTGTGATGTGCCATTAACATGATTCTCCTCCTACATCTGTTACTTCTTCTTCCCTAACTCCTTCTCTTGCCACCTAAATATTGGCATTCCCTCAAATTCTACATTCAGCTCATTTCCATTTCCTCTCTCTCAAACCTTTTCACTTGACAATTTCTCATGGCTTGCATCTTTGGCTCCAGTTAGAAGTATCCTCAGTCTGTGTTTCCAGACCCAATCCTCACCTAAATTCTAATCCCACATTTCAAATTATGTGCTGGAAGCTTCCATCTGGGCACCTGGTCATGATACCAGCACAATTTGTTTAACACTAAAGTCCGTGTTTATACCACATAGGGCTCTCAACTACAAACAACAGAAGCCCACTCTGGCTCACAATAGCAGAAAATGAATCCACTGGGAGGATATCAGGTGGTCACTGGGTCAATAGGGATTGCAGAGGACCAAGCCTGGAAAATGGGCAGGAATCCAGACAATCTGGGGCATGGAGAGCACCACTAAGTTCAACCACAGGAGGTGCCTTTTGAGGATGCTTCTCTGGAGCTGGCTGGCCCTCCTCATTCCCCCACACAGGATCACTGTGCATCTTCAATTTTCCAGCTACCTTCTAGTCTTGGTCCCTAACTGGTAGTTTTTGTGTTATGTATCCCAGATTAAAAGACTGGGCTAGGGCTTCCAGTTGGTCAAAGTCATGTGCCCGAGCCCCCGCTGCCAAAGGTGACCTCTAATTCCCTTCAGCTTTCCACAAAAGGAAAGGGGTCCTGACACAGGCCAACAATAACAACAACAACAATAAAAGGCAATTAACCACTATATTTTCTTTTTTTTAAAAATATGTTTTGTTGATTTTTTACAGAGAGGAAGGGAGAGGGATAGAGAGTTGGAAACATCAATGGGAAACATCGATCAGCTGCCTCCTGCACACCTCCCACTGGGTATGTGCCCGCAACCAAGGTACATACCCTTGACTGGAATGGAACCTGGAGGACTTTCGACGCTCTATCCACTTTGCCAAACCAGTTAGGGCTATATTTTCTTTTCTTTACGTTCTTGTTTGCATTTAATGTTGCCATCATCCTCTTCGACACTGGGAGTTGCACCTGGGTAACCTCCTTCCTCTCTCTTAGCTTCTGAGACAGCCCGTCATCCAGGTCTGCAAGGGTTTTGTTTGTTGTTCATTTATTTGTTGTTTTCCTTCAACTTTTTTTTTCTTTTTGGACCTTCTGCAACTACCACTCCACTGCAGCAGCCTCCTAACTGCATTTCCTATTTCCAGGGTCTCTTCCAATTTATCCACGCATAGGTTAATTTTTCTATAGCAACACTTTGATAATATCACTTGTTGCTAAAATTGCATCGTTGATAGCTGTCTCAGCCTGGCATTGGAGGATTCCCCACAGTAGAATTCCAGTGATAGGAAGAGGCAAACTAATGCAATGGAAAGAATTTGTATACTCTTGAGGCTCATTTTCCTGGTCTTTTTAAAAAAAAAAAAAGGAGATTAAAAAGGCATACATCCTAGAGCATTTTTCAAGTCAGCTCTTCAAAAGTTGGAAAGGTGTTGTAATTAGGTTGCAACATCAACTCACAGATACTTGCAATGGACAATATTCAATTACAGACCTGTCTGGCTCAGCACCTTAAGTGAGGTTGTCATGATTGTGGTTTTTACACAGGCAGGTTGGGATTAGCATGCTTCATGTTTGGGGGCTAACTGGCAATCTATTCACCATTTTTAGCCTTGTTTCTAATTTCAAACAGTTGACTTACAAAAGACCTTTTGGAAATACTTTGTTTGCAAATAGAGAGCTTTCAGTGTTATTAATGTTCAGAGTTGAATTTCCCTGATTGGCTGCTTTCCATGACAACGTTGTTATTGAAACGCATTTTCCTGTAGAATTTCAATTTTGTGAGAAGCTGCTATGGATTCCTTGTGGGGAAATAGTATATAGTGATGGTGGACAGATGAAAATGATCAGTTCTTATTTTTAAGGCTTGCCCAACATCCAGTAAATGTGGTGAAGCTCTAGCACACAGAAACTTTATTGGTTCTGCAGTTTCAGTAAGTTTAAGCCTCACATCATATCACAAATTCTGGGAAAACACAGCTCCGTAGCCCAGGTTGGGTCTCTTCTCTGTACCAGTCATGCATGGCACCGTCAGAGCTACTAAAATCAACCTGAGTGAGCCCCCATATTTGTTCACTCACTCCTGCATCCACAGAGCAAATCCCCAGAAATGAAGCCTGTTTGGTGATTTCCAGAGGGTAGATTTCAGTCTCACAAGCACTTGCCAAGAATTTACACACAGCACTGCTAATTGCTTGATTCCTTTCTGAGGTCAGCAAGTGTGGAAAGCCTTGGGTGAAAGATAACAATCTTGCCAAGATTGGTAAAACAGTTATTTTAAATCAGTTTTGTAGGTGAGTGTGTGAATTAATATGCACTGTAACACACACACACACACACACACACACACACACACATATATATATGGTTTTGCACCTTTAATGAAATTAACAGATGTTTATGATGTTAAAATAATATAAAAGAGAAATCCCCTGTATCTCTTCTTACCTTTTCCTTCCCCTACTCAATTTCATTTCCCAGAGGGAACTACTTAAAAAAAATAGAAAAAAACTTTGGAGTATATCCTCTCACACTTTTTGTTTGTTTGTTTCTCTTGCAGTAATTTTAAATTATCCCTAGGCATTCTTTTAAAAAAAAAATACTTTTTATTCGTTTTTTTATAGAGAAGAAGGGAGAGGGATAGAGAGTTAGAAACGTCGATGAGAGAGAAACATCGATCAGCTGCCCCCTGCACACTTTCTACTGGGGATGTGCCCACAACCAAGGTACATGCCCTTGACCGGAATTGAACCTGGGACCCTTCAGTCTGCAGGCCGATGCTCTATCCACTGAGCCAAACCAGTTAGGGCCTAAGCATTCTTTATGATTAGGAGAAGCTAGAACATTGCCATTTAGCCTCTTACACATGTTGGAACTTTTTCATACACTGCTTATGTTAAACATAGAATAAAAGTAAAGAACCCCCCCCCCCCCTTTTTTTTTTACTTTTGTAAAAACAAAAGCAACAGAAACAGGCAGATTTATTATGACGTTAATGAAACACGCTCCGTGAGTGTCTTCCAAGGCTCTAGGAAAGTTTGTCTTTCCACTATAATCTCACTTACACATAAGTTATTGCTGGCAGTCTTCATTTAGCAATAGGTTCCAGGAATAATTCGATGACCCCTGACATCTTGTCATGGAGGTAAGGACTAGAGGTTATAATGTGATATGAATATATGGCTGCCACTGGAAGTATGTGGGTAGTGTGGTAGAAACAAGGACTGAAACATGAGCCAGAAGCTAGTCTAGGGAAAATTATTCTAATAATCATATATATATATATATATAAAATTGTAAGTGGAAATTTTTTTTCTTATTGATGTCAAACCACAATGGAAACTCTCTCCTGTCAGGAATATAATTAATAATGCAGTGCGTTTAGTTTAAAATTCACCCTATATTTTATGTCTTTTTTTTAAAAAATGTGAATTACCTGAATTAGAATTAATCAGAATTCCTACAGCAATACTACAAACAACCTGTGAGAAGTGGTTTTTTTTATGCATCCCAGCTATCAGCAATAAAAACAATTTGATCAACCACTCCAAAAACTAAAAACTAAAATATCTTTTTATCTTATTAAAAAGTTATTTTAAAAACACTGTCATATTCATAGCACTTTAAAAAACAAACAGGTTCTGGGTACAGCAAAGGATAGGCCCCAGCAAAGGATATCTATTAAGAGAAAAAAAATCATAATAAGAAGTAATCAAAGAGAATGCAAATTCCTATTCTTTTACTTGACAGAGTGTTGTATGTAGAAACAGAAGAGCAATTGTCAGAATCAAGGCCTTCTTAAATATTAAATGGTTAGACTTAGAAACTTAGAGGAATGAAAATATATATAGCAGAGGAAACTTTGGGTAAATAATTTAATTTTGAAGGAGGAAACTTTAGAAACCATTTTGTCTATAATTTGAATTTATCTTGGCTGCCTTATGGCCAGTCTCCACATAATATGGTTTTCAGAAGACACACAAGTCTGATATCCAAAAAAGAAATGAAAAGTAATTTAGATTTTTAAGGAAGATTTTTAAAGAGGCACCAAAAGGGAAATGTATACTGCAAGACAGTAACAAAATATTTTTTTAAATATATTTTATTGATTTTTTTTCCTACAGAGTGGAAGGAAGAGGGATAGAAACATCGATGTGAGAGGAACATCGATCAGCTGCCTCCTGCACACCCCACACTGGTGATGTGTCTGCAGCCAAGGTACATTCCCTTGATCAGAATCAAACCTGGGACCCTTCAATCCATAGGCCAATGCTCTATGCACTAAGCCAAACTGGTTAGGGCCAAAATATATATTTTTTAATGTTGGTTTTTAATTGATTTTAGGGAGAGGAAAGGAGAAACATAGATTTACTGTTCCATTTATTCATACATTCATTGGCTGATTTTTGCATGTGCCCTGATTCGGGATAGAACTCTCAACCTTGATGTATTGGGACAATGTTCTAACCAACTGAGCTATCTTGGTGTATTGGGACAATGTTCTAACCGACTGAGCTATCTTGGTGTATTGGGACAATGTTCTAACCAGGGAGCAACAAAATGTTTAATAAGTCTACCATCTAATTCCTCTCAGTCCCTGTCATTATGGTAGCTGCTATCTCATATTTCTCATCTCTGTTCTTCATTCTGTTTCTCTCTCCTGCAACTCTTCTAGATTGACTCTCATTCTCCCCTTCCCAACTCAGTTCTTTATTATTGTGTAGACCAATTTTGTTCCTGAGCACCTGAAGTTCTCTTATTTACTCTGATCCACATAACCAAGTCCTTGGAGGGACTTTGGAAACTCGAGGAAGGTCTTTGGAAGGATGAAGAATAGGAGTGAGCGGGGGAAGGAGGAGGAAGATAAAGGCTCTGCATACTTAAGATATTTTGGTTATAAGACCAGTCCTCCCATTTGTAAATGAATACAGTGAGGCCCAAATAAGTTCAGCGGCTTTATGTTCACCTGTGGAGTCACGTGGAGTTGGGCCTAAAACTCAGTCTTATTTCATTTCAATCCTTTGTCCTATAGAGTTCCCTAGTTGGCAATTAATCCTATCATCTGCTCTAGGAGAGGCCCCTTCCCATCCCTTGTGGAAAGAACACCAGCAGGAGTTAAGAAGCCGGGGTTCTTGCTCTGCTTCCACCAGGCTCCATGTCCTTGGGCAGTCATGTCCTTCCTAAGGTTCAGCGTCCAATTTAAAGGGGAGGCCAGCTGAAGTCCCCGTCCAGCACTAACATTCTTTGCTTCTGGTTTGTCTTGAGTCCTGTGGCTGTAGCAGTGGTGGCTTTCCTTTCGTCAAGAAGACTTGCTCCTATTTGTCCTTCACCCAATTGGGGCAAAGGGTGAACCCGGGGAAGCAGGGATCCTTTCCAAGCACTTGGTTTGCCTCTGAGGTGCCCTAGCAGTACAAACAGGGTGACCATCCCCTGGTAGGCGAGGGGGAGGCTCCACACTTGCACTCCCCAGGGGCTGCAAAGCCCCTCCATGCTCCCGAAGATCCCACGTCGGAGGCCCCTCCACCTCCTCCCCATCCATTTGAAAACCAGCTTTCCAGACCCAGGCCCCAGGTCCTCAGCGAGCCCACTGCGCAGGCGCAGCCGCCAGTCCCGCGCGAGGCGGGCGGAATCCCCGCGCCGAGGCAAGGTGAGAAGCACGGGTCGCCGAGGCCCCGCCCCCGTGTCGTCACGTGGGGGCGGAGTCGGAAACGTGACGGCGTGCGCGGGGGCGGGGCGATCGCTGCGCGGGCGCGGGGGCGGGGCGCGGCGCGGCGCTCCCGGCTGCTGCCTGGGAGGGAGGCTGGGCAGGCGGCGGCGCGGCGCGGCTCTCAACCTGACCGAGGGGGGAAGTGGCCCCGGCGGCCGCGGCGGACTCTCCCGAGGCGGACCGGCGGGCGGGCAGACGGTCGGGCGCGCGGACCAGGGCCGGGGGCTGGGAGCCGGGCCTGGCGCCTGAAGGAGCGAGCGGGCCAGGCTTCAGGCTCGGCGTCGGCCGGCCACTACTCTCTCGGTCCGTCCGCTGAATGAAGTGCCCGCCCCGCTGAGCCCGGAGCCCGGCGCTTTCCCTCCCGCAAGATGGACGGTTTCGCCGGCAGCCTCGGTGAGTGCGGCGGGGAAGTCCTCCTCCCTGAAGTGCTGCTGCTGCTCAGGGTGGGAACTCGGTGGCCTCCTCCACGCACAGCCCAGGCCCTGCTCCTCTCTCCGCCCTGCCCCTCGGGATGGCGGGGCTTCTTGCACTGCACATGCTGCCCTCGAGGCTGCCGCTTCTCCACCGGCGGCGGCGGCGGATCCGGATCCCAGATCTCCTCCCCCCCTTTGCCCAGCCCCCCTCTGGAGGACCCCGCTTTCCTCCCAGCCCCCCTCCCCCCCTTCAGTGCCCTAAAGTGGGAACCCCTTCTCTCCGAGAGGCCCCGAGAGCTGGGACGCCCTTCCCCATACACTCAAGCCTCTTCCCCCTCCACCCCCTCCCAACAGACCCTTTTTCAAGGTGTAACATTCCTCCCGTTTCCCACACACTGAACTCTCAGAGCCGGGACACCCCTAACCCACGCAGAGCCACCCTTTTAGTGTAGGGACCCCCACTCCCCCCGCCACCCCGTTCTTCTCAGGAAGGGGGCACCCCCCCCCCCTCCCAAATCCCCCCAGACTTCACTTTGAATCGGGAGACTTCTTGCATCTCTCAGTAGCTGACAACTTCCCTTCACTTTCTCTGAGCATTTTGCAGCGGTGGAGAGAACCAGAAACACCAAAAGCATCCCTTGTTCAATACAGAAAAGGAAGAGGAGGTGCATCGGGTGTTGGGGGACCCTCTTGGAAGAGGCATGGAAGCAGTATTTTTTATTTTTTTAATATTTTTTATTTTCGGCTTTGCAAGCATGCTGGGGAGAAGCAATCCTGCCCGATGAATGCATAAGGGAAAGGGGCCTTTGTCAGGGAAAGAAAGGATTCTCCATTTTTGGAGCATGTTGCCTTTGTGGAATGGAGAAAGGGAAGAGGTTCGGAAGTAGGCTCAAGTATCCTTTGTGTCCCCTTTCACCCAAATAAAGGTGGTCAGTTTTGTAACTGGCTCCGGGAATCGGAACTTTGAGGCTGGGGGTGGTACTCAGGGCGCTCTAACCTGTGTGTCTGGAATGACTGTTCTCCCAGGCCGCCGGAATCTGGTTACTGTGAAAAAAAGACGGAGATCAATTGTTATGATGGCGAGAGAAACAGTTTCTGCTCTGGCTGCTACTTGCAGTTATGCGATACCTGCTGCTGGATTTGTATTTGGAGTATTATATTTAGAGGTAGCTCGTATTCAAACACCTTGTTTTGCATTTCTTGATTAGTTCCCTAACTGGTTCATGTGCATGGATCAGTGCATGGATCTGGCCATGTTGGGATTAGATGGGTTTTTAAATCTAAAGAAAAAAAAAAAAAAAAAAAAAAAAAGTCCGAGAGCAATAGGCCTATTGTAAGGATTAAATGACAAAACCCTATAATTTTGGCCCTTTGGGAAGAACACAACATTAGAGTGCTTTGAGAGAGAAATCCCAAAATAGGCAGCTGAGTGTTCCTGTTTCCCCCCCAAAGGCACCTGTTGTCCATTATCTACTCTTTGATTCCTTACATAGTGAGGTTATTTCATTCTTAGGCTCCTTTTAAAAAGGCTTCAACTATTCACTGCTTTCTACACCCCCCACCCCCCTTCTTCCCTCCTGCCTGAATTTATTTGCCAATTCTATTGGACCTAAAGACTTATCTTATATGGTGGCAAACGGGGGATCATACACTGGGGCGAAAATTGAGTGCCTTGACGGATGTTGGCTCCTCAGCCTGTAGGAATGGTGGAATCACTGCTCACAGGAGCATTAGCTGCTCTGCTTCTCTCCTGTTGGTAAGGACTTGGCAAAGCTTCCTCTTCTGCGTTTTGAGGGAGTCTTCCTCCTCAGTTGGGGCACTAGGCTTTGTTTTGAAATGGTGGATGGATATGCCTTGTTCAATAACTTGATCCCTCTTGCCGATTCATGAGGCACCTTAGAGGAAGGTGAATTTTTAGCTGTGGCTCCCACGTTTCATAGAAAGCACCACAGTGGACACTCGTATTGGGTTTTTTTTCTTATTCATTTGATGCCATCCT
This sequence comes from Pipistrellus kuhlii, assembly GCF_014108245.1. Taxonomy (NCBI): domain Eukaryota; kingdom Metazoa; phylum Chordata; class Mammalia; order Chiroptera; family Vespertilionidae; genus Pipistrellus; species Pipistrellus kuhlii. The sequence continues at coordinate 17,207,552 of NW_023425438.1, forward strand.
TTCCGTGGTACCTTGATGCAACTTTCCCTTTCTTTAGATACGGTGTTGATCAGCAACAGTGGGTGACGCTGGTCTCTAAAGAGAGGAACCTGTGTCCGCAGAGGGGGCAAGAAATGGCTCCCGGCAGTGTTTCTGGAGCTGATCCTGATGAAGATACTTCTCAGCAGGAGCACTGTGCTTTCTCTTTCTGTGCCCCTTGTAAGAGGAAAAACTAGGCCCCATCTTAATTGAAACCTTAAAGGGCTGGGGTGGGGGAGGGATAGTGCTGGTATATTTTACGGGTAGCCTTTAAGCAGAGCTTTGCTTGCTCTTGCCAGATTGCCTGTTTCTGTTGCCTGCAGTTCATTAGTCTAGAGCTGAGAGTTACATTGATCTTTATTTTTATCAGCAGGAGAGCTATGAATGTAAAGGCAAGCCCTTGTATTCTAGTAGATGTTTAAAAACTTTTATTTAACCAAACAAGAATTCAAAACATGGAGAGTTCTTCTGGGGTCACAAGTATTGAAAGCGTTTATTTATTCTCAAAGTGTATGTGCAAATCTCTTTTTATATGCTAGATGGGTTCCTAAAAAGATAGTTTTATAGTGATAAGACTATATTTTTATAAGCAGAAAAGTTGAGTGCTTTATAAACAGAATGATTCTAGAGAAACTGAACTTTTAAGGGAATCTTATGGTAAATCGCTTTGCAAGTGAAAACCTTTTAAAATCTAAACTGTACCCTTGTTGAGTGTTTAGATAAGGAAAACATTCTATTATGTGCATTTTAAAAGATGTCTAATGGCAATTAAAAGTGTGTGTAGTGGTTTTTGAAATAATTGAGAGGAATGTTAAGTGATTGGCCATGTTATGTGCGCTACATCAGAATAATATACCAGTTGTATAACTTGTTTTACGTAAAAACAACTGAAGGATGCTTTAAATCTCTGCAGCTGATGAGTTTCAGGCAACTTGGCTGGCAGGTGCTTGTACTTTGGAATTTCCCTTAGGCTAGTAGCATTTAGGTTACGAATTATAATTAAAAATGGCAGCACTTTGGAAATGATTTTTTTAAAACTTAGTGTGCGTGGGGGGGGGGGGGTGTCCCTAAACAATCTTATCTTGATGTCCAGCCTCCAAATCACTGTATATGTATACATAGATGTACAAAACGTATATATAGTATATATTTTAAATCGTATGTATGTGCGAAAGTGAGAAGCTATTGACATGGCTTTTTTATTGATTTTTCATAATGCAGGGGATAGGTGCATTTCATGCTTAGTCTTTTTAATGTCTTTTAAAAATGTCAGTTGTACCTTGGAATTTACTAGTTTATACTAAAGTAAGTTAAAGACAACATACTATGTTATGTCAGTTTTTTACTGTTAATGCTCCAAAGATTTTTTTTTTAAACCCCAATTAAAACTCAAAAAAATGTATTCTCTGAAGAAAAATTGTCATGAATGAAACTGTAGAGTTAGTATAAGAAACTTAACATTCTGGGTGCAGGATATAAGAACAAATAGTAGCAGTATGCTTCAATTTATGAAATATTTTAAGAAAATATTTTTAACATTACAGTGTTAGGACTATGATTCTTATCTCATATACTCTTGCTCTCTCAAAGGAACAATGCAGTCTATGATTTCTACAAACCTAGTCTACGGCATTCTTTATATATTTAGTCACATACAATGTTCTCATGTGATAACATTATTTAGGGAATTTTCTCAGCTTTTAATTTTTATTGGTTGTTTCTTAAAATGCTGAAGATAGCTTAAGTTGTATTACATGACATGAGTAGTAACTCTTATGTGGTCACTGCAGCATCTGTTAATATGAGTTAGCTAGAGTACATGTAAGTGGATTAACACCTATTTTATGACCAGTACTATGTTTGTTCTTATAGGAAGGACAAATCAGCCTTTTAGGAGCTTACTATCTAGTTTTAAACAGATATGTTTAAGCATAAGTAAAGTACTTGAAATGGGAGTAGGGGAGGGAAAAGCACCATTTAGAATGCTGTGCAATGTATCAAGCTTGTAACTTCTGAAAGAACTTTTGGAGATTGCTAAATTTATCTCTGTAGACCATAGCTTTTTAAAAACAATGGAGTAATTTATGTAGCAGTTCGAATATTAGGGAATAATACTATTAGGTCTTTTTCTGTCTATATTTAAATTTGAATAACATAAGGGGGAAAGTACTATATTAATTTTATATATGAGTCCATTTCTGTAACATGTAAAACTTCAATGTTCATAAGAAATTTGAGAAGAACATATGATTTTAAATTAGATGGATTTTTAAGGCATTAAAAAATAAGAAAATAATCTATTTCAACTCTTGCTTCAGTGTGGAATTCTATAGTATATTTCTGAATCTATGTATCATATTTTGTCCTAGCTGTCTCAGACTATTGTAATGCCTTAATTTTGCTTATTGATGTATAATTAACAAAAAACTTTATCCCATTTAATCTTCACAGTAACCTGGGGAAAATAGAAATTCTCCTTATGTAGATAAGGAAACAGGTCCAAGGTGTTGGAGATTTTAAAAAAGATATTTGGATTCAGCTTTTACTATTTTCACTTTTTTTTTTTTTTTATGGGGAGAGGAATGAGGGAGACTAACTTGTCACGTTTGTATTTATATTATTTTAAATAATGAAAACAGTACAGAAGAAAAAATGTTGTCTTTATTTCTAACTCATCTGCAGGCAACTGACATGTTGATATTTTTGTTTTTAGTCTTTTTATTTTATACCTAGCATTTTAAATGGTTAAAATCAGAGATATAAGTTTGCACTCTGTTGTGTTTGTTTTTTTCCATTGGATCCTAACCATTATTATTAAAAAAAAAAAAAAAAAATATATATATATATATATATATATATATATATATATATATATATATTATTGATTTGTTTTACAGAGAGGAAGGGAGAGAGATAGAGAGCTAGAAACGTTGAGGAGAGAGAAACATCGACCAGCTGCCTCTTGCACACCCCCTTCTGGGGATGTGCCCGCAACCAAAGTACATGCCCTGACCGGAATCGAAGCCGGGACCTTTCAGTCCGCAGACCACGCTCTACCACTGAGCCAAACCGGTTTCGGCCTAACCATTATTTTTACTTGAACTGAGATTTTTCTGATGGCATCCAATATCTTTTCCCTACCCCATTACTGACTTGGTGACCCACTGGTGCATCATGTCTAACATGCCTGAATCTGAACTGCTCTTCCTCTAACTCAGCGTTTTTCCTTATTTTCCACTGTACTACCCAGCCCTGAAAGGTCAGAATCATGTTTGATTCCTTACCATTTTTGCCTACCACATTAAAATCTCTGCTAAGACTTGTCAATTCTTGTCACCCTTTCTCATCCCTTACTTGCCTTTTCACCACCACAATTGAAATATTATTTCATGTTTGGATTATTGATAGCCTCAAGAACCGCCAACTGTTCCATTTATGGCGGGAGGAGCTTCCTGTTAATCTTTGTAAAGAGTGCTTTGATTGTGCCCTTCACTCTTTTAGTTTGTTTCATTGCCTTAATGACTAATTTCAAACATTAGCCTTGTTCTCAAGGTTCTCCATTATCTCGTTCTGCTGTCTTAATATGTCCGGGCCAATGACCTATTATTTCCCAAATTTAGTTGGTACTTTTTCATCCCTGTGACTATTCCCAGTACCCTTCAAGGTCTAATTCAAATATCCATTTTTAAACACCCTTTCTTACTTATTACTTTCATTCCCAGCCTAAAGTATTTACCCTTGAACTTTTAGCACAGGAGCATTCGTAGGGCACTTATCATGGAATATCTCCTTTTATAAGGTATATATAATTATTAAAAGTCTTACAATTATTTTAAGTCTCATTTCTCCAGACAAATTATAGATCTGTTGAAGGTCGACTCTGTCTTATATCTGAAATTTCACAGCAGGGCAGTGGAGATTCCATGATGAGTAAAATTTGAGAAAGAAATTTGTTGGCTATCTGATTAAGAGCTCTACACTGGGTTCTAGGGCCTTGGTCGGCAAACTGCGGCTCTTGAGCCATATGCGGCTCTTTGGCCCCTTGAGTGTGGCTCTTCCACTAAATACCATGGCCTGGGCAAGTCTATTTTGGGGATGTGCCCGCAACCAAGTTACAAAGTTAAAAAGAATAAAGAGTTTGGCTCAGTGGATAGAGCATTGGCCCACAGACTGAACAGTCCTCGGTTGAATTCTGGTCAAGGACACATACCTGGGTTGCAGGCTCGATTCCCGGACCCTGGTCAGAGCATGTGCTGGAGGCAACTGATGGATCTCTCTCACATTGGTGTTTCCCTCCCCTGCTCTCCCTTCCACTCTCTCTAAAATCAATGGAAAAACATCCTCATGTGAGAATTAGCCAAGTAAATAAGTAAATAAATAAATAGAATAAGAAGAAGAAAGGAAGAAAGAAACAAAAAATTGATGCTTCACATAATGTTGATTGAAGAAACATTTCAATTTTATATTTTTACCTTAGAATTACAGTGTAAAGTTTTCTTACTATGGGTCACAGTCAGATGAAAGGTACACTTCTAGTGGCTAATCCCTATCTGTGAGAGACTAGGTGAGAGGCTGACATATGTGTGAAAAAGAGGATGAACAATCAGAAGTAGTTATATTGAATTGTGTTCTTTGTTTTTGAGCTTTTTAGAATTTGAATATACAATTCGAATACAGTTAATAGCAGCAAAAATATATATAGTTCTAAAATCAGTTTAAAATGTTTTTATTAATTTGAGAGAGAGAGAGAGAGAGAGAGAGAGAGAGAAATGGCAATATCAGTGAGAGAGAATTCTGTGGATGGAGCCTGCAGCCCTGGGCATGTACCTTGACTGAGAAGGAAGGAGATCGGGTTGGAAATGGGGACCTCTTGGCTCGTGGGTCGATGCTTAACCATTGAGCCACAGCCTGGGCTAGAATCAGTTTCGTTGAGACAAACTCAGGATGCAGAGACGTGGTTTTATAAAACTGATAGGTTAGGGCCGCGGTCGGCAAACTGTGGCTCGCCAGCCACATGCGGCTCTTTGGCCCCTGGAGTGTGGCTCTTCCACAAAATATCATGTCCTGGGCGAGTCTATTTTGAAGAAGTGGCGTTAGAAGAAGTTTAAGTTTAAAAATTTTGGCTCTCAAAAGGAATTTCAATCGTCGTACTGTTGATATTTGGCTCTGTTGACTAATGAGTTTGCCGACCATTGGGTTAGGATATGTTACTTACTTTACAAAAGGATTAAAAAAAATTTTTTTTTTTCCAAAATAATTTACCATATTGTGTTTTTAGCTTTTCTAAAGAAGTTGGTTCTCACCTTAGTATCTATTTAAAATGTATCTGGTCTTTAAGGCATGGCTCAAACACACTTTTTTTCTTCTTCAGGAGGCTGTGCCTGATTATTCCACTCTTGCACACATACCATTGCAATGTGGTGCTTCTAAAGTGGAGGAGACTGAGCACTTACACCTAAGAGACTTGGGGGTGTAGCCAAAACTTGGAGTTTATTTTGCTTAAAACTTCATGATAATTTTACAACTGTTATGATAAGAATTGATTCAGATAGGAATCATTGATAGATGATAAATCTAGGGGATATTTTGATGAGGAGCAGGAATTTTGCATGGTCTTAAATATCTATAGATTGCTTATTAGTTACAAGGGGAGAAATATAGTAACACTATACAGTCGTGAAATCAGATAACACCTGAGTGCATGATCAAAATAAATAGCACTAGTGGACATTGTGTACCTCTGAATGTGATGCCCTGAGAACACATCAGTTGCAGTTCTCTAGCAAGTAATGCATAACCTGAATCTGATCATGAGGAAATGCTGAATTCTTTTTAAACAGTATTAGTGTTATAGAGACAAAGGAAGACTATGGAAATGTTCCGGGTTAAAGGAGACTAAAGAGACATGACAACTGCAATGCCCCATCCTAGACTGGATCTTATAATAGAGGGGATAATGCTATAAAGGATGATTTCATAATTGGATCACTTGGCAAAATGAGAAAGTGGATGGTAGATTAGGTAAAAGTATTGCATCAATATTAAATTTATTGAAGTTGATAACTCTATTTTATTCTTAGGCAGTACACACTGGAGTTTTCAGGGGAAAGGGGCCATGGTTTATGTAACTTTCAAATAGTTCAACCCCAATATTGTATAATATGTGTATATGTATTTTATGTATGTATACGTATAAATACATGTATATATAAATAGCCATATATAGAGGGAGAAAGAGAGGGAGGAAGTGATGAAAGAGGATGGGAGGATACTCAAGTACAAATAAAGCAAGTGAGAAAAATGTTAACAATAGGTGTAAAAACTACAGCTATTCTTGTTCTTAACACTTTTTCTGTAAGCTTGAAATTACTTTCAACTGAAAAGTTTTTAAAAATCAAACTTTATATTTTACTCCATAATATGTATTTTTAAAATATGGTAATAGAAATATCTCCTGTCCCCAAAAATTCCAGGCAAACTCTTGGGATAAACTGTGGCTCCCAAGCATATGTTCCATGTATATCATGTGGTTTCCTTTTATCCCTAGGCCTCAGTTTGGGAAACTGCCTCTGGGCCAGAGGCAGCTGTGGTTCAAATTTAGCCGACAGACATGTTTTGTTTGGCCCTTTTGAGTGTTTGAAAGATTGGGAAATTTCACATAAAAATCTGGATCTTTGGTTTCTCTTGAAAAATGGACTGATCTTGCCACTCCGGGCTTGCGTTCCATAGATGATGTATATACTCACTCAGGTAAGGAGCTCCTGTCCCTACCTTACACATAGTTTGTTTCACATATTTACCTTATTATCTGGCCTCTTTAGGTATGTATTTGTGGCCTCTACCTCGCCCAAGAAGTAGGGGTGAATGTCTTCCGTGCTCTTAATAATTTCAGAATTAAATTGCTGTACTGATGCCCTATCACCTGCTAACCTTTTAGTGTGTGCATCCCATAAACAAGGAAATTCTCTTACAAAACCATACTATTGTATTATACAACCAAGCAAATCAGGAAATTAATATTGATACATTATTACTATAGCCCTCAGCCTATGCAAGTTTAGCTAATTGTCTTAATAATGTCTTTTATAGCAAAAGGATTCATTTAGAATCAAATGTTGCATTTAGTTGTCCTGTCTCAGTAGTCTGCTTCAATCTGGAGGAGTTTCTTAGTCTTTCCTTGAATTTTGTGAATTTGACACTTTGCAAGATTACAGGCCAAGTTGTTCTGCAGAATGGCCTTAAATTTGATGTTTCCTCCTGATTAGATGCAAATTATGTTTCTTTGGCAACAATGTCGTAGAAGTGAAGCTGTGCTTTGTTTCATTGTATCCTGCCAGATGGAACGCAGTTTTTATTTGTCCCATTAACTAGTGATGTCCACTAGAATCATTGAATTAAGGTAGTGTTTGCCAGGCTTCTCCATTTTTAAATTACTTTAAAAATATTTTTGTAATTAATAAATATTTTGTAGGCAGTGCTTTGAAATTTTGTATTTCTGTTTCTCATCAAACCATCAATCTATTGGTTTATTTATATAATGACTCGTTTTTGTTTTCTTTTTCCAATGGTTCATAATCTGTTTATTTTGAAGCTCAAATTGGGCCCATTTTGGGTCCTGGGTGCCCATTCATGCTGATTTCTGCATTGTTTTGACACGTTCCCATCATTTTAAAAATATATATATTTTATTGATTTTTTTACAGAGAGGAAGGGAGAGGGCTAAAGAGTCAGAAACATCAACGAGAGAGAAACATCAAGGTACATGGCCTTGACCGGAATCGAACCTGGGACCTTTCAGTCCGCAGGTTCTATCCACTGAGCCAAACCAGTTAGACTCGCAGAGGTCCTCAAACTTTTTAAAGTGGGGGCCAGATCACTGTCCCTCAGAGAGCTGGAGGGCCGGACTATATGAACTACTAATTCCTACTGTAACACCTCGGCTGCTCTCACTGCCCAAAAAAACCTGGCGGGCCGGATCAGACTCCTCTGCGGGCCGCAGTTTGAAGACGCCTGATAGAGCTTCCATCATTTTTTGAGGACTTTCTTGCTCTTTGACACAATGAGATGAATCAGGTGCACAGTTCAGTCTGTAATCATATGCATAAATACTTTATATAATTTTAAGTAGGGTTCAGGTTTTGAATTAAGTCATTTTAAGTTTGTGAACATTTTTATGGTTCTTTTGTAATTTTATAACTGCATAATATTTATCTTACAGTTAAATATTGTGTTAAATACATGCACGACTAGATCATGAATGTAAATTAGTTTGAAGGTATTTGTTGGCAATGAGAAGTCATTCAGGATATTTCTTACTACCCCGTGTCTATATTTAAACTATCAGCAACTATCTTAGAGAGCAAGTTATTGTTAGGTGGTGTGTGTGTGAGGAATTTGGTTAAAAAATAAATTTAAGCCGCAAAATCAACAATACTTTTTTTCCACTTAAAACATTGTGCTTATCTTTCCTTCTCAGCAAATATATAAACTTTAATGCATCATTATTTGGACATCTGGTCTTCTTAAGCTGTGTATATAGGACATAATTTATCGTATTCTTGATGGCTGATGGGGATTATTATGAGCAATAGACATGGATCTTCTGTAATATCACTAGTGGTGCCTTTAAGAGCTATTTGCGTATGGCTGTTCGCTCCACATACTAAATGACTGGACAGTTAAAATTGTCTTCTTGCTGTTGTCACCTCGTGTCAGTGTGCTTTAATCTTTCCTTTCTTTTGATTTACTGTTCTTTCACAGTCTCATAATATCTGAACTTATATCTCTTAAAAAATAGGACTCATTTTTTATCAGACCTTCATTATCAGACCTTAAATTTGACAGTAATTTCTTATTTTTATTATAATAATTTCAGAGAGGTAGGGAGGAGAAAGAAGCATCAATGAGAGAGAATCATTGATCAGCTGCCTCCTATATGCCCCAAACTGGGGGTCAAACCCTCAGCCCAGGGATGTGCTTTGGCTGGAAATTGAATTGTGATCTCCTGGTCCATAGGTTAACACTCAGCCATTGGGCCATGCTGGCTGGGCAACAGTAATTTCTTAATATCAAACATGCAAATATCTCTGAGAATATTTAAGATACTCTCTTAAATGTCACTCTATAGTGGTTTGTTTACATGAAGATTTAAGATTTGCTGTCTTTTAAGACTTTTAATCTATTTATTCCTATTTCCTTTTTGTTTTTTCCTTTGCAATTTATTAAAGAAACTAGACCTTTAATCCTATAGAGTTTAACACAAGTGTTGATTGTATTCTTTGGTGGCATTTAACATGCCCCATTGTCTTCTGTATATCCTATAGATTAAATATAATGGATTTTTTATATATTTGATGTATTTCCATCTGCTACTGTTACTCTTTCTTTTTCTTAAATGCTCAAATTTGTCCATCTTTGACCTGTGGGAGCATCTTGAGTCCTGATTCTAGTGGTTTTTGCTGGCTTCCTTGCTTTCTGATATGACAATATATTCAAACTTTTCTTCTGTACTTTCTGGTCTAATTCTGCAATCAGCCTTTTCCCTAAGAAATTGTGGTTTCTTTTGGCAGGAGATGGTATTCTTGACTCTAGAGGTGCTCATTGTTACTTGATTGGTTATTTCTACTTTCTTTTTTATTTCCATTTTTAAGTCTGCTGTAGGCTGGGAAACCAGATAACAAAGCTGGTTTGATTTACATGAAAATTGTTTTGAAGCTCAAAATGGAAGAACCCAGAGTTCAAGGCCTGTACGTATTTAAATTGTGTGGTTGTCACATCTACAGGGACAGGATCATAACTAATAAATATTGCTAATGTTGATGACATTGTGAATAACAGATACCGGATGTTCCTCAGAGTAAAATAATAGATTTCGGAATGAGGCCCTTAATATAAGTGCATGAGCTTTTAGCTTACAAACTTGATGATACATACATGTTATAGCCCACTTATGCTCCCTGTGTTTTTTTTTAAAGTGATCTTTCTTTTGTTTCATTTATTAACATAAATCCTTGGAAAACGGAAGGGTTAGGATATTTTAGTCAAATTATGCTGTATTATATTTGCAGTATTCTATAATTAGAATGCACTCCCCCCCCCCAAAGAATATATTTTCTCTGACTTTCCAAAATTGATGACTTTCTGTTTTAAAACAACTAATTCGTATTGATTTCTATACTTTCCTTAAATCCTTTTTTAATTCATGCTCAATGCTCTTGAAGTGGCTGTCTTATGCTCATCTTTAACTGACACATCAGAGCAAATGACAAAATTTCTTTGCATTTTTCTTTGAATCGTTTGTTCCAGAAAAGTGTCATAACTGACTTCTGTTGATGAGTGAGTAGGAGGTTTTCTTTTTAATTATTATTTTTTATTTTTTAAACTTTGAAGGATATCCTGTTTTGACTTTATTTGGGGCATTGCCTTTTATTTTCTTTAACTGCTTTGAATGCCTCTTGGCAGGTGAGGGGAAAAACATCACTGTGAGAGAGACACACATCAGGACTCAAACCTGTAACCAAAGTACATGCCCTTGATCGGGAATCAAACCCAGGACTCTTTGGTGCCTGGGCTGATGCTGTAACCATTGTGCACACTGACCAGGGGTTGGCATTCATCTTTATTCTCTCCAATTAAGATTAGTGTGGATGTTTTGGGCACAGTTTCTTGATTTATTAGGATCTGCTAATGTGCATTATTTGAGATAATGGTGCTGGGAAACAAAGTTGAAAATAAAGAAAGCTGATTGGGGAAGTAATCAATATTTGACTTTATTTTTTTTCTATTAAACTTTTTTTTTAAGGTTTTTATTTTATTGATTTTTTAAAAGAGAGAGAGGAATGGAGAGAAAGAAACATCAATTTGTTGATTCACTTATTCATGAGTTCAAGGGTTTATTTTTGTATGTGCCCTGAGTGTGGATTGAATCTGCAAGCTTGGTATATCTGGATGGCGCTCTAACCGAGATCAGGCCAGGGCAATATTTTACATTTCTTGAAATTTTTGTTTGTGAATGAGATTTAATGATTATATGCACACTGAAACTTCTTGGTTCATTAATGCATACTTTAATGGGGCTAAGGTAATGCGTTTGAGTCTTATATAAGTCACTTATTTTTTTGTTATTTCTTGGTAATAAACACTTCCAGTAAGTAAATGAGTTTTGATTAGCTTCTTTGATCATACTCTCTATACTAAGTGCAGTGATAAATTGGTAAATGAGCCACTTGAAATCCCTGCTCTCATGAAGCTTATAGTTCTGTGGGGGATTCAGACAATACTTACTCAGAAAATATTTATTGAATGCTTGGTATGTGCTCAGCAGTCTTCAGCTATAAACAAAGCTCTTATGGAACTTATAATGCAGGCTTTTAAAATACAGAGTAGTAAGAATTGTGATGGTGAAGTATAGGAAGCTCTGTAAACATGGAGGGTTACCTTACACCTTCACCATTTAGCCTTTAATTTATTTTTTTTTTCCCAAGTGCATGTCTTCATTTAGAGCAGTGGTTTGCTGCTCTGTTGACTAATGAGTTTGCCGACTGCTGGTTTAGAATTTAAGTAGAAAAATAGAGGTCAGGTCATAATGGACTCCTCAGCTCTTGGAAACAGTTTAAAGGAATAACATTTACTTTTTTTCTTTTTTTTCTTACTCCCATACCTGAGAAAATAACAAAGTACATATAGAGCTCACTTTGGTTCTATTTTTTTTTTCAACCCATGGAGGGGCTGTTGTCATATGTGTCCTCCTGGTGTCATCCTGATTTAAGGCAGTGAATTCAATGACTTCTGTCTTCTCTGTTTTCTATTTAAGTGTTAGTTTTCTAAGATATTTGCTTTTTTTATATCTCTGATGGAGTATGAGTTCTATAATTGTTTATCATCTATAGTATATTTGCTGTTGGAAATAGTCATTGGAGCTGTAGTTCATGGATGTAAGAAATTTGATTTACATGGATAACTTCAAAAAACATTTTTATTGGTTTTAGAAAGGAAGGGAGAAGGAGAGATAGAAACATCAATGATTAGAGAAAATCATTGATTGGCTGCCTCCTACACACCCTCATTGGGGATTGAGCCCTCAACCTGGGCATGTGCCCTGACCAGGAATCGAACTGTGACCTCCTGGTTCATAGGTTGAGGCTTAATCACTGAGCCACACCAGCCAGGCTGTACGAATAACTTTTTGAAAAGGGATAGTAAGGCAAAGGCCCTACAGTTATTCAGATATGATTCCAGGAACTATGTTACACATTATATAAGTTAATTGTAGTAACTTTCTAAAGGACCAAAATATCTTTCTTTTTTTTAGAATACATTTTATTGATTTTTTACAGAGAGGAAGAGAGAGGGATAGAGAGTTAGAAACATCGATGAGAGAGAGTCATCGATCAGCTGCCTCCTGCACACCTCCCACTGGGGATGTGCCCGCAACCAAGGTACATGCCCTTGACCGGAATCGAACCCGGGACCTTTTAGTCCACAGGCCAACGCTCTATCCACTGAGCCAAACCGGTTCCGGCAGGACCAAAATATCTTAATTTCAGTTTAAAAATATTCTCAAAAGTAACTGTTAAGTAGATTAAATAAGACCTGTTATTATAACTCTTCATATGGGTGGGGATGATTACTAGTACAGTAATGTCTGTGACAGCTTTTTTGGTGACTGAAATGAACTATATCTCCCAGGATAAAAATCTAATCAACAAATATTGACTCAGCAACTGCTACACACCAGTGATTGTTTTCATATGGGGACTATATCAGTGAACAAAAAACAGACAAAAATGTGCTATAGTGAAGCTTATATGATAATGAGGGGATAAACAATAGCAGTTTTCATTGAATTTCTCACTCTTCGGACATCAGTGACTCCTGTATAAACATTGATATCTGCATTGTCAATTATAAATTTGCTATGGTTTTTTCATAGTATAGATGGTGAAATAACCTGTGTGGGATTTATTGTGTTGAGATAAGCTTAGAGAAAAGTTCTCTTGGGGATGCAAAAACAGATAGGTAAAACACTGACAGTTATGCCAAGCCACTTTGTTATCATGCATCTTAGTCACTCTATTTGATCTTATAATAAGGCTTTGGAATCTGTATTTTCTTATGTGTTCATTCTTGATTCTTAATTTGTCTTTGCTTCATTTGTATTTAAGATTTTATTGTTTATTGGTTTTATTTTTTGTGTGTGTGGGAGAATTTGTATTTTTATAAAATCTTATTTATTTGCAGGTTAATTACTGTAGGTCACTCTTTGTCAACCTGGATTCAGGACCTCTGTACAGTTACTAAGGAGAATTCCCAGGATGCTGTGGAGAACTCCAAACAGCTGTTTGTGGGTGGTGGTTATGGTAGAGGCAAACAGTGGATTGTGTGATCAGGATGAGGTCACCTCTTTCACCTTCTGGCCCTCTTTCTTTCCGGAACTTAACACCTACTTTGGTACTTAGAGCAGTTCAGGCTATTTGCTGTGCTGTGAGTAGTTTAATAGTAGCACCTATAAGAGGATGTTAGATGTTTTATGGATAAGACCCACGTGAGTGTGCTTATGTCACAGCAACAACAAAGAAATTGTTTCAGTAGTTTGAAAACCATTAATAAAATTTTCAGTGTTCTGACCTACTTTAGGCAATTGTCTTAGTATTTAGAAATTAATGTTTTAGCATTTAATCTCTGCCAGTCTCATTTAATCTGTGTGTAGCCACTGGATTATTCTTTCAATACGTTTTTATTGTTAGTCCCCAGTTTACAATTTTTTTTTTTTAATCATTTCCAATCTCTGCGAGATAAACTCTTAGCTTGATATCCAAGCTCCCCCACCACCTGGCTCCAGCTTAACTTTTCTAGCCTTACCACTCACTACTTCCCTTAATTTTGGAATCTTAAAAAAGTATCCTTTTTCTTGCCTAATTTCTTGCTATCTTATATCATTACTAGAGTCTTGATGTATGAAAATTCATGCAAGAGTAGGCCTTCCTTTCCCCTGCTGCCAGCTCCGGCTTCCCTCCTCAGGCTGCCTGTAGGCACCTGGGACCCAGGCTGGCTTACCTCTGGTACCAGCTTTGTCAGGAAGGAAGTCTGGAATGACGTCTGGTCTAATTAGCATATTATTCCTTTTTTAATTATAGGTTTATTATGTGATACACATATATGATATTGATAGAATTGTCATATAACCTAGGGAAAATTAGGGAATTTAAAAATCAAGAGATAAGATAAAGACACATTCCTAAGAGTTGTGTAAGAAAGTATCTTTAGAGCATTGCTTTGAAAAAACGTTTTCTTCGCCTGCTTAGTGTCTGCTTATCTATTCTTACCTCTCATCACTGATGTTTTGTGTATCCCTGGATGAGCCAATCTGCAATTTCGTATTATTGGTCTTCTTTAAAACTTATCTACTCTATTCCTTTGGGAATTTGTCAGGCATTTTTGTTAAATGAACTGCATTCTTGATAGCAAATAGTCACAGTCATTTGTCTTAAAACATCACAGAACATCTCATCATATCTTGATTTTAGTGAAAAAGAATAGAACTACAGAATAGTTTTGAGGTTTCAAATTTCTAAAAGCAGCTTTATTGAGCTATGTTTTTCCTATAATAAAATATACCAAATTTAAGAGTATAGTTGACTCTTGAAAATTTTATATAATTGTGTATCCACTGTCACAATTAAGATACCAATATTACATTACCCCAAAAAGTTCCCTTGTTCCTTTTTGCAGTCCTCTCTCTTTACCCCCAGTTATTGGAAACCACTGATCTGCTTTCTATTGCTACATTTTGTCTCTTCTAGAATTTGATATGGCTGGAATCTTACAGGCTGTAATCTTTTGTAATATTCCCATAACATAATGCTTTTGAGATTCCTGTTATGCATTTCAGTAATTCCTTTTTATTGCTGAGTAACATTTATTAGTTTATTTACCTACCAGATCCTGAACATTTGGCTATTCTGAATAAGAGCTGCTATAAGCATTCACATACATGTCTCTCCACAATCACTAATCTACTTTCTGCTATGGTTTTGCCTATCTGGTGCTGATTTTTTTAAATTGGGTTGTTTGTCTTAATAAGTTTTGAGAATTCTTATATACTCTCAGTGCAAGTCCTTTATCAGTTATGTGTTTTGTAAACTTTTTCTTCCAGTGTCCTTTCTTTGTTGTTAATCTTTACCGAAGTATATTTTCAGAGAAAGTGGAAGTGAGGGAGAAGAGCATCAATGTGAGAGAGATACATTGACTAGTTGCCGCCGTATGCACCCCTGTTAGGGAAGTGGAGGGAACCCAAAATTGAGGTACATGCCCTTGACTGGGAATTGAACCTGAGCCCCTTTGCTGCTTGGGCTGATGCTCTAAGCACTGAGCACACTAACCAGGGCTCCACAGTGTCTTTTGAAGAGTGAAAGTTTTATTTTGATGAAATCTAATTTATCAACTCATTTAAAAAATATATATTTTATTGATTTTTTTACAGAGAGGAAGGGGAAGGGGGTAGAGAGTTGAAACATCGATGAGAGAGAAACATCGATCAGTTGCCTCCTGCACACCTCCTTAGGGGATGTTCCTGCAAACAAGGTATATGCCCTTGACCAGAATCGAACCTGGGACCATTGAGTCTGTAGGCGGACGCTCGACCCACTGAGCCAAACCTGTTAGGGCTTATCAATTCACTTTTATGAAGTTTAATTTATCATTTTTTCCATGATAGTATATAATTTTGTGTCCTATTTAAGAAATTTTTGCATAACTCAAGTTCATAAAGATTCCAAAAGAAAATTACTTTTTCTACTCAATGCTTTTGACACCAAATGTCCGGGTTTTCTACATCAAACAATTTTGATAATATCTGAGTTGATGCACATCTTACAGGTTAAGGGTTCAGTCCCACAAGACTGTTCCCCACTTCAGATGCCAATTTCAAGCCCAGGTCTCAAGTACTTTTGAGTGACCAGTTATAAATGGGGGATTCACATAGCCCCCTCCTTGGTTTTGATGATTTGCTAAAAAAGCTCACAGAATTCAGGCAAAACACTTTACTTACTATAGTACTGGTTTATTATGAGTACAACATAGAAGTAACCAAATGGAAAAGATGCATGAAAAGGTGTATGAGAGGGAATGTGGGGTTCCAGGCCTCTGGGTATGTCATTCTCCCTGAACCTAATGTGCTCGTTTACCTGGTAGCTTTCTGAACCCCTTCATTTGGGGTTCTTGTGGAGGCTCCTGTTACAAAGGCATGTTACATAGGCATGATTGATTAAATCATTGGCCATGATGACTGAGTTGATCTCCAGATCCTCTGAGGATTGGGGCTGAAAGTTCTAACCCTCTAATGTGATTGGTTCCTCTGGCAACCAGTTCCCATCCTCCAAAGGTCACCCGATTAGCATAAACTCAGGTATGGTTGAAAGGAGCTCCTCTCATCCCTGTTACTCAGAAAAAATTTTTGGGAGTTTTATGTCAGGAACTAGGGGTAGAAATGAAATAATGCATTTCTTATGTCACAGTTTCTCTCCTATTATTATCTTCTAGAAGTTTATAGTTTTAGCTACTCCCTCTTCCCCCCTTTTTTTAAGGCTGATGGTCCCTTTAGAATTAATGTTTGTGTAGGACACGAGGTAAGGATCAAGGTTCATTTATTTGCATATTGATTCCTATTTTTCCAGAACAATTTGTTAAAAAGGTTAGCCTTTCTTCATTGAATTGTCCTGGCCTCTTGGCTGAAAATCAGTAGACCACATGTGTTGATCTGTTTCTGGACTTTGCATTTTGTTTCATAGATTGCAGTTTATCATTAAGTAAATACCACATTGTCTTAATTACTGTAGCTGTCTAGTAAAGAGTTCAATTAACTTTTTTGT
Organism: Pipistrellus kuhlii; assembly: GCF_014108245.1. Taxonomy (NCBI): domain Eukaryota; kingdom Metazoa; phylum Chordata; class Mammalia; order Chiroptera; family Vespertilionidae; genus Pipistrellus; species Pipistrellus kuhlii. Next base: position 17,224,438 of record NW_023425438.1, read on the forward strand.
ATTTGAAAAATAATTTAGAGGAAATTTAACTTTAAATCTTTGTAGACTGTCAGAAAATGATATTTCAATAATTAACATTGTGTATTTACATTTTAAAGTTTGCTTTAAAAATTACTTTAAGGACATGAACTTTCTTGATTTACTAACAATTTTAGGAGTTAAAGTAGGCATTACTAGGAAATTTTATAAATGAAGAAGCTATAAGATTTACGAGGGCTAAGTTAAATATTATACAATTTGTGTGATGAAGCAAGAACTAAACTCCAGATGTCACGCCTTTAAAAATCTGACGTGCTTTTCTTCTATACCACACTATTTTCATTTGCTACTATTCTCTAAAGTGAAATATTGGAGAATGAGTGTTTTATTAAAAAATTACTAAATTTTAATTTTAGAGCTTTAGGAGAACTGTGAATCTATTTTCCTTGGTCACCAACGTCATAAGACACATTAAGAAGTCAAAATGGGTACCCTAGCTGGTTTGGCTCAGTGGTTAGAATGTTGGCCTGAGAACTGAAGGGTGACTGGTTCACAGGCTTGATTTTGTAGGTCCGGGAGGCAGCCAATCGATGTGCTGCCCTCTCATTGATATTTTTTTCTCTCTGTCTCTCCTCCTCCATTCCACGCTCTAAAATTCAATGCAAAAAATGTCCTCAGATGAGGAGTAACAAAAAAAAAAAAGGTAAAAGTTGGCATTATTATTATTATTATTATTGTTAGTGTGTTTTACAACATTTTAAATTTAGAAATGTGGGAAAGAGGCAGCAGGATTTATTAAATGAAAGCTGAAAGATTCCCTTTTAAAAATCTGTTTTAAGAATTGAGGATATTCTTTTCAAAATGAGAACAAGAATAATAAAACTTAAATTTTAGGCTATTTGAGTGTGGGTATTCTGTATTTTAATGCCAAACTTTTACTACCTTAAGTTCCTTCTCACAAAATCCCAACAACCTGAGATCATGGTCAAGAGATTCTTATAGGACTACTAGTGAAAGATGATGACAACTGGGGTTTGGGTAGTCATGGTGAAAGAAGTGGTAGCATTTGTAATATATTTTGAAGAGCCTATGGATGTGCTGTTAGATGCATGTAAGGATGAAGAAAAGGAGTAAATCATGGATAATTCCTAGTTTATTAGCCCGATCAACTTGGGAAAAAGAAATAGGATAGAAGCTATTAGAGCCTTTTAAAAAGTTTTTATTTTTAATTTCAAAGTTGTTTTTAAAATATATTTTTATTGATTTCAAAGAGGAAAGGAGAGTGAGAGAAAAAAACACCAATACATCAATAATGAGAATCATTGATCAGTTGCCTCCTGCACGCCCTTACTGGGGATTGAACCCACAACCCAGGCATGTAACCTGACTGGGAATCAAGCTGTGACCTCCCTAGTTCCTAGGTGGACACTCAACCACTGAACCATGCCAGCCAAGAAAAGTTTTATTTTTATGGAAAGTAAAATTACATCTCAAGAGTTGGAAGATAGAGACAAGATGAAATTACTTATGATCCTACCCTCCTAAACAGTCCTTTTTAGTGTTTTAATGTGTGTGTTTATAGTCTTATAATCAAACTTTAATGTTACAACTTAACTCTGTTGAAGCATGAAAACAGCAATAGACAATCCTATATAATAAAAGCTTAATATGCTAAGTTGTCTGGTCAACTGGTCAGCTGTTCAACCAAAGCATAATATGCTAATGAGATGCTAAGGCTGCTCAACTGCTCACTGTGACATGCACCGACCACCAGGGGGTACCAGAAGGTAGCCTTTTCGTCCTATAGTTTAGCTTGCTGCTGGGTTCTGCCCGATCAGGACTGAGTGAGATGGGCTGGGCACCCACAGTCCCACCCTGGCTAGCCAACCTCCCGCATCTCTCCCTGGCCCCGATTGTGCACCAGTGGAGTCCCTTGGCCTGGCAGCACCCTCTTGCAATTTGGGACCCAGAGGATGTCAAAGAGCTGGTTTTCTCTCAATCCTGCAAGCCAGGCTGAGGGACCCCATTGAAGAGCCTATGGATGTGCTGTTAGATGCATGTAAGGATGAAGAAAAGGAGTAAATCATGGATAATTCCTAGTTTATTAGCCCGATCAACTTGGTGCAGTTACTTGGTATAGGGAAGACTTAGATGGATTAGAAGAGCTGTGGAGGAATCTCTGTTCTTAAAGGGAAATACAGAATACCCACACTCAAATAGCCTAAAATTTAAGTTTTATTATTCTTGTTCTCATTTTGAAAAGAATATCCTCAATTCTTAATTGGTACACAAATTCGTGCACTGGGCCTCTAGTGTATAATAAATAACTTTTGTATTACAATTCATCATTTTCAGGTTTTTTCCCCCCAGTCCTTATTAGAGACCCTGAGATTCTGGGTACATCTGTAAAAAGCATTCAGGGTTTTGCTAACTAAAAGGAGTGATAGGTGGAACCCAACAGTAGTAAAATTGTTTTTGCAGGCTCTGACATAGTGTACAGTGTCGCTGAGAGTCTATAGGAATTGATATGTTTGGATGGTTAGATCAATTAGCTAACTATACATTAGTCTTTAGCTACAGCACAACATGCTTCTTAGTAAATACATAAAGTATACACAATTTTTTCTACTGAAGGATAAAAAGAGGAAAATATTTAGAATTATGTCTGTTGTGTGTTTAGGCTGAAAGTGGGAAAATTTCCAAAGAAAGAAGTTGCTGTTGCAATTTTAATTCTTAAGGCCAACCCCAATCTAATGCTGTAATAACTAAAGATTTAAATTCTTTTAAGTTTTAGCTTTTTAAAATCTCTGTTCTTAAAGGGATATTGTTATGTTTGGGTTTAGCTTTTTCACCTGTTACTAATTCGTTAAGAATCATTGAATGCACTCTTCTTTTTGCATGTGTTAATCTTAATTGTCAGATGATTGTAGGATTTCCATTCTGCTACTTTTAGGTAAATTTATGCTTTGCTCATTTTAAATTATATTTATAATACATTATTTTTTTGTAGTCTATAAATACAAGATATCATAAACTTCTTTTTTAATGTTAATGATGTATTTAAAACTGAAATATTCTAAATATTTGGTGAATAAAATAAAATTTTAAAGTATAAGATTAGACAACATATATATGAGTGTGTATATATATATGTATATTAATATATAAAATAAATTTATTGATTTTTTACAGAGAGGAAGGGAGATGGATAGAGAGCTAGAAACATTGATGGGAGAGAAACATCGACCAGCTGCCTCTTGCACTCTCCCCACTGGGGATGTGCCTGCAACCAATGTACATGCCCATGACCGGAATCGAACCTGGGACCCCTCAGTCCACAGACCATGCTCTATCCACTGAGCCAAACTGGTTTCGGCATATATATTTATATTTTTAAATTATTTTTCACTGTGCATTTTTGTTTTTTTTCATTGTTGATTTGTTTAACTTATGTAGTACTATGAACACAGATCCTTTGTCAACTATATATTCTATTTTTCTCCATGTTTTGACTTGCCTAGTTATTTTCTGAATGATGACCTTTGATAACCAGGAATTTTAAATTTGTGATGAAGTTTAATTTTTTGTTTTTTTCCCTATGACTAGAGTTTTTACTTGTAGGTCTATGGTCTTCTTTAAATTAATTTCTAAATGTGGTATGTGATATGGGTTAAAGTTTATTTTTTAAATTTATAAACAATAACAAATAGCCTTGTTTGTTAAAGACTGGCTTCTTAATTACATTTAGAATATTACATTATAAAGTAATTAGATCTGCAAGTAATTATGTGGTTAGCAGCTCATTGGTTATCAAAACTGTGCTTCTGCAGTCAGAATTACAGGTTCATTTCTTCAGGATCCAGTTAAATTGGCCTTATTTTGTGGCCATAGAATATATTACTAACATGCTTTAGCCATTTGGTTGATTTGTATTGTTTTTCTGAAGTAAGGGGATATAAGGTGACTCCATTGTGCTGTCACATGAAACAGTAGAGCATATATTTTACATGATAATTCACTAATTTAATTTTGTGTGGAAGACAGTACATTATTACATTTGTAAAGGGTATAGTATTCATTGTAATATAATGCCTAATTTAGTATGCTCAGTTTTTATGCCTTATTAAAATAAGTAGAAATACGTGATTTCTAATAAACATTATGAAGTAATTTTCCCAAATTTTTTTTTATATAGTACCGTGTTTCCCTGAAAATAAGACATCCTCCGAAAATAAGACCTACTTACAGGTTTCCTTCTGAGTGAAATATAAGGCATCCCCTCAAAAATAAGGGCCCCCTCCCCCCCAGGCTAAACATGAGAGATTTGGTCCACTGATTCTGAAAGAAATGGAGTCACAAGAAATTCACCAGGAAATTCAGGAATTGAATTGTTATGATGATGTTCCAGAAGATGATGACATGATTGTCATTGAATAAATGAGTAAATTCTTGATACTGTAGGATTCACAGTTTGTCTGGTTTGTGTTGACAACAACCGTACTACCGTACCGTATACAGGTAATAAATTTCCTTTATTTTCATTTAACAATAAATGTAAACCGTATTCTTCTTCATGGAAAAATAAGACATCCCCTGAAAATAAGACCTAGCGCATCTTTGGGAGCAAAAATTAATATAAGACACTGTCTTATTTTCGGGGAAACAGTAGGAAATGTAGCTATGATACTGTAAAGTTAATTTGTTGTTAGGTTTTGTGGATAAGTTATAATTATAAAAGTATAAAACAGCAGAATTCTAAATGTAAGTCTACATATGTTTCTCTCAATATATAGATATTACATTGACTTACATTGAGATGTATTAAATATGAATTCTTTTTTAAGAAGCTGAATTTGAATTCTATTACTCTGATAGAATTTGTGCCAGCCTTCGGTTAATCATTATTTTGTTGATTATGTTTGGTTCAAGATCATTCATTTTTCAAAGAGCTTTAATGCGATATAGCATGTTTACAATAGGAAGTCTGGGGACGGAAATGAGCCTCAGGTCATTGGAGATTTTTTCCTCCAATCTTTATTGCACCAAGTGTTATTAAAGTTAATTTTTTTTTCAGTAACTGAATTCTCCATCGAACCTAGTATTTCATTAACCAAATGTTATGGGATCAGTTATTCCTTTTTTATGGTAGACAAATGTATTTGATGATTGTTTAAATATTAATCATGCTTTATATTATACTGTCATCACGATGAAACATTTTATTTTCATTAAATTGAAAATGATAATTGAGAATTTTGTAATTATAGAAATTTGAGATTGAATCTTCCTTATATGTTTACTAGCTTTGGAAGCTTGGGCAAATTATTTAACTTCTCTGAGCCTTAGTTTTCTCATTAATAAATTTGGATAAAATGTTTGACTTGCAAGATCAGGATTAAAAGGACATATAAAAAATATATAACACTTACTATGTGCTTAATTTAGTGCAGCATTGTTATGAATATCATCACCTTCTGACACTAGTTTATACTAAACATCGAAGTTGGGGTACCAGTCATCTATATCCCTCTTTCCAGTTTCTAATCTATACTAATAAAAGCCTAGGTCAGCGTTTTTCAACCGCTGTTCCGCGGCACACTAGTGTGCCGCGAGATGTTGCCTGGTGTGCCGTAGGTGCAGACAAGACAAGAATTTTATAATTTTTCACTATTTTGTTTACTTAATATTTCATAACAAAGTAATTATAAAATACTTTCTTTGTGTTTATTTGATTCCTATTCAAGAGAATTACTTTATATATAGTCAATATAGGCACAGAGTTAAATTTTTTAACATTTTCTAATGGTGGTGTGCCTCGTGATTTTTTTCATGAAACAAGTGTACCTTTGCCCAAAAAAGGTTGAAAAACACTGGCCTAGGTGGCCCTTGTGCACGAAATCGTCACAAGATGGCCGCCACAAGATGGCCTGGAAGTAACCCAGGTTGATGACCATATGCACAGTGGAGGCAGGGTCCACGCCCCTCTGCTCAGTGAGGCCTGGGGTTCCCATGGCTCCGTGTGGCATGGAGGAGGCGGGGCCTAAACTGGCAGTCCCTCGAGTGGTCCCAGATTGGAGAGGGTGCAGGCCGGGCAGAGGGACACCCCTCTTCCCCATGCATGAATTTCATGCACCAGGCCACTAGTAGATAAATAATCAACACCATATAAGACAGATGCTCCCATCTCTTTCTAAAACTTAGGCTCTCTGATAATACTGGAATTTGAGACTACAATATGGATTTATGGACAAATTGGAAGTTGGCTACTATCCTTAACAAATTCTTCTCCATGGGGAGAGTTCAATCTACTATGCCTTTCTGAATACACTTATCTGACAGCGAACTGGAAGGTTACAAGCCTCTTTACACACCTAGTTATCAACCAAGGAAAAGCCAGAGCAAGGTTAAGTGTGAAAAGAGGGAAGATGGCCCTGTTTTCTATGCAGTAACCTCATTTCTTTTTGTTAAAAATGAAGTGCAGCCCTAACCAGTTTGGCTCAGTGGATAGAGCTCTCTTTGCAGTACTCGGGTATTAGGGGAACAAGACTTGGGAAAGGAGAATGATGGGAAAAGACTTAGAAACAAATAGTTGAAGGTATTGTAGTGAGGATGAAAAGGATATATCTTGGGGGATATAGGATGGATAGGGAAAGCATTGAAGCCAAGGCTGATAGATAGGGAGAAAATGGAGGAGCATACCTATCAGAAGTTTCCATGAGGTTAAAGAGTCAAGTGTGATGAGAAAAAAGTGTGAAAGGGTAAGAACTAGCAGTTGTAGGACAAAGTAATGAATTTTAAGATTTCAGATGAATATTCTGGGTGATAAGGTCTAGAGTGGTCATAGAAATGGACTATTTGGTTGAGTATTGGAGGTAAAGACTATTGTAGTTGGCTGTCTCCTTAGTTCTTACGGCTAAGATATTCACATGGATCTGGAAGTAACCCAGGTTGATGACCATTGAAAAGGCAAGTGAGATAGACAGGCTTCTATGCAAGTGAGAGAGTGATTGGGAAGTTGGTTGATGATAATGGTGAAGGTTTGGTAGAGCCTAATTACAGATAAAGAAGAAAAGTTGTAACAAGAAAGTTGGAATAATCACATGTGTGCCACAATAGGGGAAGTAAAAAAATGCTGATATTTCCTATTCTGTTGTGTGAGAGGTATAGAGAACAATAGGTAGAGCGAAGTTCTGTAAAGTATCCAGGGAAGTTTATTTATAAAAGAAGCAGCATTGCAAAGGGCATAGTGAAAAACATTGGAAAGGAGGGTAACCTATTAAGAGAGAAGGAACCAAGCTTTACTGAAATTCAAGGTCTGTCAGATGGTGAATGCGTTAAGGAAAAAAGTGATCTATATATTACTGTGGAAGCATGGAAGGAGGAGACCATTTGCTATAAGTATTACATGGAACGTTATTTGTGCCAGTCTCAAAAACAATTTTGAGCCCTCGCTGGTTGGATGGGGTGTCGGCCTGCAGACTGAAGGGTCCTGGGTTTCATTCCAGTCAGCATGTACCTAGGTTACAGACTCCTAGGCCTGGGCCCTGGTATTGATGTGTTTCCCTCACATCAGTATTTCTCTGTCTCTTTTAGTCTCTCTGAAAATCAATGGAAAAATATCCTCAGGTGAGGATTTAAAAACCCCCCACAAAAACAAATTTTGATGTAGTATCCTTCCTTAATGAGATGAACAATGGCTGGGTAAATAAATTGCCAATATTTAGAAGTATCAATACTGTGTAGACATGAGTAAGGAAGTATGAATTTCAAAGGCCTTTGCTCTACATATGGTTACAGATAACCTGTGAATTCAGTGTAAATACTTACGTAGATAAATGTTAATTTGTGGTTGCCAGGCAAATTTAATTCATTCAACAAATGCATAATGAATTTTTATTTGCTGCTCATTGGGATCAAAAACTCTCTGTAGTTGAAAAGAGTTTCAGAAATGTGGCACTAATTCAGACTCATAAATTTTCTCTGTAGAAACAATAATCCTTAAATTTAGCACTTTGGCTCTAAACAGCATAACAAGTCTAAATTCATACCTAAAGGAATGTTTTAAATCTTTTTTAACATTTTAAGAGATTTTGCAGACACTCGTCTGATAATATTGGCATATCTTTTTCAAATATTTTGTGGGAGAAAAATAGCACCTAAAGCAAAGGACTGAAATTTCCAGTGCTCTACAGAGGAGTGTAGGAGAAACAAGCAAGAAATGAGGGCTCACCCACAAACTCGCACAGGTTTTTGCCACCTACTCTATTCTGCTGATTTCTCCTATAAGTTACTCAGATCAATGAAATGAATTATATCCTCTAATTGTTGACTGTAACAGCAACATGGCAGTGGTATAGTATTTCCCATTGTTCCCAAGGTTAGAAGATGACAATTTTTAGATTTATGACTTAGTTTAAAGTTTGAAGTCCATATAAATAAATTCCTTTTAAGTGGAGGATACCTTATTCTAATTTCCATCAATAGAGTTGAGTTTCTGAAGATTCTGTGAAGTGTTAATTTTCAGAGTGTTTTTCTTGCCTGCATGCTTACTAGGAATTATAACTGTGAAAGCATTCTCCCAAAATTTAGCTATTCAATTAAATGAATATGTCATAATAATGAACACTTATTGAGCACCACTGTGTTTCAGGTTCTGATTCGAGTACTTCACATGGCCTGGCCTGTGTGGTCGTCCTGTACACCAGGTCACAGGTCAGACGCCCCTCAGGGCATGTGCCCAGGATGTGAGTGTTTGGGAGCAGCCTATCAGTTTCTATAACTCCCCTCCTTTCTCTGAAATCAATAAAAACATATTTTTAAAAAGTACTTAATATATATATTGACTCAATCTTCACAATAAGTTTATAAAGGAATTAGTATTTTTAGCCCCACTTTACAGATAGGAAACTAAGGCATGGATTAAAAGTAACCTTGTCCAAGGTCATACAGCTAGTCTTAGTGTATGTCAGTTTTTAATTTAGTTTATGAAGTTGAATTTAGGACCATTAAACCTTTAAGAACTTAAAATATAAGTTATAAATATATAAATATATAAATATATAAATATATAAATATATATATATATATATATATATATATGTGTGTGTGTGTGTGTGTGTGTGTGTGTAAAACTAAGCAACCAGCTGATAGTTATGACACACACTGATCACGAGGGGGCAGACACTCAACATAGGAACGGAAGCCACAGGCATGGAAACATGGTACAGACTGATGAATCTCAGAGGGAAGGGATTAACCAAAGATCTTATATGCATACTAGAGGTCGGGTGCACAATCCTTCAGCCTGGCCTGCACCCTCTCGCAATCCGGGACTTCTCGGGGGATGTCAGAGAGCCAGTTTTGCCCAATCTCTGCAGGCCAGGCTGAGGGACCCCATCAGTGCACGAATCCGTGTACCAGGCCTCTAGTCTATAGTAACACTTTACATAAGTATCATTTAAAGGTAAGGTGTGGATGGTTTGTTTGTTTTTCATAATCCATAGACATAGATTATCTTTATATGGTAGCCTTTTTTGTTTATCATAGGGTCTGAAATAAAAAACCTTTTGAATCTGTATTAGATGAGTATATTTTTTCTGAACTTGAATAAATTTGGTTTGTCATTATTTAGCAAACCAAATGTCTTAACACAGCTATAACTAAAGTTATCATAACAATTCACTTGAGCATTATATAGATTTTATTTATAGTACAATGGTGGTATCATTACCTATGGAAACATTTATTCAGGGTAGCTATAAAGTCTGGAAATATATATAACTTATAATATTAACCTATGGTTCCAGACTAACATTTATTTAGTGCTTGCTTTGTATTAAGTATTATGTCTAGTAATAATTAATGTCATTTTCTAATACTTTTTAAAATTGAATTTATTTAAACAATACAACAAAATTTAATCAACAATATAGTTGCCGTTGTTTTCTACTACTTGTGCCCAACGCTCAGGAAGCATTTTAATCCCTCTGTTGTAAAATTCTTGTGATTTTGATGCAAAAAATTCGGTCAATGCATTTTTGAGGCATTCTTCATTATTAAATTTTTTTCCAAGAAGAAAGTTTTGCAAAGAACGAAACAAATGGTAATCGGAAGGGGCAATATCAGGAGAATATGTAGGTTGAGGGAGAACTTCCCATTCCAACTGGCGCAGTTTTTCAGCAGTGATTCTTGCAGTATGCGGTCGTGCATTATCGTGGTGAAGAATTACGCCCTTCCGATTGATCAGCGCGGGTTCTTTTTCTCTTAAAGCTTGGGCTAACCTTTCCAATTGGGCACTATACACTGCACTTGTAATGGTTTGGGTAGATGGTAAAAGTTCATAATGAAGAATTCCTTTAAAATTCCACCAAACACACAACATCACTTTTTTCGCATGCAAGTCAGGTTTTGGCGTGGGCTGCGGAGCATCATTTTTGTCCAACCATTGAGGCCGCCTTTTCAAAGTAACATACAGCACCCATTCTTCATCTCCGGTAACAATTTGCTCTAAAAACGGCAAACGGTTTTGACGAGAGAGGAGCGAACTGCAAATTGTGACTCTTTGATTACGGTTGTTGTCAGTCAACTCATGAGGAACCCATTTTCCAAACTTTTGGACTTTGCCAAGTGCATGCAATTGATTGGAAATTGTTTTTTGTGAACAATTTAAAGTTGTCGCAAGCTCTTGTTGGGTAATTTGAGGATTTTGCACCAAAAGAGCTTGAAGAGCTTCTTGATCAAAATTGGACACACGGCCTCGACCACTCTTGTCATCTAACGAAAAATTTCCCTCGTGAAATTTCTCAAACCAATGCTGGCATTTTGTGGCGCTAACTGCATCTTGACCAAGAACACTACAGATGTTTTTTGCAGCCTCACATGCTTTTCTTCCTAATTGGAACTCGTAAAGCATGCAGTGCCGAATATGCTCTTCATCCGCCATTTCTTAGCCCTAGTTTTGCAACAAAAACCAAACCAAACACAAACTTTTTCAAGCAAAACTTGTTAATTGCACTTCACACGTTCTGTAGATACCACGTGTTTGAAGGTTATGTCAATACAAGTCAATGCCAAGCAAGATTTTAAACGAATGTTTAAGAACGACATTAATTATTACTAGACCGGATATAGCACTTCACATGTTGTCTTTTTTTTTTTTTTTTTTTTTTCATTCCTCACCTGAGGATATGTTTTTATTTATTTTTTAGAGAGAGAGGAAGGGGCAGGGGAGAGAGAGAGAGAGAAACATCGATCGTTTGTCTCCTGTATGTATCCTGTCTGGTTATCGAACTCACAGTTTTTTGGTGCATGGGACAATGTCCAACCAACAAAGCTACCTGGCCAGGGCTTTGTGTTTATCATTTTTAATCCTCACCCAGTCTTACAAGTTAGATAATATTATCTGTCTTTAATTTCTTTTTTTTTTAGAAATCTGAGTTTAGAGCCATTAAATAACTGGAAAAACTACAAAATTAGTTACATAGACAACTTTTGAATCCAGGTTGGTCTGAATTTCTTGTCTACTCTGCTATATGGCAGGGATTGACAGACTTTCTGCTAAGTGTGGCCAGGTAGTAAATATTTTAGGCTTTGTGGGCAGAATTACTTTGTTGTTTTTGTAGAGTAGTCTCGGACAATACCTGAAAGAATGGGTGTGGTTGTGTTCTGATAAAACTTTATTTATGGATACTGAACTTCATATAATATTTATGGGTCCTGAAATACTATTCTTTGTTTTTTAGCTATTTAAAAATGTAAAAAACTATTCATAGTTTGCTGGTTCTAGAAAAACAGGTGATGGGATCAGATTTGACTTGTGGGCAGTAGTTGGCTGACCCCTGCTGAATGGCTTATTGTAATTGTTCTTTCCCCCACCAATCATATAGAATAAACTAGTATTATTAGGTATAGTTACAAGTCAGAAGTAAATCTAGGTAAATGTTTCTTTGAGCTAATGAAATGCTATATTTTAATTCTTCACATTACCATACCATATGCTTTTTGAAATCATAAATATTCAACTCTTAGTCATTCTTAGTAAATTGTCATTTTTTCTGGAATCATAAAAAAAAACACCTTTGATTGTAGGCTAAAGTATATAAGTGCTGAGGTAATTTGATTCTTCTGGTAAGGGAAAAGGGGTGTTGGAAATACAATGAAGTGTTCTCAAAAAAGATGATTTGGGCAGAATTTACAAAATTGGCATCTTAGATTATAATTTTTCATTTACTAACTTGACTTTGTAGGGTGAATTTCATATAGTAAGTTTGGCTTGTGTGCAACACAAAATACTTCCAGATGTGATCACTGATACATGGAATTAAAAAGCTTAATGAAAACTTATAGTGTTGACAAGTCAACACTAATAAAACCTGTCCTTACATATAGTAAACTTTATCAGCAAACATTTACATTTAAGTAGTATTTGGTAAGGAAAAGAGATACACTAAAACTAAATTCCAGCTTAACCAATAACAGCTATAGCTGTAGATGGTGTTGGATAAAATGGTTCTTTATAGGGACTATCTGGTTGATGCTGAGTCAGCTCCCTCAGCTTGCCTAACCCACAATAAGCACTCAATAAATGTTTGATGTTAAATGGAGAATTCAAAAGATCTTTTAGCACAAAAGAAAAGGTTCTTTTTAGGAATTGTCAAAAATAGTGAATCAGTCAGATTCTAGACAACGGAGAAATTATTTGTATTAATACTGTGTCAGAATTACTTAGTGGTTGGCTATTGCCTATAATATGAAACCCAAAAGCCTTCTTTAATTTGTCCCAGCCTTCGTTTCAAGCCTTGATTTTTAAAAAAAATATATTTTATTGATTTTTTACAGAGAGGAGGAGAGAGGGATAGAGAGCTAGAAATGTCGATGAGAGAGAAACATCGACCAGCTGCCTCTTGCACACCCCCTATTGGGGATGTGCCCGTAACCAATGTACATGCCCTTGACTGGAATCGAACCCGGGACCTTTCAGTCCACAGACTGACGCTCTACCACTGAGCCAAACCGGTTTCAGCTCAAGCCTTGATTTTCATTCTTCCAGTGTTAACAGACTATAGTCAATCTTTATTATTCACTCATTTATCCACAAATATTTTCTCACACTAGAGACCCAGTGCACAGATTTGTGCACCAGTGGGGTCCCTTGGCCTGGTTTGTGCCCTCTTGCAATCCGGGACCCCTTGGGGGATGTCAAGATAGCCGGTTTCAGCCCAGTCCCCACAGGCCGGATCCTGACAGGAAGGATCCGGATTCAGACAGGCCTGATCCAGACAATGAGCCCAATCCTGTGTGTTGAGTGCCTGTCCCCTGTTGTTCAGTGCATGTCATAGCAACATGTCAGTCAGTCGCTTAGGCTTTTACATATACAAGTTGGAATGTTCTTTCTTTTTTTTTGCCTAGCCTGTTTTGTTTAGACTTTAAGCCCTAAATCAAACCTCTTTCAGTAGGACCATTCTTGTCCATAGTGACATTTTTTGCCTTCTAAATTTTTAGCACTTTCTTTGGTAGTTATTCTTGTAGTGCTTTGTGATATTTCTTATAAAAATATTTGTTTTTATCACCCCCGTAAGATGTAAAACTCTTAGACCATAGAGACCATATTTATACTTGTTTTGATATATCTTAGAACTTGGAAGAACAGTTAAAATTTAATGAATTGCATGTGTATGGTATAGAAATTTTTTCCTAAGATGCATTATTTCTCTTAACTTCGTTTTGAAATAATCTCAAAAGTTGTAAAACTTAACACAAAGAACTGCTGAATATTCTTATACAGTTGTTAACATTTTGCCACATATGTCTTATAATTCTTTCTCTACATACATTTCTTTTCTACTGAACCCTTTGAGAGTAAGTTGCAAATATAATAGCCATCTATCCCATTTTAAATACTTCAATGTATATTTCCTAAGAATAAGCTCTGAGTGACCAGCTGCAAAAACAGTAATTTTATTGTTATGGTTTTTTATTTAATTGTGAATAAGTTTGAATGTTTGTGAATATTTTATATGCTACGTAAATTTACATAAATGTCTAAAAAAATGAAAGATTGAGTGACATGTGAAAAAAGGCAATTATATACTGCTGGGTGTTAAATACTAAGTGATAGAGGTGAAGCTTATAAGAATTTAGGGAAGGTAGGGTTCCTTGTTGAATAGAATAAAAGGAAGAACTTCATAGAAGTAAGACCTATAGTGGGTCCTGAAAATGGGATGTGGGGAGGTGGGTGAAGTTATTTCAGGCCAAAGTGAACTGAATGAGCATTATCTGGAGAAGAGGAAATTGGCGTGGATGCAATCTTATGTTGATACAAACTGGAGTAGTTTGAAAGTATTGAAACCAATGGATTGATTGCTGTCTTTTTTAAAGGTTTAAAGACACTTTTAAAGTATGACATGTGTAAAGGGGTCAATTCTAATTATTGAACTACTTAGATGTTTAAAATCTACAGATAAGATATTGTTAGAGACATTGAAGTTTTTATGCCTCCAGGAAGGTTATTATACTTTCTCATTGAAACATGAGATTTAAGTTGTGTAAACTGCTCCTGTTAACTGCATAGTGTCGCCAGGGTTCTCACTAGGGTAAGATTTACTCTTTGTCTTGATGGATAATATAAACTTAGGCTGGCATCAAACAGTAATAGTTTCTTCCCAGATATGTATTAACCCACTTAAAAATGGTATGTATACATATATAATGGTTTTTTTAGTTATGGTACTTGACTACTTTGGGACATTTATGATTATCTGTTAAGATGATAATGTTTTTGTTGTTGATTTTAATGAAAATTTTCTTATTTTTTGCATATTTTACTTACAAAGTAGTAATATGGTGTTTGAAATTTGAACGAGTATATATACTTTTTAAATTTATTGATTTGAGAGAGAAACATTGATTTGTTGTTCCACTTACTGATATATTCATTGGTTGATACCGGTATGTGCCCTGACTGGGAATCAAACCCCAAACCTTGGCATGTAGGCACAATGCTCTAACCCAGTGGTCGGCAAACTGTGGCTTGTGAGCCACATGTGGCTCTCAAGCCGAGGTTTGCCGCTCTGTTGACTAATGAGTTTGCCGACCACTGCCTTAGGGGAAAACGCAGTGGTCAGACAATGGATCTAGTATGAACTTAAATAACACAACTTATGTCTAACACATTTACTCTATAAATGTCATCCAAATGGAAAATTTTTAAATTTCTTATTTGTATTTATTGATTTTTGAGAGAGAGAGAGAGAGAGAGAGAGAGAGAGAGAGAGAGAGAGAGAGTCTTGTTTCACTTATTTATGCATTCCTTGGTTGATTGTTGTATGTGCCCTGCCTGGGAATGGAGCTTGCAACCTTGGCAAATTGGACAGTGCTCTAACCAACGGAGGTAGCTGACCAGGGCCCAAAAGAGAAAACTTTTTAAAGAAATTGCCTGTTATTTGTTGTTTAATTGAATTTTTAATATATAGTGAAGTTTATATTTTTTAATAGGGTAGGCAGAGCTATTTTCAACTATTTAGCTTTTTCCTTTATCTGTTTATTGTCACCTGCTTAGCCTAGAATTTACAAGGTTCTTTTTTATTTTTCAGTTCATTGAAAATGGACCATTGATCAAAGCAAAGGACTTGGACTAAATATTTGCTGTTTAAGGGGCCTTGTTTATTCTGGTTTTCTAAAAAATCACCAAGAACTTAGTAGCTTAAAATAGCATTCATGTTGTTGTATATCACATTATTGTGGGTCATAAATTTGGGCAGAGGTTAGCTAGGTATTTCTTCTCTAATAAGCTCACTTGGTGATATTTGACTATACGCTAAACAGTTTCATTTACATGTCTGGAACCTATCTGGATGGCTGGCAGGCTGGGCTTGTGGGGACTGCCAAACTGAGCGTGTATATATGGCTTCTCTAGCATGGTGGTTCAGAGTAGTTAGACTTCTTAAGTGGCAGCTCAGTACTCCTGGAGAAAGAAACCAGAGTCTTACAATCTGCAAGACTTATTAATACCTAGTCCTGAAAGTTATACAACTTCTGTTAGTCAAAAGCAAGCCACAGGGCCAGCCCAGATTGAAAGGAAAGGACTACATAAGGGCATGAATACTGACTGCATGGTGTGATGTGTTTTTGGGGGGAGAGGGTCATCTTTGAAAACCATACCATTGGTTCTAAGAGTATAACTCTGCATCGTATTTATAAAACTTATTTTTTAATAGAATGGTATTCAGGTAATTTAATCCAAGCTTATTGTAAACTTAAGCTATCTTAATATTTTCATTTCCCTATAACAGTTTCAGGTTTACAGTGAACACCAGTATATCTAGCACAACACTTGTGGTAGTCTCACTAAAGATTTTTGGAGGAAAAGAAGTCCTTTTCTTAAATTATAAAAACAAGCATTCATAATCTCAGCATAAGTACAACTACCCTCATTTATGTGTTCCCTGTTCTTTTTCATTTAATATGGGTTTTTAAAATCCTTACCCGAGGATATGTTTATTGATTTTAGGGAGGGAGAAAGAACACAAAAATGCAAACTCAAACACAAATGTACCCCTAACACAAATGTGCCCCTACTGGGAATCCAGTCCACACCGTATGTATGTGCCCTGATGGAATCAAATTTCAACAGTTTGATATAACAAACACTCTAACCAAATGAGCCACCCATAGGGCTCATGTATTTTTATAGCGATTGCTTGTGTGTATATGATTTTAAAATATTTTTTAAAACGTGAAGTTTTTAGATTATTGTATTATGGCCTGGTAAGTAATGAGTGTCTGATGTTTTATTGAATAGCTACACCACCGTTTCTAACCATGCCGCTATTGGACAATTAAGTTGCTTACCAACTGATAAAAGCTGTTGAATCCAATGAAATGTTATTCTATATAATAAAAGTGTAATATGCAAATTGTCCCCTCAACCAGAGTTCTTCCGGGAGTTCTACCAGGGGGCAGACTGGTCAGGGGAAAGGAGGGAATATCCAGCCGGCTGCCACTAGGGACTCTACCAGTGCACCAATTTCATGCACTGGGCCTCTAGTTGTTATAACATTTTAGTCCGAAACTGGTTACATGCAAAGTTTATCCACCCAACTCACATTACCTAAGGAGTTGAAACTGATGAAGTAAATGGCAGAAAAATAAACAAGGTGGAAGGAAGAAAGATCGATTTCAGTCCCGGTTGGCTTTGAAACTGCATTAGGAACAAATAAAGAAATTAGAAAAAAACTGTATTTTAAACTTTGATGCAATATTTTTATCAACTAAGTAAATTATCATTTTTAGCAGTATTCGGGCAGTTATTTTTAGAGTTGTGCTGAGTAAATTTCCTATTTAAAGTTTACCTACAAGTTTAAGTATATTAGAAACTTTTGGTTTAAATACTAAGAATAGATATGTATATTAACATTTATAATGAATTTAATTACTATTTGTTGTGGAACTCCTGTGAACTCTAAGAAGCAGTAACCAGTTCATATCAATTGCTAATATACACTGAAATAACTATAATTTCACCAGTTTTCACCTATTTTGAACTGATTAGAAAGGGATATTCTAACATTGAAATATACACTGAGTGGCCAGATTATTATGATCTCTGAATGCATAATAATCTGGCCACTGTGTGTGTGTGTGTGTGTGTGTATGTTTGTGTGTATGTGTGTGTGTGTCTGTGTTTTGCATATGTGTTCAGAGATCATAATAATCTGCCCACTCAGTGTTTAGTCTTAGGGATACAGAGTCTTATAGAAGATCATTTATGAGTTCTCTTACAATGATACAAGATGATACTTAATCCATCAAGGAAGTTAAATTTTGTTTTATTAAAATATTTTTCAGAGAAAGCTGTTTTTAGTATATGTGCTGCCGAAGCAAGCACAGAGAAAGCTGTTTTTGATTGTCACAGTTCATTCTGTCTAGAATTAACCTTTACTGTAAAAATTTTTTTTTTATCTAACTATTCATATTCTGTATTGAGTATATTTAAATTTTATCTTATTTGGCCTTCTGTGGAAACAGATGGTTGCTATTTTTCATATAGTAACTTTACATACTTGAAACCTAACATTTATCTTTTAGGGTGTGCTTGTGTTTTAATTAAGTTATTTATATATTACAGATTGACCTAAACAGCATTCTGCCCATGAGAAAGATGCTCTCTGGTGATTATTAAAATATGTTTCTGGACTAAGTTTAGTCATGTTTGTGTGTGTATGTATTCATTATCATAATGAGCAGTTAGTTAATTGAAACTACATTGCTCCATTGCTGGAACTGTCTTTGGAACATATGCCCAAATATAAGATCAATAAATGTTACAGCAAAATGCCTCACTAGAGAAAATGGTCTGGACTTAATCTGACTTTTGAATTGTATATTTGCTCTGGGGAAGACATTGAGAATTTGATCTGAGCTCTAATTATCTCATTTTTTGGCAAATTCTTGGAATGTTAAATTGATCCTGGGATTAATTTATGTGTCTGAGTCAGGTCTGTGGTGATCCCAGAAAATTATATCAGCCTCTGCAAAGTGGGCTCTAGGACATCCCATGTGTTCTACACTTAAGACTTAGTACTTGGATCTCTCATTTTAAAAGATTTCTTCAAAGAAACCATAGATTTAGGGTAATGTAATAAGTCAAGCATAAGAGAGTAATAAGAACATGGCACAACTGATCCTTCTGTTATTCAAGCTCTTTGTCAGCTACATCACAGGTTTAAAATCAGTTATCTGGCCAACCAGTGAGACTCAGTACTTGAGTGTTGACCTCTGAACCAGAGATTATGGTTTGATTCCCAATCAGGGCACATGCCCAGGTTGTGGGCTTGATCCCCAGTGCGGAGTGTGTAGGAGGTAGCCAATTAGTGATTCATTATTGATGTTTCTATCTCTCCCTTCCTCTCTGAAATCAATAAAGTATCGCATATAATAAAAGCCTAATATGCTAAGCATTCGGTCATCTGGCTGGCCGTTCAACCAATCAAAGCAAAATGCTAATGTATGCTAAGGCCACTCAACCACTCGCTATGACATGCACTGACCACGAGGGGGTAGATGCTCCAACACATATATTAGCTTGCTACTGGGGTCCAGCTGATTGGGTTGGGTGAGAAGGGCCAGACACATCCTGGAGCCCTCCTGCTATCCCTCCCTGGCTGGCCTACCTCCTGCATCTCTCCCCGGCCCCAACCGGATCGTGCACCAGTGGATCCCTCAGGCTAGCCTATGCCCTCTTGCAATCCCAGAACCCTCGCAGGATGTTGGAGAGCTGGTTTCGGCCCAATCCTGCAGGCCAGGTCGTGGGACCCCACTGGCACACGAATTCATGCACCGGGCCTTGTATGTATTTAAAATCAGTGATCTAATCCAGTCTAATAAGAAATCATCTTCCCGGTATCAAAATTATTGAGAAGACTTGTTTGAAATATGGATGAATCTTATCCTAACTGTTAATCCTAATAATTAAAATATTAACTAATAATTAAAAAACCAAAAAGTTTATTTCCCATGTCTTAATATTATTCACCACTCCAGGTCTGCATAAAATATAAATAAACTATTTTGGAGGATTAAGTCCTACCCTGTTTCCCTGAAAATAAGACAGTGTCTTATATTAATTTTTCCTCCCAAAGTTGTGCTAGGTCTTATTTTCAGAGGATGTCTTATTTTTGGGGAAACACAGTATTTAAAAACAACAAGGCAATGTATGGGAGTGAAAGTAATAAAAAAATTACAACTGCAGGATTAAGATATTTGATTCACATGGAAGAAATAAATGTTTCTCCCAATTACTACCACTTCTCATATCTCTTCATTTCTTTCTTTCTTTCTTTTTTTAAAATATTTTATTGATTTTTGACAGAGAGGAAGAGAGAGGGACAGAGTTAGAAACATCGACGAGAGAGAATCATCAATCAGCTGCCTCTTGCACACCCCCTCTGGGGATGTGCCCGCAACAAGGTACATGTCCTTGACCGGAATCGAACCTGGGACCTTTCAGTCCGTAGGCCAATGCTCTATCCACTGAGCCAAACTGGTTTCGGCTGCTCTCTTCATTTCTGATAATATATTATAGTGTAGTTTGCCTGTTTTTAAGTATGATCATAAAACATGTATTTTTTTTGTCTGGTTTCTATTATTATCATTATTATTATCTTATTTTATTTTATTTATTTTATTTTTTTTAAAATATATTTTATTGATTTTTCACAGAGAGGAAGGGAGAAATATAGAGAGATAGAAACGTCGATGAGAAACATCGACCAGCTGCCTCTTGCACATCCCCTAACTGGGGATGTGCCCGCAACCCAGATACATGCCCTTGACCGGAATCGAACCTGGGACCTTTCAGTCCGCAGGCCGACGCTCTACCACTGAGCCAAACCGGTTTTGGTGCTATTATTATCTTATTTTAGTCCTTACCTGAGGATATGCTTTTTTTATTGATTTTTAGTTTGTCTGCTTTTATTTTACATACTAAGGGCCCGGTGCACAAAATTCATGCATTGGGTGGGGGGGGAGTCCTTCAGTCTGGCCTGTGCCCTCCTCTCGCAGTCCAGGACCCCTCGCTCCTTACCTCTCAGCTCACTGCTCCTCAGCACCACTGCCGCACAGGTGGGAGAGGCTCTCTCCACTGCTGCTGAGCTCACCAGCTGTGAGCCCAGCCTCTCCCTGAGCAGCGCGCTCTCCCACGGGAGCACACTGACCACCAGGGGACAGTTCCTGTGTTGAGAGTCTGCCCCTGGCAGTCAGGGCGCATCACAGGGACCAGAACACCAGTTGTTCCACAGTTCGGTCAATTTACATATTAGGCTTTTATTATATAGGATGTGGTCTCACCTGGATGTCGTTCATTTCGAACACATTGCACACTCCCCAGTCCTCTTCTATTGATCTTTTAAATGGCTCCTAGATTTTGATGAATCTGTACCAGGCATTAATCAAAAGAGAAGTGTTTTCCCAAGTCTCACTTGAGGAAATACTCTTTTGTCACAAAGGCTTTTTGTTATTAATCTAGATAATTTTGCTTCATTCCTCTGTCTTTTATTAGCTTTGTTGTTAGTTTATTCTTATCTCAATCTTGATAGTGCAACTCTTAACTGTTTAGTTAAGTTTAGGTTTCATCCATTGTAAACTATTTCTTTGGTGTGTATTTATAGCAGTCTTGTTTCTGTTTTACCTTAGGTTGGTTCAAATATCCTTTTCTCAATTATAAATATAAAGCTTAAAAGCAACAAATTCAAGAGATAAACTGCCAATAGTTTCTTTGGACACATACTTCCTTGTATTTGTTCTTTGATCAGTCTTAGGTTTAGAAGTAGTTATCAGAAGAATAAATGCAATATGTATTGCATTCATTAACTTACACCTGTTTAATATGGTTTTGTAAGTCAGACTAAAGATATTTAGAATTTGAATTATTTTCTATTGTACATTTATCTTATTGTAAGCAAGAGTGGTTTAAAATCAGAATATCTGACCAGATATAAATTGTTTATTATTATAGGTCATTTACTAGTGCAGTTGTATTTGTTTAAAATAATTTGAAAAGCTTGCAAATTAAGGAAAATGTTCTCATTGTTAATTACATTCATTATATTTATTGAAATAGTAATAATAAATCAGCCATGTTAATCTTAACGCTTAGGTTTTAAAAATCAATGAAAAGTGATAATTCTTTCAGTTTCTTTACAGTTCATGTAAATTTCATTTTATTTTAAGCAAAAGGAAAAAGGAAATGTGACTTACCACTTAGTCCACACATTGTTTATTTCCTAGTAGAGAAAATACTCACTTTGGGGGCTTTACCTTTGTTATTTATAGAAACTCTTTAGTATATTTGTGTTTCTGTTTCAGAAGGCAAAACCTTTTTGTATTTGAAGCATCTATACCTTACTCTTAACCGAGTAAAAGGTGATTAGAAAAGTAGTACCTGAGGACAACCAAATTATTGTAGAGAATCTTCATGTGGTGCATTAATTCATGTTTTCTGCCTGCGCCTGGAGTTTAGCCAATCCCCAAAGCAGCCCAAGTGTTTTGTCTGAACACTACCTCCTTTTTGCCTGCGTGCTCTGTCTGTTCTCTCTCCTTCAGTTTCTTTGTCTCTCTTTATAAATAAGTAGAAAACCTTTCTTTAGTTCAGAGAGCAAAGGTCCAGCAGAAGAGCTATCTTAAGAAGTTTTTATTTGTGCCAGCTAGAAGTGCTTTGTGGTAGGCCATCTGGACTGGAAGATTTCCTCAGAATGTGAAATATGTCGTGAGATTTAGAAAGCTGGGATTTGCTCTGGACTATCTGGGAAGGCAGCAGGAAACGTAGACAGAACTGGTTTATGTTGCTTGTGAAGTAGGTGGCAAGAATGGAAGACAGCTTGCCTGGTCTCGCTTCAGTGTATGGTTCCTCTGTACTTACGAACTTCTGCACTGGTAACGTATCTCTCCTTTCCTGGGAATTCAGACCTGTCCCACAAACTTTACTGCTTGTGACAAAAGAAGTCTGAGGAGTTGGAATAAATCTAGATCCCTTCCTTTTTTTTTAATCCCTCCTTCCTTTAGAAATATGTGTCAATAATGGCATAAGTATTTAAGACTATAACCACTGTATAAACAAATATATTTCTGTTGTGAGGACAGAGTGGACTTTGCTCAACTTGTTCTTTCCCTGCCTACCCCCAAAAGATGGTCATTATATATTCTTACGTGGGGGGCGGGGGTTAAAACAGCAGATTTTAATGGAAAACAGTAAAAAAAGTATCTCAAATAATAAAATGTAATTAAGCTGAATGTTTGCTTCTATAAAGTCTAACCAAAAAAACTTCATGAAAAGCAGTTAATTATCAGAATATCGTTTTTTAATTCTGTGTTAAATTAAGTAAGACTTTGAAAAAAAAACACCATTTTAATTGTGAATGAATTTTGGAGATAGAAGGAAGTGAAGTCCTTTCCTGGGACTAGTCATCACGCTCAGAGTACTGTAGTAAAATGTTATTAAAATTTTCTTAACACAATTTCCCTTTTAATTTTCTGCTAGTAGGTAAGTTTTTAGTAAGAATAACCTACAAGGAAAATACAAACTTAGTTTTTAAAAATAGAAAATAAGCCAACAACATATTTTCATGTTAATTTCATTGAAACCAGAAATTAGTCTTATTTTCATATAATCATATTTTTAGCAGGAGGTAATTAATAGTGTCATTTACTAAAGAAATAAAATATGTAAGCTTTAATAGTTAAAATGCCTTATTTAATTAAAACTTCTTTGAGAGAAAAATTTGATTAGAAAACAATTCTTGCATAATTATAAATACATATTCGTATTGGCTTTTGTGGTTTTATTAATATATTTTATTGTGATTTATTTCAAAAAACAAATTTAGCTGTTGTAGATTACATAGTGCATTACTTCTTGATATAGTACTTAATTTATTTCTGTCTTTATGTGATAATATTTGAAGACAACAAATTTCATTTTAGAACAAAGCAAAAAATCATTTTAATTTTATTTTGTCTTAATTTACTAACGTGGCAAATTGTAATTTTGTTTTTTGAAGAAATATTTAAAGACGGTCTTTCTTTGGTTACATTGTATTGATTTTTGTGTCTCTTACTAGACTGAGAATATGCCTCTTGTACATCATGATGCTTATATTTATATTTTTGCAGAAATGTTTTCATTCACTATGGATCAAAATCTACAAATTAACCAAACTTGTATTGAAATTTTGGGTTCAGTACTAAATTGGTTCACATCATAGACTAAGTTAGTTCTGTTATTTTTTTTTACTGAGAAAATAATTAAATTTTATTTACAAAGAATTTTATTTTGTAGACAACTATAAGGAACGAAAAAATCCTCTGAAATCCCACTTTCAAGAGATATACCTTAAGTTTCTCTTTAGATCTATACATATATGTATGGTAACGGATATCCAGTTCTGCTCATATATAGAACACAGTATAAATCTTGCCCTGCAAATTTTTTCTTTCCAGAGTATGTTGTCACTCCTACCATACCTATTTATGATTATAAATATACACCATTCTTTTTAAAGATCTACATAGTATATCATAGTACAACCATTTATTTAATCAGTTGCCTATTAATAGTCCTTTTAAACTATAAAGGCATGGTATTGTTACTGTTTTCTCATGGTTCTTTACCCATATTAGCTCCACTAATCTGATCCTCTGCCATTACCATTCTACATAGTAAGGTCTGCTCAGTGTCTTACATAAGTGCTTTATGAAAGGGAGATCAGAGACCATTTAAAAAATTTTTAATATTTGTTTTTTGGGTGGTATTTTGTATCATGTACTGGTTTGAAATGGACTTTTTCCCCCAAAGGTTCATCAGTAACAACTTATTTTAGGATCATACTGTTAACCCTCAAATCTATCATAAAATCCATCTGGTTTAGTTGTTTTTATGACACAAAACCTCAGGATTTTTTGGAAGCGCAACTCCATTTTTATCTGTTTTGGAATTTACTTGGCAAAAATGGTTTCATTTTTAAAAAAAGTAAAGTAAGCAAGTCATATATGAGTCTAGTAATCCTTATCCCGCAACCCTTTTTCAAAAGAGGAAAGTCACTCAGCTTCTCTCCCCCATAAAAGTATAATATACGTATTTTAATATTTATGGCATAGATGTTTCATAGTCTGTGGATGCCTCCATATACTGTCCCCTGTCCTAAACTATCAGAAATAACTGTTGTCATAAATTTTGGGTATATTATTCCCTTGCTTTGTAGTGTTATTCTGTAAACAGTGGTATTTTCTTTTATATTTTTTGAACTTGATACAAAGCCCATCTGACTTTGTTTTTTACACTCAACATTATATTCCTAAGATTCATACGTGAAGTTGCATATAGACATAGTTTATTTTTTTTCACTGTAATATTCCATTGAATGTTTCTATCAATTTATTTGTGTAATTTACAGTTGGTGGACAAAAAGGTTGTTTTCACTTTGTTTCTGTTATGAATTATGTTGTTGAGTATGTCTCTTGAATTGTAAGTTTGTGCCAGAGCCCAGGTTAGGGAACTGGCAGGCCACCTGTTTGTAAATAAAGTTTTCTTAGAACATACCATACCCAGTCATTTACATATTTATCTATAGCTGTTTTTGTTTTATAAAGGCATCTGAGTAGTTGCTACAGAGACTATATGGTCTGCATAGCCTGAAATAATTTACTATCTTGTCCATTATACAATAGAAGTTTGCCTGTCCTGCTGTAAGATCAAGGTGTATACACATAGGAATGTAATTGCTGGGTCTTAGGATGTATTTTCAGTTTTACTGGATAATGCCAGAGTGGGTTTCCCCCCCGCCTCCCACTAAAATCATTGAGACAGTTTACTTTGTATGGGAGTGACTTCATATTACTCTGTATCCTTAGGAACACTTGATATTGTCAGGCTTTAATTTTTGTTTTAAATTTTTTTTTTACCAGTTTGGTGAGTAAAAATAGTATTTCATATGGTTCTAATTTTCCTTTCTGAGGTTATTAATTAGGTACTTGAACCTTATCTCAAATGTTCACTGGCTATTTATTTACTTTTCCATAAAGTGTTGATCTAGGGATTCTTTTATTCAGGATACTAATCATTTACCAATTATAGGTGTTACCACTATCTTTTTCCAGTTTAGGAATTGCTTTTTCTCTTTATTGTGAAAGAGAAATATAGTGTATATCATATACTCTAAATTCTTCTATATCTTAGTTATAGGAACCTCCTCTGTACTTGTAAGTTATAAAGATATTCTCTGGCCGAAACCGGTTTGGCTCAGTGGATAGCGTCTTCAAACTACGGCCCGCGGGCCACATGCGGCCCGCAGAGGAGTCTGATCCGGCCCACCAGGTTTTTTGGGCAGTGAGCGCAGCCGAGGTGTTACAGTAGGAATTAGTAGTTCATATAGTCCGGCCCTCCAGCTCTCTGAGGGACCGTGATCTAGCCCCCACTTTAAAAAGTTTGAGGACGCCTGGATAGAGCGTCGGCCTGCAAACTGAAAAGTCCCGGTGAAGGGCATGTACCTTGGTTGCGGGCCCATCCCTGGTGGGGGGTGTGCAAGAGGCAGCTGATCGATGACTCTCTCTCATCGATGTTTCTGAGTCTCTGTCCCTCTCTCTTCCTCTCTGTAAAAAATCAATAAAATATATTTTTTAAAAAAATGATATTCTCTGTTATTTTCTAAAGGTTTTATAATTTTTTCTTTAGTTCTTTAATATACTTGGATTTGATTTTTATGTGGGTGGAGCTAGGGACTTACATATATAATTAATTTTAATGAATATGTAAATTTTAATTTAACTTGAGAAGTTTAGATATTACTTCTTCACATATTATTTTTCAGCTAGAAATGTCTTCTTCCTCTGGGACTCTAATGACACAAATATTAGGCCTGAGGCTGGGTTCATTTTTTGACCTATTTAGATTGTGCGAATCATATATGTAATGTATGTATGTAATATATATATACAAAATATAATTTTTTAAATAGAAAAATACCTAATTTCAGAGGTTATTTTCTCTTCTTGCAAACAATTAAAAAAGTTTAGTTAGCTTATTTCCCATAATGTAGGCATTTAGACTGGAAAGAATTGTTGCTCTAAACCAGCATAGTTAACCATAATTGCAAAGAGGGAAGCAGGAAAGATATCAGGAAAGATTAGAAATTTGAAAAGTAGTGCTTTCAGTTATTTAATTAGAAATATGATAGCCTCTAGGGCATTGTTTTATCACAGTGCTTGTAGCACAAAGTAATTCATATTCTCAGTGAAAACTGAGTCATCTTGAAATGACTACATTATTAGTTTGTGCCCCTGTTAGGAAGACAAGAAAGGAAATACTTCATTTTAGAACAATTTATAGAAAATCATTGACATTCAAAATTAACTATTTTAAATTAGTTTAAATAGCTATAAAATTTTTTTGTATAGGTTAATCTGTATAAAAATAAGTTTTTTTTCTTTAATTTTTCTTATCTTTTAAAAGACTTACATAATTCTTATCATTAGATTCTTAAGCAGTTTATTTTACAATATTCCATATTTCCCTTATTTTATAGATGATAGTATATCTGCTGCAAGTACTTCTGATGTTCAAGATCGCCTCTCAGCTCTTGAGTTACGAGTTCAACAACAAGAAGATGAAATCACTGTGCTAAAGGCAGCTTTGGCTGATGTTTTGAGGCGTCTTGCAAGCTCTGAAGATCATGTAGCCTCAGTCAAGAAATCAGTCCCAAGTAAAGGTAATTGTGTTATATAGAGAAAGTGTCTTGCTTTTTGCAACACTTTCTTTGCAGTGATATATAAAACTCGTGTGTTTTATAAGTGACATTAAAATTGACAATATAAAACTATAGTTTCTCTTTTGGGTTACTTGTGATTACAGTTTCTTTTCTATTTCCTTTTTCTTTATTCTCAAGAAATTCTGTTTTTTTTATTTTTAAATTGGAAATTTTTGTGTAATACCACTGATTGTATTTAAAGGCTTTTATGTCATAATATTTGTGTGCATTTAGTAGTATTTTCCAAGTAAATAATAAATTGAGTGCAGGTAACCACTGATGTGTACTTTTGAATCAATACCCTTATCATTACAGAAATGATTAAAATTATTATAGTTTAAAGAGCTTCATTCTGAACTTTCTGTGGTCATTAGCAGAATCCTGAAGAATTTAAGCTCTGAAATGTATTGCTAACTCCACAATACAATGGGAATTTTAACTTCCAGCCATGGAGAGTTTTCACATGTTGAGAGAGCTTGGAGCAAATGAAGTGTGGCCTTTCCCTTTCTCCAATCACTCAAAGAATTTAAAATTCTCCCACATTAATCAAACAATTGGACATATTATTTCATATATCTTACTGATTTCTTGTAGTGTAAATGAACGTGGGCATGATTATTCCCATTTTGGTAACTGGAAAAGTGAGGGTAGTCATTGACTTATTCTCTACTGTAATATGTCAGTGCAATTTATTAACATAGGGAGGAGGCTTACATAACTTATAGAATCTGGGCTAGATAGAAGATAGTTAACCAGGATATTATGAGTAAATTTGTTAGGAAGATTATGAATTCAGTTTCTGAATGTTGACTTTGAGGTACATATAGTATATATTATAGATAGCTGGCGTCTAGTGCTCATGTTAGTTAGTCTTGGCTAAAATAAGATTTTGGAAAATGTTCATCTTATGGATGATAGCTGAAACCATAGAAAGAGGATGTAAAATGAGAACAAGGCTTGGGAAAGTTCTGAGCAGGAGCAGCAATTGAGAATTGTGGAATTGAGAGCAGTTACTATGGCCACTCTTTCAAAAAATTTGCCTGAAAGTTGAAGGTGGTAGTACCTAGACGAAGATGCTAAATTAAAGGCCAATTTTATTTTAGTTTTTAAAGATATTTCAAATTGAGCACAAAGATATGTTGAGGATAAAAGTGCAGCAGAGGAGAAGGTGATATTGATGGGGAGGGGTGATGGAAATTGATGAGGCAAGTTTCCTGATAGTTTAAAAAAGGATCTTAGAGCAGGTAAAAAACTAGTCTTCCACAGAAAAAAGACTTATCTCTTTACATGAGATAGCAAGTGAACTTTGCTATATTATCACAGCTGTCTGTGCTGGAACTTCTGCCCTTATCACTTTCTCCTCAGGAGACGTGATGTCCTTTAAGAAAGTAAGACAGTTCCTGTGTGGTGAAAAAATAGGAGTTAATATTTGGAATGGTGCCCTAGCTAGTTTGGCAGTGGATAGAGCATTGGCCTACAGACTGAAGGGTCTCGGGTTCGAGTCCTGTCAAGGGCACATTGATACAGGAGGCAGCCAATCAATGATTACCTCTCATCGTTGATGTTTCTATCTCTATTTCCCTCTCCCTTCCTCTCTGAAATTAATAAAAAATATATTTAAAAAATATTTGGAATGGTTACAATCATTATCTTCCCACCTCAATGCTCTGAAGGTCATTCAACATTTCTCTCTATAAAAATGCTAAATGACCTAGAGAGCATTGAGGTGGGAAACTTTTGGGGAGGGCCATTCATTCTGCCTGGTTTTGTGGTTCTCATTCTTATCCCTCCCACCCTTACACATGCTGGCGCTAGGTGTGGAGACTTAGAAATGGCAGCATTTATCTTTTTTTTTAGCAGTTAGTAATATAAATGACAAGGGACTTGAGAGTTCGGCAAACAACTTGGTGGAAACCACTTGAGTTAATGTTATGTTGTGATTTTTAAATTTTTTGAGAGTCAAATTTGAATATTGCCAAGATAATGCTAGGTTATACACATATATTTTTTTGTTGTTAATCCTTATCCGAGGATATTTTTTTGAGTTTTAGAGAGAATGGAAGGGGAGGGGAAGGAGGGAGAAAGAGAGAAACAGATAGATAGAATTGATGTGAGAGAGACACATCGATTGGTTGCCTCTCACACATGTCCTGACAAGAGCTGGGGATCAAACCTGCAACTCAGGTATGCACCCTTGACCCTGTGGTGGGAGGGCCAACACTCTAACCACTGAGAAACACCAGCAAGGCCACAGTATTTTTAAAACCTTGTTTTAAATAGTTTATGGGTCTAAAAAAATTTTATTTTTTAAATTGTGTTAGAACAGTACATTGTAATATGTTGAAAAATTTTAAGTGTTTTCTCTCTTTTTTTATTTATCGAGGTCTTTCAGTAAAGGAATATTTATAAATAAAGGCTGCTTTTAAAATTTGGTAGATGGATAATATTTTGTATAACACAGCAGTTACTTAGCACTTATTTGTTTAAGTGTCACAAAATATAATGCAGATATTTATCTGTAGTTTCTATTTTCTAAGAGCATACTTTTTTTTTTTTAACTTTATTGTTCAGATTATTACAAATGTGTTCCTCTTCCCCCCCCCTCAATTGCTCCCCTCCACCAGGTTCCTACCCCACCCTGTCCTTTCCCCACCCCCATTGTCCTCATCCATAGGTGCACAGTTCCCGCACCCCCACTCCCTTTTTCCCCGAGAATCATCAGTTCACTCCCCTTCCATACATCTGATTCTATTATATTCACCAGTTAATATTATTCATCAGATTTTTTAATTCCCTTGGTTTTTAGATTCATTTGTTGATAGTTATGTATTTGTTGTTCATAATTTTTATCTTTATCTTCTTCCTCTTCCTAAATAACCCCCTTCAGCAATTCATATAATTCTGGTTTGGCGGTGATTAACTCTTTTAGCTTTTTTTTTTATTTGTGAAGCTCTTTATCTGGCCTTCGATTCTGAGTGATAGCTTTGCTGGATAGAGTATTTTTGGCTGTAGATTCTTGCTATTCATCACCTTGAATATTTCTTGCCATTCCCGTCTGGCCTGCATGGTTTCTGTTGAGAAATCAGCTGACAATCATATGGGTGCTCCTTTATAGGTAACTACCTGCTTTTCTCTTGCTGCTTTTAATATTCTCTCATTGTCTTTTGCTCTTGGAATTTTAATTATGATGTGTCTTGGAGTGGTCCTCCTTGGATTTCTTTTGTTTGGGGTTCTGTGAGCTTCCTGGACTTGTAAGTCTATTTATTTTCCCCAGGTGGGGGAAGTTTTCTGTCACTATTTCTTCCAGTATTCTTTTGGTATCTTGCTCTCTCTCTTCTTCTGGGATCCCCATAATTCTGATGTTGGTTCTCTTGAAGTTGTCCCAGAGGTTTCTTACACTATCTTCAACTTTCTGGATTCTCTTATCTTCTTGCTTCTGTGGAGGAGTGTCCTCTGGCTCTTTGTGTTCCAAATCTTTGAGTTGATTCTTGCGATCTTCCATTCTGTTTTTAGGACTTTGTGTAATACTTTTTATTTCAGACAATGTTTTCTTTATTTCTAGTTGATCCCTTATTCTTTCTAGTTGCTCCTTTTTCATATCCTCATAGGTCTCATTTATTTTATTGGCCTTTTTTAGGATATTCTTGAATAACCTTATAATTGTAGTTTTGAACTCAATGTGCAATCTTTTCTTTTCCTCCATCTCCTTCCTTTGTGTCCTGCCTCTTGTCTGCATTTTAGTTGTTTCCCTGATATCATGGAATGATTTTGTGTGCTAGGTGTTCTGGTAGAGCCCAGTAGCACAGCCTTCCCAGTTACCTGTGGTGGACAGTCTTGGTGTAGCCCTTTGTGGGCTGTGTGTGCAGTCTTGTTGTTAAGCCTTGCTTATTGTTGGTATCACTGGGAAGCGTTGATCTCCAAGCCAATTGGCTGTGAGGATCAGCAGTATCTCAGCTAGGAGGGTTTCTGTACTCGGCTTGGATGAGGCGGGGTCTCGGGGTGGCACAGACAATCTTTGGTTCCCTGTCAGTATCGCCTTAGAAAAGTCCTGTTTGTGGTGAGTTTCGGAAGACTGGTTGCAGGCGCGTGCACCTCTTTGGTAAAGGCAGACAAACTTTGGATTCCGGCCAGTTCCTCCTTAGAGAAAGCCAGCCTCTAAGAGAGCTTCTGTGCTCAGCTTGGATGGGGCAGAGTCTCAGGTTGGTGCAGACAAGCTTTGTTTACCCTTCGGCTCCTCCCCAAGTGACTTCTCCCCAAGTTTTGCAGTAATGGCCTCAGGCTTCACACAGCTCCAAGAGATCTCTGCCCACTGCCTGACAGTCTGGCCTCTCCCTGACTGGGGCCGTCTATCAGAGCAATAGGGTAATTCTATTTTCCTCTTGAACAAGAAAAAGCCAGCAGCTCGTTAGCTGTCCGCCCTCTCTGCACGCTGGGAGTAAGCCAGTAGCGAACTCAGCTGGGCCAGCCCTCTTTGCGCGCCAGGAGTAAGCCAGCAGCAATCTCGGTCCCGCCCTCCCTCTCCGCGCCCCAGGAGTAAGCCAGTAGTGAACTTAGCCGGGCCAGCCCTCTGCGCTCCGGGAGTAAGCTAGCGCCTTTTCGCACACACAGTTCTCTGTACCTTCACAGTTCCTGAGGTTCATTGTGCCTTTTCTCCCCTTCCCAGATGGCAGAGCCTCCTCTCAGCTAGCTGTCCGGTGCTTCAGGGCAATGCCTTCCCTGTTTTCCAGTTCTAAATTCAAATTTGTTGTGGTAGGCTGCATTCGGGTGTCTACCCTATGCCGCCATCTTGGTTTCTCCTCCTAGAAGCATACTTTTTGTAAGGCATCCTTTCTAGATTTTTTCTAGTTGTCCTAAAACTGAAGATAGACCCCAAAACCTTGTGTATATATTGTTTTTTCCCCCCCTATGCATACCTTCTATTCTGTTGTAGAATTCTTTCCTTTTGACGGCATATGTTCATAATATATGCACCAGTTGCAACTGAATCCCTGCCAAGAGAAAAACAATTACCTTACTTTGTAGCCCAGGGACACTTCGGCAGTTTTAAAACAGCTAGGAAGACAAATTATGTCACAGCTGGTGCCTGGGAAACTTATTAAGATTTTTTTTGGGTACCAAATGAATGTAATTTGAGAACACAGCCCAATGGCATTGGGTGAAGACAAGCTTTTGGTATACAATGGTGTAAAAGCAAAGGAGTAAAAATTTATTTGGGGGAAACTGTTGGTAAACCAAAAGTATCAAGCATTGTAAATGCTTCTTGAAAAATGAAAGAACCCACAGACATAATTGGACCATAGAGAATGTCAGTTCTCCAAAAGAAACATTCATAATTATGTAGAATCTGGGATGTTGTGTACCAGCACAGATCTGTATCATTTGGCTCTTGTTCCAAATAACATCTGGGAGAAGACAGGGATCGCCATGGGTTTTCTGTAAATGTTGTTAGTTAGTAAATACGTTAATCAGGTTGGAAGGTGTGAATTTCCTTGATGGGGCCCTTAGGCTGAAATGACTCATAATTGTGGTAGAGGATGGGAGAGTGTCTTATTAATTTGACAACATATCAAAGACCTTAAAGCTGCTCTTTGTATGTAGAAGCACATGGGTGGATATTACCCCAGACCAGGCAACAATTACCATTTATAGAATTCCATTTCTCTGTAAGAGTCAAATCCTTCTTCAGTCATTTCTATTCAAAATATGCTTTAAAAAAATTAGTTGCCAGGAGTTAGCAGAACTGAAGTACACCTTCCTGGGAGATGAAAAAGAAGTATACAGATAAAATTCTAAGTGGTAAGATAAACTTTGATTCATTATGGGTAGTCTTCAATCTCCTCAAAGAATGAAGAGATTGAAACAAAATGTGGCAGGGAATTTGTTCTTAACCTTAGACAATCAATCACTTTTTTATTCAAATACTAAAGATTCCCAACACTGAGTTATCTCAAGTTAAGCTGTAGGGTTGAAAGTGGCCATGAGAATCTTCTGGTCTTTTCTTGCTCTTTACATAAATATCTGAGGGACCTTGATGATTTAGTGCTATTATCTGCTTAGTCACATGTGTCAAACACAAGGCCCGCGGGCCAAATCCGTCCCGCCAGGCCTTGCAATGTGGCCCGCATCATCTGCACTCCGCTGCGTTTCCATCACAACGACAGTTTATGACTGTTCAGTAAACCATTCGGCCCGCGATTTAGGCTGGATTTTAGATTTTGGCCCCTTCTCTGATTGAGTTCGACACCCCTAGCTTAGATGTTTTCTTTCTCCCTACTCCCTCTGATGAATTGCTTTCTGTTATCCTGGTACAGCTCAAAATGTCATTCTCTCCTGGGCAGAATTATTCCTTTCTACTTATTTACCTACCTCTCTTCTGCCTGGACTCAAATCTTGCTTTCACTGCCTACTACAATAACCTTGAGCACCTTAATAATCTCTCTAAGCTTCAGTTTATTCATAAGCAATTTTGGGATGATAATAGTAAATCCCTTTTAGGATTATGATGAAGGTTAAAGGATATAACAATTATAAATTACTGAGGACAATGCCTAGCAAATTGCATGTGTTTGATGATTAATATTACTTCACACCACTTACTGTATGGACAGTTTTCTATTTCCTACATCTTTTCAGTGTACTAGGCACTGTTTTAGGTGCTAGAGATTAAAGAAATAAAAGGCTTTATATTTCCCCCTAAAGGGCTTCAGATAGAGTGAGAAAACAGGTATGTCAATAAGTACAATATTATATGATAATTGGTATTAAAAAGGTAAGTTTAGGGTACTCTGGGAGCACCTAGGATGATAAATACCTAACTCAAACTGGAGTTGAAGGTTTCTTGCTGGAGGTGGCATTAGTACTCCACTCCCTTCATGGTCTTAAAAAAGGTGCCAGTTTCCATATTGTTACCTGAATTGAGTACTTCAGAATTCTCTTTCTACTCCAGCGGTCACCAACCGGTGGTCTGTGAGGTCCGAAAGGTTGGCAAAAGCTGTACTAGAGTGTTCTGCTTGTATGTCCCTCAGAATTTATGTCCCCAAACTAACTTGATTAACATTCCTTAAAACTACTTCCTCCTTCCCATTCATGCTTCTTAGCTCTTTTTTAAGGTCTCCATGATCTCATGCTTAGACCATTGTCCTGAAATCTGCTCTGCATATAACCTCTAGAGCATTTTCTCTAAAATGTAAATTGACCTAAGTCCTTTCCACCCCCGCTTCTACCTCCTCCCCACCCCTCCCAGCTTAAAACCCTTTAGTAGTTTCTATCCTCTATAGATAAAGTCTTATCATCTAACTCCTGTTTACCTCTTCCATCTGGACTCACCCTTCCCATTTGGACTCTGCCCTCTTTTATTTCACATTCTCACCACATAAAGAGCTTTTTGTATACTCCCACCCCTGCTCATGCTACACACACATGCACACCCCACTTTACTGTTATATTCTTTCTGTTCCTTTATACATAATGGAATAAGATCTCAGTATCTTATTACCTCTATTTTACCTGGCTACCTCTTATTCTTTAAGACTTTGTTCTTCATTTCTTCTAAGCGTTTCTTGAGCTCTGTGTCTCTAATCATTCATAAGAATTATGTGTCTTTTCTTAGTACTTTCATGATTCTCTGTTACTGTACTTATTACACTTTTCATTGGCAGTGTGATTCTTTTGCAAGATTTTTAATTCCTTGATGCCAGGTATTCTTTTGTAAACACAAGGCTAGGATCATAATAGGCCCTGAGTAAATACTTGATGCCTAGATGTATGATGAATACATGTTAATTTAGGCACAGAGCACTAAAAGTACTTAGCTTAGGAGTTCAAAATAAACTGAAGCATAAAGTATAAGATTGGGAGTGTCAAGAAATTGAGCCTAGACTGGTAGGTATAGAACCCATAGTGAAAGGTTTTCTTATGCCTTGCTAAGGAATTTAGTTTTTATCCTGAGGGCACTGAGAGCCATTAAAGTATTTTAATATGCCGAGTGGCAGATAGACTTACAGTAATTCATTAATTCTAAGAGACCTATATTTCCTGAATTTAACATTTCTGAAATTGTAATGAATCTTACAATTGATTGTGTCTTATAGTTCTTATAGGCAACACTTCTTTCTAGTGGTATTCAAGATATTGGTGCATATTTCCATTGATGATATATTAAATTTAAAGACATACAGCATGTTTTAGAAATATCAGTCTGGCATAGTGTAGAAAATACCTGAAGAACAAGATAACACTGCAAAAAGGGAATATAGAGATATACTGATGAACATAATCCAAAACAAAAATTTGAGGCAGTAGTGGTGAAAATGCATTTATTTAGTCATTTAGATACTGATTAAGTGCTTTGTATGTACCAAGCACAGTGCTAAGCATGGGGAAATATATACAAGTATCACCAAGGAAGTAAGGTTTCCAGGTAGAGTTGAAAATCATTATAAATGGTGATAAGGACTGTGAAGAAAGAAAGGGGGGGTGGGGTAGTGAAAGAGTAAACTATATATGAGAGGGGCACTTTAGATAAGGGGATCATAGAAGCCTCCTTTGAGAAAATTGTATTGAGTTGAAATTTGAAAGATGAGAATGAACCTTCTAGGTGAAGAACTTTCTAAATAGAGGAGAAAATGCAAAAGTGTTAGTGCAAGAAAGGATAGGGAGCCGAAACCGGTTTGGCTCAATGGATAGATAGAGTGTCAGCCTGAGGACTGAAAGGTCCCAGGTTCAATTCCAGTCAAGGGCATGTACCTTGGTTGCCAGTGGGGGATGTGAAAGAGGCAGCTGATCGATGTTTCTCTCTCATCGATGTTTCTAACTCTCTAGCCCTCTCCCTTCCTCTCTGTGAAAAATCAATAAAATAACATTTTTTTAAAAAGAAAGAATAGGGAAGTAAAATTGAATTCAAGATTTTGGTCATAAGCTCAAAAACAAATTCACCTTGACTCTTATCTCACAAGGCTAGGATAAAAAATTAGGTCAAAATGAGTCATAAACTAAAACCAATGACACTATTACAAAAATATAGGTGAAAATCTTTGAGACCTTGGGTTTGGCAAAAGTGCTTAAATAGGACATGAGTACAAATAGTAACAGAAAAATCAATTAATTGAACTTCATCAGAATTAAAAAAAATCTTATTCTTCCAAAACTGTTTTGAAAATAAACTGCAGAACAAGAGAAAATATCTGCAAAACATACATTTGTCAAAAATTTTTTATTTAGAATATATGAACAACTCTTACAATTCAATAATTAGGAAGACAGCCCATTTAAAAAATAAAAGATTTGAGCAGACACATTACCAAAGAAGATATATATGATCTATGTATATAAAACTCTAATATGCAAATAGACTGAACGCTGGAACAACCGAACAACTGGTCACTCTGATGTGCGCTGACCACTAGAGGGTGCGCGCAAAACATGGGCGTTGGCAGTGCGTGGAACATGGGTGTAGGCTGCAGGGGGTTGGTGGAGCAGGTGAGTGGGGGCACCAGACCAAGGTGGGGCACCAGTTGCTGTCATTGGGGCAAACCTCTGGTGGTTACTGAAGATTCTTGGCTCCACGTGCCATGGTCCTGCCGTGCTCGCACCTACTGCTGCTCCCGATTGTTCTGCACTGTTAGTGGGTATGAGTGGCAGCTGCCAGCCCCCGAGGGCTTCTCTACCTCCCCCTGCTCCTGAGGGGCAACTGGGGCCAGCAGTTGCCACCTGCACCCATTGACAGTGCCAGCCCCACTCACATCTGCTGCTGAAGCCGGCCCCAATTGCTCCGCACCATCAGCGGGTGTGAGCAGGGCCAGTGCTGTCTGGGAGCAGTGGGGAGCCATGGCAGGAGGGACTGGGCAGGAGCATGGAGGATAGGCCTGGTCTCGCCCCTGTGTCCACTGTAGACTCGTGACCCACAGTTCCTTTCAAGGAGCATGAATTCATGCCCTGGGTCACTAGTATCAAATAAGTGAATAGAACACCCTCAGGTTAAATCTAAATGAGTTACAGAGGACTTAATATTCCCCATGAAAAAAATACTTAACACCTTTGGACATTAAAGAAATGCAAATTAAAAACACAGTGAGATACCACTACATGCTCACCAGGATAGCTAAAAGTAACAAGATTGGTCATTCCAAATACATTCAAGGATGTGGAGCAACTAGAAATTCAGACAGTACAGGTGGGAATATGAAATGCTACTGCCTTTTTGAAAAAAAAAAAAAAACCAAACCTGGCAGTTTCTTAAGTTAAAAATTCACCTACTATACACCCCAGGTTATTTACCTTTAAGAATGAAAGCACATATCAACACCAAGACTTATACACTTAGTTCATTGTAGCATTATTTACAATAGTACAAAACTGGAAACAACCCAAATGTCAAAAGGTAATAAAAACATGGTGGTATGTTTATATAATTAGATAGTTGGGGTCTGTCTTTACAGTACTGCCTGATAAGGCAAGGCAGCTCAGATTTTCAACAAAGAAGATAAACAGAGATACAACAAAGATGTAAAGGTTCTCAAGAATTACCAAGGATGTTTGATTTAATTTTTAAAATAGTAAGATTTTTTATATTAATCAGATAAGTTAACAACATTGAAGGAGTTTTAAAAAGTGACCCACAATTTTACTATAATAATGTAGGTTTCTGTTTTTCCTACTTTTATCAAAGGTTGAAGGGAGTACACATTGATCAGGTCAGTGTCGCAGAAAGATAAATTTGACAGATGGCTATAAGAGCAAGGCAAGAGTTCTGAATGGTAAGCCAGCTTGTGCCGATTGGAAAGATAGAAATCAAGGAACAGGAACCACCAATTTGGGGATATTAGGGAGAGAATCAGAAACAATCCTAATATATAAAAACCCTGGGTCTATCACGACCAGAGGCTCGACCAACCAGAAGTCAGTCCTGTAGTCAGTGCTGGGTTGCTGTGGTGACCCAGCACTGACTGCTGAGGGGGCTGTGAATCAGGCCCCGAGAGAGGCCTCAAGAGAGAAGCAGGGTCTAATCTGTAGCCTGTGGCAGCTGTTGATAAGCACTTGCCTCTCTCTTTCTCTCAAGGCTTAGCCAGCAGCCACACCTTCATTTCTCTCCAGGCCTCCACCTAAGCTGCTGGTCAGCCCTGCCTTTCTGATCAGGCCCCTTTGATAGGCCCAGAGACGCTTACTGGCAGTACCAAATCTGAAGTGTGAGGAGCCAATGGCTGCCTACTAGGCAGAGCTCTTGACACTGACTGGCATAGAAACTGACCTATCAGAACCAAGTCTGGGTCAAACTGAGAAGTCAATGGCTGCCTAGGAGGCTGAGCTTTTGATGCTGACTGACATAGAAACCAATCAGAACCAAATTGGCCAGGGAGAAGGGCAATTGGGGGCAAGATCAGGCCTGCAGGGAAGGGCAGTTAAGGGCAAGATTAGGCTGGCAGAGATGGGCAGTTAGGGCCAAGATCAGGTAGGCAGAGGCAGTTAGGGGTGATCAGGCAGGCAGGCAAGTGAGTGGTTAGGAGCCAGCGGTCCCAGATTGCTAGAAGTATGCCGGAGTTGGACATCTCCCAAGGGGTCCCGATTGGAGAGGGTGCAGGCTGGGCTGAGGGGAGCCCACCCTCTCCATGCACGAATTTTTTGCACTGGGCTACTAGTTGGTTTATAAACTGAATGACAGGTAATTAGATGCAATTTACTTATAAAGTGATGCAACTAATCAGTGTTCATCTCATCCTAACCCATCTTTGTACGTTAGGACTGCCGAGGCTCACCTCCTACCTGCTTCTAAAAAAAACCTAGTTTCACAGACTATTTTTTTCCCCCTCCTCTTCTAACCATTTTTTCAGAGGCTTCCTCTTTAAATGGCTATAAGTTTGCTTGTTGTATTATAGCTAAGCAGTATTCAGAAAGTTATTCTCTTATGTTTGGTGGTTTTATTACTGCAAATCAGAAACACCTAAACTAAATGGAAACTTATAGGAGTGAAGAAATTGGGGCTATGTGCTCAGAGATGGGTGCACAGACACTTCAACTGTAATGGCATACATATTTACATTTTACAAAAAGTCAAAACCAAGGTTTTACTTCTGATAATGTCAGAATAAGCTCCTTTGTTTTCCTTTCATTATAAACTTAACAGTAGTTCTTAGAGGATGCAGTAATTTGAGTAAGGTTAGAAGACTTCTGCAAAGTTTTAGTGGTCAGTTTTTTATTTTTTTTTTCTGCACAGTAGTATTTTAAGTAATATTCAGTTGAGGGTAATAGGGTGACTCAATCTTATAAATATATTAATATTCAGAAGAGTACATTTCATAATCAGTAACTAAAATTTCACCATAATGTAATTGCTGAGAAAGGAATAATTATATCAGTATAATTACATTAGTATCAACATAAAATGTCAATTTAGGTTAGTAATTTCAGCAACACTAAGTTGAAGTAGATATGCAATTGAGACACTGGTAAAAGAATGGTAGTTGTTTTTTTAAGTGATATTCAAGAGAATGTAGAAAATTCTAATGCAACTGAAACAATTCCATTACATGTGAAACACAGATTATAGTATACATTTATGAAATATACACATATATATAGAATTATGTATATATATTTTGAACAGTACCTGTAATTTGTTGGTGTTTAGTGAATAGAATACCTACAGGTTAACTTCTAAATGAGTTACAGAGGACTTAATAGTCCTCATGCAAATTGTTGCCCTATTCAGATTATTTTGAAATCGAAGAGATTATTACATTTATACTTTGGTAGTGTAATGTTTTTCTGTTGGAAATTATTTTTAGCTTAGTGTCTATGAAATACAAGCTCTTCTTTCTTCTTGAGGTAAAAGAACATGAAGAAACTTTGTTATGTATTTTTTAAAAATATATTTTATTGACTTTTTACAGAGAGGAAGGGAAAGGGATAGAAAGCTAGAAACATCGATGAGAGAGAAACATCGACCAGCTGCCTCCTGCACACCCCCCATTGGGGATGTGCCAGCAACTAATGTACATGCCCTTGACCGGAATCAAACCTGGGACCTTTCAGTCCGCCGACCGACGCTCTATCCATTGAGCCAAACCGGTTTTGGCTGTTATGTTTTTTTTATCAGAGAGGGTTGCACATAACAGCATTCACACCATTTTAAATTTCTTCCAAAAATATTCAAGGATTCCAATTTCTCTAAATACTTGCCAAGTCTTGTTATTTGTGTGTGTGTATGTGTGTGTGTGTGTGTGTGTGTGTGTGTTGTATTGTTTTGTTTTGTCTTTAATAATAGCTCTCCTAATGAGTGTGATTGAACTCTTTTGAGATGAGGTTTGGGACTTTAAAAGAAAGCATGGGAAGTGGATCGCAGTTTAAATATGGTTTTACATAGTGGTTAATGTTTTATTTTGTGTGTGTATAACAAAAAATGAAGGGAAAAAAAGCTAATTTACATTTCAAAAAACCAGCTGTTCATATAGGAAAAGCAGTTCTCAGAGAAAAATTTAGAGTTGTAAATGCCTATGTAAAAAAAAAAAAAATCTCAAATCAGTAATTAACTTTAACCTTAAGGAAATAGAAAAAAAAAATCTAAAACTAGCAGAGGGAAGGGAATAATAAAGATTAGAGATAAATGTAGTAGAATATAGGAAAATATTATAGTAGAGTTAATGAAACCAAAGCTTAAATTGACAAACTTTTAGCTCTATAATTACTAAGAAAAAAAAGAAGGAAGACAACAATTTACATCATACTATAGTCCTATTGAAAAAATGGGCAAAGGATTTCAATAGATACTTCTCCAAAGAGGATATGCAAATGGTAACAAGCCTAGTAAAAGATTTTCATCCTCATTAGGGAAATGTAAATCAAAATCATAGTGAGAGCACACAGAGAAAGAAGGCTGTAAGTTTTTTTAAAAACTGAAAATAAGTGTTGGCAAGGATGTGGTAAAATTGGAACCCTCATACATTGCTGGTGGATAGTAAAATGGTACAACTGCCGTGTTTGTTGGGGTCCCTCAGTAAATTAAACATAAAATTACCATGTGAACCAGCAATTCTCCTAGATATATACCTAAATAAATGATGAGATGTTCACATGAAAACTTGTACACAAATGTTTATGGCAACACTAGTCAAAATAGCCAAAAGATGGAAACAACCAGAGTCCATAAAATGTGATATATTTATACAATGGCATATTATTCAGCCATAAAAAACAATAAAGTACTCACACATGCTGTCACATGAAGGAACCTTGAAAACATGGTGCTAAGTGAAAGAAGCTGGACACTAAAAGAGCACACATAGTATGATTCCACATATATTAAATATTTGGAATAGGAAAATCTATAGAGATAATGCAGGTTAAAGGTTGACAAGGGCTGGGGGAAGGAAGGAAGGAATGGGAAGTAGGGACTGCTTAATAGTAAAGAGTTTCTGTTTGGGGTGATGAAGATGTTCTTGAACGGAATAATGGTAACGGTTGCACAACATTGTAAAGACACTGAATGCTACTGAGTGTACCTTTATAAATTATTAAAGTGGCAAATTTTACGTTATGAATATTTACCACAATTTTTTTTTTTAAAGCTGTAGTTCAACCCTGGCCAGATGGCTTGGTTGTTTGCAGCAGCATCTTGTACACCAAAAGGTCACGGGTTTGATTCCTAGTTGGGGTGCATGCAGAAGGCACTTGATCAGTGTTTGTTTCTCTCTCCCTGTCTCTCTCTAAAATCA
The DNA here is from genome assembly GCF_014108245.1 of Pipistrellus kuhlii. Classification (NCBI taxonomy): domain Eukaryota; kingdom Metazoa; phylum Chordata; class Mammalia; order Chiroptera; family Vespertilionidae; genus Pipistrellus; species Pipistrellus kuhlii. Next base: position 17,266,415 of record NW_023425438.1, read on the forward strand.
ATAAACATATCTCAAGTGAGGGTAAAACAAATAAATTAATTTAAAATTTTTAAATATTGTAATACACCGGTCACCTATTTCACAGACTAGCGCTAGAGCTAATGACCAATGATATTAGCATAAATTGGAAGAGTTGTATTTATAATTTGTGAAAAATTTCCTAGGAAATTTCAAAAAATAAAATACAATAGGTCTCCCTCTTCCTCTCTTCTCAGTCATTTGGTCTGAGGTAGGGTCTAGGAATCTGTATATTAAGGAAAGATTTTAGATGCTTATGACACAGGTTTGCCTACCTGCTTATTCTGGAAAAATGCAGTGTTATACTATCATATATGGGGCACTAGAGCAGTGGTCGTCAGCTGGTGGTCTGTGGACCACTAGTGGTCTTTGAGGTCCAAAAGATTGGCAACCGCTGCTTTAGAGTGCTATACATAAAAGTGTTTTACTCTGTGCTTTTATGAAGAGAAGCAAACAAATGTGAGATTGGCCAAATTTAAAAGTTAGATTTTCTTGTGTGCATGTGAGAAAACTGAGTCCAATAATTCAAAACTTCTCTGTCCCCAAATCTTGAAATAAACTTACCCCTTAAGTGTATGACGCTGTTTTATCTGTGACTTTGAGTTTTCCTGACCACATTCATAGGCATCACTTATTTATTCCAGTCCTTCTACTGTGTAAATTTAAAAAGCAGAGGTTACTTTGTATGCTTATAATTTATTAATATGAAATATCGATAACATGCTAAGATTTAACATTTAGTATTTCTAATTAAATTTCAACAACCTGAGCTATTCTGAAAATTAATGGGGAATTTGTCATTTAATTTGAAGCACAACCTAAAATCATGTACTTTAAAGCTGCTGTGTGTGGCAAGCAAATAATTTAGGTAACGAATGATCTAGCTGCAACTTAGCAACTTAGCATGGCTTCCCTATAAATTTATTTGATGAGATTAACTCTTGAGACAAGACTATTGTATGCTGTATACCAGGGAGAACATTTTGCCTACTAGTTTCAAACATTAATGTTTTAATTTTTTAAACTCCAATCTTTGAGAAATATTTTTAAACTTGGTGAAAATTTTTTTCTTAATCACCTTTAGGTCAAGCAGGCATTCGAGAAGCTATTTCCATGTCCTGTATAACCAATGGGAGTGGTACAAACAGAAAACCAAGTCATACCAGCTCTGTCTCAGTTGCCAAAAAAGACACTTTTTCATCTGCTGCTAAAAGGTATCCATTTGTAAGATGTGTGTGTGTGTGTGTGTGTGTGTGTGTGTGTGTGTGTGTGAGAAAGAGAGAGAGAAAGCAACTTCTAAAATGGATGAATGGAATAACAGTCCACTTCTGAAACAAATGTGAAGTATATCCTTTGAACATAGAGGCATCCAGCCTGTACTCACTCAGTTTATAATCATCATACCTGTTGAGTTTTGTGAGGCAGCTTTTGGTTGTTGCTTTAAAAGAGCATTTTCAGGGGGTTTGGTTTCTGTTTAACAAGCATTTGTTGATGAGTTAAGCATCACTATGTTTAATATAATTACATAAGTGAATTTTCCATAGAAAGTGATACATTTGATAAAGCATGCTTGCCTATCTATAATAATAAAAGCATAACATGCTAATTAGACTGGATATTTTTCCGGATGAAGCCACCGTGGTGGGGACAGAGGCAGGCAGGTGGCAGGCGGTAGCTGAGCCCCTTAAGCGAATTTCATGCATCAGGCCTCGAGTTTATTTATAAAGTAGTGGGCATACAATATATTAGTTTCAGGTGTACAACATAGTGATTCAGCATTTTTACGTACCCTAAGATGTGATCACCACAATAAATCTAGTAAATATCTGTGACCATACAAAGTTATTAAGATATTAATGACTGTATTTCCTATGCTATACATTACATTTCTGTGACTCATTTTAGAACTGTAAGTTTGTACCTCTTATTCACCTTCACTTTTTTCCCCTAACCCTCCACTTCCCTCCCTTCTAGCAACCATCAGATTGTTCTCTGTATCTGAGTCTTTTGTTTATTCTGTTTCTTTTAGGTTCCACATAAAAGTCATATCATACAGTATTTGTCATCCTCTAATGCAGCTTTTTAAAGGAGAAAAAGAATCTTTGATAAATGTCTACATTAGTGAGAAGTTAAATACTATTATAACTTTTATTCTTTAACTACAAAATTAAGGCTTAATTTAAAATATAGTACTGTGTGGTATGTATATTTATGTATGTGTGTCAGAATGGAAGACAATGGAAATATTGCAATATAAAAGTTTCAGTGGATTACAGATTTATATTCTCTACTTTCCATCAATTAATTTAATCTTTTGTTTCAACAAAATTGCTTTTGTGTAATTTCTAACAAATTATTCCATGTGGAGTTTGGAGAGACCACACGAGATCAATTACTTAATCTTAGAGCTGTTTTCTTCAAAGAATAATTGAGGATCTTAAGTAATAGAATAATATTTTAAAATGAACTGATAGAAAATGGTTGCCTTGATAAACTAATGCTAGTGACTGAATTATTCATCAATGTAGACTTTAAGATGTTAACCAAGAACGGTGAAGAAATGACAAGATCTTTAGGCCTTTTAAAAAACCCCTTCTAGAATTCAGTTTTTGAAGTCCTTGTCATAAATTTTTCACACAGTTTTTAATCAACTTCCTTGTATCCAGTAATAGTTTAAATTCTTACCTAGCTATAGTTCTGTGCAGTGATCAATATTATGCATGACAGTGACTCAACAGTCTAAGAACAACTGAGTTTGTTACTTTATAATTCAGGGACTTGGCAGTATTTTGTTTTTAATAAACCAAAAGGAAAATCTCTTTTAGGTTGTGCTGGACCCCACATAAGAGTAATGGCTTGTGCACTCAAGATCATTTGAAGAACAAGAAAAAAGCAATTTCTCACTCAGATATAAATTTCAAAATTAATGTGATATTTTTTATGTAAAATTATATCTCAGCACATACTTTACAAAACACACACACAAAAAAACCTGAACATGAAGTAGAGTTAATTGGCCAGTCTGAAGATATCAGAACTGAATTAGATTAAGAAATGTCACTTTTAAAATTATATGTTAACATTTTAAACTATTATAATGTGATAAATTGCATATAGTATGTATATATATTTAAAATGTTTGTAAACCTACTTCCTTGTAGATTTATACACTGTATAGTCTAATTACAAAATGTCTTTGGTTAAGTTTAAACAGTTGATAGTTTTCTACCTTTTCAACTCTGGAATTCAAGTCTTGATTCTATCACTTTGTAGTTTGTGCAATGTAAGGATTCTTAAGTCATGTGATTAGGAATGGCAGGTGCTGCATTAATCAAGAGTCAAAGTGCAAATATTATCAACAATAAAAATAAAAGTCAAAGTGTGGAATCACAAGAATTAATACTTAAATGTTTATTTGTTTTGGTTAATCCTCACCTGAGGATATTTTCTCCACTGATTATTTTTAGAGAGTGGAAGGGAGGAGGAGAGATAGAGAACATCCATGTGAGACACATCAATTGGTTGCCTCACACACACGCCCCAGCTGCGTGGGAATAAAGCCTGCAACTGAGGTACATGCCCTTGACCAGAAGAATCCAGGACTCTTCAGTCCGTGGACCAACGCTCCAAACCACTAAGCCAAACCGGCTAGGGCCATAAATGTTTTATTTAACACAAAATATATTCACATATATTCATTTGTCAATTAAATGAGCCTCTCACCCCCTTTCTTTCTAAATATGCATCTCTGATATGCCTTATTGATGATCTTGCATAAAATATACCCACAAATTATTTTTTTATAATTTCTAGTTGTAGTTTTTAAAACAGAATGAGAAATTGTAAAACTCTTGCAAAACAATATGAATTAGAACCCTTATCTTTATGATTTTTCCCCCCTCAAACTTTTATAGTTGGCTCACCTACATAAAATGTAACAATTTTTTTAGTAACTCATTTATATGGAGTCTTTCTGGGGCATTTAACTTAGTGTTCATAAAGATTACAATTCTCTTTTCTTTGTATATTTTATCACTTTTCTTTGTATTTAATTACAATTAAAATAAGTACAGCTGGTGTAAACAGATTCGGGGGTGGGGGGGGGAAGCACAGTAAACTCATGGTAAATTTAATACTCACCTGGCAGGAACAGAAGTACACAGAAGAAATGGGAATTAGAGAATAATTGACTAAACACGGTCAGCATGCTTTGGGTGTCAGTATGTGTTACAAAAGTAATGGAAAGTGTCGCTAATGCTCTCATTTGGGTAAGCTGAAATGAGATCTATTGTCCTTCCAAATCTGCCAATATGGCAAAGGCCTTAGGTCATTGTGGGTCTAAGGGGGAAAAGATATATTACCTTACTATTCTTAAATTCTTCACGGAAGATTTTATAGTAGATTCCAGAATTTTCAAAGAAACATCTTCATTCCAATGAAAGCCATGTAAATTGTATTCGTGTGTGTTTTAGGATTGAATTATATAATAATCACTTTTCCCACCATTTAATTTTTTTTTTTTTTGTTTAAATTTGTGTTGTTCCATTTATACTTTATTTTACAGTGGTACAGAAAAAAAGAAAGAAAAACCACAAGGACAGAGAGAAAAAAAAGAGGAATCTCATTCTAATGATCAAAGTCCACAAATTCGAGCATCACCTTCTCCCCAGCCCTCTTCACAGCCTCTCCAAATACACAGACAAACTCCAGAAAGCAAGAATTCTGCTCCCACCAAAAGGTTTTAACTGTCCCTGAGTTCAGAGCTAGGGAATGGTTGTAATGATACCTAAATTCTATGACGTGGGAAATAGTTGGCTATCCATGGATTCCAAGAGAAAGCCTAGTGGCTTTTACTTTCCCTTCTTTGTGGCTATAATCTATACTTTAGACATTGGATAATGAAGAATTTAAGATCAAAATTTCTCATTTAAAACTGGGACAGAAACTAAGCTCTGAACAGTTTTGATGAATGGAAAGCAGAAATAACCTCTAAAACCAAGACAATATTTTTCTAATAAAATTACAGGATATTTTAAATTTATATAACTATGCATAAATTTATAGCCATGGATAGAAAATTGCCATATGTAATTATCCTCTTCATATTTTGGCATCATTACAAGCTTTAGCTTTCAAGGGCCCCTCTCAACAAATGGCTCTTTGTTGTTACTGCCTCTCAATTTTAGCTTGGGTTTTAGGAGAAGTTCTTGCTTGAGAAGGGAAATGAATCCACTTCACTTGGTCTTTTCTATGCTAAAGGCTTGCTTGAGGGCTTCTCTCTGTGTCTGTAATAATTAATACTTTAAAGGTATGAGAGGGGAGAAGGGAGAGACATTCTAACAATGTGTGTAAGCCTAAATTGGGGATCTAAACCTGCATGCTGGGAGTTCAGTGCTACAGCTGCCTTATAATCAAATATTTAGACCAACTTAATGAAATATGTTTGCTTTAGAAATGCTGATTTTAGCTATATGATTAGGTATAGTTATACGGGGTGGTCAAAAGTAGATTTGCAGGTGTTCTTGTGGAAAATAATGCAAAATTAATAATAATACAAGAGTAAAGTCTGTTTCTCATATTTATAACTGTAAACCTACGTTTACCCACTCTTTTTATCAACATACTTATACTTGGAAATCTTAGGAGAATATTAAACCATTCTCAGAACTGGCTAGGATTCTAGTAAAATAAATAAGCATTTCTAAAAGGTTTATAATATATTTTTACTTGATCAGTTTAATATTTTGCCTCAAGTCACTAGTGGGAAATTTGGGAAAACAAAAAATCCTTCACTTTATCAATGCATGTTTAACATTTTTAAAAATGCTTGGTCTGTGTGTCTTATGCAAATTTTTCTGCTTGGTCTCATGTGGTGTTTTTCTCAGATATAGCTTATTAATGTTGCACACTTTTGAAGTATATATGGTTAAAGGTAACTTATTTTTATAATCAGTCTCTTAAAGGTTCTGATTTGATTTGATGTCTTCTTTGTCCCAGGCCTTCTTTTCAGCTTATTAAGGTCTCTTGGAAATGTGCTTGCCATTCTCAATTGCTCTTTGGTATACTATTGTGAGAAGTCTTGAAGACTGGATGAGTTATAGGATGGTTAGCAATGCAGCCAAAAATTTATATAGAAGTCAGAACATTTTCAATTATAAATAAATGAATCAATGTTGATAGTTCAACATTCTTAGGTTAAATTGTGTTTATTTCTGGTCATGGGTTAAAATTGTCTCTAAAAGATATAAACAAAAGTTTTAGTTTTAGTCCCACAATTTATTTAGAAAGTATCATGTCTACCATATATAATGAAATAGCAGTTTTATAACAACATATGCAACATTATAGGTTTTTTCACAAATTCACACAGTTCTACCAAGTTATGAGAAATAGTGCTACTTGGAGATTTAAGCAAATAGATTTTTCCTATTAATAACAAAAAAGTACAGATTTTTTAAAATCAAGTAAAACCTATTTTAATGAGTCTTCTGAATAGTGAAAACAATAAAATAGACTTGGTAATTGCTTTGCATAACTCCTTCACTCATCCAGGCAGAACCTTTCAACTAATGCTTCCTTCTCTTTTCTGAATTAGCTCTAAGGAAATGTTAATTGCTGCTTTTATATTCTATATAAACTGTCAATTATATGTCATTGCTATTTGTAGAATTTTTCTCTAAGAAATTAATATGTTTTTTCCAGCATAAAAAGACCATCAACAGCTGAAAAGTCACATAATTCCTGGGAAAATTCAGATGATAGTCGTAATAAATTATTGAAGGCAGTTTCAACATCAAAAATAATATCGAAAGTTATAAAAAATACAGACAAGTAAGTATTAAACTTTCTCAAATATAAACTTTCTCAAATATAAGTATTAAACTTTCTCAGATATAACTCTCAGTTATATCTGAAAATTAGTAAATATGTGTCTATCATGTTTGCATCTACAATTAAGTGCCCTGTTTGAATTATGTTTTTGAAACCTATACTATAGACACAGACATCAGCATGGTGATTACCAGAAGGAAAGAGGAGTGAGTAGGAGGAGGTAGAAGAGAGAAAGGGGATAAGGAGGATAACTGGTGATAGAAGGAGACTTGACTTGGGTTGTTGAATACACTAGGCAATATACAGATGACATATTATAGAATTGTTCACCTGCAACCTATATAATTTTATTAACCAATGTCACCTCAATAAATTTAATTAAAAATAAAATAAAAACCTATATTATAATTTTTTTCTAAGAATATCTTTTAATTTTAAATGCTCTTAAAAAGACCACATCTTCCTATTAATGCACCACAAATCAAATAGTAAACCTCAGAGATCCCGTAAGATTGGAGTGTTTTTTATAAATTGTTTCTATGCTTTCACTCTTTAGTTAATCTTATGAAATATTCATTATTTTATAAAATAACAGGTTAGTAGTTGAAACCAGTGAAATATCTGAATTTAATTTCTAGAGATTTACTTTGGGTATGTCCTAGGCATTGAAACTTTTACAATTTCTTCAGGTGGTTCGTAATAATGGTGTGCCAAATAAAATTATAAAACAAATGCCTTTGAATTTCTTTTGTAGGCATAAAGATGTCATCATCAACCAAGGTAAAAATTCTTTTTTAAAATATTTACTTTGCTTTTCTATATCAGTTAAATTTTTGCTATTTGATCAGTATATTGTCTATTTTCATGCAGTGTACTTTATTAGCTCATAGTAATTAAAGAGAAGTGCATTATTATAGTCATTTAAGAAAATGCCCAATTATTATAAGACTAGAGGCCCAGTGCATGAAATTTGTGCACGGAAAGGGGGTCCCCTTAGCTCGGCCTGTTCTCTCTCCAATCTGGGAGCTCTCAGGACCTTTGGCTCCTAACCGCTCACCTATCTACCAGCCTGATCCCCCTAACTGCTCTCCCCTGCCTGCCTGATCGCCTCTAACCTCCTCCTAACTTCCTCTGCCATGGCCCTGCCAACATGACTTTGTCAGGAAGGACGTCCGAGAGGTCATCTGGAAGATGTTCAGTTGAATTAACATATTCCCCTTTTATTAGTATAGATGTAATTTTTGTCTCAACCAGCAAAAATGTCAACCCATGAAAAAAACAGCCAAGGTAAACATAAGCTATGCAGTTGATCACCTTCTAAGTTAATTTCTTCCTATATTTCTTTTTAAAAAAATATTTTATTGATTTTTTTTTTACAGATATGAAGGGTAAGGGATAGAGAGTTAGAGACATTGATAAGAGAGAAACATCGATCACCTGCCTCCTGCACACCCCCTACCGGGGATGTGCCCGCAACCAAGGTACATGCCCTTGGCTAGAATCGAACCCGGGACCTTTCAGTCCACAGGCCGATGCTCTATCCACTGAGCCAAACCGGTCAGGGCTCTTCCTGTATCTCTGAATTTGGCTTTTCATTATTTATACTACTTGACTTTCCTCAAATTACCATAAAGGAAGTATGGTAATTTGAACGAATGAATTCAACTTCTTTTCTAAATATCTTATTTCTGTGAGCTCTGAAGATTCAAGGTCAACAGTAGAAATAAATACATCATTACAAAGAGGTATAAAATACTAAAGGGAATTTCTCTCTTTTTAAAAACAAAAGTTATACTTAGAAAAGCCATTTAAAAGATGGATACATTTTAATTAACTCATTTTCCTGTCTTGCTAACTTCATTGCAAATAATCATTTATTTACTTAAATATATTTTTATTGCTTTCATAGAAGAAGGGAGAGGAAAATAGAGATAGAAACATCAATTATGAGAGAGAATCATCGATCAGCTGTCTCCTGCATCACCCCTACTGGGAATCAAGCCTGCAACCCAGGCATGTACCCTTGACCAGAATCTAACCCAGAACCCTCCAGTCAGCAGGCTGACTTATTTTTTGAAGCTCAGACTGAAAATATGAATCTAGCAAATCCATTTTTTCTTAAATGTTTTTATATTGTAATTTCTGGCTACTTGCTATTGTTGGCATGTTCTAATAAAAAAAGGAGAGACTTTCTGTAAATGTGTATTTAATTTAACTGCAAAGTAGGTAAGTTTTATACATCAGTTTTATATTCTCCTTAGATTGCCTGCAGATTTAATGGGAGCATGCTCTCTAATTGAAAGCATGTCCTTTTTGTGCATGCTTTTTACACTTCATTTCTGTGTGTCATAGTTATTTTTATTTTCTGGCTGTTACATTAATTAAATACATTATGTTTATTTTCTGGCTGTTACATTAATTAGATACATTATGGTTAACGCTTTTGTTGAGATTTAATTTGATTTCTATGAATTTTTACCATCTTTAGTTTCAATAACAGGAGAAATATTTGTAATCTTCTTTGGATTATTTCTTTTTCTTAGATAATTTAAATGAAGTTGATTTTAGCTGGCACTCTTCATTTTTAGTAAGGTCTTACTTTTTTCCTCTTTTATAATTAAGTATAGACAAGCAATGGTTGAAATAGTTGAAGGAAATAATGAGATTTTATTTACAAAGACACGACGTTTTTTAAAAACATTTTTAAAAAATAGAAGCAGAGATATGTAGTGGGAAGAGCAGTAAATGGAAAATCTCTGTGTTTGGTGTTTAGTCCTGGTTTTTCTAGATAATAGCCTTGTGACCTAGGCAAAATGATAATGTCTCTTAGAATTTTCTAATCTGAGAATAATAACTATAAAGCTTACGTCATATGGCTGCTGAAGGATGAAATATTATACAGTTGTGGGCAAAAGTAGGTTTATAGTTCATATGGACTAGACATACAGGTTATGATTATCACAGTAGCTTTATAAACTATTTTGTGTACTCACAATTGTAAACCTTTTGCTCATCCTCTATATATTAAAGTACTTTAAAAATAAAAGACATGTTTTTATTTACGTTTTGCTAACGACATTTAAGCCTATTTACATTTGATACATCTAGGTGAGTGATAGCAGAGAAAATTTTACTGCGAAGGCCTGAGTCCTTCAGCCACAGCAGTAGGAGAAGAGCTGTATGTAAGCTGCATGTTCTAATCAGCACTTAGGCCAAGGAAGGAAACCGAGCATGAAAGCACTGGGAGATGGAATGGGATGTATGCAGGGCAATCTCTGAAGTGAGGTGTGTGTGGAAGGACAGGTTAAACCACTGAAAAGAGATTCTTACTAACTTAGATCTTTATCTACACTCAAACCCCAGAAGCATATACACTTTCATTCTATTTCTGGCACATTCTGCTCCCATCACAAGAGAAATAAAGACTTATCATGTCAAGTTAAACGGAAGAAATTTTCCTGTAGGACTATTTATTGTTAGATGTAGCAGTTAGGTTTCTAGTACAATACTATTCATTTGGTAAATTACTGATTAAAAAGCCTTTGAGCTAACTTTTATAAAATTATTTATTGGGGAAAATAGATAATAATCTGACAAATTTTGTAATAAGGAAAATGAATGCAGCCTATAAGCTCATCCTTATAATGGTTATCAAGTCTATTACGTTTTCAAATATGGAAAATAAGTTTCACATGTCCTCATTTTAAGGCAAAACCTGAATGCCTTCAAGTTACTGCTATTGCTGCTTTTTTTTTTTTTTCAGGCTTGAATAATCTTTAATCATTTTCCCCGTATAATGTCTTAGCACATAATTAATTGTCTGATCATGTTAAGAACCTGAATAACTCAAATTCCTACTGGAGAGAAATCTGCTTAATTGAGGAAAAGGGAACTCATCAACCACCAAATCACACGCTTCCTCTTATAGTTTTACTGCTCTAATAAGATGAGATTCATTCTTAATAGTCAAATCATGCAGTGATATCCTAGTTACAGGTATATTTAACAGGAAGAATAGTTATTATATTTTAGAAAATTGAGACATAATTGACAATTTATTAGCTACTAAGCTACTTGTCTAAATATGGCTTCAAATGAAAAGTACATAACTGTCTAAATGCCTTCGGTAATTTGTTGTAGCCATGCAGTACAAATAATCTAAAAATATAAAATCATTTATAATATTGGAAAAAGAAAACTCTTAAGTAATCTTGTAATTTTAAAAATATATTTTATTGATTTTTTACAGAGAGGAAGGGAGAGAGATAGAGAGCTAGAAACGTCAATGAGAGAGAAACATCGACCAGCTGCCTCTTGCACACCCCCTACCGGGGATGTGCCCGCAACCAACCTACATGCCCCTGACCGGAATCGAACCCGGGACCTTTCAGTCGGCAGACCGATGCTCTACCACTGAGCCAAACCGGTTTTGGCAGTAATCTTGTAATTTTAAAAGCTATTCCAGTTCTGATGTGTTTCTTTATTCTTTATCAGACACCTTTTTGGTTGATTACTTCCCATCCAACCATCCTCTCCCACCTTCCCTCAGGTTTTGCTTCCATGTCTCTTGATCCACTCCATTTATCCGTTTATTTTGTTACTTAGATTCCACATATGAATGTAATCATGTGATACTTGTCTTTTCCTGACTGATTTATTTCACATGTATTATGCTAAATGAAGTCGGATACACATTTTAAACACTCATTTAACAAATACTTAACAAGTGCTTATTTTGCCAAGACCTATCCTAGGCACTCCAGGATTCAGCAGTTAGAATGTCTGAACTTTGGGAAACGTATATTCTGCATGAGCAGAGAAATCTGGAAGTACATGAGCCCTACGGCAAGATATTTCTTGCTGTGTTAGGAATCAGCAAGGAGATCATTGAGTGTAGTGTGCATACAATTTTGTATTTGTTACTCATTACATTTACAAAATACTGATTGATTAGGAACATAAGTTTCATTAGGCACCTCATTTAGGAAAGGGAAGCAAAATGGTATAGAGGAAAGAATGTAAGCATGAGACCTAGTTAGTGGTCAAGTGACCTGTGCCACCGAAGTTTAAAGAATCAGAATCGTATAATGATTAAAAGTATGAGTGTATTGAGGAGAAGCTCAAAATTCCATTTGCCAAAATAAATTATTTTAAAACATGAAACACTGTTCATCTGATAATTTTTTTCTTGTAACTGAGACTTTGGACCCAGTTCCTTCTATACTAGACAGCTCTAAGAGTCTCTAATAACTTTTGAAAGTTCTTTCTTGCAGCAAATAGACAATGTAGAACAACCTCCACACTCCCCCACCCCCCAGTCCTTACTAACTTGTTTTAAAGAATTTGAATACAGGTGCTTGCCTTGTGTTGTTTTCTGACCTGTTGGCTCCAAGCATTCTGTCCAAAAACCTGATCATACTTCTGTAAACTGAGCATTGTATCTGAAAGAATAACTAAAACTTATCTATAAAGTATATAGGCTAATAGTCCTACTGACACTGTCTATATATTGTTACCTATTGTGAGGGAGTATATTCTTACCTGCTATGAGGGTATACAGTTTGAAAGAAATAAAGAATCAAAAAGTCAAAAAGCCCTTAACTGAACTGAGATGGTACCCCAAATTTTGTAATCTCAGAATTAAGGGAAAAGGGTGCTTGCTTTAAGTCTGTTTTAGTTTATTGAATAGCAGGAAAGACATGAAACCAAATATTGCATTAAAAAAAAACAACACTTCTAAAACTTAGATGTTGTGCCTCTTAAAATGGGCTAAATAAACATTACTTAGATCCCTACGTCTGGGCTTGTCCAAGTATTCTCTATATTTTAAAAGAGATAAAAAAGAATATGTTTTCTCCATTAGAGATTTTTTAAAAGCCCTGTAAAAGCAAAGGTCTGCTTTCTTGATGTTGTTGGTAACAGTCTTCTAGATTAAAATGTTTAAAGGCTTTCCAATTTTTTTATATAAACTATCCCAACTTTTAATAATATACGTTCTTAAAATCTTTTTTCCTTATTTTTAACTGAGAAAAAAAGCCCCAACTGCTCCCTTTGGACATGGGAAATAATGACTTTTCATAAGAGAACATCCTAGTTTTATGCATATTTATTTTATTCTGGTTGAAAACTTTTCACCCACACCATATTTTCACAACTATAAGCATATGTTTAAAAAAAAAAATCTAAACTAGGAAATGTAATTAACCAGAAAATCTTCATTCTTAAAGCATGTCAATAACTAAGATAACATAGTTAAAAATCTATTTTGTCCAGAAATGACAAATAGACTTTATGATGTGTTGCTCACTGTAACAGTTACTATTTTCCTGAAGCACTTTGAAAATAATTTTGAAACTTGTGATAAGGCTTAGTATAAAAGAGGTACAGTTGATCAGTGACATATACCAAGATTGGGAGAAAAGGCAAAGTAAAATAAATCATGTGGCACATTCCTGAACTGTACTTACAATTGGTTCCTTTGGAACTGTTTCACCAAAACTATTGAGTATTTCTTTTAATAATGCTTTTTAAATGTTTCAAAGATTGTGAAATATTTTAATCTTTCTGAAAATGTATGCCAATAATATATAGCTAGCTCCAGTATAGTGACCACCCAGATCTATTATGTTTTGCTTCTATTATAGATCTTTATATTTTGCTTTGTTTGACTACGACTATAGGGATTTGTTTGTTGTTGGTTTTTTGTGTTTTGTTTTATTTGTTTAGAAATAAAGCATTTAAGGTGAAGTTGAAGCCTCTTCTTAATCCTATTTCATTAGAATTTCGTATACAGGTTTTTATTATTTCCTTGTGAGCTCTGATTTTCTTTCTACTATACTGAATTGAGAAAGAACTAGAAGGGATAAACATTTGACATCTAGGACAAATCAAAGGGGGTGGGGAAGGAGACATACATAATACTTTAAACAATAATGAACTTAAAATTTTTTTTAAAGGTTAAAAAAAAGAATATCATAATAATTGCCTCTTGAAAATCCCAGGGAATCTTTCTGTGAGAGGAAACAAAAAACTCAAGGACACATCTTTCTGTTTTTAAAACCACTTTTTCAATGGACTTTTTGAAAAACGAGAAACACCATGTGCATAAGTGATGGATTTGTTTATTTATGAGCCGCCGATGCCATTGCCAGGAAGCTCTCAGGGCGTTCTCACCACAGCAGTGGTCCAGCAAGCCCTTGTTTTCTGTAACAAGTGCAAAGGGTGTGCAGGACGCATAGGGCTGACTGTGCAGAATGCTGAGCACTGGTAAACTGACTCCAACCTCAAGGAGGAAAACAGTAACCTTTCTTGTAGCAGAAACACCACCATGGTGGAAAGCTTCTCCCCTGTCATGTCCGTGTAACTTGTTATTATGAGACAAAGAGAATGTTAATAAGACTGAACAATAGTTTTTAACAAAAAAATGTTTTGACATCTAAAGTTTATTTTTTTAAATTCCTTTTAAAAAACTTAATACAACTTGCTATATGCAGATGTAATGAACATTTTTTCCCTTTAGTGCTTAAAATAACATTCTTTGAGCATTTAAGTGAGTGATCTGAGAGAATTTTTAAAATACAACCATATTTTGCCTAGTTTAGAGAAGTTTTCAGCCACTGTTTGGAGTTTTATGTGTTTATATTGTTGGAATGGACTTCTTTTCTATCTTTCCCCAAAGAAAGACTTTTCCAGGCAGTAAAGATAATCTAAAATGCTTAAGCAAGCTTCCATATCTGGTATTTTCAAGTAATTTTTATGATAATCACAGTTGTAAACAAAACACCAAAGAGAAATCTGATTAAAGGAGGTTTAGATTTAAGAAAGTTGTTAACTGCAAGTTGACTTATTACAGTAATTAGTAAGAGAGTTGATTAGATGTTTAAGACTTGTTTATGCCTGTGTTGTCAGCTCCTAAGGGGCTGGGTTCACATCTTTTATATCTTCATTATGCACACTCATCACCACCTCTCTCCCCGTAATTAAGAATTCAGTAAAACTTACCAGCCAGTAGAACTCTGCCTATAGAACAAAGAAAATTAAGGTAGTATTTTAGTACTTGGTCAAAAATAACTAACATTTGGCAATCACCACAAATAGGAATTTTTGAAATCTTTAAAAAGGATTAATAAGATTTGGTTATATTCCTCTTAATTCACCTATCCCTTTTAAAATTTGTTTATTTTGTGACCAACTTTTACAGTTAGACCTTGGAAAGAGCTGAAATTTAGACTTTATGATAGGACAAATCAGATTCCTAGAGTCCAAATATACTTACAGATTACATTGTTTCATTGGAATTTTAAAATGTTAAATCATTACTACAATATAGCTGGGTCATTAATGGATTTGAAATTTTATGCTTGAACAATATATTCTTTTTAAGAAAGTATTTAGCCTGCCTAAAATGGTCTTTGTCACAGCTACTGTAAAATTGTAATCAATATTTCTAACATCCTACCTAATAAAAGAGTAATATGGAAAATAACCATCACTTAACTCCACAAGCCCATCAGCCAATCAGAGTGAGTATGCAAATAAACCCCAACCAAGATGGCTATAGCCACAGAGAGCAGTTGAGAGGCTTGGGCTTCCCCAGCAATAGAGGAAGCTAAGCTTTCCACACACCCTGGACAGCCCAGGCCTCCACGCAATGATACAAAGTTTCAATTATATAAGATACATAAGTCCCAAACAGAAATGGCGGCAGCCATGGAGTGAGCAGGGGGCTTGGCTTCACTTCAGGCTACAAAGTTTCAATTGTAGAAGGTAAATAAATTCCAGATACCAGGGCCTTCCCTTGGGTTGCCAGGGGGGAGGCTGGCCTGCAAATCACAACAGGCCCCTCATCCAGGCTGCCCCATGCTGCAAGGGAACCCCCACCCTGATCCTGGACACCCTTCAGGGCAAACCAGCCGGTCCCCGCCCATGCACCAGGCCTCTATCCTATCTAATAAAAGAGTAATATGCAGATTGACCATCACTCCAGTACACAAGTTGGCTGCCCCCATGTGGTTAAAGATCCTGCCTCCATGTGGACACAAGATAGCCAGCAGGGAAGGGCAGTTGGGAGGGATCAGGCCTGCAAGGGAGGGCAGTTGGAGGTGATCAACCCCTGCAGGGGTGGGAAGTTAGGGGTGACCAGGCCGGCAGAGGAGTGAAGTTGGGGGCAAACAGACTGGCAGGGGAGCAGTTAGACATCAATCAGGCTGGCATGGGAGTGGTTAGGGGGTGATCAGGCTGGCAGGGAGAAGCGTTTAGGGGCAATCAGGAAGGCAGGCATGTGAGCAGTTAGGAGCCAGCAGTCCTGGATTGTGAGAGGGATATCCGACTGCCTGTTTAGACCCGATACCACTGGGCAGTTGTTCAATGGGCAGTTGAACATCCCTCGAGGGATCCCAGATTGGAAAGGTGCAGGCTAGACTGAGGGACACCCCCCCCATCCTGTGTACAAATTTCGTGCACCGGGCCTCTAGTTCTATATAATAAAAGCCTAATATGCAAATTGTCTCCAAAACTGGGAGTTTGACCAGGGGGCAGGGTCAGCTGGTCAACTGCCCGCAGCTCCTCCCCCTGCCCAGCCCAGCCCTGGCCAGTTGGGGTGGCAGTCAGGGAGAGGTAGGGGAGACAAGGAGGCCCTGGCCTGCAGCCAGCGGCCACTAGGGAGCCTACCCATGTACGAATTTTGTGCACTGGGCCTCTAGTCTTATTTATAACTCTGCTGTTTAGCTCTCTGATTTTGGGAACTATAACTGTTAATATCAGAGACAAAGCTCAAACTAAAGAATCTTTAATTTTCTCTTTATTGATTATAGATAGCGTCATTTCTACAACTATATTTTAGTTTAAGATAAAATGCAAATTCTAGTTTTGATGGACTCTTTAGTTCTTAAGATTGTTTAAAAAACATTTTAATGGATTCTGAAAGTGAAAATTTGGGAGAGAATGATGCTTTAAATTGTAAGCATCCCAAAGTTCAGAAGGCTGGTTGTTTGTTAAATTTGTAAGTCCAGAAATAGGGCAAGATCTGAAAAAATAACTGGAGGAACTGATCATGGAGCAGAGCTATCCAGTAATAACTTCTTTTTCCACTCTGCCTGAAGTTTTCCTTTCACTTATTTTACAATCTGTGAAAGATTAACAAATTTTGATTAAAGTCTTTTAAATGTGTAAACAACTTTAATAATCAGTATGTACATCATTAGGAATCATTTTAGCAAAACTTCTTTTCTCAGAACAACCGAGGTAACTATCCCATAGGATTTAGATTAGGGAATTGGAGCACTTTGAGAAACAGGACAGCCTAGGGGAAATGCTAAGGTAGAAGGTTAACAAAACCTGAGGAGGCTGAAGAGAAAGTGCTGGGGGGGGGGGGGGGAGAGGGGAGAAGAAAAGATGTGTGAGAAGAACATAGAAAGGAAGTGTAGCATCAAGCATTTCAAAACTTTAACTAACATTCATTCTTCTCAAAGATAATAAAGCAGACATATCACCTTCCTCTTCTATTTCCTACTGTTGGGATTCAGAGCTCAAGCTAATATTATTTGAAATATAAGTAAGCTCTATTGTCAGGTAATTGGACTTCTTTGAACTAGCCCGAGGACCTTACTGAAAGATTCGGAGTGGACTGACATCACACACTTATGACATGAGGCCATAATATATCAAAAGAGATTTTATTCCAGGTACCTCGGTGTAGGTGGGCTGAGACCAAGAAAGGCATCAGACAAGAGAGCAGGGAGAGGGGTTTTTATTAACTTTTGCTGGCTGTAAGCTGCTCTGCTGACATAAGAGTCTGGTCCGTCCTTGGTTCCTTCCAGCGTCAGATGGCTAGTGGTTATCTGGGCTAGGAGATGCTCAAGGTTGCAAGCTCTCTGCCAGATATCTGCTAAGCACAGTAAGTTTTCTCTGCCTCATTTCATTCTCTTTAGCCCTTTCACTTACCATTTGTGTGAACAATACTGTTCAGTAGAAACATACAGTATATATAAGAAATAAAAGTAAAAAAATAAAATGTTCTAGTAGCCACATTTTAAAAAGTAAAAGGAACACGGGTAAGATAAAGTTTAGTTTATTTAACCCAGTTCATCATTCATTCAGTATGTTTCCCAAGTTCTACATAATACACAAAATTTTGGAATACAGTCTAAAAATTCATTTGAGCTCTCTGAGACTTAGTAAAAGTGGGACTGGACCTAGGTGAGCTCTAAGATTTCTTTAGTCCCAACATTATATGTGTCTAGAGAAATGAACTAATGGTGTTTATGATATTTTATTAACGCTATTCCACAGAATTTCTAGATAGGTAGTTCTTTTACTTAGTTGCTAGTGCTGCTTGAAAGTTGGTAAAGATATCAGTATGGTATTCTGTTAGCAAAGGTGAGCGTTTTTGTTTTGATTCGTTTTGGTTTTTTTTCTTTTATACTATCCTAAACCTATTCCCTTTGCTGGACATACAATTTACTCTAAGAGGTGATAGAAGCATCTATTAAATGCTTTGTTTTTTATTCAGAAAGCATTTATGATATACACATGTGATCAAAGATTCTGAGAGAAATTCCAAAGGACAGGATATCTGCCTTTAAGAATTTAAGAACATACCATAACTAGTTTGGCTCAGTGAAGAGAGCATCGGCCTGTGGACTGGAGGGTCTCAGGGTCCCAGGTTCGATTCCAATCAAAGGCATGTACCTTGGTTGCAGGCACATCCTCAGTGGGAGGTGTGCAGGAGGCAGCTCATCGATGTTTCTCTCTTATCGATGTTTCTAACTCTATCCCTCTCCCTTCCTCTCTAAAAAATCAAAATATATATATTTTTAAAAAGAATTTAAGAACAATTGAAAATTATATAATAAATTCACATTTATAAGAAAGCAAACTGGGGTGGGGGGGATGTGGAAGGACAAGGAAATAGAGATAAGGATGGTTGCAGAAGAGAAATAGTTGCAGCTGGTAATCATTTAGTTATCAAAGTTCAGCTCTGCTAAAAATCACCAGGAAGCAGAGCCCACTCTCAGATTCAGAAGTAATAAAGACATACATCATGTGGTGTTAAAATTGTGGCGTGGGAGGTGTTAGCCTGTTCTTAGATCTGAGAGGCTGAGCACACTGTGAGTAATAATAATAAAAATAACTTGAACTTCTCACCCATAACAAGCATAATTTTTAAATCTGACTCTGAAGAAATACTTGTAGACTTACAGCAAAGTAATGTATCTTTCCTTCTTCAGTTTGCATTATATAAAGTATTGAAGTATTATGTACTCCTTAGCAGTGTAGATCATTATTAGAGGTCCTAAGGTTGTATCAGCCTCTGGTTGATGACCACATTTTCAGACTGTGTCCATGGAAGTTGGCAAGTGATAGACACTTCCTATGCTTTGTGCTCAGTCCCTTATTTTGTCCTCCTCTTTAGGTCTTTTGTAAAAATTTTGCACCCACTATCAACATGTATTAAACTTCTCTGAATGTAGGTGGGAATACTGGGGCTTTTTGGTATCTTTTTTTTTTTTTTTTAAGACATAAGTAATAATTTCATCTGTTTAGTTAAGTGAAATATTGTTCCACTTGTAAAAGGTGTATAATAAAGATTGGTTTGATTCTGGAGTTGTCTTTTTGATATTTTTAGTTTTAGACTATTGTAGATCTTATGAACAGCCATTGGTTTATGAAACAAAAGATATTTTAGAACCTAGGCTGTTAATTAGACACTGTTTTCTGGCATTGTCTTTAAAATGTTACCTATAATAATAACAGCATAATATGCTAATTAGACTGGACATCCTTCCGGATGACCTCCGGACGCAGCCAGGGCTGTGAAGGCTGCGGCTGTGAGGGCGAGCCCCTTGCATGAATTTTATGCATCGGGTTTCTAGTTGTATTATAGTAGAATTTAGTTGCTTAGACCCAGGGCTGCTTGTAGGCCCAGTTGTGAAGTGAGGGACATCGGTCATCTCTTCCCTTCCAGCTCTTCTCACAGTCTCCTCTGAGTCTCTCTCCCCATCCTGACTTAGAGGGTATTTGACGCCTCTCCTTTTGGAATGTTCTGAGACTGTATATTGTGTAAGTCATTAAACCATCAGCAGGTTGATCAAATGGTGTGGTAGACATGGTCGTTGTCTACCCTTGATAGTCTTTTTCTTCTTTTCAACTGTTTAATAAACTTCCATGACAAAATTATTTTCTTTTGCATTTTTCTACCTCAACCTTCCTGGCCTTATTGAAATGTGTCAACTTATACACATAAATATTTTAATTATGAAAATGGTACTCATTTAAGGAAAAAAAAATATTTTTTTCTTACAATGTTTTGGTCTAGATTTTTATACACAAAAACTGATGTATAAGAAGACTAGAACTCTAAAGTAGCTATTTTTATCGTATTACGTTAATAATCCACTTTCCTGTGGTCATTCAGAAAATCTCTGATTTAATTTTTGTCTTGTGTTTCAACAGAAGGAGACTATATTAAAATGTTTATGCGAGGTCGGCCAATTACAATGTTTATTCCTTCTGATGTTGACAACTATGATGACATCAGAACAGAACTGCCTCCTGAGAAGCTCAAACTGGAGTGGGTGTATCCTTTTTTACCGTGACAGCAAATTCTCTGGCTTCATTTAAGAAAATTGGTTTACCTAACCTCTATCAAATGATTTTGTATCAGAAAGTAAATGTAATAAGCGTATCAACCTCTGATCCTTTTACATGTTTTATATATTTTGCTATTACAATTTAAAATTCACCAAAATTAATGTATTTGAATAGGGCAAGCAATATTTTAGACCATTATAGTAGGTATTTGTGATATGATAGCAAAGGCATTAGGCTGAATTTGGAAGACTAGTGTTTAAGTCATGTAACCCCCAGTAAAACTTAGTTTCTTCACTTGAAAAAGAGGTTAATAACCCCTACCTCACAGGCCTGTTGTGAGAATTAAATAAGAAAACACCAGTTAAGTATTTTGTAACCTAGGAAATATGAATTAAGAGCTCAAATTAACAAGGTTGCTTTTAATTCCAGAATTAACTTCTGTTCTTAGCCATACTTTTTTTAAAAAAAATGACTATGAAACAGAGCTCTCCTAATTTCACTTAGAAATTCTCTCTTCTCTCAAACCATCTAAGAAACTCACAGTGAAGCAGGAGGGAGCTAATAGTTTGAACTCTGCTTTCTGTCTCTGTTCTCCTACATCATCTTTCCCCACCTCTTGAATTATTCCCTCCTTTTGGCAGAAATTAGCTTGGGAAATTTTTCCAATCCTATAATTCTGTACAACTTTAACATTCACTCTGCCTACCAAACTGTGCCTGACAATCTCTGCTTTATCGTTTAGGTCAAGCATGAATCTCACTTTCTCAGATAGCCCTTCTTTTGGTCCCTCTTTTTTCTCTCCATTTAGATTAGGTCCTTTTATTCTTCCACCATGCTATTATTCCCCCCCACCACCAATTTCTAACAATTGGTGTTTGTTTTTGTCATTTTTGCCAGAGCCTAAGCTCCAGGGACATAGGCCTCACATTGGTTTGTATATTTAGCTCTGTGCCTGACACATCAGGAACTCAGTCTATATTTATTTGTCTGTTAGATGGGGGAAATTAAGATTCAAGTACACTGGCAAACCTGAGTTCAAATTCCAATCCAGTCCTCTTTACATTACACCTTTCTGATACCTTTATGTATCCTTGAAAAAATGGTTAATTTAACACCTTGAATACTATGCTTGTTTAAAACCTTGACTCTTTCTTTTAAGATATGGTTATCGAGGAAAGGACTGTCGAGCTAATGTTTACCTTCTTCCTACCGGGGAAATAGTTTATTTCATAGCATCAGTAGTAGTACTATTTAATTATGAGGAGAGAACTCAACGGCACTACCTGGGTCATACAGACTGTGTGAAATGGTTGGTATCATTTAACATTGTTCGTTTTTTAATTTCATGCTCTCATTTTTTGTTTTTTTGGGTTTTAAAAATCTTGGTTTTATTGGAAATGATTTCTTGTGGACACCTCAGAATTTAAGGATATTATGAGCATTGCCTTTTAGAAAGAGTGGAAGGAAGGGAGAGAAGGGGCAAGAGAGATAAACAGCAATGTGTGAGAGAAATATCAATTGGTAGCCCCCCCAACGAGCCCTGACTGGGCCAGGGATCAAACCTGCAACCCAGATTCATGCCCTTCCTCTCTAACACTCAATAAAACTATATATTTTTAAAAAGCAGATCCATTGTTAGTTTTTTTAGGAAACTCCATACTGTTTCCCGCAGTGGCTGTACCGATCTGCATTCCCACTAGGGTTCCCTTTTTTCCACATCCCTTCCAGCTCCTGTCCTTTGCTGATTTATTGATAAGTAGCCATTCTGACATGTGTTAGGTGATACTTCATTGTAGTTTTAATTTGCATTTCTCTAATGATTAGTGATCTTGAGCATTTTTTCATATGTCTATTGGCCATGTATATGTACTCTTCAGAGAAGTGTCTATTCAGGTCCTTTGCCCACTTTTGATTGTATTGTTTGTCTTCCTGGTGTTGATCTGTATTGGTTCTTTTATGTATATTGAAATTAACCCCTTATGAGATGAATCATTGGTGAATATCTTCTCCCATATCGTGGGTTCCCTTTTCGATTTGTTGAGGGTTTATTTTCCTATACAGAAGCTTTTTAGTTTGATGTAGTTCCATTTATTTATTTTTTTCCTATATTTCTTTCAGAAGCATATCGGCAAAAATAATGCTCTGAGAGATGTCTGAAATTTTATTGCCTGTGTTTTCTTCAAGAATTTTATGGTTTCTCAACTTATGTCTTTTATCCATTTTTTATTTTTTCTTGTGTCTGGTGTAAGTTGATGGTCTAGTTACACTTTTTTTGCATGTAACTGTCCAATTTTCTCAAATTCATTTATTGAAGAGACTGTTTGTACTCCACTGCATGCTCTTGCCTCCTTTGTCAAATATTAATTAACCATAAAAGCATGGGTTGATTTGTGGGTTCTCTGTTCAGTTTAGTTTATCTATATGCCTGTTCTTGCTCCAGTACGGGGCAATTTAGATTACGGTGGCTTTGTAGTGTAGTTTGATATCTGGTATTGTGACTCTCCAACTTTGTTCTTGTTACTCAAGACTGCTGAGGCTAATTGGGGCTTTTATGGTTCCAAATAAGTGTTTGGAATATTAGTTCTAGATCTGTGAAATACAATTAATATACATTGGTATATTAATAAGAATTACGTTTAATCTATATAGATTGCTTTGAGTAATATGAACATTTTAATGATGTTAATTCTTCCGATCCATGAATATGGTATATGCTTCTACTTGTTGCATTTTCCTCTGTTTCTTTCTTTAGTGTCCTTTAGTTTTCCGAGTACTGACAGGTCTTTTACCTCATTAGGAAAGTTTATTCCTAGGTACCTTCTTTTTTGTTGTTGCAATTGTAAATAGGATTGTTTTTTAGTTTCTGAGAGTTTGTTATTGGTGTATAAAAAAAAAAGCCACTGATTTCTGAATATTAATTTTGTATCCTGCTACTTTGCCAACTTCACTTATTAGATGTAGTTTTTTGGCGGATTATTTAGGGTTTTCTATGTATAATATGTCACCTGTAAATAATGACAAATTTAGTACCTCTTTTCTAATTTGGATGCCTTTTATTTCTTCTTCTTATCTGATTGCTGTGGCTAGGACTTGCAGCACTATGTTGAATAAGAGAAGTGAAAGTGGGCATCCTGTCTTGTTTCTGATCTTGAGAGAAATGCTTTTAGTTTTTGCCCATTGAGCATTATATTGGCTGTAGAGTTTTTATAGATAGCTTTTATTATATTGAGGTGGGGTCCTGGATTTTATCAAATGCTTTTTTTTAATATAAGTTGATATGATCAATGATTCTTATCTTTCATTTTATGTATATGATGGATCACATGTATTGATTTGTGTGGGTTATTTTGGCTCTCCTTTTGTAATTGGATCTTGATTGTTATTGTCCTATTTGTGGGTGGGATCTCCCTTCAGGCTGACTGACTATGAGGCTAACTCCCGTCCATATCATGCTAGCTATTGAACAAGTACTAAGTTGCGGGTTTGCTCTCTAGTTAGGGTGCATACAGAAGGCAACCAATTGATGTTTCTCACATCAATGTTTCTCTCTCTCTCTCTCTCTCTCCCTTCCTCTCTCTCAAGGTGATTTCTGCTTTTCCTTGTTTAAAAGCCTCCTCTCAACTGGTCTTAAGTTGGTAATTCAGGGTGAATTTTCACAGTTTAGCTTTATTTCCAGTTTGGTGCAAGAAAGATCCACCTACTCAGCCACCATTTTGAAACCCTTAATGCTCATGTTTTAGTAGATTAAAATTACAATGCATTATGCATCTTCACTATAATAAAACCCTGTGAAATATGTATATGTATATAGGTGCAGAACTAGAAATGAACTTGGACATATGAAAACAATTTAGGTGAAAAAGTTAAGCAAAAAAAACCAAAACAAAACTCATAGTCACAGAAACATAACAGCATGGTGATTAGTAGAGGGGAAAGAAGGGTGGGTAAGTAGAAGAGAAAAAGAAAAGAAAAATATAATTTATTAAGCCATTAATAAATTTAATGGTTAAGTGAATAAATTTTTTCTTCAGATTTACTGTTTTGTTAATTTGTCAAGTTTAATAAAGAAGTATAGCTAAAAACTTAGAAAAGAAATCTTTTTATACTTGATGTTTATTTGATTTGTTAAAGAAAAAGAAATAGGTCATTGGGAGATTTTTTAATGATTAAAAAAACTGTTTGAAAAATGTTGATACTAAGCATATTTCTGCTGTTTTGTATGATTCCTGTTTTTAAAATTGTTGTTAATACTGCTTTTCAGCCTTGCTATACATCCTGACAAAATTAGGATTGCAACTGGACAGATAGCTGGAGTGGATAAAGATGGAAGGGTGAGTATCTCAGTTTTATGCCTTCTGTGCCTAGTGACATTACTATTAGAATGAGATTGATGACAACTTTTATATCTCAATTTACTCTTCTAAAATTTAACTATGATTTCTAGTATAAGCAAGGAAAAAAATATTAGAATGTAAAAACATTCTAAAAACCAAGAGAGAATTATACTACTTAAATAGTTTTTTCTAAAAACCAAGTCTTCTCACCCAACCAGCGTGGCTCAGTGGTTGAGCATCGACCTATGAAGCAGGAGGTAATGGTTCGATTCCTGGTCAGAGCATATGCCCAGGTTACAGGCTTGATCCCCAGTGTGGGGTGTTCAGTAGGCAGCCAATCATTGATTCATTTTCTCCCCCCCCCCCCAAATCAATAAAAACATATTTAAAAAAAATAAACACAAAGAAACAAGTGTGCTCCTTAAGGAAACTACTTACTTTTAAAAATGGGAATACTGATAAGATTATTAACTTATATATATTTCTTAATATATTTTTATTGACTTCAGAGAGGAAGGGAGAGGAAGAGAGAGAGAGAAAAACATAAATGATGACCAAGAATCATTAATTGGCTGCCTCCTGCACACCCCCCAACAGGTACCAAATCCACATCCTAGGCATGTGGCTGACCAGGAATCAAACTGTGACCTCCTGTGTTCATAGGTTAAGGCTCAACAACTGCCATGGCAACTGGACTATATATAATAGAATAAGTTATCAGTGTTTGCTATAGGTATTGTAATTTCCCTAAATTGATTTTATATATGAGTAGCACTGATAATACTTGAAAAATTGTAGTTGCTATTCAATTTTACTAAATAGGCTTACATAACAAATCCCTTATTTGTAAAAATCAACAGTGAATATTAATAACAACTGATTAGAAGTATATGACTATACTAATGGCATTATCTGGCTTGTTTCTTTCATGAAAAGGATCTGGAGGGATTATATTTGAGAACTTATAAGACCCCTTCTAGTTCCAGATTCCATTTTAAGAACTTTTAGCTTAGCAGTTTATTGAGCACTGATTTTAAAAAGTATTCTTTTCCTAAGAATAAAGGTAATGCTAAAATCAGGGTATCCAGAACAAATTTTTCTGGGTTCAAATCCTAACTCCACCTTTTAATAGCTGTGTAATTTTGGACAAGTTATTTAAATCTCTATCTCAGTTTCCTCATTTGTGAATTGTGATTGTAATAATAAATAGGTCATAGAATTATGAAGATTAAACTATTTAATATATGTGATGTACTTAGAATAGTATATGGCACTTGAGCAATGTTCAGATCATCTGCTGCTACAACTATTATCACTGTTATGTCCTTATTTTCATGGTACGAGAAGAAAATACCTGCTCAAGATTCTCTGAGGGCATGTCTAAATGTAGCTATTTTTTATTAGATATTTATCCATCTCTATTATTTTTTTAAAACAGTAACAGTTCTGTGTTGTAGTGGCATTCATTGGCATTCACCTATATACCAGTTGGTCCTAGCTTGTGTTTTTTCCCCCTTTTTTTGCAGCCTCTGCAACCCCATGTCCGAGTGTGGGATTCAGTTAGTCTCTCCACACTGCAGATTATTGGACTTGGAACTTTTGAGCGTGGAGTAGGATGCTTGGATTTTTCAAAAGCTGTAAGTAATAATTTTTAAAGGAGTAAGCAAAAGGTACAAAGAAGCAAAAGAAGTTAAGCTCATTTTTGTGTCTGTGCATTCATAGAAAGTGATAGCTCTGAATTAAAATATGTGATATTAGCTATAGCCAGCATTTTAACCTAAATCTAAAATACTTTGGTTTAGCTAGGATCCAGAATATTACACTTAATTATACTTAATTTTTTTTCTGCCCTGAAATAAAATTCCCATGTAGTATCGGGAATTGTTAAAGGAATACATGGTTGGCATAGTAAACATAAAACAAGCAGTGAGTTGTACTTTTGATTAGTTTGGATAACGGAGCTCTATTTTATTTAGAAAATTCACAGACCTGAAACTTGGTCAATCATGCACAAATACTGTCTTTTCTTAATGTCATGTTGGAGCAAAAGACAGAACTCTTTATATTCACTAAAATCATGAATTATCATGGCTCTGAATTAATGACTACATGAGTTTAAAATTTAGTGTATAACAATCTTACCTAAGCCTTGAAGGTTTATTCTGAGGGGAACTAAAACAGGATGTTACTAATTTAAACAGTCTCTTCACTCTTAAATTATATGTATTATTCATATTAATTTAAATGTAGGAGAGCTACATTTTAGACTCCATGATTTTTGTTTTGTTTTACAGAGAGAGAGAAACATCAATGGGTTGCCTCTCATACTCTACTCAGCTGGGGATCAAACCCACAATCTAGATATGTGCCCTGACTAGGAATTGAACCTGCAAACTTTCCGTGTACGGGATGACGCTCCAACCAGCTGAGCCACACTGACAAGGGCAGGATCCATAATTTTTAGTTTTAAATATAAATATCCCTCAGATGTTATTGGGTCCCACTCATACTTTAGAATATATTAATATATTCATATAATCTCTTCAGTTCCTGGGTATTAGCAACTATATTCTGGATTCTGGGAGTTTTGTGCGACAGCAGCAGGAAGGGAAATTTTTTAAAAAATATATATATATTTTATTGATTTCTTACAGAGAGGAAGGGAGAGAGATAGAGAGCTAGAAATGTCAATGAGAGAGAAACATCGACCAGCTGCCTCCTGCACACCCCCTACCTGAGATGTGCCCGCAACCAACGTACGTGCCCCTGACTGGAATCGAACCCGGTACCTTTCAGTCCGCAGACCAACGCTCTACCACTGAGCCAAACTGGTTTCGGCGGAAGGGACATTTTTAGAACAGGAAGATAAATTTGGGTGGATATGGGAATTTGGTAGCTTGAAAGCACTGAGTGTCAAGGTTCAAATGAGTCAGGAATTGGAAGAAAGGCATTTAGAAAAGGAGATAAAAGGACGGGACAGAAAGGAAATACTTTTGCTACCTTCCCTCCCCTCCCCCCCCCCAAAAAAAAAATTTCTGTAGCAGAAACTTTTGTCATCTTGCTGATATTGTTAAAATATTAAGACTATCTTGGATTGCCTCCTACTCTAACTTCCTGGTTTAGATGATCATTCTGGTACAGGTTAAAAGAAAGATAAAGAAAAGAGTAATCTCTGACCTTTCTCAGTATCTCTCCTCTTTTTCACATATTTCTTTGTTCTATAGACATTTAAAGTATATGCTGCAAATAGTAGGGGCAAAAAAAATTTTTTTAACTTATTTTTATTGTCTTCAGAGAGGAAGAGGGAGAGAGAAAAACATCAATGATGAGAGGGAATCACTAATTGGCTGCTTCCTGCACACCCCCTAGTGAGGACCGAGCTGAAAACCTGGAAGTGAACCCTAACTGGGAATTGAACTATGACCTTCTGGTTCATAAGTCAACTCTCAATCCCTGAGCCACCCCAGCTGGGCAAAAAAATAATTTTTTTAACGTCCACAGTTCTTTTTTCTTAAACTGGGAGACTTAAATTATGTGAATGAAAATCACATTGGAAACATAAATATAAAGGAATTTAGTTATGCTTTTACTTATTTTGTTTGTTGCTGAAACCGGTTTGGCTCAGTGGATAGAGCGTTGGTCTGTGGACTGAAAGGTCCCAGGTTCGATTCTGGTCAAGGGTTTTGTACATTGGTTGCAGGCACATCCCCAGTAGGGGGTGTGCAGGAGGCATCTGGTCGAAGTTTCTCTCTCATTGACGTTCCTAGCTCTCTGTCCCTCTCCTCTCCCTTCCTCTCTGTGGAAAATCAATAAAAATTTATAATAGTATTTATTTTGTTTGTTCATATTAATGTATATCATGGAAAGTTGAAATTGGCAAACTTTAAAACAAGCCATTAATTTTAACTTATTTCATCGACTACAAAAACTTAGGAACAAAGTTATAAAAATTATATACATTTTATGCCTCGAGGGACTATAATTTATTTTTTTTAATAAGTTTTTATTGATTTCAGAGAGGAAGGGAGAGGGAGAAAGAGAAACATCAATGATGAGAAAGAATCATTGATCTTGATAGGCTGCCTCTTGCACGCCCCCTACTGGGGATCGAGCCTGCAACTCGGGCATGTACCCTTGACCAGAATTGAACCTGGGACCCTTCAGTTCGCAATACGACGTTTTATCCATTGAGCCAAACTGGCTAAGGACTGTATTTTAAATATAAGAAGGCAAGGGGGACTAAGGGACAATCCTCAAAAAGAATTATTCGCTATCACTGAATAAAAGTGGCTAGATGGCAAGAAGAAATCAACTTAGGGAAAAAATTAAAACTGGGAAACATTTTTTAAAAGAATATTATATTGCCGAAACCGTTTTGGCTCAGTGGATAGAGTATCGGCCTGCAGACTGAAAGGTCCCAGGTTCGATTCCGGTCAAGGGCATGTACCTTGGTTGCGGGCACATATATGATTCTCTCTTGTCGATGTTTCTAGCTCTCTAGCCCTCTCTTTTCCTCTCTGTAAAAAATCAATAAAATATATATTTTAAATATTATATTTCTGAAGAAAATCAGTTTTAGTAGTATATTCATTATATTTCAAGGAATCATATATTTAAAGGATTTTGGATTATCTTAATGTT
Source organism: Pipistrellus kuhlii (assembly GCF_014108245.1). Taxonomy (NCBI): domain Eukaryota; kingdom Metazoa; phylum Chordata; class Mammalia; order Chiroptera; family Vespertilionidae; genus Pipistrellus; species Pipistrellus kuhlii. The sequence continues at coordinate 17,295,829 of NW_023425438.1, forward strand.
GACTGTTTTAATAATATGGTACTTGTTCCTAGAAAGTCAGCCTTATCTGAAAAAATTTAAATGCCTATAATTGACTTTTCTTTAGGATTCTGGTGTTCACTTATGTGTTATTGATGATTCCAATGAGCATATGCTTACTGTGTGGGATTGGCAGAAAAAGTCAAAAGGTGCAGAAATAAAGGTAAGTCCAAAAAAGTTTCACTTGTCTTTTAGAATACATCATTTGTTTTGCAGATCCTTAGAAGTATACTGCTTATCCTTAATGTGCAGAACACACTAACTGTCCCAAATTATCAGCTTTATTGATTTGTCATTATTTTATGCTATTAAGAATACCACTCTTATGGTATAAAATATTTAAGCAACTTCAACCAACGTTAGTGATATTTCAAACAAATTAACAAAGCAGATGGATGTCTAATCTCTGGCTACTGCTGCCTTTTTTTTTTTTAGATTTTTTAATTGGTATTTTGAGAGCAAGTCAGAGAGAGAAGGAAACATTGATGTGAGAGCAAAACATGGATGGCTGCCTCCTCTATGCCCCTTCCTAGGGATTAAACCTGAAACCTGTACATGTGCTGTGACCAGGAATTGAACTGGCAACCTTTCAGTGCATGGGATGACACCCAACCAACTGAGCCACACTGTCCAGGGCGTCTACTGCTGCTTTTTAAACAAAATCTATTATTTCATTTAAGCTTTAAAAAATTTAAAGGAAAAATTCAATCATAGGAGTATGGATGACATAACTGAAAAGCATATTTAATGATATGCATTGTTGTAATCTTCTGTATATATAAAAAGCTAAGTGACCAACAATATGTTCGTCCAACTAGCCAGTACATATGATGCGCAATGGTGCTATCTATCTATCTATCTATCTATCTAGCCAAGTGACCTGAATGACTGCGGCCAGCCAACCTTCCATGTCTCCCCCATCCCGCCCCACCCTCAGCCTCCAGTTTAAAAATGTTGACTCGTGCATGCACAATACATATAAAGCTCTGAAGTATTAACAGGATTTACGGAAGGAGAGGTTGTTCTGATTCCAAGAGTTGATTTGTCCCCATCTGACACTGGCCTGCCATTTAAATTAATTCGAAGACAGTTTCCCGTGATGCCCACATTTGCAATGACTATTGATAAATCACAAGGACAAACTCTAGATGGAGTAGGAATATTCCTACTCTGCTTTTGGACAGTTATATATTGTTTTTTTCTGAAGTTTGAAGAATGTGTGATGTTAAAGTTGTAAATACTTTATCACAATGGAAATTAGTTAAGCACTCTGAAAGTGTTTTTACTCCTAATGTGGTGTACAGGGAGATTAAGTTTAATCAATTTATCAGTCATTGTTTTTATGTCATGTTTTTGTTGTTTTATATAATGTTTTTCTATCATGTTTTAGTCGTTTTTATATCATGTCTTTGTTATATCATGTTATTGTTTATTTATTACTCTAAATGTTATTTTCATATACGTTTTACTATTTTTTTTTCATTTCTGACACTTCTATAATAAAGGGCGAATAGTGATATTAAAATATTTCTTCTAATTAATTTCCTTTCAATGTGCATGAATCCGTGCACTGGGCCACTCGTGTTATGTAAAATGCAGAATATTTTATAATTGGTATAAAATAGTGTTGGTCCTTTGTGTGGATCAGGCTGTAACTTGTAAAAGAGGAATGTAAGGTTAACATTACAATAGCATTCACATGGGTCAGAAATGGCCGCCTCCTGACAGGCTTTCAGAGGGATTCAAAGTGACAGGATGACTAAAAAAAGGCTATGACATATTTGCTGTACTCTTAAATAACACCACATTCCTCTTCAATTGCACATCCGCTCTCTGTCTCAGCAGTTTTGTTCTGTATCTTTCAGTTTGTTGGTCAAAAAGACGTTCTGTTTTCAAATAGCATAAGTTAATCTTTTGAAAGAAATAAGAATAATTTTGATTGTATTTGGAAAGAGTATAAGAAACTTCAAGCTTTAAAAAATATAAATGAAGATACAGATAGTCTTTCAGTCATCATTCAGGGTAATTTAACATTGAAACATAGGGAACTTATACCAAAGTGTAATATGTGAATTTTGATATTTGGTAGTAAAAGTTAGCAGATCTCCTTTCCAGGACTTTAAATGTTGTTGTTATTCAGAATTATATCTTATGTCCTCCATTGACAGCATACAGCTGCCATAGCCTTAGTTACTGTCTGTTCTGTCTTCCATCATTTACCTGTAGCCCAGATCTCTCACAGATTTAAACCTACATTTCTTGTTGCCTGCCAGGCATCTTTAATTGAATGTTCTAACCCACAAGTCATAACCAACATAACCGTCTCCAGTTTTTGTTGTTGTTGTTGTTTAATCTATTTTTATAGAGTTCAGAAAGAGGGAGAGAGACATAGAAACATCAATGATGAGAGAGAATCCATTGATTGGTTGCCTTCTGCACGGCCCCTACTGGGGATAGAGCCCACAACCTGGGCATATGCCCTTGACCGGAATTGAACCTGGGACCCCTCAGTCCATAGGCCAATGCTCCATCCATTGAGCCAAACCAGCTAGGGCGAGTCTCGGGTTTGATTTCAGTTAAGGGCACTTGGTTGAAGGCTGGAAACCCAACCCTGGTTGGGGTGCGTGCGGGAGGCAACCAATTGATGTGTCTCTCTCACATTGATGTTTCTCACTCTGTCTCTTCCCCTTCCTTCCACTCTCTAAAAATTAATGGGAAAATATCCTCATGTGAGGATTAACAACAACAAAAAGAAAAAAAGTTGGGAAGGCAGGCAGAGATCTTGGTCAGAATAAAGATTTAAAAATTAATTGATTAAAATAAAATAAAAGGCAACATCATCATGGAAGAAAGATGATGAGTTTTTTCATTGTTAATTAACACATTATCTTTAAAATTTACTTTGACTTGCTATTTCAACCCAACATTGTGGAATCTGTATAACAAGAAAGGGTACTATCCTTTTCCCTCATGAGGGGAGAAAGCATTCAGATTGGATTGTTGGAGTTTTATTTATGTGCCTATACAAGGCTGTAGAGTCCAATTGTTGGTGGTAGAAATAAAAAGTTGGTGGAAATATTGAAGCCATGGGGAAAATGTTTTTTTAATTAGCTCAGTTACTTCAAGTGTCATTTTATTAGTATAAGAATGTAAAAGGTATTTTATTTAACTCACTTTGTTTACAAGATTACCATGTTTATTACCATGTTGGTTTGCAATGAAGAAACACTTCCGTACACATGAAGTTCTTTGCTAAGTTAAAAAAAAACACACACAAAAAAAACACCTTAGTGATCACCCTGTCGGTGAGCACCAGCACCAACAAGCAGCTTCACAAGCGTATAGATTTCACCTCACCATTTAGCTGGAGTAGCTGCTTTTGCCATAAAACATTAATTTAGTAAGAATTCAATTATGACTTACTGAACATATTTAAATGTAGTGTTTTCAAGACATCCTCAGTTCAGTAGTTTCAGTGAAAAAACTACTTGTAATTCCTTTGGATGCTTGTGCCTATTTTCTTCCTTTTTTATTCTACTTGTTTTAAACTTCTATCTTTTCTAATTTTTCTTTTTTGGGAAATGGCATAAAAGCTCTTTGGTTTTTTTTGTTTTTCATTTCTGAATGACTCAGTAATAACCGTTTTATATATATACTTTTTAAGCTTTTAGCCTAAGATTGAATCTCTAAATCAGTAATAAATTTTCTTAAATGAATGAGTGGTCAGTAATAATAGTACAGAGAAAGGTAAGACTTTTAAAAAATCAAAGTACCTAAAAGGCAGTACCTTTAAGACAAATGTATATAGTTTTTATATTTGCTAGTTTTAGTGTACTTTTCCCCTAAATGCAAAAAACTAAAATAATCTAAAACTAATTCATTTAAATGTCTTCTAATGCAGTTATATATGAATAATATAAAAGATGATATAATAATATGAAAACATCAGATTAAAATCATTATTATAAAAATTTATTGTTACAAATGTTCAGGAAAATAGATCTTGGAAGAAAAGGCATTTCCTAAAATTTTTTCCTGTCTTTATCAGTAGCTGTAATTGGTATTTGATGGAGATAAAAGTATACATTAATCTAAAGCTTTATTTCTCTTTCCACAGACAACAAATGAAGTTGTTTTGGCTGTAGAGTTCCATCCAACAGATGCAAATACCATAATAACATGTGGTAAATCTCATATTTTTTTCTGGACCTGGAGTGGCAATTCACTAACAAGAAAACAAGGAATTTTTGGGGTAAAGATCAGAATATTATAAATTTCATTATAAAATAATATTTTAATTGTTGAGTGAGCATGGAGTCATCATGCCAAAGGGAAAACTGAAAATTCTCTCTCTCTCTCTCTCTCTCTCTCTCTCTCTCTCTCTCTCTCTCTCTCTCTCTCTCTCTCTTATTTTTTTGTAGAAATATGAAAAACCAAAATTTGTACAGTGTTTAGCATTTTTGGGGAATGGAGATGTTCTTACTGGAGACTCGGGTGGAATTATACTTATATGGAGCAAAACTACTGTAGAACCCACACCTGGGAAAGGGCCGAAAGGTACAGTATTCTCATATTGTCATTCCTTTTTAATTTGCACTTACTGCTATTGCACTTCCATCTTGTACCCAGACCAGGAGAGGCTGCAGTGAAACAATAGGAGAACCACTACCATGCCTTATGTTTCTAAGGTTCTTCATGATCTTTTTAAAATTAAAATATTTACTAATTACTAAGCATAGGTAACCTACTTTTGATCCGGCTGAACATTTCTTCTAGGAGGTTAATTGAGAAATAATTAGAGAGGTGATATATATATGTTAATTTAAACAGTATAAAATTGAGAGAGAGAATCTGATCTTCTGAGTTTTGTGAAGACTTCACAGAAGTAGTAGTATTTAAGGTTAAGCCATAAGGAGTGCACGAGACTACAAAAGGTATGGAACTTTGGTCTCAGTTTAGGGGAAAGTGCAAGCAGAAATATTAGGTCTAGTAATAATTAATGTCGTTTTCTAATACTTTTTTTTAAATAGAATTTATTTAAACAATACAACAAAATTTAATCAACAATATAGTTGCCGTTGTTTTCTACTACTTGTGCCCAACGCTCAGGAAGCATTTTAATCCCTCTGTTGTAAAATTCTTGTGATTTTGATGCAAAAAATTCGGTCAATGCATTTTTGAGGCATTCTTCATTATTAAATTTTTTTCCAAGAAGAAAGTTTTGCAAAGAACGAAACAAATGGTAATCGGAAGGGGCAATATCAGGAGAATATGCAGGTTGAGGGAGAACTTCCCATTCCAACTGGCGCAGTTTTTCAGCAGTGATTCTTGCAGTATACGGTCGTGCGTTATCGTGGTGAAGAATTACGCCCTTCCGATTAATCAGCGCGGGTTCTTTTTCTCTTAAAGCTTGGGCTAACCTTTCCAATTGGGCACTATACACTGCACTTGTAATGGTTTGGGTAGATGGTAAAAGTTCATAATGAAGAATTCCTTTAAAATTCCACCAAACACACAACATCACTTTTTTCGCATGCAAGTCAGGTTTTGGCGTGGGCTGCGGAGCATCATTTTTGTCCAACCATTGAGGCCGCCTTTTCAAAGTAACATACAGCACCCATTCTTCATCTCCGGTAACAATTTGCTCTAAAAACGGCAAACGGTTTTGACGAGAGAGGAGCGAACTACAAATTGTGACTCTTTGATTACGGTTGTTGTCGGTCAACTCATGAGGAACCCATTTTCCAAACTTTTGGACTTTGCCAAGTGCACGCAATTGATTGGAAATTGTTTTTTGTGAACAATTTAAAGTTGTCGCAAGCTCTTGTTGGGTAATTTGAGGATTTTGCACCAAAAGAGCTTGAAGAGTTTCTTGATCAAAATTGGACACACGGCCTCGACCACTCTTGTCATCTAACGAAAAATTTCCCTCGCGAAATTTCTCAAACCAATGCTGGCATTTTCTGGCGCTAACTGCATCTTGACCAAGAACACTACAGATGTTTTTTGCAGCCTCACTTGCTTTTCTTCCTAATTGGAACTCGTAAAGCATGCAGTGCCGAATATGCTCTTCATCCGCCATCTTCTTAGCCCTAGTTTTGCAACAAAAACCAAACCAAACACAAACTTTTTCAAGCAAAACTTGTTAATTGCACTTCACATGTTCTGTAGATACCACGTGTTTGAAGGTTATGTCAATACAAGTCAACGCCAAGCAAGATTTTAAACGAATGTTTAAAAACGACATTAATTATTACTAGACCCGATAGAAAGATGGATATGAATGTAAGGCAGTGAGGGTAGTGTGAATAAATCTGTTTATAAAAGTGGTAGCAAAAATAAGAGATAGCCAATTTGAATTAAATACAATTTGTAAAATAGTAATGGAAAAAGTTTTATAATTCCTCTTGACAGTTTAAGAGGAATTATAAAGTTCAATTAGGGATTAAAGATACAGATTTTCTGAGCTATCCACAAGAACCCGTAAGGCTAGTTGAGCTCACCATTGAAGAGAGAAGAGCTGTCAGGCCAGAGATCCTTTCTCCCACAGTTAGATGGCCAGAAAAGAGCCTGCAAGGATTACAGAAGTGAGATATTTAAGGAAGAAAGAAAAGTTAACAAGAGAGAGAGCAGGAAGGAAAGGAAAAGGTTTGACTCCTAAAATCTTATCCTCACCCTTAAGAAAGAAGTGTGTGTATGTGTGTTTTGAAAGAAAGTACTACTTTTTTCTCTCTTTCCTTTTCCTGAGCACATGTGTTTGTATATGAAATGCCCAGAAGAGCATTGTATATCAAAACTGACTTATTGACAGGTTTTCCTCTGTCAGTGAACAGAGTTTGGGTGTAAATGTATCTACTCTTCATTAGCTTAATGTGTGTAGAGGTGGGAGAATCAGGGAAAGGTTCAGAGATTGTTTTATTTTGGTTTTTGTCTGAAAAACTTGTGCAAAGAAAATCTGCACATGCAAACACAGGAAATGGGAAGTGTGACCTTGTAAGCGGCTGGGCACATGAAATGGCCTGTGTTGTGCTCTGCTAGGTGACCGTTACAGGCAAACTTGCTGAGAATTTTGTTTCTTCCTTTATATTTGGGATTACAATTTTGTAAGATGTGGCTGGGAAGGATTTGGTGTATGGAGTGAAATAAATGTGTGAACCCAGATCATAACAGAGTTCAAAGATTCCATTTTTAAAATCATGGCCAAAAAATTTCAGTAGATGGATCCAGTTTTTATATTCCCTAATGCGACATTTCTGCACCCGTTGCAGTCTTGTCAACTAAAATTGTGTATATTGTGGTATCATATCTGATAAGGAACATTTTTTTCAGATGTCATGATTTCATAGCTAATTCTTTTACTCTAGTAAATAGGAGACAAGCCAGAACTGTATTTTGTGCCTCATAAGCTCTCCTGTATGTTTTCTTTTTGCTTCCAGACCTTAATATGTATTAACAAGAATCTTCAAAGTAATTAGTATATTCTATTACTTTCTTCCCAGTTTTATTGGCCTATAATTGACAGATAACATTGTATATTTATGCTATACAACATAATGATTTCCTATACATTGCAAAATGATTTACATAAGTTAACATCCATCACCTCACACAGAGTATTTTTGTGTATGATGAAAACTTTTAAGATCTCTCTTAGCAACTTTCAAATATACGCTACAGTATTGTTAACTATAGTCACCATGCTGTTCTTTACATACCAAAACGTATTCATTTTATAACTAGAATTTTGTACCTTTTGACTATCTTCTCCTCTTTCCTCAACCTGGCCTCTGGCAATGACCAGTCGGTTTGTTCATGTTTTTACATTCCACTTGTAAGTGAGATGATATGTACTATTTGTATTTCTCTGTCCTATTTCATTTAACATCATGTTCTCAAGGACTGTTTATATTGTTACAAATGGTAGAATTTCCTTTTTTTTTATTCCATTGTATGTGTGTGTGTGTATTTATGTGTGTAATATTTGTGTTTGTATACACTACATTTTCTTTATTCATTTCTCTGTCACTGGACACTTAGGTTGTTTCAGTATTTTTATTTTTTATGGTGTATGAAATAGTTCCATTTTTCTTATGTGAAATAATTCATAATTTGTAAGTGGGGGAGGGAAAGTCGATTGTATTCGCACCACCATTAAATGTTCATAGTTCTTAAATCTTAAGTTCCTTTTAGGAACTAAGTAACAAACCATTTTTGGTTTGTTTGTTAATCATTCCCCTTCCTTTCCTCCTTCCTTCCCCCCTTCCCTCATTTCCCCCACTGAACAATTTTTAAACTAGTAACTTTTTTTTACTTTTCTAAAGGATCTAAGGTCTATTTATTAACTTAATTCTGGCCAAATTTAAACAAGGCTCTACCTTCCCATTTTGAACCTGGTAACTAATTCTGCAAAATAATTGTCTTCCAAAAAGCTTTACTCTTGCTTTACCAGCCTCACTAGCCAGATAAAGAGCTTCTCTGGATAAGGCATGATAAATACCAAAGAGGTTTGGGTGCTAAAATCTTACCCTCACTTTTAAAAAAGAGGATCTGAGTGAGTGTGTGTGTGTGTGTGTGTGTGTGTGTGTGTGTGTGTAATCCCCTTGTATGTACCTGCCTTGTCCCTTCCTGGCTACTTGTAAAATGCTATGAGCATAAAAGAAAGCTGGCCTGTCATTCAACGATCACACTGATACAGTTTTAATTTAAAATACTTCTCTAGTTGGTCAAAACCCACTACTCCTGGCCTCCAGTGCCCATTTCTTCCCAGTGCCTTTCCCAATCTCCATATCTCAGCAAATAAAGGGGGTAATCCTTGGCAGAGCTGGTAGGTCAACAGTGGTTGCTAAATGTTAAATATTATGACTATTAGCTCAGCAGGAAATTAAAGCTTTTTTGTAAACTTAAGGGTACATTGAGTAAAGAGCCTTGCGCCCTATTCACAGCTTTGTCACTAGCTAACTATGTGGTATTGGTTAAGCCATTTCTATACCTTTGTGCCCTCAACTCTAGATCAGAAAAGTGATACTATGCTAACTACCATAATAAGATGATTATAAGAGGTTGTGAAGTTCTGAGTTTCCCCTGTTGTCTATAGAATTGTCACTGCTCTAGTTTACCCTTTTGTAAAAACGTGTTTTGGAATATTTTCAGAGTAACAATATTGACATAAATACAAAAGGTGGTGTTAAGCTGCACTACTAGCCTTGTATAACGTGCTGAAAATCGGTTTTTGATTGTTGAGTTGATGGCATTTTTGAGTAATCACTCTATACAAATGATCCCCAACTTACTATGGTTTGACTTACAGTTTTTCAACACTACAGGGGTGCAAAAGTGATATGCACTTTGATAGAAACCAGCTAGGATAAGTTGTGATGTTTTGTGGGTTAGGTATATTAAATGCATTTTCATCATACAATGGGTTTATCAGAATATAATCCTATCTTAAGTCATAAAGCATTTAATTTCTTCCAGAAAGCCACTAAAATTTGAGGGGAAATGTTATCACTAGTGTTTTTATTTTTTCCTAATTATATTAGGTGTTTATCAGATCAGCAAACAAATCAAAGCTCATGATGGCAGTGTATTCACACTTTGTCAGATGAGAAATGGGATGTTATTAACCGGAGGAGGAAAAGACAGAAAAATAATTCTTTGGGACCATGATTTGAATCCCGAAAGAGAAATTGAGGTAAGGATGGGAACATAAAATTATAATGTTAAATCCACTAACCTAATAGCTTCTGTCCTACATTAAGAGAACTTACACTTTCTGGGGAGGTTGTTACATATCCTTCTCATTTCATTTCCTCAGAATGAAAAGAAAAAAGAAACCAATCATTAAAATAATTTGAAAGAATTTTTTTAAAAAAAGATTGGGGAGAATAATTAATGTACTTGTTTATTTCTGAGACTTTTTTTCTTAATGATCCAAAATATAACCAGGGTATGCAAAATGACCAATTCAATTTTAATACTGAAAATAATAATTTCAACAGTGAGCTTAATGATAGTAGATAATTATCTGTGCTTGTTTCTTCTTCATGATGTGGACCCAGGTGTATCTATAAAACCTGACAGGTACTATGTTTATAAGGTATTAAATGCTAATTAAATTGAGGTCTTAGATGGTAGGACAGTTAAGAATTGTATTTTAGATCAATAATTTTCAAAGCAAGGGCAAATCTCTTGTTTTGATATTGCCTTTTTTGGGGAGTGACTTAAATTTTGAACTTATTCTAAGTGTATTCTAAACATGTTTTCTAGACAAAATCTCTAAGAGGATCTTGATAGTACTGCTCTTGGGTTTTCAAGAAGATAGATAAGAAAGAATTGCTTTATCTCAGCCTGAAATTCATGCTATTTCTTTTCTTCACAGATTACTTATACACTCTGTATAATACATTATAACTTCTGTATAATAAAATGTAACTGAATAAATTATCATTAGCATAAGATTACCATATTACTTTCAAATTTGGAATATTGTCACTTATTAACCCATAATTGTTTTCAGCTATTAATGCATGTTAGTATTTGTGTATGGTGACATTGCAGTGTGGTTTATTTTGTGTGTTTTTTAGGTTCCTGATCAGTATGGAACAATCAGAGCTGTTGCAGAAGGAAAGGCAGATCAATTTTTAGTAGGCACATCACGAAATTTTATTTTACGGGGAACATTTAATGATGGCTTCCAAATAGAAGTCCAGGTAACTGTGTAATTTTAACCATTAACTAAATACTTTTATGACATTTTGTTTCTTTTAGCATAACAACGGGTGTATTTTATTTCAGGGTCATACAGATGAACTTTGGGGTCTTGCCACACATCCCTTCAAAGATTTGCTCTTGACATGTGCTCAGGACAGACAGGTGTGCATGTGGAACTCAATGGAACACAGGCTGGAATGGACCAGACTCGTAGATGTGAGTAAAACAAAATTGGATTATAATCTCCCCACAGAAACTCCCCATACTAGCATTTGGAAGCAGCAAAAGTGAAAGAACTCAGCATTGGTTAAAAGTGTTTAGTAAAGGGGAGAGTGTTTAGTCACAAAGTAGTATTCCATGAACCCACCCTGAAGAAGCAAATTAGCAGTGCAAAAGCTCAATTTTCCCATCAGTTTCCATAGTAAAAAGATTTCACATGTACATGGAGCACTGTTCAGAAATGTTTGGGTCGCTGGTGGTGGTGCAGTTGGATTCAGTAAGTGCTGCTCACTAACAGACTTCTTTTTGAATTGGTCTCTTATCCTGACCCCACCAAGATATCCATCTTGTCCCGCCCCAAAAGTGTATACATTTTCTTTGCAGACTCAAAAGAGCTATACACATGTTTGTTGTTATCCTGTTATTATTTCCACTGCCTAACCACAAGCTGGTTGTCCTTTCCCCTCACCACTCTGCCAGCATACCCCTTCCTGCTCTGAAATTCTTTTTCCTCTCATATCCACATAGCTACAAGGATGTTGATTGGAATCCCATGTTTATATGAAACAAGTTATTTTCAAATAGTGTTTGCTACTATTCCTATAGACCCAGTGAGACTTTCTCATGTACTCCCCAACAGCTGTCTGTCTTTCTTCTAGGAACCAGGACACTGTGCAGATTTTCATCCCAGTGGCACAGTGGTGGCCATAGGAACGCACTCAGGCAGGTAGGGTCTTTAAGGGAAATGTGAGCTGAGTGATTTGAAGTGGTGGAATGTTTAACCATTGTTAGGAATGTTGTCAATCTGATCTGGAGAATTTATCTTTTAAGTGGCACACCAATATGCATGTTGGTCTTATGTTACATATACTCTTTCAGTCATTAGTAATTATTTACTGAGCACCTGCTCTTGGTTAGACACTGTTGTGGGGATTTAAGCTACATGAGAGTGCAAGACAAAAATCCCTGGGCAGCCCACATTGTAGTGCATGTCAGGGACAGTGAGTCTGGCAAGTGGCTGGGTAAAGAATTTAATTTACCGTATTTTTCGGACCGTAAGACGCACCGGACCATAAGACGCACCAGTTTTTAGAGTAGGGAAATGAAGAAAAAAAGATTCTGAAACAAATAGTGTCCTAAAATATTTTATGTGCATTAAAACCCAACATCACAGTCATAAACACATGTAATCAACCCTGTAAAGTAAACAGCAGCATTTAGAACCATTTTAGAGCCGGGCAAGCACACAGAGACCACACAGAGCCGGGCAAGTAAAAAAACTTTTTTTTCAAAGTATATGTGTAGGCTATATTTGGACCATAAGACGCAGGGACTTTTTCCCCCCACTTCTGGGGGGGGGAAAGTGCGTCTTATGGTCCGAAAAATACGGTAGTTTTGATGCAGAATCACCGACCACTAGACCTGGAGAGACTTAAGCAATCCAGCTGAACCTACCAGTTTTGATGGTGACTGTCCTTGGCAAGCCAGCAGTGCAGCTAAAATACTGTTACCGAAATTTAGCCAGATACTGCTGCCGATAGAGGTTCTAGGCATAAGAAATGCTCCTTCTGCTCAAAATGGAGAAGTCAAAGTCATATTAGGGCTGGCTGAGACTTTCTTCTTTGACATAAGGAAAAGAGACTTCTAATCAGAAAAGAACAGCTCTTTCCCTCTGTAATTTGGTGTTACTTGACTTGGCCCGTGGGTACTCCTGCGCTCATTTCCCAGGGTGACAGTGTCTCTGAGCCCTATCAGCATGAATCTCGCCGAGTTCTGCTTTGTTACAACTCCAGTCCTGAGTCACTCTTCAAATTACAGTCGCTCATTGAACTCCTGCAACTGTAAGGCACTGATCTTGGTGTATGGAGTGGCACCGAGGAATATGAGACATGGTCCCTAACCCCAAGTAGATTATGTATGTACATAAGAAAATAAAGAACTTTTATTAGGTTTAGCATTACTTAAATAAACAGGCAGCAACGCTTAGTGATCAACAGAGAAATCACTGTGAGCCTGAGTTGTCCGAGAACACTTCCCAGAGGAGGTGGGGTTGGGCCTGCCTTGGAGGAGCCCCTGGATCTTGAAGAGGCAGTGAAGAGGGAGGAGTCGTATCAGGCAGGAGGAAATAGACGGAGCAAATTCAGGTCAAGCATGTTTCTAAAGACTTCTTGATACCTAAACAGTGGAATTCAAGCTTGTTAGCTTGGCCTGTAAAGCCCATTAATGATTTTTTTTTAAGTTTACATTTATTGAAAGAATTACAGTGGTCTCCATTTTATTCCCCCATTGACCTCCTCCACGCACACACATCCCAGGCCTTCACCACATGATTGTCTGTGTCTACATGTTCTTTGGTTAATCTCTTGTCTCCCCCCTCCACCCACCACTCCGAAGAAGAGAATGGTCACGTTGTTGACCTGTCCAGCCCCTTTGTACTTCTCTCCTCTTTTTTATTAATCCTCACCCAAGGATATTTTTCTATTGATTTTTTAGAGAGAGGGAAAGACAGAAAGAGACATCAATTGGTTGCCTCCTGCACAAGCCCTGACCAAGAACTGTGTTGGGGAGGATCCTGCAACCGAAGTACATGCCCTTGACTGGAATCTAACCTGGGATCCTTCAGTCCACAGACAGATATTCTATCCACTGGCCCAAACCGGTTTAGGGCCCCTTTTTGCTTTCCTATCTACTCCTCTCCACCTGTTTATGTCCCACCTATCTGTGCCACATTTGATGAGATGAAATTCCAGGTCACCTATATCCTCCCTGCCTTAAATTTCATAATCCTTGTATAATTCATTTTACTTTATTAACTCTTTCTCCCCAGTTTGATTACAAACTCCTATTTTGCCTCCTTTCCCGACTCTTTTCTTCTCTGAATCCCTAAATGTTAGTGTATCTCAGGCAGAGAGAGATCACACCCTTCCCTGGTGTGAGACGGTGAGAAGCACAGGCCAGAGCTCTGTCCTGGTTCTGCCACTAACTACTTGGTGGATGACTTGTTGGGGGTTATGGCATCATAGGATTTCATTGTTCTTATTTGTAAAATAAGAAAGTTGAAATGTACTTTTTCCCTGTTTTTTTACTTTATACATTTTTTTCTGATTATAAAAGCCATATTCTTATTCTTGTGTTAGATCCTAAAGAAACAGGGTGGGGGAGGAGGTTATAAACCTGCCACCTAGAGGGTGCACTTTATGTTATGATAAGTATTTTTTAACTCACATGTATTATGAACAGAGATAACTATTCATTTAGGGACTTTAAACTGTGATACTTTCCAGCTCTAAAATCTGTATAATTCTTTTTTACCACTAAAGAAATCAGTATAGTGTTTTTTAAAAAGGGATAAAGGTATGGTACTACATTTTGGTATTTGACTCACATGTCAGATTAGTTTAAATATATGACCAAAGATTTCTCATCTCCAGTACATTTAGAAAGATCCATTAGGTCCTTGAGGCCATATAGAGCCCCATAATGATTCCAGATTACCTTAAAGCAGAAGCTTGGTTACAATGTGTATACTCTAGACTAGAATAAGAATAAATTCAACACAGTGAAAACTTAAATATTTATTTCTATAAAATTCCCTTTGGTAGAGGATTTGTTATGTTCTCCATACCTTTATTAGGGACAGAGGGAAAAAAATCTCTCTGAAGGTAGAACATAATTCATGCATGAAAAGAGTGGGAGCTTTAAAATTATTTCTTGGGGTCCATATGGAAGTTGTTTACTTCCAATAACAAAGTTGTTGGGTTATTACTAAAAATTGCTTACCAAAAGTAGAATTAATCTCTTATAAGTGATTGAAGAAATAGAAAAAGGAGGCAGAGGTATCTTTTGTTTTTCTTGTGTTTTTTGTGTGTTTTTTTAAATGACTACCATTCCTAATTAGTAAATGACTCAAAGTTTTAGTTTTCTACATGTTATACCAATAAGACATTCTGGGTGTGCGTGTTTTAAATCCTCACCCAAGGATATTTTTCCATTAATTTTTAGAGAGAGTGGAAGGGAAGGAAGGAGGGGGAGAGGGGCACATTGATTGGTTTCCTCCCAAACGAATCCAGACTGGAGCCAAGGAATGAACCTGCAACCCAGGTACATGCCCTTGACCGGGAATCAAACCTTCAGTATGCAGGCCGACACTCTAACCAGTGAGCAGCACTGGCTAGGACTCTGGGTGGTTTTTTAAATAACTTTTTGAGGCGTTTCCAAAACGATAAAATTGTTTGCAGTTTTCCTAGTAAGATTAAACTAATTTGGAAACAGTGTCAGATAGGGCTTCTCCAAAATAAAAATTGATAATTTTTGAATGCCTATGGTTACATTTACATAAATTTGTTAAAAACTTGACACCTGCAGAGTGGTGCTGTATCTCATTGTTCTTTAGGTATGTCTGTTTAATCTGAGTTGGAATATTTTGTTCCCTTACTGTGAGAGGGCAGTTCATTTGGCATCAGCTTTGGCACTTCTTGGCTTAGAGGATCATCACAGTGGAAGCCATAAAAGTTGATTAATGAAATACATTCTAAAAAGAAACCTCTAATCGATGGGTACTTTCCAGTTGAAATAAAGTGCATTTCTTATATACCTTTGGAATGGAAATGACCCGTAAACTAGTAGCATAAGCTTCAAAGTGCCAATTTTTTACTTTTAAACTCCAGTATTCACAAATAGAAGCTACTTCTGTTACCTGGGTAGAAGACATAATTTATTAAGTTAGCTACCTGGAAGTTTCAACCCATAGCTCACAAGTTACTAAAATTCTCTCATGAACTTGATTAGAGAGCAATTTTAGAGTTAAACTAGAGGCCCAGGCCACGGATTCGTGCAGCAGTGGGGTCCCTCAGCCTGGCCTGCGGGGATCAGGCTGAAACTGGCTCTCTGACATCCCCTGAGAGGTACCAGATTGTGAGAGGGTACAGGTTAGGCCAAGGTGCAAGATCAGGACGGGGGAGGGACCGCAGGAGGGTTCCAGGGCGTATTTGGCCCATCTCACCCAGTCTCGATCTGAGGACCCCAGCAGCAAGCTAACCTACTGGTTGGAGCGTCTGCATCCTGGTGGCCAGTGCAAGTAATAGCGACTGGTTGAACAGTTATACAAACAGTCAGACACTTAGCATATTGGGCTTTTATTATATGTATTATATAGGATAGTTGGGATCTTTTAGTCATTCATCTCTTACCTTGAATTCATTAAGGTATATGAAACAATATCACTAAACATGTTTTTTTAAATTCTTTAAAGCACTATCCTCTCATAAATAGTATTTATTTTAATCTGAAAGATAAATTATCTCTTTCCAGATATTAGTTATATAATTATCTGCAAAATTGAAAAGAATGTTACTCTGATTTCTGTTACTGGCTTATTTAGTGATGGACTTTTCACATCTGAATAATTAAAAACAAAACTTGCTGCTCTTGTCCCATCCTTTTACCTGAGATTTAGATAGTAATTTAGATAGATTTAGATAGTAATTAGATTTAGATAGATTTAGATAGTAATTTAGATAGTAATTACTATCTAAATGGGAATATTTTTCTAGTATTGTCCCATTTTCTCCATCTCAACCATTTCTTCCTACATACTGCATTACTACTAATTCTTACTAAAATAAAGGTTTTGTCCAAGACATTTTATATTAGTTTATTATTCATTTTACAAATATTTTTAGTGCCTGATCTGAGCTAAGCAGTGCTCAACTCTAAACCCCAATCAGCCTCCTCTCACTTATCTAGCCTTTGGTTGTTTATCCTTAGTTCCCAGCCTTTGCTTATAGCCCATATCTTTCCATACCCTTGTGAAACACCATTTTTTCCTTCCAAGTGCTTTTCAGTAAGTCATTTATGATGTAGTTGGATTTAAGTTAATTGTTTTACTTCTCAAGAGGCTTTTACATTTTTACTTTTCCTATAAGTGTGAGTGAAAAACTATCAAATTCAGTTTCTCTGCATATGTTAAGGTGTTGGAGAGGCAGAGTGCCCCTTGTTGGTTCCTTTGAAATCACACCAAAACAATGGCTATCTGCCTTTTCCTCTCACCTTCACACTGTGCATGCTCCCTCCCACCTCCATACCTTTGCAGCTTTCACTCCTTTTGCCTGAACTGCTGTATTTTCCCTCAGGGTTCAGCTCAGCCCATATCCTATGTCCTATCCTTCTGCTGCCATTCATTTTCCTTATGAGAGTTCCTCTACATAGTCAGAGGAACTAAGATTGGCACTCGATTGTTTCATTTTAATTGGCTCATTTCCTTTTCCCCACTTCTGATATACATCTTCAGAAACACTGTTCCTGTCACCTTATTCTATTTAGACTAATTAGCAAACAAACACTGTTGGCATTCAATGAATACCTAAATAGAAATGTACATGTTTAGGCCCATATAAGTATATTTATATTGTATCTAGCAACACTTTGCAAAATGAATTCATCCTTCTTTGGAAGAGGGAGACATGTCATACTTAAGGGTAATACTAAAATTTCTTAATTTTTAAAAAGGGAGAAATGATCAGCAACCATTCTATAAATGCTACTATCTGAAGATTTTTTATTTTTACTCCTTCGTAGGTGGTTTGTTCTGGATGCAGAAACCAGAGATCTAGTTTCTATCCACACAGATGGGAATGAACAGCTCTCTGTGATGCGCTACTCAGTAGGTGAGTAGAATTACCCTTACCCTGTTTACAGCACTTCTCTATCACTGCTTATTTTCACTTTCGGTGAAGCTGATTGCCGTATTCTCTACTCTCCATAGAGTTGTAAAGTATTAAATATGTTTTCCCCAGAGTTTTAGATTAAACTCTGCTGCCAGAAACTGCAAAAAATCTGCTGTTAAATTCTAAATCAAGAAAAAATAAATTTATAATGAACTGTTATGCATTTGCAATTGAAAGCAGAAAACAATGCAATCACCCCATCCCACCCCCTAACCCCACCCAGACCCCCTCACATACACACTTTTTATTTTGGCACTAAACATACAGTGTGCTTAGAATTTTGCATTGGTATTAGGTTGAATATTACATCTATTTAGCAATATTTTCTTTGTATATAAGAGAATATAAGATAAATTACAGAATATTAAAAAAAAAAATACGAATCTTATAGGCCCTTCAAGTTCTTTGAAATCTAGTGGCATTATTCCTGGTTATATAGTAATGGTTGTTTTGTTAAATATATGGAACTAAAGGCCTGGTTTATGAAATTTGTGCTCTCAGGGAGATCCTTCAGCCTGCCTGTGCCCTCTCACAGTCTGGGAGCCCTTGGGAGATGTCCCACTGAGGGCTTAGACCCGCTCCCAGGGAGGGGGCCTAAGCCAGCAATTGCACATCCTTAGTGCTGCTGCGGAGGTAGGAGGGGCTCCCACCACTGCCGCTGCACTGACCAGCCATGACCCCCACTTCTGGCTGAGCAGCGCTCCCCTGCGGCATTGGGCCGAAACCTGCTCTGACATCCCCATAGGGTCCCAGATTACGAGAGGGTGCAGGCCAGGCCAAGGGACACTCCCCCACCCCCACCCCTACCATTGCATGATCAGGGGGAAGACGTTGAAGGTTAGCCAGCTGGAGAGGGACCGCAGGAGGGCTCCAAGGCATGTCCAGCCCATCTCGCTCAGTCCCGATTGGCCGAACCCCAGCAGCAAGCTTACCTACCGGTCCGGAGGTCTGCCCCTGGTGGTCAGTGCACGTTATGGTGACTGGCCAACCAGTCGACTATCTGCCCCCTTGTGGTTAGTGTATGTCATAGCGAGTGATTGAGTGGCCTTAGCATATCATTAGCATATTACGCTCTGATTGGTTGAACAGCCAACCAGTGGACTGGACACTTAGCATATTAGGCTTTTATTATATAGGATACTCAGCAACCCAAGAATTTGATAAATTTGTTTAGCCTTGTTTGAATTAATCTTTGTACTTTATTTAAACTGTTAAGTTTCCATTGTATTCCTATTTTCATTTCCCCTTATATTTATGATTTTTACTCATATCTTTTTTTTCTGGAGTTAGAGTGACATTCATATATATATTCAAAAATATATTACAATAATTGGATTAGTATGGGGTTCAAATGATCCTTTTGATTGCTTCTAAGTTTTCTAAGTTGTTTCTTGAGTTGAGAAAGGAAGGAAAAGTATTTGCTTCTATCTATAAGCCTGGCAAGAGTAAAGGCAGAAAAATTTTTAGATTGGCTTATTTCAGTACTGTAATAACAAATAACTACTGCAAATGTAGCAGTTAGTATACATGGATCAGTTAGACTTTATTGACCATCTGCTACATGGTAAGTACAGTAGAGGAGACCACAGAGAAGAGAACATAGCTCCTTCCCAGGAAAACCGACCCTCTATTTGGAAAGGTCCTATGTGCTCAGCTGAAGTGAGCAATTATATGCTCAGCTTGCCATATGAATACTATGACTTAGACCCATAAAAGCTGGTTAACCTCCATGGGGCCAGATTGGAGCTATATCAGTATAGCTCTAGTCAACACTCTTTCTTGCTTCATTCTAGATGGCACCTGCCTGGCTGTAGGATCTCACGACAACTTTATTTACCTCTATGTAGTCTCAGAAAATGGAAGAAAATATAGCAGATCTGGAAAGTGCACTGTAAGTAGAGAAGTAAGATAAATTGTGAGACTGTTGGAATTTTCATGTTAAAGGAGTTAAATGTTTACATTGATGTATCTGTTGTTTTCTGCCCTTTAAACTTTAATCTCTATCTTTGAAAACGGAGATTGCCTAACAGCAGAATATTACAGTTCCCTATGCACTCTAGAAACTTTTCTCTTTTCTTTAAAATTAAATATTGTTGAAAATATTATGTATATCCCCCTTCTTCCCCACCCCCATTGACCCCTTCTAGCCTGTCCCCATCCCCATCCCCATCCCACCACCCTATTGCCTGTGTCCATGGCTTATGCATATATGCATATGAGTTTTTTGGTTCGTCTATTCCCATCCATCGCCACCTTCCCTCAGAGATTCCACAGTCTGTTCCATGCTTCTATATCTCTGGATCTATTTTGTTCATTGGATTCCATATATGAGTGAGATCATGTGATACTTACCTTTCTCTGACTGGCTTATTTCACTTAGCATAATACTCTCCAGGCCCCTCCTTGCTGTCTCAAAGAGTAAGAGATCCTTTTTTACTGCTGCATACTAGTCCATGGTATAAATGTACACTACAACTTTTTTATCCACTCATCTACTGATGGACACTTGGGCTGTTTCCAGAAGTTATTGTAAATTGTGATATGAATCTCATTTATTAAAGCTCTAATCCTTATTATTTCCTTCCTTCTACTTACTCTGTGTTTTTCTTGTTCTCTTTCTAATTCTTTAAGTTGTAGGGTTAAAATAGTTTATTATTATTTTTCTTGTTTTTTGAGGTAGGCCTGTAGTGCTATGAACTTCCCTTTCAGGACTGTTTTCACTGTGTCCCAGCTTTCTCTTTTTGATGGGAGTTTAATACTTGTCTGTCTCTAAGTTTAAGGTGAGGAATAGTTTGTTAAATCTTTCTATTAGAAACCCTTAGAATAACACATTTTAAAAATGGAATGAGTCAGAAATGAAACAATCACTCACTTTTAACCCAAATGTCCCATGTTTCTGCCCAGCCTGGCATCCTGTATTGCCTCTCTGCTACGAAACTGATTTATATAAATATTTGTCTGCAATAAGAGAATTAACAAACATTTTCTTTAATATGTTACCATTTCAGATTGATAAGATTATCACTTTAAGATAAAGATTAGATTCAATTTTTTAAATATACTGAGTACTTACTTACCTTATGGCAGGTACTCTGCTAATGAGATAAATGTTCTAGGCACTGGGAATATATGCAAGATTGTTCCTTGTCCTAAAGAAGTACACATTAGAGCTGAGGACATGCTGAGAAAGGCACTAGTACACATAATATAGTAAAAGGCACGGACTTGGAATCAGACTACTGATTTAAATCCTTATCTCACCACTTATAAGCTAAGTGACCTTGGACAAGTTGTTTAACTCTTCTACTTTGGTCTTCTCACCTATAAAATGAGGATAATAGTTTCTGCTTCACTGGATTAAAACGAGTTAATGCATATAAAATACTTAGAATAGTGCTTGGCACATATATGTTAACTATTATTTTCATAGAAAATGAGGTAGCTTGATATGTGTGGTGTCAGGAGATTAATTTAGGATTAGCAAATCACTTGAATTAATGATTGTTTGCACAGATTCTTTAGCAGCCTTTATCACAGAATAGTTGCAGGGTAATGAAAGAATTCATTTTTCTTTTCTTAATAAGCAAAATGTAGGCCATTTACTTTTTGAAGAAGAAACATTAAATTTTTGCATATTTTGTATCATGTGCTAAAAATCAACCTATAATTTGGTCTACAAGCAACCTCAAAATTTTAGAATTCACCCAAAATATTTTTGTTTGCCTTAACAGCAATTAAGGATCATTTCTATTAATTTATTTAAATATATCTTTTACTAATATATATATATATATATATATAAAATTTCAGAGAGGGAGAGAGACATAGAAACACAAAGTGGTGAGAGAGAATCATTAATTGGCTGTCTCCTGCATGCCCCACACTGGAGATCGAGCCTGCAACCGGGGCATATGACCTGACTGGGAATCCAACTGTGACCTGGTTTGTAGGCCAACCACTGAGCCAAGCTAGCCAGGCTCAATTTATTATTTTAATATTTGTAATATAGAATAATATAATAACACTTCATTATACAACATGATTGAATAAAATGTTCCACTGAAAGGAATTTTTAGATTCCCAAAGTTTTCCTTAATTTTTACTTCAGCCTTTTTATTAAGTCCATGTCTTTAATAAACAGTCTATCAAATATAATTTAATCTTGTGGAATCATAAAGTTTTACAGGTAGCATGTACTTAACTCAGCCCTAATTTTATGGCTGAAAATACTGAGTTTTGAGATAAATGACTTGTTGGTCACATACTGACATAGTGGTAGATGTGGGACCTGAATCCTATTCTCATCGTAGTAGAGCAGACTTTCTCGTGTATGATAATGCCTAGATTTTTCAATATGTATATTGGACTGTGCTCTTAATGCACAACTGATTCAGAAAGGAAGCATCAATGCGTAACAATGGATGAGAATGACCTTGGCAGTGTTAAAAAATGGCAAGCTTATCAGTTACATGAGACTTGGCCTTCTCTGATTGGGCAGCTTTTATCTTTTGAGCATTTCAAAGGATTATTTTGAGATATTCCTAGAAACTGTTAAAGTTTATAGTACTGTTTGAGGCTGTAATGAAAGGTTCAGTTACTCCGCTTTTCTAATTACCTTCTGTTTTGTCGTTGCTCCCAGCTGTCACTTCTTACTGTTTGCACCAGCTGGTCCTACAGCTTCTTGGTCACTTCTCTTATCTGTTGTCTGCCATAAGACAGACAAAACCAGCTAATGCTGGCTCTGCCACTTACTAATTTATGACTTCAGGGAAGTTAATTAACTTCTATGAGTCTTAATATTATTATCTTAAAATTGGAGATTATAATAGTTCCTACTTTATAGGATTGTTGCCAAGATTAGGTCTTTGTTAAAATGTGGCTACTGGAGCTACTCTTGGTATTCAAAGTACAAAAGCTATTTTCTGTTTTATTTCCAATATTTTCCTGTTAGGAGTCAGCATTTAAGTGACCACCAGGGCCACAGAAGCATATTTAGAATTTCAGAATATGTCCCTCTGGTAAGTTGTAACCAGGACGGGGAGCTTGTCCCTCTTCACAGCATCATGTTCTGTGGGATTGCCAGTTGGGAAGATGACCAGCACCCAGGCACATGAAGAAGCACTTGTTGGCCAGTCAGTGGTGTGCTTGGCCAGAGGAGGTCAATACAGGCCAAGGCCTGGCTTGCAGTCCACAAGTTGAGAAACAAGACAGGATCGTTTTAGAAAGATGGACTTACACCGTCCAAGTTCTCCAAAGCTGGTGTCCCAAACATCACTTTATAACAGGAACTGTAACTGGCAAGGAACTGAATCCTCGTTTCCTCTATCAATCAAATGTTCTTTCGATAAGCAAGCCTCAGGACTCCAAGTCATAAGCAGAATGCCAGTTTATTCATTTAAAGTAAAATACATAAATGCCAAGGGGACAGGATGTGAGGAACCTCTAGACAGCACTTCCCTTTAAACCAAATCATTTGGTCTGGCCCTGCCAAGGCACTGGGGGTGAGTGAATTAAATGTTTGATCAAATGTAGCAGGCTAATTTTTAAGTTGATGATTTTGAATGGCCCACAAATGATGTTATAAATATCTAAATGGCCCTTAGCAGAGAAAAAGTTCCCACCCCTGCAAGCAAAAGAGAGCCCATGAAACCCGAGTATCATCAGGAGGTGCGTGAGCTCACCGTAGGGTGAGAGCTGCCTCGGGACTGGTCTTGGTTGCGGTCCCTCTACTCTGCACATTGGGTGGGTACTGCCCACATTTGCCTCTGTGACTCCTCTTCCGTTGTGGACCACTGTCCCCACACCCCTACTTGAATAATACTGTCTTTGGGTAGATTCATACATGCAGTCAGATTGTACTTGAGACTTGCCGGCTTTGGAGCTATTATGACTCTTACCTTTTGTTCTGAGATTTGGGGGAGAAACCCAATTGTAGTTTTTATAAACACACAAAATTTGCTCTTCCATTCATTGAAATGTATTTCCATTTTCTTCTGACCCCAGATATCTTTGAATCTTCCTGAAGTTTATTCTTACCCACTTAAAATTTCAGTATTTGGAAAAACTTCTCATAAACTCTAAATGTAGAGATTTGTTGTGTATTCTCTCTTCTAGGTGTTCTTTAGAAATGTTGTCTGACCTTATTCAGAATCATAAATTTTTAAGCATATAATGGGCAGAAGAGAGCATTATCTTGTCAATATCCTCATTTGGTGAATAAGAAAAGTGAAGCAACTATAGCAGGAGCTGATTTATCACAGTCCTTTGTTTTGTGTCCTAATCCTGCTGAGCAAGCCAGTCTGAATTAATACAGTTACATTGTAGTATAAGTACATGCATAAATTAAGTAGTCTCTAAAAGTGACACATCTGAATTAAAACTTTGATGTGTCTATGTTCAATCCTTGGAACTCTGGAAAACCTCACCATATGCTAGAGAGTCTAGCTGAACACATCGGTTACATCTTTTTCACATACCATGCCACTTCCCTTTTCCCTCTCCCATTTCTAAACCCTTGCATTTAGTTCTAAAACAATCTTTGTCTTGTTAGGAGCAAATAAAAAAATAGGAGCAGTAGAAACAAGGACATTCATCTTTTAGATAGAGCACAGCTTAGCATTTGCTTTTACAGATTAGTGCTCACGTGTGCTGCCTCAAAGGTTTATGTTAAAAGTAAATGAACATATTTTCTGCTGAAGTTGCTCTTGCACTTGCTGTTACTGGCACATGACGCCTTCTCACAAGCACACACATCAGGTTTGTTTACTGGACGTAACTGGGCCCGGCCCAGTGATCTTCCAAGAAATAATCTGCTCTTGGTGAACCTGGCCTCTGTGGGTCAGCTGAGGAGTTGAAGGGAAGAGAGGTGAGTGGAGCCATCCTGTGAACTCTTCCTCTCTGCCAGCCTTCCACTTCCGGTCCCGTGGCTGCCTCTGCCCTCTCACTTCCGAGGGTATCCCTGGGAGCAGGCTATCTTCCAACCTCCATCCAGCACTCACTCCAAACCTCCATGGCCTCCTCTGTGGCATTTTGTTTCTCTTATTACATCATGTAATTTAGAAGGGCATTTTTAATTTCACTTCCCATGAGAACTTCCATCTTCATAGTGTTTAGTAAATATTTTAAAAAGTGGTTTGACTAAATTATAGGATTCATGAGTTCGTGATTGTATCCTATATTCACTGGGTAAGCAGTTTGATTTTGTAACTGCTGCTATAGAAATCCTTTTAAGGCTTTGGATTTAGAAGCTTTTTTTTACTTTGTCTCCTGCAAAGCCCTAGGATTTGGGGTTGGGGTTGGGGAGTGGGGCTCACATGGATCTGATTTTATTTGCTTTACATACTGGGCTTCTCAAGTATGATTTAATATGACAGAAGGGTTTTAGAGCTAAAAAGAACTTAAAGGCTGCTGGTTAATGTTCTCAAAGATCCCGGAGTCTTTTGCATTTTAAGTGTTGTAAGATTTTAGTTCTATTCCTTTCCATATAGTGTTTCTTGACCTCAGCCTTTCCTGTACTGTTTTACAGAAAATATACTGAAAAGTTTCCTGATTACTTATAAATTCCTTTTTTTAAATGCTACTTTTACAGTGCTTTCTCCTCGCCGTCGTCAGTGTTACAGAAATGAGAGGTCAGCATGATTTCAGTGCTGGGTTTAATTTGGTCCAGAATCATCATCTGATCTGGGTTTGAACTCCGGCTCCAATACTTTTTTGTTTTTTAATATATTTTTATTGATTTCTTTCTTTCTACTCCATCATCATCAATAAGATGCTGGGACTCCGGTCATCACATCCCAGTTGCAGGAAGAAAGGAACAGAGCAAGGGAAGAAAAGGCCCGCCTCCTGCTAAGTCAGTTCTCTGAGAATTTTCCTGGAAGCCCCACTCAGTGACTTCTGCCACTTCTGGCTGCAAAAGAGTTTAGGAAATAGTGCCTTAGCTGGGCACGTAAGGAAAGGGCAGACTGAATTAAATATGCAACTCTCAGTCTATACTCTAAAGATCAGCTTTCTCTCAAACCAGCAAAAGCACGCCAATACTACAGTGGAGGAAAACCCTATTAGCAAGACCAACAGAAACCTTAGATGTTTGGTAAATAAATGTAGCAAGGAAAGCACAGGAAGCTAAGTAAAACATGGCTGAAGGACAAAACAGAACTATAAAAATAGAGACATGTTTCTAAATGAAAACACTTGATAAAAAAAAATACCTTTTTCTGTAAATTCTCTAAATATGATGCACTCAGATTTTCAATGAGCTTGATAAAATGGTTCTGAAAGTCATCTGAAACTTTCCATACACCAGGAAACTATCACAGTTGGCTGGGAATAGGCAAACAGACTAATGGAATAGAAAGAAGAATCAGAAACAGATCTCTGCTTATGTGGAAATTTGCTAGGTAATAAAAAAGACCTGAAATCAGTAGAGAAGGAATGAACTGTTCTCTACCTGTGTTATCTAGCATCGCAGCTACTAACCACAACCTTCTGGTTATGTAATTAAGCATAGTTCAGTTCCCTGGAGTACTGGCCACATTCTGAGCACACAGAAACTACAGATGGCTAGTCGCTGCTGCATCACACAGCACAGAACATTTTCATCGCTGTGGAAAGTCCCATTGGACAGCAGCGTTGTAGATGGTGAGGGGACACCTGGGTGCCTACCAAGGAAAATAGATCCCTAACTCTGGGCTTTGGTACAGTTGCAACCACTAAGTAGATGATCCTCCGTGCCATAAACAGAGATTTAGCTAAAATATTTTATTTTTCTGTGGTAGTATTTTGGGGCTTCATCATATTGTGACTATTATTGTAGTCATATCCCTCAGCCAGTTAATGGCAGGAATGAAGGGGCCAGCTTAGAAAATATTCCGTTTCTTTTTAAGGAGGTATGCAGAGTCTTGCTCCCAACTATGTCTCTGGCCTTGTGGTGATGTCTGAGGCTCTTTGGCCACGAGCTGTGCATGTGCCTTCCATGACCTGTGAGTTGAGTGGGCAGGGACACGCTGATTTTGAGAATACAGTGATTTGCCTTCTAAATATGTTCTGTGTCCAACATAGATGGGAGTTACATGAATATGTGTACATACGATGCTTTTGATCTTTAATGCTATTAAAGAGATTCAGATAATTTTTATATACTTCTGCATTAGGATGAGTAGTTCTTGGCAACAATTCTTCGCCATGACTGATTTGGTTAAATCCTTCACTCATGTAGGCCTTTTCTTCTCTTGGAAGCGTGGTTTCTACAGATGCCAGATCAAGGCCTCACATTCATGTGAACTATGAAAAGGGTGTGTGAGCTCTGTCCTGCTGCTGTGTTCAGAAAACATCCAGTAACCATGTGTCTTTCTGGCCTTGAAAACTGATTTCTTACTAAGTTGGTAGGCCTGTGTGCCTACCAAGTGGTTCCCAATGTGTTTTTCAGTATACCACTTTAGGAAACTTCTTTAGCTTTCAAATTCATATAATTTAAATTTATTTAAACATATGTACTTCCCATGCAGCACTCTGGGGAGGTCGTAGCTCCAGATAGGTTTTAGGACATGTCATTAGATTTCAGAAGGGTAAGAGAATAATTAGAATACTTTGTATAAATAATTAAAAACTATGCCTAAAATATTTTAAATTTATTAACTTAAAAAATAAAACCACATGCACTGAAAGCTAGTAATTGAAAAGGTACTTTATAAATTAAGTATGTTTTACCATATACTGTAAGAGATGAAAAGTGATTTTGAGTCTCTTTGAGACTTTGGTAAACCGATAACACCTATGTGATTTATCTGAAGTAGTTCATTAGAAATCAGCTGTGTATATGTGATGCCAACAAAATAACCGCATTTAGGAGGTTTTCAGTTCCCATAGCATTAGTAAAACCTAAGCAGAAAAAGATCACTGTTTTCCTGTTTAAGGAATGTGTTAAGGTAGGGGTGTCGAACTCAATCAGAGAAGGGGCCAAAATCTAAAATCCTGCCTAGATCGCGGGCCGAATGGTTTACTGAACAGTCATAAACTGTCATTGTGATGGAAACGCAGCGGAGTGCAATGATGACAGCAAAGTGCGGGCCACATTGCAAGGCCTGGCGGGACGGATTTGGCCCGCGGGCCTTGTGTTTGACACACGTGTGTTAAGGAGTCAGGTGATTATATTGGGTCCAGCTGTTCTGAAGGAGTACAATGTTGGGTGACTTCCAGAATATTCTTTGGAGATAGGAGTGTTCTAGGACAGCCACTGGCTGGCAACCACTGTTCTAGGAAACTGTTGTATGTGTGCCTCTGGGATGTGCCTTGGATATTCAAGAAGCAGCCCGGGAAAATGGTACTCTGTGAACAACCTGGGACCAATACTTCATTCTCAAAAATGAAGTGACTCTAACAGGGGCATCAGTGATCTGAAATATGGTCTGAGGGTATGGTACCTGTCACAGTGTTCTTTAAGGCACCGTTTTCAAGACTGTCTTTCTTGGAAGTCCCCAACAGATCAGTAGTGGCTGGTATCTAAGAGGAGAGGCCAACAGGATACTCCCAAGTTCCCAGTGCTCACCATTTCCACTGTGGTGAGACCTCTTAGCTTGAGCTCTGCTTGAACTCTTCATGTATCAGGGGCATCTTCACATACCTGCATCTTTGGCTTCCAACGGGATAGAGTGAAATGGGACTAAAGAGCTGCTGTGAGCCCTGTTCAGCTCTGCAGGTTGTGATACTGCTCTATACGTTAGGAATTCCAGGTGAATAGCTACTCAGAAAACAGTATTGGCTAATTATTGAACTTTTTATTATTCAAACTCTACCTGCTTTCTAATAGGTGATCTATCTACTGTTTCCTAGGGACATTCCAGCTATATCACACACCTTGACTGGTCCCCAGACAACAAGTATATAATGTCTAACTCGGGAGACTATGAAATATTGTACTGTAAGTATGAGTGATCGTGTGCTGAGAGTGTCTGCCAGGGGCGCTGATGAGCGGGCTGTGTGCTGTCTGAATTGTGTGGAGCATATGTGCTGGCCTCTCTAGCCCGACAGCATACGTTACTCTGAGCCAAGGAATGAGAATCTCAAATGTGCTTCACTTCTCCAAAAAAGGAATGAGTTCATTTAAATGTGCAGACGTGTCATAAGAAATCGACTCAGCGAGATTGATGCTGCTCTGAATGGTTTTGTATTTACTCTTTCTGGAGATAGGAAAAAGTGTTTTAAAGTAAACTCATTTTTTTCCTTTTTAAATGTGCCTTAATGTTTTTCCAAGTAAACGTGGCTAGTTTGAATCATATACATTTATATACAAACACTGATTATACTTCCTGTTTCTAAATTTAAAGGGAACATTCCAGGTGGCTGCAAACTAATCAGGAATCGATCAGAGTGTAAGGACATCGATTGGACAACATACACCTGTGTATTAGGCTTTCACGTCTTTGGTAAGGACGTGATACCTGGTGGGGAAAGGTTGTGGGGTTTTATAGATAATTATTTGCCTGAATTCTTAAATGAAATAGTCTATATGTGTTCTTTCATGTTATCACTATCAATGCCAGATTCAGAGAAATTAAACTGATACAACGTGTGTTCTCTGCAGAACCCAGACTTTTAGCCCTTGATATTAATAAATAAGAGAAAGGAATTTTACATAATAGCACAGATTGCCTGTCCATTTTTTTTTCTCTAAGTGAAAATTGAAACTTAAATTTGTAAAGGCATTTTTATAACAGCTTTATTGAGGTATCATTCACATACTACACAGTGCACCTAAAGTACACAGTTCAGTGGTTTTAGTATATTCACAGTTGTGCTTCATTCATCACTAATTTCAGAACATTTTCATCACTCCAAAAATAAACCCTTCACCCATTCGTAGTCACTCCCACCTCCACCCCATAGCGGCCACTAAAACCTATACTTCCTCTAATGATTGGTCTATTCTGGATAGCACTTATAAAAGGAGTCATGTAATATATGAGCATTGAGACTGGCTTTTTTTTCATTTAGCATATTTCAAGTTTTATACCTGCTGTAGCATGGATCAGTACTTTGTTTCATGGGCTGAATAATAGCTGTTGTATGGATATACCACATTTTGTTTTTCCATTTATCAGTTGGACACTTGAGTTGTTTCCACTTTTCAGCTCTTATAAATATCTAGAGACCCCAGTGCATGAAGATTCAGCAGGCCTGCCCCCTCTCACAGGCCGGGAGCCCTCAGGGACAGGTGACCATTCCTAGAAATCTATCCTGAGAGTTTTCTAAGCCTTTCCCAGTCGGTAGGCATCCTTCTGAAAAAGAGGATAAATGGAAAAGTTAAAATAATAAAGCCGTGTTTGCAAAGAATTAAAAATAAGTGTTATACACAGAAAATACAATAAAAAGGATGTAGCACAAATACTAAATACCCAAATATTAATACTTTTCCTTTTAACAGTCTATCTCTGCCTTCTGAAAACGGCTCTCACATCCAGCATAAATATAGATCTGAACACTTCTTTATGCTATGTACATTGGAAAAATAATCCATTGTCGGTGCTTTGTTCTACAAGACAACTACGGTAGAGATGGAGAAGCCTAGGCGAGGAAGAAATGAAAAAAACTAACCCTGACTATTCCATAAACAATTTCATTATTCTGGATGAAACTAAGACAGTGGCCAGTAACTAATAACTTACCTAGTTATTTTAATGAAGCAATATGTAATACTTATTATTCAGAAGTGTTTCAATTTATTTTACCAAATGTATCAAACATAATTGTTCTCTAAAGTGGCATTGAACCACAGGAGGCTAGCACTTCAACCCTATATATTCCATAGTTTTAATCTGATAGAATTTTGTGCTATGTTGAACATAATCACCAGTGCCTGGTAAAGATTAAAAGTAAGTATGTTTATCTTTGGACATAAATAATAGTTACCAGAAATTTCTATGGGCTATCAGGTAGACTAGATTCTCTGTGAGGTTTTCTTTAAAGGGTCTCTCTGTGAAAGAGGATGTAAATCTTACACAGCTTACCCAGAGTCCACTTTGAAGGATTAGTGAGTGCCACAGCTTTGTTTCTGCACCTTGCTATCTGAGTCACTGAGAACTTCCTGAAGTATTGTAGAAACCTAAAAAGGAAGAGCTTATTGGTGAGTTAAGCTTTACTTTAGCACCACCTGCTGGTTAAGAGTGAGTACTTTTGTATCATTAAATCTTCCATCTAAAGGCTATTTGGACTTACAATTTTACTAGAGGCCCAATGCATGAAGATTCTGGCAGGAGTAGGCCTTCCTTCCCCTGGATGCCGGCATTGGCTCCCTCTGGCACCCAGGACCCGGGCCTTGGCTCAGGCCCTGCGCCCTCCTATAGCTCCCTCCACCCCCTATAGCAGGTGCCCCGCCCTACCCCAGCCTCTCAGTGATAGCCATCTTTGTCGCATCAATTTGCATATTCCCTCCTTGTTGTTGTGGGCTCTGCCATCTTTATTGTGGAGTGATGGTCAATTTGCATATTACTCTTTTATTTATTGGGTAAAACATTTGAATAAAGTGTGAGCCACTAAGAAACTATAAGGGGAAAATGTTAGCAGCTAAGAGTTTGAACACAGATGAAAATTAGTAACGTCCTAAAATTAAATGAACCTATGTAGCATCACAGTTATCAGTTACATTTTTCAGGCTAATTCTTCTGCACCCCTATGTTCCCATATCAAAGGTGTCTGGCCAGAAGGATCTGATGGGACAGATATCAATGCACTGGTGCGATCCCACAATAGGAAGGTGATAGCTGTTGCTGATGACTTTTGCAAAGTCCATCTGTTTCAATATCCCTGCTCCAAAGCAAAGGTAAAATTAATTTAATAAAAACTAGCATTACAGCGCCTTTTGTTTGAGGATAATTTTGTGTCAGTGGCACAAAAATACCTGTATGGTTACTAATCACTGTCCATGATCCTGGGAGGCACGGGGGGGGGAGAACAGGGCCAGCCATCTGCGAGTGTCCAGGCCTTACTTGTCTTCTCTTTCCTCAGTAAGGACAAGAAGTTAATTACAGAAGGCAGCTGATGACGGTTCATTCATTTTTGTTTATTGTGCATTCGTTTACATTTTGGCAGTTTTAAATTTCTCCTGAACATATTTTGTTACATTTGTGATCAGCATTAATAAAACTCATGAGAATTATTTCCTAAATCACCTATAATCCTGCCAACCTAGTAAATTCTTCTCTGGCCATCCAATAGAATAGTTACTAAGTATACTAACTTTTTCCTTATATCCCCACAAATGCCAAACATTTAAAAATGTTCAGGCCAGTAAAGGAATTCTTGGAGGATTCAACCCAAAAGAGATGGGCTCTTATTTTTTTAACTATACAGTCTGAAGTATACATGTCTAATTGTTATGCTTTATTTCTGCTAAACAAACAGGTATTAAAGGGAAATTGCTGCTAGCTTTATTCCTCAGATTGAATGACTTGTAGCTTTGATTTCCTGTTGACTTCCCTCTTTACCTTGTCACCTCCATTGCTGTAAGCAGACATGTAAGGACGAGTTTAATTTTCCTGTCTGGTTTATTTCATATAGGCTCCCAGTCACAAGTACAGTGCCCACAGCAGCCATGTCACCAATGTCAGTTTCACTCATAATGACAGTCACCTGATTTCAACTGGTGGAAAAGACATGAGCATCATTCAGTGGAAACTTGTGGAAAAATTGTCTGTGCCTCAAAACGAGATTGTAGTGGACACTGCTTTAACCAAAGCCCCCATCTCTTGCATTGAAAGTGTCACGCAATCTGATACTCCCGCACCGCTTCCTTCCCAGCACTTAAGTGAGACAGCTGAAGAAGCAAGTAGAATAAGCAATTCTCCCACACTTCTGGAGAACAGTCTGGAACAGATTGTGGAGCCCAGTGAAGACCACAGTGAGGAGCAGAGCGAAGGGGGCAGTGAAGACCTCGGGGAGCCTGTTGACGAAGAGCCATCCAATGAGATGAGCCAGGAGCAGAGGGAAGCCCCTCTTCCTAAGGACCAGCAAGACCCTCTGCTTCTCTCCTAACTCCAGGGCTTGAGTGTATGTGATATTGAGCTAGAGTTCAGATAACAGGACAGGAAGTGATGGAGGATCGCTATTGACCAAGTTTTTTGGTTTCCATGTGCTTAGTTTTCTTCAGTAGTATCATCTTCAATCAAATGGAACTGACCCAACGGTTCATTTTGGTGTGCGTTGAAGATGAACCAAACATAGTAGAAAAGAGTGAAATGTTATGTCTCAGAAATTACCGTGTGTGAAATTAAGTGGTGTGATGTAAATACTGGAAGCAAGACAGCAGTTGTATTGATTTAAAACAAACCCCTTGTTATCTGAACATGTTTTCTTCAGGAACAACCAGAGGCATCACAAATACTGTTACTCATCTACTGGCTCAAACTGCTACTTTTCTCCTGGTGCAGAAAAATAAATCAGAAAAGAAAAAGAAGAAAAAAAAAGCTCCCTTACAGAGATATCCTCCTACCCCAAAGGTGTAGTGGAAATTTTTCAGTTAAGAAAAACTCAGTATTGCCACCGGCAGTGGAGTTGCCTTCTTGAATAATAATGTCATTTCCTACACTACGGTAGATAGCCAGGTCTGCTTGTTAGTCTACTATATAGGTGCTGCCTTTTCTAATTTCTTGTGTGCGAATCTATTTTATTTTAGAACTAAGAAAGCAGTAGTTTGTTACAGAGCTTTTAATGTATATTAAACCATTGATATGCAGAAATAATGGATTCCTCCAAGGATTCCTTTACTGGCCTGAACATTTTTAAATGTTTGGCCTTTGTAGGGATGTAAGGAAAGGGAAACCACATGCCTATAAAATTAAATTGTAATTACTAGGATAATTTTAGTTTAGACTTCAACATAATTTGTTCCCTCAATAATAGCAGAAATATAAATACAGTACGTTTAAATAATTGGTGCTTGAAGTTTATTGGCTTAGCTATAATTTTTACACAGATTAATTATATTGAGGGATAAGATACGCAGCAAATTGCAAATTCTTTTTTACAGAAGTGTGAATAACAGTCATAATTCTTTTTATAAATTGCATACTTAACAGATTTGCTATATATGGTCATTTTTCTCCGGTGGAAGTTGCTATAATATAAGCCTTGCAATTCTAATGTGGTTATCCTCTGCTAGTTTAAGCAATGCATGTATTATTATGCATTGGGTAGTAGTTTTTGTTTTAAGTTTTGTCAGATGACTTTGTTTTTCTTAAGTACGTGTTTCCCTACTTTAAAAATAATTACTGACAAATATTCATTTCCTATATGTTTGTTTATACTTGGATTATAAAAAAAAAAAACTGTTTTATTTTTTAACTTGCTGCAAGTTTTGATACCTTTTTTTTGTTGTTAGAATATGTTTAGAAACTTTGGATGAGTTCAGAAGTCTTAAGTATGCAAGTGTTTACGTGATTGTGCCATTCCAAAGTGCATCAGAACTGTCATTCCCTTCTAGTATCTTCTCAGGAGTAACACAAATCAGGTATTTCATCATCATTTGGTAACACACAAACTCCAGCGAAACTCCCAAGGACACTCACAACATTTATATTCACAGGCTGTTTGTAAGGGTGTGGGTATGTGTGAAGGGGTAAGTATAGACACTTACTCTGTGTTTGTGTGTATCTCTATATAAGTAGACATACACTGCATTGAAAATATTCAATGTATATCTCTAGGTGTATAGATATATGTTCGTGTGTATCTCTTTCCTTTTGTTTACAACTGTTCAAAAAAAAACCTCAAAGTAGCTCTCTTCCACAGAAGAGAGGTAGATTCCAAGCAGCCCCTTTTTTTTTTTCAGTGTGTTCTGTACATAATTATCAGAGAGAGCATCAGTATCAGGCACATATATTTGCCTATTAGCAGTGGTGACTAAATTATCAGGTCAGCATGTGCTGTCCCCTACAAGAAAAATACTATGAGATAAACAAGTAGGAAAGCATTTCTTCAAGCTCTCGATGACAACGAGGGGGTTTATGTGGGGACATCAGTCACCTTTGGGGTTGCTGTGTACAACGAAATTTATAATCGTGATACTCTTGGGTGGTAGTTTTAAGACACTACTAATACGCAGAAAGCGTTCCAGCTCTTGCTGGCAACTACTGTTTAACAGTCAATCAAATCTGTGATAATGGTTGGAAGTGGTGGGATTATGAAATTGTAGTTTTTAGAAAAACTTGTGAATGAAAATGAATCCAAGTGTTTCATGTGAAGATGTTGAGCCATTTCTATCATGCATTCCTGTCTCATGGCAGAAAATTTTGAAGATTAAAAAATAAAATAATCAAAATGTTTCATTTGTCTCTCTAAATGTACCTTAAACTCTCTTCACTTATATCGCTAGTTGCCATGACAGTCCCTTTATTAGAAAACATGACAATTATCAGTTGATCACGGTTGCTGTTATGGATACAACCATTCTGGCAATAAAAATCTCCCATCTCATAATATTAAAGGAAATTACTTATGATTTATGCTTCCACTTAATAAGGGGATAGCTTCATGTTAATTTATTTCATGTCTATACTTTCTCTAATGTTTAACACTGGGTAATCCTAGTGATCCTGATTCCGCTGCCTCCCAGTATTAGCCTTTGTGAAATCCTTGAACTCAGTAGGACCATGTATCCCTTGATTTCTCCATCTCTCCCATGTTGCTTAGTGACAAGGATCCCATGTACACAACCATAAATTGGCTGCTACATATTTTTTCTATTTGAAGAGTTAGAATGAGAGTATTCCATACATTCCCCAGCTTTATAATCAAGAAACGGTGGGGTATTCATCATTACCTTACCTCTGGTGACTGATACAGCCACGCACATATACAGGCCTATCTCGCTTCATTGCACTTTGAAAATGTTTTTTGTTTTCTTTGACAACCCTGCATCAAACATCTATCCGCACAATATGCCAATAGGTGCAGATGATGCTTAGCATTTTTTAAATATCACTTTTTAAAAAATATATATATATATTATTGATTTTTCACAGAGAGGAAGAGAAAGGGATAGAGTTAGAAACATCGATGAGAGAGAAACATCGATCAGCTGCCTCCTGCACATCCCCTACTGGAGATGTGCCCGCAACCAGGGTACATGCCCCTGACCGGAACCGAACCCGGGACCCTTCAGTCCGCAGGCCGATGCTCTACCACTGAGCCAAACCGGTTTCGGCAATATCATTTTTTTATGTACTGGGAAACCAAAAAATCCATGTGCCTGACTTTACTGCAGTGGTCTGGAACCAAACCTCCAGTACCTCCAAGGTGTGCCTGTCAGAACTAACCCATGAGAGGCTGTCCTGGGTGGGAATTCCTCTTTTACCAATTCTGAAACAGAATGCCTGAGGGACACCAGACAAGCCCTCTTAAACAGTGACTGAGGTGTTGGTAATATTTCTAGAAGAAATTAGGTTTCCAGCTTAAAGCTGGAACTAAAAGGAAGAGGAGTAAAGATAACATCTTATGACAGAAGACAGGCTGAAGAGCAGCCCCTGTGTGGCCAAGCCTGCCCCAAGCACCCTGGTTCATGTAGTGACGGGGGGGGGTGTTAGCTTCCCTGTAGGCAAGGAGGTGGTTGGGAAGATGTATCTGACCGTGTTCATCTAGCTAGATAAGGGCCATGCCAGGACTTCATGTTTTATAACTTTAAAGCTCACTCTTCTTTCACTTACACTGGGAGAGACATTCTTTAGAAACAGGTAGCAAGCAGAAAAGGATGATGGCACAGATTCACACATTTGGGGAAGATAAGTGAAACAGCAGAGGGTCCGTCAGTCTCAAGCCTCAGTCTAGGAGTGGATGAGGTCGCTGCATGTCTGTCACTGTCCCAGACACCAGGCCCTGCAGGAGAAGCCTCCTGTGACTCGGATGCCCAGGAATGTCTCCAAGGAGCATAGTAAGGTCATGGATGCAGCCCTGTGTAAGGGGCAGCTCCTGCTCCCTCAGGAGTCTCAGATAATGTACACCTTCTGTGCTCATCAGTTCACCTTTCCAAAGGAAACCTGAATTTCTACTCTGCCTGCATTAATAGACCCGTCCAATAACCTTAAATGCTCTGGTATAAAGAAGATAGATAAAGAGAGAAATCCCAAATGGATCGAAGAATGCCTGTCTCCTGGAAATGTGTCTGATTTCTGTACCTATGGGTGGCCTCCTTAGGAGACTCACTGAGCACATTATTGTTAGGTGTCTCTTTTTTTTTTTTTTACCAATCCAGAAGTCTGGCAGAAAATCTTTCTTTCTGCTGTATCTCAAAGGACAAAAACATAAAATGGGCAAAACCAAAAAGCCACCGAAGTACTCAATGTTTAAAATATAGTATATCCATATAACTAAACGCTATTCAATGATAATAGCTAACACTTAAGTGCTTTTTCGTGCAATCCCATTATCTCCATTTCACAGACAAGGAAACTTGTACAGAGAAGCCAGGTTACATTAAAAGCAAGTACCTGCACCAAGATTTGAAGCCAGGCCTGCTAGTGCACTAAAGATGTTTACTGTAAGACAATAAGCTAATGATGATTATTGCAGGAAAGACTAGAATGATTCAGCTTCTGGTAGGAAAGATTTAAGACCAGCATACAGAAGACCTACAGAAAGTGATGAGGCTTTGCAGAAGGCAGCTTTGGGCTCTGAACAGGGAAGTTGAAGGAGCCTGTTTGTGCACAAGCCCCTCCTTCCACCCCTTCAGCCAAGCGCAGAGCAGAGGAGCGCCCAGCCTCCAACCTCACCCTCTAACCCGCTGCCAGTGACTGCCTGCTCCTCCTGCCTTCGTGGGCCAGAGTTGCACATGAGTACTGAATCCTTACTGCTCCATTTAAACCGACTTGTACAGAGATTCTGCTTCCTTCTTTTCCAACTTTTGAGCAATTTCCATTTCACACAAAAAGAAGCATGGCAGCTTCTTTCTGTCAGTGCTTTTCCCATGTTGTCTCATTCCCCATCTCACACTGCCCCCTGGCATGCCTGGAGGTTCTCTCAGCCCCACGCTGGGCCACTTGGCTTTGATCTTGCATCTCCTCTCCCTCAGCAATGTAAACACATCGTCCTAAAAATAGACTTTGCTAGGGAGCCATCCATTGGCAGATGAATATGGATAACTGCTGGTGCTGATAACATCAGAGTTTACCTTCACCAGATCTCAACTGAAAACAAAGGGGTCGCTAGAAGAAATGACCTCAAGGAAAAATAACTTTTTAATAAAAAGCAAAACCCTCATACCTGGTCATCCCGTTTCGTTCTTGACAGTCACATAGCCACCGAGCCAGAATGCATCCTGGGAGAGGTCACAGCCTGCCTCTGCACAGGCTGTCCATTTACCAACACTGGGTGGGGGCCTTGGAAACCTGGATGGAAGCAAGGGAACGGAAGCTGACATTCTCTTACCGGATCAATTGTAGAACTACTTCACTTACCATAACTTGTCATCCAGATGCCCAGGTAAGGCAGGCCCTCCTTCTGCAGACTTCAGTCTCTACAATAAAAATGTATTATGCTGCCAACAGTTTCAAAGTGGCAGCCAGTCTGAGTCCTGGGGAGTAAGTCACCCACTGATGAGGCATTTACAAACCTATCTCATGCAAGGAACATGCTGGCTCCACAGGCAACCCAATGATACTAAGATACAGCCTCTGTCTTCAGGGGGCCTGTAACCTGGAATGGTGGGAAAGACAACCTCTCTAATTTCCCTCAAAATTCTAAAATTATCACTATGTGCTAATAAATAGTGTATGATTTGAAGTGTGAAAATATTCATATTAAGGAATCATGGATTGATCATCTACTGGAACAAATTCTATAACAGATAACATCCAAAGGTTAAATTTTGATATTTAAGAAATAGTGTAGAACCCATACAATGGAATACTACTGCTTAATGAAAACAAACTATTGATATATGCAGACCTGGATAAAGCTCGGGGCTTTATACACGATTTAGAAAGTTTACTAGCTGTACATTTCAAACATATAACACTAAAGGCCCGATGCACAAAATTCGTGCAAGGGGCTCCGCCCTCACAGCCATGGCACTTGCCTCTGTCCTTGCAGCCCTGGTTTCGTCTGGAAGGTCTTTTGGCTGCCCGATCTAATTAGCATATTACACTTTTATTATTATAGATTCTTAATATGACAAAGCTATAGAGAACAGACTAGTGATTGCCAGGGGACAGTACAGCGGGGAGGGAATGTCATTAAGGGGAAGCACCAAGGGGTTTCTCTGTGGTGATGAAGTCTGTCTCCTGGTTGGGACAGTGGCTACATGAATATATACATGGGATTAAATTGCACAGAACTGCATACACGAACACAAAAATGATGGAAATTGAGAAAAGTCTGTAGTGTAGATTAATGTATCAAATCAACATCAATTTTAATATTATACATTATATAAGATGTAACTATATGGGGAGGGAGAAGGTGAGAGGGGGGGTTCACCACACTACTATTTTTCAAACTTCCTATGAATCTATAATTTCAAAATTACAAATTTAAAGAGATATATACTTTACCTTCCCTTTGTCCCGTTTTTTTTTATTGTTTAAAGTATTACAAATAGTAGTACATATGTCTCCTTTTCCCCCCACTCACCACCTCCCATATCCCCTTACCCCACATGCCCTCCCCCCCCTCCCCCCAGTGTCTGCGTCCATTGGTTTTGCTTATAATGTATGCATAAACTGATGAACAAAAATAGATACAGAGACAAAGAAGCATTGAACGGACTGTCAAACTACAGCGGGATGGCAGGGAACAGTTGGGGGGGAGGGGGGAGAGAGCAGCCCTCCTCCCTCTTTCCGACTGGTCAGTGCCATTGGCATCACTCCCTTTCTTGGAAAGCCCTCCAGAAGCCACCCTCTGCTGCCTTCCCTTGGGTGCCTGGGCTGCATCGCCTCCCCTTACCCAGAAAGTATGAAATGACAAGGAAAAGAATCCCACTCTTAGCAGGGCCCTCGTGAAACTGCTGCAGAGCTGGGATTAGGTGACGAGGCTTTCTCCCGCGAGAGCCACAGGCCCTTGGGCTTCATCGGCAAAAATCTATTTTTTGCGTGGCCCACTGTTTGCCAGGCTTTGACATTTCCATTTAGAAGATGAATTAATTCTGAGCTGAGCCAGGAGTCCTCTCTTTTGGGAGATGTGCGAAGACTCAGGCCCTCGCAGGACGCGGGAGCATCCGTGAGACCCTGTCCCTTTCCCACGTGACAACGGGTCAGCCTTCCTGGGGGCAGGTGAGGAATCTGACGGGAACTAAGAGCTACAACAGAAAAGGTATTTTTCCCTGTGGGCTGAGGTACCATCAGCACTTTCCCCAGGCCCCATCTCCCTGGTCACAGTCTGAAAGGAGAGAGTAAGGGCCGTGCTTACCAAGGGCATCTGATCCACATGGGGGACAATCCTGGTGAGCTCACAGGCTCCGCCTGCCCCTGTTCTGAGAGAAGACGTCAGCTGTCCCTGCATCAGGGTGCAGGGAAGGCTGCCCCTCCGGACGACTGGCTGGGGCCTCCGACACAATAAACCATGTTTGCTCTGGAGGCGATGAGCAGAGCAACAAATGGTTAGGAAGCGGCCGATGGCTCCGTTACTAAAGCTGCCATTCACAGCTGCCAAAGCTGAAGTAGTTCCTGCGGGGAAACCCTCACGTTAAAATAGAAGGGAGTTCTTTTAAATTAATTACATTCTTATTAAACATTATCAAAGTTAAACACGGGGATCTGTCTGGGAGGGCGCTCATCGTTCTGAGCTCCGAAGGCCAGGGATAGGATCACCTCTCTCTGGCCTCTACTACCCAACACAGAACCTGACACACAGATTACAGAATGAGTGGTCTGTGCCACAGGATTACTGGTGGTGAAAATACCCACGTAACCCAGATCTGTGCATGGAAACGCCCCGTGGAAAGGACAACAGGGCACCTGGTAGTCCGTAAGTGAAGAAAGCAGAACTTTGGGAAGCCAGAGACGGCCCAGGGCACTCGGGAGACTTCAAGACCCAGCCCAAGAGCAGCCAGGCTGGCAGACGGCACTAGGGAGGCCCAGGCCCACACTGCTGGTGGGGATGAAGCTTGAGCATGACCGTGTTCGCCAGGGGAGTGAGTCTGCCCCTTCTGTTTTCCGCGGCATCTGGCCCGATCCCAGGGACATTCTTCTGGGCCCAGAGCACAGCATGGAGCTCTGCAAAGACCAGCAAGTGTCCCCACCACACACTCACGTTCCCAAGACACGTACATAAGCAAGGGGAGAGTCAGCCCCTCTGACCGCTGGCCAGACCTGGAGCTGGAAAAAGCCCCTCACCCTGCCCTACCTCCTTGATGAACTCTGGATTGACTTGTTAGTTGCAACACACTCCACCCATAATCACTCAGAAAAATGGAAAGAAAAAAACATGCTGGGTAACAAGGTTCAGTAAATCCTACGGCAGGGACACAGAACCTTGTCCCACCGTTCTCCCCAGCCCGCCTGAGGGAATGCAGACTCCTTCAGGAGACGGGGGCTGCAGACAGGCCCAGGTGAGGACTCTGGCCCTTCGCCCCGCAGGAGGAAGGCCACCCACTCCGGAGGCATGAGGCTCAGGGGCAGCGAGGTCACGGTTACCGTGAAGGGCAGCACACGCACCTCCTGACCCACCAGGTCCTCCGCTCCCTAAGGCCTGCCCACGCTGGCCTGGGCTGGGTGGGGGACCATTCCCTAGCTCCCGTGGCCACGGGACATGTCTTTGCAAGTCGCACATCCTGCCCTACCCCAGCCTCCCTGCTGCAGTCTCGGCCCACTTCCTCTGGCACGGCGCCTTCCGATACTCCGAGAACAGGGTCCGACTTCGGGAGAGATGGGCAGACACGTACAGAGATAAACCGATTTTCCAAATGACCGTTTCTTCAAGGGGACACGAATCCAGGAGAGGGGGGAACGGACACCACGCAAAAAAACACAGGCCCTTCTGTGTGACTCTAATTGGAATGACAACCAACTGAAAACAACTGAATGTTGGTTCATGAAAGGTTAATGAGATTCATGCTTTGAAGATGCAGAATGCAACACGGACGTAGCCCGAAACACATTTCTAACCTTCATTCTCTTTAATTATTCGGTCAGAATAATTTCCCAAGAGCAGTTTTAGTCTCTGGGTGGTTTTAATTAAATACCACTGAACTTTAAGTTAACATCAACGCCTTCAGCTGCAACTCAATTGTCAGATTAACCTGCTGTCTAACACGGGGGTTGCCGTGGCCTAAGCCGGGGTGTGGTGGGGGAGGGGAAGGTGGGCACGGAGCCTGACAGGTACGCACCGATTCTGGAACATTCCCCATCCTTCCCCGACCTCTCCAGTGGCCAGGAATGTCTGTGACCTGTCACAACCTCACTAAAGACAGAGGCCGAGGCTGAGCTGGGCAACCACCCTGCCTCCTTCCTTGTCCTCCCCCACGGTCCTGGGCTCCGGCTCCATTCTCTCATCAATTTCCACATAAGCCTGGCACAACCAGACCCTGCAGTGAGCCCAGGGCCAGCAGACCCCTGCCCCAGCGCCCCTCTCTATTCTTGCCTACCCGCCTTCTTCCCCCTTCGCTCCCTCCCCTTCGCAGTGCTGGAATCTGTCCAGAGCCCTGGCTCCCAATCCTGCCGGACGAGGTGCCCTCAGGAAACACCCCTATCTTCTGAGCTGACTTCTGGCCCTCCACCCAGCCCCCAGGTCTCTGCCTCACTCCTTTTCTGCCTTTGAAAACCAAGGTTCCTGCTTTATCCGTTGGATTTCACAGCTGTACCGAGACCCTTTTGCAACGAGTTTCTGCTTCTTCCTGAAACATTTCTCCCAGCCTGGGGCAGCTTCCCTCAGAATGAGGTATTTGAAGTTGGCAGAGTCTAATCTACCTAGTGCGTGTTGGGCAATGTGAAGGACCTGTACTTTGGCCCTGAGGTACAGCCTCGTGAGGATGACAAAGCTTCGTGTCAAAGGCAAGGTCAGGGCAAGAAAACACATGACTCTGGGAGGGATGAATTAGCACTCGAGGAAAAAGTGTTATCTAAAGAATGCCATTCCCAGCCCTCTGCTTAACTTTTCCCTGGAAAGCAGCTCTAACACTCTGCACCCTGAGCAACAAGCACATCTGGCCTCAGCCTGCCCATCCAGGACATCCTGCAGCACACAGCACCTGCGCGCCTGCTTACCTCGGGCCAGGAGTCCTGCTGAAGCTCATCAAGTGAAGGCTGCTGACGGCAGGAGATGCAGATGACCCATCTGCTCTACACCACCTCGCAGGGTGGCTGAGTCACCACAGTTGCTCTGTTCAAGTCACGAGAGCAAGGTCAGCTGATGCCGTCCTCACAACCATGAGGGTACACCCCTACAGCCAAGGTGCACATTTTTCAGAAGAGAATCCACAGCCATAAAACACCCCCCCCCCCGCCCCCACACCACCACCACCCACATCTACCCAGGGGAGTGAGGTAACCAAACCCCATCCATCCCAAGGAGCTCCCCAAGGGAAGGGAAGGGATACAACAGTAAAATTGCTCTGTAACAAGAAAGTTTCTCAGCCAAATGACTTACGAACCCTAAGAGATGAGGGACACCCTAAATAGGACCTAAAGTATTTTTTTACTTTAATATTTAAAAATAACATTTAGTTTTGAAATAGAGTGCTTGCTTTTAGGGCAAAGGCATCTGATTCATCTTTGGGTCCCAGCACTTGGTAGTACGTGTTTTTGCACTAACTAAATATCTGAAAGCAGCAGAGCCTACTGGCTGGCTGGCTTTGATTTATATACTTTTTATAGGGGATCCTTGATGACCAGGAGTCAGAGGGACCCTAGAACACCAAGGATGACAGTACCCCACTTCTCAACTAACCTGCCATGAGCAGTCTTTGGTGATAGATTACAGTGATCCAACCCAGGATATGTGCAGTCAAATGTCAAATAAATGTATTAAATCACTGGGACCAGACAGTATCTGAATTTCTAAGCAATCAATCACTATGGCCCCTGGTGTATCCTCTAGCTATGGAAGATCAATGGGCCAGAAAGTCGGGCAGCCTGCTCACAAAAAGGAGAAAAAGTATATAAATCAAAGCCAGCCCGCCAGTATTACAAGTCA
This sequence comes from Pipistrellus kuhlii, assembly GCF_014108245.1. Taxonomy (NCBI): domain Eukaryota; kingdom Metazoa; phylum Chordata; class Mammalia; order Chiroptera; family Vespertilionidae; genus Pipistrellus; species Pipistrellus kuhlii. Next base: position 17,339,610 of record NW_023425438.1, read on the forward strand.
CTCCCACCCTCACGCTGACATTGATAGCCTCACACCAGAGTCACACTGGATGAGGGCCGGAAGGAGAAGGAAAGTTAGAACCTGAAAGGGCATCTGCTGACAGAGAAAACAAAGAACAAATAAGAAAGTATGGCAAAGAAGCCATTGGCAGCCTTCCTTGCTTTTGTACACCCTAAAGAATTTTGAAAATCTTTGTGTAGCCTTTTGCATATGAAGTTTAACTAAAACCTTTCATTATAAGTGGAAATAGCTGCACAGAGTAGTTTCTGCTGAATCATAAATAAGGGCTTAAACTATTAAGTCGTAATCACCTTGTCCCAGAGGCAATCCTTGCGAGGCCCAACTGCGCCTGGGTGCTGGGGCATCCCCCTTCTGCACAGGCTGGCTCCAGAGTTTCTGGGACCTGCGATCAGAAGCAGTTTGGCTCAGAGAAGTCAGCAGAGACTGATCCTGAGGAAGGCAGCAGATGGACCGAGGACATTAATGGCACTTTCAAAAGGACCTGGACACTAGTGGGCAAGGTACATGAATAGACAGTTGACAACAAAAAATAAATAAATAAAATAAAACTTACCTTTAGATTTTTTAAGAATAAATTTTAAATAAAAGGAAGATATTCAACACCACAAATTTCAATAGGAAGGCAATTCAAACCAAAGGAATTTTGTCACTTACCAGGTTGGCAAAGAGGGAGAGCAGGCACTCCCATCATGGCTAGACAGGGGATGCATATTCTCTAGAAGTCTCACTTCTAGAAATGTCCTTACAAATATACTCAGTAATATAAAAAATGACAAAAAGATTATACATTAAAGGCGTGCTTAAAAAGCAAAAAAGACTAAATAACCATCAAAGGAGACTAATTAAATAAACTTTGACATATTCATAAAATAGAACATAATGCATAAAAATAAACCAGAGAATAACTGTGAATAGCAAGAATGGATAGTGCCATTTGGGCAAAAATATAAATTTTTAACTGCTGTAATACATATAGAAAATTTCTGCATGAAATTAAACTTTGCATACATAATTTTAAATTCACAGATTATCTACATAAGTAAAAAACGGGTAATTTGTCAGTTTTGTAACATATGCCTTTATTATGTAACAAACTTTCAGTTTTAACAGATACCCCTTCGTCTAAATTAGTCCGTTATGTTGAGGTTTTACTGTATTTATATGAAATGCCCAGAGAGAAAAAATCTAGAGACAGAAAATAGACTAGTGGTTGCCTAGGGCTAGAAGGTAGGGCGGGGAAGGGAAGTGACTGCTAATGGGACACAGTTTTCTCTTAAGGGAATAAAAATGTTCTAAAACTGATTTGTGTCAATGGTAGCACAACTCTGAATTTAAGAAAACCCACTGAATTATAGACTTTTGTTGTTGTCAGTCCTCACCAGAGGACATTTTTTTCCATTTCCTTTTAGAGTGGAAGGTAGAAAGGGGGAAAGAGAGAGAAACATTGATGTGAGAAACCGACTGGTTGCCTCCCACATGCTCCCCTACTGGGGCCAGGAATCTAACCACTTTGGTGCATGGGCCCACACTCTCACCACTGCTCAGGGCTGGACTGTACACTTTAAAAGGTGAATTGTATGGTATGTGAATTATATCACAAAACTGTTATTTTAAAAAACATAACTACAAAGGATACATTATTAAGATACCTGGGGAAAATTAGAGACTCTATATTAGATATCAGTATTGATATCAATGTTAAAGTGGGTGTGACACTGAGTTATATTCTTACTCTTAGCAGATACTGGCCAAAGTATTTATGGCTAAATCATCATAATTCTATAGCTTAATCTTAAATGACTTAGCAAAAACCAAATGTCTATGTACATACATTCATTGTGTGCCTGTGCTTTGAGAAAACAAGAAAAAGCAAAAATGGCAATATATTGATAACAGATGGTCCAAGTGAAGGATGTATGGGTTTATTTTGTACTATCCTTACAATGTTTTTGTCATCTGAAATTTTTCAAAATAAAAATTTGGGAGAAATATCAAAGAATGAAGTTTAGGCTTATACAGACAAATAACTACGTAGACATTAGAAATGCTATTGTTATAAACACAATATTTTACTGTTAGTAAGAAATCACTATTCTTTGTTATGGCAAGATACAGATCACCACTAATAATAATAAAAGGATAATATGCTAATTTGACCGGACAGCCAGATGGGCGTCATTCTGGACATCCTTCTGGACGAAGCCACAGCGGTGGGGCCAAGACAGAGGTGGTTATGGGTGATCAGGCAGGCAGGAGAGCAGTTAGAAGCCAGCGGTCCCAGATTGTAAGAGGGTTCAGGCCAGGCTGAGGGGATGGACACACACACCTGTACACTAATTTTGTGCACTGGGACTCTAGGATATAATAAAATTCCACCTTTTTTCAGCATTAATATAGGGTGTGCGAGTCCACCTTCTGTGATAGGACAGGAAATTAATGTCTAAATGAACTGTGTGTAACAGGCACATTTCACAAAAGGGCAAGCAGGTTTCCTAGACAGCATATGGTAATCATCAATATATAGTTAGCCTTCTATTACTTGAATTTGAGGAACTATTTTGTAAAGATTATCTGGTACCAAATTAAAAAGAAAGAAATTAAGACTCAGGTTTAAGATGCGTCTGGTGTTCTAAAATTTTTCTGAAAGATCATTTAAAAAACTTCAAACTTCAGGTTTTTCATTCATGTATTTATTCCACAATCAAAATAAATCATAATTTAAAAATCATAACGTTTTTAAAAGGTAAAGGAGACTCTGTGCCACAGTTTCATTAATAAAACAGACAATGATCTAAAATGCAACACTAAACAGGTGTTCTATTCCCATGGTGGAATAAATACATAATAATTACACATGAAATTTCACTAAGATCTGGGATGAGGCAAATAACCCTTTGAAACAAACTGCCCCATGAATAGAGGCATGCTGCAAACAATTTCTATTAACATTTTACTGCAAGATGGAAAAACCCCCAAGGAAACTACAGACACAATATTCCATTTCATGCACCTGGCCTTGGCTTTTGTCTTCCTTCCTCAAACACATCCAAATCCAGAAAGGTTTCCGCACCCCATGCTCAAAAAGGCCACCAGGAGTCCCCACGGACCTGAGCACAGACCGCAGTTAATGAGTCTGAAGGCAACCTTCATCCAGAACCTCCCGGGAAATCAAGAGCCAAACTGGTAGAGCAGCAGCATTTCTGTGAGCAATCGTTTTAACTGTCAAATGAGCTCCGACAGGCAATGTGCATTTCATAAACAAACCAAAATACTGTCTTAATTCTCTTCTAATTTTCTCTTGCAAAATGTTAAGTAGACCATTCAAGTAAAAAAAAAAAAAAAAAAAAAAAAAAAAAATTTTTTTTTTTTTTTACAGAAACAAAAATTCAAAGGGTTTATGCCAAAAAGCAAACCAGTCTTTTGCAGCCTAGCTCATTTATTTCTGGGCTGAGAAGCCATGTAGAGGGCGATGAGGCAGTAGATGGTCCCTCCCAACGTCAGTGCCATGGTGGTCCGGTAAAGCATTTGGTCAGGCAGGCCTCGTTTCAGGTGGATGGGCACTCCATCAGATTTCTTCAAAGAAAAAATTATCAAGGACATGGTTAGTAAGAAAAAGATTTCTAATTTAGGCTAGTAAAGAACAAATGTCTCTACTCTATGACTAACCCACTACAGTGGAAAAAGCCCTAACCATTAAAATGCTAATTGAAATGCTAGTATATTTTCTTATAAATGTAACTAAAGCTTGTGAATCCAAAATCATTCTCCAAAACACAGCCTCAGGAATGTGCATGCAACAAGTTCCAAATTTCTAAGGAATTTATGATATTGCTTAAATAAGAAAGAAGCACTGGTGAATTTTAAGACATAAAGATAACCAGCAGCTCACGTAAGAGCTATAGGCACAAGAAACGCTCTACATTTACTTTGACTCCCTGATCACTGGTGGATGGAGTCTGTGCACACCAGGTCAGTTAATAGGTTCAATTATCTTTTTTTATTCAGACACCTTCTTTCCATTAAGGTGTGTCAAATCCATTTAATAATGAGACTCCACAAAATGTTTAATCCATTATTTTGCAGTCTCCAAAATCCCTCCCCACTGCAACTCAAGACCCCCAATCTGCTCAAGACAGACTTATCAGCCCTTGCCAGCTTGCTCAGTGGTTAGAGCATCGGCCTGACAACCGAAGGGTCTCAGATTCAAGTTCCTGGCACCAGAGGCAACCAATCAATGTGTCTCAGAAGGATGTTTCTCTCTCTCTTTCTCTCCTGATACTCCCTCCCTTTCACTCTCTCTAAAAAAATCAGTGGAAAAAATATCCTCGGGTGAAGATTAACAAAAACACACACACACATAAAAAAAGCAATTAAAGAAAACTCAATGCCAAAAGTCACTGCATGTGTCACAAAGCAAATATATACTGGATTATTCACTGTTCATACATTATACATGCTGTTTCCTCCATCCAATATATGCAATTTAAAAACCTACATACCCTCAAATACTGATAAGGAAATTAATCACCCTCTCATCAGATTCTACCTACACTGAGTTCTGTTAGTTTACGGCTCAAATAATATAAAAATAATTTTATTTAAAGAAAAAGAGAGAGGGGGGGTAGTAAACTAGATTAACACTTGGTTTCATAGGTTTTTTTAAAACCTATTTATTTCACAAGCTTCTTTGTTCGAGTGCCTTCTCTCACCTGGAAAAACTTCTGTAGCTCCGGAACTTTGTTTTTCCCAGCATAATCATATGTAGGGTAATCGGAAGTCAGCTTAGTTGGTGTGGCAAATATGATAGGCGGTGCTTCTGTGGAAACCACAGGCTTTAATCCCTGCAGGAAAAAAGGAAGAGTACGTGTGGGCAGGTGAACAAGCCTTCCAAGAAGCAGGCTGTGTGAACAGGGGAGGCAGCCATTCAGCCATGAGAGGGAAGGAAAGCCCTCTCACTATGCATTACAAGGCCTTTAATTTTTTAAGTGTAAGGTTTAAAGTCCTTAAACTTTCAACAAAACACCCTAGTCCACTTTGCCAGAGCAACCTGTCAAGCAGCCCTGGCCATGAAGAAGGGAGAGAAGAGAGGGGGACACAGGGAGAGAGGAGCCAACAACAAAGGCCCGTTCTAGAAATAACTATTGTGTCTATCTTATCAAACCAGTAAAGCATTTATAATCTGTACGAACTCTGGTTTCAAGAAAGAGCTGGCTGTCCCTTTTCTTCTCCTGGTGAGCTGATATACCAATATGGAATCTCTAACCCCAGAAAGGACCCAGATTCTTTTCAGACACACAGCACAAAAATATCTCAATCTGGAAGAAACTTCAATGGTAAGAGATGTCTTTCAGTACCAGAAAGCAAACACAAAACAAAATAGAGTAAATTTTTTTAAAACTTTAGTTTTATAAAAACAAAAAGGAAACCTCAGTGTGACATGTGTGACATGTGTATGATGTAACAGATGTAACAGTACCTACCACCGAAAGGACTGCATGAGATAATCAATATATGCCTAACGTAGTGTGTCTGCACCCACGCGTATTCAATAAATATAAACTGAGCGAGGTTTGGGGTTAGCACAGGTTACTGTTTGTAGCTCCCTCAGCCACATAGGTAAAGGAAGGACAAACCCACAGGCTTAAAAAAAACCGAAGGGGAAAGAAAAAAAGTACTGATTCATGTTATAACACCAACTAACCTTGAAAATACTGCACCTAGTAAAAGGAGCCAGTCATAAAAGCCGAAATTATGATCCCATTCAGTGGCAGATATAGAGACAGTTCTCCAAAATAACCTGCAGATTAAAATTAGGAACTTAAGAGTTCCAAATCAATAAATTCACTTCCTTTTATATTAAATTCTAACCAGGAAATATAAAAATTTAAAGTTAGAAAGTAGTGTTCAAGTTCAGCCTCTTCCATTTTACAGATGAAAATGAAAACCCTTTGCCCAAAATTAATAAAATACAGTTGTTAGACCCCTGGTTCCTGATCTCTAAAAAAACAAACAAACTTAAATTTACCTATAATTGACAAAACCTATTTAAAAAGCAAATATTGAAAAACTCTATGTTACTCCCACCAGGCAGGCATTAGGATCAATAGGGCAACAAAACAGTATTAGAATAAACTTGGCTTCTATAAATGGGGCTGAATCATGGCCTTTATTCTGTATTCCATTTACTCATTCACATACATTACTGAGCACTTACTAAAAATACAAAATGTGCCCTAACCGGTTTGGCTCAGTGATAGAGCGTCGGTCTGCGGTCTTCGGACTGCGGACTGAAAGGTCCCGGGTTCAATTCCAGTCAAGGGCATGTACCTTGGTTGCAGGCACATCCCCAGAAGGGGGAGTGCAGGAGGTGGCTGATCGATGTTTCTCTCTTATTGATGTTTCTAACTATCTCCCTCCCTTCCTCTCTGTAAAAAATAAATAAAACATGTTTTAAAAAATAAATAAAAATACACAATAAGGCAGATACAATTTCTGCTATTATGGATATTCATGTTATGAAATAACAGTAGTAATATCTGAGCCCTTGTTATGTGTCCAGCATCCTGATAATTTAAACATTTTATATGCATCGTTTCACTTAATCCTGACAGCAACCCTAGAGAGATGATGTTACTATTCCTTTTTTTTTTTTCTTTTTCTTTTTTAACCGAGGAGAAAACTGCATTGGAGAGGATAACTTGCCTGAGATTACCTAGCAAAGAGACAGAGCTAAGTGTCAAAACTCAAGCCTCTCTCAAGTATAGAACCTGGATTTTAAGTATTTCCCTACCTGCCCCAGTCACTGCCCCTCAACAATGATCCCTTTAAAGAGAAAGTTCGGTCAGTGTGCTGTTAGCCTACATTTGGCAAATAACACTCTCAAACAGAGACTCAAAAGGCGTCTGGGATGGGAAGCGGGGATCCTATCTACAAGGCTTAAAAGGGTCCTTCTTTGAAACAGGAGAATTTTATACACTCCCTTTATTCTGTAAGCAATTTGCATTTTCTCCTAATGATCATTTCCCCTTGAGTGCAAAAATTAAAAAACCCTTCCTACTAAGCATCTCCAAAAATGGTTTTAAATTAAATTCATGTTTTGACAGGACTAATGTGAAAGCACTTTAATACCTAATTGCTTTGTTTGTTCACTCACCAACAACAGCCAAGTTTTTGAACAATACCATCTGAAAAGAGTACTAACCATCTTAACAATTTTAAATAACTTCATATTTCCATTTATAATACTGTAAAAGTTTAGAATATTGAGTTGTAAAGTTATCTATCATCCCATTATCTTATCCCATCAATTATTATAATTGTATATTCTCTAAGCTCTTTTCACAGGCATATTTTGAAATGTTTCCCTGTGATTGAGACTAAAAACAAGTTTCAACCCAGTATCTCAAGTCCTTTATTTCTAACTTTAAATTAGGTATCACTACCTCCGTTTCCCTGACACCTCACATTCCACTTTCCAAAATTCGTTTCTCTCAAGTCTACTTAGGAGGCCCTGGTTCTGTGGAAAGCATCACCATTCTCCAATTTCCCAATCATCTCAGATTCCTCTCTCCTCGTCCCTAAAATCTCCCTCATGGGTGGCTAAGTCCTTATCATCCAGACCTCTGACTCCTCCATCCCTGGCCCTGGTCTCTCCCAGTCAGATTATGTTTTCAAAGCACAGCTCTGGTCATCCTTGCTCCTCCGTAAACCTTTCATGAAACTACGGGCAAGAAGCATGTCTTTGTTTCTGGCTAAGATTCTATCACAACTTTCTGCATTAAGTTGCTTTGTAAATGCCTACTCATTTCTCACAAAATTAAGTCCTACCATCCTAGACCCTTCATGATCTACCTCCAACCACCACAGCCAAACTTACTCAATGATTTCCCCAGCTTGACCCCTCCCCTCCATCACTCTCAGTCACCTTTACCTAATATATCATTCTGCCAGCTTAAATAGGAGAGGAATTGCTACTAGTAAGTCATACGGTAAAATTAAGTTTACTTTTTAAGAAACCGCCAAACTGCTTCCCAAACTGGCTACACCATTTTATGTTCCCAACAGCAAGGGGGTTCCAGTTTCTCCACGTTCTCGCCAACACCTGATGTCTGTCTTCTTGATTCTCACAGGTGTAAAATGGAGTCTCATTTGCAGTTCCCTAATGACTAAGGATGTTGATCATCTTTCCACATGTTTATTGGCCCCAATTTTAGTGGCACCACATGTGAAAGTGAGGAAAATGTTTTTCAATCCACCACTGGAAAATAAAATGCTTGCCATCGAGACGATGTATAAATCTGGAGAGCACTGTTGTTAAGAGAACCAGCATTCCACATTAGGCTACTCCATGCTTGTCCAGTTATTCGACGCACTTTACCTAATACTGAAAGTGACAAACGTCTACATTTCCCATTGTGTCAATATTCCAAAGAAAGGAAAAATGTAAGGACTCCTCTAATTACGGAAATCAGAACATCTGGTTTGCGAATGCCTGTCACAGATCATTCTGAAATCTACAGATCATACAAAGCTTACATGGTATCACTAATCTTAGATTGAAGTCATCCTTCAACACCACACACACACACACACAACTCTGGGCAAGCTGCAGTGTCCCACAGGAAAAGGGGGAGGTGAACAATGGAGCATCTTTACACCCCACCTGGGTCCCCTACTATTCCAGTCGTTTGCCAACGGCATGTCTTATCGATTCTTCCCACACCACTCCACGAGGATGAGATGAAGATGAGGCTAGCTCAGGCTCAGCTTTTGGAGAACAGCTACCGCTCACCCAGTGCCCACCCCCCTGCCCAGGACTCCCAGTCTCCTCCAACACGCCTCGTGCAATCTGCACTACAGCCGCCCTGGAGGACACTGAGCTCACCACAAAGCAACTTGGTCCATCATAAGACAAAGCAGCAAAGCCAGGATTGTATGGCACAGATGCAGAATACGGGACTCCAAAGTCCCTCCTTTCTACAACACGAGCTGAGACTGAAACTCTTCCAATGGACAAAATCTGAATGAAATCAGGCCGCTCAAACGAATAGGCATCTGCCAGCCATTCTACAATTGGAGCTCGTGGCATGTAACTACCCAGACTCACCCACACACTTCAAGTCTCCCAAAGCTGATCACACAGCCTCTCCTGGCCCTACAGATTATCCCGGTGCCCTCAAGCCACCTCCCCCATCCCGAGCTTGGATGAGACTGCGGCAGGAGACACCAACGGGCCACCTTCCAAAGGACAGGGCCCAACTTCGGGTTCGGCAGGTCTCACATTCTGGGTTCCGCCGACCCCACGAGACAGACACCCCACGAGTCACCAGCAACGAGTCCGGGGTCACCTTGACCCCTGCAAGAGTGACAGGCCCAACTCCTGGCCGGGCCAGCTCCGCCAGGGGAGCATCTGCAGAGCGAGGAGCCTCCAAGGCCGCTGCAAGCAGGTGCGGAGAGGCGCCGGGAGTTAAACGGGGAGAATGAACCCAAACCGCTGGCAGAAGCCATGCCCGGCTCCGGCGCCGCGACGGACCGGCGCACAGGCTCCGGCGGCCATTTCTCCCTCCGAGCCGGCGCGGGGCTACCCGTACCTGCGGGCTATAGGCATGGGAAGCCCATGCCCCAACCAAATTCTGCGTGAAGCCGCTAAACTTGTAGTACATGACGCCCAGTGTCCCGCTACTCGCAGCCGCTGCCCGCGCGACCGCCACAAGGAAGGACCCTGCCTTCCGGGAGTCGGCCCCCTAAGGCTCAGCCCAAAGACCCTGCGCCAAGAGACGGGTTGTCCAAAGATCGCCTAACTCAAAATATGCCCTTTTAAGCCACATAAAGGAAGAATCCGGGTTCTAAAGGCCAAGAAAGGCATGATCATCTCTAGGAGAGCGCGGAGCGCTGCTATATCTGTGTTTGTAGAAAATACGAGTTTTCCTCTTCCCCAAATTTTGATTCGGGCACTGGTAAGACGCTCTATGAAGTGCGCAAGCGCCCCGCGGTCCAGGCCGGAGGCAGAGGGACTTGCCAGGGTGAAAGTAGGGCGGGCTCTGGGCGGGGCCTAGGGCTAGAGGGGCGGGGCCTGGAGCGAGAGGGGCGGGGCGAAGTGGGCGGGGCGGCTACTGTCCTTTAAAGGGAGCGGTACTGCGAAGCTGCCACCTGGGCCCCCGTCAGGTTGAAGGCTTCTCTTCCTTTAACAAACTAACTCGCTCGTAATCTCATTTCTTTCCTCCCATATCTGCCGCCTCACTCTGAAGCACTGGGCCCAGGAGTAGATACTCATCGGCCGGGCTTCTCCGACAACCTGGAATGGGAAGCAAATATTATAAAATGTGGAAGCACCTGCTGGGAGCTGTTAGCACAGAGGCTGTTAGGGATAACAGAAAGATAGCCTCCTGGGCTTTGTGTAAGGGGGGAAAATGCGTTAGTGACGTAACCTTCAGGCACTTAGAACTAGTTGTTTTTTTTAAATATATATTTTATTGACTTTTTACAGAGAAGAAGGGAGAGGGATAGAGAACTAGAAACATCGATGAGAGAGAAACATCAATCATTTACCTCCTGCACACCCCCTACTGGGGATGTGCCAGCAACAAAGGTACATGCCCTTGACCGGAATCAAACCTGGGACCTTTCAGTCCTCAGGCGAAGGCTCTCTCCACTGAGCCAAACCGGTTTCAGCTCAGAACTAGTTTTTACGCTTACCTGAGGCTTATGCGAACTGTTTGCTCATCCTTTTCCTGACCTCTGCCCTTTGAGATAAATGAGGTGGGGAGTGGAGGGAAGTGGACTATATAGAAACACTTGAAAAATCTAGCCCTAGGGCCTGAAAGATTCGACAACTTTCAGTTCCGGTAGAATTCACTTTTGTTCAAGTTAAAGATTTTCTTTGAGCCTCCTCTATGTGCAAGGCACTATATAAAAGGAGTATGCTGGTCTCCTACCTACAGGGGTGGAGCAAGGCTTTTCTTGGCTTTATCCTCTAGCTAGCCCAGTGTTTCCCAAACTTCTCTCATGATGAGAATCACCTGGTGGAGTTGTTAAACTACAGATTCCTGAATCCCAACTAAGAAGTGCTAAATTAGAATTTGGGGGAACATATAGGTAAAGTTGTATACAATTTTTAAACTAGAATTTTGGGGAATAAAATTGTATACAATTTTACCTATATGTTCCCAAAAATTCTAGTTTAGCACTTCTTAGTTGGGATTCAGGAATCTGTAGTTTAACAACTCCACCAGGTGATTCTCATCATGAGAGAAGTTTGGGAGACACTGCTCTAGCCAGAGGGTTTCACAAGCACATTATATGTTCATTTAAGTGCACCTTTGATAAAAGCATGTGGCAAACTGATGGGTGATACTCCTATATGCCATTTTCCGTACATAAACTCACTGAACCTTCACAACAACCCTAAGAGGTAGGTACTGTTGTTATCTCCATCTTACAGCACAGAAAAATGAGACCCAGAAAAGTTCAGAATCTTGCCCAGGTCAGCTTCAGTTAGTGGCAAAGCTAGTCATCTGACTCGAACCTATATGCAAATTGCCCCCCTTGACCAGGGGGTGGGGCTGGATGGCCAACCACCCTTGGCCCCTTCCCCTGGCTGGCCCTGCCTCAGCTGGGACATTACCCATGCATGAATTTCGTGCACTGGGCCTCTAGTTACATAATAGATAAACAGGTATCAGTCCATCCTGGGGAGAGGAGGTTGAAGGCTGAGTACGCCAGAGCAAGGACGTACTCCAGCATCCCCGTTTGGCAGGTGTAAAGCCGAAGAGCCCCACGTGTTCAGCAATGCCCATGCTCTGAGGAGCAAAGGTTTCAGCTTCTTTGCATGATCAGCTGAACCAAAGCTGCTGCTTTTACAATGCAGCCTTGTGACATAATGGAAAAAGAAAATGCGATTTGAGTTTGAGTCACCGTGTCTTCAAGGCTGAGCGATCTGCAGCTTGTCATGTCCCCTGAGCCTCGCTTGTCTCCTCTGCAAGTAGTAATCCCCATCATAGAATCGTCCCTCCCTAGTGTTCTGAAAATCAATAGTTCAGTGGGTTTCAAAGTTTCACAGATATTACGTTGCTGATCTTACCTTTTCATGGTTCTTGGCTATTAATTAATTAAATGTCAGAATCACTCATACCAAGAAAGGTGAGGGAGCTTGCTAGCAATTATTGAGTGGAAGAAAATGTCTCTCACAGAATTTAGATTGAAAAGAGAAATTAAGTGATTTAGGACAGCTCTCTATCTCCCTCCCAACTATCTTTTTCTTGGAGTGGGCAGAGAGAGAGAGAGAGAGAGAGAGAGAGAGAGAGAGAGAGAGAGAGAAACAATTATGTGAGAAAGACACATCGACAAGTTGCCTCCTGCACATGGGATAGGTCTGCGACCCACGTACATACCCTTGTCTGGGAATGAGCCCGGACCCTTCCGTCCATGGGCCAACACTCTAACCACTGAGCAAAACAGCCCATCCTTTCCCCCCCTCCCCCAGCCCCCCAATGTCTTCTAAACATATTTTGGAGGAAGAAAGTAGAGAGCATTGCTCCACTTTTCGCAGCACTAAAGGTGTACCAACTTCTTGAGGTATAAAGGTACCTGTCAACTCTGGTTATTTTATTAAGGTTTCTGCCATCTGATTTTAGATCCTGCAAGACATAAATTAAGAATCCTGAAAATGTTACAACAGCCGGGCTGTTCAGTGGGAGATAAAATGTCAGTAGCAGAGTGTGGGATGGGATGTCACATGGAGTGGCTGATCAGAGGAAGATTCTGTCTCATTTCCCAAATAAAACGCAGCACCCTCTGACAGCACTGAAGCAACCCTGGTCTCATGCTGATTTGCATATCCCACCCAACATCAGAGCGTGATCTTCCTTTATATCAGGATTCTTTCTCGGGCTGTTCCCTCAGTTCTGTTCTCAGGGGAAGTGACCACAATTCGCAGTGCCGAGAAGCTTGTCCGTCGCCAAGTGATTTGAGTGCGTGCGAATGCCAGGCTGGCTTGGGTGGATCTGCCCGCTGCTGCCGCTGCTTCTGCTGCTGCTGCTGCTGCTCCATTTGTGCGGCTGGTGCTAATGGCCTCTGGCCAGCAGCTCTGCGAGAGCGCCTGGGAAGGATGGAAGACCGACATAAATTTTAAATTGGGTTTAAACTGAACATGGATAGGAACTGCCTCCCTGTGAAATAATTTTTCCTTTTCTAAAAAATTCTCCAATTTTCTCAGAATTGACTTTAAAAAAAAAAAAAAATGGACGTTTGTGGGTCTGGCAGAGTGAAAGCCTGTAGGCTGTGGAGGAGTTGAGGTCATTGTGTTTCCTTCAATCCTTCTTTGTGTTCCGAAGGGCTCACGCGTCCCCTAGCTTCGGAGCAGAAATATGAGTGACGTGCATTTGTTCTGTGCTGATCTCCCGTGCGGCAGGCGTCTCTGGGATATAGGCTTCTGGAGGCCCTGCTTCCCCGCCCTGGACTGTCTCTTTGCTGCCAAATCTGCAAACAGAGGATCTCTCTAATCCGGGAAACGTTGATGCGCGTGGATTTTGCCCATTCTAAGGTAGATTCCCTGAAGGGAAACAGACTATCATGCTGTCATGTTAGAGTGCAGTATTACTTTTTAAAAAAATAATTTAAAAATTGTGGTTTGTACCTACCCAAGAAAGGTAGAGGAAAAACATTTTCCCAACATGTAAAATGGCTAGTGATATTCTCAAGGAAAGCATCCCCAATAACATATTGGAAAACAAAACGGAGAGCCACACGCACGTGGTGATTCTCAGAACGGTGGCACCTGTCGTGCAATTATTCGGTAATTTCCATGCGGCAGAATTAGAAACCTCAGCTGTCATCTCTTATTCTTTGTATCAGATAAGCCCTATCTGGTGTGTAATCGTAAGTCTGTCTTTGAAATCTGCCATTTAGATTATATCAATATTATTGGAAAGCAATTAAACCCTTGTTAAAGCACGGTACTTCCCCAGCGAAGGAGCTGAGGGTCTGGACGTGCAATTCTCTCTCACCCAAGAGAGGGGAAGCGGCAGCTGAGGCTGCAGGTTCTGGGACAGCTTTGTTTGTTGCGGCGCGGGATGAACATATTGACATCAGCTCCCTGCTCTGACCTTCTCACTGTTGAATGTCAATATGATGTGTGAAGCTGCCTCACTTTTTGCCTGCCTGCTTTTCCTTATGTGCAAGTCAAAAGCACATCCACAGAGATTATGGATTGAACTCAATTTTGACACATCTCATTTCATTTCACTGGTTAAGAGAGACTGAGGCATGACTCATCATTTATTTTAAATCGTTTCAAATACACTTAATTATACTTAAAATGTTTTGAGATCCAGAACAAGTGTCAAAGGTCCCAGATTCGATTCTGGTTGGGGGCATATACCGTGGTTGCAGGCACATCCCCAGTGGTGGGTGTGCAGAAGGCAGCTGATTGATATTTCTCTCTCATCAATGATTCTGGCTCTCTAACCGTCTCCCTTCCTCTTTGTAAAAAAATCAATAATATATATATATATATATATATATATATATATATATATATATATATATATATATATAAATTTAGCATGATAAAAAGCATTAGAATTTTAAGCCTTTTCAATTTTGTGTTTTTGTAATGTTAACTCTCCTATCTAATAAAAGAGTAATATGCAAATAAACCATACATCTGCAAGCCAATCAGAATCAGGTATGCAAATTAACCCAACCAAGATGGCTGTGGCCATGGAGAAAGCAGGAGGCTTGGGTTTCCCCAGCAATATATATATATATATATAGATAGATAGATAGATAGATAGATAGATATAGATAGATAGATATAGATATAGATATAGATATAGATATAGATATAGATATAGATATATATAGAGATATATATAGATATATGTGTGTGTGTGTGTGTGTGTGTGTGTGTGTATTGTAACCTAAAAATCTTTACACTTCTTTCATACTCAACACTTTGTCCCTTTTGCTCTTCCCTCTTCCTGTATCCTTTCACAAGAATAGTAAACATGAGTTAAGGTGAGACCTGTCAGGTGGAACCCTGTATGAAAACAGCCCCCAAAGACTTGGCCTCTATCTTGCAAGCTTGAAGGCCAGAAAGCAACGTAGTCGAGTGTCCCACTAAAATAATAGCTAAGCTTTCAGCATCCACTTTAAAATAAAATTTTAAAAAATCATCATTTCAAATGCCAAACCCGTAATTTTACTGGACTCCCCTTCTGCCTCAGATTCTTAAACAGTGGAGGTTTGACATTTCTTTAGTTCTGCTAGCTACCTGGAAACCCACAGTCATAGCCCTAACTTCCGATCGCCTTCTGAAGAGGTGTAACAGGTCCATGGGCTGTAACACCAGACCAGCCGGAATTTGAATCCCAGGGCTTCATACTGACAAGCTCAGTTACCTTTGGGAAGTTACTTCCCCACTCAGCATCTCAGAGGTGAAACGAAGGTTCTAAGTCACAGGATTATCGGTGTGTTGCCGGGTAGCAAAGGTGCCAGCCTGTGTGCACAAGGTGCCTGGGATCGGCCTGCCCGGTGATTGCAGAATGGCTGGCTTGGGGAGGAGGGATGGCAGGGTCAGCCTGGGTCTTGTTCCAAAAATCGAACAGGCCTGGGACTGTCACCATCAGAGTCTGGGAAGCAAGGGCTTCTGGGAAAAGGAGTAGGAGGATGTTATAAATGTGGGGGAGTGTCTAATAGAAGATAAAATCCCCTCTCCACTTAAAGGAAAGGGGACTGGAAAGAGTATAACATTCCCCAAACCACAGCTGAGAAATTCAGAAAGCCCAAGGGAAGTGGCATTGGCTGGAGGGCCTGGCAGCCCCCAGCAGAACCCCTGCCGTCCACTGACCCAGACCCAGGAGAGGAATTACCAGACCACCAATCCCCAAGCCCCAAAGGTGCCAGGAAGAGACCCACATGGAAGCCCAACTGTGTAACAGTGGGGAGAGCTGGAAGAAGACATTATTGTTGGTGTTTGTGTGGTCTTCCTGTCTCATTCGACTCCATTCTTCCAGGCTACTGTGTCCTCTTTCCTGTTGCCTGCTCTTACATCTTGTTTTTTAAGATATATTTTATTGATTTTTTTAGAGAGGAAAGGAGAGGGATAGAGAGTTAGAAATATCGATGAGAAAGAAGCACCGGATCAGCCACCTCCTGCACACCCCTCATTAGGGATGCGCCTGCAACCAATGTACATGCCCTTGACGGGAATCGAACCTGGGACCCTTCAGTTCCAAGGTCAGCGCTCTATCCAGTGAGCCAAATGGCTAGGGCTGCTCTTAATGGCCCATGGGTGCGTATTGGAGAATGGCTGCCTCTGTGTCCACTTACATTACGGTGAAGGTAAAAATCCAGTCAAGGTGTGAGTATTTTTTTCCCGGAGAGAAAGGAACCACTCTGCCAACACACGTAGCCTTGTTTCAGCACAGATGTCAGGAATGCAGAGCCTGTAAATCTGCCCAGGCAGTTCTGTGCTTGAATCATCAAGAACAACCTAGTGGGTGGAACGAGAATGTGAAATTGCTGTGTGCACTCATGTTTTGTTTATGGAGCAGTCACTTCTCAGAGTGTTTTCTTTTTTTTTAAGAAGAATCTTTTCTATGTTTGCCTTGCAACACACACCCCCCCTTCCTTCCTGTCCCCAGCTCTCCCACACCCAATAAAAGGAAACATTGAAAGCTTTACAAAAAAATGTCTGCAAGAAAGGTGGGGGAAAAGTCTGCAAGTTTAAAGAACAGGTTGCATGAAGTGTCTCTCTAAACCAATTCCATTTGCTCGACTGAAATGATTTAGTAACACAGGTAACAAGTGACCTTGAACATTGGGTATTGTTTAAAAAGCTCATAACACCCAAATCATAAAAATCACTTTCCTTTTCCCATCACTGGGCAATAGGGAATAGAGTCAATCATGTTGTAACAACGATGTATAGTGTTAGGTGGGTATTTGGCTTCTCAGCGGGAATCACTTGGTACATCATATAAATGCCTAACCATTGTACTATACACCTGAAAGTAATATAATATTGAATATCAACTTTAAATGCAAAAAAAATTATTTTAAATTAAAGCAAATTCTGTGGTGCTAAGTATCAGCAGGATTTAATTAGTGGTTTATGCACCTGCCACAGGATACTTCCCATAACTTCACTGTGACTCTGTTTCTTTATCTATAAAACCAGAGGCCCAGCGAAGGATTGAAATCTTGCAAGGGGATGCCCTGCCTCCTGCTATGTGAGGAGGCACCCTTTGGGGGGGGCTGGGACCCACGACTGACTCACAGCGTCCCCTGGCCCCCCTGCCTGTGTCTTCTCCGAGTCCGCCCAAGCCACTGAACCAACTCAATCAAGCCCCCCTGCCTCTGTTTCCATCTCTGCTCCGGGCCTCACCTGTGCACACAACCTCCTCCTGTCTGGTCGTGACCCGTTACAGAGTCCCAGCCTAATTTGCATATTACCTCTTTAGAATACAGATGGGCATACTATCCATTTTGTGAGGACTGAGTGCCTAGAACATAGGAAGTGCTCACTGGGCAGTAACCATGACTGTTATTCCTAACAGTTGTAGCAACTGGGCAGACAGGGCGGAGTAGTCTTTTGCCAAATCCTTTTCTCTGATATACCCCTCCCTCAGCCTTGGCACAAAGCCAACACCCAACAAATGATGGTGCTCAGACTTATCATGGTGATAATAACCCCAATTTAAGCCCCAGGTTCTCAGAGGCCCTAGCAGTTCCTGCCCGTGTCTAGAATGACCTGCCCCACCAGCTTGCTCCACCCCCACCCCCACCCCTGACTCTCTCTCTCCACCCTAACAGGCGTGTGTGTTTTTGGCCAGCTCTGACGCTGGATTGACCATCTGGGTGCATCTTACTTTATCGCATTTTTCTCTCCTTGTTTCTGGCCTCTGGGCATTGTCCGGTCTGGTGCTTGGCCCCGGACACGTTCTCTGTGGCACATCACCATGCGTCCCCTTGTTTTGGGCAGCTGGCACGCTGCTGGAGGGAAGAGCGTGGTGGCATCAGGTGCTTTGAAAGAGGGAGGGAGCGAGTGCATGAAATCTCCTCTCAGGAAAGCGAGCTTGGGTTTTTAAAAGATGTTCCCTGGAACGGATCTAATAACTTAGTCCCATAATAATTCCTCCTCTGCCCTACTTGCAAGGATCCTTTCAGAAACAGTAAGATATTACTGCTTTCCCGGGGGCTAACGAGACCGCATTGTCAGGGTGCTCTCATCCAGAGGAGGGCTTTGCAGGCTTTACCCACAACATAAACAGGTGCAGGGGAGCCTCCCAGCCAGGCGTGGCAGGGGGGCGGGGAGGGAGACAGGTGGGGCCAAAGCGAGAACAAGGCTGGTCCTGGACAAGGCTTAGGAGGCTCCTTGGGTACCCTGAGCCCCCAAATCTTCCCCTCCCTGGGAGGCTTCAAAGAGGCACTTTGCCTGTGGACGGAAGGCAAGTCCAGCCAGCGTTCAGTGTCCTGGACAAGGTCTTAACGGCAGGAACGCTCACCGGGCCAGCAGGCCTGCTTCCTTCAGGCTCCGGGCGCGCTGGGGGCTGTCCATCCCCAGCCACGCTCACTCCAGGAGCCGATCAACTTAGAGAGCTGAGGGCAGCAGCCGCGGACTTTTTCGAGAGAGGGGTAATGCTGTCAGTCCACGAGCACTTAATTTCCGGTGGGTTGTCAAAGTGCCATTTGTCCTTGTGAGCTTCGGGGCCAGCAGCGCGGTCGGATTCTAAGTTAAATGATGCAGAAGTAACTACTCCCGGTGAGGATTTTGTGCATCAGAATTAAAAACTGCAAAGCAAAGGAATAAGCAAAGACGAAATCCACTTTTATACTGATTGCAAATATTGCAGCCAAGGACCCACATGTAACCCGAGCTGGCCGCTGGAGGCCGGCAGCCATTTAGCAGCACCTCATGGGCGCAAATGAGGCTTATGGGCTGGCAGGCTGCTCAGGCCACATTTTAGCCTCGTCAACACTGTCCCACCAGTAAGGGGAGCCCCTGGAAATATGGGTGGAGCTGGGCTGATTTGGAAGGACAGCAGGGGCAACGCTGGCACAGGGAGGCCCAAGTGCAGACCTCTAATTCAGAAAACCATGGGGAGCCGAAACCGGTTTGGCTCAGTGGGTAGAGCGTCAGCCTGCGGACTGGAAGGTCCCGGGTTCGATTCCGGTCAAGGGCATGTACCTTGGGTGCGGGCACATCCCTAGTCGGGGGTATGCAGTAGGCAGCTGATCGATGACTCTCTCTCATCAATGTTTCTAAATCTCTGTCCCTCTCCCTTCCTCTCTGTAAAAAAATCAATAAAATATATTTTTTAAAGAAGAACTTCCTTTTTTTCTTTTTTTTTTTTTCTTTAAAAACATTTTATTGACTTTTTACAGAGAGGAAGAGAGATGGATAGAGAGTTAGAAACATTGATGAGAGAGAGTCATCGATCAGCTGCCTCTTGCACACCCCCTATTGGGGATGTGCCCGCAAACAAGGTACATGCCCTTGACCGGAATCAAACCTGGGACCCTTCAGTCCACAGGCCAACGCTCTATTCACTGAGCCAAACCGGTTTCGGCCCTTTTTTCTTTTTAAACATATTTTTATTGACTACGGAGAAGAAGGGAGAGGGAGAGAGAGATAGAAACATCAATGATGAAAGAGAATCATTGATCAGTTGCCTCCTGCATGCCCCCTACTGGGAATCAAACCCGCAACCCAGGTACATGCCCTTGACCTGAATCAAACCCAAGATCCTTCAGTCCACAGGCCGACACTCTATCCACTGAGCCAAGCCAGTTAGGGCAACAACTTCCAAGTCCTAAGAGAAGGAAATCCAACTCATTTGCTAATCAATGCAGGCCACAGGAGTAAAAAAAAAAATAAAATTCAATTTGTACTGAAAGTGCTCTAATGCCTGTGTAAATGTGGAACCATAATTGCTTTTATTTTCATCATTTCGGTGGGGAAAACACCATTTTACGCTTCTGAAAAGCAGCAGTGTCCTTCTTGGAATGTGCCCACCATTAATATCTACGTCCTCCAGCCATGGAGGGCTTTGCCTCGGTAGGCTTCTAACATGATTTTGACAGCCCGAGGCATAGAGTTCTCCCATTGCTAATGACGGGTCAGCTTTCCTGCCCGGAGTTAGACAACTATTCCATCCGATAGTTCACTGCATTGCGACATTTCTGCAGGTGACAGCTTACTCCTCTGAGCAACTTCCACACGCTGCCGACTGTGGTTCTGTAACCTGCTCGTGCCCCCTATTTGAGTGCCACCCTGGGCCCGGGCAAATCCCCTGAGGATGAAGTGACCACTGCCCACAGACAGCTGGCACCAGGGAAGACACAGTACATGGGTCTCCCGACCCCCTGACCCGCCAGGGCCCAAGCCCCCAGAAGCCCCTGTGGAGTAGACCCTGAAGCCGGGTCTCACCCTTTGCCGGGGGCAAAGGTTGAGAAGAGGGGACATGAGTGAGGTGAAACAAGTGGGGGCAGGGGGCCCAGGCTGGGAGGCAGGAGCGGAAGAGGAAGAGGGGGTGAGGCTCTTCTGGTTAAAAACAAACGATTGAAAAATCCGGTAACTCTAGCAGCTTGGAGCCTTGTATCTGAGCCAGACAATGAGCTTTTAAAAGTCCATGGAGTGCAAACACCGCACAACAACACTCTGATGTCAGGGCTCTGCCCAGTCTTGCTGAAAGTGCCCGGGCCCCTAAGTGGCGGGGAGGGGCGAGGGATGTCCCAGCCAGCTCTGCAGTGGGAAGAGCGTCGACAGGCCAGCCCGCGAGCTGTGGGTCGGGACAGGCAGCTCAGCCAGGCCTGCTTAATTGATACAGGCTCCTAATGAGCAGGATAAACACCATTTGGGACCATTTGCTGTGAAATGGACTGGGGTGTATGAGAAATCGGCCTCGTACGGGCGGAAAACACACACGTTGGCAGAAAATAATGTGCTGGGAAAAAGTTTTAAATTGAAGACGTGCCGTTCTGAGTCTGCAGAGGCGTTAATGCTTATGTAATTAATCATTTCGTATTTGAAGATTGGGACTTTTTCCCTTCTAATTAATTAGCCAGTAGACTCATTATAGTACATTTTTCATGTCAGAAAGGCAGTGGGTTCTAAGGGGAGGGAGGGGGCCGTGACGGCAGCAGTGGTGATGCAGTGTGCTGGGAAAAGTACAGGGAACCCCTTCTTCTCTGCCCAAAAAATCTGCTGTGGAGGTACTAGGGAGGCAGAACTGGTCAAAATGCCTGGAATTTACCCAAACTCCATGAATGCCAGACTCACTGGTGCTCGCTTTTTCAGAATCTTTATTTAGCTCCCTACCAAGCGTTGTGGTTGGCCAATGAATTTATCTTTTACTACCAAGAGGGTGTAGCATGAAGGCTAAAGATTAGGCTCTGAAGCCAACCACTCTGGGCTCCAGTCACTTAAACCTCTTTGTACCTCAGTTTCCCGCTCTGTACAATGAGAAAAATAGTAGTACCTACCTGAGGGTTGTGAGATGAGAAAATGAAATAATGCATATAAACTACTTACTAAGGGCCTAGCACATATTGTATTTTTCTACGTTTTTATAATAAACTAGAGGCCCGATGCACGAAGATTCGCAGAAGAATGGGGCCTTCCTTCCCCTGGCTGCCAGCACCACTTTCGCTCCTGCCCGGGGCCGCCTTTCTGCCTTCCCACGCTGCCCAGAGGCCCTGAACGGCTGGGGCAGTGTGGAACGGCTGCGTCATTGTCATGGTGACGATGCAAGCATCCCACCCTCAGCTGCTGGGTGCCTGAATATGCAAATTAACCTGCCATCTCTGTTGGGTTAATTTGCATATCCATTCCTGATTGGCTGGTGGGTGTCATGAAGGTACAATAAATTTGCATCTTTTTCTTTTATTAGTGTAGATGTATTGCTTTTGTAAAAAACAAAATTTAAGCAACATTTCTAACAATTTGCGATTGCATTTAACTTCCTAAGTTTCAAGAGGTGCATCCATATATGCTTGAATCAAAACCTTCTTACTGTTCTATTGCATCCTGTGTGACAAGGGCCCAGCAGAAATGTATCTAGTATGTCTGCCTTTCTGTTCAGAAACAGCCAGCACCTGCCACAGGGTCTGCTAAGGAGCCCAAGAGAAGCTCAGAAGTGTAAGATGCTTGCAGTCTTGTTGCAGCTGAGCTCACACAATACATGGTGAGGGTACCACCGAGGGATTAAGGGAAGTGTGACATTGTGTATGTGGACAAGTTGCCACAGTTTTGCAGTCTCTCTTGCAGTAGTGGCAGCAGTGGTGGATGGGTCTGGTCTGCTGACCTTGACAGATGAGGAGAATTAAATGGCTGAGAAGTCCCAGGTTCAATTCCAGTCAAGGGCATGTACCTTGGTTGCAGGCACATCCCCAGGAGGGGGTGTGCAGGAGGCAGCTGATGGATGTTTCTCTCCCATCGATGTTTCTGGCTCCATATCCCTCTCTCTTCCTCTCTGTAAAAAAATCAATAAAACATATTTAAAAAGAAACATCAATTGAGCGATCGGCTGTTGAAGTGTGTGTACATTTTGGGGGAACACCCTCTCCATTGTAACTATCTCACAAATGTCTGTCTCTGTCTCCTTACTCCCTTGCTTTGAGGCTAGAGAGCTATTCCTTTCAGTCTGCCCTGTGCTTGACACAACAACAAATGACCCCTGTGCTTGATCAAACGCTGACTGAAAACCCATCACATTGTAAACGAGGGTGTGCCTCTGAAACGTAGTAACATTATGAAAATACACAAGAAGAGCTGTGTTGGGTTGGAATGGGACTCGCCGGGAAGAGAAACGGGCTCTGGGTCAGAGAGTTGAGCACCAAATGGCACACATGGATCCCAGGCCTGGGGAGAGGAGGACAGAATGAGGCGGAAGGGCGGGTGTACCTCAAACCCTGGCCCTCCCCGGGGTCCCAGGTGCAGACAGTGTACATCTAGAAGGTGGTTATGAGTGTGGTAGGGTTCCCCAAACACACTGGAGGCAAGAATTTGGGAGATGAGCCAGGAAGCACGGAGAAGGAACAGTGTAATGAGATGGGAGGGGAGAAAGCCAAGTAAGGCTCTCTGGAGGCCCCTCAGAATTGCCTCACAGAGATGGATACGGGCACATGCATTGCCTCTGGATTGCACTGTGCACATGAGACCCCAGCAAGGGCCCCAGGGGATTCAATGAGACACCAACGTTGTCTGCTCAGCATTGTTAGGAGGTGGGGTTACAGGGGTGTACACCTTCGATTTTATTTACTTTTGTCACATTCTAAAGTTTTATGAAATTTTACACCAGAGAGAAAAATTCCCATTTTGTAAAAAGTATAATTATAGGAAATAAACCTTCTCCTACTCTGCCATCCTTGGGAAGGACTGGTTTTCAGCCTCCGAGGCAGCTGCCACCTTGACTCTCCCTGGCTGATATTG